>NW_027362863.1:0-1470340 GCF_046119375.1 Phyllobates terribilis
CTGCTCTCACCCTGGCTCCGGCCTGCCCTTGCTCTCTCGCCTGTCCTCGTCTTGACTCCGGCCTGATCTCGCTCTTCTTCTGGCCTGCCTTCGCCTTGGCTCCGGCCCTGCTCTCGCCTTGGCGCTGGCCTACTTTCGCTCTAGCTTCAGACTGCCCTCGCCTTGGCTCTGGCCTGCCATCGCTCTGACTCCGGCCTGCTCTTCACCCTGGCCTGCCCTCGCCCAGTCCAGCCTACTCTCACTCTGGCCTGCTCTCGCTCTGACCTCGCCCTGTCTCCGGCCTGCTCCCCCCCCCTGGTTCCGGCCTGCCCTTGCCTTGGCTCCCTCCGGCCTTCTCTCGCTCTAGCTCTAGCCTGCCTTTGCCTTGGCTCTCGCCTACTCTCGCTCTGGCCTGTCCTCGCCCTGGCTCCGGCCTGCTCTTGCTCTGGCGTGCCTTCGCCATGGCTCTGGCGTGCCTTCGCCATGGCTCTGGCGTGCCTTCGCCATGGCTCTGGCGTGCCTTCACCATGGCTCTGGCCTGCTCTTGCTCTGACTATGGCCTGCCTCCGGCCTACTCTCGCTCTGGCCTGCTCTCGCTCTGGCTCTGGCCTCACTCACCCTGTCTCCGGCCTGCTCTCGTCCTGGTTTCAGCCTGCCCTTGCCTTGACTCTGGCCTTCTCTCGCTCTGGCCTGCCCTTGCCTTGGCTCTGGCCTACTCTCGCTCTGGCTCTGGCCTGCCCTCGCCCTGGCTCCGGCCTGCTCTCGCTCTGGCGTGCCCTCGCCTTGGCTACGGCCTGCTCTCGCTCTGTCTGGCCTGCCCTCGCCCTGGCTCCGGCCTGCTCTGGATCTGGCTCTGGCCTGCCCTCGCCTTGGCTCCGGCCTGCTCTCGCCCTGGCTCCGACCTGCTCTCGCCCTGGCTCCGGCCTGCTCTCGCCCTGGCTCCGGCCTGCTCTCGCCCTGGCTTAGGCCTGCTCTCACCCTGGCTCCAGCCTGCCCTTGCTCTCGCCTGCCCTCGTCTTGACTCCGGCCTGATCTCGCTCTTCTTCTGGCCTGCCTTCGCCTTGGCTCCGGCCCTGCTCTCGCCTTGGCGCTGGTCTACTTTCGCTCTAGCTTCGGACTGCCCTCACCTTGGCTCTGGCCTGCCATCGCTCTGACTCCGGCCTGCTCTTCGCCCTGGCCTGCCCTCGCCCTGTCCAGCCTACTCTCGCTCTGGCTCTGGCCTGCTCTCGCTCTGACCTCGCCCTGTCTCCGGCCTGCTCCCCCCCCTGGTTCCGGCCTGCCCTTGCCTTGGCTCCCTCCGGCCTTCTCTCGCTCTAGCTCTAGCATGCCTTTGCCTTGGCTCTCGCCTACTCTCGCTCTGGCCTGTCCTCGCCCTGGCTCCAGCCTGCTCTTGCTCTGGCGTGCCTTTGCCATGGCTCCGGCCTGCTCTTGCTCTGACTATGGCCTGCCTCCGGCCTGCTCTGGCTCTGGCCTGCCCTCGCCTTGGCTCCGTCCTGCTCTCGCCCTGGCTCTGGCCTGCCCTCGCCTTGGCTCCAGCCTCCTCTACCCTTGTCTCCGACCTGCTCTCGCTCTGTGTCCGGCCTGCCCTCGCCCTGGCTCCGGCCTGCCCTCGCCCTGGCTCCGGCCTGCCCTTGCTCTGGCCAGCCTTGGCTCCAGCCTGCTCTTGCTCTGGCTCTGGTCTGCCCTCGTCTTGACTCCGGCCTTCTCTCGCTCTGGCTCAGGCCTACTCTCTCTCTGGCTCAGGCCTACTCTCTCTCTGGCTCAGGCCTGCAAGTTACCTTGGCTCCGGACTTCTCTTGCTATGGCATACTCTCGTTCTGGCACTGGCCTGCTATCGTTCTGGCTCCGGCCTTCCCTCACCTTGGCTCCGGCCTGCTCTCGCTCTGGCCTGCCCTGGCTCTGGCCTTGCCTCCGGCGTGCTCTCGCCTTGGTAAGGGCCTGCTCTTGCTCTGGCCTGCCCTCGCCCTGGCTCCGGCCTGCTCTCGCTCTGGCTCTGGACTGCTCTTGCTCTGGCCTGCTCTCGCTCTGGCCAGCCCTCGCCTTGGCTCTGGCCTGCTCTCTCCCTGGCTACGGCCTGCTCTCGCTATGGCTTCAGCCTGCCCTCGCGCTGGCTCCGGCCTGCCCTTGATCTGGTTCCGGCCAGCCCTCGCCTTGGCTCTGGCCAGCTCCTGCTCTAGCTCCGGCCTGCTCTCGCCTTGGCTCCGGCCTGCTCTCACCTTGGCTCCGGCCTACTCTCGCTCAGGCTCTGGCCTGCTCTTGCTCTGGCCTGGCCTTGGCCGGATCCGGCCTGCTCTCGCTCTCACTCTGGTCTGCCCTCGCCCTGGAATGCTCTCGCCCTGGCTCCGGCCTGCACTCGTCCTGGCTCTGGCCTGCTCTCGCTCTGGCCTGCCCTCGTCTTGGCTCCAGCCTGCTCTCGCCCTGGCTCCAGCCTGCTCTTGCTCTGGCTTCGGCCTTCCCTCGCCCTGGCTCCGGCCTGCCCTAGTTCTGGCTCCGGCCAGCCCTCGCCCTGGCCAGCACCTGCTCTTGCTCCGGCCTGCCTTCGCCTTGGCTCCTGCCTGATCTCGCTCTGGCCTGCTCTCGCTCTGGCTCTGGTCTGCTCTCGCTCTGGCCTGCCTTCGCCTTGGCTCCGGACTGCTCTCGCTCTGGCCTGCTCTCGCTCTGGCCTGCTCTTGCTCTGGCCTACCCTGGCTCTGCCTCTGGCCTGCCCTTGCCTTGGCTCCGGCCTGCTCTCGCTCTAGCTCCATACTGCCCTCACCCTGGTCCACTATGCCATAGCTCGGGCTACGGCCTGCCTTGGCTCCGTCCTCGCCTTGGCTCCGACTTGCTACACACAGTAAAATTTGGTGGAGGTTCCATCATGCTTTGGGGCTGTGTGGCCAATGCCGGCACCGGGAATCTTGTTAAAGTTGAGGGACGCATGGATTACAGCTCTCGCTGTGGCTCTGGCCTGCCTTCGTCTTGGCCAGAACGAGATTTGGCCAGAGCCAAGGCAAGACCAGAGCCAGAGAGAAAGAAGGCCGGAGCCATGGCAAGGGAAGCCGGAACCAGGGCGAGAGCAGGCCAGAGCCAGGGCGAGAGCAGGCCAGAGCCAAGGCGAAAGCAGGGCGAGGGCAGGCCAGAGCCAGAGTCAGATCAGGCCGGAGACAAGGCGACGGCAGGCCAGAGCCAGAGCGAGGGCAGGCCAGAGCCAGAGCAAGAGCAGGCCGGACGGAGCCGAGCGAGGGCAGGCCAGAGCCAGAGCAAGAGCAGGCCGGACGGAGCCAAGCAAGGGCAGGCCAGAGCCAAAGCGAGAGCTGTCCGGAGCCAAGGCAAGGGCAGGCCAGAGCCAGAGCGGGAGGAAGCCGCAGCAAAGGCAGGGGCAGGCCAGAGGCAGAGCGAGAGCAGGCCAGAGGCAGAGCGAGTGTAGGCCGGAGCCAGGGCAAGGGTAGGCCGGAGCCAGAGCGAGAGAAGGCCGGAGCCAAGGCAAGGGCAGGCCGGAACCAGGGCAAGAGCAGGCCAGAGCCAGGGCGAGAGCAAAACTATACCTGGCCATCACTAAGATTTCATAATGACATCATCACTGATGACATCACAATACACCCTCACTACTTACACAAGTGTTTACAGCCCCGGTGTCATTGTTGTCAGTGATTAGCTAGAGATAGTGATAAACTGATCGCGCTTGGATTTGATTGAAATGTCTGGAGTTCCTCCAGACAATCTTCAGGTGTTGGCACTACTTCAGGGGATTCTTACCAACTATGCCCCTGACATTGTGCTACCACTACCGATGGCGTCCTTAGCTTTACTTACCGGCTGGTTATGGAGCTTCCAGAGCCAGGGCGAGAGCAGGCCGGAGCCAAGGAGAGAGAAGGCCAGAGCCAGGGCAAGGGCAGGCCCGAGCCAGAGTCAGAGCAGGCCGGAGTCAAGGCGAGGGCACGCAAGAGCCAGAGCGAGGGTAAGCCAGAGCCAGAGCGAGCTTGGGCAGGCTAGAGTCAGAGCGATAGCAGGCCGAAGCCAAGGCGAGAGCCAGGGAGAAGGCAGGCCAGAGCCAGAGAGAGGGCAGGCCGGAGACAAGGCGAGAGCAGGCCTGAGCCAAGGCGAGGGCAAGCCAGAGCCAGAGCGAGAGCAGGCCGGAGCCAGAGCGAGAGCAGGCCGGAGCCAAGGCGAGGGCAGGCCAGAGCCAGATCCAGAGCAGGCCGGAGCCAGAGCGAGAGCAGGCCAGAGCCAGAACGAGAGCAGACCGGAGAGCCAAGTCGAGGACAGGCCAGAGCGAGAGTAGGCCAGAGCCAAGGCAAGGGCAGGCCAGAGCCAGAATGAGAGAAGGCCGGAGTCAAGGTAAGGGCACGCCGGAACCAGGGCGAGAACAGGCCGGAGCCAGGGCGAGGCCAGAGCGAGAGCAGGCCAGAGCCAGAGCGAGAGTAGGCCGGAGCCAGGGCGAGGGCAGGCCAAAGCCAAAAAGAGAGCAGGCCGGAGCCAGGGCGAGGGCAGGCCAGAGCCAGAGCGAGAGCAGGCCGGAGCCAGGGCGAGGGCAGGCCAGAGCCAGAGCGAGAGCAGGCCGGAGCCAAGGCGAGGGCAGGCCAGAGCAAGAGCGAGAGCAGGCCGGAGCCAGGGCAAGAGCAGGCCAGAGCCAAGGCGAGGGAAGGCCAGAGCCAGAGCGAGAACAGGCCAGAGCGAGAGCAGTCCGGAGCCAATGCAAGGGCAGGCCAGAGCCAGAGCGAGAGAACTGGCCTCAGCCCTCTAGAGCTAGAGCAGGCTGGAGCCAGGGCGAGGGCAGACTCTCAGAGCCAGAGCGAGAGCAGGCCAGAGCCAGAGCGAGATCAGGCCGGAGCCAGAGCAGGAGCTGGCCGAAGCCAAGGCGAGGGCTGTCCAGAGCGGAGCCAGGGCGAGGGCAGGCCGAAGCCAGAGCGAGAGCAGGCCGGAGCAAGGGCGAGAGCAGGCCGGAGCCAAGGCGAAGGCAGACCAGAGTCAGAGCGAGAGCAGGCCGGAGCCAAGGAGAGGGCAGGCCAGAGCGAGGGCAGGTAGGAGCCAGAGCGAGAGCAGGCCGGAGTCAAGTTGAGGGCAGGCCAGATAGAGAGCAGGCATGAGCCAAGGTAAGGACAGTTCGAGGCCAGAGCGAGAGCAGGCCAGAGCCAGAGCGAAAGTAGGCCGGAGCCAGGGCTAGGGCAGGCCAGAGCCAGATATAGAGCAGGCCGGAGCCAGGGTGAGGGCAGTCCGGAGCCAGGGCGAGGGCAGTCCGGATTTAGAGCGAGAGCAGGCCGGAGCCAAGGCGAGATTAGCTCGGAGCCAAGGCGAGGGCAGGCCAGAGGCAGAGCCAGGGCAGGCCAGAGCGAGAGTAGGCAGGCTGGAACCAGAGCGAGAGCAGGCCGGAGCCAAGGCGAGAGCAGGTCGTATCCAGGGCGAGAACAGGCAGGAGCCAAGGAGAGGGCAGGCAGGAGCCAGAGAGATAGCAGGCCTCCGGAGCCAGGACGAGGGCAGGCCGGAGCCAGTGCGAGAGCAGGCCGGAGACAAGGAGAGGACAGGCCAGAGCCAGAGCGAGAGCAAGCAAGGGCGAGAGCAGGCCGGAGCCAAGGCAAGGGCAGGCCAGAGCGAGAGCAGGCCGGAGCAAGGGTGACGGCAGGCTAGAGCAAGAGCAGGCGGAACCACGGCGAGAGCAGGCCGGAGCCAAGGTGAGGGCTGGCTGGAGCCAGAGCAAGGGCAGGCCGGAGCCAGGGCGAGGGCAGGCCGGAGCCAGAGCAAGAGCAGGCAGGAGCCAAGGCGAGAGAGAGCAGGCGAGAGCCATAGCGAGAGCAGGCCGGAGCCAAAGCGAGGGCAGGTCGGAGCCAGGGCGAGGGCAGGCCAGAGTCAGAGCGATAGCAGGCTCGGCGGAGCCAAGGCGAGGGCACGCCACAGACAGAACGAGAGCAGACCGGAGCCAGGTCGAGGGCAGGCCAGAGCTAGAGCGAGAGTAGGCCAGAGCCAAGGCAAGGGCAGGCCAGAGCCAGAGCGAGAGAAGGCCGGAGTCAAAGCAAGGGCAGACCAGAACCAGGGGGAGAACAGGCCGGAGCCAGGGTGAGGCCAGAGTCAGAGCGAGAGCAGGCCAGAGCCAGAGTAGGCCGGAGCCAGGGCAAGGGTAGCCAGAGCCAAAAAGAGAGCAGGCCGGAGCCAGGGCGAGGGCAGTCTGGAGCTAGAGCGAGAGCAGGCCGGAGCTAAGACGAGAGCAGGGCCGGAGCCAAGGCGAGGGCAGGCCAGAGGCAGAGCCAGGGCAGGCCAGAGCGAGAGCAGGCCGGAGCCAAGGCGAGGGCAGGCCAGAGCGAGAGCAGGCCGGAGCCAGGGTGACAGCAGGTCAGAGCTAGAGCAAGAGCAGGTGGAGCCAGGGCGAGAGCAGGCCGGAGCCAAGGTGAGGGCTGGCTGGAGCCAGAGCAAGGGCAGGCCGGAGCCAGGGCGAGGGCAGGCCAGAGCCAGAGCAAGAGCAGGCCGGAGCCAAGGAGAGAGCAGGCCGGAGCCAAGGCGAGGGCAGGCCAGAGCCAGAGCGAGAGCAGGTCGGAGCCAAGGCGAGGGCAGGCCAGAGCCAGAGCGAGAGCAGGTCGGAGCCAAGGCGAGGGCAGGCCAGAGCCAGAGACAGAGCAGGCCGGAGCTAGAGCAAGAGCAGGCGGAGCCAGGGCGAGAGCAGGCCGGAGCCAAGGTGAGGGCTGGCTGGAGCCAGATCAAGGGCAGGCCGCAGCCAGGGCGAGGGCAGGCCGGAGCCAGAGCAAGAGCAGGCCGGAGCCAAGGAGAGAGCAGGCCGGAGCCAAGGCGAGGGCAGGCCAGAGCGAGAGGAGGCCGGAGCCAGGGCGAGAGCAGGCCGGAGCCAAGGCGAGGGCAGGCCAGAGCCAGATCCAGAGCAGGCCGGAGCCAGGGCGAGGGCAGGTCAGAGTCAGAGCGAGAACAGGCTGGAGCCAAGGCGAGGGCACGACAGAGCCAGAGCGAGAGCAGGCCAGAGCCAGAACGAGAGCTGACCGTAGCCAGGTCGAGGGCAGGACAGAGCTAGAGCGAGAGTAGGCCAGAGCCAAGGCAAGGGCAGGCCAGAGCCAGAGCGAGAGAAGGCCGGAGTCAAAGCGAGGGCAGGCCGGAACCAGGGCGAGAACAGGCCGGAGCCAGGGAGAGGCCAGATTGAGAGCAGGCCAGAGCCAGAGCGAGAGTAGTCCGGAGCCAGGGCGAGGGCAGGCCAGAGCCAAAAAGAGAGCAGGCCGGAGCCAGGGCAATCGCAGTCCGGAGCTAGGGCGAGAGAAGGCCGGAGCTAAGGCGAGAGCAGGGCCGGAGCCAAGGCGAGGGCAGGCCAGAGGCTGAGCCAGGGCAGGCCAGCGCCAGAGCGAGAGCAGGCCGGAGCCAAGGCTAGGGCAGGCCGGAGCCAAGGCTAGGGCAGGCCAGAGCCAGAGCAGGTCGGAGCCAAGGCGAGGGCAGGCCAGAGCAAGGGCAGGCCGGAGCCAGGGCGAGGGCAGGCAGGAGCCAGAGCAAGAGCAGGCCGGAGCGAAGGCGAGAGCAGGCCGGAGCCAAGGCGAGGGCAGGCCAGAGCGAGAGCAGGCCGGAGCCAGGGCGAGAGCAGGCCGGAGACAAGGCGAGGGCAGGCCTAGAGCAAGAGCAGGCCGGAGCCAAGGCGAGGGCACGCCAGAGCGAGAGCAGGCCAGAGCCAGAACGAGAGCTGACCGGAGCCAGGTCGAGGGCAGGCCAGAGCTAGAGTGAGAGTAGGCCAGAGCCAAGGCAAGGGCAGGCCAGCGCCAGAGCGAGAGCAGGCCGGAGCCAAGGCGAGGGCAGGCCAGATCCAGAGCAAGAGCAGGTTGGAGCCAAGTCGAGGGCAGGCCAGAGCCAGAACGAAAGCAGGCCAAAGCCAGAGCGAGAGCAGTCCGGAGCCAAGGAAAGGGAAGGCCACAGCCAGAGAGGTAGAGCAGGCTTGAGCCAGAGCGAAGGCAGGCCAGAACCAGAGCGAGAGCAGACCGGAGTCAAGAAGAGGGAAGGCTAGAGCAAGAGCAGGCCGGAGCCAGGGCGAGGGCAGGCCAGAACCAGAGAAAGAGCAGGCCGGAGCAAAGGCGAGGGCTGGCCAGAGCCAGGGCGAAGGCAGGCCGGAGCCAGGGCGAGGGCAGGCCGGAGCCAGAGAAATAGCAGGCCGGAGCCAAGGTGAGGGCAGGCCAGAGCGAGAGCAGGCCGGAGCCAAGGCGAGGGCAGGCCAGAGACAGATCCAGAGCAGACCGGATGCATTATGTAAGGACTCTGCTGTGGTATTTAAGGACCCTGCTGCATTATTTAAGGACTTTGCTGCATTAATTAAGGACTCTGCTGCTGTATTGAAGGACTCTGCTGCATTATTTAAAGACTGCAGCTGTATTTAAGGACTCTGCTGCTGCATTTAAGGACTCTGCTGCACTATTTAAGGACTCTGCTGCGGTATTTAAGGACTCTGCTGCAGTATTTAAGGACTCTGCTGCAGTATTTAAGGACTCTGCTGCAGTATTTAAGGACTCTGCTGCAGTATTTAAGGACTTTGCTGCATTATTTCAGGACTCTGCTGCGGTATTTAAGGGCTCCTCTGCATTATTTAAGGACTTTGCTTCATTATTTAAGGACTCTGCTGCAGTATTTAAGGGCTCTGCTGCATTATTTAAGGACTTTGCTGCATTATTTAAGGACTCTGCTGCGGTATTTAAGGACCAGGGCGAGGGCAGGCCAGAGTCAGAGCGAGAGCAGGCCGGACGGAGCCAAAGCGAGGACACGCCAGAGCGAGAGCAGGCCAGAGCGAGAGCAGGCCGGAGCCAGGGCGAGGGCAGGCCAGAGCCAGAGCGAGAGAAGGCCAGAGCCAAGGCAAGGGCAGGCCGGAACCAGGGCGAGAGGAGACCGGAGACAGGGCGAGGCCAGAGCGAGAGCAGGCCAGAGCCAAAGCGAGAGTAGGCCGGAGCCAGGGCCAGGGCAGGCCAGAGCCAGAGAGAGAGCAGGCCGGAGCCAGTGCGAGGGCAGGCCAGAGCGAGAGGAGGCCGGAGCCAGGGCAAGAGCAGGCCGGAGCCAAGGCGAGGGCAGGACAGAGCCAGAGTGAGAGCAGGCCAGAGCCAAGGCAAGGGCAGGCCAGAGCCAGGGCGTGAGCAGGCCGGAGCCAATGCGAGGGCAGGCCGGAGCCAGGGCGAGGGCATGCAGGAGCCAGAGCGAGAGCAGGCCGGAGCCAAGGCGAGAGCAGGCCGGAGCCAAGACGAGGGTAGGCCAGAGTCAGAGCGAGAGCAGGCCGGAGCTAAGGCAAGGGCAGGCCAGAGCCAGAGAGAGAGCAGGCCGGAGCCAAGGCATGGGTAGGACAGAGCCAGAGAGAGAGCAGGCCGGAGCCAGGGCGAGGGCAGGCCGGAGCCAGAGCAGGTCGGAGGCAGGGCGAGAGCAGGTCGGAGGCAGGGCGAGAGCAGGCCGGAGCCAATGCGAGGGCTGGCCGGAGATAGAGCCAGGGCAGGCCGTAGTCAGGGCAAGGGCAGGCCGTAGCCAGAGTGAGAGCAGGCCGGAGCCAAGGCGAGAGCAGGCTGGAGTCAAGGCGAGGGTAGGCCAGAGCCAAGGCAAGGGCAGGCCAGAGCCAGAGATAAAGAAGGCCTGAGCCAAGGCAAGGGCAGGCCGGAACCAGGGCGAGAGCAGGCCGGAGACAGGGCGAGGCCGGAGCCAGGGCAAGGGCAGGCAGGCCACAGCCAGAGAGAGAGCAGTCCGGAGCCAGGGCGAGGGCAGGCCAGAGACAGAGCGAGAGCAGTTCAGAGCCAGGGAGAGAGCAGGACGTAGCCAAGGCGAGGGTAGGCCGGAGCCCGAGCTGTGGCATAGTGGAGCCAAGTCGAGAGCAGGCCAGAGCCAGAGCGAGAGCAGGCCAGAGCCAGAGCGAGAGCAGGCCAAAGCAAAGGCAGGCCAAAGCCAGAGTGAGTGCAGGCCGGAGCCAAGGCAAAGGCAGGCCAGAGAGAGAGCAGGCTGGAGCCAAGGCGAGGGCAGGCTGGAGGCAGAGCGAGAGCAGGCCGGATCCAAGGCGACGGCAGGCCAAAACCAGAGCGAGAGAATGCCGGAGCCAGGGCGAGAGCAGGCCAGATCGAGAGCAGGCCAGAGACAGGGAGAGGGCAGGCCGGAGCCAGAGCGAGAACAGGCCGGAGCCAGAGCGAGAGCAGGAAGGAGCCAGAGCGAGAGCAGGCTAGAGCCAAAACGAGAGCAGGCCAGATTCAGGGCGAGAGCAGGCCGAAGCCAAGGCAAGGGCAGGCCGGAGCCAGAGCGAGAGCAGGCCGGAGCCAGGGCGAGAGCAGGCCGGAGCCAGGGCGAGAGCAGGCCGGAGCCAGGGCGAGAGCAGGACAGAGCCAGGGTGAGAGCAGGACAGAGCCAGAGCGAGAGCAGGACAGAGCCAGAGCGAGAGCAGGACAGAGCCAGAGCGAGAGCAAGACAGAGCCAGAGCGAGAGCAGGACAGAGCCAGGGCAAAGGCATGCCAGAGCCAGAGCGAGAGCAGGCCGGAGCCAGGATATTTGAAAGCAAGCAAACCTCTAATATGGGCCATAGAAGTATGTATAGATTTACATTTCTATAACCTTTATGCCCATATTAGAGGTCTGATAAGTCCTAGGGGGTGACAGATTCCCTTTAATGCTTGTGTCGTGGTTGGCCTCTAGCCCGGTGTCTCATGTGTTGGGTTTGCCCACTCCGGGTCCTCCTGAAGGAGGAAGGAGGATTTCTCTTTTTATTTTGTGCTTTTGGCTTCTTGCCCAGTGATAGGGGCGGATCTCATCCTCTCAGGCCTAGCCCAACCCTAACCCTAGCCCTAACCCTAACCCCAACCCTACCACAACCCTAAGCCTAGAGTTTATATTTTACGCCGTTTAGACAACTTTATTCTCGAGTCAGTGCGATTACAGCGATACCAGAATCATATCGGGTTTTTATGATTGACAGCTGTCACACACTAAAAGACGCATTTTTTCGTAAAATCTAGTTTTTGCATCGCCATATTTTTAGAGCTATAATTTTTCCATATTTTGTCCGACAGAGTCATGTGACATCTTGTTTTTTGCGGGATGAGTTGACGTTTTTATTGGTGCCATTTTCAGGCACGTGACATATTTTGATCGCTCTCTATTCCGATTAATGGGAGGCAGAATAAACAAAAACCAACAATTCAGGAATTGTTTTTTTTTGTTTTTTTTTTATGCTGTTCCGCGTGTGGTAAAATTGATAAGGTAGCTTTATTCTTTGGGTCAGTACGTTTACAGTGGTACCACATTTATATCGATTTTCTATATTTTGGCGCTTTTACACAATAAAAGCTATTTTATAGAAAAAATATTTTTTTTGCATCGCTTTATTCTGAGAGCTATAACTTTTTTATTTTTAGGCTGATGGAGCTGTATGGCGGCTTGTTTTTTGCGGGACAAGATGACGTTTTCAGTGGTATCATTATTATTTATATTCGTCTTTTTGATCGCGTGTTATTCCATTTTTTGTTTGGCGGTATGATGATAAAGCATTGTTTTTTGCTTTATTTTTTATTTATTTTTTTTACCATGTTCACTGAAGGGGCTAACTAGTGGGACAGTTTTATAGGTCAGGTCATTCCAGACGCGGCGATACCAAATGTGTGTACTTTTATTGTTTTTTTTTCATAATAATGGGTACATTATATTTTTATTTTTGGTGGATTTTTTTATTTTTTTTTATTCACTTTGACACTTTTTTTACTTTTATTCTTTGTCCCACTATGGGACTTTCACTTTTTTTTATTCTGATCGCCTGTATAGCATAGGGATGGAGCACCAGCCCTGTGCTATACAGGCTGTCAGCGATGCAAATGCAGAATATACTTTGGTCATGCACTGCGCATGCCAAAATATCTTCCTACTGTCTGGTGACCCAGATGTTGTCATGACGACATTGGGTCGTCATGGCAACATCCAGGAAGCCGCGGCAGACATCGCTGGACGCCGGCAGGAGAGGTGAGTATCCCGATCACCTCCCCTTGCCCCCGCAATGCTGCGATCGACTCAGCTGCGACAATCGGCTGAAACCCGGCGGCGATCGCGCCCGCACAGCCTGTGTGCGGGCGCGATCGCAAAGACGTACTAATACGTATCAGGCTCTTAAGTCCCATGGCGCAGATACGTATTAGTACGTCTTGAGCTTTAAAGGGGTTAAACTACAACTCCAATGTCAGCCCCTAATTCAATAGGAACCAAAGATCTGAGAACAGAGAATGATAATAAAATAATTTGTCCACATAAATGGCAAAACTACCCAAAAATGGAGCCCCATAAAGATGTCCAAACTTGACCTCCCCCACCCACCTAATATCAACTGATCGTCAGCAATTTCCCATTTACACAAGGGGTTGTCCTGAAAATGTCTTATTATAGAGTGTTCCCGGCAATCCATGATAAATCCGGTGGATACACTATAAGTATACCAAAGCTTAAAAGTAAAGAGCTACTTACCTGGACTCGTTCTCTCTCAGCTGTCAGGTTATAGTGACACAAGATGGCAGCAGTTTAGAAATTTATATATTCTATTCCAATTGTGATGTCTATGATGTCATGTGCCTCATGATGTCATAATAGCTATCACTGTCATTTCAAATTTACAACCGCAAGAAAAAGTTGATTTCATGGTTTAAGAAAAAATATGGTGGGTAATTGCAGCCTGTGATTATTTTACATATTGTTATTAATATTTGTCATGTCCTTCACTGCTGCCTCCTGCACTGCTTTTTATATACTGTTTATTTTAATAATGGACAATTCACAAGCCCTGCATGTAGAATATATAGTTAATGGCCTCTGTTGAATGACTAGATGCCTATTAGAGCAATAAGATATACTCTATGTCTACAATCTTTTGGCTGAGTCTAAGGGCTCATACTCATCTGCGTTTAAATCACACGAGTGCAATCTGATAAAAAAAAATTGGATTGCACTCTGACTCCTGTTATTGAATGATTATGTGTTCTTCTGTGATTTTTTTTTTCCCAGCTCGGATCGAACTGAGAAAAAGAAATCACAGCATGCTGCAAGTGGCTGCATATATCAGACGAGACTCGCCAATGCAAGTCAATGTGTGCGAGAAAAAAAAAGCACAGCAAACGGACCATGCTTATGCCATCCATATAGCGTCCATATAATGCGCATCTATGTAACACCTTTCAGTGACTGTGGCGGCATCTCAGCACACAAATCCTGTATCTCAGATCTTTGTCTGGCCTTGTCTTCTGTGTTTTGGCCATCATGCCAACAAGACAAGGGTGATTGGGGCAAGAGACATGCTGGTGAGGGGGTTGTTGGCTGCCGTGATGCTGGTAATGGAGGTGGCTGCCAAGATGCTGGCACTGGAGGTGGCTGCCGTGATGGTGCCACTGTAGTTGGTGGTGGTTGCTGCGATGCTGTGACTGGAGGTGGTGGTGATGGCTGCTGTGATGCTGGTACTGGAGGTGGTGGCTGCCGTGATGGTGGGTCTGCTGAGTGCCCTTCTTGGGGGGTCTAATGACCGGGTTTTGTTGTCCTCAGAAAGTTGCCACCTATCAAGGAATTAAAAGATGGCCATCGGTGAATTTGGTGGCGCAGCGGCAGACGAAACAATTTGGAGGGCAGCCCTGGTCTGCAGCCTCAATAAAAAGGGAACGTGCCTGAAATAACGGGCCAGGCTTAGACAAAAACTCTCATCATCATCACTCACAGGTATTCCCATGTCACGTACGCCAGTGATGGTGGGGCGGTAGCGATGCTGGCTTATTGGTGCATGAGGGGAGGTGTCGAGGGGCTGTGGTGTACTGGTGCTCTCCGCAGGCTCTTCTTCTTTCTGGCCCCCAGCTCCGGCCTCCATTTCAGATTCCTCTCTGGCTTCCAGCACCTCCGAGCTACAGGTATTTCCCTTTTTGGTCCAGTCAGATCTGTAAGGTCAGGGATGACAGAGAAAAAAGCATTTTTAATATGCAAAATAATAATCAAACCATTACAACAAATAAAACTGAAAAAGATAGCCACTTACGGGTGAAAATCTAGGACTAGGGTCAAAAACTGGAGCCGGTCATAATATAGGTATGGCCTTTCTTTTTAAGAGCCACATCACCACTCTTCCTACCCTGTTGTCGCTCGCGGCGGCACTGGTCCCGGTAACTGCTCCATAATCTTGTCACTACACCCACTGGAAAGAAAAGTGGAAGAGATTATATACAATTTTTATAGGTAAAGGATGCTGTATGTAATAACATGTATAGTGTGTATTCTAATATCACTGCTAGCAGGGGCTGGCTGGCAAATTTTAGCCTGGGGGCAAGCACACAGCAGTGGTCCATGAGTAGCGGCCCATCCTTAAAGGTCGTTTTCCCACAAACAATAGTATATTTTAATCAATAGATCTTGGAGTAATAATAATTTCCACAATTGGATGTGATATAATAATGTTCCTGTGCTGAGATAATCTTATAAATGTGCCCCTGCTGTGTACTGTGTAATGGCTGTGTCTGACCGTGCAGGAACATGGTCTGATCATACCACATCTCCTGGGCAGGGGGGAGAAAAAGAGGATACAGGCAGGATAGCAGGGGATCACAGAGGATTCTTTTTGTGAGTAAAACATTTCAATGCCTGTTTTTAAACAATATTTTAGCTCAAAGAAAGACTCAGCTGTGATCCCCTGCTGTAATGTATATATACTCTCTTTATATATAGATGATTAGCGTGCACACAGTCTGTAGGTCAAGGTGCAGGTACACGGGATGTGGAATCCCCAGAATCGGTGGAGATTAAATCACCGCACATTCTAGTTTCAAGATGCAAACTAAAGTCTATTTGAAGACATGCAATAAGACACATTTAAGGTGCAGGGAATAATGCAACAGTAAATGAACGTTTTGACCCATCGTTTGCATCTTGAAACTAGACTGTGCAGTGATTTAATCGATGCTATATACTCTTTTTCTCCCCCCCTGCCCAGTAGCTGTGGTATGATCAGACCATGTTCCTGCACAGTCAGACACAGCCATTACACAGTACACAGCAGGGGCACATTTATAACATTATCTCAGCACAGGGACATTTTATTTAAACACATCCAATTGTGGAAGTTATTATTATTCCAAGATCTATTGATTAAAATATACTTTTATTCGCAGAAAACCCCTTCAACATGTTTATTACCAGCTGCTTCATAGGCTATATTCACACAAACGTATTGTCTAAGTGCTGCCCGTAAAGAAAAATGACAGCACTTGGTCCAGTTCAGGTGAGCATTTAAAACTGGTAATACATAAGCATAATATGTACAATGTCTGACCACTACAACACGGATTTAGGTTGTTAGAGGTGTAATGCAAGTAATCCAAGGTACGCTGTGCTTTTCTACACTCCTAAACAGAGTAAGGCTAAGTGCCCACAATGCAGAAATGCTGAGAATTTTTCCAGAGCGTTTCTGCATCTCCCTGGCAGAAAAAACGCATGCGGATTCTATGAGTTTTCCTGCCAGGGACAAGCAGAAGTGAAGCGCTCTTCACATGCATTTCCGCATGCGGGTTGTCAAGCGCTTTGCAAGCGATTTTAGCATCACTTGGAAAGTGCTTGACAACTTGGTCACACTATATAAATCCATGCAACCGGTATGGATTTATATAGTGTGACCGTAAAAGAACGGCAAAAAATAAATATTATACTTACCTTCTGACGGCCCCTGGTCTCCTTATCCGATGCGTCCGGTCTTCCCGGTGTCTCGCGGTTGTGTAAAAGGACCTGCCATGACGTCATTTAGTCATGTGACGGGTCAAGCGACCGCCGACGTCAGCGGTCGCGTGACCTGTCACATGACTAAATGACGTCATGGCAGGTCCTTTTAGACCATCATGAGCTGCCAGGAAGCCAGGACGCATCGCTATGGAGACCGGGGGCCATCAGAAGGTAAGTATAATGTATATTTTTTATTTTAATTATTTTTTTTTACAGGTACTATGGTACCCGGGTCTGGAGGAGAGTCTCTTCTTCTCCAAATCCGGGTACCATCCGCACATTGAATCGCTAAATATCCGCATGTGCACATGTAGTCATGCGGATATTATGCAATTCAATGCAAGTCAATGGCGGCGAAAACGCTGCGATTACACAAAATAATTGGTAGCGCGGCGTATTTTTCCGCATTGATAATCCGCAGCGGAAATTTCCGCAGCATGTGCACAGCAGATGCGGATTATCATTGGGGAACATAGCAGACCTTCTACCAAGCGTTTTTTAAGCTTTTCTGAAGCGGAATTGCCGTTGCGGAAACGCTTAAAAAACGCATAGTGGGCACACAGCCTAAAGGTGGCCACACATAAGCACAGGTCTGCCAGATAGATACCTAGGAATTATTATTTTGTGTATTGTTTCCTACATACTTGATCGAGCAAGTCATCAATGTAAAAGTCAACTCCACATTATAGTATATGATGTACGAGTCACTAATTATCACGTGTGTCCCATCTGATGTCTGTGCACACAGTGAACATATTATACCACATACAATACAATATACATAGGAGAATATATGACTGATATATAGAGATGAGCAACTTCATTTGCAGGACCCTGATCCAATGGTCAGATGAATATTCAGTGGCTGCTGGATAGGAGCCCTGACAGCCTCCTACCTGACACCATTCTCTTTCTCTTCCTTTGATTTGTAGCCAGGCACAATGTCATGTATGTGTCACGCCAAAAAGATGACATCATGCAAAGACTATAATCAAAAGAGGAGTCAGAGATGCCGGCAGGCAGGAGGAGGCTCGCGGGGCTCTGGTCTGGTGGCCACAGACTACTGACGGGACTGTTTGACCAGTGTCCTGCGAATCAATTCGCTCATCTGTACTGGAATAAGATATATTATGACTACATACATCAGATATTACATACAGAATAGCATGTGACAGTTATATACCACACTATGAGCACAGACATCAGATATTACACCAGTGACATATTATCCTCTGTATAACATTGGATGCCTGTATCAAAGTCCATCACATCCAGTATACAGCATAATATGTGATGGTATGCGATATACTGGGATACAGACATCACATATTCATACCTCTCAACTTTTGAAGAACAGAAAGGGGGACAGAAAGGTGCTATGCGCGGCAAATTTTGGCCTCGCCCCTGGTCACACCCCAATCCACGCCCATTTACCATTATCTTTCTCGCCCGGCAGGAGGAGTTGTCAGAGGGGCGCTGGTAGTGAGGGAAATTCAGCAGACGGCCGAGACTGCAAGGCCCAGACCCAAATCCAGGACTGTCCACTGTATCCAGGACAGCTGGGACTAGAGATGAGCAGATGGATTCCGGGGCCTCCAGTCGGGCGTCCAGGTCAGTGCTACCTGGCGGCTGGACTGGAGGCCATGAGTCTCTTATCTTCCGGGGCAGTGCGGCCTCATCTGTGAGTCCTGCTCATCTCTTGTTGGGACCTGAGGGTTATTTTTTGTTCCCTCATTCACAGTCGGAGCCGCCAGAACTTTCTCATCTTTATGTAGATTCATTATACGACATCTGGCTTTCTTGTGGTGGCTCTTACTGTATATTGGGGGCTATGCGAGGGCTCATACCGTAGGTAGGGGTGGTGTGTGCTAATACTGTATGTACGGGGTTGTGTGGGGGCTCATACTGTATATAGGGGGATGTCAGCATACTTAAATCTGCTCAATATTAAGTGATAATATAAATATACAAAAAAATATAATTAATATGTTAATATTAATATTGAGCTGAATTAATTTGAACCTATTGGTTCGGGCTCCACAACAGTCACGGTCTCTCACGTGGCCCCTTGGGAAAATTAATCTCCCACCCCTGCCTATTTCAAAGCGCTATGTTAAAAATCAAACGGACATCATACACACAGCGGGCACAACCATCACACAGACATCATACACACAGCGGGCACAACCATCACACAGACATCATACACACAGCGGGCACAACCATCACACAGACATCATACACACAGCGGGCACAACCATCACACAGACATCATACACACAGCGGGCACAACCATCACACAGACATCACACACACAGCGGGCACAACCATCACACAGACATCACACACACAGCGGGCACAACCATCACACAGACATCATACACACAGCGGGCACAACCATCACACAGACATCATACACACAGCGGGCACAACCATCACACAGACATCATACACACAGCGGGCACAACCATCACACAGACATCACACACACAGCGGGCACAACCATCACACAGACATCACACACACAGCGGGCACAACCATCACACAGACATCACACACACAGCGGGCACAACCATCACACAGACATCACACACACAGCGGGCACAACCATCACACAGACATCACACACACAGCGGGCACAACCATCACACAGACATCATACACACAGAGGGCACAACCATCACACAGACATCACACACACAGCGGGCACAACCATCACACAGACATCACACACACAGCGGGCACAACCATCACACAGACATCATACACACAGCGGGCACAACCATCACACAGACATCATACACACAGCGGGCACAACCATCACACAGACATCACACACAGCGGGCACAACCATCACACAGACATCATACACACAGCGGGCACAACCATCACACAGCGGGCACAACCATCACACGGACATCATACACACAGCGGGCACAACCATCATACAGACATCACACACACAGCGGGCACAACCATCACACAGACATCATACACACAGCGGGCACAAGCATCACACAGACATCATACACACAGCGGGCACAAGCATCACACAGACATCATACACACAGCGGGCACAACCATCACACAGACATCATACACACAGCGGGCACAACCATCACAGACATCATACACACAGCGGGCACAACATGACATGTATATATTCCCTTCTTCTCCATCATGTCTCCAGTGGCAGTGGTGGGGCCTGGTGTTTGCAATCAGCAGCAGAGTATGGGCTGTACGCAGGAGAGCTGTCAGCCCTGCAGTGTCCCTAAATCCCCTTCCCATCCCCCCTAGTCCCGACTGCAGAGCTGCTGGTGACATTGCATGAGCCCCCTCCCATCCTGTAATAACAGCAGCCACAGATGGGAGAGGCTGCGGGTCTCCCCCTCACCTCAGGACCGCACCTTGTTGTCATGTCCTCCGCAGACTTGGCCCCGCCCCCTGACCCCTCACCTCCTCATGCTGTGCGGTCTCTGCACAGTAGAATTCCTCTGCCCTGATGCCGGGGAGGAGCAGAGAGCGGGAGGCGGAGCTACAAGGGGTCACACACAGCATGGAAAGCCTGCGTGTCTGGAGGAAAAGCCCAGTGCCCAGCAGCGCCCCTGCCGGGAGAAGAGCTGAGCCGGGCCGGGACTGAGCCCTCAAATCGGGACAGGCCCAGGGAATAGGGGAGGCTTGTTAGCTCTGGATATTATACCCGCCTCCTATTATCCTGTATATAATATGGGATGTCTGGGCCTATAGTATATATATTATACCACCTACAGGCTAATATGTAACTAGTGCACATTACACCTTGAGTACAGCCATTAGATATTACACCAGTCACTTCTTATCCTCTACACCAGGGGTCTCAAACTCGGCTGGGTATATGGGCCGCACATGGAAAAAATTTGAATTTGGGGGGCCGCATTCTTTGTTCAATGTGACATTTTTAGTGATACCATTTTTTTTGTATACACCTTTTGAACATTTTTTCCGTGTTTATTTTTTTATAGCTTGGGTCGTTATGGATGTGGCGATAATAAACGTGCACTTTTTTGTGTTTACTTTAGTTTACATATAAAACAGCATTTTTAGTGCCCAATATTTTTTCATGCTTTATTTTTATTTTTTATACAATTTTATTTCCCCCAATTGGCCACATTCAGTAATATTGTCTTACAATTAGCATCATATAGTAATAATGGAAAACATCTTGTAGTAATGTTCCCCATCCAAGTCCCCATCTTGTACTAATGTGCCCCATCCAGGTCCCCATCCTGTGGCTATGTGCCCCATCCAGGTCCCCATCTTGGGGCTATGTGCCCCATCCAGGTCCCCATCCTGTGGCTATGTGCCCCATCCAGGTCCCCATCTTTTGGCTCTGTGCCCCATCCAGGTCCCCATCTTGTGGCTATGTGCCCCATCCAGGTCCCCATCTTTTGGCTATGTGCCCCATCCAGGTCCCCATCTTTTGGCTATGTGCCCCATCCAGGTCCCCATCTTTTGGCTATGTGCCCCATCCAGGTCCCCATCTTGTGGCTATGTGCCCCATCCAGGTCCCCTCTTGTGGCTATGTGCCCCATCCAGGTCCCCTCTTGTGGCTATGTGCCCCATCCAGGTCCCCATCCTGTGGCTATGTGCCCCATCCCGGTCCCCATGTTGTGGCTCTGTGCCCCATCCAGGTCCCCTCTTGTGGCTCTGTGCCCCCTGTGTTGTTCTTCACACACATAAAATAGAAAAAAAAAAAGATGATTCTCACCTGTCCTCCGTTCCCTCGGCGGCCTTCCTGGAGATGTGGCCCGCAGGCACCACAGAGTCCGACCCCTTGACGATCCCGACCTGGTCCAGGAGGAGCCGCCGACAGCAGCGCTGAATTGCCGCACAGAGACTGTTTCCCAGCACTGCATTTCCAATGTCAGCCGCCGGCCAATCAGAGGCCAGCAGCTGACATCTGCATATGGCAATGACGTCATACTCGCTGCGCCGACACGCAGATATCAGCTGCTGGCCTCTGATTGGCCAGCGGCTGGCATTGGAAATGCAGTGCTGGGAAACAGTCTCTGTGTGGCAATTCAGCGCTGCTGTCGGCGGCTCCTCCTGGACCAGGTCGGGATCGTCAAGGGGTCTGTGCCTGCGGGCCGCATAAAGCAGCCTCAGGGGCCGCGTGTTTGAGACCCCTGCTCTACACCATCTGATGTCTGTGCACAGTATATGACATCCAGTATACAGGATAATATGTGATGGGATATATGACATACTGTTATACAGACATCAGATGCTATATACTGGATAATAAATGATGGTATATATCAGGGGTGGGCAATTCATTTTCCAGAGGGGCCACATGAGAGAACATAACTGTTGTGGGGGCCTGAACCAATAGGCTGAAAGGCTGAAATTAGTTCTGCTCAATATTAATATTAACTACAATTAATATAAAATAATATTTATATCACTTAATATTGACCAGAATTAAGTATGCCAACATCCCCCTATATACCGTATGAGCACACACACAGCCCCCCTATATACCATATGAGCACACACAGCCCCCTGTATACAGTATGAGCCCCCACACAGCCCCCCTATATACCATATGAGCACACACACAGCCCCCTGTATACAGTATGAGCCCCCACACAGCCCCCCTATATACCATATGAGCACACACACAGCCCCCCTATATACCATATGAGCACACACACAGCCCCCTGTATACAGTATGAGCCCCCACACAGCTCCCTATTTATTTATTTTACTAACCATATTTTGCAGATTATAAAATGCACCGTATCATAAGACGCACCCCAAATTTTGGTGAGAAAAATAGGAAAAAAATGTTTTTAATAAAATGGTGGTGCTTCTTATAGTCTGCTTTTACGGTAGATTACCCAGGGAAGGGGGCTGCTGTGGTGGAGTAGAGTCGCTGCTCCAGGAAGCTGGCAGCGGCAGGAGTGGGGTGATGCTGTGGACCCCAGGCTGGGAGGGGGATGTTCGACGATGAGCCGGGCTCCGTGCTTTCACAAAATGCCGGCGGATCCCCTGTACTTCCCGTGGTTTTCAATGCTGTAGACTTAGGGAAAATGGCCACCGGAGGCGGCACATGTTTAGGTTGAGACCTCGGGAGACAAGATCTCGGTGTCACGATCTCAATCCGCACATGCGCCGCCTCTGGTGGCCTTTTTTCTCCAAGTTCACCGCATTGAAAACCATGGAAAGTGCGGGGGCTCCTCCGACATTTTGTGAAAGCACAGAGCCCGTCGCACAGCAAGACACCCACCTTCCCAGCCTGGGGCCCGCAGCATCGCCTCACTCCTGCCGTCACCAGCTTCCTGCTGCAGCGACCCTAAAATGCCACTCCCAAATGCCCCGGTAAACTACATTCAGATTATAAGACGAACCCCAATTTTCCCAAAAATTTTTGGAGGAGAAAAGTGCGTACTATAATCTGAAAAGCACAGTATATAGTGCTATTAATTCCTCAGCAGATTACAGACATTATTCCTACATACAGTATGCACCCCACATAGCCCCTATATACAGTGTAAGCCACCACATAGCCCTTATATACAGTGTGAGCCGTCATATTCCATCCTATATACAGTATTAGCCACCACATAGCCCCCTATATACCGTATGAGACCCACATAGCCTCCTATACATATTATGAGCCGCCACATAGCCTCCTTTGTACAGTATGAGCCCGCATATATCCTCCTATATATAGTATGAGCCCCCTATGTACAGTATGAGTCCTCATAGCCTCCTTTATACAGTATGAGCCCCCACATAGCCTTCTACTGTATACATATTATTAGCCGCCACATAGCCTCCTATGTACAGTATGTGTTAGAACCTTGCTCTTAGGTTTTTTCCTTTGCTGGTCACATGACATTGTTGGCCTATTTAATCCTGCTCCGCCCTTCTGGCTTTGCTGGACTTCATTGTATAACTACTTTCTAGCTAGCCTGTGCTCTGTATCTAACTCTGTTAGTTTGCTTGGTCTACGGACCTCTATGTTCTATATATTTTGTTTGTTCGTCTGTCTGCTACTATTTCTGTTAGGAGGTGTCCAATTTTCCTCCCAGTCCTTAGTACTTGTAGGGATTCCTTCCCCACATCTATAGGTCTCCGTACAGACTAGCTTAGGACTTTAGCAGGTCTGATCGCAGGATCAGGTTCCCTGTTACATCGTAGGGATTCAGCTGAGTTCTATCGTAGGGACAGATCTCCTCTCTTTCCTTAGCTCTGGTAGCAGAACATAACAGTAAGTCCAGCCTGCAAATTCTCTAAGGAAAGATTTTTCTGTTCCATCATGGTGTCGGTTCAGGATTTGGCTCATCGCCTGCAGGGACTCTCTCTGGAGGTGGCCGAGCTCCGTCAGCACGTGAGTAACTGTCCTGGAGCACATTTCTTGGAGCCTAAGGTATGTTTGCTGGATTTATTTTTTGGTGAACACCGAGAATTTTTTTCATTTAAAAATGCTTGCTTATTGTATTTTCGTTTGAGACCCAAGTCCTCTGGGGATGAATCCCAGCGCATAGGGTTCATAATGTCACTTTTGCGCAAAGAGCCTCAGGAGTGGGCCTTTTCTTTGCAACCTAGTGATACATGCTTTAGATCAGTGGATAGTTTTTTTTCTACTTTGGGACTATTATATGATGATCCTGACCGTGTCGCATCAGCTGAGACTGAGTTGAGACGTTTGAAACAGGGATCAGGTAATGTGGAAAAATATTGTACTCATTTCCGTCGTTGGTCTACTCAAACAGGGTGGAACGATTCTGCTCTGAAAAGTCTATTTCTTGCTGGGCTCAATGAAAGGGTTAAAGACCCGCTAATTGCTTATCCTACACCTGAAGATTTGCAACAGGCTATGCAATTAGCTATACGGGTGGATAGGAGACTGCGTGCAAGGGTTAATGAGAGCAAATCCTCTGCTATGTCAGTTTCTGGTTATGAGAATGTGTGTACTAACAGTGGTGAACCGATGGAGATTGGATCGGTGGCACCTCGCTCTCAAGAAAAAGACCGTAGATTTTCTGAAGGCTTGTGTTTCTATTGCGGAAAATCTGGTCATTTGATTAAAGGCTGTGAGCTTCGTATGAAGAAAGAAAAAAAAATGGTCAGTCATGCCCGTATTGCCTGTTTAAATTCCAAGGGTGTATTTTTAGCTGCTTCCACGATTGCTCAGGAAAAATTAATGGAATTTCGGGTGTTTGTTGATTGTGGGTCTACTCTGAATGTAATTGATGGGGGATTCTTGGAAAGACTCAATTTAAAACCCGAACCTTTATCATCCCCCATTGCTGTGGTTTCTGTGGATGGTTCCCCTTTGAAGAATATTACTCTCAAGGTCTGTGAATTTCCTCTCACTATTAATGGTGTTCACCATGAGAAATTGGATTTGGTAGTTTTGAATAACTTGCCTTCTCCAGTAATATTGGGATTGCCCTGGTTAAAATTTCACAATCCTGTACTGGATTGGTCTACCAGTGAAATTAAATCCTGGAGCCATAAATGTTATGACAAGTGTTGTAACGGGCGTATTGCAGCTTTGGATAGGGGAGAATTGCCTGTTCCTATTCAGGATTTTTGGAGAGTTTTTTCTGAGAAGGAATCGCAGGTTTTGCCTCCCCATAGAGACTATGATTGTTCTATTGAATTTGTCCCTGGAGCGACTCTTCCTAAAAGTCGTTTATTTAACCTTACTATTCCTGAGAGGAAGGCTTTGGAGGAATACATACAGACAAGTTTGGCCGCCGGTCACATTAGGCCCTCTAAGTCTCCTGTGGCGGTTGGATTTTTTTTTGTAAAAAAAAAGAACGGCGGTTTACGTCCTTGTCTGGATTTTCGTGAGATTAACAAAATTACTGTACGCAATCCTTACCCACTGCCATTGATTCCTGATCTGTTTAACCAGTTAATGGGGGCCAAGTGGTTCTCTAAAATTGACCTTAAGGGGGCATACAATCTGTTGCGCATGAAGGAGGGTGACGAATGGAAGACTGCTTTTAACACTCCTGTGGGTCATTTTGAGAATCTGGTTATGCCTTTTGGTCTTACTAATGCTCCTGCATTTTTTCAGAATCTTATTAATGACATCCTTAGACCTTTGATCGGCAAAAATGTGGTTGTGTATTTGGATGACATTATGATTTATTCGCCGGATCTGGAGTCTCATTGGCGGAGCGTACGTGAGGTATTACAGTTATTAATGGACAATTCGCTTTTTGCTAAGCTGGAGAAATGTGAGTTCGCTGTACAGAGAATTAGTTTTTTGGGTTACATTATCTCCAGCGAAGGTTTTGAGATGGACCCGGTTAAAGTTCAAGCTGTACAGGAATGGCCTAGGCCTATTGGTTTGAAATCGATACAGAGGTTTTTAGGTTTCGCCAATTATTACAGAAAATTCATAAAAAATTTTTCTAGTATTGTCAAACCTCTGACCGATCTCACCAGGAAAGGTGCTGATGCGGTTCAGTGGTCTTCTGAGGCCATTGAAGCTTTTGTGTATCTCAAGGAGAGGTTCACCTCTGCTCCCATCCTTATGCAGCCTGATGTGACTAAGCCGTTTTTGGTTGAGGTTGATGCTTCCTCTGTGGGGGTTGGCGCAGTATTGTCTCAGGATAACGGGGATGGATTACATCCCTGTGCCTTTTTTTTCAAAAAAATTTTCGGAGACTGAACTGAATTACGATATTGGTAATCGGGAATTATTGGCTATTAAAATCGCATTTGAACACTGGCGACACTTCTTGGAAGGTGCGGAATTTCCCGTTCAGGTTCTTACGGATCATAAAAATCTGATATATCTTGATGCTGCCAAGCGCCTAAATGCCCGTCAGGCTAGGTGGGCACTGTTTTTCTCGCGGTTTAATTTCTCCATTACTTACATCCCTGGTACTAAGAATGTTAAGGCGGATGCCTTGTCTCGCAGTTTTTCTCCCATAGTCGGTGCTGAGAAAGAGGAGAACATTTTACAAGAAGGTGTTGTGATAGCTGCTTTGGACTCCGTTTTGGAAGATGAGATTCTTAAAGCACAGGAGAATGCCCCATCTAACACTCCTCATGGGAGGTTGTTTGTGCCTGGGACCTTTAGGAGAGATTTGTTTGTTGAGTGTCACGAATCTCGGTTGGCAGGTCATCCCGGAATCTCTGAGACCAAGAGACTGGTGGGTCGCAGTTTTTGGTGGCCTGGATGGCAGAAGGAAGTCATTAAGTGGGTGCGTCAATGTACTATATGTGCTAGATCTAAGTCCTCACATACTCCTGCTGCGGGGTTGCTTTGTCCTTTGGAGGTTCCCAGTGCTCCTTGGACACATTTGGCTATGGACTTTATAACTGACCTTCCCCCCTCTGAGGGTTTTACTGTCATCTGGGTGGTCGTGGACCGTTTTAGCAAAATGTGTCACTTGGTTCCCTTCGTCAAACTGCCCTGCGCTAAAACTCTCGCTAAGGCCTTTGTCAAGGAAATTGTCAGACTTCATGGCGTTCCTACTGACATTGTTTCTGATAGGGGTCCTCAGTTCGTGGCTCGTTTTTGGCGTGCCTTTTGTGACAGGTTGGGAGTTCATTTGTTGTTCTCGTCCGGATATCATCCTGAATCTAATGGCCAGACAGAAAGGAAAAACCAGGATGTTGAGCAGTTCTTGCGTTGTTTTGTGGCAGACAATCAAGAGGGGTGGTCTGAGTTTCTGCCACTTGCTGAATTTGCTCTGAACAATCATACATCTTCTTCTGCTGGTTGTTCGCCTTTTTTTTTGTTGTTCTGGGAGACATCCGTCGTTTGGGTCGTTCTCCAAGTTGGGATCTGCCGTGCCTGAGGAGGAGAATTTTTCCGGTGATTTGGAGAGAGTTTGGACGGATGTGCGTGGTAATCTTCAGGAGGCCAACAGAAAATCTAAAGACTACTTTGATAGGAAACGACAGGAGGTTTTGTTCGCTGTTGGTGACATGGTTTGGTTGTCCTCTAGGAATCTGCGGTTGAGGATTCCTTCTAAGAAATTGGGTCCCAAGTTTGTAGGGCCCTTTAAGGTGCTTCAGGTTGTCAACCAATCTGCTGTTAGGTTGGAGGTTCCTACCTCCTGGAGAATTAATCCGGTATTTCATGTCTCTCTGTTAAAAAAAGCTGTTGTGTCGGATGGTGACGCCTCTGCCTCTGTTCCTCCGGTGGTGGAGGACGGGGAATATGAAATTTCTCGCATCCTTAACTCTAGACGGTATAGAGGTAGTTTGCAGTATCTTGTGGCCTGGAAAGGTTTCGGACCCGAGGATAACTCTTGGGTGAGGTCTGATGATGTTTCCGCGTCCAGACTTATCAGAGCGTTTCACAGGAGATTTCCTGATAAGCCTGGTCCTAGGGGATCCGGAGGATCCTCTTAGAAGGAGGGGTACTGTTAGAACCTTGCTCTTAGGTTTTTTCCTTTGCTGGTCACATGACCTTGTTGGCCTATTTAATCCTGCTCCGCCCTTCTGGCTTTGCTGGACTTCATTGTATAACTACTTTCTAGCTAGCCTGTGCTCTGTATCTAACTCTGTTAGTTTGCTTGGTCTACGGACCTCTATGTTCTATATATTTTGTTTGTTCGTCTGTCTGCTACTATTTCTGTTAGGAGGTGTCCAATTTTCCTCCCAGTCCTTAGTACTTGTAGGGATTCCTTCCCCACATCTATAGGTCTCCGTACAGACTAGCTTAGGACTTTAGCAGGTCTGATCGCAGGATCAGGTTCCCTGTTACATCGTAGGGATTCAGCTGAGTTCTATCGTAGGGACAGATCTCCTCTCTTTCCTTAGCTCTGGTAGCAGAACATAACAGTATGAGTCCCACATAGCCTCCTTTATACAATGTGAGTCCCCACATAGCCTCTCTATATATTGTCAGACCTCACGTGGCCTCTTATATACATTATGAGATCCGCATAGCTTCCTATATACAGTGTGAGCCCCCACATAGTCTCTCTATATACAATATGAGCCCTCAAATAGCCTCCTATATACAGTATGATTCCCTCATAGCCTTCTATATACAGTGTAAGGCCCCACATAACCTCTTATATACAGTGTGAGGCCCCACATAACCTCTTATATACAGTGTGAGGCCTCACATAACCTCCAATATACAATGTGAGCCCTCACATAGCCTTCTATATACTATATGAGCCCTCACATAGCCTCCTATATACTATATGAGCCCTCACATAGCCTCCTATATACTATATGAGCCCTCACATAGCCTCCTATATACTATATGAGCCCTCACATAGCCTCCTATATACAGTATGAGTCCTCACATAGCCCCATATGTGCAGGCACACATTCCATGCACATACAAAAAAAAAAAGAAGACATACTCACCTCGCTCTCATTCCCCCGCGGTCTGTTCTTTTCTCCGGTGCACTGACTCTCCACACAGCAGATGTGATGTCGTGATGTCATCATGTTGGCTGTGTCAGTCGCAAAAGCTGATCTGTGGAAGTAGGAGCAAGTGGCTCCGTCTTCCACCAATGTATTCACCACACTGCAGATAGCAGTGATATTGGGATAGGGGAGAGTATGGTGTGGCCCGTGCACCACAGTTTTCAGCCCTTCGGCTGTCTCAGTCCGCGGGCTGAACTTTGTAGTTACAGTATTATATATACCAGACATGGGTAGAGTTCAGATATACTATACACACATTACCTGTCCATAACATCTGTTCACACAGTATACCACATGCATACAATATATATTAGAATACATGACTAGTATATAATATACTGTCACTATAGACATCTGATGTTGTATAGTAATGTGTATTCTTTTAAAACATCTGATGTGTGTATCACAGTACATGATAGGCTAATCTGTATACTAGATGTGGTATATTATGTACAGGGATATACACTGCACTGCAGCCTTGCAGCGCTGTGGTCCTGGGTTCAAATCCCACCAAGGACAACATCTGCAAGGAGTTTGTATGTTCTCCCCGTGTTTGCATGGGTTTCCTCCGGGTTCTCCGGTTTCCTCCCACACTCCAAAGACATACTGATAGGGAATCTAGATTGTGAGCCCCGATGGGGACAGCGACGATAATGTATGTAAAGCGCTGCGGAATATGTTAGCGCTATATAAAAATAAAGATTATTATTACTGAACACACCTGGACCTGCCTACAGGACCTCACATATTATATATGGGGCCATATAGTAGAATATGAGGTGCTGTAGGTTCAGCTGTAATCAGTCGGTGCAGGGTCTTGTATTGTGATGTCTGTGGTCTCTGCTGGGACTAAGTGTGATTTATTGCACCAGACTGAACTTTTTGCACTGACAGGAGGACCCTAATCTGCATGAAAGTTCAGCCTCCTGCAATAACTCACACGGAGCCCCAGCAGCTGGCCCTCTGATTGGACAATATAGAATCCTCGGTGAATTTATGAGAAGGTGAGCACAGTCCGCTTCCCCCTCACTGCAGACCCCCTGACCTCATACTGACTGAGACCACTGAAGTCTCCGATCCACAGGCTCCTGTCCGGCTGACTGAATCAGTTCCAGGGGCGCTGTGTGACGTCACTTCAGCAGACTCAGCCACACAGCGTGCAGGGGGTGTATCTGCATCTCTGCCATGTGGTCGGGTCGGCAGCTGAACATATTTAAAGGTACAGTGCAGTCCCCTGGCAGCCCTGAGCAGCTGCTTGGGAACTGGTCTGGGGGGGCATTTGCCCCTCTGCACCCCAGCCCAGCCCGCCCTTGACTGCTAGTATGATGGTGACTTTTCTTTGTCTTTTTTTGTGTGTTTATTCTGGCTTGCCAAATTTTCGCTTTTGGTGGCGATAAGTTTTGGAAAAAAATTAGACACATAATGTTCTGGCTTCAATAGTTATTTGTGTTAAACCTCACCTACAAAATAACCCATATTCAGACAATCCTAATATACCGTTTGTATTTGCCATACTTATATCATCTTGAACCTGCTGTGAGCCGCCTTCCAAATTAGGATATAGTTGGCAGCAAATCTAGTTCCACGGACCGGCCATACCTACCAAACCCTCCGCACCATGGTGTATTTCTACCCTTTACTCCACTTCCCTCACTTACTCATGTTGCTGATCCCCCCACATTTTTCAGCACCCAGTCCTGGCCCTGATTACAGTTCTGCACCTTATTATAATTTGTAATGTTTATTTGCTTTATTTTGCATGTTTTGGCGCATGACAGAAATATTTCTTTTTGATCATTTTTTAAATAAATTAAGTTTGTTTTTTCCTATCTGCTTGTTTTATTCTTTGCCACCTTATACAAAAAGGTAGTTAAATGTAATGTTCAAGGATACAGTGGGTACGGAAAGTATTCAGACCCCTTTACATTTTCACTCTTTGTTTCATTGCAGCCATTTGGTAAATTCTAAAAAGTTCATTTTTTTCTCACTAAAGTGCACTCTGCACCCCATCTTGACTGAAATAAACAGAAATGTAGAAATTTTTGCAAACTTATTAAAAAAGAAAAACTGAAATATCACATGGTCATAAGTATTCAGACCCTTTGCTCAGACACTCATATTTAAGTCACATGCTGTCCATTTCCTTGTGATCCTCCTTGAGATGGTTCTACTCTTTAATTGGAGTCCAGCTGTGTTTAATTAAACTGGTAGGACTTGATTTGGAAAGGCACACACCTGTCTATATAAGACCTCACAGCTCACAGTGCATGTCAGTCCAAATGAGAATCATGAGCTCGAAGGAACTGCCCAAGGAGCTCAGAGACAGAATTGTGGCAAGGCATAGATCTGGCCAAGGTTACAAAAGAAGTTCTGCATTACTCATGGTTCCTAAGAGCACAGTGGGCTCCATAATCCTTAAATGGAAGAAGTTTGGGACCACCAGAAGTCTTCCTAGACCTGGCCGTCCAGCCAAACTGAGCAATCGTGGGAGAAAAGCCTTGGTGAGAGAGGTAAAGAACAACCCCAAGATCACTGTGGCTGAGCTCCAGAGATGCAGCAGGGAGATGAGAGAAAGTTCCACAAAGTCAACTATCACTGCAGCCCTCCACCAATCGGGCCTTTATGGCAGAGTGGCCCGACAGAAGCCTCTCCTCAGTGCAAGACATATAAAAGCCCGCATAGAGTTTGCTCAAAAACACATGAAGGACTCCCAGACTATGAGAAAAATAAGATTCTCTGGTCTGATGATAGAACTTTTTGGTGATAATTCTAAGCGGTATGTGTGGAGAAAACCAGGCATTGCTCATCACCTGCCCAATACAATCCCAACAGTGAAACATGGTGGTGGCAGCATCATACTATGGGGGTGTTTTTCAGCTGCAAGGAAAGGACGATGGTTGCAATTGAAGGAAACATGAATGCGGCCAAGTACAGAGATATCCTGGATGAAAATCTCTTCCAGAGTGCTCTGGACCTCAAACTTGGCCGAATGTTCACCTTCCAAGAAGACAATGACCCTAAGCACTAAGCTAAAATAACAAAGGAGTGGCTTCAGAACAACTCTGTGACCATTCTTGACTGGCCCAGCCAGAGCCCTGACCTAAACCCAATTGAGCTTCTCTGGAGAGACCTGCAAATGGCTGTCCACCAACGTTCTGCATCCAACCTGATGGAACTGGAGAGGATCAGCAAGGAAGAATGGCAGAGGATCCCCAAATCCACGTGTGAAAAACTTGTTGCATCATTCCCAAGAAGACTCATGGCTGTACTAGCTCAAAAGGGTGCTTTTACTCAATACTGAGCAAAGGGTCTAAATACTTATGACTATGTGATATTTCAATTTTTCTTTATTAATACATTTGCAAAGATTTCTACATTTCTGTTTTTTTTTTCAGTCAAGATGGGGTGCAGAGTGCACTTTAATGAGAAAAATGAACTTTTTAGAATTTACCAAATGGCTGCACTGAAACAAAGAGTGAAAAATGTAAAGAGGTTGGAATACTTTCCTTACCCACTGTATATGATTTTCACAATAATCTTGGGGAAATTAAATTTATTAGAAAGATTTTGGAAAGGGGGACTTCAAATACATAAGTAGGGCCATAGCAGTGATGACTTAGCCCAGAAACTTAGGACCTTATATTGTCTATTCATATATAGTTTAGTCTACATTTTGGCGTTGTTTTACATCCTTACAAATTTAGGTATTTATTTTTGAAAAAATGGGATGGGGTCCATTTAATTTTCTTAACAGCTGAGGGAAAGCAGTGGGCAATCTGGGAAGGGGCCGCTATTCATGGATCTTCCCAGCTTATTAATAACAGCTCACAGCTGTCTGCTTAGCCTTTAATGGTATTAAAAAGGGGGTATCCCCCAAAAAATGATGTGGTGTCCCACCTAGTTTTAATAACCAGCAAAGGCTAAACAGACACCTGCAGGCTGATATTAAAAGGCTGGGAAGGGACCATGGATATTGGCCTCCTCCCTGACTAATAACATGAGCCCTCAGCCACCCCAGAAATTCTGGTGCTTATTCTCGGCTCTTCCCACTTGCCCTGGTGCATTGGCAAGTGGGGTAATGGTTTTGGGGTTGATGTCAGCTGTTTGATGTTTGCTGACATCAAGCCCAGGGGTTAGTAATGGAGAGGCGTGAATAAGACATCCCGATTACTAACGCCATTAGTTCAAGTAAAAAAACTCACACAGAGCAAAGACATTTGTTTGAACAAAACACTCAATGACCCTCTTTTACACATTTCTTAAGATCCACATAAAAATAAAAAAACAAAGTAATCCTCACCTGTCCGCAGATAATCCATACTGATGATGTCGAACAATGATCCCCAGATCTGCTACATCCGATTGGTGTGTTGAGCGGTTGCATGAGTATGCAACTGCTCAGCACGCCAGCTGGAACTCACTGACAGTAGCCTGAGGACGTTCCTGCAGTGACGAGCGATGCCGTCAATAAGGTTGCAACTTGAAAACGCTTTGCTATTTTCTTATAGCCTACTCTTGCTTTGTGGGCCTCCACCATTTTCATTTTCAGAGTGCTAGGCAGCTGCTTAGAAGAACCCATGGCTGCTGTTTTTTGGCACAAGGTTAGAGGAGGCTGGGTTTTTATAAAGTTGGGAAATTTGTATCACCTGGCCTTTCCTAATGATAGTGAACAAGCCATAACCTTTAGGGTATGTGCAGATGGTCGGTGTTGGCTGCGCTTTGAACGCAGCATACTTTATGCTGCGTCCAAAGCGCTGCACGCAAGTGAATCCGCATGTGTTCAATGAACCATGCGGATTCACCACATTCTATACATTACAGTGATATAATTTCTCTTGCGGAGACTAGGGTCTCTGCAAGAGAAATTGACATGCTGCGGTCTGTGAAGACGCACTGCATGACCGTCTCCACGGGTGAGCTGCAGGAGCACGGAGACGCACAGTGGACATGGGATTTGTATAAATCCCATCCACTATGCTGTAACATCTGGCCGATGCAGATTGCACGCAGCGCAAGTGTGCTGCATCCAATCCGCAGTGTTTACTGACCATGTGCACGCACTCTAACAGGCTAATTAAGGTCTGAAACCTTGGTCAAAGTTTTCTGAGCACACAAATCTCCAAGGGTGCCCAAACTTTTGCATCAGCCCATTTTCCTTTGTGTAATTTTTAAAATGTAAAAAATTACAAGATTTTTTCTTGCCTAAAATACAAAGGAAATGTGTCATCTTTAACTTTAGCCCTTTTATAGAGATCATTTCATCTTCAACTTGCTTTACTGTTCACAATAACAGTAATTTTTTACCAAGGGGCCTAAACTTTTACATGCCACTGTAAGAGAAACACATCGCTATTTACATTACTCGTAAAACCGCATGGCACTGTACACATAAAGGGATTATTGCCTTCAAGGGTAGGAATGCTGCAGAACAGTCCATCACTCTTACATTCCCTCTTTGGACATGGTCATCCTCGACCATTCAGGAACCTGGAAGACAACGCACAGCATATACAGTGGGGGCCCTTGAAAACGCATACTGCAGCCGCAATACTCGCTGCCTCTGTCAGGCCTGAGGCTGTGGTACTAACCGTGGAGGAGTCATTGTTGGACATGATCTTCCCGCTGAGGGCTGAAATATTGGATGTGACATCTGGTCATCTGGTCAATGACTTTGTGGCACCCCTGAGGGTTCAGTCGCCACAGAGGTACTGCACCTCACCCAGAAGTGTGGCATCTCCTTCTCTCAGGTAAGGAGGAAGTACTGCCGCCGGCACGGTGGCGCAGTGGTTAGCACTGCAGCCTTGCAGCACTGGGGTCCTGGGTTCAAATGTATGTTCTCCCCGTGTTTGCGTGGGTTTACTCCGGGTTCTCTGGTTTCCTCCCACACTCCAAAGACATACTGATAGGGAATCTAGATTGTGAGCCCTGATGGGGACAGCGACAATAATGTATGTAAAGCTCTGCGGAATATGTTAGCGCTATATAAAGGTTATTATTATTAAAGATTATTACTGCCCGGGACCCCAACACCTGCACTCAACACTGCACTACTCCAGGCCGGCTGGAAGGGCATTATGCACTTCTTTTGCTGCCCTGTCCCTGGCTAGAGTGGGGGGAACCAAGGAGAGGGGGAACCAGTAGTGGGTGTGGGTGGAGGACGTAGAACAGGGGAGCACTTAGAGAATAGATATAAAAAGCAAGCCATCTTAGTTGGAGCAGTGCAGTTCAGCCAGTAAGTAGCAAGGAGAGGAAGGGAGCAGAGTCTCTTCAGGAGCTCTGCTCCATTGTGGGCCTAGTGAGAGAGGCCCAGGAGAGGAGTGGGAGCAAGGGAGGAATGCTCCGGGAACAGAAGGGATCCCAGGGGGTACGGTGAGTGCAGGACAGCACCCATACGCCCGAATCTGCCAAGAATCAGAGGGATCAGGGAAGGGATCAGAGGGAAGGGAACTGGTCCCTGGACCAGCCGTGTTACTCCAGGTCTCGGCTGGAAAAACCGGAGGCTTCTGCACTTCCATGGTGCAGTTGCCACAGCCTCACCCTAGTCGCCGTGAAGGGTATCAAGTAGGTCCGGGAACTCCAGCTTGCCCAGAAGGGACTTCAGAGCACCCAATCGGGACTGTGTGTGGGGAGCGCAGGGCAGGAGTGAGAAGACCCAGTGCGTGAAGTCAGTCAAGGAAGGAACATAAGAAAGGGGATCCCGTTAAGTGCTTCTAATCTACCTGAAGGAGTGCTGAACCCCTGCCTGGCAAACGCAGTGCGACGCGGGAGTCTGACACCTGGACAGTGTACCCGAGGAACCTAAAAAGAACTGTGAGTAAACTCGGATGACTGCACTCCACTGTCTCTGTCAGTTATTTCCATCACGCTACCGCGCCTGCACTACAACGCCCAGCATTACCATCTGCAACTACCCTGCCCCGGGGGCCCGCTCCGCCTGTGGGGAGCAGAAACATCCCAGCTGCCATCCCATCACCCCCGGAGGTCTGCAGCAGCGCCGGTATTCATTACCGGGAACCACAGGTGGCGTCACGAGACAAACTGTTAACAAACCCCCTTTTAAAGAGCGACCCCAGAGGATGGGCCCGGGAGCCGACTGCCGTGACATCCTACAAAGAAGGTAAAGGCCCGGGTACCAAGTTTCCCCCTATATCCCCCCTGGGCGGGTCAACTTCACCACCTCCTGGGTGCTCGAGTTGGGCCCTCACCCATTTCTCCCACTCCGTCTTACCCTCAATGACCTTCACCACCCATCTGGCCTTAACGGGGTCCAGGGCTGGTGTCTCTTCCATGTACTGCTGTGGCCAGGGGATGAGGGCTGTTTCCCAGGCTCATAACTCTCCAGGACGCTGAGGTGTACTTACCACCAGGTCTGTCAGCATAGCTTTCAGTCACCCTGCCTGGTCGCAGGATCTTGGCCACGCTGACACTGCTGCCTCTGCCTTGGAATCGAGTTCTGGTTTTGGGGACTGCGGGCGAACCTTTGTCTTGAGGTCAGGCATTGGATCCTGGGCCTTCCCGGGACCTTGGTTGGTGCCTCTACTGATGACAGTTCACCCGGCTGCATCTCTTGCTCCAGCGGCGTCATCTTCCTTTTCAGCTTGACCTTTCCGGGCACACCGCGGAGCACAATGCCGTAGCACCGACCATCACTTTCAATAGGTAACCGTAACACTCTATCTTCTCTTGCCACTTTACCTCCTCACCAACAATGGTCCCAGCCCACTCTGCCGTGGGTGTGCTCTTACGTTGCTCTGCCCATTCTTGGGGGAGGCCACTTCTGGCTCACCTGCCCGTTTCCTGGGAGTCTCCACCCGTTCTCCCTTGGCTTGCTGCAATGGGCATGGTTTCTTTTTCTTCCACCGTGCCCTTCTTACGCACACGATGGGACGGGTCCGTCTCACTCTTTCGTGTCACTCACCGACATCTTGCAGTCTCTATCCATTAACCCTATCCTAAAGACTAAACCTATTATTCTCATCTTATCTCCTGTACCGTTGCTAAGCCACTTAACTATATGAACAGTACTTCGCTGTTATAAGTTTTGTCCAAATAGTGTATATACGAGTACTTATATATATCAGTTTATCATAGTGTAATGGTTAATGTCAGGTGAAACACATTAATGAAATGATATGTAAAATTAGACTAAGAATGGAGTGGTAATGGTGGACATTAGGACCCTGCGCTCTCATGAGCCGCATAGTTGAGCTCAACGTTCCTTCCAGACACTGGTGGACTAAACGTGCACAGATACCGTATTACGGAGATCTCCCCTCCTTTATCAGTGGCACCAGGAATTTTATGTGACAGTAACTGGAGGTGGCTATGACCACTACGCATGTAGCCTTACAAGGTTGGTTTTATCTCGTCACATCTTGCATTCAGTGACACACTCCTTCCTGCTTTATTGCTGATGTTTAGGAGTACGGGGGCGACTTGCATAGTGACATGCTTCTGTACATGACACGGATGAGATGGTGTTTTGTTCCTACAGATGGCTGTGATCTCACCCGTACTATAGTGATGTCATCTGATGGGCGGCTGATGTATTCCATCTGCAGTGATACAGAATGAGGGGATAGCACTTATGTTATCAGACATCAGCCACAACATGTGAGAACCGCTCATATGTTTAAAGGGAACAGACAAGTCCACCATGTACGAGGGTGAGTCTTCAATAACCAATCAGAGATCCATGGGCTCCAATCAGAAGGGGTTTTACATTGCAGGCAGTAGTAAAGGGCGCAATGTCCCGCATAGCAGCATTGGTGGTGCCAGACTGCTGTCATTCAGGTGACGCACACTGAAGCCCTGGTTCCTGATCTACAAGCTGCAGGGATATAGCAGAGCACATCCCATTCATAGCATGATGCTATCTGCTGAGGGACAATAGAAGACAACTACAGCACATCTAGCATCTCTGCTCAGCAGCGGGGGTGAGCTCCTGTGTTCTCTCCCTTCTATAGTACTGGTTCAGCACCACAGTGGTTGGCAGCTCTCCTCTGGGCACTACAGTCCTAGATTCAGCACCACAACGGTGGGCAGCTCTGATCTGGGCAGTACTGTCTAGATTCAGCACCACAGCAGTGGACAGCTTTTATGTTAGAACCTTGCTGTTAGGTTTTTTTTCCTTTGCTGGTCACATGACCTTGTTGGCCTATTTAATCCTGCTCCGCCCTTCTGGCTTTGCTGGACTTCATTGTATATCTACTTTCTAGCTAGCCTGTGCTCTGTATCTAACTCTGTTAGTTTGCTTGGTCTACGGACCTCTATGTTCTATCTATTTTGTTTGTTCGTCTGTCTGCTACTATTTCTGTTAGGAGGTGTCCCATATTCCTCCCAGTCCTTAGTACTTGTAGGGATTCCCTCCCCACATCTATAGGTCTCCGTACAGACTAGATTAGGACTTTAGCAGGTCTGATCGCAGGATCAGGTTCCCTGTTACATCGTAGGGATTCAGCTGAGTCCTATAGTAGGGACAGATCTCCTCTCTTTCCTTAGCTTTGGTAGCAGAACATAACAGTAAGTCCAGCCAGCAAATTCTCTAAGGAAAGATTTTTCTGTTCCATCATGGTGTCGGTTCAGGATTTGGCTCATCGCCTGCAGGGACTCTCTCTGGAGGTGGCCGAGCTCCGTCAGCACGTGAGTAACTGTCCTGGAGCACATTTCTTGGAGCCTAAGGTATGTTTGCCGGATTTATTTTTTGGTGAACACCGAGAATTTTTTTCATTTAAAAATGCTTGCTTATTGTATTTTCGTTTGAGACCTAAGTCCTCTGGGGATGAATCCCAGCGCGTAGGGTTCATAATGTCACTTTTGCGCAAAGAGCCTCAGGAGTGGGCCTTTTCTTTGCAACCTAGTGATTCATGCTTCAGATCAGTGGATAGTTTTTTTTCTGCTTTGGGACTATTATATGATGATCCTGACCGTGTCGCATCAGCTGAGACTGAGTTGAGACGTTTAAAACAAGGATCGGGTAATGTGGAAAAATATTGTACACATTTTCGTCGTTGGTCCACTCAAACAGGGTGGAACGATTCTGCTCTGAAAAGTCTATTTCTTGCTGGGCTCAGTGAAAGGGTTAAAGACCTGCTAATTGCTTATCCTACACCTGAGGATTTGCAACAGGCTATGCAATTAGCTATACGGGTGGATAGAAGACTGCGTGCTAGGGTTAATGAGAGCAAATCCTCTGCTATGTCAGTTTTTGGTTATGATAATGTGTGTATTAACAGTGGTGAACCGATGGAGATTGGATCGGTGGCACCTCGCTCTCAAGAAAAAGACCGTCGTTTTTCGGAAGGCTTGTGTTTCTATTGCGGAAAATCTGGTCATTTGATTAAAGGCTGTGAGCTTCGTATGAAGAAAGAAAAAAAAATGGTCAGTCACGCCCGTATTGCCTGTTTAAATTCCAAGGGTGTATTTTTAGCTGCTTCCACGATTGCTCAGAAAAAATTGATGGAATTTCGGGTGTTTGTTGATTGCGGGATGTAATTGATGGGGGATTCGTGGAAAAACTCAATTTAAAACCTGAACCTTTATCATCCCCCATTGCTGTGGTTTCTGTGGATGGCTCCCCTTTGAAGAATATTACTCTCAAGGTCAGTGAATTTCCTCTCACTATTAATGGTGTTCACCATGAGAAATTGGATTTGGTAGTGTTGAATAACTTGCCTTCTCCAGTAATATTGGGTTTGCCCTGGTTAAAATTTCACAATCCTGTACTGGATTGGTCTACCAGTGAAATTAAATCCTGGAGCCATAAATGTTATGACAAGTGTTGTAACGGGCGTATTGCAGCTTTGGATAGGGGAGAATTGCCTGTTCCTATTCAGGATTTTTGGAGAGTTTTTTCTGAGAAAGAATCGCAGGTTTTGCCTCCCCATAGAGACTATGATTGTTCTATTGAATTTGTCCCTGGAGCGACTCTTCCTAAGAGTCGTTTATTTAACCTTACTATTCCTGAGAGGAAGGCTTTGGAGGAATACATACAGACAAGCTTGGCCGCCGGTCACATTAGGCCCTCTAAGTCTCCTGTGGCGGTTGGATTTTTTTTTTGTAAAAAAAAAGGACGGCGGTTTACGTCCTTGTCTGGATTTTCGTGAGATTAACAAAATTACGGTACGCAATCCTTACCCACTGCCATTGATTCCTGATCTGTTTAACCAGTTATTGGGGGCCAAGTGGTTCTCTAAAATTGACCTTAAGGGGGCATACAATCTGTTGCGCATGAAGGAGGGTGATGAATGGAAGACTGCTTTTAACACTCCTGTGGGTCATTTTGAGAATCTGGTTATGCCTTTTGGTCTTACTAATGCTCCTGCATTTTTTCAGAATCTGATTAATGACATCCTTAGACCTTTGATCGGTAAAAATGTGGTTGTGTATTTGGATGACATTTTGATTTATTCGCCAGATCTGGAGTCTCATTGGCGGAGCGTGCGTGAGGTATTACAGTTATTAATGGACAATTCGCTTTTTGCTAAGCTGGAGAAATGTGAGTTCGCTGTACAGAGAATTAGTTTTTTGGGCTACATTATCTCCAGCAAAGGTTTTGAGATGGATCCGGTTAAGGTTCAGGCTGTGCAGGAATGGCCTAGGCCTATTGGTTTGAAATCGATACAGAGGTTTTTGGGTTTCGCCAATTACTATAGAAAGTTCATAAAAATTTTTTCTAGTATTGTCAAACCTCTGACTGATCTCACCAGGAAAGGTGCTGATGCGGTTCAGTGGTCTTCTGAGGCCATTGAAGCTTTTGTGTATCTCAAGGAGAGGTTCACCTCTGCTCCCATCCTTATGCAGCCTGATGTTACTAGGCCGTTTTTGGTTGAGGTTGATGCTTCCTCTGTGGGGGTTGGCGCAGTATTGTCTCAGTTTAACGGGGATGGATTACATCCCTGTGCCTTTTTTTCAAAAAAATTTTCGGAGACTGAATTGAATTACGATATTGGTAATCGGGAATTATTGGCTATTAAACTCGCATTTGAACACTGGCGCCACTTCTTGGAAGGTGCGGAATTTCCCGTTCAGGTTCTTACGGATCATAAAAATCTGATATATCTTGATGCTGCCAAGCGCCTGAATGCCCGTCAGGCTAGGTGGGCACTGTTTTTCTCGCGGTTTAATTTCTCCGTTACTTACATCCCTGGTACTAAGAATGTTAAGGCGGATGCCTTGTCTCGCAGTTTTTCTCCCATAGTCGGTGCTGAGAAAGAGGAAAACATTTTACAAGAAGGTGTTGTGATAGCTGCTTTAGACTCCGTTTTGGAAGATGAGATTCTTAAAGCTCAGGAGAATGCCCCATCTAACACTCCTCATGGGAGGTTGTTTGTGCCTGGGACCTTTAGGAGAGATTTGTTTGTTGAGTGTCACGAATCTCGGTTGGCAGGTCATCCCGGAATCTCTGAGACCAAGAGACTGGTGGGTCGCAGTTTTTGGTGGCCTGGATGGCAGAAGGAAGTCATTAAGTGGGTGCGCCAATGTACTATATGTGCTAGATCTAAGTCCTCACATACTCCTGCTGCGGGGTTGCTTTGTCCTTTGGAGGTCCCCAGTGCTCCTTGGACACATTTGGCTATGGACTTTATAACTGACCTTCCCCCCTCTGAGGGTTTTACTGTCATCTGGGTGGTCGTGGACCGTTTTAGCAAGATGTGTCACTTGGTTCCCTTTGTCAAACTGCCCTGCGCTAAAACTCTCGCTAAGGCCTTTGTCAAGGAAATTGTCAGACTTCATGGCGTTCCTACTGACATTGTTTCTGATAGGGGTCCTCAGTTCGTGGCTCGTTTTTGGCGTGCCTTTTGTGACAGGTTGGGAATTCATTTGTCGTTTTCGTCCGGATATCATCCTGAATCTAATGGCCAGACAGAAAGGAAAAACCAGGATGTTGAGCAGTTCTTGCATTGTTTTGTGGCAGACAATCAAGAGGGGTGGTCTGAGTTTCTGCCACTTGCCGAATTTGCTCTGAACAATCATACATCTTCTTCTGCTGGTTGTTCGCCTTTTTTTTGTTGTTCTGGGAGACATCCGTCGTTTGGGTCGTTCTCCAAGTTGGGATCTGCCGTGCCTGAGGAGGAGAATTTTTCCGGTGATTTGGAAAGAGTTTGGACGGATGTGCGTGGTAATCTTCAGGAGGCCAACAGAAAATCTAAAGACTACTTTGATAGGAAACGACAGGAGGTTTTGTTCGCTGTTGGTGACATGGTTTGGTTGTCCTCTAGGAATCTGCGGTTGAGGATTCCTTCTAAGAAATTGGGTCCCAAGTTTGTAGGGCCCTTTAAGGTGCTTCAGGTTGTCAACCAATCTGCTGTTAGGTTGGAGGTTCCTACCTCCTGGAGAATTAATCCGGTCTTTCATGTCTCTCTGTTAAAAAAAGCTGTTGTGTCGGATGGTGACGCCTCTGCCTCTGTTCCTCCGGTGGTGGAGGACGGGGAATATGAAATTTCTCGCATCCTTGACTCTAGACGGTATAGAGGTAGTTTGCAGTATCTTGTGGCCTGGAAAGGTTTCGGACCCGAGGATAACTCTTGGGTGAGGTCAGATGATGTTTCCGCGTCCAGACTTATCAGAGCGTTTCACAGGAGATTTCCTGATAAGCCTGGTCCTAGGGGATCCGGAGGATCCTCTTAGAAGGGGGGGTACTGTTAGAACCTTGCTGTTAGGTTTTTTTTCCTTTGCTGGTCACATGACCTTGTTGGCCTATTTAATCCTGCTCCGCCCTTCTGGCTTTGCTGGACTTCATTGTATATCTACTTTCTAGCTAGCCTGTGCTCTGTATCTAACTCTGTTAGTTTGCTTGGTCTACGGACCTCTATGTTCTATCTATTTTGTTTGTTCGTCTGTCTGCTACTATTTCTGTTAGGAGGTGTCCCATATTCCTCCCAGTCCTTAGTACTTGTAGGGATTCCCTCCCCACATCTATAGGTCTCCGTACAGACTAGATTAGGACTTTAGCAGGTCTGATCGCAGGATCAGGTTCCCTGTTACATCGTAGGGATTCAGCTGAGTCCTATAGTAGGGACAGATCTCCTCTCTTTCCTTAGCTTTGGTAGCAGAACATAACATTTTATATGGGAAGAACTGTCTAGATTCAGCACCACAGCAGTGGACGGCTTGTAACCAGGACGTTATAGTAACATTTGGTTCAATACCACAACGTTGAAGGGCAGTGCCATCCAGGTTCAACACCACGCTAGTGGACAGCTCTGGTGCTTCTGGATACAACAGTTTCAGCACTTCTACCTAGGACAGCTCCAGCATCTTCACCTCTACCTTGAAGGTCCCAGTGCCCGCCAGCCTGTCTATCAGCCGTGCCCGCCTGTCTACCAGCCGTGCTCATCCGCTGTGCCTTTCAGCTTCAGCCATCAGTCCCATGGGAGTCGCCTGCTCTCACAAGGTCGGTCCCAGAGTGGCACCTGGTTCACCTTCCCGGTCCCTCCTTGGTTCACAGAGTCGAATAAGCCGCTGTGTGGCCAGGGTCGGTACTGGTAGGCACTTAGTTACGCCCCTCTGATCCCTCCTTGCATCACAGCACAGAGGTTCCACCACCCGGATTCGTAACAGAATACATTTTGTAATATAATAATTTTGTGTTCAAAGATCGATACTACCTACAGAAGAAAGAGGTGGCAATGGCCGCGGCTTGGGCCCCATCTTACGCCAATCTCTCCTTGGGATTTTGGGAGTGTGAATACATTCGATTCCAGAACATTGAACATACGTCGTTGGGATCAGTGATATCTTGGATGAGATTCATAGACGATGTGTTGTTTATTTTGCAGGGCTCCCATGAGGAACTTGAAAAATTCTTAAAATATCTCAATGACAATGCATTGAATATTAAGCTAACCCATCATATTGATCAAAAGAAAATTGATTTTCCGTATTTGGATATTCATGTTGATGACCATGGACAGTTGCATACAAATATTTATCACAAGATTACTAGTGTCAATGCTTTCTTGCATGCCAAATCAGTCGTCTGGCACATGTAATACAGGCAATGCCGTCCGGACAATTTATTAGGGCACATCGTATTTGTGACCAAAACAAAGCTTTTGAAGAATAGGCATGTGATATGACCAGTAGATACTTACAACGTGGTACAAAATGGAAATTATTCAACAGGCCTACTATCGGGCCAAACACGCCAATAGACAATATCTTCTCATTGCTAAAAAGAAAAAGGAATCTGATGGGCATGTTCAATTCATCACGAATTATCATTCGAGGTGGAAGGAAATTACTAATATCATCTCCAAATTTTGGCTAATTCTCCAACAGGATCAAACAATACTTCCTTTTCTATCAAATCATCCATTGATTATGGCTAAACGTAATAAGACACTACGTGATGTACTAGTTCATAGTCATCATGTACCTGATACATCTTCATATACACTGCTCAAAAAAATAAAGGGAACACTCAAATAACACATCCTAGATCTGAATGAATGAAATATTCTCATTGAATACTTTGTTCTGTACAAAGTTGAATGTGCTGACAACAAAATCACACAAACATCATCAATGGAAATCAAATTTATTAACCAATGGAGGCCTGGATTTGGAGTCACCCCCAAAATTAAAGTGGAAAAACACACTACAGGCTGATCCAACTTTGATGTAATGTCCTTAAAACAAGTCAAAATGAGGCTCAGTATTGTTTGTGGCCTCCACGTGCCTGTATGACCTCCCTACAATGTCTGGGCATGCTCCTGATGAGGCTCAGTATTGTGTGTGGCCTCCACGTGCCTGTATGACCTCCTTACAATGCCTGGGCATGCTCCTGATGAGGTTGCAGATGGTCTCCTGTGGGATCTCCTCCCAGACCTGGACTAAAGCATCCACCAACTCCTGGACAGTCTGTGGTGCAACGTGACGTTGGTGGATGGAGCGAGACATGATGTCCCAGATGTACTCAATCGGATTCAGGTCTGGGGAACGGGCGGGCCAGTCCATAGCTTCAATGCGTTCATCTTGCAGGAGCTGCTGACACACTCCAGCCACAGGAGGTCTGGCATTGTCCTGCATTAGGAGGAACCCAGGACCAACCGCACCAGCATATGGTCTCACAAGAGGTCTCAGGATCTCATCTCAGTACCTAATTGCAGTCAGGCTACCTCTGGCAAGCACATGGAGGGCTGTGAGGCCCTCCAAAGAAATGCCACCCAACACCATTACTGATCTACTGCCAAACCGGTCATGCTGAATGATGTTGCAGGCAGCAGATCGCTCTCCACGACGTCTCCAGACTCTGTCACGTCTGTCACATGTGCTCACTGTGAACCTGCTTTCATCTGTGAAGAGCACAGGGTGCCAGTGGCGACTTTGCCAATCGTGGTGTTCTGTGGCAAATGCCAAGCATCCTGCACGGTGTTGGGCTGTGAGCACAACCCCCTTCTGTGGACGTCGGGCCCTCATACCACCTTCACGGAGTCGGTTTCTAACTGTTTGTGCAGACACATGCACATTTGTGGCCTGCTGGAGGTCATTTCGCAGGGCTCTGGCAGTGCTCCTTCTGTTCCTCCTTGCACAAAGGCGGAGGTAGCAGTCCTGCTGCTGGGTTGTTGCCCTCCTACGGCTCCATCCACGTCTCCTGGTGTACTGACCTGTCTCCTGGTAGCGCCTCCAGCCTCTGGACACTACACTGACAGACACAGCAAACCTTCTTGCCACAGCTCGCATTGATGTGCCATCCTGGATGAGCTGCACTACCTGAGCAATTTCTGGGGGTTGTCGAGTACGTCTCAAGCTACCACAAGTGTGAAAGCACAACCAACATTCAAAAGTGACGAAAACATCAGCTCAGAAAGCATTGCTACTGAGATGTGGTCTGTGGTCCCCACCTGCAGAACCACTCCTTTATTGAGGGTGTCTTGATAATTGCCAATAATTTCCATCTATTGTCTATTCCATTTGCACAACACCATGTGAAATTGATTGTCAATCAGTGTTGCTTCCTAAGTGGACAGTTTGATTTCACAGAAGTTTGATTTACTTGGAGTTATATTCTGTTGTTTAAGTGTTCCCTTTATTTTTTTGAGCAATGTATATTTGGCTCAAAGGGCCCCAAATGGGGCACATGGAAGTGTGGCAACTGCAAAGAGTGCAGATATATTGAAAAAACGAATACCTTTCAGGATTCGATGGGTGAGTAGGCTTACAAGATTCTGTATTTCATTAATTGTAGAACATCTATGATCATCTATCAAGCCACATGTTTCTGTGGACTCATCTATATTGGTATGACAACTCGAGAGCTTTGGAACACATCAAAAATATTAGGGCAGCGGAGAAAATCTGTCAAGATGAGGTGGGTGCTATTTCTCAACCTAAACCTTTGGCGAGACAGTTTCGGAATTGCTACCCTCATCAATGTCATCTCTTACGTGTCAAAGGGATTGCCCGTCTGTATCCTGGGAATAGGAGGGAAAATCTAGCCAAAAAGCTGGCCCAGATTGAACAAATAAATAATAAATAAAAAAGTAAATGGATCACCACTGTAAGAAGTATGACCCCCAGAGGTTTAAATGAACAGTGGGGATTTTCGAGTTTTCTTTAAGTATACACTAGGATTTTTGGTATATTCTCATCTTCAGTGTCTTGTCCTTATTATCAATCGAATAATATAATCAATATATATCATAGTGCATTTGATTGAATAAACATATATACATGTATTGTTGGCTTTATTGTACAGGACATATAGAGAGTTTATAGTGTGTTTATTCACTTTAACATATACACATTATATAAGCAATAATATTGTGTATGCACGCATCAACTATATTATATATAGAACTTTTTCTATATTTCATACAATTCTATTTTGGCACGTATAATTATATTTAGACTTTGATGCTGACCCGCACTTTTTCCCTTTTCTAATATGGCTGCAGGGTCGCTGTGCGCCACACTGCGCATGCTCCGGTGTGCTCTCGTACCCGATACTGGGATGTTTTCATTGAACTGCGACCTTTGGTCGTGTTTCGGTGATGCACATTCGGTCGCAGACGGGACGGCTATCCGGACGCGTGGGACAGTAGAGGCGTCCGATAATATGGCGTCCGTGATTTGTAAGTAACCACAGCTGTAATCACCCTATAAAACATCGCCTCTTCCTCCTCCACCTCACTTCCTAATGAATCGGTAGCGAAACGTGCGTTGAAGCATGTGGAAGGGGTGATGATGTGCCTCTGGATAGTACGTGTGACGGGAGCTAGTTACCCCATCCGCAGATGTCCAATCTTCTTCTGTAGGCCCCTGACATGGAAAGGCTTTTCTTACACTGGGATAAATAAAATATGACTATCGCACAGTGTCTCCAAGATGAACTTAACTTTTATTCTCACATGCAGGTTTTATAGAGAATTACACAGGCTATTTTTAACACCCATTGTTCTCACCAGATAATACCCACAGTAGGCTCCCAGACAGCAGTTATGCAACAACCCATTAATCAGCACATTGTCTGTTTGCCACTGCTAAGTGAGCACAGGAAGGTGGGGGCCAGGAGTGCTTCGGTCACATCACAAAATGTCCAATAATATGTGATCCACAATATTCACCCCACTTTATAACGTTATGTCCCATTAGCTGCATAGGCGCTACGACAACCCCCATGTGGCAAAATCTTGGGAGTACGGGGTTGATCTGTCACAATGCTCCCCCTTCCCGGACAGGATCGGCCTACCCAGTCTGCTCCCTGACGGATCAGCTGGAGGAGGTCCACGATTTATGAGGTTGGTAGCAGGTCAGTTTGTCGGCTTAGTTCATCGGCGTTACCATTTTGCTTGCCAGGTCTATAGTGGATGGTGAAGTCTAACGGTTGTAGTCTGGCATTGTCCCCGGAGACCCGATTAAGCCATACCAGGGGGTTATGGTCCGTTATGAGGGAAAACTGTCTTCCATACAAATATGGTTGGAGCTTCTTGGCAGCCCATACTACTGCCAGGCATTCCTTTTCAACGGCCGCATAGCTGACTTCTCGAGGCAGTAATTTCCGACTCAGATAAGCTATTGGGTGTTCTTGGCCGTCCGGCCCGACTTGGCTCAGTACTGCCCCCAACCCAAACATAGATGCGTCTGTGTGAACAAGGAAACGTTTAGTTGTATCGGGTGCGGCCAATATCGGGGTATTTGTGAGAGCGTCCTTTAGCTGGCGGAAGGCTTCCTCACACTCGGGGGTCCAGGTTACCTGGCGGGGGAGGTTCTTATGTGTCAGATCAGTGAGGGGCTTGGCAATGCTGCTGTAATTAGGGACAAATTTCCTATAATACCCCGCTGTCCCCAGAAAGGCCATGACTTGGGTTTTAGTACGTGGGGTGGGCCACTTGGCTACCACCTCAATCTTGGCGGGTTCCGGTCGTTGTTTTCCACCCCCCCACCCAATGTCCTAAATACTGAACCTCTGCTTTGCCTACCTGACACTTGTTGGGGTTCAGGGTGATTCCGGCTTTGTGGATCCTATCCAATACTGTCTCTAGGTGATTTAGATGCTCATCCCATGTCGCACTGTAGACGACGATGTCATCCAGGTAGGCACAAGCATAGTCCTGGAGACCATCCAGAAGCCAGTCAGCCAGCCTCTGGAAGGTCGCGGGGGCATTCTTCATCCCAAATGGCATAACCCGAAACTGGAATAAGCCAAACGGGGTGACAAATGCAGACTTGGGAATAGCATCAGGACTTAGGGGGATCTGCCAATAGCCTTTGCATAGATCGATGGTGGTCAAATACTTTGCCCCAGCCAGCCTGTCTAACAACGCGTCCACACGCGGCATGGGATACGCATCCGTCACAGTTTTCTCATTTAGCTTGCGATAGTCTACACAAAACCGGGTAGTCCCATCTTTCTTAGGCACTAACACTACAGGGGACGCCCAGGGACTATCTGACTCCTCAATGACCCCTAGACGCAACATCTCCTGTATCTCTTGTCGCATCTCTTCTCGTACAGACTCCGGGAGGCGGAAGGGGGGTTGTCTCAGGGGGGTCTAATCTTGTGTCTCAACCTTGTGTTGTGCAAGTCGGGTGAACCCCGGTCTCTCTGAGAACATCCTCTGCCGCTGCCTCAGCAATGTCTCAGCCTGCTCTCTCTCCCGGGCCCCTAGGTTTTCTCCTAAGTGTACCTGGTCCCAGGTTTTCGACTGAGTCTTCTCACCTAAGACATCAGGCAAGGGGAGTCCGGCTAAATCCTCTGCTTCGGGTGCGCAGATGGCAGCTACCTCTTCAGGGCACTCCTGGTAGGGCTTCAGCGTATTCACGTGGAACATGCGGATAACCCTGGGGTTGTCACAATCGGCGACATTGTAGGTGGTGTCGGCTATTTTCCCCACTACCCGGTAAGGCCCCTGCCATGCGGCCTGGAATTTGTTCTGCCTAACCGGTTCTAGTACCAGGACCTTCTGTCCTATCTCGAAGGTGCGTTCTCTAGCCCTCTGATCGTACCATACGCGCTGGCGCCGTTGGGCCACCTGCATGTTCACACGCACAGCCTGAGTCAACTCCTGCAGGCGGTCCCGGAGTTCCAGCACGAAGGGCACGATAGGGGTTCCTGCTATGGTTTCCTCCCCTTCCCAGAGCTCTTGCACTAAGTCTAGGGGCCCCCTCACCCGCCTCCCATATAACAGTTCAAATGGGGAGAACCCCGTAGATTTTTGGGGCACCACCCGATAGGCGAACAGGAGGTGCGGCAAGAATTTCTCCCAGTCCCTGTAGGTCCGGGTGAACTTCCCAATGAGTTGTTTTAACGTTCCGTTAAAGCGCTCACACAACCCGTTGGTTTGCGGGTGGTATGGGGCGCTTCTAATGGACTTTACACCACACAGTCTCCACAGTTGGCTGGTCACCTCAGCCGTAAATTGGGTGCCCTGATCCGAGATAATCTCCCGGGGAAATCCAACCCGTGAGAAAACCTGGAGTAGGGTAGCCACCACCGTCTCTGCCAGTATGTTAGGTAAGGCAACCGCCTCTGGATGCCGCGTGGCGTAATCTATCACTGTCAATATATACCTTTTCCCTGACGGACTGGGTTTGGCTAACGGCCTTATCAGATCGACCGCTACTCGGCTAAATGGCTCCTCCACAATGGGAAGGGGGTGTAATTTGGCCTTGCAGCGATCTCCCCTCTTGCCAATGCGCTGGCAACTGTCACAGGTCTGGCAGTACTGACGAACATCATGGGATGCCCCTGGCCAAAAGAAGTTTTGTGTCAGACGATGCCTGGTGCGGCTGACTCCGAGGTGCCCCGCCAAGAGTATGTCATGAGAGATTCGCAGCAACTCCTGCCTATACTTTTTGGGAACTACCAGCTGTAGTTTTACAGTGGGGCTCGTCCCTGAGTGAGTTTGCTCTGAACCCTGTAGAGGAGTCCCTGATGCCATATAAACTGTTCACCTTCCAGTACCCCTCTCCCCACTTATGCCTTCCCGCGATACCCCTGCAATGAGGGATCCTCTAGTACCTCCCACCTAAATTCTGCTGGGGTGTCCCATGAAATGTGTCTGGCTATGGGAATATGTGAAGGGCTGCAGTGTCTTACCTGGGCCTCCTCCGAGTGTGATTCCGCCTCCGCAGCTCGAGCTTGTCTCCGGGTAGTCACAGGATATGTCTGAGCCAAGGGAGCGACCGAGGAGGAAGACAACATGGGCCCCAAGTCATTTCCCAGCAGGACGTCTGCAGGCAAATCCTTCATCATGCTGACCTCGACAAGGCCATCCCCGACCCCCCAGTTCAGGTGAATCTTGGCCGTTGGCAGTCGATGTATGGCTCCCCCTGCTACACGGACCGCCACTGTCCGACCCGTCGTTTGGTCTTGGGAGAGATGTGTAAAATAATACTTCTTTCTGTAGTATTTTTCTCTACTGAGGACTTCGCAAAGTATCAATATCAATATTTTCTTATAAAAAATGTATCTATTTATTCTTGAATTGTCCATTAAAAAGAATCAGATTGCAGCAGGTACATACAATAATTAGTTATAAAATAATTGTCCATTTGTCCATAATTAGCTTAATTGTTGAGATTCACCCTTCTTTCCTTGGATCCTGGCTGGTAAATCACGTCTTTGTCCAGCACGTGTCCAGGCCTACATTTCATCTGCTTCTCAGCATGAAGATTCTTCTTCTGTGTCTTGTGGGGTGGGCAGAGCAAGAGAGCCCCCCTTTCTGTACCATGGTCTTTTATAGCCAGTCGTATGGCACACCTGTTCTACATATGGTAGTGAACTAAAAATACACACACAAATAGCGCATGTCAACTAGACACAATGGCTGATACATAGAACTCAGATTTAAGAATAAAATGAATATCCATAATTAATTATTTAACATTCCCCCCTTTTTGAGAATAAAAGGACTTTAACTGAAAATTCTCAAAAGAAGATACATTCATCAATCATTTTTTTCTTTCCTTCTTCCTTGGCAATATCAAATTTCCATAATAATAATAATAGTAATAATAGTATCAATATCTGATTATTGTTATATAATGATGTGAATTCATGTTATGGTAAGCCGTGACTAATATTCATTTAACATGTATAATTATACTTCCCTATATCTAAATTGAAGCAATCGCGGGTCCAATCGTCATCGTCTGATGTCATCGGGTCGTCGTCTCGTCTTCTTCTTGGTTCTTTTATAACACAGTCTTTAGATGAAAACTCCTTTGAAATAAATGACAGCGTGTAGATATTGTACAGTCCATAATTGTATTCATCATTGTTCAGTCTATAAACTGTGCTCTTTATTAGAAAGATCATGTGTCAATTGATAAGAAAACAAAGTCCATGGATGAAATGTAGCTTTAATATCTGTGCGATGTCACCTCGGCTTACGTTGGATCGTCTTTGGAATCTTCCGTGTCGTCCGCACTGGTCTCGTGTCACTTTTGGAACAGATGTGACATCTTTGGTCAGTAAAGCAAGGGTTAACTTGACACTTCCCTGCTTTATATAGCACCATAACCAGTACTCAGTCCTTTATGTACAGGACACATATGCCAGGTATTACCTGCTCACCAGCTTTCATTGAAGCGTTGCAGGTGATAAGAAACCACTGGAACATGATGAAGCTTGAACACAACACAGTTCATATAGGATCATCATCCTCTGCCGTCCTGGTGATCAGTGGTGTGAATTGTATCTGACACAGTCTATTATCACTCAGCATTCACACCTGTTACCTTCTGAGACTTCCGGATATCAGTTGCTTCTTCTTGTAACTTTTGAGAGTCTCTTTGATTTATAAATATGAAAAGTCTTTATTAAGATAGAATTCATAATTGCGATGTCTTGATTGAAGTCTTCATTCCCTAATCTGATACCAAATCTGGCAATTTTTCCTAACCTATAATATCACAGCGTACCATAGCAATCAATAATATCCATCTAATTATTATCAAAACATTAAAATAAATTTTGTTTGGAATAATAAACAATAATAGATAGTAATTCAATCAAGTTCTCCATGTGATAAAATATTTTTGTGTCATAGGTGTAATTACCTTTTCCAACCCATAGGTGTCAGTGTGTTTTGAAACAACAAGTGTTTATATCTTTATTAAACCAATAATACCAAAGAATGTATACTCCTGAACTAAAATGAATAAATATATGAATGTATGAAGGAATGAATGAATGAATTGTTGTGTTTACTCAAAAAAAATTGAAACATTTTTCTTATATTAATTCATATCATCATTATATTTAATGAAGCAATATTCTTGTACTTGACATTACCCCATTAAATATTAATGTGTTTTCTCAATTGAAATATGGAACTGAATTAAAATCAAAAATTGAGAATTAAAAATGAAAAATGGAAAAATAAGAAAATAAGTAAGAATAAAATGTTAAAAATGAAAAATAAAATTAAGAAAAATAAAAATAAGGCCTTTAAATTTTAATGACAAATGCAGAGTAATTATATTCTCCATAAAAAATACCCTTATATCTCCATTATCTGGATGATTTCGTATTTGTCATAACCTTGTATCACCAAAAAATTATTAAACTATGCAACTTTGCATGTAACACCCTTCTTAATTATATCATTGTACCTTATTATTGTTTCTTCTTTATTAAAATGTGTAAAAAATAAGTATTGATCAAAAGTGATTATGTAATCAGGATCAAAAACACATTTTCCCCCTTAATACCAAAAAATATTATTTTATAAAATTTATGTATATATCAGAACCAAATTAAAAATAGTTATTCTTCTAGAAATATTGTGCATAAATTTCATTTCGATGAGTAGCATAGATTTGTCTAAAGAGAGGTGTGTACCTATTTAGGTAACCATTAAAAATAATATCATAGTTATTCAAGAATATTATCATGTGGAAAATTATTCTAAATATAAATTTGCTTTGTAAACCATTTTGATGTGTGGTTGCCCTTATCCACTATTAGTTAAATCAAGAAATAATAATTATTAAAGAAATATAGAAGTATATATATTATGTAGATAATACCTAATTATGTATTATAATTTTTCTCAGAATTAAATATATTTTTGTACCTTCACATAAAGAAACATTTTTTTTTTCCAAACATACAAACATACGAGGCCTCTGTCACATCAATCACACTTAGCAGCTGCTGATTTACTCATCTGTCACCTTCACTCTGACATTCACAGATCTGTTCAACTCAAACATTCCACATATGAAGTTATAGATATATATATATTTAACCCAAAATTGTTGTATCCCAATTTATTAATGCGCATTGTCATATCAATTAAATATCTTAATATTCTTTGAATATTCCCCAAATACATATTATATAATATGAGGGTAAGTATTTGAAATTTCAAACACTTGAAAAAAACTCTTGACTTAGATTCTTTTTTCACTGGCTGCCCGGTCTTAAGTTACATCAGCTGGAAATAGAATGAATGGGATCCTATACTATTAGCTCAAAGTTCAAAGGCCGCAGCTGTCACACGTCATGCTGTAAAGCTACAGGTTAAAACGAACACTTCATACACAGAAAATATTAATTCATAAGTGCTACACATAATGATTAATAAGTATTACATATATATTATAGTCCAACTAGATATATTGTTATTATTTTAAAATGTTATACACATAAAATCATGTAATTTTTCCACTTCCTGTGTGAATAAAGAAATAAATCCATTTTAGAGTTGTTTGATCAAATCCTGCTTTGGAATGAAACCTCTAAGGAAATATAAGAAAGTAAAATTAAATATCCAATTCATACAGAGACAGAATTATTTAAATATCTTATACATATATTGGTTGGTTCTAATGTAATTCAAAATATTGCTACTTAAATTTATATATGAAGTTCTAATTTATTAATTAATATATATATATTTTTTATAAATATATATATATATATATATAAATACAATTATACACAATCTCTACTTAGACAAGTGTATATATATATATATATGAACTATTAGAAACTATGTAGCTACAATTTTACTGTATAAGATTATAAATAAATATTGAGACATTGTAACACTTCTATGCTACATTATAATTACAGTTTTTCCTTAGCCACTCCCTAAACCAAATCTTCTGTCTCTCTCAAATATCTCCAGGAACGCCCTATTTAGGAAAGACATTTTTCTATCCTTCAAAACCTCAGAGAACTGTCTGTTCTTCTGTCCACATTCCATGATGTCACTGTGAGCCGGTCGTCTCACCTGACTCTGTTCATCAGTTTCAGCCATTTTCCTTTCTAGGGAAAAGTCACAGCTTTGCATTTTTAACTCTTTGTGTGGAGATATGGAGTTTTGAATTATCTGATATGGCTTATAACAGATATGAACTCTCCTGCGTATTTGATAGAGTTCACTTTGGGGATGACTCAGTCTAGGAGAGTTTGATATTGGCTTTTGATAAGATTTTACCTTTTCTGGTTTTATAAAATTAACTTGATTTATTTTCTTTGCACGATTCTCATGTTTTCTAACAGAATCCAGCAACTGCACACATTTGAATAGGGATTCTTTTTGTGACGCTATAACTCTAGATACTGGATCTAAGAATTTGAATTTTTGTACAAAAGTTTTTATCATATGTTTTACTTTTCCATTTTTGATAAGAGATTTATACAACCGTTCAAACATGGACATGAATGTATATGTACATTCCTTCCTACCAATCCTTAGTTTCTGCAGATCTTCTATGTTGGGAAAATCCTTTGTGACACAATACATCAAATATCTTAACCTGTCCGAATCATTTTCCCATCCATTAGGAGAGTCATTTTCACAGGGCATTAAATGTAAACGTCTGGACAATGTCACAGGAATCCATATTTTAAATAATTGATTCCTCTCCTCATTGGATAAATTAAACTTATCAGAGAAGCTCTCAAATGTCTCTGAATTTCTACAGGCATGGATTTTGACATCATATTTTGGCATGATTTTGTATAGTTTTAGCAAATTTTTCCTCATTTTAATTTGTAGTTGAGCCTGGGTAATTCCTGAATTCTCTGATATTTTTAGTGGCTCTTGTACGTCCGTTCCTCCTACGTCACTCACGTCTCCTCCCACATCACCTAGTATGTCGGTTTCTCGTATGTCAGTCATGTCTCCTCCCATGTCAGGTTTCTGTATGTCCGTCTCTTGATCAGACCCAAGGTCACCTTCAGTTACAGACACGTGTCTTACTTCTTGTTCATTTTCCACATTACAGTCAGAATCAGTATCACCATCTGACACTATTCCTACACAATTTTTCTGCTTAGAAATCTCTAACACAAGACTATGAAAAAAATCTACCAAATGTAGAATATTTCTCAATTTCTGTTTGTCTCTATTTACCAATTTAGAAGTTAACTGTAAATTCTGCAATTCACATTCTTTGTATAAACTGAGCCACAAAACTTCTATGTCATCTCCTACATTAATTTTGAAATTAATATTACTTTGTTTAGCAAAAGAAGAAATTATATCCATATTTTGCTTACCTTAAGATTCCTTGGCTTCTCTTTATCAGCACGTCCTGTCTTCAGTTCGTCTGATTCTGTTCCTTGTTAGTACCTCTGCCTCCCGTTAGTCCTCAGTCTGTAGGCTCCTTTCTGCTTCTCGTGATAAATTAGTGAATTTACTGACTCGTGAACAACAGCTGTTCAGCTCGTCAGGACTTCTCCCTTTGTTCACGGGAAGAAATTCACTTACTTAATTTAAAAAAACGAAAAAACAGGACTGGCTGGCTCACCATTGTAAAATAATACTCTTCCTTGTATTATTTTTTCTACTGAGGACTTCTCAAAGTATCAATATCACGATATTCTTATAAAAAAATGTATCTATTTATTCTTGAATTGTCCATTAAAAAGAATCAGATTGCAGCAGGTACATATAATAATTAGTTATAAAGTAATTGTCCATTTGTCCATAATTAGCTTAATTGTTGAGATTCACCCATCTTTCCTTGGATCCTGGCTGGTAAATCATGTCTTTGTCCAGCACGTGTCCAGGCCTACATGTCAGATACGTCTCAGCATGAAGATTCTTCTTGTGGGGTGGGAAGAGCAAGCGAGCCCCCCTTTCTGTACCATGGCTTTTATAGCCAGTCGTATGGCACACCTGTTCTACATATGGTAGTGAACCAAAAATACACACACAAATAGCGCATGTCAACTAGACACGATGGCTGATGCAATCCTTGTATAGAACTCAAATTTAAGAAAAATGATTATCGATTATTAATTATTTAACAGCCGGAGCCAGGGCTAGGGAGGGCCAGAGTCAAAGCGAGAGCAGGCCGGAGCCAGGGCGAGAGCAGGCCGGAGCTAAGGCGATGGCAGGCCGGAGCCAGAGCGATGGCAGGCCGGAGCCAGGGCAAGGGCAGTCCGGAACTAGAGCGAGAGCAGGCCGTAGCCAAGGTGAGAGCTGGCCGGAGCCAAGGCGAGGGCAGGCCAGAGGTAGAGCCAGGGCAGGCCAGAGCCAGAGCTAGAGCAGGCCGGAGCCAAGGCGAGGGCAGGCCAGAGCAAGAGAAGGTCGGATCCAAGGCGAGGGCAGGCCAGAGCCAGAGCAGGCCGGAGCCAAGGCGAGGGGAGGCCAGAGCCAGAGCAGGCCAGAGCGAGAGCAGGCCAGAGCCAAGACGAGAGCAGGCCAGAGCCAAGGCAAGGGTAGGCCAGAGCCAAGGCAAGGGCAGGCCAGAGCCAGAGTGATAGAAGGCCAGAGTCAAGGCAAGGGCAGGCCGGAACCAGGGCGAGAGCAGGCCGGAGACAGGGTGAGGCCAGAGCCAGAACAAGAGCGAGAGCAGGCTGGAGCCAAGGTGAAGGCAGGCCAGAACAAGATCAGGTTAGAGTCAAGACGAGGGCAGTCCAGAGCCAGAGGAAGAGCAGGCCGGAGCCAAGGCATGGGCAGGCCAGAGCCAGAGAGAGAGCAGGCCGGAGCCAGGGTGAGGGCAGGCCAGAGCCAGGGCGAGAGCAGGTCAGAGCCAGGGCGAGAGCAGGCCGGAGCCAATGCGAGGGCAGGCCGGAGCCAGAGCAAGGGCAGGCCGGAGTCAGGGCGAGGGCAGGCCGGAGTCAGGGCGAGGGCAGGCCGGAGGCAGAGCGAGAGCAGGCCAGAGCCAAGGCGAGAGCAGGCCGGAGCCAAGGCGAGGGTAGGCCAGAGCCAAGGCAAGGGCAGGCCCGAGCCAGAGCGATAGAAGGCCAGAGCCAAGGCAAGGGCAGGCCGGAACCAGGGCGAGAGCAGGCCGGAGACAGGGCGAGGCCAGAGCCAGAGCGAGAGCAGGCCAGAGCGAGAGCAGGCCAGAGCGAGAGTAGGCCAGAGCCAGGGCGAGGGCAGGCCAGAGAGAGAGCAGGCCGGAGCCAGAGCCAGGGCAGGCCAGTGCCAGAGCGAGAGCAGGCCGGAGCCAGGGCGACAGCAGGCCAAAGCCAAAGCGAGTGCAGGCCAGAGCCAGAGCGAGAGCAAGCCAGAGCAGGCCAGAGCGAGAGTAGGCCAGAGCCAAGGCAAGGGCAGGCCGAAACAAGGGCTAGATCAGGCCCGAGACAGGGCGTGGCCAGAGCGAGAGCAGACCACAGCCAGAGTGAGAGTATGCCGGAGCCAGGGCGAGGGCAGGCCAGAGCCAGAGAGAGAGCAGGCCGGAGCCAGGGCGAGGGCGGGCCAGAGCCAAAGCGAGAGCAGGCCGGAGCCAGGGCGAGAGCAGGCCGGAGATAAAGCGAGGGCAGGCCGGAGCCAGAGTGATGGCAGGCCGGAGCCAGGGCAAGGGCAGTCCGGAACTAGAGCGAGAGCAGACCGGAGCCAAGGTGAGAGCTGGCCGGAGCCAAGGTGAGGGCAGGCCAGAGGCAGAGCCAGGGCAGGCCAGAGCCAGAGCAAGAGCAGGCCGGAGCCAAGGCGAGGGCAGGCCAAAGCAAGAGCAGGTCGGAGCCAAGGAGAGGGCAGGCCAGAGCCAGAGCGAGAGCAGGCCGGAGCCAAGGCGAGGGGAGGCCAGAGCGAGAGCAGGCCAGAGCCAGAGCGAGAGCAGTACGGAGCCAAGGCAAGGGGAGGCCAGAGCCAGAGCGAGAGCAGGCCTGAGCCAGAGCAAGAGCAGGTCGGAGCCAAGGCGAAGGCAGGCCAGAACATGAGCGAGATCAGGCCAGAGTCAAGATGAGGGCAGGTCAGAGCCAGAAGAAGAGCAGGCCGGTGCCAAGGCATGGGCAGGCGAGAGCCAGAGAGAGCGCAGGCCGGAGCCAGAGCGAGGGCAGGCCAGAGCGAGAGCAGGTCGGAGCCAGGGCTAGAGCAGGCCGGAGCTAATGCGAGGGCTGGCCTGAGCTAGAGCAAGGGCAGGCCGGAGTCAGGGCAAGGGCAGGCCGGAGCCAGAGCAAGGTCAGGCCGGAGTCAGGGCGAGGGCAGGCCGGAGCCTGAGCGAGAGCAGGCCCGAGCCAAGGCAAGAGCAGGCCGGAGCCAAGGCGAGGGTAGGCCAGAGCGAGAGCAGGCCTGAGCAAGGACGAGGGCAGGCCGGAGCCAGGGCGAGGGCAGGCCAGAGTCAGAGCGAGAGCCGGCCGGAGCTAAGGCAAGGGCAGGCGGGAGCCAAGGCATGGGCAGGCCAGAGCCAGAGAGAGAGCAGGCCGGATCCAATGCAAGGGCTGGCCGTAGCTAGAGCAGGGAGGCTGGAATTATGGCGAGGGCAGGCTGGAGTCAGGGCGAGGGCATGCCGCAGCCAGAGCAAGAGCCGGCCGGAGCTAAGGCGAGAGCAGGCCAGAGCCAAGGCGAGGGTAGGCCAGAGCCAGAGCGAGAGCCGGCCAGAGCGAGAGCAGGCCGGAGGCTCGGCGAGGGCAGGCCAGAGCGAGAGAAGGCCGGAGCCAAGGCAAGATCAGGCCGGAACCAGGGCGAGAGCAGTCTGGAGCCAGGGTGAGGGCAGGCAAAAGCCAGAGCGAGAGTAGGCCAGGGGGCATGGGCAGGCCAGAGCGAGAGAAGGCCGGAGCCAAGGCAAGGGCAGGATGGAACAAGGGCTAGATCAGGCCCGAGACAGGGCGAGGCCAGAGCAAGAGCAGGCCACAGCCAGAGTGAGAGTATGCCGGAGTCAGGGTGAAGGCAGGCCAGAGCCAGAGAGAGAGCAGGCCGGAGCCAGGGCGAGGGCGGGACAGAGCCAAAGCGAGAGCCGGCCAGAGCCAGGTCAAGAGCAGGCCGGAGCTAAGGCGAGGGCAGGCTGAAGCCAGAGCGATGGCAGGCCGGAGCCAGGGCAAGGGCTGACCGGAACTAGAGCGAGAGCAGGCCGGAGCCAAGGTGAGAGCTGGCCGGAGCCAAGGCGAAGGCAGGCCAGAGGCAGAGCCAGGGCAAGCCAGAGCAAGAGCAGGCCGGAGCCAAGGCGAGGGCAGGCCAGAGCAAGAGCAGGTGGTAGCCAAGGCGAGGGCAGGCCAGAGCCAGAGCAGGCCGGAGCCAAGGCGAGGGGAGGCCAGAGCGAGAGCAGGCCAGAACCAGAGCGAGAGCAGGCCGGAGCCAGGGCGAGGGCAGGCAAAAGCAAGAGCGAGAGTAGGCCAGAGCCAAGGCAAGGGCAGGCCAGAGCCAGAGCGAGAGAAGGCCGGAGCCAAGGCAAGGGCAGGCCGGAACAAGGGCTTGATCAGGCCCGAGACAGAGCGAGGCCAGAGCGAGAGCAGGCCACAGCCAGAGTGAGAGCAGGCCGGAGCAAGGGCGAGGGCGGGCCAGAGCCAAAGCGAGAGCAGACCGGAGCCAGGACGAGAGCAGGCTGGAGCTAAGGCGAGGGCAGGCTGGAGCCAGAGCGATGGCAAGCCGGAGCCAGGGCAAGGGCAGTCCAGAACTAGAGCGAGAGCAGGCCGGAGCCAAGGTGAGAGCTGGCCGAAGCCAAGGTGAGGGCAGGCCAGAGGCAGAGCCAGGGCAGGCCAGAGCAAGAGCAGGCCGGAGCCAAGGCTAGGGCAGGCCAGAGCGAGAGCAGGTCGGAGCCAGGGCTAGAGCAGGCCGGAGCTAATGCGAGGGCTGGCCTGAGCTAGAGCAACAAGGGCAGGCCGGAGTCAGGGCAAGGGCAGGCCGGAGCCAGAGCAAGGGCAGGCCGGAGTCAGGGCAAGGGCAGGCCTGAGCCAGAGCGAGAGCAGGCGGGAGCCAAGGCGAATTCAGGCCAGAACCAGAGCGAGAGCATGCCGGAGTCAAGACGAGGGCAGGCCAGAGCAAGAGCAGGCTGGAGCCAGGGAGATGGCAGGCCAGAGCAAGAGCAGGCCGGAGCCAGGGCGATAGCAGGCCGGAGCCTAGGCGAGGGCTGGCCAGAGTCAGAGCAAGGGCAGGCCGGAGCCAGGGTGAGGGCAGGCCGGAGCCAGAGCAAGAGCAAGCCAGAGCCAAGGCGAGAGCAGGCCGAAGCCAAGGCGAGCGCAGTCCAGAGTGAGAGCAGGCCGGAGCCAGGGCGAGAGAGCTGGCCATGGCAAAAGAGAAGGCAGGCCAGATCCAGATCCAGAGCAGGCCAGAGCCAGGGCGAGGGCAGGCCAGAGTCAGAGCGAGAGCAGGACGGAGCCAAGGCGAGGGCACGCCAGAGCGAGAGCAGGCCAGAGCCAGAGCAAGAGCAGGCCGGGGCCAGGGCGAGGGCAGGCCAGAGCCAGAGCAAGAGTAGGCCAGAACCAAGGCAAGGGCAGGCCAGAGCAAGAGAAGGCCGGAGCCAAGGCAAGGGCAGGCCGTAACCAGGGCGAGAGCACGCCGGAAACAGTTCGAGGCCAGAGCGAGAGCAGGCCAGAGCCAGAGCGAATGTAGGCCGGAGCCATGGCTAGGGCAGGCCAGAGAGAGAGCAGGCCAGTGCCAGAGCGAGAGCAGGCCAGTGTCAGAACGAGAGCATGCCAGAGCTACAGCCAGAGCAGGTCGGAGTCAGGGCGAGGGCAGACCAGAGTCAGAGCGAGAGCAGGCCGGAGCCAAGGTGAGGGCAGGCCAGAGCCAGAGCTAGAGCTGGCCAGAGTGAGAGCAGGCCAGTGCCTGAGCGAGAGCAGTCCGGAGCCAAGGCAAGGGCAGGCCAGAGCCAGAGAGAGAGTAGGCCTGAGCCAGAGCGAGAGCAGGCCGGAGCCAAGGAGAAGGCCGACCAGAACCAGAGCGAGAGCAGGTCGGAACCAAGGCAAGGGCAGGCCATAGGCAGAGCCAGGGCATGCCAGAGCAAGAGAGAGAGCAGGCGGAAGCCAAGGCGATGGCAGGCCATAGCCAGAGTGAGAACAGGCCAGAGCCAAGGTGAGGGCAGGCCAGAGCGAGAGCAGGCCAGTGCCAGAGCACGAGCAGGCCAGTGCCAGAGCGAGACCAGGCCAGTACCAGAGCGAGAGCAGGCCAGTGCCAGAACGAGAGCAGGCCAGTGCCAGAGCTAGAGAAGTCCGGAGCCAAGGCAAGGGCAGACCAGAGCCAGAAAGCGAGTAGGCCTGAGCCAGAGCGAGAGGAGGCCGGAGCCAAGGCAAAGGCAGGCCCGAACCAGAGCGAGAGCAGGCCGGAGTCAAGACGAGGGCAGGCCAGAGCCAGAGCAAGAGCAGGCTGGAGCCAAGGCAAGGGCAGGCCGGAGCCAGTTAGAGGGCAGGCCGGAGCCAGTTAGAGGGCAGGCCGGAGCCAGGGCGAGGGCAGGCCGGAGCCAGGGCGAGGGCAGGGCGAGAGCAGGCCGGAGCCAAGGCGAGGGCAGGCCGGAACCATTGCAGGAGCTGGCCGGAGCCAAGGCGATGGCTGGCCGGAGCCTGAGTAAGGGCTGGCCGGAGCCATGGCGAGGGCAGTCCGAAGTCAGAGCGAGGGCAGACCGGAGCCAGAGCGAGAGCAGACCGGAGCCAAGGCGAGGGCAGGCCAGAGCTAGAGCCAGAGCAGGCCGGAGCCAGGGCGAGGGCAGGCCGGAGCCAGGGCGAGGGCAGGCCGGAGCCAGGGCAAGAGCAGGCCGGAGCCAGCGTGAGATCAGGCCAGAGCTAGAGCCAGAGCAGGCCGGAGCCAGGGCGAGGGAAGACCTGACTCAGAACGAGAGGAGGCCGGAGCCAAGGCGAGAGCAGGCTGGAGCCAGGGCGAGGGCAGGCCAGTCCAGAGCGAGAGTAAGCCAGAGCCAAGGCTAGGGCAGGTGAGAGCCAGAGCGAGAGAAGGCCGGAGCCAAGGAGAGGGCAGGCCAGAGAGAGAGCAGGCCGGTGCCGAGGCAAGGGCAGGCCAGATCCAGAGCGAGAGCAGGTCGGAGCCAGGGCAATAGCAGGCAGCAGCCAGGGCAAGGCCAGACCGGTGCCAAGGCGAGAGCAGACCGGAGCCAAGGCGAGGGCAGGCCAGAGGCAGAGCCAGGGCAGGCCAGTACCAGGGCGAGAGCAGGCTGGAGCCAAAGCGAGGGCAGACCAGAGCCAGAGCAATAGCTGGCCGGAGCCAAGGTGAACGCAGGCCAGAGCCAGAAGGAGAGCAGGCCAGTGCCAGAGCGAGAACAGGCCAGTGCCAGAGCGAGAGCAGTCCGGAGCCAAGGCAAGGGCAGGCCAGAGCCAGAGAGAGAGCAGGCCGGAGCCAAGGCGAAGTCAGGCTAGAACCAGAGCGAGGGCAGGACAGAGCCAGAGCAAGAGCAGGCTGGAGCCAAGGAGAGGGCTGGCCAGAGCCAGAGCAAGGAGAGGCCAGAGCCAGAGTGAGAGCAGGCCAGAGCCAGGGCGAGGGCAGGCTAGAGCCAGAGCAAGAGCAGGCCGGAGCCAGGGCGAGGGCACGCCAGAGCGAGAGCAGGTCAGAGCAAGGACAGGCCAGAGCCAGAGTGAGAGCAGGCTAGAGCCAGGGCGAGGGCAGGCTAGAGCCAGAGTAAGAGCAGGCTGGAGCCAGGGCGAGGGCAGGCTGGAGCCAGGGCGAGGGCAGGCCGGAGCCAGGGCGAGGGCAGGCCGGAGCCAGGGAGAGAGCAGGCCGGAGCCAGGGAGAGAGCAGGCCGGAGCCAGGGAGAGAGCATGTCGGAGCCAGGACGAGGGCAGGCCGGAGCCAGGACGAGGGCAGGCCGGAGCCAGGGCGAGAGCAGGCCGGAGCTAATGCGATGGCAGGCCGGAGCCAGAGCAAGAGCAGGCCGGAGCCAGGGCGAGGGCAGGCCGGAGCCAGGGCGACAGCAGGCCAGAGCCAGCACGAGAGCAGGCCAGAGCTACAGCCAGAGCAGGCCGGAGTCAGGGCGAGGGCAGACCAGAGTCAGAGCGAGGGCAGGCCAGAGCCAGAGCGAGAGCAGGCCAGAGCCAGAGTGAGAGAAGGCCAGTGCCTGAGCGAGAGCAGTCCGGAGCCAAGGCAAGGGCAGGCCAGAGCCAGAGAGAAAGTAGGCCTTAGCCAGAGCAAGAGCTGGCCGGAGCCAAGGAGAAGGCAGCCCAGACCCAGAGCGAGAGCAGGTCGGAACCAAGGCGAGGGCAGGCCATAGGCAGAGCCAGGGCAGGCCATAGGCAGAGCCAGGGCAGGCCAGAGCAAGAGAGAGAGCAGGCCGGAGCCAAGGCGATGGCAGGCCAGAGTCAGAGTGAGAACAGGCCAGAGCCAAGGTGAGGGCAGGCCAGAGCGAGAGCAGGCCAGTGCCAGAGCGAGAGCAGGCCAGTGCCAGAACGAGAGCAGGCCAGTGCCAGAGCTAGAGAAGTCCGGAGCCAAGGCAAGGGCAGGCCAGAGCCAGAGAGCGAGTAGGCCTGAGCCAGAGCGAGAGGAAGCCGGAGCCAAGGCAAAGGCAGGCCCGAACCAGAGCGAGAGCAGGCCGGAGTCAAGGCGAGGGCAGGCCAGAGCCAGAGCAGGCCAGAGCCAGAGCAAGAGCAGGCCGGAGCCAGGGCGAGGGCAGGCCAGAGCCAGAGCAAGAGCAGGCCGGAGCCAGGGCGAGAGCAGGCCGGAGCCAAGGCGAGGGCTGGCCGGAGCCAGAGCAAGTGCAGGCCGGAGCCAGGGCGAGAGCAGGCTGGAGCCAAGGCAAGGGCAGGCCAGAGCCAGAGCAAGAACAGGCCAGAGCCAGAGCAAGAGCAGGCCGGAGCTAGGGCGAGGGCAGGCCAGAGCCAGAGCGAGAGCAGGCCGGAGCCAGGGTGAGAGCAGGCCGGAGCCAAGGCGAGGGCTGGCCGGAGCCAGAGCAAGTGCAGGCCGGAGCCAGGGCGAGAGCAGGCTGGAGCCAAGGCAAGGGCAGGCCAGAGCCAGAGCAAGAGCAGGTCGGAGCCAAGGCGAGGACAGGTCAGAGCCAGTTAGAGGGCAGGCCGGAGCCAGTTAGAGGGCAGGCCGGAGCCAGGGCGAGGGCAGGCCGGAGCCAGGGCGAGGGCAGGGCGAGAGCAGGCCGGAGCCAAGGCGAGGGCAGGCCGGAACCATTGCAGGAGCTGGCCGGAGCCAAGGCGATGGCTGGCCGGAGCCTGAGTAAGGGCTGGCCGGAGCCATGGCGAGGGCAGTCCGAAGTCAGAGCGAGGGCAGACCGGAGCCAGAGCGAGAGCAGACCGGAGCCAAGGCGAGGGCAGGCCAGAGCTAGAGCCAGAGCAGGCCGGAGCCAGGGCGAGGGCAGGCCGGAGCCAGGGCGAGGGCAGGCCGGAGCCAGGGCAAGAGCAGGCCGGAGCCAGCGTGAGATCAGGCCAGAGCTAGAGCCAGAGCAGGCCGGAGCCAGGGCGAGGGAAGACCTGACTCAGAACGAGAGGAGGCCGGAGCCAAGGCGAGAGCAGGCTGGAGCCAGGGCGAGGGCAGGCCAGTCCAGAGCGAGAGTAAGCCAGAGCCAAGGCTAGGGCAGGCGAGAGCCAGAGCGAGAGAAGGCCGGAGCCAAGGAGAGGGCAGGCCAGAGAGAGAGCAGGCCGGTGCCGAGGCAAGGGCAGGCCAGATCCAGAGCGAGAGCAGGTCGGAGCCAGGGCAATAGCAGGCAGCAGCCAGGGCAAGGCCAGACCGGTGCCAAGGCGAGAGCAGACCGGAGCCAAGGCGAGGGCAGGCCAGAGGCAGAGCCAGGGCAGGCCAGTACCAGGGCGAGAGCAGGCTGGAGCCAAAGCGAGGGCAGACCAGAGCCAGAGCAATAGCTGGCCGGAGCCAAGGTGAACGCAGGCCAGAGCCAGAAGGAGAGCAGGCCAGTGCCAGAGCGAGAACAGGCCAGTGCCAGAGCGAGAGCAGTCCGGAGCCAAGGCAAGGGCAGGCCAGAGCCAGAGAGAGAGCAGGCCGGAGCCAAGGCGAAGTCAGGCTAGAACCAGAGCGAGGGCAGGACAGAGCCAGAGCAAGAGCAGGCTGGAGCCAAGGAGAGGGCTGGCCAGAGCCAGAGCAAGGAGAGGCCAGAGCCAGAGTGAGAGCAGGCCAGAGCCAGGGCGAGGGCAGGCTAGAGCCAGAGCAAGAGCAGGCCGGAGCCAGGGCGAGGGCACGCCAGAGCGAGAGCAGGTCAGAGCAAGGACAGGCCAGAGCCAGAGTGAGAGCAGGCTAGAGCCAGGGCGAGGGCAGGCTAGAGCCAGAGTAAGAGCAGGCTGGAGCCAGGGCGAGGGCAGGCTGGAGCCAGGGCGAGGGCAGGCCGGAGCCAGGGCGAGGGCAGGCCGGAGCCAGGGAGAGAGCAGGCCGGAGCCAGGGAGAGAGCAGGCCGGAGCCAGGGAGAGAGCATGTCGGAGCCAGGACGAGGGCAGGCCGGAGCCAGGACGAGGGCAGGCCGGAGCCAGGGCGAGAGCAGGCCGGAGCTAATGCGATGGCAGGCCGGAGCCAGAGCAAGAGCAGGCCGGAGCCAGGGCGAGGGCAGGCCGGAGCCAGGGCGACAGCAGGCCAGAGCCAGCACGAGAGCAGGCCAGAGCTACAGCCAGAGCAGGCCGGAGTCAGGGCGAGGGCAGACCAGAGTCAGAGCGAGGGCAGGCCAGAGCCAGAGCGAGAGCAGGCCAGAGCCAGAGTGAGAGAAGGCCAGTGCCTGAGCGAGAGCAGTCCGGAGCCAAGGCAAGGGCAGGCCAGAGCCAGAGAGAAAGTAGGCCTTAGCCAGAGCAAGAGCTGGCCGGAGCCAAGGAGAAGGCAGCCCAGACCCAGAGCGAGAGCAGGTCGGAACCAAGGCGAGGGCAGGCCATAGGCAGAGCCAGGGCAGGCCATAGGCAGAGCCAGGGCAGGCCAGAGCAAGAGAGAGAGCAGGCCGGAGCCAAGGCGATGGCAGGCCAGAGTCAGAGTGAGAACAGGCCAGAGCCAAGGTGAGGGCAGGCCAGAGCGAGAGCAGGCCAGTGCCAGAGCGAGAGCAGGCCAGTGCCAGAACGAGAGCAGGCCAGTGCCAGAGCTAGAGAAGTCCGGAGCCAAGGCAAGGGCAGGCCAGAGCCAGAGAGCGAGTAGGCCTGAGCCAGAGCGAGAGGAAGCCGGAGCCAAGGCAAAGGCAGGCCCGAACCAGAGCGAGAGCAGGCCGGAGTCAAGGCGAGGGCAGGCCAGAGCCAGAGCAGGCCAGAGCCAGAGCAAGAGCAGGCCGGAGCCAGGGCGAGGGCAGGCCAGAGCCAGAGCAAGAGCAGGCCGGAGCCAGGGCGAGAGCAGGCCGGAGCCAAGGCGAGGGCTGGCCGGAGCCAGAGCAAGTGCAGGCCGGAGCCAGGGCGAGAGCAGGCTGGAGCCAAGGCAAGGGCAGGCCAGAGCCAGAGCAAGAACAGGCCAGAGCCAGAGCAAGAGCAGGCCGGAGCTAGGGCGAGGGCAGGCCAGAGCCAGAGCAAGAGCAGGCCGGAGCCAGGGTGAGAGCAGGCCGGAGCCAAGGCGAGGGCTGGCCGGAGCCAGAGCAAGTGCAGGCCGGAGCCAGGGCGAGAGCAGGCTGGAGCCAAGGCAAGGGCAGGCCAGAGCCAGAGCAAGAGCAGGTCGGAGCCAAGGCGAGGACAGGTCAGAGCCATAGCGAGAGCCAGCCAGATCCAGAGCAAGAGCAGGCCGGAGCCAGGGCGAGGGCAGGCCGGAGCCAGGGCAAGAGCAGGCCGGAGCCAGAGCGAGAGCAGGCCGGAGCCAAGGCGAGAGCAGGCCGGAGCCAAGGCGAGGGCTGGCCAGAGCGAGAGCAGGCCGGAGCCAAGGCGAGAGCAGGCCGGAGCCAAGGCGAGGGCGGGCCAGAGCCAAAGCGAGAGCAGGCCGTAGCCAAGGCGAGGGCAGGCCAGAGCCAGATCCAGAGCAGGCCAGAGTCATGGCGAGATCAGGACAGAGCCAAGGCGAGGGCACGCCAGAGCGAGAGCAGGTCAGAGCCAGAGCGAGGGCAGGCCTGAGCCAGAGCGAGGGCAGGCCTGAGCCAGAGCGAGAGTAGGCCAGAGCCAAGGCAAGGGCAGGCCAGAACCAGAACGAGAGAAGGCCGGAGCCAAAGCAAGGGCAGGCCGGAACATGGGCGAGAGCATTCCGGAGACAGGGCGAGGCCAGAGCCAGAGCGAGAGCTGGTCAGAACCTGAGCGAGAGTATGCCGGAACCAGGGCGAGGGCTGGCCAGAGCCATAGCGAGAGCAGGCCAGAGCCATAGCGAGAGCAGGCCAGAGCCAGAGCTAGAGCAGTCCGGACCCAGAGCTAGGGCGAGCCAGAGCGAGAGCAGGCCTGAGCCAGAGCGAGAGCAGGCTGAAGCCATGACGAAGGCAGGTCAGAACAAGAGCGAGATCAGGCTAGAGGGCAGGCCAGAGCCAGAGGAAGAGCAGGCCGGAGCCAAGGCATGAGCAGGCCGGAGCCAGGGCGAGGGCAGGCCAGAGCCAGGGCAAGAGCAGGCCGGAGCCAAGGCGAGAGCAGGCTGGAGCCAAGGCGAGGGCTGGCCGGAGCGAGAGCAGGCAGGAGCCAAGGCGAGAGCAGGCAGGAGCCAAGGCAAGGTTGGGCCAGAGCGAGATCAGGATGTAGCCAAGGCGAGGGCAGGCCAGAGCCAGATCCAGAGCAGGCCAGAGTCATGGCGAGAGCAGGCCGGAGCCAAGGCGTGAGCTGGCCGGAGCCAGAGCGAGAGTAGGCCAGAACCAGAACGAGAGAAGGCCGGAGCCAAGGCAAGGGCAGGCCGGAACATGGGCGAGAGCCGACCGGAGACAGGGCGAGGCCAGAGCGAGAGCAGGTCAGAACCTGAGTGAGAGTATGCCGGAGCCAGGGCGAGGGCTGGCCAGAGCCATAGCGAGAGCAGGCCAGAGCCAGAGCTAGAGCAGTCCGGAGCCAGAGCTAGGGCGGGCCTGAGCCAGAGCGAGAACAGGCCTGAGCCAGAGCGAGAGCAGGCTGGAGCCATGACGAAGGCAGGCCAGAACAAGAGCGAGATCAGGCTAGAGGGCCGGCCAGAGCCAGAGGAAGAGCAGGCCGGAGCCAAGGCATGGGCAGACAAGAGCCAGAGAAAGAGCAGGCCGGAGCCAGGCCGAGGGCAGGCCAAAGCCAGAGCGAGAGCAGGTCGGAGCCAGGGCGAGAGCAGGCCGGAGCCAATGCGAGGGCAGGCCGGAGCCAGAGCGAGAGCAGGCCGGAGTCAGGGCGAGGGCAGGCCGGAGCCAGAGCGAGAGCAGGCCGGAGCCACGGCGATTGTAGGCCAGAGCCAAGGCAAGGGCATGCCAGAGCGATAGAAGGCCAGAGCCAAGGGAAGGGCAGGCCGGAACCAGGGCGAGAGCAGGCCGGAGACAGGGCGAGGCCAGAGCGAGAGCAGGCTAGAGCGAGTGCAGGCCGGAGCCAAGGCGAGAGCAGGCCGGAGCCAATGGAGTGAGGGCCGGCCAGATCCAGAGCGAGAGGAGGCCAGAGGCAGAGCGAGAGCAGGCCGGAGCCAGAGCAATAGCAGGCAGCAGCCAGGGCGAGGGCAGACCGGTGCCAAGGCGAGAGCAGACCGGAGCCAAGGCGAGGGCAGGCCAGAGGCAGAGCCAGGGCAGGCCAGTACCAGAGCGAGAGCAGGCTGGAGCCAAAGCGAGGGCAGACCAGAGCCAGAGCGAGAGCAGGCCGGAGCCAAGGAGAGCAGGCCAGTGCCAGATCAAGAACAGTCCGGAGCCAAGGCAAGGGCAGGCCAGAGCCAGAGAGAGAGTAGGCCTGAGCCAGAGCCAGAGCAGGCTGGAGCCAAGGCGAAGTCAGGCTAGAACCAGAGCGAGAGCAGACCAGAGTCAAGACGAGGGCAGGACAGAGCCAGAGCAAGAGCAGGCTGGAGCCAAGGAGAGGGCTGGCCGGAGCCAGAGCAAGGACAGGCAAGAGCCAGGGTGAGAGCAGGCCAGAGCCAGGGCGAGGGCAGGCTAGAGCCAGAGCAAGAGCCGGCCGGAGCCAGGGCGAGGGCAGGCTGGAGCCAGAGCGAGGGCAAGCCGGAGCTAGGGCGAGGGCAGGCCGGAGCCAGGGCGAGGGCAGGCCGGAGCCAGGGAGAGAGCAGGTCAGAGCCAAGGCGAGGTCAGGCCAGAGCGAGAGCAGGCCGGAGCCAGGAAGAGGGCAGGCCGGAGCCAGGGCAAGAGCAGGCCGGAGCTAATGCGATGGCAGGCCAGAGCGAGAGCAGGCCGGAGCCAGGACGAGGGCAGGCCGGAGCCAGGGCGAGAGCAGGCCAGAGCCAGCACGAGAGCAGGCCAGAGCTACAGCCAGAGCAGGCCGGAGTCAGGGCGAGGGCAGACCAGAGTCAGAGCGAGGGCAGGCCAGAGCCAGAGCGAGAGCATGCCAGAGCCAGAGTGAGAGCAGGCCAGTGCCTGAGCGAGAGCAGTCTAGAGCCAAGGCAAGGGCAGGCCAGAGCCAGAGAGAGAGTAGGCCTGAGCCAGAGTAAGAGCAGGCCGGAGCCAAGGAGAAGGCAGCCCAGAACCAGAGCGAGAGCAGGTCGGAACCAAGTCGAGGGCAGGCCATAGGCAGAGCCAGGGCATGCCAGAGCACGAGAGAGAGCAGGCCAGAGTCAGAGTGAGAACAGGCCAGAGCCAAGGTGAGGGCAGGCCAGAGCGAGAGCAGGCCAGTGCCAGAGCGAGAGCAGGCCGGTGCCCGAAAGAGAGCAGGCCAGTGCCAGAGCTAGAAAAGTCCGGAGCCAAGGGCAGGCCAGAGCCAGAGAGCGAGTAGGCCTGAGCCAGAGCGAGAGGAGGCCGGAGCCAAGGCAAAGGCAGGCCCGAACCAGAGCGAGAGCAGGCCGGAGTCAAGACGAGGCCAGGCCAGAGCCAGAGCAAGAGCAGGCTGGAGCCAAGGCAAGGGCAGGCCGGAACAAGGGCGAGAACAGGCCGGAGTCAAGACGAGGGCAGGCCAGAGCAAGAGCAGGCCAGAGCAAGAGCAGGCCGGAGCCAGGGCGAGGGCAGGCCAGAGCCAGAGCAAGAGCGGGCCGGAGCCAGGGCGAGAGCAGGCCGGAGCCAAGGCGAGGGCTGGCCGGAGTCAGAGCAAGGGCAGGACGAGAGCAGGCCGGAGCCAAGCCGAGGGCAGGCCAGAGCTACAGCCAGAGCAGGCCGGAGTCAGGGCGAGGGCAGGCCAGAGCCAGAGCGAGAGCATGCCAGAGCCAGAGTGAGAGCAGGCCAGTGCCTGAGCGAGAGCAGTCTGGAGCCAAGGCAAGGGCAGGCCAGAGCCAGAGAGAGAGTAGGCCTGAGCCAGAGCAAGAGCAGGCCGGAGCCAAGGAGAAGGCAGCCCAGAACCAGAGCGAGCGCAGGTCGGAACCAAGGCGAGGGCAGGCCATAGGCAGAGCCAGGGCATGCCAGAGCAAGAGAGAGAGCAGGTCGGAGCCAAGGCGATGGCAGGCCAGAGTCAGAGTGAGAACAGGCCAGAGCCAAGGTGAGGGCAGGCCAGAGCGAGAGCAGGCCAGTGCCAGAGCGAGAGCAGGCCAGTGCCCGAACGAGAGCAGGCCAGTGCCCGAACGAGAGCAGGCCAGTGCCAGAGCTAGAGAAGTCCGGAGCCAAGAGCGAGTAGGCCTGAGCCAGAGCGAGAGGAGGCCGGAGCCAAGGCAAAGGCAGGCCCGAACCAGAGCGAGAGCAGGCCGGAGTCAAGACGAGGGCAGGCAAGAGCCTGAGCAAGAGCAGGCTGGAGCCAAGGCAAGGGCAGGCCGGAACAAGGGCGAGAACAGGCCGGAGTCAAGACGAGGGCAGGCCAGAGCAAGAGCAGGCCAGAGCAAGAGCAGGCCAGAGCAAGAGCAGGCCGGAGCAAGGGCGAGGGCAGGCCAGAGCAAGAGCAGGCCGGAGCCAGGGCGAGAGCAGGCCGGAGCCAAGGCGAGGGCTGGCCGGAGCCAGAGCAAGGGCAGGGCGAGAGCAGGCCGGAGCCAAGCCGAGGGCAGGCCAGAGCAAGAGCAGGTCGGAGCCAAGGCGAGGGCAGGTCAGAGCCAGAGCTAGAGCAGGCCGGAGCCAAGGCGAGGGGAGGCCAGAGCGAGAGCAGGCCAGAGCGAAAGCAGTCTGGAGCCAAGGCAAGGGCAGGCCAGAGCCAGAGCGAGAGCAGGCCTGAGCAACAGCAGGCCGGAGCCAAGGCGAAGGCAGGCCAGAACAAGAGCGAGATCAGGCCAGAGTAAAGACGAGGGCAGGCCAGAGCCAGAGGAAGAGCAGGCCGGAGCCAAGGCATGGGCAGGCGAGAGCCAGAGAGAGAGCAGGCCTGAGCCAGAGCGAGAGCAGGCCTGAGCAAGAGCAAACCGGAGCCAAGGCGAAGGCAGGCCAGAACAAGAGCGAGAGCAGGTCAGAGCCAGGGCGAGAGCAGGCCGGGGTCAAGACAAGGGCAGGCCAGAGCCAGAGCAAGAGCCGGCCAGATCCAGAGCAAGAGCAGGCCGGAGCCAAGGCGAGGGCAGGCCAGAGCCAGGGCAAGAGCAGGCCAGAGCGAGAGCAGGCCGGAGCCAAGGCGAGAGCAGGCCGGAGCCAAGACGAGAGCAGGCCGGAGCCAAGGCGAGAGCTAGCCGGAGCCAGAGCGAGAGCCGGCCGGAGCCAAGGCGAGAGCAGGCCGGAGCCAAGGCGAGGGCGGGCCAGAGCCAGAGCGAGAGCAGGCCATAGCCAAGGCGAGGGCATGCCAGAGCCAGAGCAAGAGCAGGTCAGAGCCAGAGCGAGAGCCGGCCGGAGCCAGGGCGAGAGCAGGCCAGAGCGAGAGTAGGCCAGAGCCAAGGCAAGGGCAGGCCAGAGCCAGAACGAGAGAAGGCCGGAGCCAAGGCAAGGGCAGGCCGGAACATGGGCGAGAACAGGCCGGAGACAGGGCGAGGCCAGAGCGAGAGCAGGTCAGAACCTGAGCGAGAGTATACCGGAGCCAGGGCGAGGGCTGGCCAGAGCCATAGCGAGAGCAGGCCAGAGCCAGAGCTAGAGCAGTCCGGAGCCAGAATTAGGGCGGGCCTGAGCCAGAGCGAGAACAGGCCTGAGCCAGAGTGAGAGCAGGCTGGAGCCATGACAAAGGCAGGCCAGAACAAGAGTGAGATCAGGCTAGAGGGCAGGCCAGAGCCAGAGGAAGAGCAGGCCGGAGCCAAGGCATGGGCAGACAAGAGCAAGAGCGAGAGCAGGCTGGAGCCACGGCGAGGGTAGGCCAGAGCCAAGGCAAGGGCATGCCAGAGCCAGAGATTTAGAAGGCCAGAGCCAAGGGAAGGGCAAGCCGGAACCAGGGCGAGAGCAGGCCAGAGATAGGGCGAGGCCAGAGCGAGAGCAGGCCAGAACGAGAGTAGGCTGGAGCCAAGGCGAGAGCAGGCCGGAGCCAAAGCGAGTGCAGGCCAGAGCCAGGGCGAGAGCAGGCCGGAGCCAAGGCGAGTGCAGGCCGGAGTCAGTGCGAGGGCAGGCCAGAGTCAGAGCGAGAGCAGGCCAGAACCAAGGCGAAGGCACGCCAGAGCGAGAGCAGGCCAGGGCGAGGGTAGGCAAGAGCCAGAGCGAGAGTAGGCCAGAGCTAAGGCAAGGGCCGGCTAGAGCGAGAGAAGGCCGGAGCCAAGGCAAGGGCAGGCCGGAACAAGGGCGAGAACAGGCCGGAGTCAAGACGAGGGCAGGCCAGAGTCCGAGCGAGAGCAGGCCGGAGCCAAGGCGAGGGCACGCCAGAGCCAGAGCGAGAGCAGGCCAGATCCAGAGCGACAGCAGGCCGGAGCCAGGGCGAGGGCAGGCGAGAGCCAGAGCGAGAGTAGGCCAGAGCCAAGGCAAGGGCAGGCCAGAGCCAGAGCGAGAGAAGGCCAGAGCCAAGGCAAGGGCAGGCCGGAACAGCGGCTAAAGCAGGCCCGAGACAAGGCGAGGCCAGAGCGAGAGCAGGCTACAGCCAGAGTGAGAGTATGCCGGAGCCTGGGCGAGGGCAGGCCAGAGCCAGAGAGAGAGCAGGCCGGAGCCAGGGCGAGGGCGGGCCAGAGCCAAAGCGAGAGCACCCCGGAGCCAGGGCGAGAGCAGGCCGGAGCTAAGGCGAGGGCAGGCCGGAGCCAGAGTGATGGCAGGCCGGAGCCAGGGCAAGGGCAGTCCGGAACTAGAGCCAGAGCAGGCCGTAGCCAAGGTTAGAGCTGGCCGGAGCCAAGGCGAGGGCAGTCCAGAGGCAGAGCCAGGGCAGGCCAGAGCGAGTGCAGGCCGGAGCCAAGGCGAGGTCAGGCCAGAGCAAGAGCAGGTCGGAGCCAAGGCGAGGGTAGGCCAAAGCCAGAGCAGGCCGGAGCCAAGGCGAGGGGAGGCCAGAGCGAGAGCAGGCCAGAGCGAGAGCAGGCCAGAGCCAAGGCAAGGGTAGGCCAGAGCCAAGGCAAGGGCAGGCCAGAGCCAGAGTGATAGAAGGCCAGAGTCAAGGCAAGGGCAGGCCGGAACCAGGGCGAGAGCAGGCCGGAGACAGGGCGAGGCCAGAGCCAGAACAAGAGCGAGAGCAGGCTGGAGCCAAGGTGAAGGCAGGCCAGAACAAGAGCGAGATCAGGCTAGAGTCAAGACGAGGGCAGTCCAGAGCCAGAGGAAGGGCAGGCCGGAGCCAAGGCATGGGCAGGCCAGAGCCAGAGAGAGAGCAGGCCGGAGCCAGGGCGAGGGCAGGCCAGAGCCAGAGCGAGGGCAGGCCAAAGCCAGAGCGAGAGCAGGTCGGAGCCAGGGCGAGAGCAGGCCGGAGCCAATGCGAGGGCAGGCCGGAGCCAGAGCAAGGGCAGGCCGGAGTCAGGGCGAGGGCAGGCCGGAGGCAGAGCGAGAGCAGGCCGGAGCCAAGGCGAGGGTAGGCCAGAGCCAAGGCAAGGGCATGCCAGAGCGATAGAAGGCCAGAGCCAAGGCAAGGGCAGGCCGGAACCAGGGCGAGAGCAGGCCGGAGACAGGGCGATGCCAGAGCGAGAGCAGGCCAGAGCGAGAGCAGGCCAGAGCGAGAGTAGGCCAGAGCCAGGGCGAGGGCAGGCCAGAGAGAGAGCAGGCCACAGCCAGGGTAGGCCGGAGCCAGGGCGACAGCAGGCCAGAGCCAAAGCGAGTGCAGGCTAGAGCCAGAGCGAGAGCAGGCCAGAGCCAGAGAGAAAGCAGTCCGGAGCCAAGGCGAGGGCAGGCCAGAGCGAGAGCAGGCCGGAGACAAGGCGAAGGCAGGCCAGAACAAGAGCGAGAACAGTCCGGAGTCAAGACTAGGGCAGGCCAGAGCCAGAGCTAGAGCAGGCCGGAGCCAGGGCGAGGGCAGGCCAGAGCGAGAGCAGGCCGGAGCCAGGGCGAGAGCAGGCCGGAGCCAAGGCGAGGGCTGGCCGGAGCCAGAGCAAGGGCAGGCCGGAACCAAGGCGAGGACAGGCCGGAGCCAGAGCGAGAGCAGGCCAGAGCGAGAGCAGGCCGGAGCCAAGACGAGAGAAGGCCGGAGCCAAGGCGAGGGCAGGCCAGAGCCAGACCGAGAGGAGTCCGGAGCCAGGGCGAGAGCAATACGGTGCCAAGGCGAGGGCAGGCCAGAGCCAGATCCAGAGCAGGCCGCAGTCAGGGCGACGGCAGGCCAGAGTCAGATTGAGAGCAGGCCGGAGCCAAGGCGAGGGCATACCAGAGCGAGAGCAGGCCGGAGCCAGAGCGAGGGCAGGCAAGAGCCAGAGCAAGAGTAGGCCAGAGCCAAGGCAAGGGCCGGCCAGAGCCAGAGCGAGAGAAGGCCGGAGCGAAGGCAAGGGCAGGCCGAAATAAGGGCGAGAACAGGCCGGAGACAGGGCGAGGCCAGAGCCAGAACAAGAGCGAGAGCAGGCTGGAGCCAAGGTGAAGGCAGGCCAGAACAAGAGCGAGATCAGGCTAGAGTCAAGACGAGGGCAGTCCAGAGCCAGAGGAAGGGCAGGCCGGAGCCAAGGCATGGGCAGGCCAGAGCCAGAGAGAGAGCAGGCCGGAGCCAGGGCGAGGGCAGGCCAGAGCCAGAGCGAGGGCAGGCCAAAGCCAGAGCGAGAGCAGGTCGGAGCCAGGGCGAGAGCAGGCCGGAGCCAATGCGAGGGCAGGCCAGAGCCAGAGCAAGAGCAGGCCGGAGTCAGGACGAGGGCCGGCCAGAGTCAGAGCGAGAGCAGGCCAGAGCCAAGGAGAGGGCACGCCAGAGCGAGAGCAGGCCAGAACCAGAGCGACAGCAGGCCAGGGCGAGGGTAGGCAAGGGCCAGAGCGAGAGTAGGCCAGAGCCAAGGCAAGGGCAGGCCTGAGCGAGAGAAGGCAAGGGCAGGACGGAACAACAGCTAAAGCAGGCCCGAGACAGGGCGAGGCCAGAACGAGAACAGGCCACAGCCAGAGTGAGAGTATGCCTGAGCCTGGGCGAGGGCAGTCCGGAACTAGAGCCAGAGCAGGCCGTAGCCAAGGTTAGAGCTGGCCGGAGCCAAGGCGAGGGCAGTCCAGAGGCAGAGCCAGGGCAGGCCAGAGCCAGAGCGAGTGCAGGCCGGAGCCAAGGCGAGGGAAGGCCAGAGCCAGAGCAAGAGCAGGTTGGAGCCAAGGCGAGGGTAGGCCAAAGCCAGAGCAGGCCGGAGCCAAGGCGAGGGGAGGCCAGAGCGAGAGCAGGCCAGAGCAAGAGCAGGCCAGAGCCAAGGCAAGGGTAGGCCAGAGCCAAGGCAAGGGCAGGCCAGAGCCAGAGTGATAGAAGGCCAGAGTCAAGGCAAGGGCAGGCCGGAACCAGGGCGAGAGCAGGCCGGAGACAGGGCGAGGGCCGGCCAGAGTCAGAGTGAGAGCAGGCCGGAGCCAAGGAGAGGGCACGCCAGAGCGAGAGCAGGCCAGAACCAGAGCGACAGCAGGCCGGAGCCAGGGCGAGGGCAGGCAAGGGCCAGAGCGAGAGTAGGCCAGAGCCAAGGCAAGGGCAGGCCTGAGCGAGAGAAGGCAAGGGCAGGACGGAACAACGGATAAAGCAGGCCCGAGACAGGGCGAGGCCAGAGCCAGAGCGCGAACAGGCCACAGCCAGAGTGAGAGTATGCCTGAGCCTGGGCGAGGGCAGGCCAGAGCCAGAGTGAGAGCAGGCCGGAGCCAGGGCGAGGGCGGGCCAGAGCCAAAGCAAAAGCAGGCCGGAGCTAATGCGAGGGCAGGCTGGAGCCAGAGCAAGGGCAGTCCGGAACTAGAGTGAGAGCAGGCCGTAGCCAAGGTGAGAGCTGGCCGGAGCCAGGGCGAGGGCAGGCTAGAGCGAGAGCAGGCCGGAGCCAAGGCGAGGGCAGGCCAGAGTCAGAGCAGGTCGGAGCCAAGGCGAGGGCAGGCCAGAGCCAGAGCAGGCCGGAGCCAAGGCGAGGGGAGGCCAGAGCGAGAGCAGGCCAGAGCGATAGCATAAAACCAGACAATGTGAACTGAGGTCTAAGATGGCAGACATACAAGAAACAGAGGCATGTTCACACTAGCAAAAAAGAAGCAAGACAAAAATATATCTCACACCCTACCATAATTATATATAAATGTAAAGCAAAATTGCATAATAAATATAGGGTACTTAGTGAACTATTTTTGATCAAAAAAAGTATACAAGCCGTCCCACCAGCGGCAAGGTGACCCTAAATTGGGACGGTACCTATACTGCCTATATTAAAAACCCGGTCCTATTTGTCTACCCTTTTATATGCATTACTTCAACTTTGATATACAGTAAGGTTTTTAATATAGGCAGTATAGGTACCGTCCCAATTTAGGGTCACCTTGCCGCTGGTGGGACGGCTTTACATTTATATATAATTATGGTAGGGTATGAGATATATTTTTGTCTTGCTTCTTTTTTGCCAGAGCGATAGCATGCCAGAGCCAAGGCGAGAGCAGGCCGGAGCCAAGGCAAGGGTAGGCCAGAGCCAAGGCAAGGGCAGGCCAGAGCCAGAGTGATAGAAGGCCAGAGTCAAGGCGAGAGCAGGCCGGAGACAGGGCGAGGCCAGAGCCAGAACAAGAGCGAGATCAGGCTGGAGCCAAGGTGAAGGTAGGCCAGAACAAGAGCGAGATCAGGCTAGAGTCAAGACGAGGGCATTCCAGAGCCAGAGGAAGAGCAGGCCGGAGCCAAGGCATGGGCAGGACAGAGTCAGAGAGATAGCAGGCCGGAGCCATGGCGAGGGCAGGCTAGAGCGAGAGCAGGTCGGAGCCAGGGCGAGAGCAGGCCGGAGGCAATGCGAGGCCAGGCCGGAGCCAGAGCAAGGGCAGGCCGGAGTCAGGGCGAGGGCAGGCCGGAGGCAGAGTGAGAGCAGGCCGGAGCCAAGGCGAGAGCAGGCCGGAGCCAAGGCAAGGGTAGGCCAGAGCCAAGGCGAGAGCAGGCCGGAGACAGGGCGAGGCCAGAGCGAGAGCAGGCCAGAGCGAGAGTAGGCCAGAGCCAGCGCGAGGGCAGGCCAGAGAGAGAGCAGGCCGGAGCCAGAGCGAGGGCAGGCCAGTGCCAGAGCGAGAGCAGGCCGGAGCCAGAGCGACAGCAGGCCAGAGCCAAAGCAAGTGCAGGCCAGAGCTAGAGAGAGAGCAGGCCAGAGCCAGAGCAGGCCAGAGCGAGAGTAGGCCAGAGCCAAGGCAAGGGCAGGCCAGAGCCAGAGCGAGAGAAGGCCGGAGCCAAGGCAAGGGCAGGCCGGAACAAGGGCTAGATCAGGCCCGAGACAGGGCGAGGCCAGAGCCAGAGCAGGCCACAGCCAGAGTGAGAGTATGCCGGAGACAGGACGAGGGCAGGCCAGAGCCAGAGAGAGAGCAGGCCAGAGCCAGGGCGAGGGCGGGCCAGAGCCAAAGCGAGAGCAGGCCGGAGCCAGGGCGAGAGCAGGCCGGAGATAAGGCGAGGGCAGGCCGGAGCCAGAGCGATGGTAGGCCGGAGCCAGGGCAAGGGCAGTCCGGAACTAGAGCGAGAGCAGGCCGGAGCCAAGGCGAGGGCGGGCCAGAGCGAGAGCAGGCCGGAGCCAAGGCGAGGGCAGGCCAGAGCAAGAGCAGGTCGGAGCCAAGGCGAGGCAGGCCAGTGCCAGAGCGAGAGCAGGCCGGAGCCAAGGCGAGGGGAGGCCAGAGCGAGAGCAGGCCGGAGCCAGGGCGAGAGCAGTCCGGAGATAAGGCGAGGGCAGGCCGGAGCCAGAGTGATGGCAGGCCGGAGCCAGGGCAAGGGCAGTCCGGAACTAGAGCGAGAGCAGGCCGGAGCCAAGGCGAGGGCAGGCCAGAGCAAGAGCAGGTCGGAGCCAAGGCGAGGGCAGGCCAGTGCCAGAGCGAGAGCAGGCCGGAGCCAAGGCGAGGGGAGGCCAGAGCGAGAGCAGGCCGGAGCCAGAGCAAGAGCAGGCCTGAGCCAGAGCAAGAGCTGGTCGGAGCCAAGGCGAAGGCAGGCCAGAACAAGAGCGAGATCAGGCCAGAGTCAAGACGAGGGCAGGCCAGAGCCAGAGGAAGATCAGGCCGGTGCCAAGGCATGGGCAGGCGAGAGCCAGAGAGAGCGCAGGCTGGAGCCAGAGCGAGGGCAGGCCAGAGCGAGAGCAGGTCGGAGCCAGGGCTAGAGCAGGCCGGAGCTAATGCGAGGGCTGGCCTGAGCTAGAGCAAGGGCAGGCCGGAGTCAGGGCAAGGGCAGGCCGGAGCCAGAGCAAGGTCAGGCCGGAGTCAGGGCGAGGGCAGGCCGGAGCCTGAGCGAGAGCAAGCCGGAGCCAAGGCAAGAGCAGGCCGGAGCCAAGGCGAGGGTAGGCCAGAGCTAGACCAGGCCTGAGCAAGGACGAGGGTAGGCCGGAGCCAGGGCGAGGGCAGGCCAGAGTCAGAGCGAGAGCCGTCCGGAGCTAAGGCAAGGGCAGGCCGGAGCCAAGGCATGGGCAGGCCAGAGCCAGAGAGAGAGCAGGCCGGATCCAATGCAAGGGCTGGCCGTAGCTAGAGCAAGGGCAGGCCGGAGTCAGGGCGAGGGCATGCCGTAGCCAGAGCAAGAGCCAGCCGGAGCTAAGGTGAGAGCACGCCGGAGCCAAGGCGAGGGTAGGCCAGAGCTAGAGCGAGAGCAGGCCGGAGGCTCGGCGAGGTCAAGCCAGAAATAGGTGGGATGTGAGGCAAGCAAGGGGGAAGGGGAGAAGTGAATATAATGAGGGTGGAGAGGGGGGTGGGGATAGTACAGTTAGATCGTTAGAGAAGAATAGGATGCTAAATAACCCCAAAGTTTTATCTTGCATGCTGACCAACGCAAGAAGCCTGACCAATAAGGCGGATGAGCTGCAGGCGCTTATATCGGAGGAGAGGTATGACATCGTAGGTATAACAGAGACTTGGCTAGACGATAGCTACGACTGGGCGGTAAATTTATTAGATTATAGTTTATTTAGAAGGGACCGGAAACAGGGGAAAGGCGGAGGAGTCTGCTTATATGTAAAGTCATGTCTAAAACCCAGACTAAGGGAAGATATAGGAGAGGGAGAAGAGGGGGTCGAGTCCATGTGGGTAGAGATAGAGGGAACTAAAAATAATAATAAAATATTACTGGGGGTCTGCTATAAGCCACCAAATATAACAGAGGAGAATGAGAAACTGCTATTAGGACAAATAGACAAAGTAGCAAAACATAATGAAGTGATTGTAATGGGGGATTTCAACTACCCGGATATTGACTGGGAAACAGAAACCTGTAGATCTCAGAAAGGAAAAAGGTTCTTGACAAATATTAAGGATAATTATCTCTCCCAACTAGTGCAGGAACCAACGAGAGGGAAGGCCGTGTTGGACTGAATATTGACTAATAGGCCTGATAGAATAACTGAGGTACAGATAGGGGGGCACCTAGGTAATAGCGACCATAATATTATCGACTTCAAAATGCCCTTCAGTAGGGTTATCAATAAGGGAACAACAAAAACATTAAACTTTAGGAGGGCGAAGTTTGATCAGCTGAAAGAAAGCCTTCAACTTATTGACTGGGACAAAGTTCTTAATCAAAGGAATACGAATAGTAAATAGGAAACCTTCAAAAGAATTCTGAATACTCAGTGCGAGAGATATATACCGTATGGGAATAAAAGGGCCAGAAATAAGAGGAAACCAATATGGTTGAACAAGAACGTAAAAGGGGCGTTAAATAGCAAAAAAGAGGCATTCAAGAGATTAAAACAGGAAAACAGTAAGGAGGCACTAATGTGTTACAAGGAAAAAACGAGAAACTGTAAAAAACAAATAAAAATAGCGAAGGAGGAAACAGAGAGACGTATTGCTAGGGAAAGTAGATCAAATCCCAAACTGTTCTTTACGTATATAAATAGTAAAAGGATTAAATCAGATAATATTGGACCGATAAAAAGTGAGGAAGGCAAAATCATAGAGAAAGATGAGGATAAAGCTAATCTATTAAATAATTTTTTTTCGACAACTTTCACAAAGGAAATCGAACTAACAGGAGAAATGAGAAGTGACAAACTTAATCCTCCATTAAGTATGACAAATCTAACCCAAGCTGGGGTACAGAAACGCCTCAGTAACATTAAAATAAACAAATCACCAGGACCTGATGGCATACACCCACGGGTACTAAGGGAACTAAGTAATGTGATAGACAGACCGTTATATCTTATATTTAAGGACTCTGTTGAGACTGGGTCTGTGCCACTTGATTGGCGACAGGCGAATGTAGTGCCAATATTCAAAAAGGGAGCAAAAAGTGACGCCGGAAACTATCGGCCGGTGAGTCTGACGTCCGTTGTGGGCAAAGTTTTTGAAAGCTTCATTAAAGAGGCAATTACGGAGCATCTTGATGCTAATAATCTTTTAATCCCGAACCAACATGGATTCATGAGGAATCGCTCCTGCCAAACAAACCTGATTGACTTCTACGAGGAGGTTAGCTCTCGAGTAGATCAGGGGGAACCAGTGGATGTCGTGTATCTCGACTTCTCAAAAGCGTTCGATAGCGTGCCACATAATAGGTTGGTATACAAAATGAGAATGATGGGGCTGGGGGAAAATGTCTGCAAGTGGGTAGCTAACTGGCTAAAGGATAGAAGGCAGAGGGTGGTTATAAATGGAATATACTCAGATTGGGTAAGCGTCACTAGTGGGGTACCACAGGGGTCTGTACTAGGCCCAATGTTATTTAATATCTTTATTAACGACATAGTCAACGGGATAAATAGTAAAATATCAATATTTGCAGATGACACAAAGTTATGTAAAACAATTAATACAAAAGAGGACAGTGCAGACCTACAGAGGAATTTGGATAAGCTGGGTAGGTAGAGCATTAAATGGCAAATGAGGTTTAACGAGGAGAAATGTAAGGTCATACATATGGGAAGGAAAAATGGAAGTCACCAGTACTCACTGAATGGGAAATCATTGGGGAATTCAGAGATGGAGAAGGACTTGGGCATCTTGATTGATAGCAAACTAAATTGGAGTGCCCAAAGTCAGGCCGCTGCTGTAAGGGCAAACAGGGTAATGGGATGTATCAGAAGAGGTATAGCTGCAAAGGATGAGAACATTGTTCTTCCACTGTACAAAGCACTGGTCAGACCACACTTGGAATACTGTGCTCAGTTATGGGCCCCAATATATAGAAAGAATATAAATGAGCTTGAAAAGGTACAAAGGAGGGCAACAAAATTAATAAAGGGAATGGAGGGACTGCAATACCCAGAGAGGCTGGCAAAACTAGGACTATTCAGCCTGGAAAAGAGAAGGTTGAGGGGGGACATAATAAATGTGTACAAATATGTTAGGGGACAGTATAGAGATCTTGCCCGGGATTTGTTCAAAAGGAGGGATATTACGGTAACAAGAGGGCACTCACTAAGACTGGAAGAGAAAAGGTTTCAGCACCAGCATAGGAAGGGGTTCTTTACGGTAAGAGCAGTGAGAATATGGAATTCACTGAGTGAGGAGACGGTAATGTCAGATTCACTACACCAGTTCAAGCGGGGACTGGATGCATTTCTAGACACCAGGCAGATTTCAGCGTATACTTAAAAATAGAATAAAATAGTAGGTTGATACAGGGATTTATTCTGACTGCTGGTTTCAGAGTCGGGAGGGAATTTTTCCTCAGGTGAAGATTGGCCAAATCATTTGGGGTTTTTGCCCTCCTCTGGATCAACTTTAGCAATTACAGAACTAACAGGTCGAACTTGATGGACGCAAGTCTTTATTCGGCTTTACAAACTATGTAACTATGTAGAGCGAGAGAAGGCCGGAGCCAAGGCAAGATCAGGCCGGAACCAGGGCGAGAGCAGGCTGGAGCCAGGGCGAGGGCAGGCATAAGCCAGAGCGAGAGTAGGCCAGGGGGCATGGGCAGGCCAGAGCCAGAGCGAGAGATGGCCGGAGCCAAGGCAAGGGCAGGACGGAACATGGGCGAGAGCATTCTGGAGACAGGGCGAGGCCAGAGCCAGAGCGAGAGCTGGTCAGAACCTGAGCTAGAGTATGCCGGAGCCAGGTCGAGGGCTGGCCAGAGCCAGGGCGAGGGCTGGCCAGAGCCAGAGCTAGAGCAGGCCAGAGCCAGAGCTAGAGCAGTCCGGAGCCAGAGCTAGGGCGGGCCTGAGCCAGAGCGAGAGCAGGCTGGAGCCATGACGAAGGCAGGCCAGAACAAGAGCGAGATCAGGCTAGACGGCAGGCCAGATCCAGAGGAAGAGCAGGCCGGAGCCAAGGCATGGGCAGACAAGAGCCAGAGAAAGAGCAGGCCGGAGCCAGGGCGAGGGCAGGCCAGAGCGAGAGCAGGTCAGAGCCAGGGCGAGAGCAGGCCGGAGTCAAGACAAAGGCAGGCCAGAGCCAGAGCAAGAGCCGGCCAGATCCAGAGCAAGAGCAGGCCGGAGCCAGGGCGAGGGCAGGCCAGAGCCAGTGCAAGAGCAGGCCGGAGCCAGGGCGAGAGCAGGCCGGAGCCAAGGCGAGAGCAGGCCGGAGCCAAGGCGAGGGCTGGCCGGAGCCAGAGCGAGAGCAGGCCGAAGCCAAGGCGAGAGCAGGCAGGAGCCAAGGCGAGGACGGGCCAGAGCCAGATCGAGAGCAGGCCGTAGCCAAGGCGATGGCAGGCCAGAGCCAGATCCAGAGCAGGCCAGAGTCATGGCGAGAGCAGGCCGGAGCCAAGGCGAGGGCACGCCAGAGCCAGAGCGAGAGCAGGTCAGAGCCAGAGCGAGGGCAGGCCAGAGCCAGAGCGAGAGTAGGCCAGAGCCAGAGCGAGAGTAGGCCAGAGCCAAGGCAAGGGCAGGCCAGAACCAGAACGAGAGAAGGCCGGAGCCAAGGCAAGGGCAGGCCGGAACATGGGCGAGAGCCGGCCGGAGACAGGGCGAAGCCAGAGCCAGAGCGAGAGCAGGTCAGAACCTGATCGAGAGTATGCCGGAGCCAGGGCGAGGGCTGGCCAGAGCCATAGCGAGAGCAGGCCAGAGCCAGAGCTAGAGCAGTCCGGAGCCAGAGCTAGGGCGGGCCTGAGCCAGAGCGAGAGCAGGCCGGAGCCAGAGCGAGAACAGGCCTGAGCCTGAGCGAGAGCAGGCTGGAGCCATGACGAAGGCAGGCCAGAACAAAAGCGAGATCAGGCTAGAGGCCAGAGCCAGAGGAAGAGCAGGCCGGAGGCAAGGCATGGGCAGACAAGAGCCAGAGAAAGAGCAGGCCGGAGCCAGGGCGAGGGCAGGCCAGAGCGAGAGCAGGTCAGAGCCAGGGCGAGAGCAGGCCGGAGCCAATGCGAGGGCAGGCCGGAGCCAGGGCGAGAGCAGGCCGGAGCCAATGCGAGGGCAGGCCGGAGTCAGGGCGAGAGCAGGTCGGAGCCACGGCGAGGGTAGGCCGGAGCCAAGGCAAGGGCATGCCAGAGCCAGAGCGATAGAAGGCCAGAGCCAAGGGAAGGGCAGGCCGGAACCAGGGCGAATGCAGGCCGGAGACAGGGCGAGGCCAGAGCGAGAGCAGGCCAGAACGAGAGTAGGCCAGAGCCAGGGCGAGAGCAGGCCAGAGCAAGTGCAGGCCGGAGCCAAGGCGAGAGCAGGCCGGAGCCAAAGCGAGGGCAGGCCAGATCCAGAGTGAGAGCAGGCCAGAGGCAGAGCGAGAGCAGGCCGGAGCCAGAGCAATACGAGGGCAGACCGGTGCCAAGGCGAGAGCAGACCGGAGCCAAGGCGAGGGCAGGCCAGAGGCAGAGCCAGGGCAGGCCAGTACCAGAGCGAGAGCACGCTGGAGCCAAAGCGAGGGCAGACCAGAGCGAGAGCAGGCCGGAGCCAAGGTGAGGGCAGGCCAGAGCCAGAAGGAGAGCAGGCCAGTGCCAGGGCGAGAGCAGGGCAGTGCCAGAGCGAGAGCAGTCCGGAGCCAAGGCAAGGGCAGGCCAGAGCCAGAGAGAGAGTAGGCCTGAGCCAGAGCGAGAGCAGGCTGGAGCCAAGTCGAAGTCAGGCTAGAACCAGAGCGAGAGCAGACCAGAGTCAAGACGAGGGCAGGACAGAGCCAGAGCAAGAGCAGGCTGGAGCCAAGGAGAGGGCTGGCCGGAGCCAGAGCAAGTACAGGCCAGAGCCAGAGTGAGAGCAGGCCAGAGCCAGGGCGAGGGCAGGCCGGAGCCAGGGAGAGAGCAGGTCGGAGCCATGGCGAGGTCTGGCCAGAGCAAGAGCAGGCCGGAGCCAGTAAGAGGGCAGGCCGGAGCCATGGTGAGAGCAGGCCGGAGCTAATGCGATGGCAGGCCAGAGCGAGAGCAGGCCGGAGCCAGGACGAGGGCAGGCCGGAGCCAGGGCGAGAGCAGGCCAAAGCCAGCACGAGAGCAGGCCAGAGCTACAGCCAGAGCAGGTCAGAGTCAGGGCGATGGCAGACCAGAGTCAGAGCGAGGGCAGGCCAGAGCCAGAGTGAGAGCAGGCCAGTGCCTGAGCGAGAGCAGTCCGGAGCCAAGGCAAGGGCAGGCCAGAGCCAGAGAGAGAGTAGGCCTGAGCCAAGGAGAAGGCAGCCCAGAACCAGAGCGAGAGCAGGTCGGAACCAAGGCGAGGGCAGGCCATAGGCAGAGCCAGGGCATGCCAGAGCAAGAGAGAGAGCAGGCCGGAGCCAAGATGATGGCAGGCCAGAGTCAGAGTGAGAACAGGCTAGAGCCAAGGTAAGGGCAGACCAGAGCGAGAGCAGGCCAGTGCCAGAGCGAGAGCAGGCCAGTGCCAGAGCTAGAGAAGTCCGGAGCCAAGGGCAGGCCAGAGCCAGAGAGCTAGTAGGCCTGAGCCAGAGCGAGAGGAGGCCGGAGCCAAGGCAAAGGCAGGCCCGAACCAGAGCGAGAGCAGGCCGGAGTCAAGACGAGGGCAGGCCAGAGCCAGAGCAAGAGCAGGCTGGAGCCAAGGCAAGGGCAGGCCGGAACAAGGGCGAGAACAGGCCGGAGTCAAGACGAAGGCAGGCCAGAGCAAGAGCAGGCCAGAGCCAGAGCAAGAGCAGGCCGGAGCCAGGGCGAGGGCAGGCCAGAGCAAGAGCAGGCCGGAGCCAGGGCGAGAGCAGGCCGGAGCCAAGGCGAGGGCTGGCCGGAGCCAGCGCAAGGGCAGGGCGAGAGCAGACCGGAGCCAAGGCGAGGGCAGGCCAGAGCAAGAGCAGGTCGGAGCCAAGGCGAGGGCAGGTCAGAGCCAGAGCTAGAGCAGGCCGGAGCCAAGGTGAGGGGAGGCCAGAGCGAGAGCAGGCCAGAGCGAAAGCAGTCCGGAGCCAAGGCAAGTGCAGGCCAGAGCCGGAGCGATAGCAGGCCTGAGCCAGAGCGAGAGCAGGCCTGAGCAAGAGCAGGCCGGAGCCAAGGCGAAGGCAGGCCAGAACAAGAGCGAGATCAGGCCAGAGTAAAGACGAGGGCAGGCCAGAGCCAGTGGAAGAGCAGGCCGGAGCCAAGGCATGGGCAGGCGAGAGCCAGAGAGAGAGCAGGCCGGAGCCAGAGCGAGGGCAGGCCAGAGCGAGAGCAGGTCGGAGCTAATGCGAGGGCTGGCCTGAGCTAGAGCAAGGGCAGGCCGGAGCCAGGGCGAGAGCATGCCGGAGCCAAGGCGAGGGCTGGCCAGAGTCAGAGCAAGGGCAGGCCGGAGCCAGGGTGAGGGCAGGCCGGAGCCAGAGCAAGAGCAAGCCAGAGTCAAGGCGAGAGCAGGCCGAAGCCAAGGCGAGGGCAGTCCAGAGCGAGAGCAGGCCGTAGCCAAGGAGAAGGCAGGCCAGAGCCAAATCCAGAGCAGGCCGGAGCCAGGGCGAGGGCAGGCCAGAGTCAGAGCGAGAGCAGGACGGAGCCAAGGCGAGGGCACGCCAGAGCGAAAGCAGGCTAGGGCCAGGGCGAGGGCAGGCCAGAGCAAGAGTAGGCCAGAGCCAAGGCAAGGGCAGGCCAGAGCAAGAGAAGGCCGGAGCCAAGGCAAGGGCAGGCCAGAACCAGGGCGAGAGCACGCCGTTGACAGTTCGAGGCCAAAGCCAGAGCGAGAGCAGGCCAGAGCCAGAGCGAAACTAGGCCGGAGCCATGGCTAGGGCAGGGCAGGCCAGAGCCAGAGAGAGAGCAGGCTGGAGCCAGGGTGATGGCAGGCCAGAGCCAGAGCGACCGCAGGCAGGAGCCAGGGCGAGAGCAGTCCGGAGCCAAGGCAAGGGCAGTCCGGAGCCAGAGCAAAGGCAGTCCGGATGTAGAGCGAGAGAGCGAGAGCAGGCCGGAGCCAAGGCGAGATTAGACCGAAGCCAAGGCGAGGGCAGGCTAGAGGCAGAGCCAGGGCAGGCCAGAGCAAGAGTAGGTCGGACCCAGGGCGAGAGCAGGCCAGAGCCAGGGCAAGGGCTGGCCGGAGCCAGAGCAAGGGCAGGTGAGAGCCAGTGCGAGAGCAGGCCGTAGCCAAGGTGAGAGTAGGCCGGAGCCAAGGCGAGGGTACACCAGAGCCAGATCGAGAGCAGGCCGGAGGCAGGACGAGGACAGGCCGGAGCCAGGACAAGGGCAGGCCAGAGTCATAGAGAGAGCAGGCCGGAGCCAAGGCAAGGGCAGGCCAGAGCCACAGAGAGAGCAGGCCGGAGCCAGGGAGAGGGCTGGCCAGAGCGAGAGCAGTACGGAGCCAAGGCGAGGGCTAGCCGGAGCCAGAGCAAGGGCAGGCCGGATGTAGGGCGATGGCGGGCCGGAGCCAGAGCGAGAGTAGGTCGGAGCCAGAGCGAGAGCAGGCCGGAACCAGGGCAAGGGCTGGTCGGAGCCAGGGCGAGGACTGGCCGGAGCCAGAGCGAGGGCAGGCCGGAGCCAAGGTGAGAGCAGGCCGGACCCAAGGCGAGGGTACGCCAGAGCAAGAGCAGGCCGGAGCCAGGACGAGGACAGGCCAGAGTCATAGAGAGAGCAGGCCGGAGCCAAGGCAAGGGCAGGCCAGAGAGAGAGCAGGCCGGAGCCAGGGCGAGGGCAGGCCAGAGCGACAGCAGTTCGGAGCTAGGGCGAGAGCAGGCCGGAGCCAAGGCGAGGGATGGCCAGAGCCAGATCAAGGGCAGGCCGGATCCAGAGCAAGGTCAGGCCGGAGTCAGGGCGAGGGCAGGCCGGAGCCTGAGCGAGAGCAGGCCGGAGCCAAGGCAAGAGCAGGCCGGAGCCAAGGCGAGGGTAGGCCAGAGCGAGAGCAGGCCTGAGCAAGGACGAGGGCAGGCCGGAGCCAGGGCGAGGGCAGGCCAGAGTCAGAGCGAGAGCTGGCTGGAGCTAAGGCTAGGGCAGGCCGGAGCCAAGGCATGGGCAGGCCAGAGCCAGAGAGAGAGCAGGCCGGATCCAATGCAAGGGCTGGCCGTAGCTAAGGCGAGAGCAGGCTGAAGCCAAGGCGAGGGTAGGCCAGAGCGAGAGCCGGCCAGAGCGAGAGCAGGCCGGAGGCTCGGCGAGGGCAGGCCAGAGCCAAAGCGAGAGAAGGCCTGAGCCAAGGCAAGATCAGGCCGGAACCAGGGCGAGAGCAGGCTGGAGCCAGGGCGAGGGCAGGCAAAAGCCAGAGCGAGAGTAGGCCAGGGGGCATGGGCAGGCCAGAGCGAGAGAAGGCCGGAGCCAAGGCAAGAGCAGGACGGAACAAGGGCTAGATCAGGCCCGAGACAGGGCGAGGCCAGAGCGAGAGCAGGCCACAGCCAGAGTGAGAATATGCCAGAACAAGGGTGAGGGCAGGCCAGAGAAAGAGCAGGCCGGAGGCAGGGCGAGGGCAGAACGGAGCCAGAGCGATGGCAAGCTGGAGCCAGGGCGAGCGCAGTCCGGAGCTAGAGCGAGAGCAGGCCGGAGCTAGGGCAAGAGCAGGCCGGAGCCAAGGAGAGGGCAGGCCAGAGCCAGAGCGAGAGCAGGCCGGAGCCAAGGCGAGGGCAGAACGGAGCCAGAGCGATGGCAAGCTGGAGCCAGGGCGAGGGTTGGCCAGAGCCAAGGCAGTGGCAGGCCGGAACCAGGGCGAGAGCAGGCAAGAACCAGAGCGATGGCAAGCCGGACCCAGGGCGAGGCCAGTCCGGAGCTAGAGCGAGAGCAAGCCAGAGCCAAGCGAGGGCAGGCCAGAGCCAAATCTAGAGCAGTCCGGATCCAAGGCGAGGGCAGGCCAGAGCGAGAGTAAGCTGGAGCAAAGGCAAGGGCAGGCCAGAGCCAGAGTGAGAGAAGGCCGGAGACAAGGAAAGGGCAGGCCAGAGCCAGAGCAGGCCAGAGCCAGAGCTGTCCGGAGCCAGAGCTAGGGCAGGCCTGAGCCAGAGCGAGAGCAGGCTGGAGCCATGGCGAAGGCAGGCCAGAACAAGAGCGAGATCAGGCTAGAGTCAAGACGAGGGCAGTCAAGAGCCAGAGGAAGAGCAGGCCGGAGCCAAGGTATGCGTAGGCCAGAGCGAGAGCAGGTCGGAGCCAGGCCGAGAGCAGGCCGGAGCCAATGCAAGGGTAGGCCGGAGTCAGGGCGAGGGCAGGCCGGAGCCAGAGTAAGAGGAGGCCGGAGCCAAGGCGAGAGCAGGCCGGAGCCAAGGCGAGGGCAGGCCAGAGCCAGAGCGATAGAAGGCCAGAGCCAAGGCAAGGGCAGACCGGAACCAGGGCGAGAGCAGGCTGGAGACAGGGCGAGGCCAGAGCCAGAGAGAGAGCAGGCCAGAGTGAGAGTAGGCCAGAGCCAGGGCGAGGGCAGTCCAGATCCAGAGAGAGAGCACGCCGGAGCCAAGGCGAGAGCAGGCCGGAGCCAAGGCGAGAGGAGGCCGGATCCAGAGCAAGAACATGCCGGAACCAGGGCGAGGGCAGGCCAGAGCCAGAGAGAGGGTAGGCTGGAGCCAGGCCTGGCGAGGGTAGGCCGGAGCTAGGGCGAGAGCAGGCCGGAGCCAAGGCGAGGGATGGCCGGAGCCAGAGCAAGGGCAGGCCGGATACAGAGCAAGGTCAGGCCAGAGTCAGGGCGAGGGCAGGCCGGAGCCTGAGCGAGAGCAGGCCGGAGCCAAGGCAAGAGCAGGCCGGAGCCAAGGCGAGGGTAGGCCAGAGCGAGAGCAGGCCTGAGCAAGGACGAGGGCAGGCCGGAGCCAGGGCGAGGGCAGGCCAGAGTCAGAGCGAGAGCCGGCCGGAGCCAAGGCATGGGCAGGCCAGAGCCAGAGAGAGAGCAGGCCGGATCCAATGCAAGGGCTGGCCGTAGCTAAGGTGAGAGCAGGCCGAAGCCAAGGCAAGGGTAGGCCAGAGCGAGAGCCGGCCAGAGCGAGAGCAGGCCGGAGGCTCGGCGAGGGCAGGCCAGAGCCAGAGCAAGAGAAGGCCTGAGCCAAGGCAAGATCAGGACGGAACCAGGGCGAGAGCAGGCTGGAGCCAGGGCGAGGGCAGGCAAAAGCCAGAGCGAGAGTAGGCCAGGGGGCATGGGCACGCCAGAGCGAGAGAAGGCCGGAGCCAAGGCAAGGGCAGGACGGAACAAGGGCTAGATCAGGCCCGAGACAGGGCGAGGCAAGAGCGAGAGCAGGCCACAGCCAGAGTGAGAGTATGCCAGAGCCAGGGTGAGGGCAGGCCAGAGAAAGAGCAGGCCGGAGGCAGGGCGAGGGCGGGCCAGAGCCAAAGCGAGAGCCGGCCGGAGCCAGGGCAAGAGCAGGCCGGAGCTAAGGCGAGGGCAGGCCGGAGCCAGAGCGATGGCAGTCCGGAGCCAGGGCAAGGACTGTCCTGAACTAGAGCGAGAGCAGGCCGGAGCCAAGGTGAGAGCTGGCCGGAGCCAAGGCGAGGGCAGGCCAGAGGCAGAGCCAGGGCAGGCCAGAGCAAGAGCAGGCCAGAGCAAGAGCAGGTCGTAGCCAAGTCGAGGGCAGGCCAGAGCCAGAGCGAGAGCAGGCCGGAGCCAAGGCGAGGGGAGGTCAGAGCAAGAGCAGGCCAGAACCAGAGCGAGAGCAGGCCGGAACCAGGGCGAGGGCAGGCAAAAGCAAGAGCGAGAGTAGGCCAGAGCCAAGGCAAGGGCAGGCCAAAGCCAGAGCGAGAAAAGGCCGGAGCCAAGGCAAGGGCAGGCCGGAACAAGGGCTAGATCAGGCCCGAGACAGAGCGAGGCCAGAGCGAGAGCAGGCCACAGCCAGAGTGAGAGTATGCCGGAGACAGGGCGAGGGCAGGCCGGAGCCAGGACGAGAGCAGGCCCGGCTAAGGCGAGGGCAGGCCAGAGCCAGAGCGATGGTAGGCCGGAGCCAGGGCAAGGGCAAGGGCAGTCCAGAACTAGAGCGAGACCAGGCCGGAGCCAAGGTGAGAGCTGGCCTGAGCTAGAGCAACAAGGGCAGGCCGGAGTCAGGGCAAGGTCAGGCCGGAGCCAGAGCAAGGGCAGGCCGGAGTCAGGCCGAGGGCAGGCCAGAGCCAGAGCAAGAGCAGGCCGGAGCCAGGACGAGAGCAGGCCGGAGCCAAGGCAAGGGCAGGCCGGAGCCAAGGTGAGAGCAGGCCGGAGCCAAGGCGAGGGTACGCCAGAGCGAGAGCAGGCCGGAGCCAGGATGAGGACAGGCCAGAGTCATAGAGAGAGCAGGCCGGAGCCAAGGCAAGGGCAGGCCAGAGAGAGAGCAGGCCGGAGCCAGGGCGAGGGCAGGCCAGAGCGACAGCAGTTCGGAGCTAGGGCGAGAGCAGGCTGGAGCCAAGGCGAGGGATGGCCGGAGCCAGAGCAAGTGCAGGCCGGATCCAGGGCGAGGGCAGGCCGGAGCCAGAGCGAGACCAGGCAGTAGCCAAGGCGAGAGCAGGACGGAGCAAAGGCGAGGGTAGGCCAAAGCGAGAGCAGGCCGGAGCCAGGACGAGGCAGGCCGGAGCCAAGCGAGAGGAAGCCGGAGCCAAGGAGAGGGCATGCCAGAACCAGAGCAGGCAGGAGCCAGGGCTAGGGCAGGCCAGAGCCAGAGCAAGAGAAGGCCTGAGCCAAGGCAAGATCAGGACGGAACCAGGGCGAGGGCAGGCAAAAGTCAGAGCGAGAGTAGGCCAGGGGGCATGGGCACGCCAGAGCGAGAGAAGGCCGGAGCCAAGGCAAGGGCAGGACGGAACAAGGGCTAGATCAGGCCCGAGACAGGGCGAGGCCAGAGCGAGAGCAGGCCACAGCCAGAGTGAGAGTATGCCAGAGCCAGGGTGAGGGCAGGCCAGAGAAAGAGCAGGCTGGAGGCAGGGCGAGGGCGGGCCAGAGCCAAAGCGAGAGCCGGCCGGAGCCAGGGCAAGAGCAGGCCGGAGCTAAGGCGAGGGCAGGCCGGAGCCAGAGCGATGGCAGGCCGGAGCCAGGGCAAGGGCTGTCCTGAACTAGAGCGAGAGCAGGCCGGAGCCAAGGTGAGAGCTGGCCGGAGCCAAGGCGAGGGCAGGCCAGAGGCAGAGCCAGGGCAGGCCAGAGCAAGAGCAGGCCAGAGCAAGAGCAGGTCGTAGCCAAGTCGAGGGCAGGCCAGAGCCAGAGCGAGAGCAGGCCGGAGCCAAGGCGAGGGGAGGTCAGAGCGAGAGCAAGCCAGAACCAGAGCGAGAGCAGGCCGGAACCAGGGCGAGGGCAGGCAAAAGCAAGAGCGAGAGTAGGCCAGAGCCAAGGCAAGGGCAGGCCAAAGCCAGAGCGAGAGAAGGCCGGAGCCAAGGCAAGGGCAGGCCGGAACAAGGGCTAGATCAGGCCCGAGACAGAGCGAGGCCAGAGCGAGAGCAGGCCACAGCCAGAGTGAGAGTATGCCGGAGACAGGGCGAGGGCAGGCCGGAGCCAGGACGAGAGCAGGCCCGGCTAAGGCGAGGGCAGGCCAGAGCCAGAGCGATGGTAGGCCGGAGCCAGGGCAAGGGGCAAGGGCAGTCCAGAACTAGAGCGAGACCAGGCCGGAGCCAAGGTGAGAGCTGGCCTGAGCTAGAGCAACAAGGGTAGGCCGGAGTCAGGGCAAGGTCAGGCCGGAGCCAGAGCAAGGGCAGGCCGGAGTCAGGCCGAGGGCAGGCCAGAGCCAGAGCAAGAGCAGGCCGGAGCCAGGGTGATGGCAGGCCAGAGCAAGAGCAGGCCGGAGCCAGGGCGAGAGCAGGCCGGAGCCAAGGCAAGGGCAGGCCGGAGCCAAGGTGAGAGCAGGCCGGAGCCAAGGCGAGGGTACGCCACAGCGAGAGCAGGCCGGAGCCAGGACGAGGACAGGCCAGAGTCATAGAGAGAGCAGGCCGGAGCCAAGGCAAGGGCAGGCCAGAGAGAGAGCAGGCCGGAGCCAGGGCAAGGGCAGGCCAGAGCGACAGCAGTTCGGAGCTAGGGCGAGAGCAGGCTGGAGCCAAGGCGAGGGATGGCCGGAGCCAGAGCAAGTGCAGGCCTGATCCAGGGCGAGGGCAGGCCGGAGCCAGAGCGAGACCAGGCAGTAGCCAAGGCGAGAGCAGGACGGAGCAAAGGCGAGGGTAGGCCAAAGCGAGAGCAGGCCGGAGCCAGGACGAGGCAGGCCGGAGCCAGGCGAGAGGAAGCCGGAGCCAAGGAGAGGGCATGCCAGAACCAGAGCAGGCAGGAGCCAGGGCTAGGGCAGGCCAGAGTAACAGCGAGAGCAGGCCGGAGCCGAGGCGAGTGCAGGCCACAGCCAGAGTGAGAGAAGGGCAGAGCCATGGTAAGCAGGCCAGAGCCTGAGCGAGAGCAGGCCGGAGCCATGGGGAGGGCAGGCCAGAGCCTGAGCGAGAGTAGGCCAGGGACAAGGCAAGGGCAGGCCAGAGCCAGAGCGAGAGAAGGACGGAGCCAAGGCAAGGGAAGGCCTGAACCAGGGCGAGAGCAGGCCGGAGCCAGGGCGAGGCTAGAGGCAGAGCCAGAGCAGGCCAGAGCCAAAGCGAGAGTAGGCCCGAGCCAGGGAGAGGGCAGGCCAGAGCCAGAGAGAGAGAAGGGCGAAGCCTGGGCGAGGGCAGGCCTGAGCCAGAGCGAAGGCAGGTCGGAGCCAGGTCGAGACCAGGCCGGAGCCAAGGCAAGGGCAGGCTGAGAGCCAGAGCGATGGCAAACCGGAACCAGGGCAAGGGCAGTCCGTAGCTAGAGCGAGAGCAGGCCAGAGCCAAGGCGAGAGCAGGCCGGAGCCAGAGAAAAAGCAGGCCGGAGCCAGGACGAGGGCAGGCCGGAGCCAGAGTGATGGCAAGCCGGAGCCAGGGCGCAGGCAGTCCGGAGCTAGAGCGAGAGCAGGCCGGAGCCAGGGGGAGAGCAGGCCGGAGCCAAGGCGAGGGCAGGCCAGAGCCAGAGCGAAAGCAGGCCGGAGCCAGGGTGAGAGCAGGCCGGAGCCAAGGCGAGGACAGACCAAAGCCACAGCGACAGCCGGCCAGAGCAAGGGCAGGCCGGAGCCAGGGCGAGAGCAGGCCGGAGCCAGGGCGAGGACAGGCCAGAGCGAGAGCAGCCCAGAGGCAGGTCGAGGGCAGGCCAGAGTAAGAGCAGGCCGGAGCCAAGGAGTGGGCAGGCCAGAGCCAGAGCGAGGGCAGGCCAGAGCCAGAGCGAGAGTAGGCCAGAGCCAAGCGAGGGCAGGCCAGAGCCAAATCGAGAGCAGTCCGGATCCAAGGCGAGGGCAGGCCAGAGCGAGAGTAAGCCGGAGCAAAGGCAAAGGCAGGCCAGAGCCAGAGCGAGAGCAGGCCAGAGCCTGAGCGAGAGCAGGCCAGAGCCAGGGCGAGAGCAGGCCGGAGCCAGGGCAAGGGCAGGCCGGAGCCAGAGCGAGAGTTGGCCAGAGCCAAGGCAAGGGCAGGCCAGACCCAGAGCGAGAGAAGGCCGGAGCCAAGACAAGGGCAGGCCGGAACCAGGGCGAGAGCAGGCAAGAGCCAGAGCGATGGCAAGCCGGACCCAGGGCGAGGCCAGTACGGAGCTAGAGCGAGGGCAAGCCGGACCCAGGGCGAGGCCAGATCCAGAGCAAGAGCAGGCCAGAGCCAGAGTGAGAGTAGGCTGGAGCCAAGGCGAGGGCAGGACGGAACAAGGGCTAGATCAGGCCCGAGACAGGGCGAGGCCAGAGCGAGAGCAGGCCACAGCCAGAGTGAGAGTATGCCAGAGCCAGGGTGAGGGCAGGCCAGAGAAAGAGCAGGCTGGAGGCAGGGCGAGGGCGGGCCAGAGCCAAAGCGAGAGCCGGCCGGAGCCAGGGCAAGAGCAGGCCGGAGCTAAGGCGAGGGCAGGCCGGAGCCAGAGCGATGGCAGGCCGGAGCCAGGGCAAGGGCTGTCCTGAACTAGAGCGAGAGCAGGCCGGAGCCAAGGTGAGAGCTGGCCGGAGCCAAGGCGAGGGCAGGCCAGAGGCAGAGCCAGGGCAGGCCAGAGCCAGGGCAGGCCAGAGCAAGAGCAGGCCAGAGCAAGAGCAGGTCGTAGCCAAGTCGAGGGCAGGCCAGAGCCAGAGCGAGAGCAGGCCGGAGCCAAGGCGAGGGGAGGTCAGAGCGAGAGCAAGCCAGAACCAGAGCGAGAGCAGGCCGGAACCAGGGCGAGGGCAGGCAAAAGCAAGAGCGAGAGTAGGCCAGAGCCAAGGCAAGGGCAGGCCAAAGCCAGAGCGAGAGAAGGCCGGAGCCAAGGCAAGGGCAGGCCGGAACAAGGGCTAGATCAGGCCCGAGACAGAGCGAGGCCAGAGCGAGAGCAGGCCACAGCCAGAGTGAGAGTATGCCGGAGACAGGGCGAGGGCAGGCCGGAGCCAGGACGAGAGCAGGCCCGGCTAAGGCGAGGGCAGGCCAGAGCCAGAGCGATGGTAGGCCGGAGCCAGGGCAAGGGGCAAGGGCAGTCCAGAACTAGAGCGAGACCAGGCCGGAGCCAAGGTGAGAGCTGGCCTGAGCTAGAGCAACAAGGGTAGGCCGGAGTCAGGGCAAGGTCAGGCCGGAGCCAGAGCAAGGGCAGGCCGGAGTCAGGCCGAGGGCAGGCCAGAGCCAGAGCAAGAGCAGGCCGGAGCCAGGGTGATGGCAGGCCAGAGCAAGAGCAGGCCGGAGCCAGGGCGAGAGCAGGCCGGAGCCAAGGCAAGGGCAGGCCGGAGCCAAGGTGAGAGCAGGCCGGAGCCAAGGCGAGGGTACGCCACAGCGAGAGCAGGCCGGAGCCAGGACGAGGACAGGCCAGAGTCATAGAGAGAGCAGGCCGGAGCCAAGGCAAGGGCAGGCCAGAGAGAGAGCAGGCCGGAGCCAGGGCAAGGGCAGGCCAGAGCGACAGCAGTTCGGAGCTAGGGCGAGAGCAGGCTGGAGCCAAGGCGAGGGATGGCCGGAGCCAGAGCAAGTGCAGGCCTGATCCAGGGCGAGGGCAGGCCGGAGCCAGAGCGAGACCAGGCAGTAGCCAAGGCGAGAGCAGGACGGAGCAAAGGCGAGGGTAGGCCAAAGCGAGAGCAGGCCGGAGCCAGGACGAGGCAGGCCGGAGCCAGGCGAGAGGAAGCCAGAGCCAAGGAGAGGGCATGCCAGAACCAGAGCAGGCAGGAGCCAGGGCTAGGGCAGGCCAGAGTAACAGCGAGAGCAGGCCGGAGCCGAGGCGAGTGCAGGCCACAGCCAGAGTGAGAGAAGGGCAGAGCCATGGTAAGCAGGCCAGAGCCTGAGCGAGAGCAGGCCGGAGCCATGGGGAGGGCAGGCCAGAGCCTGAGCGAGAGTAGGCCAGGGACAAGGCAAGGGCAGGCCAGAGCCAGAGCGAGAGAAGGACGGAGCCAAGGCAAGGGAAGGCCTGAACCAGGGCGAGAGCAGGCCGGAGCCAGGGCGAGGCTAGAGGCAGAGCCAGAGCAGGCCAGAGCCAAAGCGAGAGTAGGCCCGAGCCAGGGAGAGGGCAGGCCAGAGCCAGAGAGAGAGAAGGGCGAAGCCTGGGCGAGGGCAGGGCTGAGCCAGAGCGAAGGCAGGTCGGAGCCAGGTCGAGACCAGGCCGGAGCCAAGGCAAGGGCAGGCTGAGAGCCAGAGCGATGGCAAACCGGAACCAGGGCAAGGGCAGTCCGTAGCTAGAGCGAGAGCAGGCCAGAGCCAAGGCGAGAGCAGGCCGGAGCCAGAGAAAAAGCAGGCCGGAGCCAGGACGAGGGCAGGCCGGAGCCAGAGTGATGGCAAGCCGGAGCCAGGGCGCAGGCAGTCCGGAGCTAGAGCGAGAGCAGGCCGGAGCCAGGGGGAGAGCAGGCCGGAGCCAAGGCGAGGGCAGGCCAGAGCCAGAGCGAAAGCAGGCCGGAGCCAGGGTGAGAGCAGGCCGGAGCCAAGGCGAGGACAGACCAAAGCCACAGCGACAGCCGGCCAGAGCAAGGGCAGGCCGGAGCCAGGGCGAGAGCAGGCCGGAGCCAGGGCGAGGACAGGCCAGAGCGAGAGCAGCCCAGAGGCAGGTCGAGGGCAGGCCAGAGTAAGAGCAGGCCGGAGCCAAGGAGTGGGCAGGCCAGAGCCAGAGCGAGGGCAGGCCAGAGCCAGAGCGAGAGTAGGCCAGAGCCAAGCGAGGGCAGGCCAGAGCCAAATCGAGAGCAGTCCGGATCCAAGGCGAGGGCAGGCCAGAGCGAGAGTAAGCCGGAGCAAAGGCAAAGGCAGGCCAGAGCCAGAGCGAGAGCAGGCCAGAGCCTGAGCGAGAGCAGGCCAGAGCCAGGGCGAGAGCAGGCCGGAGCCAGGGCAAGGGCAGGCCGGAGCCAGAGCGAGAGTTGGCCAGAGCCAAGGCAAGGGCAGGCCAGACCCAGAGCGAGAGAAGGCCGGAGCCAAGACAAGGGCAGGCCGGAACCAGGGCGAGAGCAGGCAAGAGCCAGAGCGATGGCAAGCCGGACCCAGGGCGAGGCCAGTACGGAGCTAGAGCGAGGGCAAGCCGGACCCAGGGCGAGGCCAGATCCAGAGCAAGAGCAGGCCAGAGCCAGAGTGAGAGTAGGCTGGAGCCAAGGCGAGGGCAGGCTGGAGCCTGGGCGAGGGCAGGCCAGGGCGAGAGCAGGTCGGAGCCAGGGCGAGAGCAGGCCGGAGCCAAGGCGAGGGCAGAACGGAGCCAGAGCGATGGCAAGCTGGAGCCAGGGCGAGCGCAGTCCGGCGCTAGAGCGAGAGCAGGCCAGAGCTAGGGCAAGAGCAGGCCGGAGCCAAGGAGAGGGCAGGCCAGAGCCAGAGCGAGAGCAGGCCGGAGACAGGACGAGGGCAGACCGGAGCCAGGGTGAGAGCAGGCCGGAGCCAGAGCGAGGGTTGGCCAGAGCCAAGGCAGTGGCAGGCCGGAACCAGGGCGAGAGCAGGCAAGAGCCAGAGCAATGGCAAGCCGGACCCAGGGCGAGGCCAGTCCGGAGCTAGAGCGAGAGCAAGCCAGAGCCAAGCGAGAGCAGGCCAGAGCCAAATCGAGAGCAGTCCGGATCCAAGGCGAGGGCAGGCCAGAGCGAGAGTAAGCTGGAGCAAAGGCAAGGGCAGGCCAGAGCCAGAGTGAGAGAAGGCCGGAGCCGAGGAAAGGGCAGGCCAGAGCCAGAGCAGGCCAGAGCCAGAACTGTCCGGAGACAGAGCTAGGGCAGGCCTGAGCCAGAGTGAGAGCAGGCTGGAGCCATGGCGAAGGCAGGCCAGAACAAGAGCGAGATCAGGCTAGAGTCAAGACGAGGGCAGGCAAGAGCCAGAGGAAGAGCAGGCCGGAGCCAAGGTATGCGTAGGCCAGAGCGAGAGCAGGTCGGAGCCAGGCCGAGAGCAGGCCGGATCCAATGCAAGGGTAGGCCGGAGTCAGGGCGAGGGCAGGCCGGAGCCAGAGTAAGAGGAGGCCGGAGCCAAGGCGAGAGCAGGCCGGAGCCAAGGCGAGGGTAGGCCAGAGCCAAGGCGAGGGCAGGCCGGAACCAGGGCGAGAGCAGGCTGGAGACAGGGCGAGGCCAGAGCCAGAGAGAGAGCAGGCCAGAGCGAGAGTAGGCCAGAGCCAGGGCGAGGGCAGGCCAGAGCCAGAGAAAGAGCAGGCCGGAGCCAAGGCGAGAGCAGGCCGGAGCCAAGGCGAGAGCAGGCCGGAGCCAAGGCAAGAGCAGGCTGGAGCCAAGGCGAGAGGAGGCCGGATCCAGAGCAAGAACATGCCGGAACCAGGGTGAGGGCAGGCCAGAGCCAGAGAGAGGGCATGCCGGAGCCAGGCCTGGCGAGGGTAGGCCGGAGCCAGGGCGAGGGTAGGCCGGAGCCAGAGCGAGGGCAGGCCGGAGCCAGAGCGAGAGCAGGCCGGAGCCAGAGCGAGAGCAGGCCAGAGCCAAAGCGAGAGCAGGCCGGAGCCAAGGCGAGAGCAGGCCGGAGCCAAGGTGAGGGCAGGCCGGAACTAGCGCGAGAGCAGGCCAGAGCCTGGGCGAGAACAGGCCGAAGCCAAGGCGAGGACAGTGCAGAGCCAGAGCGAGAGAAGGCCAGAGCCAGGGCGAGGGCAGGCACGAGCCAGAGTCAGAGCAGGCCGGAGCCAAGGCTCGGGCAGGTAAGAGCCGTACGAGGGTAGGCCAGAGCCAGAGCGAGAGAAGGCCAGAGCCATGGCGAGGGCAGGCCAGAGCAAGAGCGAGAGCAGGCCGGAGCAAAGGCAAGGGCCAGCCAGAGCGAGAGCAGGCCAGAGACAGAGCGAGAGCAGGCCGGAGCCAGAGCAAGGGCAGGCCGGAGCCAGAGCGAGAGTAGGCCAGAGCCAAGGCGAGGGAAGGCCAGAGCCAGACAGAGCGAGAGAAGGACGAAGCCAAAGCAAGGGCAGGCATGAACCAGGTCGAGAGCAGTCCGGATCCAAGGCGAGAACAAGCCGGAGCCAAGGCGAGAGCAGGCCGGATCCAGAGCGAGAGCAGGCCGGAGACAGTGCAAGGGCAGGCTGGAGCCAGATCGATGGCAGGCCGTAGCCAGAGCGAGAGCAGGCAAGAGCCAGAGTGAGAGCAGGCCGGAGCCTGGGCGAAAGCAGGCCGGAGCGAGAGCGGGCGGAGCCATGGCGAGGGCAGGCCGGAGCCAGAGCGAGAGCAGGCCGGAGCCAGGAGAAGGGCAGGCCGGAGCCAAAGAAAGAGTTGGCCAGAGCCAAGGCAAGGACAGGCCAGAACCAGGGCGAGAGCATGTCGGAGCCAGGGCGAGAGCATGTCGGAGCCAAGGCGAGAGCAGGCCGGAGCCAAGGCGAGAGGAGGCCGGATACAGAGCGAGAACATGCCGGAGCCAGAGCAAGAGTAGGCCAGATCCAGGGCGAAAGCAGGCTGGAGCCCGTGCGAGGGCAAGCCGGAGCCATAGCGAGAGAAGGCCGGAGCCCGTGCGAGGGCAGGCCAGAGCCATAGCGAGAGAAGGTCGGAGCCAAGGCGAGGGCAGGCCAGAGCGAGAGCAAGCCGGAGCCAGGGCCTGAGCAGGCGGGAGGCAAGGCAAGGGCAGGCCAGAGCGAGAGCAGGCCGGAGCCAGGGCGAGAGCAGGCTGGAGCCAATTCGAGGGCAGGCCAGGGCGAGGGCAGGCCAGAGAAAGAGCGACAGTAGGCCGGAGCCAGGGCGAGGGCAGGCTGGAGCCAGAGTGAGAGCAGGCCGGACCCAAGGCGAGAGCAGGACTTAGCCAGAGCGAGGGCAGGCCGAAGCCAGAGCGAGAGCAAGCCGGAGCCAAGTTGATGTCAGGCCAGATCGAGAGCAGGCATGATCCAAAGCAAGGGCAGGCTAGAACCAGACCGAGAGCAGGCCGGAGCCAAGGCAAATGCAGGCCGGATCCAGGGCGAGAACAGGCAGGAGCCAAGGCGAGGGCAGGCCGGAGCCAGAGATATAGCAGGCCGGAGCCAAGGCGAGAGCAGGCCGGAGCCAGTGCGAGAGCAGGCCAGAGCCAGAGCGAGAGCAGGCCAGAGCCAGGACGAAGGCAGGCTGGAGCCAGTGCAAGAGCAGGCTGGAGCCAAGGAGAGGACAGGCCAAAGCCAGAGCGAGAGCAAGCAAGAGCCAGGTCGAGAGCAGGCAGTAGCCAAGACAAGGGCAGGCCAGAGCGAGAGCAGGCTGGAGCCAGGGCGAGAGGAGGCCGGAACTAAGGCGAGGGCAGGCCAGAGGCAGAGCGAGGGCAGGCAAGAGCCAGGGCGAGGGCAGGCCAGAGCCAAGGCAAGGGCAGGCCAGAGCCAGAGTGAGGGCAGGCTGGATCTAGAGTGAGAGCAGGCCGGAGCCAAGGCGAGGGCAGGCCAGAGCGAGAGCAGGCATGAGCCAAGGCAAGGGCAGGCCGGAACCAGGGCGAGAGCAGTCCGGAGCCAGGGCAAGAGCAGGCCGGAGCCAAGGCGAGGGCAGGCCAGAGCCAGAGCGAGGGCAGACCGGAGCCAGGGCGAGGGCAGGCCAGAGCCAGAGAGAGAGTAGGCCGGAGCCAGGGCGAGAGCAGGCTGGAGCCAGGGCGAGGGCAGGCCGGAGCCAAGGCGAGGGCAGGCCGGAGCCAGAGCGAGGGCAGGCCGGAGCCAGAGTGAGAGCAGGCTGGAGCCAAGTTGACGTCAGGCCAGATCGAAAGCAGGCATGATCCAAAGCAAGGTCAGGCTGGATCCAGGGCGAGAACAAGCAGGAGCCAAGGCGAAAGCAGGCCAGATCCAGAGAGAGAGCAGACCGGAGCCAGGGTGAGAGCAGGCCGGAGCCAAGGTGAGGGCAGGCCGGAACCAAGGTGAGAGCAGACCCGAGCCAAGGCGAGGGCAGGCCAGAAGTAGAGCGAGAGCAGGCCAGAGCCAAGGCGAGGGCAGACCAGAGCGATAGCAGGTCGGAGCCAAGGCGAGGGCAGACAAGAGTGAGAGCAGGCCGGAGCCAAGGCGAGGGCAGGCAAGAGCAAGCCAGAGCTAGAGCGAGAGCAGTCTGGAGCCAAGGCAAGGGCAGGCCAGAGCCAGAGCTAGAGCAGGCTTGAGCCAGAGCGAGGGGATGCCGGAGCCAAGGTGAAGGCAGGCCAGAACCAGAGCGAGAGCAGGCTGGAGTCAAGAAGAGGGCAGGCCAGAGCAAGAGCAGGCCGGAGTAAGGCCGAGGGAAGGCCAGAGCCAGAGCAAGAGCAGGCCGGAGCCAGGGCGAGGGAAGGCCAGAGCCAGAGCAAGAGCAGGCCGGAGCCAGGGCGAGAGCAGGCCGGAGGCAAGGCGAGGGCTGGTCGGAGCCAGAGCAAGGGCAGGCTGGAGCCACAGCGAGGGCAGGCCGAAGCCTGAGCAAGAGCAGGCCGGAGCCAAGGCGAGGGCAGGCCAGAGCGAGAGCAGGCCAGAGCCAGGGCAAGAGCAGGCCGGATCCAAGGCGAGGGCAGGCCAGAGCCAGATCCAGAGCAGGCCGGAGCCAGGGCGAGGGCAGGCCAGAGTCAGAGCGAGAGCAGGCCGGAGCCAGGGCGAGAGCAGGCCGGAGCCAGGGCGAGGGCAGGCCAGAGCCAGGGCGAGGGCAGGCCAGAGCCAGAGCGAGAGCAGGCTAGAGCCAGGTCGAGAGCAGGCAGTAGCCAAGACAAGGGCAGGCCAGAGCGAGAGCAGGCTGGAGCCAGGGCGAGAGGAGGCCGGAACTAAGGCGAGGGCAGGCCAGAGGCAGAGCGAGGGCAGGCCAGAGCCAGGGCAAGGGCAGCCCAGAGCCAGAGCGAGAGCAGGCCGGATCCAAGGCGAGGGCAGGCCGGAGCCAGAGTGAGGGCAGGCTGGATCCAGAGCGAGAGCAGGCCGGAGCCAAGGCGAGGGCAGGCCAGAGCGAGAGCAGGCATGAGCCAAGGCAAGGGCAGGTTGGAACCAGGGCGAGAGCAGTCCGGAGCCAGGGCGAGAGCAGGCCGGAGCCAAGGCGAGGGCAGGCCAGAGCCAGAGCGAGGGCAGACCGGAGCCAGGGCGAGGGCAGGCCAGAGCCAGAGAGAGAGTAGGCCGGAGCCAAGGCGAGTGCAGGCTGGAGCCAGGGCGAGGGCAGGCCGGAGCCAAGTTGACGTCAGGCCAGTTCGAGAGCAGGCATGATCCAAAGCAAGGTCAGGCTGGATCCAGGGCGAGAACAGGCCGGAGCCAGGGCGAGGGCAGGCCAGAGAGAGAGCAGGCCGGAGCCAGGGTGAGAGCAGGCCGGAGCCAAGGCGAGGGCAGGCCAGAGCCAGAGCTAGAGCTGACTTGAGCCAGAGCGAGGGGATGCCGGAGCCAAGGTGAAGGCAGGCCAGAACCAGAGCGAGAGCAGGCTGGAGTCAAGACGAGGGCAGGCCAGAGCAAGAGCAGGCCGGAGACAGGGCGAGGGAAGGCCAGAGCAAGAGCAGGCCGGAGCGAGGGCGAGAGCTGGCCGGAGGCAAGGCGAGGGCTGGTCGGAGCCAGAGCAAGGGCAGGCCGTAGCCACAGTGAGGGCGGGCCGAAGCCAGAGCAAGAGCAGGCCGGAGCCAAGGCGAGAGCAGGCTGGAGCCAAGGCGAGGGCAGGCCAGAGCGAGAGCAGGCCGAAGCCAATGCGAGGGCAGGCCAGAGCCAGATCCAGAGCAGGCTGGAGCCAGGGCGAGGGCTGGCCAGAGTCAGAGCGAGAGAAGGCCAGAGCCAGGGCAAGAGCAGGCCGGAGCCAGGGCGAGTGCAGGCCAGAGCGAGAGCAGGCCGGAGCCAAGGCGAGGGCAGGCCAGAGGCAGATCCAGAGCAGGCCGGAGCCAGGGCGATGGCAGGCCTGAGTCAGAGCGAGAGCAGGCCGGAGCCAAGGCGAGGGCACGCCAGTGCCAGAGCGATGGCAGGCCGGAGCCAGGGCAAGGGCAGTCCGGAGCTACAGCGAGAGCAGGCCGGAGCCAAGGCGAGAGCAGGCTGGAGCCAAGACGAGGGCAGGCCAGAAGCAGAGCCAGGGCAGGCCAGAGCGAGAGCAGGCCGGAGCCAAGGCGAGGGCAGGCAAGAGCGAGAGCTGGTCGGAGCCAGGGCGAGGGCATTACGGAGCTACAGCGAGAGCAGTCCGGAGCCAAGGCGAGAGCAAGCTGGAGCCTAAGCGAGGGCAGGCCAGAGCGAGAACAGGCCGGAGCCAGGACGAGGGCAGGCCGAGGCCTGGGCGAGAGCAGGCCGGAGCCAAGGCGAGGGCAGGACAGAGCCAGAGCAGGCCGGAGCCAAGGCGAGGGCAGGCCAGAGTCAGAGCGAGAGGAGGCCGTAGCAAAGGCGAGGGCATGCCAGAGCGAGAGCAGGCCGGAGCCAGGACGAGGGCAGGCCAGAGCCAGAGCGAGAGTAGGCTAGAGCGAAAGCGAGGGCAGGCCAGAGCAAGAGCAGGCCGGAGCCAGGACGAGGGCAGGCCGGAGCCTGGGCGAGAGCAGGCCGGAGCCAAGGCGAGGGCAGGCCGGAGCCAAGGCCAGGGCAGGCCAGAGCGAGAGCAGGCCGGAGCCAAGGCGAGGGCAGGCCAGAGCAAGAGCAGTCTGGAGCCAAGGCAAGGGCAGGCCAGAGCCAGAGCTAGAGCAGGCTTGAGCCAGAGCGAGGGGATGCCGGAGCCAAGGTGAAGGCAGGCCAGAACCAGAGCGAGAGCAGGCTGGAGTCAAGACGAGGGCAGGCCAGAGCAAGAGCAGGCCGGAGCCAGGGCGAGGAAAGGCCAGAGTCAGAGCAAGAGAAGGCCGGAGCGAGGGCGAGAGCAGGCCGGAGGCAAGGCGAGGGCTGGTCGGAGCCAGAGCAAGGGCAGGCCGGAGCCACAGCGAGATCTGGCCGAAGCCAGAGCAAGAGCAGGCCGGAGCCAAGGCGAGAGCAGGCCGGAGCCAAGGCGAGGGTAGGCCAGAGCAAGAGCAGGCCAGAGCCAGGGCGAGAGCAGGCCGGAGCCAAGGCGAGGGCAGGCCAGAGCCAGATCCAGAGCAGGCCGGAGCCAGGGCGAGGGCAGGCCTGAGTCAGAGCGAGAGCAGGCCGCAGCCAGGGCGAGAGCAGGCCGGAGCCAGGGCGAGGGCAGGCCAGAGCCAGAGCGAGAGCAGGCCGGAGCCAGAGCGAGAGCAGGCCGGAGCCAAGGCGAGGGCAGGCCAGAGGCAGATCCAGAGCAGGCCGGAGCCAGGGCGAGGGCAGGCCTGAGTCAGAGCGATGGCAGGCCGGAGCCAGGGCAAAGGCAGTCCGGAGCTACAGCGAGAGCAGGCCGGAGCCAAGGCGAGAGCAGGCCGGAGCCAAGGCGAGGGCAGGCCAGAAGCAGAGCCAGGGCAGGCCAGAGCGAGAGCAGGCCAGAGCCAAGGCGAGGGCAGGCAAGAGCGAGAGCGAGAGCTGGTCGGAGCCAGGGCGAGGGCAGTCCGGAGCTACCGCGAGAGCAGTCCGGAGCCAAGGCGAGAGCAAGCCGGAGCCTAAGCGAGGGCAGGCCAGAGCGAGAACAGGCCGGAGCCAGGACGAGGGCAGGCCGAGGCCTGGACCAGAGCAGGCCGGAGCCAAGGCGAGGGCAGGACAGAGCCAGAGCAGGCCGGAGCAAAGGCGAGGGCATGCCAGAGCGAGAGCAGGCCGGAGCCAGGACGAGGGCAGGCCAGAGCCAGAGCGAGAGTAGGCTAGAGCCAAAGCGAGGGCAGGCCAGAGCAAGAGCAGGCCGGAGCCAGGACGAGGGCAGGCCGGAGCCTGGGCGAGAGCAGGCCGGAGCCAAGGCGAGGGCAGGACAGAGCCAGAGCAGGCCGGAGCCAGGGCGAGGGCAGGTCAGGGTCAGAGCGAGAGGAGGCCAGAACCAAGGCGAGGGCATGCCAGAGCCAGAACAAGAGGAGGCCAGAGCCAAGGCGAGGGCATGCCAGAGCCAGAACAAGAGCAGGCCGGAGCCAGGGCGAGGGCAGGCCAGAGCCAGAGCGAGAGTTGTTTAGAGCCGAGGCTAGGGCATGCCAGAGCGAGAGCAGGCAGGAGCCAAGGTAAGGGGAGGCCGGAACCAGGGCGAGAGCAGGCCAGAGCCAGAGCGAGAGCAGGCCAGAGCCAGAGCGAGAGCAGGCCAGAGCCAGAGCGAGAGTAGGCCGGAGCCAGGGCGAGGGCAGGCCAGAGCCAGAGAGAGGGCAGGCCAGAATGAGAGCAGTTCGGAGCCTGGGCGAGAGCAGGACGGAGCTAAAGCGAGGGCAAGCCGGAGCCCGAGCTGTGGCATAGCGGAGCCAGGGTGAGGGCAGTACGGAGCTAGAGCGAGAGCAGGCCGGAGCCTAGGCGAGAGCAGGCCGTAGCCAAGGCGAGGTCAGGCCAGAGGCAGAACCAGGGTAGGCCAGAGCAACAGCTGGCTAGGGCGAGAGCAGGCTGGAGCCAAAAGGGCAGGCCAGAGCGAGAGCAGGCCAGAGCCAAAGCGAGAGCAGGTCGGAGCCAAGGTGAAGGCAGGCCAGAGCCAGAGTGAGAGCAGGCCGGAGCCAAGGCAAAGGCAGGCCAGAGTGAGAGCAGGCCGGAGCCAAGGCAAAGGCAGGCCAGAGCGAGAGCAGGCCGGAGCCAAGGCGAGGGCTGGCCGGAGCCAGAGCGAGAGCAGGCCGTATCCAAGGCGACGGCAGGCCGAAACCAGAGCGAGATAATGCCAGAGCCAGGGCGAGGGCAGGCCAAAGCGAGAGCAGGCCGGAGACAGGGCGAGGGCAGGTCAGAGCGAGAGCAGGCCGGAGCCAGAGCGAGAGCAGGCCGGAGACAAGGCGAGGGCAGGCCGGAGCGAGAGTGAGAGCAGGCCGGAGCCAGGGCGAGGGCAGGCTTAAGCTAGAGCGAGAGCAAGCAGAAGCCAGGGCGAAGGCAGGCCGGAGCCAGGGCGAGGGCATGCCGGAGCCAGGTCGAGGGCAGGCCAGAGCCAGGCGAGGGCAGGCCGGAGCCCGGGCAAGAGCAGGCCGGAGCCAAGGCGAGGGCAGGCCGGAGCCAGAGCAGGAGCTGGCCGGAGCCAAGGCGAGGGAAGGCCAGAGCAAGGGCAGGCCGGAGCCAGGGCGAGGTCAGGCCGAAGCCAGAGCTAGAGCAGGCCGGAGCCAGGGCGATTGCAGGCCGGAGCCAAGGCAAGGTCAGACCAGAGTCCGAGCGAGAGCAGGCCGGAGCCAAGGAAAGGGCAGGCCAGAGCGAGAGCATGCCAGAGGCACAGCCAGAGCAGGCCCGAGCCAGAGCGAGAGTAGGCCAGAGCCAAGGCTAGGGCAGGCGCGAGCCAGAGCGAGAGAAGTCCGGAGCCAAGGAAACGGCAGGCCAGAGCGAGAGCAGGCCGGAGTCGAGGCTAGGGCAGGCAAGAACCAGAGCGAGAGCAGGCTAGAGCGAGAGCAGGCAGGAGCCAGGGCGAGGGCAGACCGGTGCCAAGGCGAGGGCAGACCGGTGCCAAGGCGAGAGCAGGCCGGAGAGAATACGAGGGCAGGCTTGAGCAGAGCCAGAGCAGGCCAGAGCCAAGGCGACGGTAGGCCAGAGCCAGAGCGAGAGCGAGAGCTGGTCGGAGACAGGGCGAGGGCAGTCCGGAGCTACAGCGAGAGCAGGCCGGAGCCAAGGAGAGAGCAAGCCGGAGCCTAAGCGAGGGCAGGCCAGAGCGAGAACAGGCCGGAACCAGGAAGAGGGCAGGCCGAGGCCTGGGCGAGAGCAGGCCAGAGCCAAGGCAAGGGCAGGACAGAGCCAGAGCAGGCTGGAGCCAGGGCGAGGGCAGGCCAGAGTCAGAGCGAGAGAAGGCTGAAGCAAAGGCGAGGGCATGCCAGAGCGAGAGCAGGCCGGAGCCAGGACGAGGGCAGGCCAGAGCCAGAGCGAGAGTAGGCTAGAGCCAAAGCGAGGGCAGGCCAGAGCAAGGGCAGGCCGGAGCCTGGGTGAGAGCAGGCCGGAGCCAAGACGAGGGCAGGACAGAGCCAGAGCAGGCCGGAGCCAGGGCGAGGGCAGGCCAGGGTCAGTGCGAGAGGAGGCCGGAGCCAAGGCGAGGGCATGCCAGAGCCAGAACAAGAGCAGGCCGGAGCCAGGGCGAGGGCAGGCCAGAGCCAGAGCGAGAGTAATTTAGAGCCGAGGCTAGGGCATGCCAGAGCCAGAGCGAGAACAGGCAGGAGCCAAGGTAAGGGGAGGCCGGAACCAGGGCGAGAGCAGGCCGGAGCCAGGGCGAGGCTAGAGCCAGAGCGAGAGCAGGCCAGAGCGAGAGTAGGCCGGAGCCAGGGCGAGGGCAGGCCAGAGCCAGAGAGAGGGCTGGCCAGAGCCAGAGCGAGAGCAGTTCGGAGCCAGGGCGAGAGCAGGACGGAGCTAAAGCGAGGGCAAGCCGGAGCCCGAGCTGTGGCATAGCGGAGCCAGGGCGAGGGTAGTACGGAGCTAGAGCAGGCCGGAGCCAAGGCGAGAGCAGACCATAGCCAAGGCGAGGGCAGGCCAGAGGCAGAACCAGGGTAGGCCAGAGCAACAGCTGGCTAGGGTGAGAGCAGGCTGGAGCCAAGGGCAGGCCAGAGCGAGAGCAGGCCAGAGCCAAAGCGAGAGCAAGTCGGAGCCAGGGCGAGGGCAAGCCAGAGCCAGAGAGAGAGCAAGCCGGAGCCAGGGTGAGAGCAGGCCGGAGCCAAGGCAAGGGCAGACCAGAGGGAGAGCAGGCCGGTGCCAGGACGAGGGCAGGACAGAGCCAGAGAGAGAGCAGGCCGGAGCCAAGGCGAGGGCAGACCAGAGGCAGATCCAGAGCAGGCCGGAGCCATGGCGAGGGTAGGCCAGAGTCAGAGCGAGAGCAGGCCGGAGCCAAGGCAAGGGCAGGCCAGAAGCAGAGCCAGGGCAGGCTAGAGCGAGAGCAGGACGGAGCCAAGGTGAGGGCAGGCAAGAGCGAGAGCGAGAGCTGGTCGGAGCCAGGGCGAGGGCAGTCCGGAGCTACAGCGAGAGCAAGCCGGAGCCAAGGCGAGAGCAAGCCGGAGCCTAAGCGAGGGCAGGCCAGAGCGAGAACAGGCCGGAGCCAAGGTGAGGGCAGGACAGAGCCAGAGCAGGCCGGAGCCAGGTCGAGGGCTGGCCAGGGTCAGTGCGAGAGGAGGCCGGAGCCAAGGCGAGGGCATGCCAGAGCCAGAACAAGAGCAGGCCGGAGCCAGGGCGAGGGCAGGCCAGAGCGAGAGTAGTTTAGCGCCGAGGCTAGGGCATGCCAGAGCCAGAGCGAGAGCAGGCAGGAGCCAAGGTAAGGGGAGGCCGGAGCGAGAGTGAGAGCAGGCCGGAGCCAGGGCGAGGGCGGACCTTAGCCAGAGAGAGAGCAAGCAAAAGCCAGGGCGCATGCAGGCCGGAGCCAGGTCGAGGGCATGTCAGAGCCAGGCGAGGGCAGGCAGGAGCCAGAGCAGGAGCTGGCCGGAGCCAAGGCGAGGGCAGGCCAGAGCCAGAGCAAGGGCAGGCCGTAGCCAGGGCGAGGTCAGGCCGAAGCCAGAGCTAGAGCAGGCCGGAGCCAGGGCGATTGCAGGCCAGAGCCAAGGCAAGGTCAGACCAGAGTCCGAGCGAGAGCAGGCCGGAGCCAAGGAAAGGGCAGGCCAGAGCCAGAGCGAGAGCATGCCAGAGCCACAGCCAGAGGAGGCCCGAGCCAGAGCGAGAGTAGGCCAGAGCCAAGGCTAGGGCAGGCGTGAGCCAGAGCGAGAGTAGTCCAGAACCAAGGCAAGGGCAGGCCAGAGCCAGAGCGAGAGAAGGCCGGAGCCAAGGCAAAGGCAGCCCGGAACCAGGGCGAGAGCAGGCCGGAGGCAGAGCGAGAGCAGGCCGGAGCCAGAGCGAGGGCAGGCCAGAGCCAGAGCGAGAGCAGGCCACAGCCAGAGCGAGAGCAGGCCGGAGCCTCGGCGAGGGCAGGCCAGAGCCAAGGCCAGGGCAGGCCAGAGACAGAGCTAGAGCAGGCCAGAGCCATAGCGAGAGCAGGCCGGAGCCAGGGCGAGGGCAAGCCAGAGCCAGAGAGAGAGCAAGCCGGAGCCAGGGTGAGAGCAGGCCGGAGCCAAGGCAAGGGCAGACCAGAGGGAGAGCAGGCCGGAGCCAGGACGAGGGCAGGCCGGAGCCAAGGCGAGGGCAGGCCGGAGCGAGAGCAGGCCGGAGCCAGGGCGAGGGCAGGCCAGAGCTAGATTAGCCCAGAGCTAGGGCGAAGGCAGGACGGAACCAGAGCGAGAACAGGCCGGATCCAAGGCGAGGGCAGGCCAGAGCGCGATTAGGACGGAGCCAAGGCGAGGGCAGGCCAGAGCCAGAGTGATATCAGGCCGGAGCCAGAGCGAGTGCAGGCCGGAGCCAGGGCGAGGGCTGGCCGGAGCCAGAGCGAGAGCAGGCCGGAGCCACGGTCAAGGCAGGCCAGACCCATAGCAAGAGCAGTCCGGAGCCAATGCGAAGGCAGGCCAGAGCCAGAGCAGGCCGGAGCCAGAGCGAGGGCAGGCCAGAGCCAAGGTAAGAGCAGGCCGGAGCCAAGGCAAGGGCAGGCCAGAGCCATTGCGAGATCAGGCCGAATCCAGAGCGAGGGCAGGCCGGAGCCAAGGCGAGGGCAGGCCGAAGCAAGGGTGTGAGCAGGCAGGAGCGAGGGCGACGGCAGGCCGGAGCCAGGGCGAGAGCAGGCCAGAGCCAAGGCGAGGGCAGGCCGGAGCCAGGGCGAGGGCAGGCCAGAGCCACAGCGAGAGTAGGCCGGAGCCAAGGCGAAGGCATGCAAGACAGAGTGAGAGCAGGCCGGAGCCAGGGCGAGGGCAGGCAAGAGCCAGCGCGAGAGTAGGCCAGAGCCAAGGCAAGGGCAGGCCAGAGCAAGAGCGAGAGAACACAGATTTAATTACCTGGCCTGTAGGTAACTGTTTTGAACAGCAAACCAGTATCAAAAACTGTCCTGACGCACTGAAATTTTTTTTTAATGGAGGCCAGAAATGGCAGTATTTTCTGAAAACGTATATGTAATCCGTGTGATGGAGAAAACACGGTTTTAAGTAGATGGATTTTTTGCGCTGTAATATGGAAAGGACCTGGCTGTATTCTGCAGTGCCAACAAGCAAATGGTGCAGAAAAAACGTGTTCTCTGGATTGCTTTTTAAGCAAATAATGAGGTTTAAGAGGCAAAAAAAATTATTCCTGGCCCCTGAGACCTGGGCCTATTTCCAGAAATATTTAACAGCAGCAGCCAACATAACTGGAATGGAGCCTCTTGTGCTATATGCACTGCAGTCTGCTATATACACCGCCTGCCTATACACCCTGCCTGCCTGATATATCTCTGCAGATGGATTAGTCCTCAGAAGGACTGTTTGTTAAGTTGGATATGTGTAATGTACGGTTTTTCTCCCTACACTACCTAATACACGATCAAATCTCTTCCTGACAAAGAAGCAGCTCTCCCTACACTGTCTGATCCGGAGTGACTGTGACGAGCATGGCGGCGCCAGGTCTGATATAGACCTGATGACGCTGTGCGGCCAGCCAATCACTGTAATGCCCACAACCAACATGGCTACGGTATTACAGTGCATGGCAGGCAATCCCTGCATGTTCATTGGCTCTCTAAAGAGTGCCAAACATGCAGGGAGGGGACCCGAGTTCCCGCCCGAGCAACCCGGAAATACTCGCCGAGCTTGTCGAGCACCATGGTGCTCCGGCGAGTACCGAGTAGTGGCGAGCACGTTCGCTCATCACTAATCACAATGGATAAATATTACCTGTGGTCATATTGGAGCAGAAGGAAAAGAGGGCTACTGCACACCTCAATACCGTAAAAGCTCACACACAGCTCCCTATATACAGGGTGGTCCAAAAGTAGGTGGACAGAAAATAACATTTATTTTGATTTATATATAAAATTATATTTACTAACACAAGCATAACATTAACAATTACATTTTATTCTGAACAATAATGCAAAACCCCTTAAATTTTATCAACGCAGGTGCTCAAACTGTTTTCCATTACAATTTGCACAGCTTTGAAGTCTGCCTCTTACGCTTCGACAAACTTTTTTTGCACAAGTCTCTTTTCATTTCTTGAAATGCATCTCTTATGTAATTTTTCAAATCACTGACACTTTTTGGTTTTCGACTATAAACTTTGTCTGTGAGGAATGAAAAGTGGAATCTGATTGGTTGCTAAGGGCAACTGAGCCAGTTTCACTTTACACCATGTTTGATAAACCTCCCCCTTCATAACCTTATTACACTTTCTGTGCACCTACTTTTGGACCACCCTATATAGTATGAGCCCCGGTTATCTCCTATATACAATATGAGCTCCAGCATAGCCCCCTATATATAGTATGAGCCCCATATAGCCTCTCTATAAACAATATGAGCCCTCACATAGCCTCCTATATACAGTATGAGCCCCCATATAGCCTCCTATATACAGTATGAACCCCCATATAGCCTCCTACATTCAGTCTGAGCCCCCAAATAGCCTCCCACATTCAGTATGAGCCCCCACATAACCTCCCATATACAGTACGAACCCCCACACAGCCTCCATATATACAGTGTGAGCCCCACATAGCCTGCATATACAGTGTGTCCCATATATATAGCCTCCTATTTACAGTATGAGCCCCAAATAGCCTCATATATACAGCATAAGCCCCCCATAGCCTCCTATATACCGCATGAGCACCACATAGCCTCTGTATATACAGCAGGAGCCCCCACATAGCCTACCTGTATATAGTGTGAGCCCCAAGGAGCCTCTTATATACAAGATGAGCCTTCACATAGCCTCCTATACACAGTATAAGCCCCCACATAGCCTCCTAAATACAGTATGAACCCCCACATAACCTCCTACATTCAGTATGAGCCCTCACATAGCCTCCTAATCTAGTATGTGCCCCCACATAGCTTCCTATATATAGCATGAGCCCCACATAGCCTCTGTATATACAGATTGAGCCCCAACATAGCCCCTTATATACAGTATGAGCCTCCACATAACCTTCATATATACAGTGTGAGCCCTACATAGCCTCCATATATACAGTATGAGCCCCACATAACCTTCATATATACAGTGTGAGCCCCACATAGCCTCCATCTATGCAGTGTGAGCCCTACATAGCCTCCATATATACAGTGTGAACCCCACATAGCCTCCATATATACAGTGTGAGTCCCAAATAGCCCCCAATATACATACAAATATACCATATACATGAAAAAAAACAATAACACATACTCACCATATCATCATATGCATACTCATACTCATTAGGGCTTGTTCAAAAACACACCTACAGTGAGCTATCACACAATAAAAAAGCCTGATGTTTGTAGTGCATTTAATATTTACCTGTTGTCTTTTAGGCTACAGATGAAAAAATGCAGAAAAAAAAAGTAAATTAAAAAACTTGCTGGTTGCTGTGCACTCTGCTGATAGCTCACTGTCACAGCATGGGTTGCGAGCACCCAGGACAAGACAAGTATATGCCCCCTAACCCGTGAACCAATAGCACTCCGTGAGTCCTTTCCAAAAGCCCAGTATTGCACGTGTATTGTAATTTAAGGAAAATACTGATGTAATTATACTTTGCAATTTCATTTCTTAATTTTTTTTCTGTTTTTTGCTGAAGTCATCTCTCGAATTTTAAAAATATAAAACGCAATACATTATTTTATTTGTATGCTTTCTATTTTCTTAATACATTTTTTATAGAACAATGTTATTACCTTAGCCCTATTCCTAGCCCTAACCATTAGCTTAATCCTAAACCAGTCTCTTGACCTGCTTGTAACACTAGTCCGGGTTAGTAAAAATGTAAAACTATAAAAGCAGCTCTATGTAATAAATGAAGACCGTGTTGAGTAGCAAAGCGAATGCCCACCCAACGCTATTTATGCAGAACGCAGAAGGGGAGATGAGTTTGCCAGTGGCTGCTGGTCTACATAAGCAAAGATGGAAATTACAAAGCTTAGTATAATGAAGTGAGCTTTCTCATATAAGTCTCTGCCTAAGCAGAGCACAACAGCCTATGGCAAACTCATCTCAAGTGGTTCCCTCTACGTAGACAGAGACTGGGACAACAGAAAATGAGTAGAGAATGAATGAACACTGCTTATATGCACTGCACATGAGTAGAGCTACCTTCAATAAGTTATTGCTCATTTTCTGTCATCTTGGTCACTGCTTATACATAGCACTGAAGTCAAAATGAGTTTGTCATAGACTTCTGCGCTCTGCATAGACAGCAATCAAAACAAACATTTGTCATTTCAGCCGCTGCTTATGCAGAGTACAGCAGTGGATGAGAAATTCATCTTGTTTGCTTTGTTTGTAGCCACTCGATACAAATAATATAGAGATCTCAACTTTTTCTCAATAAGTACAATGGTCAGGTATGTAGTTCATTGATGTGGATAAATAATACAGCATATTGTTAAAATGGGCCCTAAAATCCTAAAATTATCTGTGAGATAATACTGAAGTGATGGAAATGGAAAAGATAAAGTTTCAACTAACTAAAAACAGTAGAACAAAAACAGATTTAATTTTATTACAACCCTTATATCAAACTGATAGATTCCCATACTTATACTGTAGCATATACCTTGGAATCTTATTGGTCAGTTACTGATCACATGACCAGTTCCATCCAGGTGCCTGTGCGCTCAGTTGACAGTTGAGGAAAGTGACAGTTGGAGTTGACTGGTGATAGTGAAGAAGTTGTCTGCGGACTGTGAGCAAATCTATGATATGGAAAAAGAGGAGATTGTAGGGAAGAAGAGAGAGAGAAAAAGAAGACACTTGGACTCATCGGCTGATGAGGAGTCTTCAATCAAAAAATCCAAATGGAGAGGAAGAAAGGGTAAAAAAAAAGACTCGGGACGAAAGATGTCTCCCACCCCAGAGATGGAGTGAGTGGATGAGGACGTCATTGTCCAGAGTGAAGGATTGAAGAACAGAAGACATTTGGGCTCATCGGCTGATGAGAAGCCTTCTATCAAAAAGCCCCAAAGGAAGGGAAAAAAGAGGAAGAAACCAGACTCAGGACGGAAGATGTCTCCCACCCCAGAGATGGCGCAAGCAGATGAAGACATCATTGTCCAGAGAAAATTACCGAAGAACAGAAGAATCAGCCTGGACTGTTCAGAGGAAGGAAAGACACCATCAATCCAGGCCAATAGCCAGAAGAAAGAAGACGTGGGAGGCTCAGGTAAAAAGAGAAATGTAACTAGTAATTATAGGGAACGTTATTGTGCATGTTTTATACCTCCACATGTAATCCAGGGATAAAGTCACCAAAATGATTCCAAATCTACCTTTATAATAAAAAATTACAAAAACAGTTTTATATTTGAGCAGATGATTATAGTTGTTATAGGCAGTTTACCAATACAAAGTGGTCAGAGTTATCTGTTCCAAAATCATGGTGAAATGTTCTTATCATTGTGTAATGTCCAGGTTCAGTTCTGCTGAAATTTACCACAAGACATGGAAAATGCTGACACCTTTTCAAAGGGAATCTGGCAGCAGTTTTATGGTACCCTATATGAGAGCAGCATGATATAGGGGCAGAGACCCTTCTACCAAGCATGTACTATTCATTGGATTGCATGGTATAATTTTGACAAAATCAGTTTTCTCTGCTACAAATTTACCAGTTCTCTGAATGCTGAGCTCTGTATAACCCAGCTAACAACACTGATTGGCAGCTTTCTGTGTGTGTACCCTGTGCATAGTCAGAAAACTCCCAATCAGTGGTGGGGGTGGGGTTATACAGAGCTCATGAATATAGATAACTACCTGGCAGCAGTAGTGATAATCTCCTGCTGATAAAACTGTGATTTTATCAAAACTACAGCAAGCATCCCAATGAGTGAAACATTTATCTCTGTATATTATATATCTATATCTCTATATATATTATATCTCAGATTAGGTTTCAAAACCTTGGTGACATAGTACCTTTAAGTGATGCAGTGCCTCAAATAAAATAAAAAACACATACCTCCTGGAATAGCGCCATTCCAACGATGTTGGCACTGAGGTAAATATGAAGTGTTTTTACTTTATTTGGGGCACTGTAGCATTCCAGAAGGGGTTGACATGTAGTGGACAACCCCTTAAATGACTTTCTGCAGAAAACGGTCCCAAAAAGTTGCCAAATTTGTGCAAATGTTAGAATGTTGCAATCTCCTTCTCTACTCCCCTCTTATTGCCTCTTCCCACAATCGCATACAAGATGTCTCCAGTGCATCCCCCCTACTCTGGAAAGCTCTACCTCATCACATCAGACTCTCGCCTACAGTGGAAACCTTCAGAAGGAACATGAAGACCGACCTCTTCCGACAAGCCTACACCCTGCAGTAACCACCGCTCCACCACATCGCTGCATGACAGGCTCTACCCTCACCTACTGTATCCTCACCCATCCCTTTGTAGACTGTGGCCCTCGCGGGTAGTGTCCTCTCTCCTCCTGGACCAGTCGCTAACTTGTATTGTTCATGATTATTGTACTTGTCTTTACTATGTATACACCTTCTCACATGTAAAGCGACAGGGAATAAATGGCGCCATAATAATAAAGAATAATAATAATCCTAGTGATACTTGTAAAGGATTGTCCGTCTCTTTTTAGGTTTATTTCATCAGTATTGCAGTTGCTTCTCAGCACCGTACGCCGTACAATTAGAAATCCTTGTGTCTGCCTTGTGTACCTGCTGTAGCAGATGTGCCATGTCTGCGTTATCCGCCATATTGAGCTCTTCTCCTATATGGTTCCTGTAATGCGGAGCACATCACCCATATTGCTAGATTCTTATCAATTGTTCTTGATCCCATCTCCTGACAGCAGTGATAGATCGGTGACATGGAGCTGCTGTCCCCTGATGTATAATGTGGAGTCTCAGAGCATCATTATTTATCAAAACTGTTCATTACATTGTCTTTGTTGTCCATAGCAACCAACCAGAGCTCAGCTTTCATTTCTCAACCTGCTTTGGTAAAATGAAAGCTGATTTCTGATTGGTTGTTTGGGGAAATAGACACTCCTACTGTAAGGCTGTGTGCACACGATGCTTTATGCTGCTTTTTTTTTTCAGTGCAGATTTGTCACAAAACCTGAAGGATTTCCAGATGCCAGCAAAGTGAATGAGAATCCTGAAGTCTCATTCACACGTTGCTTATTTGTGACTTGCAGATTTGGTGCAGACTTAACCCCTTCACGCCACAGCTAATTTCCGCTTTTGTGCTTCTATTTTTTCACCCCCTTCTTCCCAGAGCCATAACAATTGTTTTGTCCACATAGACATATGAGGGCTTATTTTTTTGCGGGACGAGTTTTACTTTTGAATGACACCATTCATTTCACCACTAGTGTACTGGAAAAAGGGAAACAATTCCAAGTGCAGTGAAATTGTGGAAAAAAAATGCAATATGACATTGTTTTTTGGGAATTGTGTTTACATATTGTAGTAAAAATGACCTTGCAATATTATTCTCCTCATCAATACGATTACGGCAATACCCAACATGTCCAGTTTTTAATTATTTTAGTGGTGAAAAAAATCTGAAGTTTGGACCCCCAAATTTTTAGGGTTGTACATAAAGTACTTTTTGCTGCTATTTAAACGATATATACTTCCCATATTCCTACTTATGTACATACCCTATGTTTGATTATATAGTTGTGGTATTTTACCACTAATGAGCATATTCATTCTACTGCCCTATCAATGGAATAACAATTATGCATATACTTACCCCAAGTGCCACCTTTGTTTGGGTACCCTTTGCCCATTTTTTGACTTTCAATAATATTTATTTTAATTAGTCTGCTCCTATTGTCCCCTATGATGATCATTCCTGACTGCAGGGGTTGGCACCCTAAATATAGTACGACAATGGCGCCCCCACTCACAAGTCGTCTATCCCTCAAAGTCCCTATAAGTCCCTGGAAACAACAGTGAGCAATAGATTAGGGCTAATATGATAATATAAACCTAGAAAATTATATCTATAAATTAGGCAACAAGAGTACAGTTATATGAAAAAGTTTGGGCACCCCTATTAATCTTAAGCTTAATGTTTTTTTAAAATTTGTGTTTTTGCAACAGCTATTTCAGTTTGATATATGTAATAACTGTTGGACACAGTAATGTTTCTGCCTTGAAATGAGGTTTATTGTACTAACAGAAAATGTGCAATCTGCATTCAAACAAAATTTGACAGGTGCATAAGTATGGGCACCTCACCAGAAAAGTGACATTAATATTTAGTAGATCCTCCTTTTGCAAAAATAACAGCCTCTAGTCGCTTCCTGTAGCTTTTAATGAGTTCCTGGATGAAGGTATTTTTGACCATTCCTCTTTACAAAACAATTCCAGTTCAGTTAAGTTTGATGGTCGCCGAGCATGGACAGCCCTCTTCAAATGATCCCACAGATGTTCAATGATATTCAGGTCTGGTGACTGGGATGGTCATTCCAGAACATTGTAATTGTTCCTCTGCATGAATGCCTGAGTAGATTTGGAGCGGTGTTTTGGATCATTGTCTTGCTGAAAGATCCATCCCCTGCGTAACTTCAACTTTATCACTGATTCTTGAACATTATTGTCAAGAATCTGCTGATACTGAGTGGAATCCATGCGTCCCTCAACTTTAACAAGATTCCCGGTGCCGGCATTGGCCACACAGCCCCAAAGCATGATGGAACCTCCACCAAATTTTACTGTGGGTAGCAAGTGTTTTTCTTGGAATGCTGTGGTTTTTTGATGCCATGCATAACGCCTTTTTGTATGACCAAACAACTCAATCTTGGTTTCATCAGTCCACAGGACCTTCTTCCAAAAAGAAATTGGCTTCTCCAAATGTGCTTTTGCATACCTCAGCCGACTCTGTTTGTGGCGTGCTTGCAGAAACGGCTTCTTTCGCATCACTCTCTCATACAGTTTCTCCTTGTGCAAAGTGCGTTGTATAGTTGACCGATGCACAGTGACACCATCTGCAGCAAGTTGATGCTGCAGCTCTCTGGAGGTGGTCTGAGGATTGTCCTTGACTGATCTCGCCATTCTTCTCCTCTGCCTTTCTGATATTTTTCTTGGCCTGCCACTTCTGGCCTTAACAAGAACTGTCCCTGTGTTCTTTCATTTCCTTACTATATTCCTCACAGTGGAAACTGACAGGTTAAATCTCTGAGACAGCTTTTTGTATCCTTCCCCTGAACAACTATGTTGAATAATCTTTGTTTTCAGATCATTTGACAGTTGTTTTGAGGAGCCCATGATGCCACTCTTCAGAGGAGATTCAAACAGGAGAACAACTTGCAAGTGGCCACTTTAAGTAGCTTTTCTCATGATTGCATACACCTGGCTATGAAGTTCAAAGCTCAATGAGGTTACAAAAGCAAAAAAAGTGCTTTAGTACGTCAGTAAAAAGTAGGTAGGAGTATTTAAAACAAGAAAATGATAAGGGTGCCCATACTTATGCACCTGTCAAATTTTGTTTGAATGCAGATTGCACATTTTCTGTTAGTACAATAAACCTCATTTCAAGGCAGAAACATTACTGTGTCCAACAGTTATTACATATATCAAATTGAAATAGCTGTTGCAAAAACACCAATTTTTAAAAAACATTAGGCTTAAGATTAATAGGGGTGCCCAAACTTTTTCATATAACTGTATATCAGACGAGACTCGCCAATGCAAGTCAATGTGTGCGAGAAAAAAAAAGCACAGCAAACGGACCATGCTTATGCCATCCATATAGCGTCCATATAATACGCATCTATGTAACACCTTTCAGTGACTGTGGCGGCATCTCAGCACACAAATCCTGTATCTCAGATCTTTGTCTGGCCTTGTCTTCTGTGTTTTGGCCATCATGCCAACAAGACAAGGGTGATTGGGGCAAGAGACATGCTGGTGAGCGGGTTGTTGGCTGCCGTGATGCTGGTAATGGAGGTGGCTGCCAAGATGCTGGCACTGGAGGTGGCTGCCGTGATGGTGCTACTGTAGTTGGTGGTGGTTGCTGTGATGCTGTGACTGGAGGTGGTGGTGATGGCTGCTGTGATGCTGGTACTGGAGGTGGTGGTGATTGCCGTGATGCTGGCACTGGAGGTCGTGGCTGCCTTGATGGTGGGTCTGCTGAGTGCCCTTCTTGGGGGGTCTAATGACCGGGTTTTGTTGTCCTCAGAAAGATGCCACCTTTCAAGGAATTAAAAGATGGCCATCGGTGAATTTGGTGGCGCAGCTGCAGACGAAACAATTTGGAGGGTAGCCCTGGTCTGCAGCCTCAATAAAAAGGGAACGTGCCTGAAACAACGGGCCAGGCTTAGACAAAAACTCTCATCATCATCACTCACAGGTATTCCCATGTCACGTACTCCAGTGATGGTGGGGCGGTAGCGATGCTGGCTTATTGGTGCATGAGGGGAGGTGTCGAGGGGCTGTGGTGTACTGGTGCTCTCCGCAGGCTCTTCTTCTTTCTGGCCCCCAGCTCCGGCCTCCATTTCAGATTCCTCTCTGGCTTCCAGCACCTCCGAGCTACAGGTATTTCCCTTTTTGGTCCAGTCAGATCTGTAAGGTCAGGGATGACAGAGAAAAAAGCATTTTTAATATGCAAAATTATAATCAAACCATTACAACAAATAAAACTGAAAAAGATAGCCACTTACGGGTGAAAATCTAGGACTAGGGTCAAAAACTGGAGCCGGTCATAATATAGGTATGGCCTTTCTTTTTAAGAGCCACATCACCACTCTTCCTACCCTGTTGTCGCTCGCGGCGGCACTGGTCCCGGCAACTGCTCCATAATCTTGTCACTACACCCACTGGAAAGAAAAGTGGAAGAGATTATATACAATTTTTATAGGTAAAGGATGCTGTATGTAATAACATGTATAGTGTGTATTCTAATATCACTGCTAGCAGGGGCTGGCTGGCAAATTTTAGCCTGGGGGCAAGCACACAGCAGTGGTCCATGAGTAGCGGCCCATCCTTAAAGGTCGTTTTCCCACAAACAATAGTATATTTTAATCAATAGGTCTTGGAGTAATAATTATTTCCACAATTGGATGTGATATAATAATGTTCCTGTGCTGAGATAATCTTATAAATGTGCCCCTGCTGTGTACTGTGTAATGGCTGTGTCTGACCGTGCAGGAACATGTTCTGATCATACCACATCTCCTGGGCAGGGGGGAGAAAAAGAGGATACAGGCAGGATAGCAGGGGATCACAGAGGATTCTTTTTGTGAGTAAAACATTTCAATGCCTGTTTTTAAACAATATTTTAGCTCAAAGAAAGACTCAGCTGTGATCCCCTGCTGTAATGTATATATACTCTCTTTATATATAGATGATTAGCGTGCACACAGTCTGTAGGTCAAGGTGCAGGTACACGGGATGTGGAATCCCCAGAATCGGCGTAGATTAAATCACCGCACATTCTAGTTTCATGACGCAAACTAAAGTCTATTTGAAGACATGCAATAAGACACATTTAAGGTGCAGGGAATAATGCAACAGTAAATGAACGTTTTGACCCATCGTTTGCATCTTGAAACTAGAGTGTGCAGTGATTTAATCGATGCTATATACTCTTTTGCTTCCCCCCCTGCCCAGTAGCTGTGGTATGATCAGACCATGTTCCTGCACAGTCAGACACAGCCATTACACAGTACACAGCAGGGGCACATTTATAACATTATCTCAGCACAGGGACATTTTATTTAAACACATCCAATTGTGGAAGTTATTATTATTCCAAGATCTATTGATTAAAATATACTTTTGTTCGCAGAAAACCCCTTCAACATGTTTATTACCAGCTGCTTCATAGGCTATATTCACACAAACGTATTGTCTAAGTGCTGCCCGTGGAGAAAAATTACAGCACTTGGTCCAGTTCAGGTGAGCATTTAAAACTGGTAATACATAAGCATAATATGTACAATGTCTGACCACTACAACACGGATTTAGGTTGTTAGAGGTGTAATGCAAGTAATCCAAGGTACGCTGTGCTTTTCTACACTCCTAAACAGAGTAAGGCTAAGTGCCCACAATGCAGAAATGCTGAGAATTTTTCCAGAGCGTTTCTGCATCTCCCTGGCAGAAAAAACGCATGCGGATTCTATGAGTTTTCCTGCCAGGGACAAGCAGAAGTGAAGCGCTCTTCACATGCATTTCCGCATGCGGGTTGTCAAGCGCTTTGCAAGCGATTTTAGCATCACTTGGAAAGTGCTTGACAACTTGGTCACACTATATAAATCCATGGAACCGGTATGGATTTATATAGTGTGACCGTAAAAGAATGGTAAAAAATAAATATTATACTTACCTTCTGACGGCCCCTGGTCTCCTTATCCGATGCGTCCGGTCTTCCCGATGTCTCACGGTTGTGTAAAAGGACATCACACAGACATCATACACACAGCGGGCACAACCATCACACAGACATCACACACACAGCGGGCACAACCATCACACAGACATCATACACACAACGGGCACAACCATCACACAGACATCATACACACAGCGGGCACAACCATCACACAGACATCATACACACAGCGGGCACAACCATCACACAGACATCATACACACAGCGGGCACAACCATCACACAGACATCACACACACAGCGGGCACAACCATCACACAGACATCACACACACAGCGGGCACAACCATCACACAGACATCATACACACAGCGGGCACAACCATCACACAGACATCACACACACAGCGGGCACAACCATCACACAGACATCATACACACAGCGGGCACAACATGACATGTATATAGTCCCTTCTTCTCCATCATGTCTCCAGTGGCAGTGGTGGGGCCTGGTGTTTGCAATCAGCAGCAGAGTATGGGCTGTACGCAGGAGAGCTGTCAGCCCTGCAGTGTCCCTAAATCCCCTCCCATCCCCCCTAGTCCCGACTGCAGAGCTGTTGGTGACATTGCATGAGCCCCCTCCCATCCTGTAAGAACAGCAGCCACAGATGGGAGAGGCTGCGGGTCTCCCCCTCACCTCAGGACCGCACCTTGTTGTCATGTCATCCGCAGACTTGGCCCCGCCCCCTGACCCCTCACCTCCTCATGCTGTGCGGTCTCTGCACAGTAGAATTCCTCTCCCTGATGCCGGGGAGGAGCAGAGAGCGGGAGGCGGAGCTACAAGGGGTCACACACAGCATGGAAAGCCTGCGTGTCTGGAGGAAAAGCCCAGTGCCCAGCAGCGCCCCTGCCGGGAGAAGAGCTGAGCCGGGCCGGGACTGAGCCCTCAAATCGGGACAGGCCCAGGGAATAGGGGAGGCTTGTTAGCTCTGGATATTATACCCGCCTCCTATTATCCTGTATATAATATGGGATGTCTGGGCCTATAGTATATATATTATACCACCTACAGGCTAATATGTAACTAGTGCACATTACACCTTGAGTACAGCCATTAGATATTACACCAGTCACTTCTTCTCCTCTGCACCATCTGATGTCTGTGCACAGTATATGACATCCAGTATACAGGAGAATATGTGATGGGATATAGGACATACTGTTATACAGACATCAGATGCTATATACTGGATAATAAATGATGGTATATATCAGGGGTGGGCAATTCATTTTCCAGAGGGGCCACATGAGAGAACGTAACTGTTGTGGGGGCCTGAACCAATAGGCTGAAAGGCTGAAATTAGTTCTGCTCAATATTAATATTAACTACAATTAATATAAAATAATATTTATATCACTTAATATTGAGCAGAATTAAGTATGCCAACATCCCCCTATATACCGTATGAGCCCCCACACAGCCCCCCTATATACCATATGAGCACACACACAGCCCCCTGTATACAGTATGAGCCCCCACACAGCCCCCTGTATACAGTATGAGCACACACACAGCCCCCCTATATACCATATGAGCACACACATAGCCCCCTGTATACAGTATGAGCCCACACACAGCCCCCCTATATACCATATGAGCACACACATAGCCCCCTGTATACAGTATGAGCCCCTACACAGCCCCCCTATATACCATATGAGCACACACACAGCCCCCCTATATACCATATGAGCACACACACAGCCCCCTGTATACAGTATGAGCCCCCACACAGCTCCCTATTTATTTATTTATTTTACTAACCATATTTTGCAGATTATAAAATGCACCGTATCATAAGACGCACCCCAAATTTTGGTGAGAAAAATAGGAAAAAAATGTTTTTAATAAAATGGTGGTGCTTCTTATAGTCTGCTTTTACGGTAGATTACCCAGGGAAGGGGGCTGCTGTGGTGGAGCAGAGTCGCTGCTCCAGGAAGCTGGCAGCGGCAGGAGTGGGGTGATGCTGTGGACCCCAGGCTGGGAGGGGGATGTTCGACGATCAGCCGGACTCCGTGCTTTCACAAAATGCCGGCGGATCCCCTGTACTTCCCGTGGTTTTCAATGCTGTAGACTTAGGGAAAATGGCCACCGGAGGCGGCACATGTTTAGGTTGAGACCTCGGGAGACAAGATCTCGGTGTCACGATCTCAATCCGCACATGCGCCGCCTCTGGTGGCCTTTTTTCTCCAAGTTCACCGCATTGAAAACCATGGAAAGTGCGGGGGCTCCTCCGACATTTTGTGAAAGCACAGAGCCCGTCGCACAGCCAGACACCCACCTTCCCAGCCTGGGGCCCGCAGCATCGCCTCACTCCTGCCGTCACCAGCTTCCTGCTGCAGCGACCCTAAAATGCCGCTCCCAAATGCCCCGGTAAACTACATTCAGATTATAAGACGTACTCCCATTTTCCCAAAAATTTTTGGAGGAGAAAAGTGCGTACTATAATCTGAAAAGTACAGTATATAGTGCTATTAATTCCACAGCAGATTACAGACATTATTCCTACATACAGTATGCACCCCACATAGCCCCTATATACAGTGTAAGCCACCACATAGCCCTTATATACAGTGTGAGCCCTCATATTCCATCCTATATACAGTATTAGCCACCACATAGCCCCCTATATACCGTATGAGACCCACATAGCCTCCTATACATATTATGAGCCGTCACATAGCCTCCTTTGAACAGTATGACCCCGCATATAGCCTCCTATATATAGTATGAGCCCCCTATGTACAGTATGAGTCCTCATAGCCTCCTTTATACAGTATGAGCCCCCACATAGCCTTCTACTGTATACATATTATTAGCCGCCACATAGCCTCCTATGTACAGTATGAGTCCCACATAGCCTCCTTTATACAATGTGAGTCCCCACATAGCCTCTCTATATATTGTCAGACCCCACGTGGCCTCTTATATACATTATGAGATCCGCATAGCTTCCTATATACAGTGTGAGCCCCCACATAGTCTCTCTATATACAATATGAGCCCTCAAATAGCCTCCTATATACAGTATGATTCCCTCATAGCCTTCTATATACAGTGTAAGGCCCCACATAACCTCTTATATACAGTGTGAGGCCTCACATAACCTCCAATATACAATGTGAGCCCTCACATAGCCTTCTATATACTATATGAGCCCTCACATAGCCTCCAATATACTATATGAGCCCTCACATAGCCTCCTATATACTATATGAGCCCTCACATAGCCTCCTATATACTATATGAGCCCTCACATAGCCTCCTATATACTATATGAGCCCTCACATAGCCTCCTATATACTATATGAGCCCTCACATAGCCTCCTATATACTATATGAGCCCTCACATAGCCTCCTATATACTATATGAGCCCTCACATGGCCTCCTATATACTATATGAGCCCTCACATGGCCTCCTATATACTATATGAGCCCTCACATAACCTCCAATATACTATATGAGCCCTCACATAGCCTCCTATATACTATATGAGCCCTCACATAGCCTCCTATATACTATATGAGCCCTCACATAGCCTCCTATATACTATATGAGCCCTCACATAGCCTCCTATATACTATATGAGCCCTCACATAGCCTCCTATATACTATATGAGCCCTCACATGGCCTCCTATATACTATATGAGTACTCACATAGCCCCCTATATGCAGGCACACATTCCATGCACATACGAAAAAAAAAAAAGAAGACATACTCACCTCGCTCTCGTTCCCCCGCGGTCTGTTCTTTTCTCCGGTGCACTGACTCTCCACACAGCAGATGTGATGTCGTGATGTCATCATGTTGGCTGTGTCAGTCGCAAAAGCTGATCTGTGGAAGTAGGAGCCAGCGGCTCCGTCTTCCACCAATGTATTCACCACACTGCAGATAGCAGTGATATTGGGATAGGGGAGAGTATGGTGTGGCCCGTGCACCACAGTTTTCAGCCCTTCGGCTGTCTCAGTCCGCGGGCTGAACTTTGTAGTTACAGTATTATATATACCAGACATGGGTAGAGTTCAGATATACTATACACACATTACCTGTACATAACATCTGTTCACACAGTATACCACATGCATACAATATATATTAGAATACATGACTAGTATATAATATACTGTCACTATAGACATCTGATGTTGTATAGTAATGTGTATTTTTTTTTAAAACATCTGATGTGTATATCACAGTAGATGATAGGCTAATCTGTATACTAGATGTGGTATATTATGTACAGGGATATACACTGCACTGCAGCCTTGCAGCGCTGGGGTCCTGGGTTCAAATCCCACCAAGGACAACATCTGCAAGGAGTTTGTATGTTCTCCCCGTGTTTGCGTGGGTTTCCTCCGGGTTCTCCGGTTTCCTCCCACACTTCAAAGACATACTGATAGGGAATCTAGAATGTGAGCCCCGATGGGGACAGCGACGATAATGTATGTAAAGCGCTGCGGAATATGTTAGCGCTATATAAAAATAAAGATTATTATTACTGAACACACCTGGACCTGCCTACAGGACCTCACATATTATATATGGGGCCATATAGTAGAATATGAGGTGCTGTAGGTTCAGCTGTAATCAGTCGGTGCAGGGTCTTGTATTGTGATGTCTGTGGTCTCTGCTGGGACTAAGTGTGATTTATTGCACCAGACTGAACTTTTTGCACTGACAGGAGGACCCTAATCTGCATGAAAGTTCAGCCTCCTGCAATAACTCACACGGAGCCCCAGCAGCTGGCCCTCTGATTGGACAATATAGAATCCTGGGTGGATTTATGAGAAGGTGAGCACAGTCCCGCTTCCCCCTCACTGCAGACCTCCTGACCTCATACTGACTGAGACCACTGAAGTCTCCGATCCACAGGCTCCTGTCCGGCTGACTGAATCAGTTCCAGGTTCGCTGTGTGACGTCACTTCAGCAGACTCAGCCACACAGCGTGCAGGGGGTGTATCTGCATCTCTGCCATGTGGTCGGGTCGGCAGCTGAACATATTTAAAGGTACAGTGCAGTCCCCTGGCAGCCCTGAGCAGCTGCTTGGGAACTGGTCTGGGGGGGCATTTGCCCCTCTGCACCCCAGCCCAGCCCGCCCTTGACTGCTAGTATGATGGTGACTTTTCTTTGTCTTTTTTTTTGTGTTTATTCTCGCTTGCCAAATTTTCGCTTTTGGTGGCGATATGTTTTGGAAAAAAATTAGACACATAATGTTCTGGCTTCAATAGTTATTTGTGTTAAACCTCACCTACAAAATAACCCATATTCAGACAATCCTAATATACCGTTTGTATTTGCCATACTTATATCATCTTGAACCTGCTGTGAGCCGCCTTCCAAATTAGGATATAGTTGGCAGCAAATCTAGTTCCACGGACCGGCCATACCTACCAAACCCTCCGCACCATGGTGTATTTCTACCCTTTACTCCACTTCCCTCACTTACTCATGTTGCTGATCCCCCCACATTTTTCAGCACCCAGTCCTGGCCCTGATTACAGTTCTGCACCTTATTATAATTTGTAATGTTTATTTGCTTTATTTTGCATGTTTTGGCGCATGACAGAAATATTTCTTTTTGATCATTTTTTAAATAAATTAAGTTTGTTTTTTCCTATCTGCTTGTTTTATTCTTTGCCAACTTATACGAAAAGGTAGTTAAATGTAATGTTCAAGGATACAGTGGGTACTGAAAGTATTCAGACCCCTTTACATTTTCACTCTTTGTTTCATTGCAGTCATTTGGTAAATTCTAAAAAGTTCATTTTTTTTCTCACTAAAGTGCACTCTGCACCCCATCTTGACTGAAATAAACAGAAATGTAGAAATTTTTGCAAACTTATTAAAAAAGAAAAATTGAAATATCACATGGTCATAAGTATTCTGACCCTTTGCTCAGACACTCATATTTAAGTCACATGCTGTCCATTTCCTTGTGATCCTCCTTGAGATGGTTCTACTCTTTAATTGGAGTCCAGCTGTGTTTAATTAAACTGGTAGGACTTGATTTGGAAAGGCACACACCTGTCTATATAAGACCTCACAGCTCACAGTGCATGTCAGTCCAAATGAGAATCATGAACTCGAAGGAACTGCCCAAGGAGCTCAGAGACAGAATTGTGGCAAGGCATAGATCTGGCCAAGGTTACAAAAGAAGTTCTGCATTACTCATGGTTCCTAAGAGCACAGTGGGCTCCATAATCCTTAAATGGAAGAAGTTTGGGACCACCAGAAGTCTTCCTAGACCTGGCCGTCCAGCCAAACTGAGCAATCGTGGGAGAAAAGCCTTTATGAGAGAGGTAAAGAAGAACCCCAAGATCACTGTGGCTGAGCTCCAGAGATGCAGCAGGGAGATGGGAGAAAGTTCCACAAAGTCAACTATCACTGCAGCCCTCCACCAATCGGGCCTTTATGGCAGAGTGGCCCGACCGAAGCGTCTCCTCAGTGCAAGACATATAAAAGCCCACATAGAGTTTGTTCAAAAACACATGAAGGACTCCCAGACTATGAGAAAAATAAGATTCTCTGGTCTGATGAGACGAAGATAGAACTTTTTGGTGATAATTCTAAGCGGTATGTGTGAAGAAAACCAGGCACTGCTCATCACCTGCCCAATATAATCCCAACAGTGAAACATGGTGGTGGCAGCATCATACTATGGGGGTGTTTTTCAGCTGCAGGGAAAGGACGATGGTTGCAATTGAAGGAAACATGAATGCGGCCAAGTACAGAGATATCCTGGATGAAAATCTCTTCCAGAGTGCTCTGGACCTCAAACTTGGCCGAATGTTCACCTTCCAAGAAGACAATGACCCTAAGCACTAAGCTAAAATAACAAAGGAGTGGCTTCAGATCAACTCTGTGACCATTCTTGACTGGCCCAGCCAGAGCCCTGACCTAAACCCAATTGAGCATCTCTGGAGAGACCTGCAAATGGCTGTCCACCAACGTTCGGCATCCAACCTGATGGAACTGGAGAGGATCAGCAAGGAAGAATGGCAGAGGATCCCCAAATCCAGGTGTGAAAAACTTGTTGCATCATTCCCAAGAAGACTCATGGCTGTACTAGCTCAAAAGGGTGCTTTTACTCAATAGTGAGCAAAGGGTCTGAATACTTATGACTATGTGATATTTCAGTTTTTCTTTATTAATAAATTTGCAAAGATTTCTACATTTCTGTTTTTTTTTTTCAGTCAAGATGGGGTGTAGAGTGTACTTTAATGAGAAAAATGAACTTTTTAGAATTTACCAAATGGCTGCACTGAAACAAAGAGTGAAAAATTTAAAGGGGTTGGAATACTTTCCTTACCCACTGTATATGATTTTCACAATAATCTTGGGGAAATTAAATTTATTAGAAAGATTTTGAGAAAGGGGGACTTCAAATACATAAGTAGGGCCATAGCAGTGACGACTTAGCCCAGGAACTTAGGACCTTATATTGTCTATTCATATATAGTTTAGTCTAAATTTTGGCGTTGTTTTACATCCTTACAAATTTAGGTGTTTATTTTTGAAAAAATGGGATGGGGTCCATTTAATTTTCTTAACAGCTGAGGGAAAGCAGTGGGCAATCTGGGAAGGGGCCGCTATTCATGGATCTTCCCAGCTTATTAATAACAGCTCACAGCTGTCTGCTTAGCCTTTAATGGTATTAAAAAGGGGTATCCCCCAAAAAATTATGTGGTGTCTCACCTAGTTTTAATAACCAGCAAAGGCTAAACAGACACCTGCAGGCTGATATTAAAAGGCTGGGAAGGGACCATGGATATTGGCCTCCTCCCTGACTAATAACATGAGCCCTCAGCCACCCCAGAAATTCTGGTGCTTATTCTCGGCTCTCCCCACTTGCCCTGGTGCATTGGCAAGTGGGGTAATGGTTTTGGGGTTGATGTCAGCTGTTTGATGTTTGCTGACATCAAGCCCAGGGGTTAGTAATGGAGAGGTGTGAATAAGACATCCCGATTACTAACGCCATTAGTTCAAGTAAAAAAACTCACACAGAGCAAAGACCTTTGTTTGAACAAAACACTCAATGACCCTCTTTTACACATTTCTTAAGATCCACATAAAAATAAAAAAACAAAGTAATCCTCACCTGTCCGCAGATAATCCATACTGATGATGTCGAAAAATGATCCCCAGATCTGCTACATCCGATTGGTGTGTTGAGCGGTTGCATGAGTATGCAACTGCTCAGCACGCCAGCTGGAACTCACTGACAGTAGCCTGAGGACGTTCCTGCAGTGACGAGCGATGCCGTCAATAAGGTTGCAACTTGAAAACGCTTTGCTATTTTCTTATAGCCTACTCTTGCTTTGTGGGCCTCCACCATTTTCATTTTCAGAGTGCTAGACAGCTGCTTAGAAGAACCCATGGCTGCTGTTTTTTGGCACAAGGTTAGAGGAGGCTGGATTTTTATAAAGTTGGGAAATTTGTATCACTTGGCCTTTCCTAATGATAGTGAACGAGCCATAACCTTTAGGGTATGTGCAGATGGTCGGTGTTGGCTGCGCTTTGAACGCAGCATACTTTATGCTGCGTCCAAAGCGCTGCACGCAAGTGAATCCGCATGTGTTCAATGAACCATGCGGATTCACCACATCCTATACATTACAGTGATATAATTTCTCTTGCTGAGACTAGGGTCTCTGCAAGAGAAATTGACATGCTGCGGTCTGTGAAGACGCACTGCATGACCGTCTCCACGGGTGAGCTGCAGGAGCACGGAGACGCATAGTGGACATGGGATTTGTATAAATCCCATCCACTATGCTGTAACATCTGGCCGCTGCAGATTGCACGCAGCGCAAGTGTGCTGCATCCAATCCGCAGTATTTACTGACCATGTGCACGCACTCTAACAGGCTAATTAAGGTCTAAAACCTTGGTCAAAGTTTTCTGAGCACACAAATCTCCAAGGGTGCCCAAACTTTTGGATCAGCCCATTTTCCTTTGTGTAATTTTTAAAATGTAAAAAAATTACAAGATTTTTTTTTGCCTAAAATACAAAGGAAATGTGTCATCTTTAACTTTAGCCCTTTTATAGAGATCATTTCATCTTCAACTTGCTTTACTGTTCACAATAACAGTAATTTTTTACCAAGGGGCCTAAACTTTTACATGCCACTGTAAGAGAAACACATCGCTATTTACATTACTCGTAAAACCGCATGGCACTGTACACATAAAGCGATTATTGCCTTCAAGGGTAGGAATGCTGCAGAACAGTCCATCACTCTTACATTCCCTCTTTGGACATGGTCATCCTCGACCATTCTGGAACCTGGAAGACAACGCACAGCATATACAGTGGGGGCCCTTGAAAACGCACACTGCAGCCGCAATACTCGCTGCCTCTGTCAGGCCTGAGGCTGTGGTACTAACCGTGGAGGAGTCATTGCTGGACATGATCTTCCCGCTGAGGGCTGAAATATTGGATGTGACATCTGGTCATCTGGTCAATGACTTTGTGGCACCCCTGAGGGTTCAGTCGCCACAGAGGTACTGCACCTCACCCAGAAGTGTGGCATCTCCTTCTCTCAGGTAAGAAGGAAGTACTGCCGGCGGCAAGGTGGCGCAGTGGTTTTACTGCAGCCTTGCAGCGCTGGGGTCCTGGGTTCAAATCCCACCAAGGACAACATCTGCAAGGAGTTTGTATGTTCTCCCCATGTTTGGGTGGGTTTCCTCTGGGTTCTCCAGTTTCCTCCCACACTCCAAAGACATACTGATAGGGAATCTAGATTGTGAGCCCCGATGGGGACAGCAACAATAATGTATGTAAAGCGCTGCAGAATATGTTAGCGCTATATAAAGATTATTATTATTAAAGATTATTACTGCCCGGGACCCCAACACCTGCACTCAACACTGCACTACTCCAGGCCGGCTGGAAGGGCATTATGCACTTCTTCTGCTGCCCTGTCCCTGGCTGGAGTGGGGGGAACCAAGGAGAGGGGGAACCAGTAGTGGGTGTGGGTGGAGGACGTAGAACAGGGGAGCACTTAGAGAATAGATATAAAAAAGGAAGCCATCTTAGTTGGAGCAGTGCAGTTCAGCCAGTGAGTAGCAAGGAGAGGAGGGGAGCAGAGTCTCTTCAGGAGCTCTGCTCCATTGTGGGCCTAGTGAGAGAGGCCCAGGAGAGGAGTGGGAGCAAGGGAGGAATGCTCCGGGAACAGAAGGGATCCCAGGGGGTACGGTGAGTGCAGGACGGCACCCATACGCCCGAATCTGCCAAGAATCAGAGGGATCAGGCCGCAGGAAGGGAACTGGTCCCTGGATCAGCCGTGTTACTCCAGGTCTCGGCTGGAAAAACCGGAGGCTTCTGCACTTCCATGGTGCAGTTGCCACAGCCTCACGCTAGTCGCCGTGAAGGGCATCAAGTAGGTCCGGGAACTCCAGGTTGCCCAGAAGGGACTTCAGAGCACCCGATCAGGACTGTGAGGACAGGGGAGCGCAGGGCAGGAGTGAGAAGACCCAGCGCGTGAAGTCAGTCAAAGAAGGAACATAAGAAAGGGGGTCCCGTTAAGTGCTTCTAATCTACCTGAAGGAGTGCTGAACCCCTGCCTGGCAAATGCAGTGCGACGCGGGAGTCTGACACCTGGACAGTGTACCCGAGGAACCTAAAAAGAACTGTGAGTAAACTCGGATGACTGCACTCCACTGTCTCTGTCAGTTATTTCCATCACGCTACCGCGCCTGCACTACAACGCCCAGCATTACCATCTGCAACTACCCTGCCCCGGGGGCCCGCTCTGCCTGTGGGGAGCTGAAACATCCCAGCTGCCATCCCATCACCCCCGGAGGTCTGCAGCAGCGCCGGTATTCATTACCGGGAACCACAGGTGGCGTCACGAGACAAACTGTTAACAAACCCCCTTTTAAAGAGCGACCCCAGAGGATGGGCCCGGGAGCCGACTGCCGTGACATCCTACAAAGAAGGTAAAGGCCCGGGTACCAAGTTTCCCCCCATATCCCCCCTGGGCGGGTCAACTTCACCACCTCCTGGGTGCTCGAGTTGGGCCCTCACCCATTTCTCCCACTCCTTCTTACCCTCAATGACCTTCACCACCCATCTGGCCTTAACAGGGTCCAGGGCTGGTGTCTGTTCCATGTACTGCTGTGGCCAGGGGATGAGGGCTGTTTCCCAGGCTGATAACACTCCAGGACGCTGAGGTGTACTTACCACCAGGGCTGCCAGCATAGCTTTCAGTCAACCTGCCTGGTCGCAGGATCTTGGCCACGCTGACACTGCTTCCTCCGCCTTGGAATCGGGTTCTGGTTTTGGGGACTGCGGGCGAACCTTTGTCTTGAGGTCAGGCATTGGATCCTGGGCCTTCCCTGGACCTGGGTTGGTGCCTCTACTGATGACAGTTCACCCGGCTGCATCTCTTGCTCCAGCTGCGTCATCTTCCTTTTCCACTTGACCTTTCCGGGCACACCGCGGAGCACAATGCCGTAGCACCAACCATCACTTTCAATAGGTAAACCGTAGCACTCCATCTTCTCTTGCCACTTTACCTCCTCACCAACAATGGTCCCAGCCCACTCTGCCGTGGGTGTGCTCTTACGTTGCTCTGCCCATTCTTGGGGGAGGCCACTTCTGGCTCACCTGCCCGTTTCCTGGGAGTCTCCACCCGTTCTCCCTTGGCTTGCTGCAATGGGCATGGTTTCTTTTTCTTCCACCGTGCCCTTCTTATGCACACGATGGGACGGGTCCGTCTCACTCTTTCGTGTCACTCACCGACATCTTGCAGTCTCTATCCATTAACCCTACCCTAAAGACTAAACCTATTATTCTCATCTTATCTCCTGTACCGTTGCTAATCCACTTAACTATATGAACAGTACTTCGCTGTTATAAGTTTTGTCCAAATAGTGTATATACAAGTACTTATATATATCAGTTTATCATAGTGTAAAGTGTTAGAAGTTTCGCACTCCTAATTAGAAGATGTAGTGCATAGAAGGAATATCAATAAGATCCAGAAAGAAAACCTTTGGCACTGTAGATATGACACTTGAGATGCAGAGTAAATTCATTAGTACATTTATTCGCAACCAACATATAGTTTATCATATACTTATCTTTTTTTAAATCTTTAGATATTATTAATAAAGTGTTTAATTGAAAATATAATGAATAAGGTTAATGTCAGATGAAACACATTGATGAAATGATATGTAAAATTAGACTAAGAATGGAGTGGTAATGGTGGACATTAGGACCCTGCGCTCTCATGAGCAGCATAGCTGAGCTCAACGTTCCTTCCAGACACTGGTGGACTAAACGTGCACAGATACCGTATTACGGAGATCTCCCCTCCTTTATCAGTGGCACCAGGAATTTTATGTGACAGTAACTGGAGGTGGCTATGACCACTACGCATGTAGCCTTACAAGGTTGGTTTTATCTCGTCACATCTTGCATTCAGTGACACACTCCTACCTGCTTTATTGCTGATGTTTAGGAGTACGGGGGCGACTAGCATAGTGACATGCTTCTGTACATGACACGGATGAGATGGTGTTTTGTTCCTACAGATGGCTGTGATCTCACCCGTACTATAGTGATGGAATACATCAGCCGCCCATCAGATGACAGCTGCAGTGATACAGAATGAGGGGATAGCACTTATGTTATCAGACATCAGCCACAACATGTGAGAACCGCTCATATGTTTAAAGGGAACAGACAAGTCCACCATGTACGAGGGTTTGTCTTCAATAACCAATCACAGATCCATGGGCTCCAATCAGAAGGGGTTTTACATCGCAGGCAGTAGTAAAGGGTGCAATGTCCCGCATAGCAGCATTGGTGGTGCCAGACTGCTGTCATTCAGGTGACGCACACTGAAGCCCTGGTTCCTGATCTACAAGCCGCAGGGATATAGCAGAGCACATCCCATTCATAGCATGATGCTATCTGCTGAGGGACAATAGAAGACAGCTACAGCACATCTAGCATCTCTGCTCAGCAGCGGGGGTGAGCTCCTGTGTTCTCTCCCTTCTATAGTACTGGTTCAGCACCACAGTGGTTGGCAGCTCTCCTCTGGGCACTACAGTCCTAGATTCAGCACCACAACGGTGGGCACCTCTGATCTGGGCAGTACTGTCTAGATTCAGCACCACAGCAGTGGACAGCTTTTATATGGGAAGAACTGTCTAGATTCAGCACCACAGCAGTGGACGGCTTGTAACGAGGACGTTATAGTAACATTTGGTTCAATACCACAACGTTGGAGGGCAGTGCCATCCAGGTTCAGCACCACGCTAGTGGACAGCTCTGGTGCTTCTGGATACAACAGTTTCAGCACTTCTACCTAGGACAGCTCCAGCATCTTCACCTCTACCTTGAAGGTCCCAGTGCCCGCCAGCCTGTCTATCAGCCGTGCCCGCCTGTCAACCGGCCGTGCTCATCCGCTGTGCCTTTCAGCTTCAGCCATCAGTCCCATGGGAGTCGCCTGCTCTCACAAGGTCGGTCCCAGAGTGGCACCTGGTTCACCTTCCCGGTCCCTCCTTGGTTCACGGAGTCGACTAAGCCGCTGTGTGGCCAGGGTCGGTCCGGGTAGGCACTTAGTTACGCCCCTCTGATCCCTCCTTGCATCACAGCACAGAGGTTCCACCACCCGGATCCGTAACAGAATACATTTTGTTATATAATAATTTTGTGTTCAAAGATCAATACTACCTACAGAAGAAAGAGGTGGCAATGGACGCGGCTTGGGCCCCATCTTACGCCAATCTCTCCTTGGGATTTTAGGAGTGTGAATACATCCGATTCCAGAACATTGAACATACGTCATTGGGATCAGTGATATCTTGGATGAGATTCATAGACGATGTGTTGTTTATTTTGCAGGGCTCCCATGAGGAACTTGAAAAATTCTTAAAATATCTCAATGACAATGCATTGAATATTAAGCTAACCCATCATATTGATCAAAAGAAAATTGATTTTCTGGATTTGGATATTCATGTTGATGACCATGGACAGTTGCATACAAATATTTATCGCAAGAATACTAGTGCCAATGCTTTCTTGCATGCCAAATCAGTCGTCTGGCACATGTAATACAGGCAATGCCGTCTGGACAATTTATTAGGGCACATCGTATTTGTGACCAAAACAAAGCTTTTGAAGAATAGGCATGTGATAAGACCAGTAGATACTTACAACGTGGTACAAAATGGAAATTATTCAGCAGGCCTACTATCGGGCCAAACAAGCCAATAGTCAATATCTTCTCATTACTAAAAAGAAAAAGGAATCTGATGGGCATGTTCGATTCATCACGAATTATCATTCGAGGTGGAAGGAAATTACTAATATCATCTCCAAATTTTGGCTATTTCTCCAACAGGATCAGACAATACTTCCTTTTCTATCAAATTGTCCATTGATTATGGCTAAACGTAATAAGACACTACGTGATGTACTAGTTCATAGTCATCATGTACCTGATACATCTTCATATACACTGCTCAAATAAATAAAGGGAACACTCAAATAACACATCCTAGATCTGAATGAATGAAATATTCTCATTGAATACTTTGTTCTGTACAAAGTTGAATGTGCTGACAACAAAATCACACAAACATCATCAATGGAAATCAAATTTATTAACCAATGGAGGCCTGGATTTGGAGTCACCACCAAAATTAAAGTGGAAAAACACACTACAGGCTGATCCAACGTGCCTGTATGACCTCCCTACAACTCCTGGGCATGCTCCTGATGAGGTTGCAGATGGTCTCCTGTGGGATCTCCTCCCAGACCTGGACTAAAGCATCCGCCAACTCCTGGACAGTCTGTGGTGCAACGTGACGTTGGTGGATGGAGCGAGACATGATGTCCCAGATGTACTCAATCGAATTCAGTTTGGGGAACGGGCGGGCCAGTCCGTAGCTTCAATGCGTTCATCTTGCAGGAGCTGCTGACACACTCCAGCCACATGAGGTCTGGCATTGTCCTGCATTAGGAGGAACCCAGGGCCATCCGCACCAGCATATGGTCTCACAAGAGGTCTGAGGATCTCATCTCGGTACCTAATGGCAGTCAGGCTACCTCTGGCAAGCACATGGAGGGCTGTGCGGCCCTCCAAAGAAATGCCACCCCACACCATTACTGATCTACTGCCAAACCGGTCATACTGAAGGATGTTGCAGGCAGCAGATCGCTCTCCACGGTGTCTCCAGACTCTGTCACGTCTGTCACATGTGCTCAGTGTGAACCTGCTTTCATCAGTGAAGAGCACAGGGTGCCAGTGGCGACTTTGCAATCGTGGTGTTCTGTGGCAAATGCCAAGCATCCTGCACGGTGTTGGGCTGTGAGCACAACCCCCTTCTGTGGACGTCGGGCCCTCATACCACCTTCATGGAGTCGGTTTCTAACTGTTTCTGCATACACATGCACATTTGTGGCCTGCTGGAGGTCATTTTGCAGGGCTCTGGCAGTGCTCCTTCTGTTCCTCCTTGCACGAAGGCGGAGGTAGCAGTCCTGCTGCTGGGTTGTTGCCCTCCTACGGCCCCATCCATGTCTCCTTGTGTACTGACCTGTCTCCTGGTAGCGCCTCCAGCCTCTGGACACTACACTGACAGACACAGCAAACCTTCTTGCCACAGCTCGCATTGATGTGCCATCCTGGATGAGCTGCACTACCTGAGCAATTTCTGTGGGTTGTAGAGTCCGTCTCAAGCTACCACAAGTGTGAAAGCACAACCAACATTCAAAAGTGACCAAAACATCAGCCCAGAAAGCATTGGTACTGAGATGTGGTCTGTGGTCCCCACCTGCAGAACCACTCCTTTATTGAGGGTGTCTTGATAATTGCCAATAATTTCCATCTATTGTCTATTCCATTTGCACAACAGCATGTGAAATTGATTGTCAATCAGTGTTGCTTCCTAAGTGGACAGTTTGATTTCACAGAAGTTTGATTTACTTGGAGTTATATTCTGTTGTTTAAGTGTTCCCATTATTTTTTTGAGCAATGTATATTTGTCTCAAAAGGCCCCAAATGGGGCACATGGAAGTGTGGCAACTGCAAAGAGTGCAGATATATTGAAAAAACGGATACCTTTCAGGATTCGATGGGTGAGCAGGCTTACAAGATTCTGTATTTCATTAATTGTAGAACATCTATGGTCATCTATCAAGCCACATGTTTCTGTGGACTCATCTATATTGGTATGACAACTCGGGAGCTTTGGAACACATCAAAAATATTAGGGCAGCGGAGAAAATCTGTCAAGATGAGGTGGGTGCTATTTCTCAACCTAAACCTTTGGCAAGACAGTTTCGGAATTGCTACCCTCATCAATGTCATCTCTTACGTGTCAAAGGGATTGCACGTCTGTATCCTGGGAATAGGAGGGAAAATCTAGCCAAAAAGCTGGCCCAGATTGAATAAATAAATAATAAATAAAAAAGTAAATGGATCACCACTCTAAGAAGTATGACCCCCAGAGGGTTAAATGAACAGTGGGGATTTTCGAGTATTCTTTAAGTATACACTAGGATTTTTGGTATATTCTCATCTTCAGTGTCTTGTCCTTATTATAAATCGAATAATATAATCAATATATATCATAGTGGATTTGATTGAATAAACATATATACATGTATTGTTGGCTTTATTGTACAGTACATATAGAGAGTTTATAGTGTGTTTATTCACTTTTACATATACACGTTATATAAGCAATAATATTGCGTATGCACGCATTAACTATATTATATACAGAACTTTTTCTATATTTCATACAATTCTATTTTGGCACGTATAATTATATTTAGACTTTGATGCTGACCCGCACTTTTTCCCTTTTCTAATATGGCTGCAGGGTCGCTGTGCGCCACACTGCGCATGCTCCGGTGTGCTCTCGTACCCGATACTGGGATGTTTTCATTGAACTGCGACCTTTGGTCGTGTTTCCGTGATGCACATTCGGTCGCAGACGGGACGGCTATCCGGACGCGTGGGACAGTAGAGGCGTCCGATAATATGGCGTCCTTGATTTGTAAGTAACCACAGCTGTAATCACCCTATAAAACATCGCCTCTTCCTCCTCCACCTCACTTCCTAATGAATCGGTAGCGAAACGTGCGTTGAAGCATGTGGAAGGGGTGATGATGTGCCTCTGGATAGTACGTGTGACGGGAGCTAGCTACCCCATCCGCAGATGTCCAATCTTCTTCTGTAGGCCCCTGACATGGAAAGGCTTTTCTTACACTGGGATAAATAAAATATGACTATCGCACAGTGTCTCCTAGATGAACTTAACTTTTATTCTCACAAGCAGGTTTTATAGAGAATCACACAGGCTATTTTTAACACCCATTGTTCTCACCAGATAATACCCACAGTAGGCTCCCAGACAGCAGTTATGCAACAACCCATTAATCAGCACATTGTCTGTTTGCCACTGCTAAGTGAGCACAGGAAGGTGGGGGCCAGGGGTGCTTCGGTCACATCACAAAATGTCCAATAATATGTAATCCACAATATTCACCCCAATTTATAACGTTATGTCCCATTAGCTGCATAGGCGCTACGACAACCCCCATGTGGCAAAATCTTGGGAGTACGGGGTTGATCTGTCACAATGCTCCCCCTTCCCGGACAGGATCAGCCTACCCAGTCTGCTCCCTGACGGATCAGCTGGAGGAGGTCCGCGATTTATGAGGTTGGTATCAGTTCAGTTTGTCGGCTTAGTTCATCGGCGTTACCATTTTGCTTGCCAGGTCTATAGTGGATGGTGAAGTCTAATGGTTGTAGCGCCAAACTCCACCGTAGTAGTCTGGCATTGTCCCCAGAGACCCGATTAAGCCATACCAGGGGGTTATGGTCCGTTATGAGGGAAAACTGTCTTCCATGCAAATATGGTTGGAGCTTCTTGGCAGCCCATTCTACTGCCAGGCATTCCTTTTCGAAGGCCGCATAGCTGACTTCTCGAGGCAGTAATTTCCGACTCAGATAAGCTCAGTACTGCCCCCAACCCAAACATAGATGCGTCTGTGTGAACAAGGAAACGTTTAGTTGTATCGGGTGCGGCCAATATCGGGGTATTTGTGAGAGCGTCCTTTAGCTGGCGGAAGGCTTCCTCACACTCGGGGGTCCAGGTTACCTGGCGGGGGAGGTTCTTATGTGTCAGATCGGTGAGGGGCTTGGCAATGCTGCTGTAGTTAGGGACAAATTTCCTATAATACCCCGCTGTCAATAGAAAGGCCATGACTTGGGTTTTAGTACGTGGGGTGGGCCACTTGGCTACCGCCTCAATCTTGGCGGGTTCCGGTCGTTGTTTTCCACCCCCCACCCAATGTCCTAAATACTGAACCTCTGCTTTGCCTACGTGACACTTGTTGGGGTTCAGGGTGATTCCGGCTTTGTGGATCCTATCCAATACTGTCTCTAGGTGATTTAGATGCTCATCCCATGTCGCGCTGTAGACGACGATGTCATCCAGGTAGGCACAAGCATAGTCCTGGAGACCATCCAGAAGCCAGTCAGCCAGCCTCTGGAAGGTCTCGGGGGCATTATTCATCCGAAATGGCATAACCCGAAACTGGAATAAGCCAAACTGGGTGACAAATGCAGACTTGGGAATAGCATCAGGACTTAGGGGGATCTTCCAATAGCCTTTGCATAGATCGATGGTTGTCAAATACTTTGCCCCAGCCAGCCTGTCTAACAACTCGTCCACACGCGGCATGGGATACGCATCCGTCACAGTTTTCTCATTTAGCTTGCGATAGTCTACACAAAACCGGGTAGTCCCATCTTTCTTAGGCACTAACACTACAGGGGACGCCCAGAGACTATCTGACTCCTCAATGACCCCTAAACGCAACATCTCCTGTATCTCTTGTCGCATCCCTTCTCGTACAGACTCCGGGACGCGGAAGGGAGGTTGTCTCAGGGGGGTCTGATCTTGTGTCTCAACCTTGTGTTGTGCAAGTCGGGTGAACCCCGGTCTCTCTGAGAACATCCTCTGCCGCTGCCTCAGCAATGTCTCAGCCTGCTCTCTCTCCCGGGCCCCTAGGTTTTCTCCTAAGTGTACCTGGTCCCAGGTTTTCGACTGAGTCTTCTCACCTAAGACATCAGGCAAGGGGAGTCCGGCTAAATCCTCTGCTTCGGGTGCGCAGATGGCAGCTACATCTTCAGGGCACTCCCGGCAGGGCTTCAGCGTATTCACGTAGAACATGCGGATAACCCTGGGGTCGTCACAATCGGCGACATTGTAGGTGGTGTCAGCTATTTTCCCCACTACCCGGTAAGGCCCCTGCCATGCGGCCTGGAATTTGTTCTGCCTAACCGGTTCTAGTACCAGGACCTTCTGTCCTATCTCGAAGGTGCGTTCTCTAGCCCTCTGATCGTACCATACGCGCTGGCGTCAACTCCTGCAGGCGGTCCCGGAGTTCCAGCACGAAGGGCACGATAGGGGTTCCTGCTATGGTTTCCTCCCCTTCCCAGAGCTCTTGCACTAAGTCTAGGGGCCCCCTCACCCGCCTCCCATATAACAGTTCAAATGGGGAGAACCCCGTAGCTTTTTGGGGCACCTCCCGATAGGCGAACAGGAGGTGCGGCAAGAATTTCTCCCAGTCCCTGTAGGTCCGGGTGAACGTCCCAATGAGTTGTTTTAACGTTCCGTTAAAGCGCTCACACAACCCGTTGGTTTGCGGGTGGTATGGGGCGCTTCTAATGGACTTTACACCACACAGTCTCCACAGTTGGCTGGTCACCTCTGCCGTAAATTGGGTATACTGATCCGAGATAATTTCCCGGGGAAATCCAACCCGTGAGAAAACCTGGAGCAGGGCAGCCACCACCGTCTCTGCCAGTATGTTAGGTAAGGCAACCGCCTCTGGATGCCGCGTGGTGTAATCTATCACTGTCAATATATACCTTTTCCCTGACGGACTGGGTTTGGCTAACGGCCTTATCAGATCGACCGCTACTCAGCTAAATGGCTCCTCCACAATGGGAAGGGGGTGTAATTTGGCCTTGCAGCGATCTCCCCTCTTGCCAATGCGCTGGCAACTGTCACAGGTCTGGCAGTACTGACAAACATCATGGGATGCCCCTGGCCAAAAGAAGTTTTGTGTCAGACGATGCCTGGTGCGGCTGACTCCGAGGTGCCCCGCCAAGAGTATGTCATGAGAGATTCGCAGCAACTCCTGCCTATACTTTTTGGGAACTACCAGCTGTAGTTTTACAGTGGGGCTCGTCCCTGAGTGAGTTTGCTCTGTAACCCTGTAGAGGAGTCCCTGATGCCATATAAACTGTTCACCTTCCAGTACCCCTCTCCCCTCTTATGCCTTCCCGCGATACCCCTGCAATGAGGGATCCTCTAGTACCTCCCTCCTAAATTCTGCTGGGGTGTCCCATGAAATGTGTCTGGCTATGGGAATACGTGAAGGGCTGTAGTGTCTTACCTGGGCCTCCTCCGAGTGTGATTCCGCCTCCGCAGCTCGAGCTTGTCTCCGGGTAGTCACAGGATATGTCTCAGCCAGGGGGGCGACCGAGAAGGAAGACAACATGGGCCCCAAGTCTTTTCCCAGCAGGACGTCTGCAGGCAAATCCTTCATCATGCCGACCTCGACAAGGCCATCCCCGACCCCCCAGTTCAGTTGAATCTTGGCCGTGGGCAGTCAATGTATGGCTCCCCCTGCTACACGGCCCGCCTCTGTCCGACCCGTCTTTTGGTCTTGGGCGAGATGCGACTTCACAAGGGGCAGAGTAGCTCCGGAATCTCTTAATCCTTGCAGCCGTTTACCATTAATCCACACCGACTGTCGATGTTGTTGTCGATTATCTGCCTGGGTTGCCTGCACAGGGTCCACTTCATGCAGCACTCCCTCTATCTCTTCCATCCCATAATTAGCCATAGCCACCGATGCCGGGTCGGCTTTGCCTTGGTAGCAGTGTACAGCGGCCCGGTTGAAGGTAGTCGTTTCCGGTTTTGGCCACTGGGTGCACTGGGTCCGGTTGGAACAGTGTCTCTGCAGGTGACCCAGCTGATGGCAGGTGTGGCATTGCACCCCAGGAGGTCTCTGGTAGGCCAGGGTATTGGTGGGTTCCCCGCCAAGCTTCTGTGGTTTAGGGGCCTCCAGACCCATGGGAGGGCCCCTTGAGACAGTTTTGGACCCTGACAATTGGGCCCTCCTGGCATCATAATGTTCATCGGTCAGCCATGCGGCCTCCTCAAGAGTCGTCGGTCCCGAAGCCATTCTTGCGTCTCGGGAGTTAACCCAGTGAAGAATCGTTCTAACACGATGAGCTGTAGGACGTCCTCCTTCGTGTCTGCTTTGCTACCTTGTACCCACTGTAGCAGTGACCGCCATAGTTTACAGGCCCATTCAGCATGGGTATCCGTTTCCCGTTTTGTGGTTTTGCGGAACTTTTGACGGTATGCCTCTGGTGTTAGTGCATACCGGGCCAAGATCACTTCTTTGACTCACTTATAGTCCATACAGTCCTTATCCGATACAGTGCGATAGGCATCCGCTGCCGGCCTGTCAGCTTGCTGGCCAGAATCTGGACCCAATCCTCCGGCTCCACTTTATGAAGGGTACACTACCGCTCAATGTCCTGCAGAAAGCCATCAATGTCTTCCTCTGCCTCCCCCAATGTCGGAAGGCATTGTATTGCATCTTTTTGTGGCTTACCCCTGCTGGTACCGGGGAGTAAGCCAGGGCTCCCCCTGCTCGCTGTATCTCCTCTCTCCGTTCTGCCATCTCCATCTTGGCTAGCTTCATCTTGGTCCGCTCTGCCATCTCCATCCTGGCTAGCTCCATCCGCTCTGCCCTCTCCATCTCCATCTTTTTATCCAGATCAGTACGCACATCAGCCATCACCTTATCTATGATCTGTACTGCCGGGTTGGGAGCATAAAGTGCCAGTCTGCTCTTTACCTCCCTCTGGAATTCAGTCTCTTCCACGTTCCCACTGGAGGTTGTTGCGTTGTCGAGCTCCATAATGGCTGCTATCAAATCCGCTTTTGTTTTGTTGCTGGCGGTTAACCCTCGAGCTTCCACACGGTCCTTCAACGTATTCCTCTTTAGCTTCTGGTAGATGTCTTCCATTCAGTCCTTGGTTCCTGAAGAAGATGGACCGCATCCCACCGCTGCCACCAGTGTGACGGGAGCTAGTTACCCCATCCACAGATGTCTAATCTTCTTCTCTAGGCCCCTGACATGGAAAGGCTTTTCTTACACTGGGATATATAAAATATGACTATCGCACAGTGTCTCCAAGATGAACTTAACTTTTATTCTCACAAGCAGGTTTTATAGAGAATCACACAGGCTATTTTTAGCACCCATTGTTCTCACCAGATAATACCAACAGTAGGCTCCCAGACAGCAGTTATGCAACAACCCATTAATCAGCACATTGTCTGTTTGCCACTGCTAAGTGAGCACAGGAAGGTGGGGGCCAGGAGTGCTTCGGTCACATCACAAAATGTCCAACAATATGTGATCCACAATATTCACCCCACTTTATAACATTATGTCCCATTAGCTGCATAGGCGCTACGACAACCCCCATGTGGCAAAATCTTGGAGTACGGGGTTGATCCATCACAGTACGTAATAATATGCACAAATTAAACTTTTTATGAACTTATTTCTGTATTCTTTTTTGCATTATGACATTTGATATTGCATGGTGATCACTTTTACTGTTCATCATATGATTTGGATAGGCATAGTTACATACATATATAAATTTTCCTCTTTGCTTAAATAATGTAAATACATTTGGATATGCACATACATATATATACAGTACAGACCAAAAGTTTGGACACACCTCATTTAAAGATTTTTCTGTATTTTCATGCTTATGAAAATTGTACATTCACACTGAAGGCATCAAAACTGTGAATTAACACATGTGGAGTTATATAGTTAACAAAAAAGTGTGAAACAACTGAAAATATGTCTTATATTCTAGGTTCTTCAAAGTAGCCACCTTTTGCTTTGATGACTGCTTTGCACACTCTTGGTATTCTCTTGATGAGCTTCAAGAGGTAGTCACCAGAAATAGTTTTCACTTCACAGGTGTGCCCTGTCAGGTTTAATAAGTGGGATTTCTTGCCTTATAAATGGGTTTGGGACCATCAGTTGTGTTGTGCAGAAGTCTGGTGGATACACAGCTGATAGTCATACTGAATAGACTGTTAGAATTTGTATTATGGCAAGAAAAAAGCAGCTAAGTAAAGAAAAACGAGTGGCCATCATTACTTTAAGAAATGAAGGTCAGTCAGTGCGAAAAATTGGGAAAACTTTCAAAGTGTCCCCAAGTGTAGTTGCAAAAACCATCAAGTGCTACAAAGATACTGGCTCACATGACGACCGCCCCAGGAAAGAAGACCAAGAGTCACCTCTGCTTCTGAGGATAAGTTTATCCGAGTCACTAGCTTCAGAAATCGCAGGTTAACAGCTGCTCAGATTAGAGACCAGGTCAATGCCACACAGAGTTCTAGCAGCAGACACATCTCTACAACAACTGTTAAGAGGAGACTTTGTGCAGCAGGTCTTCATGGTAAAATAGCTGCTAGGAAACCACTGCTAAGGACCGGCAACAAGCAGAAGAGACTTGTTTGGGCTAAAGAACACAAGGAATGGACATTAGACCAGTGGAAATCTGTGCTTTGGTCTGATGAGTGTAAATTTGAAATCTTTGGTTCCAACCACTGTGTCTTTGTGCGACACAGAAAAGGTGAACGGATGGACTCTACATGCCTGGTTCCCACCGTGAAGCTTGGAGGAGGAGGTGTGATGGTGTGGGGGTGCTTTGCTGGTGTCACTGTTGGGGATTTATTCAAAATTGAAGGCATACTGAACCAGCATGTCTACCACAGCATCTTGCAGCGGCATGCTATTCCATCCGGTTTGTGTTTAGTTGGACCATCATTTATTTTTCAACAGGACAATGACCCCAAACACACCTCCAGGCTGTGTAAGGGCTATTTGACCAAGAAGGAGAGTGATGGGGTGCTACGCCAGATGACCGGGCCTCCACAGTCACCAGACCTGAACCCAATCGAGATGGTTTGGGGTGAGCTGGACCGCAGAGTGAAGGCAAAAGGGCCAACAAGTGCTAAGCATCTCTGGGAACTCCTTCAAGATTGTTGGAACACCATTTCTGGTGACTACCTCTTGAAGCTCATCAAGAGAATGCCAAGATTGTGCAAAGCAGTCATCAAAGCAAAAGGTGGCTACTTTGAAGAACCTAGAATATAAGACATATTTTCAGTTGTTTCACACTTTTTTGTTAAGTATATAATTCCACATGTGTTAATTCATAGTTTTGATGCCTTCAGTGTGAATGTACAATTTTCATAGTCATGAAAATACAGAAAAATCTTTAAATGAGAAGGTGTGTCCAAACTTTTGGTCTGTACTGTATATTTCATCACACCTCAGTTACATCTACACGTCCCCCTTCAATATAGGGAATTGGGTCATGTGATCTCCAGCCTGACAACTATTCCAGTACATGCACTAATGTGTTGACAGGAAGTCAGTCTCTGACGTCATGTGATCTGTACGATGACCTCATTACCTATCAAATCCCTCCTGGCGGCTCAGACTCTCCCCCGCATACCGAGCTTCAGCTTCTTTGTCGTTCTGTACGTCATCCCATGCAGATAAAGATATGTATGAATACTTTTCTAAAATAAATCCTGTCTTTGCTGCCATAGCAGCCGATCATAGAGCAGCTTTCATTTAGTTTATATAAGTGAGCAGTGACATTGTAGGGGAGACCAGCTGAAGCTGCATCACATGAAGCATTATCAAACCTGTCTAAGGGTCTGTTCACATATTAAGTATTTGATTCAGAGATTTCTACACCATATCTGCATCTTTTGTAAGGAAAAATAAAGTGGCAGAAACACGCGCTTTTGTCCAAATTTTTCCCCACTCATAAGTATGGGTGAAATCTGCAGGAAAAACATTGAAAGAATTGATATTCTGCAGATTTAACCCCTTCACAACATCCGCCGTACATGTACTGAGCAAGTTGGAAGCAAGTGTGTAAAGCGGGCTCACAGGGTGAGCCAGCCCCATACCCGGCAGGTGATGTCTGTGTATTACAGCCAGGACCTGCAGCTAACAATCGCGGGTGGAGCGCTGCTCTGACATGCATAACACGCAACAGCATGCGTGCGTGTCATTCCCTCCGCCCATCGGTGTGCCTGTGATGTAATTGCGGGTCGGCGATGGGTTGTCATTATAGCCTGGTGTCAGCTGATGACCCCCGTGCCTGTCATTATGGAGCTCCTTTGAAACCCTGACTGTGGCCAGGCTTCAAAGGAGACTATGATTTCTGATATATACATCTTTGTATCTAGCACAGGCGATTGGACAATTGCGTCTTCAAGTCCCCTAAGGGGGCTAACAATTATAGTGAAAAATAAAAAAAATGTTTTGAAAAAAAAAAAATTAAAATATAGCTTTTATTAAACTTAATTAAAAATGTAGGGATCAATGTAGGGATGCCCTGCATTTGGTTAGCTGCAGGGCATCGCTACATTTATCCATTTACCATAGATTTCCTGATGAACCAACATCTGGTGGAGAAATGCGTCGAGATACATTGGAAGACCGTACATGTGGACTGATAAGTATCATGGCCCATGAAATCTATACGTTGTTCAGTCTATAACTGTGCTTTTTTTAACACTAATGTTTATATTTGTGCTCACCATTCCATTATGAATTATTTGGATCTATTATTATGACTGCTATCTAAGATCAGGATAGCTTCTCGCTTGAGGTCAAGCTGAAGGGCTAAGGATTTACCGTATTTTTCGGACCATAAGTCGCACTTTTTTTCCCCAAAATTTGGAAGGAAAATTGGGGTGCATCTTATGGTCCGAACGTTACTTTACCGGTGGTGGTGGAGCGGGGATCGCAGAGTCCTCCGGCGGCGGCAGAGGTGAGATGCTGCTGAAGCCGGGGCCTGTACCTGTGCTGGTGTCGGGTGGTGAAGCACAGGAGCCGGGGGCTGTAAGTGGTGTCCGGCGGTGAGGCAGAGGAGCGTGTGCTGCTTCCGGAGCTCCGGCGGCCATTTTCCTGTATATCTCTGCCTCACCGCCGGATCCATTCACAGGTCCAGGCATCAGGTAAGTCCACAGGCCCCAGGCAAGTCCACAGGCCCCAGGCCAGTCCACAGGCCCCAGGCCCCAGGCCAGTCCACAGGCCCCAGCCGGTCCACAGGCCCCAACCAGACACCGGCATTTCACCTCTTCTGCTGCCTCCGGGTTCCTGAGGCAAGGAACAGAGGGATCTGCGATCCTGATCCACCATCACTGCAACTCACAGCTGCTGCAGCACCGGCTTCATGTATCCAGGGTCCACAGCATTCCTCCACTTCCGCCGGGCCGGTTTCCTGAAGGACCCTGCCTCCTGCTCCACCACCCCCCCAGGTAACATACCTAATCAGACTATAAGACGGACCCCATCTTATAAAAAATATTTTTTTTCCTATTTTCCACCCCAAAATTTGGGGTACGTCTTATGGTGCGGTGCGTCTTATAGTCCGAAAAATACGGTATATATGAATCAATGGGCATATTTGTCAGATGTCATATCTTGTATATATATCCGCATTCAAGCATGTACAATATTATATTGCTGAATTGCTGCGCTTTATTCACATTTTGGACTCAAGATACTCTCCTACTCTTACATTGTATATTGTTTGCATACCCTGCAGACCTCGTTTTTATGTGGTTACAGTGGATGATTTATTTATATATATAGTTACGCCCCTCTCATCCCTCCTTGCATCACAGCACAGAGGTTCCACCACCTGGATCCGTAACAGTTTGCACAGGCCATGGAATCCGGTGGCTCCCAGGCTCCTTTGCTCTCAGACCTGTACCAAGAGGTCTCTCACCAGAGATCCCAACAGGATACTATCATGTCCTATCTGCGGACAGTCAACTCCAGCCTGGACGTGCTGTCCACCCTGACTGTGTCAGCCTCTAACAAGCAACCCAGTGGCACTGTGGCACACGGCTTAGGACCCCGGCTATTTGCTCCTCCACGTTTCGGTGGTGACCCCGCCCTATGTCGGGGCTTCATAAATCAGTGCTTGCTGCACTTTGAGGCTCTGGTGTCCACTTTTTGGGAGGGCCTTTCCGGATGGAGCAAGGATGAGCTAGCCGGTCATGACATACCTCCCTCTCTAGACAACCTGGTGTCATTAGCTACCCAAATTGACATCCGTTTTCAGGAGCGTTCTAAGGAGACGACCTGGGAGAGAAGACCCCTGCGTCTCGCACCAACCTTCCAAAGGCCAGTCTCGCAACCAGCATTCCCCCCGGTGTCCTCTCCAGAGTCTATGCAAATAGACCAAGTTAAGATGGTCAAGTCTCGCCAGGAGATCCGCCTCGCCGAGGGGAGTTGCTTCTACTGTGGCAGTATAGAGCATCAAATCCGCTTCTGTCTGGTGAGACCGGGAAACTCCAGTGTCTAGGACCATTTGGAGAGGTCGCCCTAGGCAAAAGTTCTTCCTCTCCGTCCTTGACTCTGTCTGTCTCAGTTACCAGTGATAAGACCCGCTTCTTCGAGACTGCCTATCTGGATTCCAGAGCCGCTGGGAATCTCATTCAACAGGCCGTTGTGGAGCGTTATCAGATTCCTACCATACGTCTGGATGATCCTTTATTTTTTCCTCTGAGGATGGAAAGCTTCTCTCTGAGACCATCTTGTTTGTCACTGAGCCTGTAACCCTTCAGGTGAGAATGCTACATTCGGAGATCTCCTTTTACGTGCTGTCTGGCCTCTCTCATCCCCTCTTGCTTGGCCTGCCTTGGTTATAGAGACATGAGCTCGTCCTGAATTGGAGCTTGGGTGAGGTGCTCCGTTGGGTTCAGGAATGTCATAAGTCTTGTCTGGTTCCGGTTCGTCCTGCTCGACCTCCGTCTATCCCAGCTAACCTACCTGGTCTGCCGGCACCCTACTGGTCATATGCGGACGACTTTGATAAAAAGGAGGCAGAGACACTACCACCTCATAGGTCGTATGATTTCCCCATTGACCTAATACCTGGTGCTTCACCTCCTTGCGGGCGAATCTACCCCTTGTCGCTGGCCGAGACCCGTGCTATGTCTGAATACATAGAGGAGAATCTTGCTAGGGGATTTATCCTGAAATCCACCTCTACGGCTGGAGCAGGATTCTTCTTCGTCAAGAAGAAAGACGGCTCTCTTCGTCCATATATCGACTATAGGGGTCTAAACCAGATTACCATAAAAAATAAGTACCCCCTGCCTCTCATCTCGGAGCTGTTTGACTGCCTAAAAGGCGCGAAGATCTTCACTAAGCTCGATCTTCGTGGGGCGTACAATCTGGTCTGGATTCGCCAGGGAGAAGAGTAGAAGACGACATTCAACACTCGGGATGGTCAGTATGAGTACCGCGTAATGCCCTTCGGTCTCCGTAATGCTCCAGCCGTCTTCCAGGAGTTAGTAAACGACATCTTCCGAGATCTCCTGTATTCCTGCGTGGTGGTGTACCTGGATGAAATCTTGGTGTTCTCCCCTGATCTGCCCTCTCACCGGAGGGATGTTCGTCAGGTACTACTGCGGCTTCGGAAGTATCGCCTGTATGTTAAGTACGAGAAGTGCCTCTTTGAGCAGACCTCCCTACCATTTCTGGGATATATCATCTCTGAGACCAGACTGCAGATGAATCCCGAGAAGGTGTCTGCCATCTTAAAGTGGCCCCGACCCGAGGGGTTGAAGGCTATTCAGCGGTTTCTGGGATTCACTAACTATTACCTCCTCTTCATTCCTCATTTCTCCTCCCGGACTGCTCTCATCTCTGCTCTCACCCGTAAAGGAGCAAATCCCAGGGAATGGACTTCTGAGGCAGAAAATGCCTTTGTTTCTCTTAAGCAAGCCTTCTCCTCCGCACCAGTGCTACATCGTCCTGATTGCAATAAACAGTTCTTCCTGGAGGTTGATGCCTCTTCCTCCAGAGCCGGACCAGTGCTCACCCAGAAATCCTCGTCCGGGCGAATGGTGACCTGCGGCTTCTTCTCCAAACTCTTTTCTTCGTCCGAGCGCAATTACTCCATTGGAGATCGAGAACTGCTGGCCATCAAATTAGCGCTGGAGGAGTGGCGCTACTTGCTATAAGGGGCTCTTCACTCGGTGGTCATCTACACTGACCATAAAAGCCTCGCTTACTTGCAGACCGCCCAAAGACTAAATCCGCGTCAGGCCAGATGTTCTTTGTTCGTTTCTGCTTCTCTCTCTATTACCGCCCAGCAGTCAAGAATAATAAAGCTGACGCTCTATCCCGCTCTTTTCTGTCTACCGACTAAGAGGAGGAGCCTCTACACATCATTGACCCCTCCAGAATAATGACTGTTGCTCCGCTTGACCTGTCTCATCTACCTCCTGGTAAGACCTTTGTAGCGGCTCAAGATCGCAAGAGGGTCTTACTCTCGGGTCATTCGTCCAAACTGACTGGTCATGCCGGCCAGAGGAAGACGCTTCTGCTCATTGCCCGACATTATTGGTAGCCCACCCTGTGCAAGGATGTTGCGGATTTTGTCGCAGCTTGTTCCTCTTGTGCCTGTAACAAGATACCTAGGCACCTTCCAGCTGGTCGTCTTCTTCCTCTTCTCGTGCCTTCTGCTCCTTGGCAACACATTGCGATAGACTTCATCACTGATCTCCCGGTATCTTCCGGTTCTACCGTCAGTTGGGTGGTCGCTGACCGCTTCTCCAAGATGGCTCACTTCATCCCTCTGCCTGGTCTTCCGTCTGCACCTGTGCTTGCTAAGGACTTCATCCATCACATTGTCGGGGTCGTAGCGACATTCCACTCGTCCTCCAGTCACTCCAAATTAAGGCTATGAGCATGGGTCAACCATTCAAAGAATGAGTCAGACAACAAGCTGGTTCAAACTCAGAGCATGCTCAGAGGCTACTGGCAAGCCACGATCTCAGCAATGTTCTGTCTTTATTTCCGCATGCACAAACCTAAATACACTACATAATGGGGAGGGGAAAGGGAGTGTTCAGGGCGGGGTAAGCCATAAATGTCTAGTATCCGGCCACTCCTGATTGGTCCACGTCTCCTTAACTCAGTCTCTGGGCAGACAACAGTCAGTTGATGTTTTGGTTTCATTTCTCTGAAACAGGTGCTTGGCTGATACCGGCGCCATCTTAGCATAAGTTTCGATCTAAGCAACACGTAGCAAGGAAAGCTTATTGTTATAAGACACAAAATGGTGGTTAATACATAAACAAAGCGTATAAAAGTATAAAAGAGGAAAAATATATATTCTCTCTTACCCTGACATTCCCCCCTAAACACTAAGCTTTCCCTTGCTTCGGGGCCTTTGAGACTGTCCATGTGTGGGGAGAGGGGAGGTGGATTTCTTCACCCAATCATCTTAGAAGCTGCCCCCTTATGGGACGCCCCCAAACAATTGAACCCTACCCTAAATGACACATGGAGTTCTCCCAACTGACCCTAAACTAGATCTCTCAATTGGACTCTGTCATGGGGGGTCTGGTCAGGCTTATTTAAAGGAGTGTATTTCTCCATATCTTCCTCACTGGTATCATCATGTAACAGAGATGTGGTTTCCTGATTCAAAAAGGTCCCGGAGGTTGGGACAGCATTGTTTATAGCTTTCCTGTATAAGGGGACTATGCAGCATACCATGTCATTCCTGCGCAATTCACTATGTCACCGTAATCAAATCGATACGTCTGGATTTTTGCGTGAGTATCTACCCAAAATGTGGTAGCTGTCCACCCTGGGACAGACAGTAGGCATATGGAAAGGATATAGAAGAAGGTAGTCATCTTTTATAGGCTCGTTTTGTCTCTCTTGCAGCGGGAGGCGTGAATCCAGGTGCTCTTGCCCTCAAGCTTCAGAGCTGTAGGAGTAGTCAGGATCACAGTGTAGGGGCCCTCAAATCTGGGTTGGAGACAGTCTTTCCGGACAAACTTCTTTACGTACACCAGGTCGCCTGGGGTGAAATCATGTACCGCATCACCTGTGGATTCTGGGAGAGAAGCAGATACTGTAGAGCGGGTGTTAGTCAATTCTTTAGACAGAGCAATCACAAATTTTACTACTCTATCATGTGTTTCAGACAACTCTTGGGGCCTAATTTCTCCTATTTTAGGTGGGGTCCCAAACAAAATTTCATAGGGAGTTAGCCCATGTTTAGCTTGTGGGGTGTGTCTGATATGATACAATACTATAGGGAGTAGGTCGGGCCAGGGGAGGGGATGATCTTGGGTCATTTTCAAGAGCTGGGTCTTGAGTGTGGAATTCATCCTTTCCACTTTGCCTGAACTGGCAGGATGGTATGGAGTGTGGAGGCCCAAATCTGTTCCCAACATGTTCCAAAGTTCTTTGTAGATATTTGCTGTGAAAGCTGGTCCTTGATCCGATTCTATGACTTGGGGAACTCCAAATCTGCAGGCAATTTCAGTGATCAGTTTCTTGGCTGTGACTTTAGCAGTCATGTTGACAACCGGGTAGGCCTCGGGCCAGGCTGAGAACATATCCACGGCTACCAAAACGTACTCATATTTTCTTGCTTTAGGCATTTGGATATGGTCGACTTGTATTCTCTGCCAAGGGTAGTCTGGTTTAGCCAGGTGTTGGGGAGGGACCCGTGCCATACACGTTGGGTTGCAGGTAGCGCAGACAGAGCAGGATTTTGAGTATGCAGTCACAGTGGAAGAGATTCCGGGTGCAAAGTACAGTTTCTTGATACATGCCAAGGCTTGATTCTTGCCTCTGTGTGTAGGCCCGTGAGCCCATGCTGCCACGGCTGAGTACATGCGCCTGGGCAAGCAAGGTTTTCCGTCCACTTGATAAAGAGTTGAGTCGACCTTTAAATCTTTGCGACCTGCCAGCACGGCTCCCGCCGCTTTCCATTGCTTGACTTTTTCAGTGGGGGTCTTCCTTTGTTCCTCACACAATTTTTCTTCAGGCATCCTGACCCCCCTGGATTCCACTCGTGTCTCCGCTGGACTTGTATGGTCTTCCGCCGGCTGTTCTTTGGCTCTTGCTCTAGTGAGCGTCACAGCTACGGTTTGCAGGGTCTCCCCCATCTCTTCTTCCTTTTCCTGCCACTTTGATGACACATTCTCCACTGCTGCAGTCTTGGCTGCTTGGTCAGCTAGGTGGTTGCCCCTGGCTTCCCTGGAATCTAGTCTTCCATGAGCCTTGACCTTGATAACAGCAACCTGAATGGGTAGTTCCAGGGCCTTCATTAGGGCCTTAATCCATGAGGCATGTTTCACTGGTGTACCTGCAGCTGTGATGAATCCTCTAGACTTCCACAAGAGTCCAAAATCATTGCAAATTCCATGTCCATACCTAGAATCGGTATATATGTTCGCCGTTGTTCCAGCTGCCAGGTGGCAGGCTTCTGTGAGAGCTACAAGTTCAGCTTCTTGTGCAGACATGTATGGTGGTAGAGCTTCAGCCTTGAGGACTGTTAGGTCTGTTGTGACAGCATATCCCGTGTGGAACCTCCCTTGAGGGTCTGCGAAACGGGATCCATCAGTCCATAGGTGAAAGGCAGGGTGTGCGAGCGGATGTGCCACCATATTCTCTGGAGCAGAAGTCTCTTCCTGCAAAAATTTTTATACAATCATGAGGTTCCACCAATGGACCTTCACCCTGTTCGTCTTCCCCCCTAGAAGGTGGAAGCAAAGTGCCAGGGTTGGACAGTCTCTGAGAAGGTGATTAGGGCTACCACATTCCCAACACCGTATGCGTCCTTCAGAATCACGAGATTGTCTCTTGTCTCTAGGTGGCCCCCTGTCATTTCTTCTGTCTTGTTTTCTATATGTGGGAGGAGTATCATCACCTGTGCCTTTAACCATTACCCACTTGATTCCATGTTGGTTGCCAGGGGTGGGTAGCTTTCTTGAGCTTGATATACCATGGCAGGAGCGGCTTTCTTCTTTGGCTTAGTATCCTTTTCCATTTTTAGCATGGCTTTTTGGAAAGCTTTGACAATATCCACCGCGTCGTTAAAAGAAGAAGAACGAATCTCGGGGCGTACCCTCAGAACGTCATCTCTGAGAGCGTCTTGTAGGCCATCTACTAGGGCCTGAACCAACAGGGCGGCCTGCGTCTTGACGTGAGGACTGTATCCGAGATCCTCAAAATGCATGCTGAGTCTTGCAGCATATCTTTCCACAGATTCATCAGGGTCTTGTTGAACATCTTGTACAGACCCAGCTTGATCTGACAAGCGATCCTGAGCCCAGGCTTTTAACTGTTTCATGTATTCTAGGCCGGATTCATACGTACTAAGGGGTCCTGCTTTTGTGGAATCCATGGCCTTTTGAAAGCTCTCCGTTTTCGGCTAAGTGAGCCTGGCATTCTGCAGCCAGAGTAGAACCAGCAGCAAGGGCAATTTTACGAGCCAATCCTCCAGCATGGCTCATACGGGTGTTTGCAGGGTTGACTATGGCCCCCACCCGATGTGTAAGGATGTCACCATAGCCTATTGACAGAGTGACAGGGCGTCCTGATGGGTCTACTAGATTCCGGGAGCGGCAGGGGTCCCAGACTTCTGAGGGGCTGGGGGGTGGTGCTCTTTCAGCAGTTGCTTGGAGCAAGGGCCGGAGTATGGGTAATGGATGTGGGGTGGAGGATGCCATAGGAGACGTATGGGGTAAAGGGGGGGGGCTGGAGTATCTTGAGCCCATTCCTCATCTGGCTCCGTATCGTCTTGAGTAACAGTATGTTGGCGGAGGGAGAGCAGTCTGGCCTGAAATTCTGGGGAGTTGAGGAGGATATCCCCAGAGTTATGGGCGACCCCCATGGGGAACAGAGGGAGCGCCTCAGCATCGTGGGCTGGAGCAGAGGCTATCACATTAGTTTCAGATGGGTGCTCTGGGACTGCGGGCTTTTCCACCCGTGCTGGCGGCTGGTAATAAGCACCGGACGGATCTAGTAGTGGATATAGGCCGGATTGGGGTTTTCCGGGCCTCCCACAACAAGTAAAAGGTGTAGTAAGATGGCCGTTGGAGGGAGGAGTTGGAGTGGGAGTGGGATTGTAAGGTGTAGTAAGATGGCCGTTGGAGGGAGGAGTTGGAGTGGGAGTGGGATTGTACTTGGAGGCAGGCTGGGCATCGTGCCATGGGCGGCCCGCCCCACAGACACAGCAGAACTTCCCCCAGGGCGGGTTCTGCTCTCAGCACATACGACACGTCCATCCTTCCGATGATTTGGCGTCGGCGCCATTATAGGGTGGTGGCTGAGGGCTCGGTGTAGTGACAGGCATCAACAGGGTTATGGCCAATTTAGGGTCACATAACAAATCACATTCTGCAGCTTTCATGTATCCGAACAAAGGCTCGGCATTCTCTGTTCCCCCCTGCACCATCTACTTCTTTCCAGCCCTCAACCTTTAACTCATTCGCTACTCTAAGATGTGTCTGAGCCTGGTGCAGGAGTCCTTCATCACTCAACTTCACTTATTTTGTATAACGCATTCCTTCTACACTGAAGGCTGAAGTCTGCCCGTACTGGGTAGTCTTATCATTTAATACAGATTCCTAACATTGTTAACAGCCTCCTTGCTTTCCCGTGACTCTACTAATTGGATGACTCCCACAGCACCATCCGGCAACTTGCCAAGTCTTTCAGATTTGAACATACGCAACATTTTCTTATAGAATGCAATTATCTGTCGCGACTCAGATCACTGGTGCAGTCCACAGGTCGCCACCCCTCAGTGTAGAGCACTCCCCAATACACTGGTGAGATAGAGAGACACCTCAATCTATCCCCTTCCCTAACCTTGAATGGCGACTTTACAGTGCGACTCACCACGGCACCCTGATTACAGGTCACCACCCGTCAGTGTAGAGCACTCCTCAATACACTGGTGAGATAGAGAGTCACCTCAATCTATCTCCTTTCCTAACCTTGACTTTACAGCAGTCTCTGTGGTAGACGAAGAGCACTCCTCAATTCGTCACAGATTCTTTCTCACTTACACTACAATTCAGGGATGGCTTGGAATCGTCTATCAGTCACGGGAGGCAGCTATCTAAGAAAAGTACAGTGACCGGGGGAGGAGGAGGTGGTGTGCACACGAGCACGCGCAGGCATGCGACGTCACTCGGTCTCACAGTTGCTGGTACGGGACGTGGCGCGGGACGCCTGAGGTCTCACCACTCGACCGGTCACCCACCCAGATCCAAACTGATAATCCCACAGGAACTGCTGCGGCTGACACACAGGCAAGTGAGACATATAAAATACATCTCGACTTACCGTGTTCGATGGAGGTTGATCAGGCCTCAAATTCAGCCGCCGCGGTCACCACCAGGGAAGTCAGCAATATGGGTCCGGGAGGGCGGCGTACCGCTAGCCACGCCCCACGTTGGGCGCCATTTGTCGGGGTCGTAGCGACATTCCACTCGTCCTCCAGTCACTCCAAATTAAGGCTATGAGCATGGGTCAACCATTCAAAGAATGAGTCAGACAACAAGCTGGTTCAAACTCAGAACATTGCTGAGATCGTGGCTTGCCAGTAGCCTCTGAGCATGCTCTGAGTTTGAACCAGCTTGTTGTCTGACTCATTCTTTGAATGGTTGACCCATGCTCATAGCCTTAATTTGGAGTGACTGGAGGACGAGTGGAATGTCGCTACGACCCCGACAACATCTTTCGTCTCCACGGCTTACCCCTCCACATTGTCTCGTACCGAAGAGTTCAGTTCACTTCTCGCTTCTGGAGAGCCACGTGCAAGCTGCTGGATGTCTCTTTGGACTTTTCTTCAGCCTATCATTCTCAGTCCAAAGGTCAAGCGGAGCGTATTAATCAGATCCTTACCAGTTTTCTTCGGCATTTTGTCAACGCTCACCATAGCGATTGGGTAGAACTCCTGCCTTGGGCCGAGTTTTCTTATAACAACCATGTGAGTGAGTCCTCTGCTATGTCTCCTTTTTCTGTGGTTTACGGCCGACACCCCCGAATTCCTTTTCCTGTCTCCTCTTTAGTGGACAATACTTCCGCGGAGTCTCTTGTCAGTGAATTTTCGTGATTTGGGAAGACACTAGATCTGCGCTTCTTCAGTCCTCCGAGCGGATGAAGAAGCATGCTGATAAGAGACGTCTGGAACCGCCTCTATTTCGTCCGGGAGACAAGGTCTGGCTTTCCTCCAAATATGTCCGCCTCAAGATACCATCATACAAGTTGGGTCCGCGGTTTATCGATCCTTTAGCGATTCTGAGCCAAATAAATCCAGTGGCGTATTAGCTAAAACTCCCTGCCTCCTTACGGAATCCCAATTCCTTTCACGTGTCTCTCCTCAAGCCTGTTGTCCTTAATCCTTTATCTGACTATCCAGGTACCACTCCAGCTCCAATCTCCGCTGAGGACGTCTTTGAAGTAGAGAACATTTTGGCCATCAAGAGGGTAAGAGGAAAGACTTTCTTTCTTGTGGATTGGAAGGGGTTTGGTCCTGAGGAGAGGTCTTGGGAGCCCAGGGAGAACATTCATGCCCCTCGTCTTCTAGAAAAATTTCTTGCGGGCCTAAAGAAGAGGGGCATAAAGGGGGGGGGTACTGCCGGGCAGAGACGTCGATCCCCTCACCGCCGCCGTCCCGGTCCGGCGTCCTCCAGCTCCCCCCAGCTTCTGCCCGGGGTGTGCGCACCGCACGCAGTTCCTCGGGCACTGTGCTAAGGGTGCGCGAGAGTGCACTCCCTCCCTCTTAAAGGGGCCGCGCAAGCCGTCCTAAAGAGTCCCCGGCCAATTTCCGGAGGACTACCCCTATATAAGGTACCTCCTCCAAAATGGAGGTGTCTGTGCAAGATTGTTGTTTGTGTGCTAACACTCTCCTCAGTCCTCAGGTCCCAGTGCCTGCCAGCCTGTCTATCAGCCGTGCCCGCCTGTCTACCGTCCGTGCTCATCCGCAGCTTCAGCCATCAGTCCCATGGGAGTCGCCTGCTTTCACAAGGTCGGTCCCAGAGTGGCACCTGGTTCACCTTCCCGGTTCCTCCTTAGTTCACGGAGTCGACTAAGCTGCTGTGTGGCCAGGGTCAGTCCGGGTAGGCACTTAGTTACGCCCCTCTGATCCCTCCTTGCATCACAGCACAGAGGTTCCACCACCCGGATCCGTAACAGAATACATTTTGTTACATAATAATTTTGTGTTCAAAGATCGATACTACCTACAGAAGAAAGAGGTGGCAATGGCCGCGGCTTGGGCCCCATCTTACGCCAATCTCTCCTTGGGATTTTGGGAGTGTGAATACATCCGATTCCAGAAAATTGAACATACGTCTATGGGATCAGTGATATCTTGGATGAGATTCATAGACGATGTGTTGTTTATTTTGCAGGGCTCCCATGAGGAACTTGAAAAATTCTTAAAATATCTCAATGACAATGCATTGAATATTAAGCTAACCCATCATATTGATCAAAAGAAAATTGATTTTCTGGATTTGGATATTCATGTTGATGACCATGGACAGTTGCATACAAATATTTATCGCAAGAATACTAGTGACAATGCTTTCTTGCATGCCAAATCAGTCATCTGGCACATGTAATACAGGCAATGCCGTCCAGACAATTTATTAGGGCACATCGTATTTGTGACCAAGACAAAGCTTTTGAAGAATAGGCATGTGATATGACCAGTAGATACTTACAACGTGGTACAAAATGGAAATTATTCAACAGGCCTACTATCGGGCCAAACAAGCCAATAGACAATCTCTTATTACTAAAAAGAAAAAGGAATCTGATGGGCATGTTCGATTCATCACGAATTATCATTCGAGGTGGAAGGAAATTAATAATATCTCCAAATTTGGGCTAATTCTCCAACAGGATCAGACAATACTTCCTTTTCTATCAAATCGTCCATTGATTATGGCTAAATGTAATAAGACACTACGTGATATACTAGTTCATAGTCATCATGTACCTGATACATCTTCATATACACTGCTCAAAAAAATAAAGGGAACACTCAAATAACACATCCTAGATCTGAATGAATGAAATATTCTCATTGAATACTTTGTTCTGTACAAAGTTGAATGTGCTGACAACAAAATCACACAAACATCATAAATGGAAATCAAACTTATTAACCAATGGAGGCCTGGATTTGGAGTCACCTCCAAAATTAAAGTGGAAAAACACACTACAGGCTGATCCAACTTTGATGTAATGTCCTTAAAACAAGTCAAAATGAGGCTCAGTATTGTGTGTGGCCTCCACGTGCCTGTATGACCTCATTACAACGCCTGGGTATGCTCCTGATGAGGTTGCAGATGGTTTCCTGTGGGATCTCCTCCCAGACCTGGACTAAAGCATCCGCCAACTCTTGGACAGTCTGTGGTGCAACGTGACGTTGGTGGATGGAGCGAGACATGATGTCCCAGATGTACTCAATCGGATTCAGGTCTGGGGAACGGACGGGCCAGTCCATAGCTTCAATGCCTTCATCTTGCAGGAATTGCTGACACACTCCAGCCACATGAGGTCTGGCATTGTCCTGCATTAGGAGGAACCCAGGGCCAACCGCACCAGCATATGGTCTCACAAGAGGTCTGAGGATCTCATCTCGGTACCTAATGGCAGTCAGGCTACCTCTGACGAGCACATGGAGGGCTGTGCGGCCCTCCAAAGAAATGCTACCCCACACCATTACTGATCTACTGCCAAACTGGTCATGCTGAAGGATGTTGCAGGCAGAAGATCGCGCTCCACGGCGTCTCCAGACTCTGTCACGTCTGTCACATGTGCTCAGTGTGAACCTGCTTTCATCTGTGAAGAGCACAGGGCGCCAGTGGCGACTTTGCCAATCGTGGTGTTCTGTGGCAAATGCCAAGCATCCTGCACAGTGTTGGGCTGTGAGCACAACCCCCATCTGTGGACGTCGGGCCCTCATACCACCCTCATGGAGTTGGTTTCTAACCATTTGAGCAGACACATGCACATTTGTGGCCTTCTGGAGGTCATTTTGCAGGGCTCTAGCAGTGCTCCTTCTGTTCCTCCTTGCACAAAGGCGTAGGTAGCAGTCCTGCTGCTGGGTTGTTGCCCTCCATGTCTCCTGGTGTACTGGCTTGTCTCCTGGTAGCGCCTCCAGCCTCTGGACACTACACTGACAGACACAGCAAACCTTCTTGCCACAGCTCGCAATGATGTGCCATCCTGGATGAGCTGCACTACCTGAGCAACTTCTGTGGGTTGTAGAGTCCGTCTCATGCTACTACAAGTGTGAAAGCACAACCAACATTCAAAAGTGACGAAAACATCAGCCCAGAAAGCATTGGTACTGAGATGTGGTCTGCGGTCCCCACCTGCAGAACCACTCCTTTATTGAGGGTGTCTTTATAATTGCCAATCATTTCCATCTATTGTCTATTCCATTTGCACAACAGCATGAGAAATTGATTGTCAATCAGTGTTGCTTCCTAAGTGGACAGTTTGATTTCACAGAAGTTTGATTTACTTGGAGTTATATTCTGTTGTTTAAGTGTTCACTTTATTTTTTTGAGCAATGTATATTTGTCTCAAAGGGCCCCAAATGGGGCACATGGAAGTGTGGCAACTGCAAAGAGTGCAGATATATTGAAAAAACGGATACCTTTCAGAATTTGATGGGTGAGTTGGCTTACAAGATTCTGTATTTCATTAATTGTAGAACATCTATGGTCATCTATCAAGCCACATGTTTCTGTGGACTCATCTATATTGGTATGACAACTCGGGAGCTTTGGAACACATCAAAAATATTAGGGCAGCTGAGAAAATCTGTCAAGATGAGGTGGGTGCTATTTCTCAACCTAAACCTTTGGCGAGACAGTTTCGGAATTGCTACCCTCATCAATGTCATCTCTTACGTGTCAAAGGGATTGCCCGTCTGTATCCTGGGAATAGGAGGGAAAATCTAGCCAAAAAGCTGGCCCAGATTGAACAAATAAATAATAAATAAAAAAGTAAATGGATCACCACTCTAAGAAGTATGACCCCCAGAGGGTTAAATGAACAGTGGGGATTTTCGAGTTTTCTTTAAGTATACACTAGGATTTTTGGTATATTCTCATCTTCAGTGTCTTGTCCTTATTATCAATCGAATCATATAATCAATATATATCATAGTGGATTTGATTGAATAAACATATATACATGTATTGTTGGCTTTATTGTATATATTAATGGTGGTTTATGAGTTAGTGGAGATATAAGTTTATGGGACAGGAGTTATTAGGGTGGGATCAATCTATATGTGCATATTAATTTTTATTATATCTTTCAGATTGGAGGACTGTTTGTATCATCATCGCCCGAACAGCCATACAGTTTCACATGTATTCCATCACTAAGTACAACATCAGATATATAGCTTTTGTATTATTCTCTCTAACATGATCACATCTCTTTTTCACATATATTTTATTATTATATTTTATGCTTTTTTATTTTTCCTATATACAGATATATAACTATCACTCACATACACTTACACATTGAATTAAGGATATTAAATTATCACATGGAGATAGCTTCTAGTATATTCATTCACCTCTATATATACACAAGGTAATTAGATGTATTCATTTGTATATGACATATTTTTATGGGTTCATACAAGAACCAACATTTTAATACATACACACATAGTTTATTATGGTCGGCTTGTTTCCATCTTTGCTCTGTTTTAACCAGGTTGTGCTTTCGCTGTGTGTTATATTACGCATGCGCTGCATAGGATAATTAAGCAAACTATTCACCTATATCATATACATATAGAGAGTTTATAGTGTGTTTATTCACTTTTACATATACACATTATATAAGCAGTAATATTGTGTATGCACGCATTAACTATATTATATATAGAACTTTTTCTATATTTCATACAATTCTATTTTGGCACGTATAATTATATTTAGACTTTGATGCTGACCCGCACTTTTTCCCTTTTCTAATATGGCTGCTGGGTCGCTGCGCGCCACACTGCGCATGCTCCGGTGTGCTCTCGTACCCGATACTGGGATGTTTTCATTGAACTGCGACCTTTGGTCGTGTTTCGGTGATGCACATTCGGTCGCAGACGGGACGGCTATCCGGACGCGTGGGACAGTAGAGGCGTCCGATAATATGGCGTCCTTGATTTGTAAGTAACCACAGCTGTAATCACCCTATGAAACATCGCCTCTTCCTCCTCCACCTCACTTCCTAATGAATCGGTAGCGAAAAGTGCGTTGAAGCATGTGGAAGGGGTGATGATGTGCCTTTGGATAGTACGTAACAATATGCACAAATGTAACTTTTTATGAACTTATTTCTGTATTCTTTTTTGCATTATGACATTTGATATTGCATGGTGATCACTTTTACTGTTCATCCTATGATTTGGATAGGCATAGTTCCATACATATATAAATTTTCCTTTTTGCTTAAATAATTTAAATACATTTGGATATGCACACACATATATATATATATATCATGCACAATGCACTTTTTGGATAAAATTAATTTTATAAATAGCAGATTTTTGTGCATTAACAGTGGAATTATGTTTGGATATGTACAGACATAATACCGTATTGTTTGGACTATGAGACGCACATGACCATACAGTTATATGAAAAAGTTTGGGCACCCCTATTAATCTTAAGCTTAATGTTTTTTAAAAATTGGTGTTTTTGCAACAGCTATTTCAGTTTGATATATGTAATAACTGTTGGACACAGTAATGTTTCTGCCTTGAAATGAGGTTTATTGTACTAACAGAAAATGTGCAATCTGCATTCAAACAAAATTTGACAGGTGCATAAGTATGGGCACCCTTATCATTTTCTTGTTTTAAATACTCCTACCTACTTTTTACTGACGTACTAAAGCACTTTTTTTGGTTTTGTAACCTCATTGAGCTTTGAACTTCATAGCCAGGTGTATGCAATCATGAGAAAAGCTACTTAAAGTGGCCACTTGCAAGTTGTTCTCCTGTTTGAATCTCCTCTGAAGAGTGGCATCATGGGCTCCTCAAAACAACTGTCAAATGATCTGAAAACAAAGATTATTCAACATAGTTGTTCAGGGGAAGGATACAAAAAGCTGTCTCAGAGATTTAACCTGTCAGTTTCCACTGTGAGGAACATAGTAAGGAAATGGAAGAACACAGGGACAGTTCTTGTTAAGGCCAGAAGTGGCAGGCCAAGAAAAACATCAGAAAGGCAGAGAAGAAGAATGGTGAGATCAGTCAAGGACAATCCTCAGACCACCTCCAGAGAGCTGCAGCATCAACTTGCTGCAGATGGTGTCACTGTGCATTGGTCAACTATACAACGCACTTTGCACAAGGAGAAGCTGTATGGGAGAGTGATGCGAAAGAAGCCGTTTCTGCAAGCACGCCACAAACAGAGTCAGCAGAGGTATACAAAAGCACATTTGGAGAAGCCAATTTCTTTTTGGAAGAAGGTCCTGTGGACTGATGAAACCAAGATTGAGTTGTTTGGTCATACAAAAAGGCATTATGCATGGCGGCAAAAAAACACGGCATTCCAAGAAAAACACTTGCTACCCACAGTAAAATTTGGTGGAGGTTCCATCATGCTTTGGGGCTGTGTGGCCAATGCCGGCACCGGGAATCTTGTTAAAGTTGAGGGACGCATGGATTCCACTCAGTATCAGCAGATTCTTGACAATAATGTTCAAGAATCAGTGATAAAGTTGAAGTTACGCAGGGGATGGATCTTTCAGCAAGACAATGATCCAAAACACCGCTCCAAATCTACTCAGGCATTCATGCAGAGGAACAATTGCAACGTTCTGGAATGGCCATCCCAGTCCCCAGACCTGAATATCATTGAACATCTGTGGGATCATTTGAAAAGGGCTGTCCATGCTCGGCGACCATCAAACTTAACTGAATTGGAATTGTTTTGTAAAGAGGAATGGTCAAAAATACCTTCATCCAGTATCCAGGAACTCATTAAAAGCTACAGGAAGTGACTAGAGGCTGTTATTTTTGCAAAAGGAGCATCTACTAAATATTAATGTCACTTTTCTGGTGAGGTGCCCATACTTATGCACCTGTCAAATTTTGTTTGAATGCAGATTGCACATTTTCTGTCAGTACAATAAACCTCATTTCAAGGCAGAAACATTACTGTGTCCAACAGTTATTACATATATCAAACTGAAATAGCTGTTGCAAAAACACCAATTTTTAAAAAACATTAAGCTTAAGATTAATAGGGGTGCCCAAACTTTTTCATATAACTGTATATATATATACACACACAGTACAGACCAACAGTTTGGACACACCTTCTCATTTAAAGATTTTTCTGTATTTTCATGACTATGAAAATTGTACATTCACACTGAAGGCATCAAAACTATGAATTAACACATGTGGAATTATATAGTTAACAACAAAGTGTGAAACAACTGAAAATATGTCTTATATTCTAGGTTCTTCAAAGTAGCCACCTTTTGCTTTGATGACTGCTTTGCACACTCTTGGCATTCTCTTGATGAGCTTCAAGTGGTAGTCCCCAGAAATGGTGTTCCAACAATCTTGAAGGAGTTCCCAGAGATGCTTAGCACTTGTTGGCCCTTTTGCCTTCACTCTGCGGTCCAGCTCACCCCAAACCTTCTCGATTGGGTTCAGGTCTGGTGACTGTGGAGGCCAGGTCATCTGGCGTAGCACCCCATCACTCTCCTTCTTGATCAAATAGCTCTTACACAGCCTGGAGGTGTGTTTGAGGTCATTGTCCTGTTGAAAAATAAATGATGGTCCAACTAAACACAAACCGGATGGAATAGCATGCCGCTGCAAGATGCTGTGGTAGACATGCTGGTTCAGTATGCCTTCAATTTTGAATAAATCCCCAACAGTGTCACCAGCAAAGCACCCCCACACCATCACACCTCCTCCTCCATGCTTCACGGTGGGAACCAGGCATGTAGAGTCCATCCGTTCACCTTTTCTGTGTCGCACAAAGACACAGTGGTTGGAACCAAAGATTTCAAATTTGGACTCATCAGACCAAAGCACAGATTTCCACTGGTCTAATGTCCATTCCTTGTGTTCTTTAGCCCAAACAAGTCTCTTCTGCTTGTTGCCTGTCCTTAGCAGTGGTTTCCTAGCAGCTATTTTACCATGAAGGCCTGCTGCACAAAGTCTCCTCTTAACAGTTGTTGTAGAGATGTGTCTGCTGCTAGAACTCTGTGTGGCATTGACCTGGTCTCTAATCTGAGTTGCTGTTAACCTGTGATTTCTGAGGCTAGTAACTCGGATAAACTTATCCTCAGAAGCAGAGGTGACTCTTGGTCTTCTTTCCTGGGGCGGTCCTCATGTGAGCCAGTATCTTTGTAGCACTTGATGGTTTTTGCAACTGCACTTGGGGACACTTTGAAAGTTTTCCCAATTTTTCGCACTGACTGACCTTCATTTCTTAAAGTAATGATGGCCACTCGATTTTCTTTACTTAGCTGCTTTTTTCTTGCCTAATACAAATTCTAACAGTCTATTCAGTAGGACTATCAGCTGTGTATCCACCAGACTTCGGCACAACACAACTGATGGTCCCAAACCCATTTATAAGGCAAGAAATCCCACTTATTAAACCTGACAGGGCACACCTGTGAAGTGAAAACCATTTCCGGTGACTACCTCTTGAAGCTCATCAAGAGAATACCAAGAGTGTGCAAAGCAGTCATCAAAGCAAAAGGTGGCTACTTTGAAGAACCTAGAATATAAGACATATTTTCAGTTGTTTCACACTTTTTTGTTAACTATATAATTCCACATGTGTTAATTCATAGTTTTGATGCCTTCAGTGTGAATGTACAATTTTCATAAGCATGAAAATACAGAAAAATCTTTAAATGAGAAGGTGTGTCCAAACTTTTGGTTTGTACTGTATATATATGTATGTGCATATCCAAATGTATTTACATTATTTAAGCAAAAAGGAAAATTTATATATGTATGGAACTATGCCTATCCAAATCATATGATGAACAGTAAAAGTGATCACCATGCAATATCAAATGTCATAATGCAAAAAAGAATACAGAAATAAGTTCATAAAAAGTTTAATTTCTGCATAATATTAAGTACTGTGATGGATCAACCCCGTACTCCAAGATTTTGCTACATGGGGGTTGTCGTAGCGCCTATGCAGCTAATGGGACATAATGTTATAAAGTGGGGTGAATATTGTGGATCACATATTGTTGGACATTTTGTGATGTGACCGAAGCACTCCTGGCCCCCACCTTCCTGTGCTCACTTAGCAGTGGCAAACAGACAATGTGCTGATTAATGGGTTGTTGCATAACTGCTGTCTGGGAGCCTACTGTGGGTATTATCTGGTGAGAACAATGGGTGCTAAAAATAGCCTGTGTGATTCTCTATAAAACCTGCTTGTGAGAATAAAAGTTAAGTTCATCTTGGAGACACTGTGCGATAGTCATATTTTATATATCCCAGTGTAAGAAAAGCCTTTCCATGTCAGGGGCCTACAGAAGAAGATTGGACATCTGTGGATGGGGTAACTAGCTCCCGTCACACTGGTGGCAGCGGTGGGATGCAGTCCATCTTCTTCAGAAGCCAAGGACTGAATGGAAGACATCTACCAGAAGGTAAAGAGGAATACGTTGAAGGACCTTGTGGAAGCTCGAGCGTTAACCACCAGCAACAAAACAAAAGCGGATTTGATAGCAGCCATTATGGAGCTCGACAACGCAACAACCTCCAGTGGGAACGTGGAAGAGACTGAATTCCAGAGGGAGGTAAAGAGCAGACTGGCACTTTATGCTCCCAACCCGGCAGTACAGATCATAGATAAGGTGATAGCTGATGTGCGTACTGATCTGGATAAAAAGATGGAGATGGAGAGGGCAGAGCGGATGGAGCTAGCCAGGATGGAGATGGCAGAGCGGACCAAGATAGAGCTAGCCAAGATGGAGATGGCAGAATGGAGAGAGGAGATACAGCGAGCAGGGGGAGCCCTGGCTTCCTCCCCGGTACCAGCAGAGGTAAGCCACAAAAAGATCCAATACAATGCCTTCCGACATTGGGGGAGGCAGAGGAAGACATTGATGGCTTTCTGCAGGACATTGAGCGGCAGTGTACCCTTCATAAAGTGGAGCCGGAGGATTGGGTCCAGATTCTGGCCAGCAAGCTGACAGGCCAGGCAGCGGATGCCTATCGCACTGTATCGGATAAGGACTGTATGGACTATAAGCGAGTCAAAGAAGTGATCTTGGCCCGGTATGCACTAACACCAGAGGCATACCGTCAAAAGTTCCGCAAAACCACAAAACGGGAAACGGATACCCATGCTGAATGGGCCTGTAAACTATGGCGGTCACTGCTACAGTGGGTACAAGGTAGCAAAGCAGACACGAAGGAGGACGTCCTACAGCTCATCGCGTTAGAACGATTCTTTACTGCGTTAACTCCCGAGACGCAAGAATGGCTTCGGGACCGACGACTCTTGAGGAGGCCGCATGGCTGACCGATGAACATTATGATGCCAGGAGGGCCCAATTGTCAGGGTCTAAAACTGTCTCAAGGGGCCCTCCCATGGGTCTGGAAGCCACTAAACCACAGAAGCTTGGCGGGGGACCCACCAATACCCCGGCCTACCAGAGTCCTCCTGGGGTGCGATGCCACACCAGCCATCAGCTGGGTCACCTGCAGAGACACTGTCCCAACCGGACCCAGCGCACCCAGTGGCCAAAACCGGAAACGACTACCTTCAACCGGGCCGCTGTACACTGCTACCAAGGCAAAGCCGACCCGGCATCGGTGGCTATGGCTAATTATGGGATGGAAGAGATAGAGGGAGTGCTGCATGAAGTGGACCCTGTGCAGGCAGCCCAGGCGGATAATCGAAAACAACATCGACAGTCGGTGTGGATTAATGGTAAACGGCTGCAAGGATTAAGAGGTTCCGGAGCTACTCTGACCCTTGTGAAGTCGCATCTCGCCCAAGACCAAAAGACGGGTCGGACAGTGGCGGTCCGTGTAGCAGGGGGAGCCATACATTGACTGCCCACGGCCAAGATTCACCTGAACTGGGGGGTCGGGGATGGCCTTGTCGAGGTCGGCATGATGAAGGATTTGCCTGCAGACGTCCTGCTGGGAAATTACTTGGGGCCCATGTTGTCTTCCTTCTCGGTCGCCCCCCTGGCTGAGACATATCCTGTGACTACCCGGAGACAAGCTCGAGCTGCGGAGGCGGAATCACACTTGGAGGAGGCCCAGGTAAGACACTACAGCCCTTCACGTATTCCCATAGCCAGACACATTTCATGGGACACCCCAGCAGAATTTAGGAGGGAGGTACTAGAGGATCCCTCATTGCAGGGGTATCGCGGGAAGGCATAAGAGGGGAGAGGGGTACTGGAAGGTGAACAGTTTACATGGCATCAGGGACTCCTCTACAGGGTTACAGAGCAAACTCACTCAGGGACGAGCCCCACTGTAAAACTACAGCTGGTAGTTCCCAAAAAGTATAGGCAGGAATTGCTGCGAATCTCTCATGACATACTCTTGGCGGGGCACCTCGGAGTCAGCCGCACCAGGCATCGTCTGACACAAAACTTCTTTTGGCCAGGGGCATCCCATGATGTTCGTCAGTACTGCCAGACCTGTGACAGTTGCCAGCGCATTGGCAAGAGGGGAGATTGCTGCAAGGCCAAATTACACCCCCTTACCATTGTGGAGGAGCCATTTAGCCGAGTAGCGGTCGATCTGATAAGGCCGTTAGCCAAACCCAGTCCGTCAGGGAAAATGTATATATTGACTGTGATAGATTACGCCACGCGGCATCCAGAGGCGGTTGCCTTACCTAACATACTGGCAGAGACGGTGGTGGCTGCCCTGCTCCAGGTTTTCTCACGGGTTGGATTTCCCCGGGACATTATCTCGGATCAGGGCACCCAATTTACGGCAGAGGTGACCAGCCAACTGTGGAGACTGTGTGGTGTAAAGTCCATTAGAAGCGCCCCATACCACCCGCAAACCAACAGGTTGTGTGAGCGCTTTAACGGAACATTAAAACAACTCATTGGGACGTTCACCCGGACCTACAGGGACTGGGAGAAATTCTTGCCGCACCTCCTGTTCGCCTATCGGGAGGTGTCCCAAAAATCTACGGTGTTCTCCCCATTTGAACTGTTATATGGGAGGCGGGTGAGGGGGCCCCTAGACTTAGTGCAAGAGCTCTGGGAAGGGGAGGAAACCATAGCAGGAACCCCTATCGTGCCCTTCGTGCTGGAACTCCGGGACCGCCTGCAGGAGTTGACTCAGGCTGTGCGTGTGAACATGCAGGCGGCCCAACGGCGCCAGCGCGTATGGTACGATCAGAGGGCTAGAGAACGCACCTTTGAGATAGGACAGAAGGTCCTAGTACTAGAACCGGTTAGGCAGAACAAATTCCAGGCCGCATGGCAGGGGCCTTACCGGGTAGTGGGGAAAATAGCAGACACCACCTACAATGTCGTCGATTGTGACGACCCCAGGGTTATCCGCATGTTCCACGTGAATACGCTGAAGCCCTACCGGGAGTGCCCTGAAGAGGTAGCTGCCATCTGCGCACCCGAAGCAGAGGATTTAGCCGGACTCCCCTTGCCTGATGTCTTAGGTGAGAAGACTCAGTCGAAAACCTGGGACCAGGTACACTTAGGAGAAAACCTAGGGGCCCGGGAGAGAGAGCAGGCTGAGACATTGCTGAGGCAGCGGCAGAGGATGTTCTCAGAGAGACCGGGGTTCACCCGACTTGCACAACACAAGGTTGAGACACAAGATCAGACCCCCCTGAGACAACCCCCCTTCCGCGTCCCGGAGTCTGTACGAGAAGGGATGCGACAAGAGATACAGGAGATGTTGCGTTTAGGGGTCATTGAGGAGTCAGATAGTCCCTGCGCATCCCTTGTAGTGTTAGTGCCTAAGAAAGATGGGACTACCCGGTTTTGTGTAGACTATCACAAGCTAAATGAGAAAATTGTGACGGATGCGTATCCCATGCCGCGTGTGGACGAGTTGTTAGACAGGCTGGCTGGGGCAAAGTATTTGACCACCATCGATCTATTCAAAGGCTATTGGCAGATCCCCCTAAGTCCTGATGCTATTCCCAAGTCTGCATTTGTTACCCCGTTTGGCTTATTCCAGTTTCGGGTTATGCCATTTGGAATGAAGAATGCCCCCGCGACCTTCCAGAGGCTGGCTGACTGGCTTCTGGATGGTCTCCAGGACTATGCTTGTGCCTACCTGGATGACATCGTCGTCTACAGCGCGACATGGGATGAGCATCTAAATCACCTAGAGACAGTATAGGATAGGATCCACAAAGCCGGAATCACCCTGAACCCCAACAAGTGTCACGTAGGCAAAGCAGAGGTTCAGTATTTAGGACATTGGGTTGGGGTGGAAAACAACGACCGGAACCCGCCAAGATTGAGGCGGTAGCCAAGTGGCCCACCCCACGTACTAAAACCCAAGTCATGGCCTTTCTAGGGACAGCGGGGTATTATAGGAAATTTGTCCCTAATTACAGCAGCGTTGCCAAGCCCCTCACTGATCTGACACATAAGAACCTCCCCCGCCAGGTAACCTGGACCCCCGAGTGTGAGGAAGCCTTCCGCCAGCTAAAGGACGCTCTCACAAATACCCCGATATTGGACGCACCCGATACAACTAAACGTTTCCTTGTTCACACAGACGCATCTATGTTTGGGTTGGGGGCAGTACTGAGCCAAGTCAGGCCGGACGGCCAAGAACACCCAATAGCTTATCTGAGTCGGAAATTACTGCCTCGAGAAGTCAGCTATGCGGCCATCGAAAAGGAATGCCTGGCAGTAGTATGGGCTGCCAAGAAGCTCCAACCATATTTGTATGGAAGACAGTTTTCCCTCATAACGGACCATAACCCCCTGGTATGGCTTAATCGGGTCTCCGGGAACAATGCCAGACTACTACGGTGGAGTTTGGCGCTACAACCGTTAGACTTCACCATCCACTATAGACCTGGCAAGCAAAATGGTAACGCCGATGAACTAAGCTGACAAACTGACCTGCTACCAACCTCATAAATCGTGGACCTCCTCCAGCTGATCCGTCGGGGAGCAGACTGGGTAGGCCGATCCTGTCCGGGAAGGGGAAGCATTGTGAAAGATCAACCCCGTACTCCCAAGATTTTGCCACATGGGGGTTGTCGTAGCGCCTATGCAGCTAATGGGACATAACGTTATAAAGTGGGGTGAATATTGTGGATCACATATTATTGGACATTTTGTGATGTGACCGAAGCACTCCTGGTCCCCACCTTCCTGTGCTCACTTAGCAGTGGCAAACAGACAATGTGCTGATTAATGGGTTGTTGCATAACTGCTGTCTGGGAGCCTACTGTGGGTATTATCTGGTGAGAACAATGGGTGTTAAAATAGCCTGTGTGATTCTCTATAAAACCTGCTTGTGAGAATAAAAGTTAAATTCATCTTGGAGACACTGTGCGATAGTTATATTTTATTTATCCCAGTGTAAGAAAAGCCTTTCCATTTCAGGGGCCTTCAGAAGAAGATTGGACATCTGCGGATGGGGTAACTAGCTCCCGTCACACGTACTATCCAGAGGCACATCATCACCCCTTCCATATGCTTCAATGCACGTTTCGCTACCGATTCATTAGGAAGTGAGGTGGAGGAGGAAGAGGCGATGTTTTATAGGGTGATTATAGCTGTGGTTACTTACAAATCAAGGACGCCATGTTATCGGACGCCTCTACTGTCCCACGCGTCCGGATAGCCGTCCCGTCTGCAACCGAATGTGCATCACTGAAACACGACCAAAGGTCGCAGTTCAATGAAAACATCCCAGTATCGGGTACAGGAGCACACCGGAGCATGCGCAGTGTGGCGCACAGCGACCCTGCAGCCATATTAGAAAAGGGAAAAAGTGCGGGTCAGCATCAAAGTCTAAATATAATTATACGTGCCAAAATAGAATTGTATGAAATATAGAAAAAGTTCTATATATAATATAGTTAATGCGTGCATACACAATATTGTTGCTTATATAATGTGTATATGTAAAAGTGAATAAACACACTATAAACTCTCTATATGTACTGTACAATAAAGCCAACAATACATGTATATATGCTTATTCAATCAAATGCACTATGATATATATTGATTATATTATTCGATTGATAATAAGGACAAGACACTGAAGATGAGAATATACCAAAAATCCTAGTGTATACTTAAAGAATACTCGAAAATCCCCACTGTTCATTTAACCCTCTGGGGGTCATACTTCTTAGAGTGGTGATCCATTTACTTTTTTATTTATTATTTATTCATTCAATCTGGGCCAGCTTTTTGGCTAGATTTTCCCTCCTATTCCCAGGATACAGACGTGCAATCCCTTTGACACGTAAGAGATGACATTGATGAGGGTAGCAATTCCGAAACTGTCTCGCCAAAGGTTTAGGTTGAGAAATAGCACCCACCTCATCTTGACAGATTTTCTCCGCTGCCCTAATATTTTTGATGTGTTCCAAAGCTCCCGAGTTGTCATACCAATATAGATGAGTCCACAGAAACATGTGGCTTGATAGATGACCATAGATGTTCTACAATTAATGAAATACAGAATCTTGTAAGCCTACTCACCCATCGAATCCTGAAAGGTATTCGTTTTTTCAATATATCTGCACTCTTTGCAGTTGCCACACTTCCATGTGCCCCATTTGGGGCCCTTTGAGCCAAATATACATTGCTTAAAAAAATAAAGGGAACACTTAAACAACAGAATATAACTCCAAGTAAATCAAACTTCTGTGAAATCAAACTGTCCACTTAGGAAGCAACACTGATTGACAATCAATTTCACATGCTGTTGTGCAAATGGAATAGACAATAGATGGAAATTATTGGCAATTATGAAGACACCCTCAATAAAGGAGTGGTTCTGCAGGTGGGGACCACAGACCACATCTCAGTACCAATGCTTTCTGAGCTGATGTTTTGGTCACTTTTGAATGTTGGTTGTGCTTTCACACTTGTGGTAGCTTGAGACGGACTCTACAACCCACAGAAATTGCTCAGGTAGTGCAGCTCATCCAGGATGGCACATCAATGCGAGCTGTGGCAAGAAGGTTTGCTGTGTCTGTCAGTGTAGTGTCCAGAGGCTGGAGGCGCTACCAGGAGACAGGTCAGTACACCAGGAGATGTGGAGGGAGCCGTAGGAGGGCAACAACCCAGCAGCAGGACTGCTACCTCCGCCTTTGTGCAAGGAGGAACAGAAGGAGAACTGCCAGAGCCCAGCAAAATGACCTCCAGCAGGCCACAAATGTGCATGTGTCTGCACAAACGGTTAGAAACCGACTCCATGAAGGTGGTATGAGGGCCCGACGTCCACAGATGGGGGTTGTGCTCACAGCCCAACACCGTGCAGGATGCTTGGCATTTGCCACAGAACACCACGATTGGCAAAGTCGCCACTGGCACCCTGTGCTCTTCACAGATGAAAGCAGGTTCACACTGAGCACATGTGACAGACGTGACAGAGTCTGGAGACGCCGTGGAGAGCGATCTGCTGCCTGCAACATCCTTCAGAATGACCGGTTTGGCAGTAGACCAGTAATGGTGTGGGGTGGCATTTCTTTGGAGGGCCGCACAGCCCTCCATGTGCTTGCCAGAGGTAGCCTGACTGCCATTAGGTACCGAGATGAGATCCTCAGACCTCTTGTGAGACCATATGCTGGTGCGGTTGGCCCTGGGTTCCTCCTAATGCAGGACAATGCCAGACCTCATGTGGCTGGAATGTGTCAGCAGCTCCTGCAAGATGAAGTCATTGAAGCTATGGACTGGCCCGCCCGTTCCCCAGACCTGAATCCGATTGAGTACATCTGGGACATCATGTCTCGCTCCATCCACCAATGTCACGTTGCACCACAGACTGTCCAGGAGTTGGTGGATGCTTTAGTCCAGGTCTGGGAGGAGATCCCACAGGAGACCATCTGCAACCTCATCAGGAGCATGCCCAGGCATTGTAGAGAGGTCATACAGGCACGTGGAGGCCACACACAATACTCAGCCTCATCAGGAGCATGCCCAGGCATTGTAAGGAGGTCATACAGGCACGTGGAGGTCACACACAATACTGAGCCTCATTTTGACTTGTTTTAAGGACATTACATCAAAGTTGGATCAGCCTGTAGTGTGTTTTTCCACTTTAATTTTGGGGGTGACTCCAAATCCAGGCCTCCATTGGTTAATAAATTTGATTTCCATTGATGATTTTTGTGTGATTTTGTTGTCAGCACACTCAACTTTGTACAGAACAAAGTATTCAATGAGAATATTTCATTCATTCAGATCTAGGATGTGTTATTTGAGTGTTCCCTTTATTTATTTGAGCAGTGTATATGAAGATGTATCAGGTACATGATGACTATGTACTAGTATATCACGTAGTGTCTTATTACGTTTAGCCATAATCAATGGACGATTTGATAGAAAAGGAAGTATTGTCTGATCCTGTTGGAGAATTAGCCCAAATTTGGAGATGATATTAGTAATTTCCTTCCACCTCGAATGATAATTCGTGATTAATCGAACATGCCCATCAGATTCCTTTTTCTTTTTAGTAATGAGAAGATATTGTCTATTGGCGTGTTTGGCCCGATAGTAGGCCTGTTGAATAATTTCCATTTTGTACCACGTTGTAAGTATCTACTGGTCATATCACATGCCTATTCTTCAAAAGCTTTGTCTTGGTGACAAATACGATGTGCCCTAATAAATTGTCCGGACGGCATTGCCTGTATTACATGTGCCAGATGACTGATTTGGCATGCAAGAAAGCATTGGCACTAGTAATCTTGTGATAAATATTTGTATGCAACTGTCCATGGTCATCAACATGAATATCCAAATCCAGAAAATCAATTTTCTTTTGATCAATATGATGGGTTAGCTTAATATTCAATGCATTGTCATTGAGATATTTTAAGAATTTTTCAAGTTCCTCATGGGAGCCCTGCAAAATAAACAACACATCGTCTATGAATCTCAAGATATCACTTATCCCAATGACGTATGTTCAATGTTCTGGAATCGGATGCATTCACACTCCCAAAATCCCAAGGAGAGATTGGCATAAGATGGGGCCCAAGCCGCGGCCATTGCCACCTCTTTCTTCTGTAGGTAGTATCGATCTTTGAACACAAAATTATTATATAACAAAATGTATTCTGTTATGAATCCGGGTGGTGGAACCTCTGTGCTGTGATGCAAGGAGGGATCAGAGGGGTGTAACTAAGTGCCTACCCGGACCGACCCTGGCCACACAGCGGCTTAGTCGACTCTGTGAACCAAGGAGGGACCGGGAAGGTGAACCAGGTGCCACTCTGGGACCGACCTTGTGAGAGCAGGCGACTCCCATGGGACTGATGGCTGAAGCTGAAAGGCACAGCGGATGAGCACGGCCGGTTGACAGGCGGGCACGGCTGATAGACAGACTGGCGGGCACTGGGACCTTCAAGGTAGAGGTGAAGATGCTGGAGCTGTCCTAGGTAGAAGTGCTGAAACTGTTGTATCCAGAAGCACCAGAGCTGTCTACTAGCGTGGTGCTGAACCTGGATGGCACTGCCCTCCAACGTTGTGGTATTGAACCAAATGTTACTATAACGTCCTGGTTACAAGCCGTCCGCTGCTGTGGTGCTGAATCTAGACAGTTCTTCCCATATAAAAGCTGTCCACTGCTGTGGTGCTGAATCTAGACAGTACTGCCCAGATCAGAGCTGCCCACCGTTGTGGTGCTGAATCTAGGACTGTAGTGCCCAGAGGAGAGTTGCCAACCACTGTGGTGCTGAACCAGTACTATAGAAGGGAGAGAACACAGGAGCTCACCCCCGCTGCTGAGCAGAGATGCTAGATGTGCTGTAGTTGTCTTCTATTGTCCCTCAGCAGATAGCATCATGCTATGAATGGGATGTGCTCTGCTATATCCCTGCAGCTTGTAGATCAGGAATCAGGGCTTCAGTGTGCGTCACCTGAATGACAGCAGTCTGGCACCACCAATGCTGCTATGCGGGACATTGCGCCCTTTACTACTGCCTGCGATGTAAAACCCCTTCTGATTGGAGCCCATGGATCTGTGATTGGTTATTGAAGACACACCCTCGTACATGGTGGACTTGTCTGTTCCCTTTAAACATATGAGCGGTTCTCACATGTTGTGGCTGATGTCTGATGACATAAGTGCTATCCCCTCATTCTGTATCACTGCAGATGTCATCTGATGGGCGGCTGATGTATTCCATCACTATAGTACGGGTGAGTTCACAGCCATCTGTAGGAACAAAACACCATCTCATCCGTGTCATGTACAGAAGCATAAGTAAACAATGGTGCAGCGGTCTCAGGGAGCGCCAAAGGAATACTGGACAATATAATAGATGGCAACCGACTTTTGCCAGTGGCAGTGGTATTGGAGGAAGAATAAAAGTCGGTTGCCATCTATTATATTGTCCAGTATTCCTTTGGCGCTCCCTGAGACGCTGCACCATTGTTTACTTGTGAAATATCTCCATACGGAGCCAAAGCGGCAGGAGCAGCATGGTCTATTTGGATGTGTGAGGACCTGCGGTTATCCAGCCACCGGGTTAAACTACTGAGGACCTGCGGTGATGTGGTATCTGGTCCGGCAGGATCGTGTGACCACTTGAGGAGCACGGAGTTGCGAGGCAAACACCGACAGGACGGTACTACAAATAGAGGTGACCCGGAGCCTCATTAATCACACGCTTAATCTTGGTTGTGTAGACGTACACAACCATCACAGGTGAGTGTACTGGCACTTTTTAAATTAATTAAATAGCCCTGTGAGTCTACACATGCGCCCTTTCTTTTCTTTTCACATGTACAGAAGCATGTCACTATGCAAGTCGCCCCCGTACTCCTAAACATCAGCAATAAAGCAGGAAGGAGTGTGTCACTGAATGCAAGATGTGACGAGATAAAACCAACCTTGTAAGGCTACATGCGTAGTGGTCATAGCCACCTCCAGTTACTGTCACATAAAATTCCTGGTGCCACTGATAAAGGAGGGGAGATCTCCGTAATACGGTATCTGTGCACGTTTACTCCACCAGTGTCTGGAAGGAACGTTGAGCTCAGCTATGCTGCTCATGAGAGCGCAGGGTCCTAATGTCCACCATTACCACTCCATTCTTAGTCTAATTTTACATATCATTTCATCAATGTGTTTCATCTGACATTAACCTTATTCATTATATTTTCAATTAAACACTTTATTAATAATATCTAAAGATTTAAAAAAAGATAAGTATATGATAAACTATATGTCGGTTGCGAATAAATGTACTAAAGAATTTACTCTGCATCTCAAGTGTCATATCTACAGTGCCAAAGGTTTCCTTTCTGGATCTTATTGATATTCCTTCTATGCACTACATCTTCTAATTAGGAGTGCGAAACTTCTAACGCTTTACACTATGATAAACTGATATATATAAGTACTCGTATATACACTATTTGGACAAAACTTATAACAGCGAAGTACTGTTCATATAGTTAAGTGGCTTAGCAACGGTACAGGAGATAAGATGAGAATAATAGGTTTAGTCTTTAGGATAGGGTTAATGGATAGAGACTGCAAGATGTCGGTGAGTGACACGAAAGAGTGAGACGGACCCGTCCCATCGTGTGCGTAAGAAGGGCACGGTGGAAGAAAAAGAAACCATGCCCATTGCAGCAAGTCAAGGGAGAACGGGTGGAGACTCCCAGGAAACGGGCAGGTGAGCCAGAAGTGGCCTCCCCCAAGAATGGGCAGAGCAACGTAAGAGCACACCCACGGCAGAGTGGGCTGGGACCATTGTTGGTGAGGAGGTAAAGTGGCAAGAGAAGATAGAGTGCTACGGTTTACCTATTGAAAGTGATGGTCGGTGCTACGGCATTGTGCTCCGCGGTGTGCCCGGAAAGGTCAAGCGGAAAAGGAAGATGACGCAGCTGGAGCAAGAGATGAAGCCGGGTGAACTGTCATCAGTAGAGGCACAAACCAAGGTCCAGGGAAGGCCCATGATCCAATGCCTGACCTCAAGACAAAGGTTCGCCCGCAGTCCCCAAAACCAGAACTCGAATCCAAGGCGGAGGCAGCAGTGTCAGGGTGGCCAAGATCCTGCGACCAGGCAGGGTGACTGAAAGCTATGATGGCAGCCCTGGTGGTAAGTACACCTCAGCGTTCTGGAGAGTTATCAGCCTGGGAAACAGCCCTCATCCCCTGGCCACAGCAGTACATGGAAGAGACACCAGCCCTGGACCCCGTTGAGGCCAGATGGGTGGTGAAGGTCATTGAGGGTAAGAAGGAGTGGGAGAAATGGGTGAGGGCCCAACTCGAGCACCCAGGAGGTGGTGAAGTTGACCCGCCCAGGGGGGATATAGGGGGGAACTTGGTACCCGGGCCTTTACCTTCTTTGTAGGATGTCACGGCAGCCGGCTCCCGGGCCCATCCTCTGGGGTCGCTCTTTAAAAGGGGGTTTGTTAACAGTTTGTCTCGTGACGCCACCTGTGGTTCCCGATAATGAATACCGGCACTGCTGCAGACCTCCGGGGGTGATGGGATGGCAGCTGGGTGTTATGTTCTGCTACCAAAGCTAAGGAAAGAGAGGAGATCTGTCCCTACTATAAGACTCAGCTGAATCCCTACGATGTAACAGGGAACCTGATCCTGCGATCAGACCTGCTAAAGTCCTAATCTAGTCTGTACGGAGACCTATAGATTTGGGGAGGGAATCCCTACAAGTACTAAGGACTGGGAGGAATATGGGACACCTCCTAACAGAAATAGTAGCAGACAGACGAACAAACAAAATAGATAGAACCTAGAGGTCCGTAGACCAAGCAAACTAACAGAGTTAGATACAGAGCACAGGCTAGCTAGAAAGTAGATATACAATGAAGTCCAGCAAAGCCAGAAGGGCGGAGCAGGATTAAATAGGCCAACAAGGTCATGTGACCAGCAAAGGAAAAAAAACCTAACAGCAAGGTTCTAACACTGGGATGTTTCTGCTCCCCACAGGCGGAGCGGGCCCCCGGGGCAGGGTAGTTGCAGATGGTAATGCTGGGCGTGATAGTGCAGGTGCGGTAGCATGATGGAAATAACTGACAGAGGCAGTGGAGTGCAGTCATCCAAGTTTACTCACAGTTCTTTTTAGGTTCCTCGGGTACACTGTCCAGGTGTCAGACTCCCGCGTCACACTGCATTTGCCAGGCAGGGGTTCAGCACTCCTTCAGGTAGATTAGAAGCACTTAACGGGACCCCCTTTCTTATGTTCCTTCCTTGACTGACTTCACGCGCTGGGTCTTCTCACTCCTGCCCTGCACTCCCCACACACAGTACCGATCGGGTGCTCTGAAGTCCCTTCTGGGCAACCTGGAGTTCCCGGACCTGCTTGATGCCCTTCACGGCGACTAGGGTGAGGCTGTGGCAACTGCACCATGGAAGCGCAGAAGCCTCCGGTTTTTCCAGCCGAGACCTGGAGTAACACGGCTGGTCCAGGGACCAGTTCCCTTCCTGCGGCCTGATCCCTCTGATTCTTGGCAGATTCGGTCGTATGGGTGCCGTCCTGCACTCACCGTACCCCCTGGGATCCCTTCTGTTCCCGGAGCATTCCTCCCTTGCTCCCACTCCTCTCCTGGGCCTCTCTCACTAGGCCCACAATGGAGCAGAGCTCCTGAAGAGACTCTGCTCCCCTCCTCTCCTTGCTACTCACTGGCTGAACTGCACTGCTCCAACTAAGATGGCTTCCTTTTTTATATCTATTCTCTAAGTGCTCCCCTGTTCTACGTCCTCCACCCACACCCACTACTGGTTCCCCCTCTCCTTGGTTCCCCCCACTCCAGCCAGGGACAGGGCAGCAAAAGAAGTGCATAATGCCCTTCCAGCCGGCCTGGAGTAGTGCAGTGTTGAGTGCAGGTGTTGGGGTCCCGGGCAGTAATAATCTTTAATAATAATAATCTTTATATAGTGCTAACATATTCTGCAGCGCTTTACATACATTATTGTCGCTGTCCCCATCGGGGCTCACAATCTAGATTCCCTATCAGTATGTCTTTGGAGTGTGGGAGGAAACCAGAGAACCCAGAGGAAACCCACGCAAACACGGGGAGAACATACAAACTCCTTGCAGATGTTGTCCTTGGTGGGATTTGAACCCAGGACCCCAGCGCTGCAAGGCTGCCGTGCTAACCACTGCGCCACCGTGCCGCTGGCAGTACTTCCTCCTTACCTGAGAGAAGGAGATGCCACACTTCTGGGTGAGGTGCAGTACCTCTGTGGCGACTGAACCCTCAGGGGTGCCACAAAGTCATTGACCAGATGACCAGATGTGACATCCAATATTTCAGCCCTCAGCGGGAAGATCATGTCCAGCAATGACTCCTCCACGGTTAGTACCACAGCCTCAGGCCTGACAGGGGCAGCGAGTATTGCGGCTGCAGTGTGCGTTTTCAAGGGCCCCCACTGTATATGCTGTGTGTTGTCTTCCAGGTTCCAGAATGGTCGAGGATGACCATGTCCAAAGAGGGAATGTAAGAGTGATGGACTGTTCTGCAGCATTCCTACCCTTGAAGGCAATAATCCCTTTATGTGTACAGTGCCATGCGGTTTTACGAGTAATGTAAATAGCGATGTGTTTCTCTTACAGTGGCATGTAAAAGTTTAGGCCCCTTGGTAAAAAATTACTGTTATTGTGAACAGTAAAGCAAGTTGAAGATGAAATGATCTCTATAAAAGGGCTAAAGTTAAAGATGACACATTTCCTTTGTATTTTAGGCAAGAAAAAATCTTGTAATTTTTTACATTTTAAAAATTACACAAAGGAAAATGGGCTGATGCAAAAGTTTGGGCACCCTTGGAGATTTGTGTGCTCAGAAAACTTTGACCAAGGTTTCAGACCTTAATTAGCCTGTTAGAGTGCGTGCACATGGTCAGTAAATACTGCGGATTGGATGCAGCACACTTGCACAGCGTGCAATCTGCATCGGCCAGATGTTACAGCATAGTGGATGGGATTTATACAAATCCCATGTCCACTATGCGTCTCCGTGCTCCTGCAGCTCACCCGTGGAGACGGTCATGCAGTGCGTCTTCACAGACCGCAGCATGTCAATTTCTCTTGCAGAGACCCTAGTCTCCGCAAGAGAAATTATATCACTGTAATGTATAGGATGTGGTGAATCCGCATGGTTCATTGAACACATGAAGATTCACTTGCGTGCAGCGCTTTGGACGCAGCATAAAGTATGCTGCGTTCAAAGCGCAGCCAACACCGACCATCTGCACATACCCTAAAGGTTATGGCTTGTCCACTATCATTAGGAAAGGCCAGGTGATACAAATTTCCCAACTTTATAAAAACCCAGCCTCCTCTAACCTTGTGCCAAAAAACAGCAGCCATGGGTTCTTCTAAGCAGCTGCCTAGCACTCTGAAAATGAAAATGGTGGAGGCCCACAAAGCAAGAGTAGGCTATAAGAAAATAGCAAAGCGTTTTCAATTTGCAACCTTATTGACGGCATCGCTCGTCACTGCAGGAACGTCCTCAGGCTACTGTCAGTGAGTTCCAGCTGGCGTGCTGAGCAGTTACATACTCATGCAACCGCTCAACACACCAATCCGATGTAGCGGATCTGGGGATCATTGTTCGACATCATCAGTATGGATAATCTGCGGACAGGTGAGGATTACTTTGTTTTTTTATTTTTATGTGGATCTTAAGAAATGTGTAAAAGAGGGTCATTGAGTGTTTTGTTCAAACAAAGGTCTTTGCTCTGTGTGAGTTTTTTTACTTGAACTAATGGCGTCAGTAATCGGGATGTCTTATTCACGCCTCTCCATTACTAACCCCTGGGCTTGATGTCAGCAAACATCAAACAGCTGACATCAACCCCAAAACCATTACCCCACTTGCCAATGCACCAGGGCAAGTGGGAAGAGCCGAAAATAAGCACCAGAATTTCTGGGGTGGCTGAGGGCTCATGTTATTAGTCAGGGCGGAGGCCTATATCCATGGTCCCTTCCCAGCCTTTTAATATCAGCCTGCAGGTGTCTGTTTAGCCTTTGCTGGTTATTAAAACTAGGTGGGACACCACATAATTTTTTGGGGGATACCCCCTTTTTAATACCATTAAAGGCTAAGCAGACAGCTGTGAGCTGTTATTAATAAGCTGGGAAGATCCATGAATAGCGGCCCCTTCCCAGATTGCCCACTGCTTTCCCTCAGCTGTTAAGAAAATTAAATGGACCCCATCCCATTTTTTCAAAAATAAACACCTAAATTTGTAAGGATGTAAAACAACGCCAAAATGTAGACTAAACTATATATGAATAGACAATATAAGGTCCTAAGTTCCTGGGCTAAGTCATCACTGCTATGGCCGTACTTATGTATTTGAAGTCCCCCTTTCTCAAAATCTTTCTAATAAATTTAATTTCCCCAAGATTATTGTGAAAATCATATACAGTGGGTAAGGAAAGTATTCCAACCCCTTACATTTTTCACTCTTTGTTTCAGTGCAGCCATTTGGTAAATTCTAAAAAGTTAATTTTTTTTCTCATTAAAGTGCACTCTGCACCCCATCTTGACTGAAAAAAAACCCAGAAATGTAGAAATCTTTGCAAATTTATTAATAAAGAAAAACTGAAATATCACATGGTCATAAGTATTCAGACCCTTTGCTCAGTATTGAGTAAAAGCACCCTTTTGAACTAGTACAGCCATGAGTCTTCCTGGGAATGATGCAACAAGTTTTTCACACCTGGATTTGGGGATCCTCTGCCATTCTTCCTTGCTGATCCTCTCCAGTTCCATCAGGTTGGATGCCGAACGTTGGTGGACAGCCATTTGCAGGTCTCTCCAGAGATGCTCAATTGGGTTTAGGTCAGGGCTCTGGCTGGGCCAGTCAAGAATGGTCACAGAGTTGTTCTGAAGCCACTCCTTTGTTATTTTAGCTTAGTGCTTAGGGTCATTGTCTTCTTGGAAGGTGAACATTCGGCCAAGTTTGAGGTCCAGAGCACTCTGGAAGAGATTTTCATCCAGGATATCTCTGTACTTGGCCGCATTCATGTTTCCTTCAATTGCAACCATCGTCCTTTCCCTGCAGCTGAAAAACACCCCCATAGTATGATGCTGCCACCACCATGTTTCACTGTTGGGATTGTATTGGGCAGGTGATGAGCAGTGCCTGGTTTTCTCCACACATACCGCTTAGAATTATCACCAAAAAGTTCTATCTTCGTCTCATCAGACCAGAGAATCTTATTTTTCTCATAGTCTGGGAGTCCTTCATGTGTTTTTGAGCAAACTCTATGCGGGCTTTTATATGTCTTGCACTGAGGAGAGGCTTCTGTCGGGCCACTCTGCCATAAAGGCCCGATTGGTGGAGGGCTGCAGTGATAGTTGACTTTGTGGAACTTTCTCCCATCTCCCTGCTGCATCTCTGGAGCTCAGCCACAGTGATCTTGGGGTTCTTCTTTACCTCTCTCACCAAGGCTTTTCTCCCACGATTGCACAGTTTGGCTGGACGGCCAGGTCTAGGAAGACTTCTGGTGGTCCCAAACTTCTTCCATTTAAGGATTATGGAGCCCACTGTGCTCTTAGGAACTTCTTTTGTAACCTTGGCCAGATCTATGCCTTGCCACAATTCTGTCTCTGAGCTCCTTGGGCAGTTCCTTCGAGTTCATGATTCTCATTTGGACTGACATGCACTGTGAGCTGTGAGGTCTTATATAGACAGGTGTGTGCCTTTCCAAATCAAGTCCTACCAGTTTAATTAAACACAGCTGGACTCCAATTAAAGAGTAGAACTATCTCAAGGAGGATCACAAGGAAATGGACAGCATGTGACTTAAATATGAGTGTCTGAGCAAAGGGTCAGAATACTTATGACCATGTGATATTTCAGTTTTTCTTTTTTAATAAGTTTGCAAAAATTTCTACATTTCTGTTTATTTCAGTCAAGATGGGGTGCAGAGTGCACTTTAGTGAGAAAAAAAATGAACTTTTTAGAATTTACCAAATGACTGCAATGAAACAAAGAGTGAAAATGTAAAGGGGTCTGAATACTTTCAGTACCCACTGTATCCTTGAACATTACATTTAACTACCTTTTTGTATAAGGTGGCAAAGAATAAAACAAGCAGATAGGAAAAAACAAACTTAATCTATTTAAAAAATGATCAAAAAGAAATATTTCTGTCATGCGCCAAAACATGCAAAATAAAGCAAATAAACATTACAAATTATGATAAGGTGCAGAACTGTAATCAGGGCCAGGACTGGGTGCTGAAAAATGTGGGGGGATCAGCAACATGAGTAAGTGAGGGAAGTGGAGTAAAGGGTAGAAATACACCATGGTGCGGAGGGTTTGGTAGGTATGGCCGGTCCGTGGAACTAGATTTGCTGCCAACTATATCCTAATTTGGAAGGCGGCTCACAGCAGGTTCAAGATGATATAAGTATGGCAAATACAAACGGTATATTAGGATTGTCTGAATATGGGTTATTTTGTAGGTGAGGTTTAACACAAATAACTATTGAAGCCAGAACATTATGTGTCTAATTTTTTTCCAAAACATATCGCCACCAAAAGCGAAAATTTGGCAAGCCAGAATAAACACAAAAAAAAAGACAAAGAAAAGTCACTATCATACTAGCAGTCAAGGGCAGGCTGGGCTGGGGTGCAGAGGGGCAAATGCCCCCCCAGACCAGTTTCCAAGCAGCTGCTCAGGGCTGCCAGGGGACTGCACTGTACCTTTAAATATGTTCAGCTGCCGACCCGACCACATGGCAGAGATGCAGATACACCCCCTGCACGCTGTGTGGCTGAGTCTGCTGAAGTGACGTCACACAGCGAACCTGGAACTGATTCAGTCAGCCGGACAGGAGCCTGTGGATCGGAGACTTCAGTGGTCTCAGTCAGTATGAGGTCAGGAGGTCTGCAGTGAGGGGGAAGCGGGACTGTGCTCACCTTCTCATAAATTCACCCAGGATTCTATATTGTCCAATCAGAGGGCCAGCTGCTGGGGCTCCGTGTGAGTTATTGCAGGAGGCTGAACTTTCATGCAGATTAGGGTCCTCCTGTCAGTGCAAAAAGTTCAGTCTGGTGCAATAAATCACACTTAGTCCCAGCAGAGACCACAGACATCACAATACAAGACCCTGCACCGACTGATTACAGCTGAACCTACAGCACCTCATATTCTACTATATGGCCCCATATATAATATGTGAGGTCCTGTAGGCAGGTCCAGGTGTGTTCAGTAATAATAATCTTTATTTTTATATAGCGCTAACATATTCCGCAGCGCTTTCCATACATTATCGTCGCTGTCCCCATCGGGGCTCACAATCTAGATTCCCTATCAGTATGTCTTTGGAGTGTGGGAGGAAACCGGAGAACCCGGAGGAAACCCACGCAAACACGGGGAGAACATACAAACTCCTTGCAGATGTTGTCCTTGGTGGGATTTGAACCCAGGACCCCAGCGCTGCAAGGCTGCAGTGCAGTGTATATCCCTGTACATAATATACCACATCTAGTATACAGATTAGCCTATCATCTACTGTGATACACACATCAGATGTTTTAAAAAAATACACATTACTATACAACATCAGATGTCTATAGTGACAGTATATTATATACTAGTCATGTATTCTAATATATATTGTATGCATGTGGTATACTGTGTGAACAGATGTTATGTACAGGTAATGTGTGTATAGTATATCTGAACTCTACCCATGTCTGGTATATATAATACTGTAACTACAAAGTTCAGCCCGCGGACTGAGACAGCCGAAGGGCTGAAAACTGTGGTGCACGGGCCACACCATACTCTCCCCTATCCCAATATCACTGCTATCTGCAGTGTGGTGAATACATTGGTGGAAGACGGAGCCGCTGGCTCCTACTTCCACAGATCAGCTTTTGCGACTGACACAGCCAACATGATGACATCATGACATCACATCTGCTGTGTGGAGAGTCAGTGCACCGGAGAAAAGAACAGACCGCGGGGGAACGAGAGCGAGGTGAGTATGTCTTCTTTTTTTTTTTTCGTATGTGCATGGAATGTGTGCCTGTATATAGGGGGCTATGTGAGGACTCATACTGTATATAGGAGGCTATGTGAGGGCTCATATAGTATATAGGAGGCTATGTGAGGGCTCATATAGTATATAGGAGGCTATGTGAGGGCTCATATAGTATATAGGAGACTATGTGAGGGCTCATATAGTATATTGGAGGCTATGTGAGGGCTCATATAGTATATAGAAGGCTATGTGAGGGCTCATATAGTATATAGGAGGCTATGTGAGGACTCGTACTGTATATAGGAGGCTATGTGAGGGCTCATATAGTATATAGGAGGCTATGTGAGGGCTCATATAGTATATAGGAGGCTATGTGAGGGCTCATATAGTATATAGGAGGCTATGTGAGGGCTCATATAGTATATTGGAGGCTATGTGAGGGCTCATATAGTATATAGAAGGCTATGTGAGGGCTCATATAGTATATAGGAGGCTATGTGAGGGCTCACATTGTATATTGGAGGTTATGTGAGGCCTCACACTGTATATAAGAGGTTATGTGGGGCCTTACACTGTATATAGAAGGCTATGAGGGAATCATACTGTATATAGGAGGCTATTTGAGGGCTCATATTGTATATAGAGAGACTATGTGGGGGCTCACACTGTATATAGGAAGCTATGCGGATCTCATAATGTATATAAGAGGCCACGTGGGGTCTGACAATATATAGAGAGGCTATGTGAGGACTCACATTGTATAAAGGAGGCTATGTGGGACTCATACTGTACATAGGAGGCTATGTGGCGGCTAATAATATGTATACAGTAGAAGGCTATGTGGGGGCTCATACTGTATAAAGGAGGCTATGAGGACTCATACTGTACATAGGGGGCTCATACTATATATAGGAGGCTATATGCGGGCTCATAATGTACAAAGGAGGCTATGTGGCGGCTCATAATATGTATAGGAGGCTATGTGGGTCTCATACGGTATATAGGGGGCTATGTGGTGGCTAATACTGTATATAGGATGGAATATGAGGGCTCACACTGTATATAAGGGCTATGTGGTAGCTTACACTGTATATAGGGGCTATGTGGGGTGCATACTGTATGTAGGAATAATGTCTGTAATCTGCTGTGGAATTAATAGCACTATATACTGTACTTTTCAGATTATAGTACGCACTTTTCTCCTCCAAAAATTTTTGGGAAAATGGGGGTACGTCTTACAATCTGAATGTAGTTTACCGGGGCATTTGGGAGCGGCATTTTAGGGTCGCTGCTGCAGGAAGCTGGTGACGGCAGGAATGAGGCGATGCTGTGGGCCCCAGGCTGGGAAGGTGGGTGTCTGGATGTGCGACGGGCTCTGTGCTTTCACAAAATGTCGGAGGAGCCCCCGCACTTTCCATGGTTTTCAATGCGGTGAACTTGGAGAAAAAAGGCCACCAGAGGCGGCGCATGTGCGGATTGAGATCGTGACACCGAGATCTTGTCTCCCGAGGTCTCAACCTAAACATGTGCCGCCTCCGGTGGCCATTTTCCCTAAGTCTACAGCATTGAAAACCACGGGAAGTACAGGGGATCAGCCGGCATTTTGTGAAAGCACGGAGCCCGGCTCATCGTCGAACATCCCCCTCCCAGCCTGGGGTCCACAGCATCACCCCACTCCTGCCGCTGCCAGCTTCCTGGAGCAGCGACTCTGCTCCACCACAGCAGCCCCCTTCCCTGGGTAATCTACCGTAAAAGCAGACTATAAGAAGCACCACCATTTTATTAAAAACATTTTTTTCCTATTTTTCTCACCAAAATTTGGGGTGCGTCTTATGATACGGTGCATTTTATAATCTGCAAAATATGGTTAGTAAAATAAATAAATAAATAGGGAGCTGTGTGGGGGCTCATACTGTATAGAGGGGGCTATGTGTGTGCTCATATGGTATATAGGGGGGCTGTGTGTGGGCTCATACTGTATACAGGGGGCTGTGTGTGCTCATATGGTATATAGGGGGGCTGTGTGGGGGCTCATACTGTATACAGGGGGCTGTGTGTGTGCTCATATGGTATATAGGGGGGCTGTGTGGGGGCTCATACTGTATACAGGGGGCTGTGTGTGTGCTCATATGGTATATAGGGGGGCTGTGTGTGGGCTCATACTGTATACAGGGGGCTATGTGTGTGCTCATATGGTATATAGGGGGGCTGTGTGGGGGCTCATACTGTATACAGGGGGCTGTGTGTGTGCTCATATGGTATATAGGGGGGCTGTGTGTGGGCTCATACTGTATACAGGGGGCTATGTGTGTGCTCATATGGTATATAGAGGGGCTGTGTGGGGGCTCATACTGTATACAGGGGGCTGTGTGTGTGCTCATATGGTATATAGGGGAGCTGTGTGGGGGCTCATACTGTATACAGGGGGCTGTGTGTGTGCTCATATGGTATATAGGGGGCTGTGTGTGGGCTCATACTGTATACAGGGGGCTGTGTGTGTGCTCATATGGTATATAGGGGGGCTGTGTGGGGCTCATACTGTATACAGGGGGCTGTGTGTGTGCTCATATGGTATATAGGGGGGCTGTGTGGGGCTCATACTGTATACAGGGGGCTGTGTGTGTGCTCATATGGTATATAGGGGGGCTGTGTGTGGGCTCATACGGTATATAGGGGGATGTTGGCATACTTAATTCTGCTCAATATTAAGTGATATAAATATTATTTTATATTAATTGTAGTTAATATTAATATTGAGCAGAACTAATTTCAGCCTTTCAGCCTATTGGTTCAGGCCCCCACAACAGTTACGTTCTCTCATGTGGCCCCTCTGGAAAATGAATTGCCCACCCCTGATATATACCATCATTTATTATCCAGTATATAGCATCTGATGTCTGTATAACAGTATGTCCTATATCCCATCACATATTCTCCTGTATACTGGATGTCATATACTGTGCACAGACATCAGATGGTGCAGAGGAGAAGAAGTGACTGGTGTAATATCTAATGGCTGTACTCAAGGTGTAATGTGCACTAGTTACATATTAGCCTGTAGGTGGTATAATATATATACTATAGGCCCAGATATCCCATATTATATACAGGATAATAGGAGGCGGGTATAATATCCAGAGCTAACAAGCCTCCCCTATTCCCTGGGCCTGTCCCGATTTGAGGGCTCAGTCCCGGCCCGGCTCAGCTCTTCTCCCGGCAGGGGCGCTGCTGGGCACTGGGCTTTTCCTCCAGACACGCAGGCTTTCCATGCTGTGTGTGACCCCTTGTAGCTCCGCCTCCCGCTCTCTGCTCCTCCCCGGCATCAGGGCAGAGGAATTCTACTGGGCAGAGACCGCACAGCATGAGGAGGTGAGGGGTCAGGGGGCGGGGCCAAGTCTGCGGAGGACATGACAACAAGGTGAGGTCCTGAGGTGAGGGGGAGACCCGCAGCCTCTCCCATCTGTGGCTGCTGTTATTACAGGATGGGAGGGGGCTCATGCAATGTCACCAGCAGCTCTGCAGTCGGGACTAGGGGGGATGGGAAGGGGATTTAGGGACACTGCAGGGCTGACAGCTCTCCTGCGTACAGCCCATACTCTGCTGCTGATTGCAAACACCAGGCCCCACCACTGCCACTGGAGACATGATGGAGAAGAAGGGACTATATACATGTCATGTTGTGCCCGCTGTGTGTATGATGTGTGTGTGATGGTTGTGCCCGCTGTGTGTATGATGTCTGTGTGATGGTTGTGCCTGCTGTGTGTATGATGTCTGTGTGATGGTTGTGCCCGCTGTGTGTATGATGTCTGTGTGATGGTTGTGCCCGCTGTGTGTATGATGTCTGTGTGATGGTTGTGCCCGCTGTGTGTATGATGTCTGTGTGATGGTTGTGCCCGCTGTGTGTATGATGTCTGTGTGATGGTTGTGCCCGCTGTGTGTATGATGTCTGTGTGATGGTTGTGCCCGCTGTGTGTATGATGTCTGTCTGATGGTTGTGCCCGCTTTGTGTATGATGTCTGTCTGATGGTTGTGCCCGCTGTGTGTATGATGTCTGTCTGATGGTTGTGCCCGCTGTGTGTATGATGTCCGTGTGATGGTTGTGCCCGCTGTGTGTATGATGTCTGTGTGATGGTTGTGCCCGCTGTGTGTGTGATGGTTGTGCCCGCTGTGTGTATGATGTCTGTGTGATGGTTGTGCCCGCTGTGTGTATGATGTCTGTGTGATGGTTGTGCCCGCTGTGTGTATGATGTCCGTGTGATGGTTGTGCCCGCTGTGTGTATGATGTCCGTGTGATGGTTGTGCCCGCTGTGTGTATGATGTCCGTGTGATGGTTGTGCCCGCTGTGTGTTTGATGTCTGTGTGATGGTTGTGCCCGCAGTGTGTTTGATGTCTGTGTGATGGTTGTGCCCGCAGTGTGTATGATGTCTGTGTGATGGTTGTGCCCGCTGTGTGTATGATGTCCGTGTGATGGTTGTGCCCGCTGTGTGTATGATGTCTGTGTGATGGTTGTGCCCGCTGTGTGTGTGATGGTTGTGCCCGCTGTGTGTATGATGTCTGTGTGATGGTTGTGCCCGCTGTGTGTGTGATGGTTGTGCCCGCTGTGTGTATGATGTCTGTGTGATGGTTGTGCCCGCAGTGTGTATGATGTCTGTGTGATGGTTGTGCCCGCTGTGTGTATGATGTCTGTGTGATGGTTGTGCCCGCTGTGTGTATGATGTCTGTGTGATGGTTGTGCCCGCTGTGTGTATGATGTCTGTGTGATGGTTGTGCCCGCTGTGTGTATGATGTCCGTGTGATGGTTGTGCCCGCTGTGTGTATGATGTCTGTGTGATGGTTGTGCCCGCTGTGTGTATGATGTCTGTGTGATGGTTGTGCCCGCTGTGTGTATGATGTCCGTGTGATTTTTAACATAGCTCTTTGAAATAGGCAGGGGTGGGAGATTAATTTTCCCAAGGGGCCACGTGAGAGACCGTGACTGTTGTGGAGCCTGAACCAATAGGTTCAAATTAATTCAGCTCAATATTAATATTAACTTATTAATGATATATTTTTTGTATATTTATATTATCACTTAATATTGAGCAGATTTAAGTATGCTGACATCCCCCTATATACAGTATGAGCCCCCACAAAACCCCGTACATACAGTATTAGCACACACCACCCCTACCTACGGTATGAGCCCTCGCATAGCCCCCAATATACAGTAAGAGCCACCACAAGAAAGCCAGATGTCGTATAATGAATCTACATAAAGATGAGAAAGTTCTGGCGGCTCCGACTGTGAATGAGGGAACAAAAAATAATCCTCAGGTCCCAACAAGAGATGAGCAGGACTCACAGATGAGGCCGCACTGCCCGGAAGATAAGAGACTCATGGCCTCCAGTCCAGCCGCCAGGTAGCACTGACCTGGACGCCCGACTGGAGGCCCCGGAATCCATCTGCTCATCTCTAGTCCCAGCTGCCCTGGATACAGTGGACAGTCCTGGATTTGGGTCTGGGCCTTGCAGTCTCGGCCGTCTGCTGAATTTCCCTCACTACCAGCGCCCCTCTGACAACTCCTCCTGCCGGGCGAGAAAGATAATGGTAAATGGGCGTGGATTGGAGTGTGACCAGGGGCGAGGCCAAAATTTGCCGCGCATAGCATCTTTCTGTCCCCCTTTCTGTTCTTCAAGAGTTGAGAGGTATGAATATGTGATGTCTGTATCCCAGTATATCGCTTACCATCACATATTATGCTGTATACTGGATGTGATGGACTTTGATACTGGCATCCAATGTTATACAGAGGATAATATGTCACTGGTGTAATATCTGATGTCTGTGCTCATAGTGTGGTATATAACTGTCACATGCTATTCTGTATGTAATATCTGATGTATGTAGTCATAATATATCTTATTCCAGTACAGATGAGCGAATTGATTCGCAGGACACTGGTCAAACAGTCCCGTCAGTAGTCTGTGGCCACCAGACCAGAGTCCCGCGAGCCTCCTCCTGCCTGCCGGCATCTCTGACTCCTCTTTTGATTATAGTCTTTGCATGATGTCATCTTTTTGGCGTGACACATACATGACATTGTGCCTGGCTACAAATCAAAGGCAGAGAAAGAGAATGGTGTCAGGTAGGAGGCTGTCAGGGCTCCTATCCAGCAGCCACTGAATATTCATCTGACCATTGGATCAGGGTCCTGCAAATGAAGTTGCTCATCTCTATATATCAGTCATATATTCTCCTATGTATATTGTATTGTATGTGGCATAATATGTTCACTGTGTGCACAGACATCAGATGGGACACACATGATAATTAGTGACTCGTACATCATATACTATAATGTGGAGTTGACTTTTACATTGATGACTTGCTCGATCAAGTATGTAGGAAATAATACACAAAATAATAATTCCTAGGTATCTATCTGGCAGACCTGTGCTTATGTGTGGCCACCTTTAGGCTGTGTGCCCACTATGCGTTTTTTAAGCGTTTCTGCAACGGCAATTCCGCTGCAGAAACGCTTAAAAAACGCTTGGTAGAAGGTCTGCTATGTTCCCCAATGATAATCCGCATCTGCTGTGCACATACTGCGGAAATTTCCGCTGCGGATTATCAATGCGGAAAAATCCGCCGCACTACCAATTATTTTGTGTAATCGCAGTGTTTTCGCCGCCATTGACTTGCATTGAATTGCATAATATCCGCATGACTACATGTGCACATGCGGATATTTAGCGATTCAATGTGCGGATGGTACCCGGATTTGGAGAAGAAGAGACTCTCCTCCAGACCCGGGTACCATAGTACCTGTAAAAAAAAAAGAATTAAAATAAAAAATATACATTATATTTACCTTCTGATGGTCCCCGGTCTCCATAGCGATGCGTCCTGGCTTCCTGGCAGCTCATGATGGTCTAAAAGGACCTGCCATGACGTCATTTAGTCATGTGACAGGTCACGCGACCGCTGACGTCGGCGGTCGCTTGACCTTTCACATGACTAAATGACGTCATGGCAGGTCCTTTTACACAACCGCGAGACATCGGGAAGACCGGACGCATCGGATAAGGAGACCAGGGGCCGTCAGAAGGTAAGTATAATATTTATTTTTTACCATTCTTTTACGGTCACACTATATAAATCCATACCGGTTGCATGGATTTATATAGTGTGACCAAGTTGTCAAGCACTTTCCAAGTGATGCTAAAATCGCTTGCAAAGCGCTTGACAACCCGCATGCGGAAATGCATGTGAAGAGCGCTTCACTTCTGCTTGTCCCTGGCAGGAAAACTCATAGAATCCGCATGCGTTTTTTCTGCCAGGGAGATGCAGAAACGCTCTGGAAAAATTCTCAGCATTTCTGCATTGTGGGCACTTAGCCTTACTCTGTTTAGGAGTGTAGAAAAGCACAGCGTACCTTGGATTACTTGCATTACACCTCTAACAACCTAAATGCGTTTTGTAGTGGTCAGACATTGTACATATTATGCTTATGTATTACCAGTTTTAAATGCTCACCTGAACTGGACCAAGTGCTGTCATTTTTCTCCACGGGCAGCACTTAGACAATACGTTTGTGTGAATATAGCCTATGAAGCAGCTGGTAATAAACATGTTGAAGGGGTTTTCTGCGAACAAAAGTATATTTTAATCAATAGATCTTGGAATAATAATAACTCCCACAATTGGATGTGTTTAAATAAAATGTCCCTGTGCTGAGATAATGTTATAAATGTGCCCCTGCTGTGTACTGTGTAATGGCTGTGTCTGACTGTGCAGGAACATGGTCTGATCATACCACAGCTACTGGGCAGGGGGGAAGCAAAAGAGTATATAGCATCGATTAAATCACTGCACACTCTAGTTTCAAGATGCAAACGATGGGTCAAAACGTTCATTTACTGTTGCATTATTCCCTGCACCTTAAATGTGTCTTATTGCATGTCTTCAAATAGACTTTAGTTTGCGTCATGAAACTAGAATGTGCGGTGATTTAATCTCCGCCGATTCTGGGGATTCCACATCCCGTGTACCTGCACCTTGACCTACAGACTGTGTGCACTCTAATCATCTATATATAAAGAGAGTATATATACATTACAGCAGGGGATCACAGCTGAGTCTTTCTTTGAGCTAAAATATTGTTTAAAAACAGGCATTGAAATGTTTTACTCACAAAAAGAATCCTCTGTGATCCCCTGCTATCCTGCCTGTATCCTCTTTTTCTCCCCCCTGCCCAGGAGATGTGGTATGATCAGACCATGTTCCTGCACGGTCAGACACAGCCATTACACAGTACACAGCAGGGGCACATTTATAAGATTATCTCAGCACAGGAACATTATTATATCACATCCAATTGTGGAAATTATTATTACTCCAAGACCTATTGATTAAAATATACTATTGTTTGTGGGAAAACGACCTTTAAGGATGGGCCGCTACTCATGGACCACTGCTGTGTGCTTGCCCCCAGGCTAAAATTTGCCAGCCAGCCCCTGCTAGCAGTGGTATTAGAATACACACTATACATGTTATTACATACAGCATCCTTTACCTATAAAAATTGTATATAATCTCTTCCACTTTTCTTTCCAGTGGGTGTAGTGACAAGATTATGGAGCAGTTGTCGGGACCAGTGCCGCCGCGAGCGACAACAGGGTAGGAAGAGTGGTGATGTGGCTCTTAAAAAGAAAGGCCATACCTATATTATGACCGGCTCCAGTTTTTGACCCTAGTCCTAGATTTTCACCCGTAAGTGGCTATCTTTTTCAGTTTTATTTGTTGTAATGGTTTGATTATTATTTTGCATATTAAAAATGCTTTTTTCTCTGTCATCCCTGACCTTACAGATCTGACTGGACCTAAAAGGGAAATACCTGTAGCCCGGAGGTGCTGGAAGCCAGAGAGGAATCTGAAATGGAGGCCGGAGCTGGGGGCCAGAAAGAAGAAGAGCCTGCGGAGAGCACCAGTACACCACAGCCCCTCGACACCTCCCCTCATGCACCAATAAGCCAGCATTGCTACCGCCCCCCCATCACTGGCGTACGTGACATGGGAATACCTGTGAGTGATGATGATGAGAGTTTTTGTCTAAGCCTGGCCCGTTATTTCAGGCACGTTCCCTTTTTATTGAGGCTGCAGACCAGGGCTACCCTCCAAATTGTTTTGTCTGCCGCTGCGCCACCAAATTCACCGATGGCCATCTTTTAATTCCTTGAAAGGTGGCAACTTTCTGAGGACAACCAAACCCGGTCATTAGACCCCCCAAGAAGGGCACTCAGCAGACCCACCATCACGGCAGCCACCACCTCCAGTGCCAGCATCACGGCAATCACCACCACCTCCAGTACCAGCATCACAGCAGCCATCACCACCACCTCCAGTCACAGCATCACAGCAACCACCACCAACTACAGTGGCACCATCACGGCAGCCACCTTCAGTGCCAGCATCTTGGCAGCCACCTCCATTACCAGCATCACGGCAGCCAACAACCCCCTCACCAGCATGTCTCTTGCCCCAATCACCCTTGTTTTGTTGGCATGATGGCCAAAACACAGAAGACAAGGACAGACAAAGATCTGAGATACAGGATTTGTGTGCTGAGATGCCGCCATAGTCACTGAAAGGTGTTGCATAGATGCGTATTATATGGACGCTATATGGATGGCATAAGCATGGTCCGTTTGCTGTGCTTTTTTCTTCTCGCACACATTGACTTGCATTGGCGAGTCTCGTCTGATATATGCAGCCACTTGCAGCATGCTGTGATATTTTTTTCTCAGTTAGATCCGAGCTGGAAAAAAAAAATCACAGATGAACACATAATCATTCAATAACAAGAGTCAGAGTGCAATCCAATTTTTTTTTATCAGATTGCACTCGTGTGATTTAAACGCAGATGAGTATGAGCCCTTAGACTCAGCCAAAAGATTGTAGACATAGAGTATATCTTATTGCTCTAATAGGCATCTAGTCATTCAACAGAGGCCATTAACTATATATTCTACATGCAGGGCTTGTGAATTGTCCATTATTAAAATAAACAGTATATAAAAAGCAGTGCAGGAGGCAGCAGTGAAGGACGTGACAAATATTAATAACAATATGTAAAATAATCACAGGCTGCAATTACCCACCATATTTTTTCTTAAACCATGAAATCAACTTTTTCTTGCGGTTGTAAATTTGAAATGACAGTGATAGCTATTATGACATCACAAGGCACATGACATCATAGACATCACAATTGGAATAGAATGTATAAATTTCTACACTGCTGCCATCTTGTGTCACTATAACCTGACAGCTGGAAGAGGACGAGTCCAGGTAAGTAGCTCTTTACTTTTAAGCTTTGGTATACTTATAGTGTATCCACCGGATTTATCATGGATTGCCGGGAACACTCTGTAATAAGACATTTTCAGGACAACCCCTTGTCTAAATGAGAAATTGCTGACGATCAGTTGATATTAGGTGGGTGGGGGAGGTCAAGTTGGGACATCTTTATGGGGCTCCATTTTTGGGTAGTTTTGCCATTTATGTGGACAAATTATTTTATTATCATTCTCTGTTCTCAGATCTTTGGTTCCTATTGAATTAGGGGCTGACATTGGAGTTGTAGTTTAACCCCTTTAAAGCTCAAGACGTACTAATATGTATCTGCGCCATGGGACTTAAGAGCCTGATACGTATTAGTACGTCTTTGCGATCGTGCCCGCACACAGACTGTGTGGGCGCGATCGCCGCCGGGTGTCAGCCGATTGTCGCAGCTGAGTCGATCGCAGCATTGCGGGGGCAAGGGGAGGTGATCGGGATACTCACCTCTCCTGCCGGCGTCCAGCGATGTCTGCCGCGGCTTCCTGAATGTTGCCATGACGACCCAATGTCGTCATGACAACATCTGGGTCACCAGACAGCAGGAAGATATTTTGGCATGCGCAGTGCATGACCAAAGTATCTTCTGCATTTGCAGCGCTGACAGCCTGTATAGCACAGGGCTGGTGCTCCATCCCTATGCTATACAGGCGATCAGAATAAAAAAAGTGAAAGTCCCATAGTGGGACAAAGAATAAAAGTAAAAAAAGTGTCAGAAAGTGAAGAAAATAAAAAAAATAAATAAAAAAAATAATCCACCAAAAATAAAAATATAATGTACCCATCAATAAATATTATTATGAAAAAAAAAACAATAAAAGTACACAAATTTGGTATCGCCGCGTCCGGAATGACCTGACCTATAAAACTGTCCCACTATTTAGCCCCTTCAGTGAACATGGTAAAAAAAATAAATAAAAAATGAAGCAAAAAACAATGCTTTATCATCATACCGCCAAACAAAAAATGGAATAACACGCGATCAAAAAGACGAATATAAATAATAATCATACCACTGAAAACGTCATCTTGTCCCGCAAAAAACAAGCCGCCATACTGCTCCATCAGCCGAAAAATAAAAAAGTTATAGCTCTCAGAATAAAGCGACACAAAAAAAATATTTTTTCTATAAAATAGCTTTTATTGTGTAAAAGCGCCAAAACATAGAAAATCGATATAAATGTGGTACCGCTGTAAACGTACTGACCCGAAGAATAAAGCTACCTTATCAATTTTGCCACACGCGGAACAGCATAAAAAGCAAAACAAAAAACAATTCCTGAATTGTTGGTTTTTTATTATTCTGCCTCCCATTAATCGGAATAGAGAGCGATCAAAATATGTCACGTGCCTGAAAATGGCACCAATAAAAACGTCAACTCATCCCGCAAAAAACAAGACGTCACATGACTGTCGGCCAAAATATGGAAAAATTATAGCTCTCAAAATATGGCGATGCAAAAACTAGATTTTATGAAAAAATGCGTCTTTTAGTGTGTGACAGCTGTCAATCATAAGAACCCGATATGATTCTGGTATCGCTGTAATCGCACTGACTCGAAGAATAAAGTTGTCTAAACGGTGTAAAATATAAACTCTAGGGTTAGGGTTAGGGCTAGGGTTAGGGTTGGGCTATGCCTGAGAGGATGAGATCCACCCCTATCACTGGGCAAGAAGCCAAAAGCACAAAATAAAAAGAGAAATCCTACTTCCTCCTTCAGGAGGACCCTGAGTGGGCAAACCCAACACATGAGACACCGGGCTAGAGGCCAACCACGACACAAGCTTTAAAGGGAATCTGTCACTCCCTAGGACTTATCAGACCTCTAATATGGGCGTAAAGGTTATAGAAATGTAAATCTATACATACTTCTATGGCCCATATTAGAGGTCTGCTTGCTTTGAAATATCCTGGCTGCGGCCTGCTCTCGCTCTGGCTCTGGCCTGGCTTTGCCCTGGCTCTGTCCTGCTCTCGCTCTGGCTCTGTCCTGCTCTCGCTCTGGCTCCGGCCTGGTCTCGCACTGGCTCTGGCCTGCCCTCGCCTTGGCTCCGGCCTACTCTCGCCCTGGTTCTGGCCTGCTCTCGCTCTGGCTCCGGCCTGCCCTTGCCTTGGCTTCGGCCTGCTCTCGCCCTGAATCTGGCCTGCTCTCGGTTTGGCTCTAGCCTGCCCTCGCCCTGGCTCCGGCCTGCTCTCGCTCTGGCTCCTTCCTGCTCTCGCTCTGGCTCCTTCCTGCTCTCGCTCTGGCTCCTTCCTGCTCTCGCTCTGGCCTGCCCTTGCCTTGGCTTCGGCCTGCTCTCGCCCTGAATCTGGCCTGCTCTCGTTTTGGCTCTGGCCTGCCCTCGCCCTGGCTCTGGCCTGATCTCGTTCTGGCTCTGGCCTGCTCTCGCTCTGGCTCTGGCCTGCCCTCACCTTGGCTCCGTCCTGCCCTCGCCCTGGCTCTGGCCTGCCCTCACCCTGGCTCCAGCCTGCTCTCGCTCTGGCTCCGGCCTGCCCTCGCTCTAGCTCCGGCCTGCCCTCGCTCTGGCTCCGGCCTGCTCTCGCTCTGGCTCCAGCCTGCCCTCGCCCAGGCTTTGGCCTGCTCTGTCTCTGGCCTGCCCTCGCCCTGGCTCCGGCCTGCTCTGACTCTTGCCTTCCCTCGCGCCTTCTCTGGCCTGCCCTCGCTCTGGCTCTGGCCTGCCCATGCCTTGGCTCCGGCCTGCTCTTCCTCTGGCCCTGGCCTGCCCTCGTCTTGACTCTGACCTGATCTCTCTCGCTCTTGTTCTGGCCTGCCTTCGCCTTGGCTCCAGCCTGCTCTCTCTCTGGCCTGCCCTCACCCTGGCTCTGGCCTGCTCTCTCTCTGGTTCTGGCCTGCCCATGCCTTGGCTCCGGCCTGCTCTCTCTCTGGCCTGCCCTTGCCTTAACTCCGGCCTACTCTCGCTCTGACCTGCCCTCGCCCTGGCTCTGGCCTACCCTCGCCTTGGCTCCGGCCTGCTCTCACCTTGGCTCTGGCCTGCTCTCGCTCTGGCTCCGGCCTGCCCTCACCCTGACTCCGGCCAACCCTCGCATTGGCTCCAGCCTGCTCTCGCCCTGGCTCTGGCCTGCCCTTGCTTTGGCTCTGGCCTGCTCTCGCTCTGGCTCTATCCTGCCCTCGCCTTGGCTCCGGCCTGCTCTCGTCCTGGCTCCGGCCTCCTCTCGCTCTGGCCTGCCCTCGCACTGGCTCCAGCCTGCTCTCTCTCTGGCTCTGGCCTGCCCTCGCACTGGCTCCAGCCTGCTCTCTCTCTGGCTCTGGCCTGCTCTCGCTCTGGCTCTGGCCTGCCTTCGCCTTGGCTCCGGCCTGCCCTCGCTCTGGCTCAAGCCTGCTCTACCTCTGGCTGTGGCCTGCCCTTTCCTTGGCTCCGGACTGCTCTCGCTCTGGCTCTGGCCTGCTCTCGATCTGGCTCTGGCCTGCCGTCGACTTGGCTCCGGCCTGCTCTCGCTCTGGCTCTGGCCTGCCCTCAGGGCCTTGGCTCCGACCTGCTTTCGCTATGGCCTGCCCTCGCCTTGGCTCCGGCCTGCTCTCGCTCTGGCCTGCCTTGGCTCTGCCTCTGGCCTGCCCTCGCCTTGGCTCCGACCCTGCTCTCTCTAGCTCCGGCCTGCCCTCGCCCTGGCTCCGGCCTGCCATCGCTCTGGCTCCGGCCTGCTCTCGCCCTGGCCCCGGCCTGCTCTCGCTTTGGCTTCTGCCTGCCCTCGCCCTGGCTCTGGCCTGCCCTTGCTCTGGCCCTGGCCAGCCCTCGCCTTGGCTCCGGCCAGCTCCTGCTTTTGCTCCGACCTGAGGACCTTGTCTCCGGCCTGCTCTTGCCCTGGCTCCGGCATGCCCTCGCTCTGGCTCCGGCCTGCCCTCGCCCTGGCTCCGGCCTGCTCTCGCCCTGGCTCCGGCCTGCTCTCGCCCTGGCTCCGGCCTGCTCTCGCTCTGGCTCCGGCCTGCCCTCGCCCTGGCTCCGGCCTGCTCTCACTCTGACTCCGGCCTGCCCTCTCCTTGGCTCCTGCCTGCTCTGTCTCTGGCCTACTCTCGCTGTAGCTCCGGACTGCCCTCGCCCTGTCTCCGGCCTGGTCTCGCTCTGGCCTGCCCTCGCCCTGGCTCCGGCATTCTCTCGCTCTGGCACTGGCCTGCTCTCGTTCTGTCTTTGGCCTGCCCTCGCCTTGTCTTCGGCCTGCTCTCGCTCTGGCTCTGGCCTGCCCTGGCTCTGCCACTGGCCTGCCCTCGCCTTGGCTCCGGCCTGCCCTCTCCTTGGCTCCGGCCTGCTCTTGCTTTTGCTTCGGCCTGCTCTCGCCCTGGCTCCGGCCTGACCTTGCTCTGGCTCTGGCCTGCCCTCGCCTTGGCTCCGGCCAGCTCCTGCTCTGGCTTCGGCCTGCTCTCGCCCTGGCTTCGGCCTGCTCTCGCCTTGGCTCCGGCCTGCTCTCGCCCTGGCTCCGGCCTGCCCTCGCCCTGGCTCCGGCCTGCCTTCTAACTGGCTCCGGCATGCCCTTGCTATGGCTCCTTCCTTCCCTCGCCCTGGCTCCGGCCTGATCTCGCTCTGGCCTGCTCTCTCTCTGGCTCTGGCCTGCTCTCGTTCTGGCTCTGGCCTGCCCTCACCTTGTCTCCAGCCTGGTCTCGTTCTTGCTTTGGCCTTCCCTCGCCTTGTCTCTGTTCTCAGATCTTTGGTTCCTATTGAATTAGGGGCTGACATTGGAGTTGTAGTTTAACCCCTTTAAAGCTCAAGACGTACTAATACGTATCTGCGCCATGGGACTTAAGAGCCTGATACGTATTAGTACGTCTTTGCGATCGCGCCCGCACACAGGCTGTGCGGGCGCGATCGCCGCCGGGTTTCAGCCGATTGTCGCAGCTGAGTCGATCGCAGCATTGCGGGGGCAAGGGGAGGTGATCGGGATACTCACCTCTCCTGCCGGCGTCCAGCGATGTCTGCCGCAGCTTCCTGGATGTTGCCATGACGACCCAATGTCGTCATGACAACATCTGGGTCACCAGACAGCAGGAAGATATTTTGGCATGCGCAGTGCATGACCAGAGTATCTTCTGCATTTGCAGCGCTAACAGCCTGTATAGCACAGGGCTGGTGCTCCATCCCTATGCTATACAGGCGATCAGAATAAAAAAAGTGAAAGTCCCATAGTGGGACAAAGAATAAAAGTAAAAAAAGTGTCAGAAAGTGAAGAAAATAAAAAAAATAAATAAAAAAAATAATCCACCAAAAATAAAAATATAATGTACCCATCAATAAATATTATTATGAAAAAAAAAACAATAAAAGTACACATATTTGGTATCGCCGCATCCGGAATGACCTGACCTATAAAACTGTCCCACTAGTTAGCCCCTTCAGTGAACATGGTAAAAAAAATAAATAAAAAATGAAGCAAAAAACAATGCTTTATCATCATACCGCCAAACAAAAAATGGAATAACACGCGATCAAAAAGACGAATATAAATAATAATCATACCACTGAAAACGTCATCTTGTCCCGCTAAAAACAAGCCGCCATACTGCTTCATCAGCCGAAAACTAAAAATTTATAGCTCTCAGAATAAAGCGATGCAAAAAAATTATTTTTTCTATAAAATAGCTTTTATTGTGTAAAAGCGCCAAAACATAGAAAATCGATATAAATGTGGTACCACTGTAAACGTACTGACCCGAAGAATAAAGCTACCTTATCAATTTTACCACACGCGGAACAGCATAAAAAAAAAAAAAAAAAAAAAAAACAATTCCTGAATTGTTGGTTTTTGATAATTCTGCCTCCCATTAATCGGAATAGAGAGAGATCAAAATATGTCACGTGCCTGAAAATGGCACCAATAAAAACGTCAACTCATCCCGCAAAAAACAAGACGTCACTTGACTCTGTCGGCCAAAATATGGAAAAATTATAGCTCTCAAAATATGGCGATGCAAAAACTAGATTTTACGAAAAAATGCGTCTTTTAGTGTGTGACAGCTGTCAATCATAAAAACCCAATATGATTCTGGTATCGCTGTAATCGCACTGACTCGAAGAATAAAGTTGTCTAAACGGCGTAAAATATAAACTCTAGGGTTAGGGTTGGGCTATGCCTGAGAGGATGAGATCCGCCCCTATCACTGGGCAAGAAGCCAAAAGCACAAAATAAAAGGAGAAATCCTACTTCCTCCTTCAGGAGGACCCTGAGTGGGCAAACCCAACACATGAGACACCGGGCTAGAGGCCAACCACGACACAAGCTTTAAAGGGAATCTGTCACTGCCTAGGACTTATCAGACCTCTAATATGGGCATAAAGGTTATAGAAATGTAAATCTATACATACTTCTATGGCCCATATTAGAGGTCTGCTTGCTTGGAAATATCCTGGCTCCGGCCCGCTCTCGCTCTGGCTCTGGCCTGGCTTTGCCCTGGCTCTGTCCTGCACTCGTTTTGGTTCTAGCCTGCCCTCGCCCTGGCTCCGGCCTGCTCTCGCTCTGGCTCCTTCCTGCTCTCGCTCTGGCTCCTTCCTGCTCTCGCTCTGGCTCCGGCCTGCTCTCGCCCTGGTTCCGGCCTGCCCTTGTCTTGGCTCCGGCCTTCTCTTGCTCTGGTTCTGGCCTGCCCTTGCCTTGGCTCTGGCCTACTCTCGCTCTGGCTCCGGCCTGCCCTTGCCCTGGCTCCAGCCTGCTCTTGCTCTGTCTCTGGCCTGCCCTTGCCTTTGCTCCGGCCTGCTCTCGCTCTGGCTCTGGCTTGCCCTTGCCTTGGCTCCGGCCTGCTCTTGCTCTGGCTCCGGCCTGCCCTCGCCTTGGCTCTGGCCTGCTATCGCTCTGGCTCTAACCTGCCCGAGCTCGCTTTGGCTCTGGCCTGCCCTCGCTCTTGCCCTTGCCTGCCCTCGCCTTGGCTCCGGCCTGCTCTGACTTTGGCTCGGGCGTGCCCTCGCCCTGGCTCCGGCCTGCTCTCGCTCTGGCCTGTCCTCGGCTTGGCTCCGGCCTGCTCTTGCCCAGGCTCCGGCCTGCCCTCGCGCTGGTTTCGGCCTGCCCTCGCCTTGACTCCAGCCTGCTCTCGCCTTTGCTCCGACCTGCTCTCTCTTTGGCTCTGGCCTTCTCTCGCCCTGGCTCCTGCCTGCCCTCGCCCTGGCTCCGGCCTGCCCTCGCCCTGGCTCCGGCCTGCCCTCGCCCTGGCTCCAGCCTGCCCTCGCCCTGGCTCCAGCCTGCCCTCTCTCTGGCTCTGGCCTGCCCTCGCCCTGGCTCCGGCATGTTCTCGCCTTGCTCTGGCCTGCTATCGCTCTGACTCTAGCCTGCCCGAGCTGGCTCTGGCTCTGGCTTGCCCTCGCTCTGGCTCTTGCCTGCGCTTGCCTTGACTCCGGCCTGCTCTGACTCTGGCTTGGGCCTGCCCTCGCCCTGGCTTCGGCCTGCTCTCGCCCTGGCTCCGGCCTGCTCTTTCCCTGGCTCCGGCCTGCTCTCGCCCTGGCTCCGGCCTGCTCTCACCCTGGCTCTGGCCTGCTCTTGCCCTGGTTCCGGCCTGCCCTTGCCTTGGCTCCGGCCTGCCCTTGCCTTGGCTCCGGCCTTCTCTTGCTCTGGCTCCGGCCTGCCCTTGCCTTGACTCTGGCCAACTCTCTCTCTGGCTCCGGCCTGCCCTTGCCCTGGCTCCGGCCTGCACTCACTCTGCCTCTGGCCTGCTCTCGCTCTGGCTCTGGCCTGCCCCTGCCTTTGCTCCGGCCTGCCCTCACCATGGCTCCGCCTGGTCTCGCTCTGGCCTGCTCTCGCCCAGGCTCTGGCCTGCTCTCGCTCTTGCTCTGGCCTGCTCTCGCTCTGGATCCGGCCTGCCATTTCTCTGGCTCCGGCCTACTCTCGTTCTGGCTCTGGCCTGCCCTCGCACGAACTCCGGCCTGCTCTCGCCCTGGATCTGGCCTGCTCTCGCCCTGGATCTGGCCTGCTCTCGCCTTGGCTCCGGCCTTCTCTCGCCCTTGCTCCGGCTTGCTCTCTCTCTGGCTCTGGCCTGCCCTTGCCTTGACTCCCGCCTGCTCTCGCCCTTGATCCGGCTTCCTCTATCTGGCTCTGGCCTGACCTCGCCTTGGCTCCGGCCTACCCTCGCACGGGCTCCGGCCTGCTTTCGCCCTGGATCTAGCCTGCTCTTGCTCTGGCTCCGGCCTGCCTTCACCCTGGCTCCAGCATGCCCTCTCTCTGGCTCTGGCCTGTCCTCGCCCTGGCTCCGGCATGTCCTCGCTCTCTATCCGGCCTCCTCTCGCCTTGGCTCCGGCCTGCTCTCGCCTTGGCTCCGGCCTGCTCTCGCCTTGGCTCCGGCCTTCTCTCGCCCTGGCTCCGGCCTGCTCTCACCCTGGTACTGGCCTGCCCTTGCCTTGGCTCCGGCCATCTCTCGCTCTGGCTCCGGCCTGCCCTCGCCTTGGCTCTGGCCTGCCTTCGCCATGGTTCCGCCTGCTCTCGCTCTGGCCTGCTCTCGCTCTGGCTCCGGCCTGCTCTCGCTCTGGCTCTGGCCTGCTCTCCCTCTGGCTCCAGCCTGCCATCGCTCAGGCTCTGACCTGCCCTTGCACTGGCTCCGACCTGCCCTCGCTCTGGATCCGGCCTGCCCTCGCTCTGGATCCGGCCTGCTCTCGCCTTGACTCCGGCCTGTTCTCGCCTTGGCTCCGACGTGCTCTCGCCCTGGCCCCGGCCTGCTCTCGCCCTGGTTCCGGCCTGCCCTTGTCTTGGCTCCGGCCTTCTCTTGCTCTGGTTCTGGCCTGCCCTTGCCTTGGCTCTGGCCTACTCTCGCTCTGGCTCCGGCCTGCCCTTGCCCTGGCTCCAGCCTGCTCTTGCTCTGTCTCTGGCCTGCCCTTGCCTTTGCTCCGGCCTGCTCTCGCTCTGGCTCTGGCTTTGCCTTGCCTTGGCTCCGGCCTGCTCTTGCTCTGGCTCCGGCCTGCCCTCGCCTTGGCTCTGGCCTGCTATCGCTCTGGCTCTAACCTGCCCGAGCTCGCTTTGGCTCTGGCCTGCCCTCGCTCTTGCCCTTGCCTGCCCTCGCCTTGGCTCCGGCCTGCTCTGACTTTGGCTCGGGCGTGCCCTCGCCCTGGCTCCGGCCTGCTCTCGCTCTGGCCTGTCCTCGGCTTGGCTCCGGCCTGCTCTTGCCCAGGCTCCGGCCTGCCCTCGCGCTGGTTTCGGCCTGCCCTCGCCTTGACTCCAGCCTGCTCTCGCCTTTGCTCCGACCTGCTCTCTCTTTGGCTCTGGCCTTCTCTCGCCCTGGCTCCTGCCTGCCCTCGCCCTGGCTCCGGCCTGCCCTCGCCCTGGCTCCAGCCTGCCCTCGCCCTGGCTCCAGCCTGCCCTCTCTCTGGCTCTGGCCTGCCCTCGCCCTGGCTCCGGCATGTTCTCGCCTTGCTCTGGCCTGCTATCGCTCTGACTCTAGCCTGCCCGAGCTGGCTCTGGCTCTGGCTTGCCCTCGCTCTGGCTCTTGCCTGCGCTCGCCTTGACTCCGGCCTGCTCTGACTCTGGCTTGGGCCTGCCCTCGCCCTGGCTTCGGCCTGCTCTCGCCCTGGCTCCGGCCTGCTCTTTCCCTGGCTCCGGCCTGCTCTCGCCCTGGCTCCGGCCTGCTCTCACCCTGGTTCCGGCCTGCCCTTGCCTTGGCTCCGGCCTGCCCTTGCCTTGGCTCCGGCCTTCTCTTGCTCTGGCTCCGGCCTGCCCTTGCCTTGACTCTGGCCAACTCTCTCTCTGGCTCCGGCCTGCCCTTGCCCTGGCTCCGGCCTGCACTCACTCTGCCTCTGGCCTGCTCTCGCTCTGGCTCTGGCCTGCCCCTGCCTTTGCTCCGGCTTGCTCCCGCTCTGGCTCTGGCCTGCCCTCGCCTTGGCTCCGGACTGCTCTCGCTTTGGCTCTGGCCTGCCCTTGCTTGGCTCCGTCCGGCCTGCTCTGGCTCTGGCCTGCCCTCGCTCTGGCTCTGGCCTGCCCTCGCCTTGTCTCCGGCCTGATCTGACTCTGGCTCTGGCCTGCCCTCGCCCTGCTTTCGCCTTGGTTCCGGCCTGCTCTCGCCCTGGCTCTGGCCTGCTCTCGCCCTGGTTCCGGCTGCCCTTGCCATGGCTCCTGCCTTCTTTCTCTCTGGCTCTGGGCTGCCCTTGCCTTAGCTCTGGCCAAATCTCTTTCTGGCCAAGGCGAAGGCAGGCCAGAGCCACAGCGAGAGCAGGCCAGAGCCTGAGCGAGAGCAGGCCGGAGCCAAGGCAAAGGCAGTCCGGAGCCAGAGCGATAGCAGGCCGTAGCCATGGCAAAGGCAGGCCGGACGGAGCCAAGGCGAGGGCAGGCTGATACCTGAGCGAGAGAATGCCGGAGCCAGGGCGAGGGCAGGCCAGAGCAAGAGCAGGCCGTAGACAGGGCGAGGGCAGGCCGGAGCCAGAGCAGGCCGTAGACAGGGCGAGGGCAGGCCGGAGCCAGAGCGAGAGCAGGCCGGAGCCAGAGCGAGAGCAGGCCAGAGCGAGAGCAGGGCGAGGAGGGCAGGCCAGAGCGAGAGCAGGGCGAGGAGGGCAGGCCAGAGCGAGAGTAGGCCAGAGCCAAGGCAAGGGCTGACCAGAGCGAGAGAAGGCCAGAGCCAAGGCGAGGGCAGGCCGAAACCAGGACGAGAGCAGGCCGGAGACAGGGTGAGTGAGGCCAGAGCCAGAGCGAGAGCAGGCCGGAGCCAGGGCGAGGGCAGGCCAGAGAGAGAGCAGGCCGGAGCCAGGCGAGGGCAGGCCAGAGCGAGAGCAGGCCAGAGCCAAGGCGAGAGCAGGCCAGAGCCAAGGCGAGGGCAGGCCAGAGCCAGAGCGATAGCAGGCGAGAGCCAGAGCGAGAGCAGTCCGGAGCCAGAGCTAGGGCAAGCCAGAGCGAGAGCAGGCTGGAGCCAAGGCGAAGGCAGGCCAGAACAAGAGCGAGATCAGGTTAGAGTCAAGAGGAGGGAAGGCCAGAGCAAGAGCAGGCAGGAGCCAGGCCGGGGGCAGGCCAAAGCCATAGCAAGAGCAGGCCAGAGCCAGGGTGAGAGCAGGCCGGAGCCAAGACGAGGGCTAGCCGGAGTCAGAGCAAGGGCAGGCCGGAGCCAGGGCGAGGACAGGCCGGAGCCAGAGTGAGAGCAGGCCAGAGCCAGGGTGAGAGCAGGCCGGAGCAAAGGCGAGGGCAGTCCAGAGCCAGATCTAGAGCAGGCCGGAGCCAGGGCGAGGGCAGGCCAGACAGAGCGAGAGCAGGCCATAGCCAAGGCGAGGGCACGCCAGAGCGAGAGCAGGCCGGAGCCAGGGCGAGGGCAGGCCAGAGCGAGAGTAGGCCAGAGCCAAGGCAAGGGCAGGCCAGAGCGAGAGAAGGCCAGAGTCAAGGCAAGGGCAGGCCGAAACCAGGACGAGAGCAGGCCGGAGACGGGGTGAGTGATGCCAGAGCCAAAGCGAGACTAGGCCGGAGCCAGGGCGAGGGCAGGCCAGAGAGAGAGCAGGCCGGAGCCAGGCGAGGGCAGGCCAGAGCGAGAGCAGGACACAGCCAAGGCGAGGGCAGGCCTGAGCCAGAGCTATAGCAGTCCGGAGCCAGAGCTAGGGCAGGCCAGAGCCAGAGCAGGCCTCAGCCAGAACGAGAGCAGGCTGGAGCCAAGGCGAAGGCAGGCCAGAATAAGAGCGAGATCAGGTTAGAGTCAAGACGAGGACAAGCCGGAGCCAAGGCATGGGCAGGCCAGAGCCAGAGAGAGAGAGCAGGCCGGAGCCAGGGCGAGAGCAGGCCCCTGCCAATGCGAGGGCAGGCCGGAGCCAATGCGAGGGCAGGCCGGAGCCAGAGGGGCAGGCCGGAGTCAGGGCGGCCTGCAGAGGGGCAGGCCGGAATCAGGGCGAGGGCAGTCCGGAGCCAGAGCGAGAGCAAGCCGGAGCCAAGGCGAGAGCAGGCCGGAGCCAAGGCGAGGGTAGGCCAGAGCCAAGGCAAGGGCAGGCCAGAGCGATAGAAGGCCAGAGCCAAGGCAAGGGCAGGCCGGAACCAGGTCGAGAGCAGGCCGGAGACAGGGCGAGGCCAGAGCCAGAGCAAGAGCAGGCCAGAGCTAGAGCAAGAGCTGGCCGGACAAGGCGAGGGCAGACCAGAGCAAGAGCAGGCCAAAGCAAGAGCAGGCCGGAGCCAGGGCGAGTGCAGGCCAGAGCAAGAGCAGTCTGGAGGCAAGGCAAGGGCAGGCCAGACAGAGCCAGAGCGACAACTGGCCTACGCCAGAGCGAGAGCAGGCCGGAGCCAAGGCGAAGGCAGGCCATAACAAGAGCGAGAGCAGGCCGGAGTCAAGACGAGGGCAGGCCAGACATTACAGCAGTAGTGTAATTATCAGATTTGTGTCTCATAATAAGCAATGAAGGTTCCTGTGCTAGGACAGCAAGCAGAGATCTTAGAAACCTTGAAGAATTGATACAGAAAGTGTATTAGATGCTGTAGAACTTTCCATGTAATAACATTTATTTGTAAGAACCGATCCCGAGAATGTGTCTCAGAAACGAGTGGAGTCTGAGCATGTGCAGCTCTGCTGTATTCAGGGGCGTAACAACCGTGGTCACAGAGGTCGCAACCGGGCCCATGCGGGTGGGGGCCTGCTGACGCCAGCACAAACTTCAACTGGATGTGCGTCCTCAAACCCACATTCAGCTGAAGTGGATTGTGGCACAGAGACCTATGAGCAAGAGCAGGCCAGAGCAAGAGCAGGCCAGAGCCAGGGCGAGGGCAGGCCAGAGCCAGAGCAAGAGCAAGCCAGAGCAAGGGCGGGAGCAGGCTGGAGCCAAGGCGAGGGCCAGCCGGAGCCAGAGTAAGGGCAGGCCGGAGCCAGGGCGAGGACAGGCCAGAGCGAGAGCAGGCCGGAGCCAAGGCGAGGGCAGGTCAGAGCCAGATCCAGAGCAGGCCGGAGCCAGGGCGAGAGGGCAGGCCAAACAGAGCGAGAGCAGGCCGGAGCCAAGTCGATGGCACGCCAGAGCGAGAGGAGGCCGGAGCCAAGGCACGGGCAGGCCGGAACCAGGACAAGAGCAGGCCGGAGACAGGGTGAGGCCAGAGCGAGAGTAGGCCGGAGCCAGGGCGAGGGCTGGCCAGAGAGAGAGCAGGCCGGAGCCAGGGCGAGGGCAGTCCAGAGCGAGAGCAGGCTGGAGCCAGGGCGAGGGCAGGCCAGAGCGAGAGCAAGCCAGAGCCAAGGCGAGGACAGACCATAGCCAGAGCGAGACTAGGCCAGAGTAAGAGTGAGAGCAGTCCGGAGCCAAGGCGAAGGCAGGCCATAAGAAGAGCGAGAGCAGGCTGGAGTCAAGACAAGGGCAGGCCAGAGCCAGAGCAAGAGCCGGCCAGATCCAGAGCAAGAGCAGGCCGGAGCCAGGGCGAGGGCAGGCCAGAGCAAGAGCAGGCCGGAGCCAGGGCGAGAGTAGGCCGGAGCCAGAGCAAGAGCAGGCCGCAGCCAGGGCGAGGGCTGACCGGAGCCAGAGCAAGGGCAGGCCGGAGCCAGGGCGAGAGCAGGCCGGAGCCAAGGCGAGATTTTTGGCGGAGCCAAGGCGAGGGCAGGCCAGAGCGAGAGCGGGCCGGAGCCAAGGCGAGGGCAGGCCAGAGCCAGAGCAGGCCGGAGTCAGGGCGAGGGCAGGCCAGAGCGAGAGCAGGCTGGAGTCAAGGCGAGGGCAGGCCAGAGCTTGAGTAGGCCAGAGCCAAGGCAAGGGCAGGCCAGAGCGAGAGAGGGCCGGAGCCAGGACGAGGGCAGGCCAGAGCTAAGGCAAGGGCAGGCCAGAGCGAGAGAAGGCCGGAGCCAAGGCAAGGGCAGGCCGGAACAAGGGCGAGAGCAGGCCGGAGACAGGGCGAGGCCAGAGCCAGAGCGAGGCCAGAGCGAGAGCAGGTGAGAACCAGAGCGAGAGTATGCCGGAGCCAGAGCCAGAGCAGGTCGGAGACAAGGGTAGAGCAGGCTGGAGCCAAGGCGAGGGCAGGCCAGAGCCAGGGCGAGAGCAGGCCGGAGCCAAGGCGAGGGCAGGCCAGAGCCAGAGCAGGTCGGAGCCAGGGCGAGGCAGGCCAGAGTCAGAAAAAGAGCAGGCCGGAGCCATGGCGAATGCACGCCAGAGCGAGACGCAGGCCGTAGCTAGGGCGAGGACAGGCCAAAGCCAGAGCGAGAGTAGGCGAGAGCCAAGGCAAAGGCAGGCAAGAGCTAGAGCGAGAGAAGGCCGGAGCCAAGGCAAGGGCAGGCCGGAACCAGGGGGGGGAGCAGGCCGGAGACAGGGCGAGGCCAGAGCGAGAGCAGGCCAGAGCGAGAGTAGGCTGGAGCCTGGGCGGGGGCAGGCCAGGGCGAGGGCAGGCCAGAGCGAGAGGAGGCCGGAGCCAGGGCGAAGAGCAGGCCGGAGTCAGAGCGATGGCAGGCCAGAGCCAGGGCGAGGGCAGTCCGAAGCTAGAGCGAAAGTAGGCCAGCGCCAAGGCGAGAGCAGGGCCGGAGCCAAGGCGAAGGCTGGCCAGAAGAAGAGCGAGATCAGGCCGGACAAGACGAGGGCAGGCAGGAGCAAGAGCAGGCAGGAGCAAGGGCGAGGGCAGGCCAAAGCCAGAGCAAGAGCAGGCCAGAGCCAGGGCGAGAGCAGGCCGGAGCCAAGACGAGGGCTAGCCGGAGTCAGAGCAAGGGCTGGCCGGAGCCAGTGCGAGGACAGGCCAGAGCCAGTGCGAGGACAGGCCGGAGTCAGGGCGAGAGCAGGCCGGAGTCAGGGCGATAGCAGGTCGGAGCCAGGGCGAGAGCAGGCCGGAGCCAAGGCTAGGGCAGGCCAGAGCCTGATCCAGAGCAGGCCGGAGCCAGGGCGAGGGCAGGCCAGACAGAGCGAGAGCAGGCCGTAGCCAAGGCGAGGGCACGCCAGAGCGAGAGCAGGCCAGAGGGAGAGCAGGCCGGAGCCAGGGCGAGGGCAGGCCAGAGCGAGAGTAGGCCAGAGCCAAGGCAAGGGCAGGCCAGAGCGAGAGAAGGCCAGAGTCAAGGCAAGGGCAGGCCGAAACCAGGATGAGAGCAGGCCGGAGACAGGGTGAGTGAGGCCAGAGCCAGAGCGAGAGCAGGCCAGAGCGAGAGTAGGCCGGAGCCAGGGCGAGGGCAGGCCAGAAAGAGAGCAGGCTGGAGCCAGGCGAGGGCAGGCCAGAGCCAGAGCGATAGAAAGCCGGAGCCAAGGCAAGGGCAGGCCGGAACAAGGGCGAGAGCAGGCCGGAGACAGGGCGAGGCCAGAGCCAGAGCGATAGCAGGTCAGAACCAGAGCGAGAGTATGCCGGAGCCAGGGCGAGAGCAGGTCGGAAACAAGGGTAGAGCAGGCTGGAGCCAAGGCGAGGGCAGGCCAGAGTCAGGGCTAGAGCAGGCTGGAGCCAAGGCGAAGGCAGGCCAGAGCCGGAGCCAGGGCGAGGCAGGCCAGAGTCAGAGCAGGAGCAGGCCGGAGCCATGGCGAAGGCACGCCAGAGCGAGAGCAGGCCGGAGCCAGGGCGAGGACAGGCCAGAGCCAGAGTGAGAGTTGTCGAGAGCAAAGGCAGGCAAGAGCTAGAGCGAGTGAAGGCCGGAGCCAAGGCAAGGGCAGGCCGGAACCAGGGGGGGGAGCAGGCCGGAGACAGGGCGAGGCCAGAGCGAGAGCAGGCCAGCGCCAGAGCGAGAGTAGGCTGGAGCCAGGTCGAGGGCAGGCCAGGGCGAAGGCAGGCCATAGCCAGAGCGAGAGCAGGCCGGAGCCAGGGCGAAGAGCAGGCCGGAGTCAGTGCGATGGCAGGCCAGGGCGAGGGCAGTCCGAAGCTAGATCGAAAGTAGGCCAGCGCCAAGGCGAAGGCAGGCCAGAAGGAGAGCGAGATCAGGCCAGAGTCAAGACGAGGGAGGGCAGGCCAGAGCCAGAGCAAGAGCAGGCCAGAGCAAGAGCAGGCAGGAGCCAGGGCGAGAGCAGGCCGGAGCCAGGGCGCGGGCTAGCCGGAGTCAGGGCAAGGGCAGGCCGGAGCCAGGGCGAGGACAGGCCGGAGCCAGAGTGAGAGCAGGCCGGAGCCAGGGCGAGAGCAGGTCGAAGCCAGGGCGAGAGCAGGCGGAGCCAAGGCGAGGGCAGGCCAGAGCCAGATCCAGAGCAGGCCGGAGCCAGGGCGAGGGCAGGCCAGACAGAGCGAGAGCAGGCCGTAGCCAAGGCGAGGGCACGCCAGAGCGAGAGCAGGCCAGAGCGAGAGCAGGCCGTAGCCAAGGCGAGGGCACGCCAGAGCGAGAGCAGGCCAGAGCGAGAGCAGGCCGGAGCCAGGGCGAGTGCAGGCCAGAGCGAGAGTAGGCCAGAGCCAAGGCAAGGGCAGGCCAGAGCGAGAGAAGGCCAGAGTCAAGGCAAGGGCAGGCCGAAACCAGTACGAGAGCAGGCCGGAGACAGGGTGAGTGAGGCCAGAGCGAGAGCAGGCCAGATCAGGCCAGAGCGAGAGTAGGCCAGGGCGAGGGCAGGCCAGAGAGAGAGCAGGCCGGAGCCAGGCGAGAGCAGGTCAGAGCGAGAGCAGGCCAGAGCCAAGGCGAGGGCAGAGCCAGAGCGATAGCAGGCCAGAGCCAAAGCCAGATCAGGCCTGAGCCAGAGCGAGAGCTGGCTGGAGCCAAGGCGAAGTTTGGCCAGAACAAGAGCGAGATCAGGTTAGAGTCAAGACGAGGGAAGGCCAGAGCAACAGCAGGCCGGAGCCAGAGCGAGGGCAGGCCAGAGCCAGAGCGAGAGCAGGCCGGAGCTAGGGAGAGAGCAGGCCGGAGCCAAGGAGAGGGCTGGCCGGAGCCAGAGCTAGGACATGCCGGAGCCAGAGCGAGAGCAGGCCGGAGCCAAGGCGAGAGCAGGCCGGAGCCAAGGCGAGGGCAGGCCAGAGCCAGACCGAGAGCAGGCCGTAGCCAGGGCGAGAGAAGGCCGGAGCCAAGGCGAGTGCAGGCCAGAGCCAGATCCAGAGCAGGCCGGAGTCAGGGCGAGGGCAGGCCAGAGTCAGAGCGAGAGCAGGCCGGAGCCAAGGCGAGGGAGCGCCAGAGCGACAGCAGGCCAGAGCGAGAGCTGGCCGGAGCCAGGGCGAGTGCAGGCAAGAGCCAGAGCCAGAGTAGGCCAGAGCCAGCGCGAGAGAAGTCCGGAGCCAAGGCAAGGGCAGGCCGGAACAAGGGCGAGAACAGGCCGGAGTCAAGACGAGGGCTGGTCAGACAGAGCAAGAGCAGGCCAGAGCCAGAGCACGAGCAGGCCGGAGCCAGGGCGAGGGCCGGCCAGAGCAAGAGCAGGCCGGAGCCAGGGCGAGAGCAGGCCGGAGCCAAGGCCAGAGCTGGTAAGGAGCCAGAGCAAGGGCAGGCCGGAGCGAGTACAGGCCGGAGCCAGGGCGAGAGAGAGCAGGCCGGAGCCAAGGCGAGGGCAGGCCAGAGCCAGACCGAGAGCAGGCCGGAGCCAGGGCGAGAGCAGGCCGGAGCCTAGGCGAACGCAGGCCAGAGCCAGATCCAGAGCTGGCCGGAGTCAGCGTGAGGACAGGCCAGAGTCAGAGCGAGAGCAGGCAGGAGCCAAGGCGAGGGCACGCCAGAGCGAGAGCAGGCCAGAGCCAAGACAAGGGAAGGCCAGAGCGAGAGAAGGCCGGTGCCAAGGCAAGGGCAGGCTGGAATAAGGGCTAGAGTAGGCCCGAGACAGGGCGAGGCCAGAGCGAGAGCAGGCCACATCCAGAGTGAGAGTATGCCGGAGCCCGGGCGAGGGCAGGCCAGAGCCAGAGAGAGAGCAGGCCGAAGCCAAGGCATCGGCAGGCGAGAGCCAGAGAGAGAGCAGGCCGGAGCCAGAGCGAGGGCAGGCCAGAGCGAGAGCAGGTCGGAGCCAGGGCGAGAGCAGGCCGGAGCTAATGCGAGGGCAGGCCGGAGTCAGGACGAGGGCAGGCCAGAGCAAGGGCAGGCCGGAGTCAGGGCGAGAGCAGGCCGCAGCCAAGGCAAGAGCAGGCCGCAGCCAAGGCAAGAGCAGGCCGGAGCCAAGGCAAGGGCAGGCCAGAGCCGGAGAGAGAGCAGGCGAGAGCCCGAGAGAGAGCAGGCCGGAGCCAGGGCGAGAGTAGGTCATAGTCAAGGCTAGAGCAGTCCGGAGCTAGAGCAAGGGCAGGCCGGAATCAGTGCGAGGGCAGGCCGGAGTAAGAGCAAGGGCAGGCTAGAGTCAGGGTAAGGGCATGCTGGAGCCTGAACGAGAGCCGGCCGGAGCTAAGGCGGGAACAGGCCGGAGCCAAGGCGAGGGTAGGCCAGAGCCAGAGTGAAAACAGGCCGTAGCCAGGACGAGAGCAGGCCGGAGCCAGAGCGAGGGCAGGCTAGAGCGAGAGCAGGTCGGATCCAGGGCGAGAGCAGGCCGGAGCTAAGGCACGGGCAGGCCGGAGCTAGAGCAAGGGCAGGCAGTAGCCAGGGCGAGGTCAGGCCAGAGCGAGAGCAGGTCGGAGCCAAGGCAAGAGCAGGCTAAAGTCAGGGCGAGGGCATGCCGGAGTCAGAGCCGGCCGGAGCTAAGGTGGGAACAGGCCGGAGCCAAGGCGAGGGTAGGCCAGAGCCAGAGTGAAAACAGGCCGGAGCGAGGACGAGGGCAGGCCGGAGCCAGGACGAGGGCAGGCCGGAGCCTCAGCGAGGGCAGGCCAGAGCGAGAGAAGGCCGGAGCCAAGGCAAGGTCAGGCCGGAACCAGGGCGAGAACAGGCCAGAGCCAAAGCGAGAGTAGGCCAGAGCCAGAGAGAGAGCAGGGTGGAGCCTCGGCGAGGGCAGGCCGGAAACAGAGCGAGAACTTGTCGGAGCCAGGGCGAGGGCAGGCCGGAGCCAGAGCGGTGGCAGGCCGGAGCCAGGGCGAGGGCAGTCCGGAGCTAGAGCGAGAGCAGGCCGGAGCCAGGGCGAGAGCAGGCCAGAGCGAGAGCAGGCCGGAGCCAGGGCGAGAGCGGGCCGGAGCCTATGCGAAGACAGGCCAGAGCGAGAGCATGCCGGAGTCAAGACGAGGGCAGGCCAGAGCCAGAGTCAGAGAAGGCCGGAGCCAAGGCGAGGGCAGGCCAGAACCAGAGCGAGAGCATGCCGGAGTCAAGACGAGGGCAGGCCAGAGGCAGAGCAAGAGCAGGCTGGAGCCAGGGCGAGGGCTAGCCGGAGCCATGGCGAGGGCGGGCCGGAGCCAAGGCGAGAGCTGGCCAGAGTCAGAGTAAGGGCAGGCCGGAGCCAGGGCGAGGGCAGGCCGGAGCCAGAGCAAGAGCAAGCCAGAACCAAGGCGAGAGCATGCCGGAGCTAAAGCAAGGGCAGTCCAGAGCGAGAGCCGGCCGGAGCCAGGGCGAGAGCAGGCCGTAGCCAAGGAGAGGGCAGGCCAGAGCCAGATCCAGAGCAGGCCGGAGCCAGGGCGAGGGCAGGCCAGAGTCACAGCGAGAGCAGGACGGAGCCAAGGCGAGGGCACGCCAGAGCGAGAGCAGGCCAGAGCGACAGCAGGCCAGGGCGAGGGCAGGCCAGATCCAGAGCAAGAGTAGGCCAGAGCCATGTCAAGGGCAAGCCAGAGCTAGAGCAAGAGAAGGCCGGAGCCAAGGCAAGGGCAGGCCGGAACCAGGGCGAGAGCAGGCCGGAGACAGTTCGAGGCTAGAGCGAGAGCTGGCCAGAGCCAGAGCGAAAGTAGGCCGGAGCCAGGGCTAGGACAGGCCAGAGCCAGATAGAGAGCAGGCCGGAGCCAGGGTGAGGGCATGCCAGAGCCAGATAGAGGGCAGGCAGGAGCCAGGGCGAGAGCAGTCCGAAGCCAAGGCAAGGGCAGTCCGGAGCCAGGGCGAGGGCAGTCCGGATGTAGAGCGAGAGCAGGCCGGATCCAAGGCGAGATTAGCCCGGAGCCTAGGCGAGGGCAGGCCAGAGGCAGAGCCAGGGCAGGCCAGAGCGAGAGTAGGTCGGAGCCAGGGCGAGAGCAGGCCGGAGCCAGGGCAAAGGCTGGTGGGAACAAGGGCGAGAACAGGCCGGAGTCAAGACGAGGGCAGACCAGATCCAGAGCAAGAGCAGGCCAGAGCAAGAGTAGGCCGGAGCCAGGGCGAGGGCTGACCAGAGCCAGAGCAAGTGCAGGCCGGAGCCAGGGCGAGAGCAGGCCGGAGCCAAGGCGAGAGCTGGCCGGAGCCAAGGCGAGAGCTGGCCGGAGCCAGAGCAAGGGCAGGCCGGAGCCAAGGCGAGGGCAGGCCAGAGCCAGACCGAGAGCAGGCCGGAGCCAGGGCAAGAGCAGGCCGGAGCTAAGGCGAGGGCAGGCCAGAGCCAGATCCAGAGCAGGCTGGAGTCAGGGCGAGGGCAAGCCAGAGTCAGTGCAAGAGCAGGCCGGAGCCAAGGCGAGGGCACGCCAGAGTGAGAGCAGGCCAGAACCAAAGCGAGAGCAGGCCGGAGCCCGGGCGAAGGCCGGCAAGAGCCAGATCGAGAGTAGGCCAGAACCAGGGCAAGGGCAGGCCAGAGCGAGAGAAGGCTGGAGCCAAGGCAAGGGCAGGCCGGAACAAGGGCTAGAGCAGACCCGAGACAGGGCGAGGCCAGATCGAGAGCAGGCCACAGCCAGAGTGCGAGTGTGCCGGAGCCAGGGCGAGGGCAGGCCAGAGCCAGAGAGAGAGCAGGCCGGAGCCAGGGCGAGGGCGGGCCAGAGCCAAAGCGAGAGCATGCCGGAGCCAGGGCGAGAGCAGTCCGGAGCTAAGGCGAGGGCATGCCGGAGCCAGAACGATGGCAGGCCGGAGCCAGGGCAAGGGCAGTCCGGAACTAGAGCGAGAGCAGGCCGGAGCCAAGGTGAGAGCTGGCTGGAGCCAAGACGAGTGCAGGCCAGAGGCAGAGCCAGGGCAGGCCAGAGCGAGAGCAGGCCGGAGCCAAGGCAAGGGCAGGCTAGAGCCAGAGCAAGAGCAGGTCAGAGCCAAGGCGAGGGCAGGCCAGAGCGAGAGTAGGCCGGACCCAAGTCGAGGGGAGGCCAGAGCGAGAGCAGGCCAGAGCCACAGCGAGAGCAGTCTCCCGGAGCCAAGTCAAGGGCATGCCAGAGCGAGAGCAGGCCTGAGCCAGAGCAAGAGCAGGCCGGAGCCAAGGCGAAGGCAGGCCAGAACAAGAGCGAGATCAGGCCAGAGTCAAGACGAGGGCAAGCCAGAGCCAGAGGAAGAGCAGGCCGGAGCCAAGGCATTGGCAGGCGAGAGCCAGAGAGAGAGCAGGCCTGAGCCAGAGAGAGGGCAGGCCAGTGCGAGAGCAGGTCGGAACCAGGGCGAGAGCAGGCCGGAGCTAATGCGATGACAGGCTGGAGCTAGAGCAAGGGCAGGCCCGAGTCAGGGCGAGGGCAGGCCAGAGCAAGGGCAGGCTGGAGTCAGGGCGTGGGCAGGCCGGAGCCAGAGCGAGAGCAGGCCGGAGCCAAGGCAAGAGCAGGCCGGAGCCAAGGCGAGGGTAGACCAGAACGAGAGCAGGCCTGAGAAAGGACGAGGCAGGCCGGAGCCAGGGCGAGGGCGGGCCAGTGTCAGAGCGAGAGCCGGCCAGAGCTAAGGCAAGGGCAGGCCAGAGCCAGAGAGAGAGCAGGCCGGAGCCAAGGCATGGGCAGGCCAGAACCAGAGAGAGAGCAGACCGGAGCCAGGGCGAGAGCAGGTTGGAGTCAAGGCTAGAGCAGGCCTGAGCCAATGCAACGGCTGGCTGGAGCTAGAGCAAGGGCAGGCCGGAATCAGGGCGAAGGTAGGCTGGAGCCAGAGCAAGGGCAGGCCGGAGTCAGGGCGAGCTCAGACCGGAGCGAGAGCAGGCCGGAGCCAAGGCGAGGTTAGACCAGAATGAGAGCAGGCCTGAGGAAGGACGAGGGCAGGCCGGAGCCAGGGCGAGGGCAGGCCGGAGTCAGAGCGAGAGCCCCCCAGAGCCAAAGCAAGGGCAGGCCAGAGGCAGAGTCAGAGCAGGCCGGAGCCAAGGTGAGGGCAGGCCGGAGCCAGAGCGAGAGCGGGTCGGAGCCAAGGCTAGGGCAGGCCAGAGCTAGAGTGAGAGCAGGTAGGAGCCAGAGTGAAGGCAAGCCGGAGCCAGGGGAGGGCAGGCCAGAGCCAGAGGGAGGGCAGGCCAGAGCGAGAGCAGGCCAGTGCCAGAATGAGAGCTGTCCAGACAGAGCCAAGGCAAGGGCAGGCCAGAACCAGAGCTAGAGCAGGCCGGAGCCAGGGCGAGGGTAGGACAGAGCCAGAGCGAGAGCAGGTCGGAGCCAGGGCGAGATCAGGCCGGAGGCAGAGCTATGGCAGTCCGGAGCCAGGGCAAGGGCAGTCCGGAACTAGAGTGAGATCAGGCCGGAGCCAAGGTGAGAGCTGGCTGTAGCCAAGGCGAGAGCAGGCCAGAACCAGAGCTAGAGCAGGCCGGAGCCAGGGCGAGGGCAGGACAGAGCCAGAGCGAGAGCAGGTCGGAGCCAGAGCGAGAGCAGGTCGGAGCCAGAGCGAGAGCAGGTCGGAGCCAGAGCGAGAGCAGGTCGGAGCCAGGGCGAGAGCAGGCCGGAGCCAAACGAGGGTAGGCCGGAGCCAGGACGAGGGCAGGCCGGAGCCTGGGCGAGAGCAGGCCGGAGCCAAGGCGAGGGCAGGACAGAGCCAGAGCAGGCCGGTGCCAGGGCAAAGGCAGGCCTGAGTCAGAGCGAGAGGAGGCCGGAGCCAAGGCGAGGGCATGCCAGAGCGAGAGCAGGCCGGAGCCAGGACGAGGGCAGGCCAGAGCGAGAGTAGGCTAGAGCCAAAGCGAGGGCAGGCAAGAGCGAGAGCAGGCCGGCGCCAGGACGAGGGCAGGCCGGAGGCTGGGCGAGAGCAGGCCGGAGCCAAGGCGAGGGCAGGACTGAGCCAGAGCAGGCCGTAGCCATTGCGAGGGCAGGCCAGAGTCAGAGCGAGAGGAGGCTGGAGCCAAGGCGAGGGCATGCCAGAGCCAGAACGAGAGCAGGCCGCAGCCAGGGTGAGGGCAGGCCAGAGCGAGAGTAGGCTAGAGCCGAGGCTAGGGCATGCCAGAGCGAGAGCAGGCAGGAGCCAAGGTAAGGGGAGGCCGGAAACAGGGCGAGAGCAGGGCGAGGCCAGAGCTCGCGAGAGCAGGCCAGAGCCAGAGCGAGAGTAGGCCGGAGCCAGGGCAAGGGCAGGCCAGAGCCAGAGAGAGAGCAGGCCGGAGCCAGGGCAAGGGCAGGCCAGAGCCAGAACAGTTCGGAGCCAGGGCGAGAGCAGGACGGAGCTAAAGCGAGGGCAAGCCGGAGCCCGAGCTGTGGCATAGAGGAGCCAAGGCGAGGGCAGTACGGAGCTAGAGCGAGAGCAGGCCGGAGCCAAGACGAGAGCAGGCCGTAGCCAAGGCGAGGGCAGGCCAGAGGCAGAACCAGGGTAGGCCAGAGCAACAGCAGGCCAGGGTGAGAGCAGGCTGGAGCCAAGGCAAGAGCAGTCCAGACCGAGAGCAGGCCAGAGCCAAAGCGAGAGCAGGTCGGAGCCAAGGCGAAGGCAGGCCAGAGCCAGAGTGAGAGCAGGCCGGAGCCAAGGCAAAGGCAGGCCAGAGCGAGAGCAAGCCGGAGCCAAGGCGAGGGCTGGCCGGAGCCAGAATGAGAGCAGGCCTTATCCAAGGCGACGGCAGGCCGAAACCAGAGCGAGAGAATGCCAGGGCGAGGGCAGGCCAAAGCGAGAGCAGGCCGGAGACAGGGCGAGGGCAGGCCAGAGCGAGAGCAGGCCGGAGCCAAGGCGAGGGCAGGCCGGAGCCAGAGTGATAGCAGGCCGGAGCCAGGGCGAGGGCATACCTTAGCCAGAGCGAGAGCAAGCAGAAGCCAGGGCGAAGGCAGGCCGGAGCCAGGGCAAGTTCATGCCGGAGCCAGGTCGAGGGCAGGCCGGAGCCAGGGCGAGGGCTGGCCGGAGCCAGGGCGAGGGCAGGCCGGAGCTAAGGCTAGAGCAGGCCGGAGCCAAAGCGAGGGCAGGCCGGAGCCAGAGCAGGAGCTGGCCGGAGCCAAGGCAAGGGCAGGCCGGAGCCAGGGCGAGGTCAGGCCGAAGCCAGAGCTAGACCAGGCCGGAGCCAGGGCGAGGGCAGGCCGGAGCCAAGGCAAGGTCAGACCAGAGTCCGAGCGAGAGTAGGCCGGAGCCAAGGACAGGGCAGGCCAGAGCGAGAGCATGCCAGAGCCACAGCCAGAGCAGGCCCGAGCCAGAGCGAGAGTAGGCCAGAGCCAAGGCTAGGGCAGGCGCGAGCCAGAGCGAGAGTAGGCCGGAGCCAAGGAGAGGGCAGGCCCGAGCGAGAGCAGGCCGGAGCCGAGGCAAGGGCAGGCCAGAGCGAGAGCAGGCCAGAGCGAGAGCAGGCCAAAGTCAGGGCGAGGGCAGACCGGTGCCAAGGCGAGAGCAGGCCGGAGCCAAGACGAGGGCAGGCTTGAGCAGAGCCAGGGCAGGCCAGAGCCAGAGCGAGAGCAGGCCGGAGCCAAGGTGAGGGCAGGCCAGAGCCAGAACGAGAGCAGACCAGTGCCAGAGCGAGATCCGGCCAGTGCCAGAGCGAGAGCTGTCCGGAGCCAAGGCAAGGGCAGGCCAGAGCCAGAGAGAGAGTCGGCCTGAGCAAGAGCAGGCCGGAGCCTAGGCGAAGGCAGGCCAGAACCAAAGTGAGAGCAGGCCGGAGTCAAGTCGAGGGCAGGCCAGAGCAAGAGCTGGCTGGAGCCAAGGCGAGGGCTGGCCGAAGCCAGAGCAAGGGCAGGCTGGAGCCAGGGCAAGAGCAGGCCGGAGCCAGGGCAAGAGCAGGCCGGAGCCAGGGCAAGAGCAGGCCGGAGCCAGTTAGAGGGCAGGCCGGAGCCAAGCCGAGGGCAGGCCGGATCCAGAGCGAGAGCATGCCGGAGCTAAGGCGAGGGCAGCCCGGAGCCAAGGCGAGGGCAGCACAGAGCTAGAGCCAGAGCAGGCCGAAGCCTGGGCGAGGGCAGACCAGAGTCAGAGCGAGAGCAGGCCAGAGCCAAGACGAGGGCAGGCCAGAGCGAGATCAGGCCGGAGCCAGGGCAAGAGCAGGCTAGAGCCAAGGCGACGGCAAGCCAGAGCAAGAGCAGGCCGGAGCCAAGGTGAGGGCAGGCAAGAGCCAGAAAGAGAGCAGGCCAGTGCCAGAGCGAGATCAGGCCAGTGCCAGAGCGAGAGCAGTCCGGAGCCAAGGCAAGGGCAGGCCAGAGCCAGAGAGAGAGTAGGCCTGAGCGAGAGCAGGCCGGAGCCAAGGCGAAGGCAGGCCAGAACCAAAGCGAGAGCAGGCCGGAGTCAAGACGAGAGCAGGTCGGAGCCAGGGCGAGAGCAGGCCGAAGCCAAGGCGAGAGCAAGCCGGAGTCAAAGCGAGGGCAGGCCGGAGCCAGGATGAGGGCAGGCCGGAGCCTGGGCGAGAGCAGGCCGGAGCCAAGGCGAGGGCAGGACGGAGCCAAGGCGAGGGCAGGACAGAGCCAGAGCCGGCCGGAACCAGGGCGAAGGCAGGCCAGAGTCAGAGCGAGAGGAGGCCAGAGCCAAGGCGAGGGCATGCCAGAGCGAGAGCAGGCCAGAGCCAGGACTAGGGCAGGCCGGAGCCTGGGCGAGAGCAGGCCGGATCCAAGGTGAGGGCATGCCAGAGCCAGAACGAGAGCAGGCCGCAGCCAGGGCGAGGACAGGCCAGAGCGAGAGTAGGCTAGAGCCGAGGCTAGGGCATGCCAGAGCGAGAGCAGGCAGGAGCCAAGGTAAGGGGAGGCCGGAACCAGGGCGAGAACAGGGCGGAGCCAGAGCGAGGGCAGGCCAGAGCCAGAGCAGTTCGGAGCCAGGGCGAGAGCAGGACGGAGCCCGAGCTGTGGCATAGAGGAGCCAAGGCGAGGGCAGTACGGAGCTAGAGCGAGAGCAGGCCGGAGCCAAGGCGAGAGCAGGCCGTAGCCAAGGCGAGGGCAGGCCAGAGGCAGAACCAGGGTAGGCCAGAGCAACAGCAGGCCAGGGTGAGAGCAGGTTGGAGCCAAGGCAAGAGCAGGCCAGAGCGAGAGCATTCCAGAGCCAAAGAAAGAGCAGGTCGGAGCCAAGTCGAAGGCAGGCCAGAGCCAGAGTGAGAGCAGGCCGGAGCCAAGGGAAAGGCAGGCCAGAGCGAGAGCAAGCCAGAGCCAAGGCGAGGGCTGGCCGGAGCCAGAGCGAGAGCAGGCCTTATCCAAGGCGACGGCAGGCCGAAACCAGAGCGAGAGAATGCCGGAGCCAGGGCGAGGGCAGGCCAAAGCGAGAGCAGGCCGGAGACAGGGTGAGGGCAGGCCAGAGCGAGAGCAGGCCGGAGCCACAGCGAGAGAAGGCCGGAGCCAAGGCGAGGGCAGGCCGGAGCCAGAGTGAGAGCAGGCCGGAGCCAGGACGAGGGCAGGCCTTGGCCAGAGCGAGAGCAAGCAGAAGCCAGGGCGAAGGCAGGCCGGAGCCAGGGCGAGGCCATGCCGGAGCCAGGGCGTGGGCTGGCTGGAGCCAAGGCGAGAGCAGGCCGGAGCCAAGGTGAGGGCAGGCCGGAGCCAGAGCAGGAGCTGGTCGGAGCCAAGGCGAGGGCAGGCCAGAGCCAGAGCGAGGGCGGGCCAGAGCCAAAGCGAGAGCAGGCCGGAGCCAGAGCAAGAGCAGGCCGTAGCCAAGGCGAAGGCATGCCAGAACAAGAGCGAGATCAGGCCAGAGTCAAGACGAGAGCAGGCCAGAGCCAGAGGAAGAGCAGGCCGGAGCCAAGGCATCGGCAGGCGAGAGCCAGAGAGAGAGCAGGCCGGAGACAGAGCGAGGGCAGGCCATAGCGAAAGCAGGTCGGAGCCATGGCGAGAGCAGGCCGGAGCGAATGAGAGGGCCGGCCGGAGCTAGAGCAAGGGCAGGCCCGAGCCAGAGAGAGAGCAGGCCTGAGCCAGAGCGAGAGCAGGCCTGAGCCAAGGCAAGAGCAGGCCGGAGCCAAGGCGAGGGTAGACCAGAACGAGAGCAGGCCTGAGCAAGGACGAGAGCAGGCCTGAGCAAGGACGAGGGCAGGCCGGAGCCAGGGCGAGGGCAGGCCAGAGTCAGAGCGAGAGCCGGCCAGAGCTAAGGCAAGGGCAGGCCAGAGAGAGAGCAGGCCGGAGCCAAGTCATGGGCGAGCCAGAGAGAGAGCAGGCCGGAGCCAAGGCATGGGCAGGCCAGAGAGAGAGCAGGCCGGAGCAAGGGCGAGAGCAGGTCGGAATCAAGGCTAGAGCAGGCCGGAGCCAATGCAAGGGCTGGCTGGAGCTAGAGCAAGGGCACACCGGAATCAGGGCGAGGGCAGGCCGGAGCCAGAGGAAGGGCAGGCAGGAGTCAGGAGGAGGGCAAGCTGGAGTCAGGGTGAGGTCAGGCCGGAGCCCGAGCGAGAGCAGGCTGGAGCCAAGGCGAGAGGAGGCCGGAGCCAAGGTGAAGGTAGGACAGAGCCAGAATGAGAGCAGGCCAGAGCAAGGATGAGGGCAGGCAGTAGCCAGGGCGAGGGCTGGCCAAAGTCAGAGCGAGAGCAGGCCGGAGCTAAGGCAAGGGCAGGCCAGAGCCAGAGAGAGAGGAGGCTGGAGCCAGGGCGAGGGAAGGCCAGAGCAAGAGCAGGTCGGAGCCAAGGCGAGAGTAGGCCCCAGCCACAGCAAGGGCAGGCTGGAGTCAGGGCGAGGGCATGCCGGAGCCAGAGCGAGAGCCGGCCGGAGCTAAGACGAGAGCAGGCCGGAGCCAAGGCGAGGGTAGGCCAGAGCCAGAGTGAAAACAGGCCGGAGCCAGGACGAGGGCAGTCCAGAGCGAGAGTCGGCCAGAGTGAGAGCAAGCCGGAGCCTCGGCGAGGGCAGGCCAGAGTCAGAGCGAGAACAGGCCAGAGCCAGAGCGAAAGTAGGCCAGAGCCAGAGAGAGCAGGCGGAGCCTGGGCGAGGGCAGGCTAGAAACAGAGCGAGAACAGGTCGGAGCCAGGACGAGAGCAGGCCAGAGTCAAGGCGAGGCAGGCCGGAGCCAGAGCGATGGCAGGCCGGAACCAGGGCGAGCGCAGTCCAGAGCTAGAGCGAGAGCAGGCCGGAGACAGGGCGAGAGCAGGCCAGAGCGAGAGCAGGCCGGAGCCAGGACGAGTGCAGGCCGGAGCCAGGGCGAGAGCGGGCCGGAGCCAATGCGAGGACAGGCCAGAGTCAGAGCGAGAGCAGGCCTGAGCCAAGGCGAAGGCAGGCCAGAACCAGAGCGAGGGCAGGCCAGAGTCAGAGAAGGCCGGAGCCAAGGCAAGGGCAGGCCAGAGCGAGAGCAAGCCAGAGCGAGCGAGAGCAGTTCAGAGCCAAGGCAAGGGTAGGCCAGAGCGAGAGCAGGCCTGAACCAGAGCGAGAGCAGGCTGGAGCCAAGGCGAAGACTGGCCAGAACCAGAGCGAGAGCATGCCGGAGTCAAGACGAGGGCAGGCCAGAGCAAGAGCAGGCCGGAGCCAGGGCGAGGGCAGGCCAGATCCAGAGCAAGAGCAGGCCGGAGCCAGGGCGAGAGCAGGCAGGAGCCAAGGCGAGGGCTTGCCAGAGTCAGAGCAAGGGCAGGCCGGAGCCAGGGCGAGGGCAGGCCGGAGCCAGAGCAAGAGCAAGCCTGAGCCAAGGCGAAAGCAGGCTGGAGCCAAGGCGAGGGCAGTACAGAGCAAGAGCAGGCCGAAGCCAGGGCGAGAGCAGGCCAGAGCCAGATCCAGAGCAGGCCAGAGCCAGGGCGAGGGCAGGCCAGAGTCAGAGCGACAGCAGGACGGAGCCAAGGCGAGAGCACGACAGAGCGAGGGCAGGCCAGAGGCAGAGCGAGAGCAGGCCGGGGCCAGGGCGAGGGCAGGCCAGAGCAAGAGTAGGCCAGAGCCAAGGCAAGGGCAGGCCAGAGCAAGAGAAGGCCGGAGCCAAGGCAAGGGCAGGCCGGAACCAGGGCGAGAGCAGGCCGGAGACAGTTCGAGGTCAGAGCGAGAGCAGGCCAGAGCGAGAGTAGGCCAGAGCCAGGGCGACGGCAGGCCAGAGCCAGAGAGAGAGTATACGGAGCGAGGGCATGCCAGAGCCAGAGCAGGTCAGAGCCAGGGCGGGAGCAGGACGGAGCGAAGGCGAGAGCAGGCCGGAGTCCGAGCTATGGCATAGCGGAGCCAGGGTGAGGGCAGTACGGAGCTAGAGCGAGGGCAGGCTGGAGCCAAGGCAAAGCCAGGCCAGAGACAGAGCCAGGGTAGGCCAGAGCAAGAGTAGGCCAGAGCGAGAGCAGGCCGGAGCCAAGGCAAAGACAGGCCCAAGCCAGAGCAAGAGCAAGCCAGAGCTAAAGCAGTCCGGAGCCAAGGCAGGAGCAGGCCAGAGCGAGAGCAGTCCGGAGCCAAGGAAAGGGCAGGCCAGAGCAAGAGCAGGCCGGAGCCAGGGCAAGAGCAGGCCAGAGCCAGATCCAGGGCAGGCCAGAGTCAGAGCGAGAGCAGGACGGAGCCAAGGCGAGGGCACGACAGCGAGAGCAGGCCAGAGCGAGAGAAGGCCGGGGCCAGGGCGAGGGCAGGCCAGAGCCAGAGCAAGAGTAGGCCAGAGCAAGAGAAGGCCGGAGCCAAGGCAAGGGCAGGCCGGAACCAGGGCGAGAGCAGGCCGGAGACAGTTCGAAGCCAGAGCGAGAGCAGGCCAGAGCCAGAGCGAGAGTAGGCCAGAGCCAGGGCGACAGCAGGCCAGAGCCAGAGAGAGAGTAGACGGAGCGAGGGCAGGCCAGAGCGAGAGCAGGTCAGAGCCAGGGCGAGAGCAGGCCGGAGCCCGAGCTATGGCATAGCGGAGCCAGGGTGAGGGCAGTACGGAGCTAGAGCGAGAGCAGGCTGGAGCGAAAGCAAAGCCAGGCCAGAGACAGAGCCAGGGTAGGCCAGAGCAAGAGTAGGCCAGAGCGAGAGCAGGTCGGAGCCAAGGCAAAGACAGGCCCAAGCCAGAGCGAGAGCAAGCCAGAGCGAAAGCAGTCTGGAGCCAAGGCAGGAGCAGGCCAGAGGGAGAGCAGTCCGGAGCCAAGGAAAGGCAGGCCAGAGCCAGATGTAGCAGGCTTGAGCCAGAGTGAGGGCAGGCCGGAGCCAAGGCGAAGGAAGGCAGGCCAGAACCAGGGCGAGAGCAGGCCGGAGACAGGGCGAGGCCAGAGCGAGAGCAGGCCAGAGCGAGAGTAGGCCAGAGCCAGGGCGACAGCAGGCCAGAGCCAAAGCGAGAGCAGGCCAGAGCCTGAGAGAGAGCAGCCCAGAGCCAGAGAGAAAGCTGTCCGGAGCCAAGGCAAGGGCAGGCCAGAGCCAGAGCGAAAGCAGGCCTGAGCCAGAGCGAGAGCAAGCCGGAGACAAGGCGAAGGCAGGCCAGAACAAGAGCGAGAACAGGCCGGAATGAAGACGAGTGCAGGCCAGAGCCAGAGCAAGAGCAGGCCGGAGCCAGGGCGAGGGCAGGCCAGAGCGAGAGCAGGCCGGAGCCAGGGCGAGAGCAGGCCGGAGCCAGGGCGAGAGCAGGCCGGAGCCAAGGCGAGGGGTGGCCGGAGCCAGAGCAAGGGCAGGCCGGAACCAGGGCGAGTAAAGGCCTGAGCAAGAGCAGGCCGGAGCCAGAGCGAGGGCAGGCTAGAGCAAGAGCAGGCCGGAGCCAGGGCGAGGGCAGGCCAGAGCGAGACCAGGCCGGAGCCAGGGCGAGAGCAGGCCGGAGCCAAGGCGAGGGCTGGCCGGAGCCAGAGCAAGGGCAGGCCGGAGCCAGGGCGAGGCAGGCCAGAGTCAGAGTGAGAGCAGGCCGGAGCCAAGACGAGGGCACGCCAGAGCGAGAGCAGGCCGGAGCCAGGGTGAGGGCAGGCAAGAGCCAGAGAGAGAGTAGGCCAGAGCCAAGGCAAGGGCCGGCCAGAGCCAGAGCGAGAGAAGGCCGGAGCCAAGGCAAGGGCAGGCCGGAACAAGGACGAGAACAGGCCGGAGTCAAGACGAGGGCAGGCCAGAGCCAGAGCTAGAGCCGGCCAGAGCCAGAGCAAGAGCAGGCCGGAGCTAGGGCGAGGGCAGGCCAGAGCAAGAGCAGGCTGGAGCCAGGGCGAGAGCAGGCCGTAGCCAAGGCGAGGCCTGGCGGGAGCCAGAGCAAGGGCAGGCCTGAGCCAGGGTGAGGACAGGGTGGAGCCAGAGAGAGAGCAGGCCTGAGCCAAGGCAAGAGCATGCCGGAGCCAAGACGAGGGTAGGCCAGAGCCAAGGCAAGGGCAGGCCAGAGCCAGAGCGATAGAAGGCCAGAGCCAAGGCAAGGGCAGGCAGGAACCTGGGCGAGAGGAGGCCGGAGACAGGGCGAGGCCAGAGCCAGAGCGAGAGCAGGCCAGAGCGAGAGTAGGCCAGAGCCAGGGCGAGGGCAGGCCAGAGAGATAGCAGTCCGGAGCCAGAGCAGGCCAGAGCCAGGGCGAGAGCAGGCCGTAGCCAAGGCGAGTCCTGGCGGGAGCCAAAGCGAGAGCAGGCCTGAGCCAAGGCAAGAGCATGCCGGAGCCAAGACGAGGGTAGGCCAGAGCCAAGGCAAGGACATGCCAGAGCGATAGAAGGCCAGAGCCAAGGCAAGGGCAGGCCGGAACCAGGGCGAGAGCAGGCCGGAGACAGGGCGAGGCCAGAGCGAGAGCAGGCCAGAGCGAGAGTAGGCCAGAGAGAGCAGGCCGGAGCCAGAGCGAGGGCAGCCCAGTGCCAGAGCAAGAGCAGGCCAGAGCCAGGGCGACAGCAGGCCAGAGCCAAAGCGAGTACAGGCCAGAGCCAGAGAGAGAGCTGGCCAGAGCCAGAGAGAAAGCAGTCCGGAGCCAAGGCAAGGGCAGGTCAGAGCCACAGCGAAAGCAGGCCTGAGCCAGAGCGACAGCAAGCCGGAGACAAGGCAAAGGCAGGCCAGAACAAGAGCGAGAACAGGCCGGAATCAACACGAGGGCAGGCCAGAGCCAGAGCAAGAGCAGGCCAGAGCAAGAGCAGGCCGGAGCCAGGGCGAGGGCAGGCCAGAGCGAGAGCAGGCCGGAGCCAGGGCGAGGGCAGGCCAGAGCAAGAGCAGGCCGGAGCCAAGGCGAGGGTTGGCCGGAGCCAGAGAAAGGGCAGGCCGGAACCAGGGCGAGGAAAGGCCAGAGCAAGAGCAGGCCGGAGCCAGAGCAAGGGCAGGCCAGAGCAAGAGCAGGCCGGAGCCAGGGCGAGGGCAGGCCAGGGCGAGAGCAGGCCGGAGCCAAGGCGAGGGCTGGCCGGAGCCAGAGCAAGGGCAGGCCGGAACCAGGGCGAGGCAGGCCAGAGCGAGAGCAGGCCGGAGCCAGGGCGAGGGCAGGCAAGAGCCAGAGCGAGAGTAGGCCAGAGCCAAGGCAAGGGCCGGCCGGAACAAGGGCGAGAACAGGCCGGAGTCAAGACGAGAGCAGGCCAGAGCTAGAGCAGGCCAGAGCAAGAGCAGGCCGGAGCCAGGGCGAGGGCAGGCCAGAGCAAAAGCAGGCCGGAGCCAGGGCGAGAGCAGGCCGTAGCCAAGGCGAGGCCTGGCGGGAGCCAGAGCAAGGGCAGGCCTGAGCCAGGGCGAGGACAGGTCGGAGCCAGAGAGAGAGCAGGCCGGAGCCAAGGCGAGGGCAGGCCAGAGCCAGACCGAGAGCAGGCCGGAGCCAGGGCAGGCCAGAGCCAGAGCGAAACCAGGCCGGACCAGGGCGAGAGCAGGCCGGAGCCAAGGCGAGGGCTGGCCGGAGCCAGAATAAGGGCAGGCCGGAACCAGGGCGAGGCGGCCAGAGCCAGAGCGATAGAAGGCCAGAGCCAAGGCAAGGGCAGGCCGGAACGAGGGCGAGAGCAGGCCGGAGACAGGTCAAGGGCAGGCCGGAGCCAAAGCGAGAGCAGGCCTGAGCCAAGGCAAGAGCATGCCGGAGCCAAGACGAGGGTAGGCCAGAGCCAAGGCAAGGGCAGGCCAGAGCGATAGAAGGCCAGAGCCAAGGCAAGGGCAGGCCTGACCAGGGCGAGAGCAGGCCGGAGATAGGGCGAGGCCAGAGCGAGAGCAGGCCAGAGCGAGAGTAGGCCAGAGCCAGGGCGAGGGCAGGCCAGAGAGAGAGCAGGCCGGAGCCAGAGCGAGAGCAGGCCAGAGCCAGGGCGACAGCAGACCAGAGCCAAAGCGAGTGCAGGCCAGAGAGAGAGCAGGCCAGAGCCAGAGAGAAAGCAGTCCGGAGCCAAGGCAAGGACAGGCCAGAGCCAGAGCGAAAGCAGGCCTGAGCCAGAGCGAGAGCAAGCCGGAGACAAGGCGAAGGCAGACCAGAACAAGAGCGAGAACAGTCCGGAATCAAGACGAGGGCAGGCCAGAGCAAGAGCAGGCCAGAGCCAGAGCAAGAGCAGGCCGGAGCCAGGGCGAGGGCAGGCCAGAGCGAGAGCAGGCCGGAGCCAGGGCGAGGGCAGGCCGGAGCAAGGGCGAGAGCAGGCCGGAGCCAAGGCGAGGGTTGGCCGGAGCCAGAGCAAGGGCAGGCCGGAACCAGGGCGAGGAAAGGCCTGATCCAGAGCAAGAGCAGGCCGAAGCCAGAGCGAGGGCAGGCCAGAGCAAGAGCAGGCCGGAGCCAGGACGAGGGCAGGCCGGAGCCTGGGTGAGAGCAGGCCGGAGCCAAGGCGAGGGCTGGCCGGAGCCAGAGCAAGGGCAGGCCGGAACCAGGGCGAGGCAGGCCAGAGCGAGAGCAGGCCGGAGCCAGGGCGAGGGAAGGCAAGAGCCAGAGCGAGAGTAGGCCAGAGCCAAGGCAAGGGCCGGCCAGAGCGAGAGAAGGCCGGAGCCAAGGCAAGGGCAGGCCGGAACAAGGGTAAGAACAGGCCGGAGTCAAGACGAGGGCAGGCCAGAGCCAGAGCTAGAGCAGGCCAGAGCCAGAGCAAGAGCAGGCCGGAGCCAGGGCGAGGGCAGGCCAGGGCGAGAGCAGGCCGGAGCCAAGGCGAGGGCTGGCCGGAGCCAGAGCAAGGGCAGGCCGGAACCAGGGCGAGGCAGGCCAGAGCGAGAGCAGGCCGGAGCCAGGGCGAGGGCAGGCAAGAGCCAGAGCGAGAGTAGGCCAGAGCCAAGGCAAGGGCCGGCCGGAACAAGGGCGAGAACAGGCCGGAGTCAAGACGAGAGCAGGCCAGAGCTAGAGCAGGCCAGAGCAAGAGCAGGCCGGAGCCAGGGCGAGGGCAGGCCAGAGCAAAAGCAGGCCGGAGCCAGGGCGAGAGCAGGCCGTAGCCAAGGCGAGGCCTGGCGGGAGCCAGAGCAAGGGCAGGCCTGAGCCAGGGCGAGGACAGGTCGGAGCCAGAGAGAGAGCAGGCCGGAGCCAAGGCGAGGGCAGGCCAGAGCCAGACCGAGAGCAGGCCGGAGCCAGGGCAGGCCAGAGCCAGAGCGAAACCAGGCCGGACCAGGGCGAGAGCAGGCCGGAGCCAAGGCGAGGGCTGGCCGGAGCCAGAATAAGGGCAGGCCGGAACCAGGGCGAGGCGGCCAGAGCCAGAGCGATAGAAGGCCAGAGCCAAGGCAAGGGCAGGCCGGAACGAGGGCGAGAGCAGGCCGGAGACAGGTCAAGGGCAGGCCGGAGCCAAAGCGAGAGCAGGCCTGAGCCAAGGCAAGAGCATGCCGGAGCCAAGACGAGGGTAGGCCAGAGCCAAGGCAAGGGCAGGCCAGAGCGATAGAAGGCCAGAGCCAAGGCAAGGGCAGGCCTGACCAGGGCGAGAGCAGGCCGGAGATAGGGCGAGGCCAGAGCGAGAGCAGGCCAGAGCGAGAGTAGGCCAGAGCCAGGGCGAGGGCAGGCCAGAGAGAGAGCAGGCCGGAGCCAGAGCGAGAGCAGGCCAGAGCCAGGGCGACAGCAGACCAGAGCCAAAGCGAGTGCAGGCCAGAGAGAGAGCAGGCCAGAGCCAGAGAGAAAGCAGTCCGGAGCCAAGGCAAGGACAGGCCAGAGCCAGAGCGAAAGCAGGCCTGAGCCAGAGCGAGAGCAAGCCGGAGACAAGGCGAAGGCAGACCAGAACAAGAGCGAGAACAGTCCGGAATCAAGACGAGGGCAGGCCAGAGCAAGAGCAGGCCAGAGCCAGAGCAAGAGCAGGCCGGAGCCAGGGCGAGGGCAGGCCAGAGCGAGAGCAGGCCGGAGCCAGGGCGAGGGCAGGCCGGAGCAAGGGCGAGAGCAGGCCGGAGCCAAGGCGAGGGTTGGCCGGAGCCAGAGCAAGGGCAGGCCGGAACCAGGGCGAGGAAAGGCCTGATCCAGAGCAAGAGCAGGCCGAAGCCAGAGCGAGGGCAGGCCAGAGCAAGAGCAGGCCGGAGCCAGGACGAGGGCAGGCCGGAGCCTGGGTGAGAGCAGGCCGGAGCCAAGGCGAGGGCTGGCCGGAGCCAGAGCAAGGGCAGGCCGGAACCAGGGCGAGGCAGGCCAGAGCGAGAGCAGGCCGGAGCCAGGGCGAGGGAAGGCAAGAGCCAGAGCGAGAGTAGGCCAGAGCCAAGGCAAGGGCCGGCCAGAGCGAGAGAAGGCCGGAGCCAAGGCAAGGGCAGGCCGGAACAAGGGTAAGAACAGGCCGGAGTCAAGACGAGGGCAGGCCAGAGCCAGAGCTAGAGCAGGCCAGAGCCAGAGCAAGAGCAGGCCGGAGCCAGGGCGAGGGCAGGCCAGAGCAAGAGCAGGCCGGAGACAGGGCGAGAGCAGGCCGTAGCCAAGGCGAGGCCTGGCGGGAGCCAGAGCAAGGGCAGGCCTGAGCCAGGGCGAGGACAGGTCGGAGCCAGAGAGAGAGCAGGCCGGAGCCAAGGCGAGGGCAGGCCGGACCAGGACGAGAGCAGACCGGAGCCAGAGCAAGGGCAGGCCGGAACCAGGACGAGGCAGGCCAGAGTCAGAGTGAGAGCAGGCCGGAGCCAAGGCGAGGGCATGCCAGAGCGAGAGCAGGCCGGAGCCAGGGCGAGGGCAGGCCGGAGCCAGAGCGAGAGTAGGCCAGAGCCAAGGCAAAGGCCAGAGCCAGAGCGAGAGAAGGCCGGAGCCAAGGCAAGGGCAGGCCGGAACCAGGGCGAGGCAGGCCAGAGTCAGAGTGAGAGCAGGCCGGAGCCAAGGCGAGGGCACGCCAGAGCGAGAGCAGGCCGGAGCCAGGGCGAGTGCAGGCCAGGGCAAGAGCAGGCCAGAGCCAGAGAGAAAGCAGTCCGGAGCCAAGGCAAGGGCAGGCCAGAGCCAGAGCGAAAGCAGGCCAGAGCGAGAGCAGGCCGGAGACAAGGCGAAGGCAGGCCAGAACAAGAGCGAGAACAGGCCGGCGTCAAGATGAGGGCAGGCCAGAGCGAGAGCAAAAGCAGGCCGGAGCCAGGGCGAGGTCAGGCCAGAGCCAGAGCAAGGGCAGGCCGGAACCAGAGCGAGAGCAGGCCGGAGCCAAGGCGAGAGCAGGCTGGAGCCAAGGAGAGGGCAGGCCAGAGCCAGACCGAGAGCAGGCCGGAGCCAAGGCGAAGGCAGGCCAGAGCCAGATCCAGAGCAGGCCGGAGTCAGGGCGAGAGCAGGCCGGAGCCAAGGCAAGGGCACGCCGGAGCCAGAGCAGGCCGGAGCCAGGGCGAGGGCAGGCAAGAGCCAGAGCGAGAGTAGGCCAGAGCCAAGGGAAGGGCAGGCCAGAGCGAGAGAAGGCCGGAGCCAAGGCAAGGGCAGACCGGAACAAGGGCGAGAACAGGCCGGAGTCAAGACGAGGGCAGGCCAGAGCCAGAGCAAGAGCAGGCTAGAGCCAGAGCAAGAGCAGGCCGGAGCCAGGGCGAGGGCAGGCCAGAGCCAGAGCAAGAGCAGGCCGGAGCCAGGGCGAGAGCAGGCCGGAGCCAAGGCGAGGGCTGGCCGGAGCCAGAGCAAGGGCAGGCCGGAGCCAAGGCGAGAGCAGGCCGGAGCCAAGGCTAGGGCAGGCCAGAGTCAGACCGAGAGCACGCCGGGGCCATGGCGAGAGCAGGCCGGAGCCCAGGCATGGGCAGGCCGGAGTCAGGGCGAGGGCAGGCCGGAGTCAGGGCGAGGGCAGGCCGGAGTCAGAGCGAGAGCAGGCCAGAGCCAGAGCGAGAGCAGGCCAGAACCAGAGCGAGAGCAGGCCAGAACCAGAGCGAGAGTAGGACAGAGCCAAGGCAAGGGCAGGCCAGAGCGATAGAAGGCCGGAGCCAAGACAAGGTCAGGCCGGAACAAGGGCTAGAGCAGGCCCGAGACAGCGCGAGGCCAAAGCGAGACCAGGCCACAGGTAGAGTGAGAGTATGCCGGAGCCAGGGCGAGGGCAGGCATGAGCCAGAGAGAGAGCAGGCCGAAGCCAGGGCGAGAGCAGACTGGAGCTAAGGAGAGGGCAGGCCGGAGCCAGAGCGATGGCAGGCCGGAGCCAGGGCAAGGGCAGTTTGGAACTAGAGCGAGAGCAGGCCGTAGCCAAGGTGAGAACAGGCCGTAGCCAAGGTGAGAGCTGGCCGGAGCCAAGGCGAGGGCAGGCCAGAGGCAGAGCAAGGGCAGGCCAGAGCGAGAGCAGGCCGGAGCCAAGGCGAGGGCAGGCCAGAGCAAGAGCAGGTCGGAGCCAAGGCGAGGGCAGGCCAGAGCCAGAGCAGGCCGGAGCCAAGGCGAGGGGAGGCCAAAGCGAAAGCAGGCCAGAGCGAGAGCAGGCCGGAGCCAAGGCGAGAGAAGGCCGGAGCCAAGGCGATGGTAGGCCAGAGCCAATTCAAGGGCAGGCCAGAGGCAGAGTGATAGAAGGCCAGAGCCAAGGCAAGGGCAGGCCAGAACCAGGGCGAGAGCAGGCCGGAGACAGGGCGAGGCCAGAGCCAGAACAAGAGCGAGAACAGGCTGGAGCCAAGGCAAAGGCAGGCCAGAACAAGAGCGAGATCAGGCTAGAGTCAAGACGAGGGCAGTCCAAAGCCAGAGGAAGAGCAGGCCGGAGCCAAGGCATGGGCAGGCCAGAGCCACAGAGAGAGCTGGCCGGAGCCAGGGCGAGACCAGGCCGGAGCCAGGGCGAGAGCAGGCCTGAGCCAAGGTAAGAGCAGGCCGGAGCCAGAGCAAGGGCAGGCCGGAGCCAGAGCGATAGAAGGCCAGAGCCAAGGCAAGGGCAGGCCGGAACCAGGGCGAGAGCAGGCCGGAGACAGGGCGAGGCCAGAGCGAGAGCAGGCCAGAGCGAGAGTAGGCCAGAGCCAGGGCGAGGGCAGGCCAGAGAGAGAGCAGGCCGGAGCCAGAGCGAGGGCAGGCCAGAGCGAGAGCAGGCCAGATCCAGGGCGACAGCAGGCCAGAGGCAAAGCTAGTGCAGGCCAGAGCCAGAGAGAGAGCAGGCCAGAGCCAGAGAGAAAGCAGGCCAGAGCCAGAGCGAAAGCAGGCCTGAGCCAGAGCGAGAGCAAGCCGGAGACAAGGCGAAGGCAGGCCAGAACAAGAGCGAGAACAGGCCAGAGCCAAAGCGAGTGCAGGCCAGAGCCACAGAGAAAGCAGTCCGGAGCCAAGGCAAGGGCAGGCCAGAGCCAGAGCGAAAGCAGGCCTGAGCCAGAGCGAGAGCAAGCCGGAGACCAGGCAAAGGCAGGCCAGAACAAGAGCGAGAACAGGCCGGAATCAAGACGAGGGCAGGCCAGAGCCAGAGCAAGAGCAGGCCAGAGCAAGAGCAGGCTGGAGCCAGGGCGAGGGCAGGCCAGAGCCAGAGCGAGAGCAGTCCAGAGCCAGGGCGAGGGCAGGCCAGAGCGAGAGCAAGAGCAGGCTGGAGCCAGAGCGAGGGCAGGCCAGAGCCAGAGCAAGACCAGGCCGGAGCCAGGGCGAGGGCAGGCCAGAGCGAGACCAGGCCGGAGCCAGGGCGAGACCAGGCCGGAGCCAAGGCGATGGCTGGCCGGAGCCAGAGCAAGGGCAGGCCGGAAGCAGGGCGAGGCAGGCCAGAACCAGAGCGAGAGTAGGACAGAGCCAAGGCAAGGGCATGCCAGAGCGATAGAAGGCCGGAGCCAAGGCAAGGGCAGGCCAGAACAAGGGCTAGAGCAGGCCCGAGACAGGGAGAGGCCAAAGCGAGACCAGGCCACAGGTAGAGTGAGGGTATGCCGGAGCCAGGGCGAGGGCAGGCATGAGCCAGAGAGAGAGCAGGCCGGAGCCAGGGCGAGGGCGGGCCAGATCCAAAGCGAGAGCAGGACGGAGCCAGGGCGAGAGCAGGCTGGAGCTAAGGAGAGGGCAGGCCGTAGCCAGAGCGATGGCAGGCCGGAGCCAGAGCGAGAGTAGGCCAGAGCCAAGGCAAGGGCCGGCCAGAGCGAGAGAAGGCCGGAGCCAAGGCAAGGGCAGGCCGGAACAAGGGCGACAACAGGCCGGAGTCAAGACGAGGGCAGGCCAGAACCAGAGCTAGTGCAGGCCAGAGCAAGAGCAGGCCGGAGCCAGGGCAAGCGAGAGCAAGAGCAGGCCGGAGGCAGGGCGAGAGCAGGCCGTAGCCAAGGCGAGGGCTGGCGGGAGCAAGGGCAGGCCGGAGCCAGGGCGAGGACTGGTCAGAACTAGAGCAGGCCGGAGTCAAGACGAGAGCAGGCTGGAGCCAAGGCGAGGGCAGGCCAGTGACAGACCGAGAGCAGGCCGGAGCCAGGGCGAGGGCAGGCCAGAGCCAGAGCAAGACTAGGCCGGAGCCAGGGTGAGAGCAGGCCGGAGCCAAGGCGAGGGCTGGCCGGAACCAGGACAAGGCAGGCCAGAGTCAGAGCGAGAGCAGGCTGGAGCCAAGGCGAGGGCACGCCAGAGCGAGAGCAGGCCGGAGCCAGGGCGAGGGCAGGCAAGAGCCAGAGCGAGAGTAGGCCAGAGCCAAGGCAAGGGCCGGACAGAGCCAAAGCGAGAGAAGGCCGAAGCCAAGGCAAGGGCAGGCCAGAACAAGGGCGAGAACAGGCCGGAGTCAAGACGAGGGCAGGCCAGAGCCAGAGCTAGAGCAAGCAAGAGCAGGCCGGAGCCAGGGCGAGGGCAGGCCAGAGCAAGAGGACGCCGGAGCCAGGGCGAGAGCAGGCCGTAGCCAAGGCGAGGGCTGGCGGGAGCCAGAGCAAGGGCAGGCGGAGCCACGGCATGTACAGGTCAGAGCCAGAGAGAGAGCAGGCCGGAGCCAAGGCGAGAGCAGGCCGGAGCCAAGGCGAGGGCAGGCCAGAGCCAGACCGAGAGCAGGCCGGAGCCACGGCGAGTGCAGGCTGGAGCCAAGGCGATGGCAGGCCAGAGCCAGATCCAGAGCATACCGGAGTCAGGGTGAGGGCAGGCCAGAGTCAGAGCGAGAGCAGGCCGGAGCCAAGGCGAGGGCACGCCAGAGCGAGAGCAGGCCAGAACCAGAGCGAGAGTAGGCCAGAGCCAAGGCAAGGGCAGGCCAGAGCGAGAGCAGGCCGGAGCCAAGGCAAGGGCAGGCTGGAACAAGGGCTAGATCAGGCCCGAGACTGGGCGAGGCCAGAACGAGAGCAGGCCACAGCCAGTGTGAGAGTATGCCGGAGCCAGGGCGAGGGCAGGCCAGAGCCAGAGAGAGAGTAGGCCGGAGCCAGGGCGAGGGCGGGCCAGAGCCAAAGCGAGTGCAGGCCGGAGCCAGGGCGAGAGCAGGCCGGAGCTAAGACGAGGGCAGGCTGGAGCCAGAGCGATGGCAGTCCGGAGCCAGAGCGAGAGCAGGCTGTAGCCAAGTCGAGTGCTGGCCAGAGCGAGAGCAAGCATGAGCCAAGGCAAGGTCAGGCCGGAACCAGGGCGAGAGCAGGCCGAAACCAGGGCGAGAGCAGGCCGGAGCTAAGGCGAGAGCAGGCCGGAGCCAAGGCGAGAGCAGGCCGGATGCAGGGCGAGGGCAGGCCGGAGCCAGAGAAATAGCAGGCCTTAGCCAGGGTGAGAGCTGGCCGGAGCCTGGGCGAGAGCAGGCCAGTGCCAAGGAGAGGACAAACCAGAGCCAGAGAGAGAGCAGGCTGGAGCCAGGGCGAGGGCAGGCCAGTTCCAGAGCGAGGGCAGGCCGGAGCCAAGGCTAGGGCAGGCCAGAACGAGAGCAGGCATGAGCCAAAGCGAGGACAGGCCGGAGACAGAGAGATAGCAGGCCGGAGTCAGTGCGAGAGCAGGCCGGAGTCAGTGCGAGAGCAGGCCGGAGTCAGTGCGAGAGCAGGCCGGAGCCAGTGCGAGAGCAGGCCGGAGCCAGTGCGAGAGCAGGCCGGAGCCAGTGCGAAAGCAGTCCGGAGCCAGGGCGAGAGCAGGCCGGAGACTAGGCGAGAGCAGGCCGGAACCAGTGCGAGAGCAGGACAGAGCCAGAGCGAGAGCAGGCCAGAGCCCGGACGAGGGCAAGCCTGAGCCAGTGCAAGAGCAGGCCGGAGCCAAGGAGAGAACAGGCCAAAGCCAGAGCGAGGGCGGGCCGGAGCCAGGTCGAGTGCAGGCCGAAGCCAAGGCAAGGGCTGGCCGGAGCCAGGGCGAGGGCAGGCTTGAGCCAGAGCGATGGCAAGCCGGAGCCAAAGCGAGAGTAGGCCAGAGCCAAGGCAAGGGCAGACCAGAGCGAGAGAAGGCCGGAGCCAAGGCGAGGGCAGGCCAGAGCCAGATCGAGAGCAGGCCGGAGCCAAGACGAGGGCGGGCCAGAACCAGAGCTAGAGCAGGCCGGAGCAAAGGCAAGGGCAGGTCAGAGCCGAAGCAAGAGCAGGCCATAGCCAGAGCGAGAGCAGGCCAGAGCCAGGGAAAGGGCAGACCGGAGCCAGAGCGAGGGCAGCCCAGAGACTTAGCGAGACCAGGCCGGAGCCAGGGCGAGGGCAGGACCGAGCCAGAGCAAGAGCAGGCTGGAGCCAAGGCGAGGGCAGGCCAGAGCAAGAGCAGGCCGGAGCCAGGACGAGGGCAGGCCTGAGCCAGGGCGAGAGCAGGCCAGAGCGAGAGCAGGCCAGAGCGAGAGAAGGCCGGAGCCAGGGCGAGGGCAGAACAGAGCCAGAGCGAGAGAGCAGGCCGGAGCCAAGGCGAGGGCAGGAAATAGCCAGAGCGAGAACAGGACGGAGCCAGAACGATGGCAGGCTGGAGCCAGGGCGAGAGCAGGCAAGAGCCAGAGCGAGAGAAGGCCGGAGCAAAAGCAAGGGCAAGCCAGATACAAAGCGAGAGTAGGCCAGAGCCAAGGCAAGGGCAGGCCAGAGCCAGAGCGATTGAAGGCTGGAGCCAAGGCGAGGGCAGGCCAGAGCGAGAGCAGGCCGGAGCCAAGGCGAGGGCACGCCAAAGCTAGAGTTGGCCAGAGCCAAGGCTAGGGCAGGCCAGAGTCAGAGCAAGAGAAGGCCGTATCCAAGGCTAGGGTAGGCCAGAACGAGAGCATGCCGGAGCCAAGGCGAGGGCAGGCCAGAGTCAGAGCGAGAGCAGGCCGGAGCAAAGGCAAGGGCAGGCCAGAGCCAAAGCGAGAACAGGCCAGAGCCAGATCGAGAGCAGGCCAGAGCCAGGGCAAGAGCAGGCCGGAGCCAGGGCGAGGGCAGCCCAGAGCGAGAGCAGGCCGGAGCCAGAGCGAGGGCAGGACCGAGCCAGAGCGAGAGCAGGCCGGAGCCAAGGCGAGGGCAGGCCAGAGCAAGAGCAGGCCGGAGCCAGGACGAGGGCAGGCCTGAGTCAGGGCGAGAGCAGGCCAGAGCCAGAGAGAGAGCAAGCCGGAGCCAGGGTGAGGGCGGGCCAGAGCCACAGCGAGAGAAGGCCGGAGCCAGGGCAACGGCAGCCCAGAGCCTGAGCAAGAGCAATCCGGAGCCATGGCGAGAGCAGGCCGGAGCCAAGGCGAGGGCAGGCCAGAGCGAGACTAGGCCAGTGCCAAGGCAAGGGCAGGCCAGAGCCAGAGCGAGAGAAGGCCGGAGCCAAGGCAAAGGCAGCCCGGAGCCAGAGCGAGGGCAGGCCGGAGCCAGAGCGAGGGCAGGCCAGAGCCAGGGCGAGGGCAGGCCGGAGACAGAGCGAGAGCTGGCCGGAGCCTCGGCGAGGGCAGGCCAGAGCCAAGGCCATGGCAGGCCAGAGACAGAGCTAGAGCAGGCCAGAGCTATAGCGAGAGCAGGCCGGAGCCAGGGCGAGGGCAGGCCAGAGCCAGAGAGAGAGCAAGCCGGAGCCAGGGTGAGAGCAGGCCGGAGCCAGAGCGAGAGCAGGCCACAGCCAGAGCGAGAGCAGGCCACAGCCAGAGCGAGAGCAGGCCGGAGCCTCGGCGAGGGCAGGCCAGAGCCAAGGGCAGGGCAGGCCAGAGCCAAGGCCAGGGCAGGCCAGAGACAGAGCGAGAGCAGGCCAGAGCTATACCGAGAGCAGGCCAGAGCCAGGGCGAGGGCAGGCCAGAGCCAGAGAGAGAGCAAGCCGGAGCCAGGGTGAGAGCAGGCCGGAGCCAGAGCGAGAGCAGGCCACAGCCAGAGCGAGAGCAGGCCGGAGCCTCGGCGAGGGCAGGCCAGAGCCAAGGCCAGGGCAGGCCAGAGACAGAGCGAGAGCAGGCCGGAGCCAGGGCGAGGGCAGGCCAGAGAGAGAGCAAGCCGGAGCCAGGGTGAGAGCAGGCCGGAGCCAAGGCAACGGCAGTCCAGAGGGAGAGCAGGCCGAAGCCAGGACGAGGGCAGGACAGAGCCAGAGAGAGAGCAGGCCGGAGCCAAGGCGTGGGCAGGCCAGAGCGAGAGCAGGCCAGAGCCAGTGCGAGGGCAGGCCAGAGCCAGAGCGAGATCAGGCCAGAGCTAGGGCGAGGGCAGGATGGAACCAGAGCGAGAACAGGCCGCATCCAAGGCGAGGGCAGGCCAGAGCGCAATTAGGACGGAGCCAAGGCGAGGGCAGGCCAGAGCCAGAGTGATATCAGGCCGGAGCCAGAGCGGGAGCAGGCCGGAGCCACGGCCAAGGCGGGCCAGAACCAGAGCAAGAGCAGTCCGGAGCCAATGCGAAGGCATGCCAGAGCCAGAGCAAGAGCAGGCCGGAGCCAGAGTGAGGGCAGGCCGGAGCCAAGGCGAAAGCAGGCTGGAGCCAGGGCAAGAGCAGGCCGGTGCCAAGGCAAGGGCAGGCCAGAGCCATTGCGAGATCAGGCCGGATCCAGAGCGAGGGCAGGCCGAAGCAAAACACACTTTTTAATACCAGGCCTGTAGGTATCTGTTTTGAACAGCAAACCAGTGTCAAAAACTTTGCTGACACACTGAAATTTTTTTTTAATGGAGGCCAGAAATGGCAGTATTTTCTGAAAACGTATATGTAATCCGTGTGATGAAGAAAACACAGTTTTAAATACCTGGCCTGTAGTTAACTCTTTTGAACAGCAAACCAGTGCCAAAAATTTTACTGACACACTGGAAAAAAAATTTCGTGGAGGCCAGAAATGGCAGTATTTTCTGAAAACGTATATGTAATCCGTGTGACGGAGAAAACACAGTTTTAAATACGTGGCCTGTAGGTAACTGTTTTGAACAGCAAACCAGTGCCAAAAACTTTGCTGACACACTGAAAAAATTTTTTAATGGAGGCCAGAAATGGCAGTATTTTCTGAAAACGTATATGTGAGCCGTGTGACGGAGAAAACACAGTTTTAAGTAGATGGATTTTTAGTGCTGTAATATGGAAAGGACCTGGCTGTATTCTGCAGTGCCAACAAGCAAATGGTGCAGAAAAACCTTGTTCTCTGGATTGCTTTTTAAGCAAATGATGAGGATTAAGATGCAAAAAAAATTATTCCTGGCCCCTGAGACCTGGGCCTATTTCCAGAAATATTTAACAGCAGCAGCCGACAGACCTGGAATGGAGCCTCTTGTGCTATATGCACTGCAGTCTGCTATATACACTGCCTGCCTATACTCCCTGCCTGCCTGATATCTCTGCAGATGGATTAGTCCTCAGAAAGACTGTTTGTTAAGTTGGATATGTGTAATGTACGGTTTTTCTCCCTACACTACCTAATACACAATCAAATCTCTCCCTGACAAAGCAGCCGCTCTCCCTACACTGTCTGATCCGGAGTGACTGTGACGAGCATGGCGGCGCCAGGTCTGATATAGACCTGATGACGCTGTGCGGCCAGCCAATCACTGTAATGCCCACAACCAACATGGCTACGGCATTACAGTGCATGGCAGGCAATCCCTGCATGTTCATTGGCTCTCTAAAGAGCGCCAAACATGCAGGGAGTGGACCCGAGTTCCCGCCCGAGCAACCCGGAAATACTCGCCGAGCTTGTCGAGCACCATGGTGCTCCGGCGAGTACCGAGTAGTGGCGAGCACGTTCGCTCATCCCTAATCACAATGGATAAATATTACCTGTGGTCATATTGGAGCAGAAGGAAAAGAGGGCTACTGCACACCTCAATACCGTAAAAGCTCACACACAGCTCCCTATATACAGGGTGGTCCAAAAGTAGGTGGACAGAAAATAATAACATTTATTTTGATTTATATATAAAATTATATTTACTAACACAAGCATAACATTGACAATTAAATTTTATTCTGAACAATAATGCAAAAGCCCTTAAATTTTATCAACGCAGGTGCTCAAACTGTTTTCCATTACAATTTGCACAGCTTTGAAGTCTTCCTCTTACTTTTCGACAATTTTTTTTTGCACAAGTCTCTTTGGGTATTAATTTCTTGAAATGCATCTCTTATGTAATTTTTCAAATCACTGACACTTTTTGGTTTTCGACTATAAACTTTGTCTGTGAGGAATGAAAAGTGGAATCTGATTGGTTGCTAAGGGCAACTGAGCCAGTTTCACTTTACACCATGTTTGATAAACCTCCCCCTTCATAACCTTATTACACTTTCTGTGCACCTACTTTTGGACCACCCTATATAGTATGAGCCCCGGTTATCTCCTATATACAATATGAGCTCCAGCATAGCCCCCTATATATAGTATGAGCCCCACATAGCCTCTCTATAAACAATATGAGCCCTCACATAGCCTCCTATATACAGTATGAGCCCCCATATAGCCTCCTATATACAGTATGAACCCCCACATAGAATCCTACATTCAGTCTGAGTCCCCAAATAGCCTCCCACATTCAGTATGAGCCCCCACATAACCTCCCATATACAGTACGAACCCCCACACAGCCTCCATATATACAGTGTGAGCCCCACATAGCCTGCATATACAGTGTGTCCCATATATATAGCCTCCTATTTACAGTATGAGCCCCAAATAGCCTCCTATATACCGTATGAGCACCACATAGCCTCTATATATACAGCAGGAGCCCCCACATAGCCTCCCTGTATATAGTGTGAGCCCCAAGGAGCCTCTTATATACAAGATGAGCCTTCACATAGCCTCCTATACACAGTATAAGCTCCCACATAGCCTCCTACATACAGTATGAACCCCCACATAACCTCCTACATTCAGTATGAGCCCTCACATAGCCTCCTAATCTAGTATGTGCCCTCACATAGCTTCCTATATATAGCATGAGCCCCACATAGCCTCTGTATATACAGATTGAGCCCCAACATAGCCCCCTATATACAGTATGAGCCTCCACATGGGCTCCTATATACAGTATGAGCCCCACATAACCTTCATATATACAGTGTGAGCCCCACATAGCCTTCATCTATACAGTGTGAGCCCTACATAGCCTCCATATATACAGTGTGAACCCCACATAGCCTCCATATATACAGTGTGAGTCCCAAATAGCCCCCAATATACATACAAATATACCATATACATGAAAAAAAACAATAACACATACTCACCATATCATCATACTCATACTCATTAGGGCTTGTTCAAAAACACACCTACAGTGAGCTATCACACAATAAAAAAGCCTGATGTTTGTAGTGCATTTAATATTTACCTGTTGTCTTTTAGGCTACAGATGAAAAAATGCAGAAAAAAAAAGTAAATTAAAAAACTTTCTGGTTGCTGTGCACTCTGCTGATAGCACACTGTCACAGCATGGGTTGCGAGCACCCAGGACAAGACAAGTATATGCTCCCTAACCCGTGAACCAATAGCACTCCGTGAGTCCTTTCCAAAAGCCCAGTATTGCACGTGTATTGTAATTTAAGGAGAATACTGATGTAATTATACTTTGCAATTTCATTTCTTCATTTTTTTTCTGTTTTTTGCTGAAGTCATCTCTCGAATTTTAAAAATATAAAACGCAATACATTATTTTATTTGTATGCTTTCTATTTTCTTAATACATTTTTTATAGAACAATGTTATTACCTTAGCCCTATTCCTAGCCCTAACCATTAGCTTAATCCTAAACCAGTCTCTTGACCTGCTTGTAACACTTGTTCGGGTTAGTAAAAATGTAAAACTATAAAAGCAGCTCTATGTAATAAATGAAGACCGTGTTGAGTAGCAAAGCGAAAGCCCACCCAACGCTATTTATGCAGAACGCAGAAGGGGAGATGAGTTTGCCAGTGGCTGCTGGTCTACATAAGCAAAGATGGAAATTACAAAGCTTAGTATAATGAAGTGAGCTTTCTCATATAAGTCTCTGCCTAAGCAGAGCACAACAGCCTATGGCAAACTCATCTCAAGTGGTTCCCTCTACGTAGACAGAGACTGGGACAACAGAAAATGAGTAGAGAATGAATGAACACTGCTTATATGCACTGCACATGAGTAGAGCTACCTTCAATAATTCATTGCTCATTTTCTGTCATCTTGGTCACTGCTTATACATAGCACTGAAGTCAAAATGAGTTTGTCATAGACTTCTGCGCTCTGCATAGACAGCAATCAAAACAAACATTTGTCATTTCAGTCGCTGCTTATGCTGAGTACAGCAGTGGATGAGAAATTCATCTTGTTTGCTTTGTTTGTAGCCACTCGATACAAATAATATAGAGATCTCAACTGTTTCTCAATAAGTACAATGGTCAGGTATGTAGTTCATTGATGTGGATAAATAATACAGCATATTGTTAAAATGGGCCCTAAAATCCTAAAATTATCTGTGAGATAACCTCCTGGGTGGTTCTTCTGGGCGGTTCTGTTTTCTGACTGGTGGAAATTCTAATCAGCATTATGACCTCACAGTGGCCGTGACTCATGTTTCATGGACAGTTCTATCTGGGTGACCTGAAACATGCTGATCTCTGATTGGTGGAAATTCAAGTCATCTTCATGACATCACAATCAGCATGTTATTTAATACTGAAGTGATGGAAATGGAAAAGATAAAGTTTCAACTAACTAAAAACAGTAGAACAAAAACAGATTTAATTTTATTACAACCCTTATATCAAACTGATAGATTCCCATACTTATACTGTAGCATATAGCTTGGAATCTTATTGGTCAGTTACTGATCACATGACCAGTTCCATCCAGGTGCCTGTGCGCTCAGTTGACAGTTGAGGAAAGTGACAGTTGGAGTTGACTGGTGATAGTGAAGAAGTTGTCTGCGGACTGTGAGCAAATTTATGATATTGAAAAAGAGGAGATTGTAGGGAAGAAGAGAGAGAGAGAAAAAGAAGACACTTGGACTCATCGGCTGATGAGGAGTCTTCAATCAAAAAATCCAAATGGAGAGGAAGAAAGGGTAAAAAAAAAGACTCGGGACGAAAGATGTCTCCCACCCCAGAGATGGAGCGAGTGGATGAGGACGTCATTGCCCAGAGTGAAGGATTGAAGAACAGAAGACATTTGGGCTCATCGGCTGATGAGAAGCCTTCTATCAAAAAGCCCCAAAGGAAGGGAAAAAAGAATAAGAAACCAGACTCAGGTCGGAAGATGTCTCCCACCCCAGAGATGGCGCAAGCAGATGAAGACATCATTGTCCAGAGAAAATTACCAAAGAACAGAAGAATCAGCCTGGACTGTTCAGAGGAAGGAAAGACACCATCAATCCAGGCCAATAGCCAGAAGAAAGAAGACGTGGGAGGCTCAGGTAAAAAGAGAAATGTAACTAGTAATTATAGGGAACGTTATTGTGCATGTTTTATACCTCCACATGTAATCCAGGGATAAAGTCACCAAAATGATTCCAAATCTACCTTTATAATAAAAAATTACAAAAAACAGTTTTATATTTGAGCAGATGATTATAGTTGTTATAGGCAGTTTACCAATACAAAGTGGTCAGAGTTATCTGTTCCAAAATCATGGTGAAATGTTCTTCTCATTGTGTAATGTCCAGGTTCAGTTCTGCTGAAATTTACCACAAGACTTGGAAAATGCTGACACCTTTTCAAAGGGAATCTGGCAGCAGTTTTATGGTACCCTATATGAGAGCAGCATGATATAGGGGCAGAGACCCTTCTACCAAGCATGTACTATTCATTGGATTGCATGGTATAATTTTGACAAAATCACAGTTTTCTCTGCTACAAATTTACCAGTTCTCTGAATGCTGAGCTCTGTATAACCCAGCTAACAACACTGATTGGCAGCTTTCTGTGTGTGTACCCTGTGCATAGTCAGAAAACTCCCAATCAGTGGTGGGGGTGGGGTTATACAGAGCTCATGAATATAGATAACTACCTGGCACCAGTAGTGATAATCTCCTGCTGATAAAACTGTGATTTTATCAAAACTACAGCAAGCATCCCAATGAGTGAAACATTTATCTCTGTATATTATATATCTATATCTCTATATATATTATATCTCAGATTAGGTTTCAAAACCTTGGTGACATAGTAGCTTTAAGTGCTGCAGTGCCTCAAATAAAATAAAAAACACATACCTCCTGGAATAGCGCCATTCCAACGATGTTGGCACTGAGGTAAATATGAAGTGTTTTTACTTTATTTGGGGCACTGTAGCATTCCAGAAGGGGTTGACATGTAGTGGACAACCCCTTAAATGACTTTCTGCAGAAAACGGTCCCAAAAAGTTGCAAAATTTGTGCAAATGTTAGAATGATGCAATCTCCTTCTCTACTCCCCTCTTATTGCCTCTTCCCACAATCGCATACAAGATGTCTCCAGTGCATCCCCCCTACTCTGGAAAGCTCTACCTCATCACATCAGACTCTCGCCTACTGTGGAAACCTTCAGAAGGAACATGAAGACCGACCTCTTCCGACAAGCCTACACCCTGCAGTAACCACCGCTCCACCACATCGCTGCATGACAGGCTCTACCCTCACCTACTGTATCCTCACCCATCCCTTTGTAGACTGTGGCCCTCGCGGGTAGGGTCCTCTCTCCTCCTGGACCAGTCGCTAACTTGTATTGTTCATGATTATTGTACTTGTCTTTACTATGTATACACCTTCTCACATGTAAAGCGACAGGGAATAAATGGCGCCATAATAATAAAGAATAATAATAATCCTAGTGATACTTGTAAAGGATTGTCCGTCTCTTTTTAGGTTTATTTCATGAGTATTGCAGTTGCTTCTCAGCACCGTACGCCGTACAATTAGAAATCCTTGTGTCTGCCTTGTGTACCTGCTGTAGCAGATGTGCCATGTCTGCGTTATCCGCCATATTGAGCTCTTCTCCTATATGGTTCCTGTAATGCGGAGCACATCACCCATATTGCTAGATTCTTATCAATTGTTCTTGATCCCATCTCCTGACAGCAGTGATAGATCGGTGACATGGAGCTGCTGTCCCCTGATGTATAATGTGGAGTCTCAGAGCATCATTATTTATCAAAACTGTTCATTACATTGTCTTTGTTGTCCATAGCAACCAACCAGAGCTCAGCTTTCATTTCTCAACCTGCTTTGGTAAAATGAAAGCTGATTTCTGATTGGTTGTTATGGGTAAATAGACACTCCTACTGTAAGGCTGTGTGCACACGATGCTTTATGCTGCTTTTTTTTTTCAGTGCAGATTTGTCACAAAACCTGAAGGATTTCCAGATGCCAGCAAAGTGAATGAGAATCCTGAAGTCTCATTCACACGTTGCTTATTTGTGACTTGCAGATTTGGTGCAGACTTAACCCCTTCACTCCACTGCTAATTTCCGCTTTTGTGTTTCTATTTTTTCACCCCCTTCTTCCCAGAGCCATAACAATTTTTTTGTCCACATAGACATATGAGGGCTTATTTTTTTGCGGGACGAGTTTTACTTTTGAATGACACCATTCATTTCACCACTAGTGTACTGGAAAAAGGGAAACAATTCCAAGTGCAGTGAAATTGTGGAAAAAAAATGCAATATGACATTGTTTTATGGGAATTGTGTTTACATATTGTAGTAAAAATTACCTTGCAATATTATTCTCCTCATCAATACGATTACGGCAATACCCAACATGTCCAGTTTTTAATTATTTTAGTGGTGAAAAAATTCTGAAGTTTGGCCCCCCAAATTTTTAGGGTTGTACATAAAGTACTTTTTGCTGCTATTTAAACGATATATACTTCCCATATTCCTACTTATGTACATACCCTATGTTTGATTATATAGTTGTGGTATTTTACCACTAATGAGCATATTCATTCTACTGCCCTATCAATGGAATAACAATTATGCATATACTTACCCCAAGTGCCACCTTTGTTTGGGTACCCTTTGCCCATTTTTTGACTTTCATTATTATTTATTTTAATTCATAAATATATTCCATCTATATATCGTTGTAACGTGTTATTTCTCTTTGGCACAATTGTTCTTGGGCACTCAACATTTATACTTTATTTTGTCTGTGGTTTAATTTTTGTGGAACTGCAGGGACTAAAAAAACGATACCACATATGTGTATTTTTTTTTTTATATCTTTACTTTCAATGGGGCAAAGAGGGGTGATTTGAACTTTTTATTTTTTTAACCAACTAACAGCATATCAAACAAAGGGTATAACCATATAATTTGCATAAAAAACCCTTAACATGCAACCTTTATTAAAGATAATTAAAATTATCCATACAAAGAAATAATCTGAAGATCAAAGTGAAAAATAATGAATGTGCAGAATTAGTCTGCTCCTATTGTCCCCTATGATGATCATTCCTGACTGCAGGGGTTGGCACCCTAAATATAGTACGACAATGGCGCCCCCACTCACAAGTCGTCTATCCCTCAAAGTCCCTATAAATCCCTGGAAACAACAGTGAGCAATAGATTAGGGCTAATATGATAATATAAACCTAGAAAATTATATCTATAAATTAGGCAACAAGAGTATATTGTAAAATATGTATCTCTTTATTAAATCGATTAAAAACACAAAACATGTTATACGTGTTATAAAAAATTATGTGGAGGGGAAAGAAAAGGGTGGAAAGGAATAAAATTATGTTACAGGGCGAAGGAGATGAGTGTGCACTCCATGCTACATACAGGGAATACCAATTCAAAAAGGTCAATATATGATAAATTGCATAGAATTTTATTATACATTACATCATAATCAAGTTTAAAGTGCATATGCGAAAAAATTAGTGTGATAACTTCATTGGTCCCACTGATAAATATCAATATAATTTAATTTTTAATAAAAAACAGACCAAAAAAAATGATATATTGCACAAACAAGTATTATATTAAGCCTAAAAGATTTTAGGCTGAGTTTATATACCGTATTTTTCGGACTATAAGACGCACTTTTTTCCTCCAAAATTTTGGAGGAAAATGGGGGGTGCGTCTTATAGTCCAAATGTTGGGGGGGTATATATATACATTGTGTGGGGTGCAGGGGGAGTGGTAGCGGCGGAGGAGCGGGGCACAGGAGGCAGCTGCAGCCTACACTGTCCCCGCTGCTAAAGAAAATTAATATTCACTGCTCCTCACCCCCATGGGGCATGGGGAGCACTGAATATTCATGCTCCTTAATAGTGGCACACAGTGTAGCCGCAGCGCGGCTCCTGCTGTTGCCGGAATCGCCTGTGCCCGCTGTTAAAGGTCATGAATATTAAACCTCTCTCCATGCCCATGGGCGTAGGGAGGGGTGAATATTCATGCCCTTTAATAAGCTGGCACACGCAATAGCCCGGCAGCAGCAGGAGCCGTGCTGCGGGTACGCTGTGTGGTTGCTATTAAGGAGCATGAAGTCACTGCTCCCCGTGCACACAGTCCCGGTGTGGGGAGCAGTGACTTCCGGTAGCTGATCTCTCTCCTTGTGAGCCGTGCATGGCAGTGATGTCATGCGCGGCTCACATGGAGAAATCAGTGAGGGCATACAGGACGCTGCGCTGGAGGAGAGAAGAAAGGTGAGTAGGAGTGTTTATATTTTTATGTGCAGCCTGGTGGGGATTAGGGGGACCATGCATACTAGGATAAGGATGAGGGGGCCATACATACAAGGGTAAGGAAGGGGTGCCATGCATACCAGGACAGGGATGAGGAGTGCCATGCATACCAGGACAGGGATGAGGGGTGCCATGCATACCAGGAAGAGGGATGAGGGGTGCCATGCATACCAGGATGGGGATTGCTGTGCCATGCATACCAGGATGGGGATGAGAGGTGCCATGCATACCAGGATAGGGATGAGGGGTGCCATGCATACCAGGATAAGGATGAGGGGTGCCATGCATACCAGGATAAGGATGAGGGGTGCCATGCATACCAGGATGGAGAGATTCCAGGCATACCAGGATGGGGATGGGGACCACGTATAAAAGGAAGGGGGGGGGGCATATATAGCAGGATGGGGGATATTGTCAGAATTGGGGGACATTACCCCTATACCAGTGTCAGAAGAAGACCCCCTCCCCCTTAAAAGTGCATCATGAACACATTTTTTGCTTACAGTTTTTTTTTAATTTCCTCCTCAAAAACCTATGTGCATCTTATAGTCCGGTGCGTCTTATAGTCCAAAAAATGCGGTATTTCTATGTCCAAAAAAATTACTATTCATCCAATGGATATAATCCAATAAATATGCATAATGCATGTTATATACCGTATTTTTCGGACTATAAGACAAAATTTTGGAGGAAAGTGGGGGGGTACGTCTTATAGTCTGAATGTGGGGTATGTATATATACAAAAAAAAGTGTGAAACAACTGAAAATATGTCTTATATTCTAGGTTCTTCAAAGTAGCCACCTTTTGCTTTGATGACTGCTTTGCACACTTGGCATTCTCTTGATGAGCTTCAAGAGGTAGTCACCGGAAATGGTCTTCCAACAATCTTGAAGGAGTTCCCAGAGATGCTTAGCACTTGTTGGCCCTTTTGCCTTTACTCTGCGGTCCAGCTCACCCCAAACCATCTTGATTGGGTTCAGGTCTGGTGACTGTGGAGGCCAGGTCATCTGGCGTAGCACCCCATCACTCGCCTTCTTGGTCAAATAGCCCTTACACAGCCTGGAGGTGTGTTTGGGGTCATTGTCCTGTTGAAAAATAAATGATGGTCCAACTAAACTCAAACCGGATGAAATAGCATGCCGCTGCAAGATGCTGTGGTAGCCATGCTGGTTCAGTATGCCTTCAATTTTGAATAAATCCCCAACAGTGTCACCAACAAAGCACCCCCACATCATCACACCTCCTCCCCCATGCTTCACGGTGGGAATCAGGCATGTAGAGTCCATCCGTTCACCTTTTCTGCGTCGAACAAAGACACGGTGGTTGGAACCCAAGATCTCAAATTTGGACTCATCAGACCAAAGCACAGATGGGTGTCCATTCCTTGTGTTCTTTAGCCCAAACAAGTCGCTTCTGCTTGTTGCCTGTCCTTAGCAGTGGTTTCCTAGCAGTTATTTTACCATGAAGGCCTGATGCACAAAGTCTCCTCTTAACAGTTATTGTAGAGATATGTCTGCTGCTAGAACTCTGTGTGGCATTGACCTGGTCTCTAATCTGAGCTGCTGTTAACCTGCAATTTCTGAGGCTGGTGACTCGGATAAACTTATCCTCAGAATCAGAGGTGACTCTTTGTCGTCCTTTCCTGGGGCGGTCCTCATGTGAGCCAGTTTCTTTGTAGCGCTTGATGGTTTTTGCAACTGCACTTGGGGACACTTTCAAAGATTGCCCAATTTTGCGGACTGACTGACCTTAATTTCTTAAAGTAATGATGGCCACTCGTTTTTCTTTACTTAGCTGCTTTTTTCTTGCCATAATACAAATTCTAACAGTCTATTCAGAAGGACTATCAGCTGTGTATCCACCAGACTTCTGCTCAACACAACTGATGGTCCCAAACCCCATTTATAAGGCAAGAAATCCCACTTATTAAACCTGACAGGGCACACCTGTGAGGTGAAAACCATTTCCGGTGACCACCTCTTGAAGCTCATCAAGAAAATGCCAAGAGTGTGCAAAGCAGTCATCAAAGCAAAAGGTGGCATCTTTGAAGAACCTAGAATATAAGACATATTTTCAGTTGTTTCACACTTTTTTGTTAAGTATATAATTCCACATGTGTTAATTTATAGTTTTGATGCCTTCTGTGTGAATGTACAATTTTCATAGTAATGAAAATACAGAGAAATCTTTAAATGAGAAGGTGTGTCCAAACTTTTGGTCTGTACTGTATATATACTGTGGCTGGTGAGGGGTGTGGGAGGAGCGGCAGCAGCGGAGGAGCGGGGCACAGGAGGAAGGAGCCGCCTGCTGTAGCCTACACTGTGCCCGCTACTAAAGAAAATGAATATTCACTGCTCCCCACGCCCATGGGCGTGTGGAGCACAGAATATTAATTTTCCTTAGTAGCCGGCACACAGTGCAGCCGCAGCACAACTCCTGCTGCGGCCGGGCAATCGCGTGTGCCTGCCCATGGCCGTGGAGAGGGGTGAATTTTTATGCTCTTTAATAGCGAGCAAATGCGATTGCCTGGCAGCAGCAGGAGCCGTGCTGCGGCTACACTGTGTGCCGGCTATTAAGGAGATTTAAGTTCCTGATCCCCACGCACACAGCCCCGGCGTGGGAGCAGTGACTATTCCCGCAGCTCATCTCTATTTGTGAGGGCACATAGCAGTCATGCACGGCTCACACGGTGAGATCAGTGCTGGCAAACAGGACGCAGCGATGGAGCAGAGTGGAGGAATGTGAGTAGAAGTGTTTATTTCTTTTGTGTATACCAGTATAGGGATGAGGGGTGCCATGCATACCAGGAAGAGGGATGAGGGGTGTCAATCATACCAGGAAGAGGGATGAGGGGGGCTTTGTATACCAGGATAGGGATGAGGGGTGCCATGCATACCAGGATGGGTGATTGGGGTGCCATGCATGCCAGAATAGGGGTGAAGGGTGCCATGCATACCAGGATTGGGATGAGGAGTGCTATGCATACCAGGAAGAGGGATACCATGCATACCAGGATAGGGATGAGGGGTGCCATGCATACCAGGATAAGGATGAGGGATACCATGCATACCAGGATAAGGATGAGGGGTGCCATGCATACCAGGATAAGGATTAGGGGTGCCATGCATACCAGGTTGAGGGGTGCCATGCATACCAGGATATGGATGAGGTGTACCATGCATACCAGGATAAGGATGAGGGATGCCATGCATACCAGGATGAGGGGTGCAATGCATACCAGGATGGGGATCAGGCATGCCATGCATACCAGGATGGATGGGTGCCATGCATACCAGGATGGAGATCAGGGGTGCCATGCATTCCAGGATGGGGATTAAGGGTGCCATGCAAACCAGGATGGAGGGGTGCCATGCATACCAGAATGGAAAGATGCTATGCATACCAGGATGGAGGTGTGCCTTGCCAACCATGATGGAGGGGTACCATGCATACCAGGATGGGGTTGAAGGTTCCATGCATACCAGGATGGGGAATTGGAGTGCCATGCATACCAGGAGGGGGGAAAGGGGTGATATGCATACCATGATGGGGGATTGGGATGCCATGCTTACCAGGATGGGTATGGGGCCACTTATAATAGGACGGGGGGCATATATACAAGGATGGGTGATATTAACAGAATTGGGGGACATTACCCCTATAACAGTGTCAGCAGCAGATGCTCTCCCCCTTAACAGTGCATCATGACCACATATTTTTTTTCTATTTTCCTCCTCTAAAACCCAGGTGCTTCTTATGGTCCGGTGCGTCTCATAGTCTAAACCAGTGATTTTCAACCTTTTTTGAGCCGCGGCACACTTTTTATACTTAGAAAATCCTGGGGCACACCACCAACCAAAATAGCACAAAATGACACTAAAACAGTCATATTATACATATAGTTAATAATATAGATTCTAAATTTATTTTACTCACTCAGTGTGAAACCTGGGCCTGTTTCGATAAACACAAAAGGGATATCCTGGCAGGAATGGTGGAAAGACACACACGAAGCTCTTCCTCAACAGTTCTCAGTTTCTCCCTGTTTTTAGTTTTTATCGCAGTCAAGCTTGAGAAGCCCAGTTCACATAGATATGTGGTTGAAAATGGGAGCAATGTCAAAATAGCTTTGTTGGCCAGAATGGGGAACTCCTTGGCAACAGATAACCAAAAACTGTCCAAAGGAAGATCAGCAAACTTTAGCTTTAAACCGCGATCTTGCTTCAGTTCAACGAGTTCCTCTTGCTCCTTTAAAGTCATGTCTTTTCCAGCAACGGATAATGAGCTGTATGGGTCCCTAACCCAGTCAAGGCATTCTGTGAAGGCTGAAGAGAAATAGAACGATAACTTCTCCTCAAGAGTTTTCAAATGTCTGCCAATCGCTTCGCACATTGCAGCAGTATTGTCATCATGCAGTTTCTCGGTGAGTGGGAACATCTGAAGGTTGCCACCCTGCACATGTTGTTGCCAGAGCTGCACCTTTAAACAGAATCCGTTCATTTTATCAGTGCTTGTAAGCAGGTTTTCATTTCGACCTTGCATCCGTGTGTTTAGTTCATTCAGATATTGAAATATATCAGCCAGGTATGCCAGCTTTGCACACCACTCATCACTTGCAAGCAGCTTTGAATAATCGGACCTCTCGTTTGTAAGAAATATTTTAAGTTCCTCTCGCAACTCATACACACGGGCCAGCACTTTGCCGCGTGACAGCCACCTGACCTCCGTGTGGAGCAATAAGATTTTATGTTCCGCTCCCATTTCTGTACACAAAGACGCAAATAAGCAACATCTCAAAGGTCGCGTCTTCACAAAGTTCACTATGCGCACAACATCATCCAACACAGGAGCTAGATCTGCTGGTAAGGTCTTTGCAACGAGGGCCTCACGGTGCAAGAAACAGTGGGTAGCAAGAACATCTGGGTTTCTTTCTTTAACCCTACTTACAAAGCCTTTGATGCGCCCGACCATGGCTGCGGCTCCATCAGTGCAGACACCTGTGCAGTTTTCCCATGTAAGTCCACTTTTATCAAGATATTCCGATGTGACTTGGAATATTGCCTCTCCTGTTGATTTTTCTGTCAGTGCCTTGCAAAATAGGAAGTTTTCTCTAATGGCTTCACCATCCACAAAACGCACATTGGCCAACAACTGACAATGTCCACTGATATCCGTCGACTCATCAAGTTGCAAGGCAAATTTCTTACTGATGCGCACCTTTTCCAAAACAACTGTTTCAATGTCCGCAGACAAGTCATCAATCCGTCTGGCAATTGTGTTATCAGAGAGAGGCACTTTAGCCATCTCTTTAGCTGCTTCAGGGCCAAGCATCTCATTTACAATAGCTTTACAAGCTGGTAGTATTAATGTTTCTGCCACAGTGTGGGACTTTTTTGATCTAACTATGAGTTCAGCAACAAGGTAGCTAGCTTTGAGGGCTCTCTCATTTACCTTTGTGCTTTTTCTCAAAAAAGTTGCCCCTTTCTCATTGTTTGTACGTAAGCGTACAAAATACTCCATCGGTTTATTTTGAACGGAAGGGTGTTTCGTTTGGAGATGGCGTTTAAGTTTGCTTGGCACCATAGCGCTATTGGAAAGCTTCTCACCACACACCAAGCACAGTGGTTTTGGTGCTGTCGCATCCCCAGTGGAAGTAAATCCAAATGAAAGATAGCTTTCACTGTATTGCCTTGAGCTCACCGTCTTGTCTTTTTTCTTTTGTCGAACTCTCATACTAGGGCCTTCATTTGGGTTAGAATTGTGTCCAGGGTCCTGTTCGGCATTTGCCTTTTCCATTCTCAAATACTTCTCCATCACTGCTGAGATAGTGTGCGCAGCCACACACTAAAATAGAAGAGTATTACATTATCTGCCACACTTAAAGGACCTCTGCTAGGCATATTTCATTCCTGAGGGCTTAAAAAGCAGCTCTCGTGGTGACAAGAAGCTGATTTAAACCCCCCAAGAGTGAACTTCGCGAGAGCTGTATGTGTGTGATAATAACTTATATTACTACGGTCTGCATTTCCTGCTTGAATTGACACTAGTGACGTAGCACTCAGCTTTCTCTATAAGTAGAATAGAGCCGGCTGCCAAGTGCTACGCCACTAGAGTCAATTCAAGCAGGACATGACTGCTGAAGAACGGTACTAATATCATTTATTATTCCATACATACAACTCTCACGGAGTTCACTCTTGGGGGTTTTAAATCAGCTTCTTACCACCACAAGAGCTACTTTTTTAGCCCTCAAGAGTGAAATATGCCTGGCAGAGGTCCTTTCAATAAATTATTTATTTTAAAAAAGTGAAATAAAAAAGGATAACCCCCTCATATATTCAATCCCATGTAACCTCATAAATACAGTCCCACGTATATGAGCACATGATTATCAGCATCATATACTGTGGTGATGTGCACTGTACAGCGCCACAGTATATGGTGCTGATTATTATGTGGCTCATATACTGCAATATAAAGGGGTAAAATGAGAAGTACTATGGCCATGAGGCCAGAGTACAAGTGCCAGCTCATATACTCAGCATATGAGCTGGTACTTGTAGTACTCCAGCCTCATGACTATAGTATTTCTCATTTTACATTTCTCATTGTTATATGCAGTATACTACTGGAGTACTAAAAGTACCAGCTCATATGCTGAGTATTCTGCCAACAGTTCATATACTCAGGCAAAAGCTCATATAGTCAGCATTATTGGCGGGCATTACCTTGGCAGCGGGCAAATGCGGGAGTCTCTCCGCTCTCAGGATGACGCGCCGGCCTCGGTGACGTCATTAAGTCGCGCGAGGTTCAAAGCTTGCGCATGTGTTATTGTACACGTCTCCTACATTGTAAGAAGGCGTGACTGCGCATCGAGCGCATTGCCGGGAAACAAAACACAGGGGGCACCATAGTTTGGGGAACTTTCCCCGCGGCACACCCGACCATGTGTCGCACAAAAATCTGCTATTTATAAAATGAATTTTATCCCAAAAGTGCATTGTGCATGTTATATATATATGTATATATAGATATATATATATATATATATATATATATACTGTATGTGCATATCCAAATGTATTTAAATTATTTAAGCAAAAAGGAAAATTTATATATGTATGGAACTATGCCTATCCAAATCATAGGATGAACAGTAACAGTGATCACTATGCAATATCAAATGTCATAATGCAAAAAAGAATACAGAAATAAGTTCATAAAAAGTTACATTTGTGCATATTATTACGTACTATCCAAAAGCACATCATCACCCCTTCCACATGCTTCAACAAACGTTTCGCTACCGATTCATTAGGAAGTGAGGTGGAGGAGGAAGAGGCGATGTTTCATAGGGTGATTACAGCTGTGGTTACTTACAAATCAAGGACGCCATATTATCGGACGCCTCTACTGTCCCACGCGTCCGGATAGCCGTCCCGTCTGCGACCGAATGTGCATCACCGAAACACGACCAAAGGTCGCAGTTCAACGAAAACATCCCAGTGTGCAGATTGCACATTTTCTGTTAGTGCAATAAATGTCATTTCAAGGCAGAAACATTACTGTGTCCAACAGTTATTACATATATCAAACTGAAATAGCTGTTGCAAAAACACCAATTTTTAAAAAAACATTAAGCTTAAGATTAATAGGGGTGCCCAAACTTTTTCATAGAACTGTATAATGTGCATATGTAAAAGTGAATAAACACACTATAAACTTATATGTACTGTACAATAAAGCCAGCAATACATGTATATATGTTTATTCAATCAAATGCACTATGATATATATTGATTATATGATTCGATTGATAATAAGGACAAGACACTGAAGATGAGAATATATCAAAAATCCTAGTGTATACCTAAAGAAAACTCGAAAATTCCCACTGTTCATTTAACCCTCTGGGGGTCATACTTCTTAGAGTGGTGATCCATTTACTTTTTTATTTATTATTTATTTATTCAGTCTGGGCCAGCTTTTTGGCTAGATTTTCCCTCCTATTCCCAGGATACAGACGGGCAATCCCTTTGACACGTAAGAGATGACATTGATGAGGGTAGCAATTCCGAAACTGTCTCGCCAAAGGTTTAGGTTGAGAAATAGCACCCACCTTGACAGATTTTCTCCGCTGCCCTAATATTTTTGATGTGTTCCAAAGCTCTCGAGTTGTCATACCAATATAGATGAGTCCACAGAAACATGAGGCTTGATAGATGACCATAGATGTTCTACAATTAATGAAATACTGAATCTTGTAAGCCTACTCACCCATCGAATCCTGAAAGGTATTCGTTTTTTCAATATATCTGCACTCTTTGCAGTTGCCACATTTCCATGTGCCCCATTTGGGGCCCTTTGAGCCAAATATACATTGCTCAAAAAAATAAAGGGAACACTTAAACAACAGAATATAACTCCAAGTAAATCAAACTTCTGTGAAATCAAACTGTCCACTTAGGAAGCGACACTGATTGACAATCAATTTCACATGCTGTTGTGCAAATGGAATAGACAATAGATGGAAATTATTGGCAATTATCAAGACACCCTCAATAAAGGAGTGGTTCTGCAGGTGGGGACCACAGACCACATCTCAGTACCAATGCTTTCTGGCTGATGTTTTGGTCACTTTTGAATGTTGGTTGTGCTTTCACACTTGTGGTAGCTTGAGACGGACTCTACAACCCACAGAAATTGCTCAGGTAGTGCAGCTCATCCAGGACGGCACATCAATGCGAGCTGTGGCAAGAAGGTTTGCTGTGTCTGTCAGTGTAGTGTCCAGAGGCTGGAGGCGCTACCATGAGACAGGTCAGTACACCAGGAGACGTGGAGGGAGCCGTAGGAGGGCAACAACCCAGCAGCAGGACCGCTACCTCTGCCTTTGTGCAAGGAGGAACAGAAGGAGCACTGCCAGAGCCCTGCAAAATGACCTCCAGCAGGCCACAAATGTGCATGTGTCTGCACAAACAGTTAGAAACCGACTCCATGAAGGTGGTATGAGGGCCCGACGTCCACACATGGGGGTTGTGCTCACAGCCCAACACCGTGCAGGATGCTTGGCATTTGCCACAGAACACCACGATTGGCAAAGTCGCCACTGGCACCCTGTGCTCTTCACAGATGAAAGCAGGTTCACACTGAGCACATGTGACAAACGTGACAGAGTCTGGAGACGCCGTGGAGAGCAATCTGCTGCCTGTAACATCATTCAGCATGACCGGTTTGGCTGTAGATCAGTAATGGTATGGGGTGGCATTTCTTTGGAGGGCCGCACAGCCCTCCATGTGCTTGCCAGAGGTAGCCTGACTGCCATTAGGCACCGAGATGAGATCCTCAGACCTCTTGTGAGACCATATGCTGGTGCGGTTGGCCCTGGGTTCCTCCTAATGCAGGACAATGCCAGACCTCATGTGGCTGGAGTGTGTCAGCAGTTCCTGCAAGATGAAGGCATTGAAGCTATGGACTGGCCCGCCCGTTCCCCAGACCTGAATCCGATTGAGTACATCTGGGACATCATGTCTCGCTCCATCCACCAACGTCACGTTGCACCACAGACTGTCCAGGAGTTGGCGCATGCTTTAGTCCAGGTCTGGGAGGAGATCCCACAGGAGACCATCTGCAACCTCATCAGGAGCATGCCCAGGCGTTGTAATGAGGTCATACAGGCACGTGGAGGCCACACACAATACTGAGCCTCATTTTGACTTGTTTTAAGGACATTACATCAAAGTTGGATCAGCCTGTAGTGTGTTTTTTCACTTTAATTTTGGGGGTGACTCCAAATCCAGGCCTCCATTGGTTAATAAATTTGATTTCCATTGATGATGTTTGTGTGATTTTGTTGTCAGCACATTCAAATTTGTACAGAACAAAGTATTCAATGAGAATATTTCATTTATTCAGATCTAGGATGTGTTATTTGAGTGTTCCCTTTATTTTTTTGAGCAGTGTATATGAAGATGTATCAGGTACATGATGACTATGTACTAGTATATCACGTAGTGTCTTATTATGTTTAGCCATAATCAATGGACGATTTGATAGAAAAGGATGTATTGTTTGATCCTGTTGGAGAATTAGCCAAAATTTGGAGATGATATTAGTAATTTCCTTCCACCTCGAATGATAATTCGTGATGAATCGAACATGCCCATCAGATTCCTTTTTCTTTTTAGTAATGAGAAGATATTGTCTATTGGCTTGTTTGGCCGATAGTAGGCCTGTTGAATAATTTCCATTTTGTACCACGTTGTAAGTATCTACTGGTCATATCACATGCCTATTCTTCAAAAGCTTTGTCTTGGTCACAAATACGATGTGCCCTAATAAATTGTCCGGACGGCATTGCCTGTATTACATGTGCCAGATGACTGATTTGGCATGCAAGAAAGCATTGGCACTAGTAATCTTGTGATAAATATTTGTATGCAACTGTCCATGGTCATCAACATGAATATCCAAATACGGAAAATCAATTTTCTTTTGATCAATATGATGGGTTAGCTTAATATTCAATGCATTGTCATTGAGATATTTTAAGAATTTTTCAAGTTCCTCATGGGAGCCCTGCAAAATAAACAACACATCGTCTATGAATCTCATCCAAGATATCACTGATCCCAATGATGTATGTTCAATGTTCTGGAATCGGATGTATTCACACTCCCAAAATCCCAAGGAGAGATTGGCGTAAGATGGGGCCCAAACCGCGGCCATTGCCACCTCTTTCTTCTGTAGGTAATATTGATCTTTGAACACAAAATTATTATATAACAAAATGCATTCTGTTATGAATCCGGGTGGTGGAACCTCTGTGCTGTGATGCAAGGAGGGATCAGAGGGGCGTAACTAAGTGCCTACCCGGACCGACCCTGGCCACACAGCGGCTTAGTCGACTCTGTGAACCAAGGAGGGACCAGGAAGGTGAACCAGGTGCCACTCGGGGACCGACCTTGTGAGAGCAGGCGACTCCCATGGGACTGATGGCTGAAGCTGAAAGGCACAGCGGATGAGCACGGCCGGTTGACAGGCGGGCACAGCTGATAGACAGACTGGCGGGCACTGGGACCTTCAAGGTAGAGGTGAAGATGCTGGAGCTGTCCTAGGCAGAAGTGCTGAAACTGTTGTATCCAGAAGCACCAGAGCTGTCCACTAGCGTGGTGCTGAACCTGGATGGCACTGCCCTCCAACGTTGTGGTATTGAACCAAATGTTACTATAATGTCCTGGTTACAAGCCGTCCACTGCTGTGGTGCTGAATCTAGACAGTTCTTCCCATATAAAAGCTGTCCACTGCTGTGGTGCTGAATCTAGACAGTACTGCCCAGATCAGAGCTGCCCACCGTTGTGGTGCTGAATCTAGGACTGTAGTGCCCAGAGGAGAGCTGCCAACCACTGTGGTGCTGAACCAGTACTATAGAAGGGAGAGAACACAGGAGCTCACCCCCGCTGCTGAGCAGAGATGCTAGATGTGCTGTAGTTGTCTTCTATTGTCCCTCAGCAGATAGCATCATGCTATGAATGGGATGTGCTCTGCTATATCCCTGCAGCTTGTAGATCAGGAACCAGGGCTTCAGTGTGCGTCACCTGAATGACAGCAGTCTGGCACCACCAATGCTGCTATGCGGGACATTGCGCCCTTTACTACTGCCTGCGATGTAAAACCCCTTCTGATTGGAGCCCATGGATCTGTGATTGGTTATTGAAGACACACCCTCGTACATGGTGGACTTGTCTGTTCCCTTTAAACATATGAGCGGTTCTCACATGTTGTGGCTGATGTCTGATAACATAAGTGCTATCCCCTCATTCTGTATCACTGCAGCTGTCATCTGATGGGCGGCTGATGTATTCCATCACTATAGTACGGGTGAGATCACAGCCATCTGTAGGAACAAAACACCATCTCATCCGTGTCATGTACAGAAGCATGTCACTATGCAAGTCGCCCCCGTACTCCTAAACATCAGCAATAAAGCAGGAAGGAGTGTGTCACTGAATGCAAGATGTGACGAGATAAAACCAACCTTGTAAGGCTACATGCGTAGTGGTCATAGCCACCTCCAGTTACTGTCACATAAAATTCCTGGTGCCACTGATAAAGGAGGGGAGATCTCCGTAATACGGTATCTGTGCACGTTTAGTCCACCAGTGTCTGGAAGGAACGTTGAGCTCAGCTATGCTGCTCATGAGAGCGCAGGGTCCTAATGTCCACCATTACCACTCCATTCTCAGTCTAATTTTACATATCATTTCATCAATGTGTTTCATCTGACATTAACCTTATTCATTATATTTTCAATTAAACACTTTATTAATAATATCTAAAGATTTAAAAAAAAGATAAGTATATGATAAACTATATGTCGGTTGCGAATAAATGTACTAATGAATTTACTCTGCATCTCAAGTGTCATATCTACAGTGCCAAAGGTTTCCTTTCTGGATCTTATTGATATTCCTTCTATGCACTACATCTTCTAATTAGGAGTGCGAAACTTCTAACGCTTTACACTATGATAAACTGATATATATAAGTACTCGTATATACACTATTTGGACAAAACTTATAACAGCGAAGTACTGTTCATATAGTTAAGTGGCTTAGCAACGGTACAGGAGATAAGATGAGAATAATAGGTTTAGTCTTTAGGATAGGGTTAATGGATAGAGACTGCAAGATGTCGGTGAGTGACACGAAAGAGTGAGACGGACCCGTCCCATCGTGTGCGTAAGAAGGGCACGGTGGAAGAAAAAGAAACCATGCCCATTGCAGCAAGCCAAGGGAGAACGGGTGGAGACTCCCAGGAAACGGGCAGGTGAGCCAGAAGTGGCCTCCCCCAAGAATGGGCAGAGCAACGTAAGAGCACACCCACGGCAGAGTGGGCTGGGACCATTGTTGGTGAGGAGGTAAAGTGGCAAGAGAAGATGGAGTGCTACGGTTTACCTATTGAAAGTGATGGTCAGTGCTACGGCATTGTGCTCCGCGGTGTACCCGGAAAGGTCAAGTGGAAAAGGAAGATGACGCAGCTGGAGCAAGAGATGCAGCTGGGTGAACTGTCATCAGTAGAGGCACCAACCCAGGTCCAGGGAAGGCCCATGATCCAATGCCTGACCTCAAGACAAAGGTTCGCCTGCAGTCCCCAAAACCAGAACCCGATTCCAAGGCGGAGGAAGCACTGTCAGCGTGGCCAAGATCCTGCGACCAGGCAGGGTGACTGAAAGCTATGCTGGCAGCCCTGGTGGTAAGTACACCTCAGCATCCTGGAGTGTTATCAGCCTGGGAAACAGCCCTCATCCCCTGGCCACAGCAGTACATGGAACAGACACCAGCCCTGGACCCTGTTAAGGCCAGATGGGTGGTGAAGGTCATTGAGGGTAAGAAGGAGTGGGAGAAATGGGTGAGGGCCCAACTCGAGCACCCAGGAGGTGGTGAAGTTGACCCGCCCAGGGGGGATATGGGGGGAAACTTGGTACCCGGGCCTTTACCTTCTTTGTAGGATGTCACCGCAGTCGGCTCCCGGGCCCATCCTCTGGGGTCGCTCTTTAAAAGGGGGTTTGTTAACAGTTTGTCTCGTGACGCCACCTGTGGTTCCCAGTAATGAATACCGGCACTGCTACAGACCTCCGGGGGTGATGGGATGGCAGCTGGGATGTTTCAGCTCCCCACAGGCGGAGCGGGCCCCCGGGGCAGGGTAGTTGCAGATGGTAATGCTGGGCGTTGTAGTGCAGGCGCGGTAGCGTGATGGAAATAACTGACAGAGACAGTGGAGTGCAGTCATCCGAGTTTACTCACAGTTCTTTTTAGGTTCCTCGGGTACACTGTCCAGGTGTCAGACTCCCGCGTCACACTGCGTTTGCCAGGCAGGGGTTCAGCACTCCTTCAGGTAGATTAGAAGCACTTAACGGGACCCCCTTTCTTATGTTCCTTCTTTGACTGACTTCACGCGCTGGGTCTTCTCACTCCTGCCCTGCGCTCCCCACACACAGTCCCGATCGGGTGCTCTGAAGTCCCTTCTGGGCAACCTGGAGTTCCCGGACCTACTTGATGCCCTTCACGGCGACTAGCGTGAGGCTGTGGCAACTGCATCATGGAAGTGCAGAAGCCTCCGGTTTTTCCAGCCGAGACCTGGAGTAACACAGCTGGTCCAGGGACCAGTTCCCTTCCTGCGGCCTGATCCCTCTGATTCTTGGCAGATTCGGGCGTATGGGTGCCGTCCTGCACTCACCGTACCCCCTGGGATCCCTTCTGTTCCCGGAGCATTCCTCCCTTGCTCCCACTCCTCTCCTGGGCCTCTCTCACTAGGCCCACAATGGAGAAGAGCTCCTGAAGAGACTCTGCTCCCCTCCTCTCCTTGCTACTCACTGGCTGAACTGCACTGCTCCAACTAAGATGGCTTCCTTTTTTATATCTATTCTCTAAGTGCTCCCCTGTTCTACGTCCTCCACCCACACCCACTACTGGTTCCCCCTCTCCTTGGTTCCCCCCACTCCAGCCAGGGACAGGGCAGCAAAAGAAGTGCATAATGCCCTTCCAGCCGGCCTGGAGTAGTGCAGTATTGAGTGCAGGTGTTGGGGTCCCGGGCAGTAATAATCTTTAATAATAATAATCTTTATATAGCGCTAACATATTCTGCAGCACTTTACATACATTATTGTCGCTGTCCCCATCGGGGCTCACAATCTAGATTCCCTATCAGTATGTCTTTGGAGTGTGGGAGGAAACTGGAGAACCCAGAGGAAACCCACCCAAACATGGGGAGAACATACAAACTCCTTGCAGATGTTGTCCTTGGTGGGATTTGAACCCAGGACCCCAGCGCTGCAAGGCTGCAGTGCTAACCACTGCGCCACCGTGCCGCCGGCAGTACTTCTTCCTTACCTGAGAGAAGGAGATGACACACTTCTGGGTGAGGTGCAGTACCTCTGTGGCGACTGAACCCTCCGGGGTGCCACAAAGTCATTGACCAGATGACCAGATGTGACATCCGATATTTCAGCCCTCAGCGGGAAGATCATGTCCAGCAATGACTCCTCCACGGTTAGTACCACAGCCTCAGGCCTGACAGAGGCAGCGAGTATTTCGACTGCAGTGTGCGTTTTCAAGGGCCCCCACTATATATGCTGTGTGTTGTCTTCCAGGTTCCAGAATGGTCGAGGATGACCATGTCCAAAGAGGGAATGTAAGAGTGATGGACTGTTCTGCAGCATTCCTACCCTTGAAGGCAATAATCCCTTTATATGTACAGTGCCATGCGGTTTTACGAGTAATGTAAATAGCGATGTGTTTCTCTTACAGTGGCATGTAAAAGTTTAGGCCCCTTGGTAAAAAATTACTGTTATTGTGAACAGTAAAGCAAGTTGAAGATGAAATGATCTCTATAAAAGGGATATAGTTAAAGATGACACATTTCCTTTGTATTTTAGGCAAAAAAAATCTTGTAATTTATTACATTTTAAAAATTACACAAAGGAAAATGGGCTGATGCAAAAGTTTGGGCACCCTTGAAGATTTGTGTGCTCAGAAAACTTTGACCAAGGTTTCAGACCTTAATTAGTCTGTTAGAGTGCGTGCACATGGTCAGTAAACACTGCGGATTGGATGCAGCACACTTGCGCTGCGTGCAATCTGCAGCGGCCAGATGTTACAGCATAGTGGATGGGATTTATACAAATCCCATGTCCACTATGCGTCTCCGTGCTCCTGCAGCTCACCCGTGGAGACGGTCATGCAGTGCGTCTTCACAGACCGCAGCATGTCAATTTCTCTTGCAGAGACCCTAGTCTCCGCAAGAGAAATTATATCACTGTAATGTATAGGATGTGGTGAATCCGCATGGTTCATTGAACACATGCGGATTCACTTGCGTGCAGCGCTTTGGACGCAGCATAAAGTATGCTGCGTTCAAAGCGCAGCCAACACCGACCATCTGCACATATCCTAAAGGTTATGGCTTGTTCACTATCATTAGGAAAGGCCAGGTGATACAAATTTCCCAACTTTATAAAAATCCAGCCTCCTCTAACCTTGTGCCAAAAAACAGCAGCCGTGGGTTCTTCTAAGCAGCTGCCTAGCACTCTGAAAATGAAAATGGTGGAGGCCCACAAAGTAAGAGTAGGCTATAAGAAAATAGCAAAGCGTTTTCAAGTTGCAACCTTATTGACGGCATCGCTCGTCACTGCAGGAACGTCCTCAGGCTACTGTCAGTGAGTTCCAGCTGGCGTGCTGAGCAGTTACATACTCATGCAACCGCTCAACACACCAATCGGATGTAGCAGATCTGGGGATCATTGTTCGACATCATCAGTATGGATTATCTGCGGACAGGTGAGAATTACTTTACATAGTTACATAGTTTATAAGGCCGAAAAAAGACAAGCGTCCATCGAGTTCAGCCTATTTCTTGTGCACTGCAGCTATTCCGCAGTGTTGATCCAGGGGAAGGCAAAAAAAACCCATGCGGTATAGGCCAATTTACATCATTGAGGAAAAATTCACTTCCCGACTCCAATCTGGCAGTCAGATTAAATCCCTGGATTAACTAACTATCACTAAGCATAAGATGTAATTTTATTGTTCTCAAGAAAGGCGTCCAGGCCTCTCTTGAACTCATTAAGTGAGTTGGACATCACTTCCTCTTCCAGAGAGTTCCAGAGTCTCACGGCTCTGACCGTAAAGAATCCTCTTCTATGCTGGTGCAGGAACCTCCTTTCCTCCAGACGCATAGTGTGCCCCCTCGTCTTTGTCACCATCCTTGGTATAAACAGGTCATGGGAGAGATCTCTGTACTGCCCCCTGATGTATTTATACATGTTTATGAGGTCTCCCCTAAGCCTTCTCTTTTCCAACGTAAATAGGCCTAATTTTGACAACCTCTCTGGGTATTCTAGTCCCTCCATTCCCTTTATTACCTTAGTCGCCCTCCTTTGTACCCTCTCTAGCTCCAATATGTCTTTCCTGAGCACCGGAGCCCAGAACTGTGCACAATATTCTAAGTGCGGCCTTACCAGCGCTTTATACAGAGGAAGAACATTGTTCTCATCATATGCCCCTATTCCTCTTCTGATGCATGCCATGACTCTATTTGCCTTCGCAGTTGCTGCCTGACACTGACCACTCCAATTTAATTTGCTATTAACCAAGACGCCCAGGTCCTTCTCCATGTCAGATTTCCCCAACGGTTTCCCATTTAATATGTATGGGTGACTGCTGTTTTTCTTTCCCATGTGCATGACCTTACATTTATCGGCATTGAACCCCATTTGCCATTTTTTGGCCCAACTCCCCAATTTATCTAAATCCTCCTGTAGCTGTGCCCTATCCTCATCTGTATTAACTACTTTACAAAGTTTAGTATCATCTGCAAATATTGCTATTTTACTATGCAACCCTTCCACTAGATCATTAATAAATATATTAAATAATATAGGGCCCAAGACAGACCCTTGAGGCACCCCGCTAGTAACCCTGACACACTCTGAGCTTACTCCCTTGATAACCACCCTCTGCTTTCTATCACTCAGCCAGCTATTTACCCACTTGCACACATTATCCCCCAGACCAAGCATTCTCATTTTATATACCAACCTTTTGTGTGGCACGGTATCAAACGCTTTGGAGAAGTCAAGGTATACAACATCCACTGACTCTCCCCGGTCCAGCTGTGAGCTCACCTCCTCGTAGAAGGCCATCAGGTTTGTTTGGCAGGAGCGATCCCTCATGAATCCATGTTGATATGGAGTTAGACAGTTATTATCATTAAGATATTCTACAATAGCATCTCTAAGAAATCCTTCAAACAATTTACCCACAACAGACGTTAAGCTGACTGCTCTATAGTTCCCAGGGTCACTTTTAGACCCCTTTTTGAGTATTGGTACCACATTTGCTTGGCGCCAGTCTAGTGGGACAGTCCCTGTCCATAAAGAGTGCTTGAATATAAGATACAGCGGCCTGTCTATCACATTACTTAATTCTTTTAGTACCCGGGGGTGTATGCCATCTGGGCCTGGTGACTTGTCTATTTTGATATTATTTAGGCGTTTCTGAACTTCCTCCTGGGTTAGGTGGGTGATATTTAGCAGAGGGTTTACTTTATCACTCTGCATTTTGTAACATACCTGGCGGCGTCCTTGCATAGTGGTCCATCTCCCACTGTGCAGGAGCGCGCACTTGATCTCCTGTCCAGAATGTCTCTCTGGCTTCCCTCCATGCTGTCTTGTTTGTGTCTGTGTCTGTTTCTGCTGCTTAAGGGCGGCGCCCGATCACTTCCTGCCTTTTGTACCTGCTGTGGGTCACACCCCTTGTGCGTCCTCAGCCTATCGCTGTCTGTCTCTTGGTATATAGCTCAGCAGCTCCCTTCTATCCCTGCCTGAGCATATGTGTTTCTTTCAGTGTGTGCTTGCACTCTGAAGGTGCCAGGTCCCGTCTTTGTTTCCCTGTCTGCCTTTCCTGGAGGCTTGTTTCCAGGCCTGTCTGAACTAAGTCCTGTATGTTTCCTGCCTTGCGGTGTCAGCTCCCGTGTCTGAACTGTGTCCTGTATGTCTCCTGCTTTTCGGTATTAGTTCCCGTGTCTGAACTAAGTCCTGTATGTCTCCTGCCTGGCGGTGTCAGCTCCCGTGTCTGAACTGTGTCCTGTATGTCTCCTGCTTTACGGTATTAGTTCCCGTGTCTGAACTAAGTCCTGTATGTCTCCTGCCTGGCGGTGTCAGCTTCCGTGTCTGAACTGTGTCCTGTATGTCTCCTGCTTTACGGTATTAGTTCCCGTGTCTGAACTAAGTCCTGTATGTCTCCTGCCTTGCGGTGTCAGCTCCCGTGTCTGAACTGTGTCCTGTATCTTGTCTGTCCTGTCTGAACACGCTCCTTGCCTGTTCGTCCCGCCTCTCTGGGGGCAGTATTCCCAGACCCGCTCCTGTATCCCGCTGCAGTGTCGGTCTCCTCCGTACACTCAGTTCCAGTCTGAACTCTCTCCTATCCTTTACCTGTTTTGTCTATGTCCATTCCCTTCCTTTTCCTGCAGAGTCTGTACTCGTACCTAACTCCTCCTTGTTGTCTCTGTACTCCCGTTTGTGAGTTTTTGGTCCACTCGCTACTTCACTGCAAGTACCCTGTGGGTGTCTGGCTCTGTCTTTCCCTTCCTGTCTGTTCCGTGTGAACAGAGTCCTGTCCTGCCCTGCTTCTGCCCGCTGCTCCTGCAGTCCTGTCCTGCCCTGCTTCTGCCCGCTGCTCCGGCAGTCCTGTCCTGCCCTGCCTGTACCCTATCCTGCCTGTATTGTTCCTGAGTCCCAGTGTGTACTGGGCCCTATCCTGCCTGTATTGTTCCTGAGTCCCAGTGTGTACTGGGCCCTATCCTGCCTGTATTGTTCCTGAGTCCCGGTGTGTACTGGGCTCTATCCCGCCTGTGTTCCTACCTGCTAGTGCCTTCCCGTCTGCACTCTAGCTGTGCTTGCCTTTACCCGCCTGCCTGCATACCCGCCTGCCTGCATACCCGCCTGCCTGCATACCCGCCTGCCTGCATACCAGTCTGTTCCTGTATTTCCCTGTGTGGGTCAACAGCCGTGTCCGGGGTCTGTCCTGGAGTAGCACCTGGTCCCTCTGCTCGGTTCCTCCTTGGTGCACTGGCGTCGTATGCCGTCGTGCCACCTTGGTCGGATCGGGTAGATACTTAGTTACGCCCCTCCAGGCATACACTCTCCGGCACGGTCCAGTGGAATCACTACCAATCACATGCACACGCCGCTCTAGCCCGGGCGTGTGCATAACAGCATGCTCAGGCCATGGTTCCCGTTGAGCCCCACGGCCTTCGCTCTCTGAGAAGTTTTTTCCAGCGAATACATGCATTAAAATAAATAAATATATTTTTTTTTCCCTTTAGCTGAGTTCCAGGCGAATTGCGCACTCGTCCAGATGGATCTATCAGCTCTCGTTCCTGCGGATCCGCCACGTTACTATGGGGATCCAAGACAGTGTCGTGCATTTGTGGAGCAATGCATGCTACACTTTAAGGCCTACCCTCTCTATTTTCCTTCCGATTGGGCTAAAGTGGCCTTTATTATGTCTTACCTGGCGGGGGATGCCTTGGAATGGATCAACCCCCTATATGAGACACAGGATCCGATCCTCCGGGACCTAATGGCCTTCCTGGTGGCCTTTCTAATGGTCTTCGATGATCCTAACCCGGAGGCTCCTGCTGAAGCTTCACTTCCCAATATCCCGGAGCAGCCCCAATGGGTAATGTGTGTGGGTAGCGTAATAGTTCTCCAGCCCAATGAGACTACTGCCCACCCAGAATCCTCACAGGGTGACTACGCTTTCCGGAATACTTCTTCCAACCTCAAGAGGCAGTCCAGACGTGCTAGACTTAGAGGCAAGCAGTCACGCCTGGGTCTGTCCTCCCTGAGACCTCCTGAACCCTTCGGGGTGCTACCTGGTAACGAAAGGACAGAGACTCTCCTATACTCTGTACCTGATACCTCGCTCGCTTCGTCCAGTGAGTCCAACCTGGTGTACTCCGAAGCAGAGGTTACTCCCGAGTCTCTACACCCCTCCGACCAGGCGGAGGACCTCCAGTTGTGTTTAGAACCCTTCGGGGTGCCACCTGGTGGTGAATGGACAGAGACTTTCCTATACTCGGTACCCGATACCTCGCCTGCTTCCTCCAGTGAGTCCGACCTAGTGTTCTCCGAAGCAGAAGTTACTCCCGAGTCTCTACACCCCTCCGACCAGGCGGAGGACCTCCAGTTGTGTTTAGAACCCTTCAGGGTGCCACCTGGTGGTGAATGGACAGAGACTTTCCTATACTCGGTACCCGATACCTCGCCTGCTTCCTCCAGTGAGTCCGACCTAGTGTTCTCCGAAGCAGAAGTTTCTCCCGAGTCTCTACACCCCTCCGACCAGGCGGAGGACCTCCAGTTGTGTTTAGAACCCTTCGGGGTGCCACCTGGTGGTGAATGGACAGAGACTTTCCTATTTCCTGTACCTGATACCTCGCCTGCTTCCTCCAGTGAGTCCGACCTAGTGTTCTCCGAAGCAGAAGTTACTCCCGAGTCTCTACACCCCTCCGACCAGGCGGAGGACCTCCAGTTGTGTTTAGAACCCTTCGGGGTGCCACCTGGTGGTGAATGGACAGAGACTTTCCTATTTCCTGTACCTGATACCTCGCCTGCTTCCTCCAGTGAGTCCGACCTAGTGTACTCTGAAGCAGATGTTTTCTCTGAGCCTCAGTACTCTTCTGACCCGGCGGAGGACCTCCAGTTGTTTCCTGAATCCTCCGGGGTACCACCAGATAACAAAGAGACAGTGACTTTTCCTCATTATGTACCTGATAACCCGTCTATTTCTTCCTGTGAGCTTGACAAGATGTACCTCGAAGCAGAGATTACCCTCAAGTCTCTGTCCCCCTCCAACCCAGTGAACGACTGGTCCTCGAATTCCCTGCGGAAGATTCTGGCAGGCCTGAAGAAGAGGGGGCGTAAGGGGGGAGGTACTGTAACATACCTGGCGGCGTCCTTGCATAGTGGTCCATCTCCCACTGTGCAGGAGCGCGCACTTGATCTCCTGTCCAGAATGTCTCTCTGGCTTCCCTCCATGCTGTCTTGTTTGTGTCTGTGTCTGTTTCTGCTGCTTAAGGGCGGCGCCCGATCACTTCCTGCCTTTTGTACCTGCTGTGGGTCACACCCCTTGTGCGTCCTCAGCCTATCGCTGTCTGTCTCTTGGTATATAGCTCAGCAGCTCCCTTCTATCCCTGCCTGAGCATATGTGTTTCTTTCAGTGTGTGCTTGCACTCTGAAGGTGCCAGGTCCCGTCTTTGTTTCCCTGTCTGCCTTTCCTGGAGGCTTGTTTCCAGGCCTGTCTGAACTAAGTCCTGTATGTTTCCTGCCTTGCGGTGTCAGCTCCCGTGTCTGAACTGTGTCCTGTATGTCTCCTGCTTTTCGGTATTAGTTCCCGTGTCTGAACTAAGTCCTGTATGTCTCCTGCCTGGCGGTGTCAGCTCCCGTGTCTGAACTGTGTCCTGTATGTCTCCTGCTTTACGGTATTAGTTCCCGTGTCTGAACTAAGTCCTGTATGTCTCCTGCCTGGCGGTGTCAGCTTCCGTGTCTGAACTGTGTCCTGTATGTCTCCTGCTTTACGGTATTAGTTCCCGTGTCTGAACTAAGTCCTGTATGTCTCCTGCCTTGCGGTGTCAGCTCCCGTGTCTGAACTGTGTCCTGTATCTTGTCTGTCCTGTCTGAACACGCTCCTTGCCTGTTCGTCCCGCCTCTCTGGGGGCAGTATTCCCAGACCCGCTCCTGTATCCCGCTGCAGTGTCGGTCTCCTCCGTACACTCAGTTCCAGTCTGAACTCTCTCCTATCCTTTACCTGTTTTGTCTATGTCCATTCCCTTCCTTTTCCTGCAGAGTCTGTACTCGTACCTAACTCCTCCTTGTTGTCTCTGTACTCCCGTTTGTGAGTTTTTGGTCCACTCGCTACTTCACTGCAAGTACCCTGTGGGTGTCTGGCTCTGTCTTTCCCTTCCTGTCTGTTCCGTGTGAACAGAGTCCTGTCCTGCCCTGCTTCTGCCCGCTGCTCCTGCAGTCCTGTCCTGCCCTGCTTCTGCCCGCTGCTCCGGCAGTCCTGTCCTGCCCTGCCTGTACCCTATCCTGCCTGTATTGTTCCTGAGTCCCAGTGTGTACTGGGCCCTATCCTGCCTGTATTGTTCCTGAGTCCCAGTGTGTACTGGGCCCTATCCTGCCTGTATTGTTCCTGAGTCCCGGTGTGTACTGGGCTCTATCCCGCCTGTGTTCCTACCTGCTAGTGCCTTCCCGTCTGCACTCTAGCTGTGCTTGCCTTTACCCGCCTGCCTGCATACCCGCCTGCCTGCATACCCGCCTGCCTGCATACCCGCCTGCCTGCATACCAGTCTGTTCCTGTATTTCCCTGTGTGGGTCAACAGCCGTGTCCGGGGTCTGTCCTGGAGTAGCACCTGGTCCCTCTGCTCGGTTCCTCCTTGGTGCACTGGCGTCGTATGCCGTCGTGCCACCTTGGTCGGATCGGGTAGATACTTAGTTACGCCCCTCCAGGCATACACTCTCCGGCACGGTCCAGTGGAATCACTACCAATCACATGCACACGCCGCTCTAGCCCGGGCGTGTGCATAACACATTTCCTCCGATAAATTGTTTTCTTTTGTGAAAACAGTGGAGAAGAAGCTATTGAGTAGGTTTGCTTTACCCTCATCGCCCTCTATGATTTTACCCAGGTTATTTTTCAATGGGCCAACTCCATCAGTTTTAATCCTTTTACTGTTTATATAGTTAAAGAACAGTTTGGGATTCGTTTTACTTTCCTTGGCAATTAGTCTCTCTGTCTCCTCTTTTGCTATTCTTATTTGTTTCTTACAGATTTTGTTTTTTTCCCTATAAGATATTAGCGCTTCCTCGCTGCCTTCTTGTTTAAGTTTACCGAAAGCCCTTTTTTTGTTTTTCATTGCCCTCTTGACTTCCTTATTTAGCCACATTGGCTTCCTCCTATTCCTAGCCCTTTTATTCCCATAAGGTATGTACCTTCTACAGTGACTATGTAGGACTGTTTTGAAAATTTCCCATTTTCTATCCGTGCTCCTATTACTAAAGATACTATCCCAGTCTATAAGGTGAAGGGCATCTCTTAGCTGATCAAACTTTGCCCTCCTGAAGTTCAGTGTTTTTGTGACTCCCTTGCTGGGCACCTACTGAAGCACATGTGGAATTGTATAATGTTGTGGTCACTATTTCCCAGGTGCCCCCCGACCTGCACCTCAGTTATTCTGTCTGGCCTGTTAGTTAATATTAAGTCTAAAAGGGCCGTCCCTCTAGTTGGTTCCTGCACAAGTTGTGACAAATAATTGTCTTTGATAATTGACAGAAACCTGTTTCCTTTCTGAGATCTACAGCTTTCGGTTTCCCAGTCTATATCGGGGTAGTTGAAGTCCCCCATAATAATCACCTCATTATTTTTTGCTACTTCGTCTATTTGTCTCATTAATAGACTTTCCGTGGCTTCTGCTATATTTGGTGGTTTATAACAGACTCCTATGATAATTTTATTATTGTTTTTTGCCCCATGTATCTCCACCCATAAGGACTCGACCTCCTCATTTCCCTCCCATACATCCTCCCGTATTGTAGGATTTAGACACGTCTTTACATATAGACAGACTCCACCCCCTTTCCGACTTCTTCGATCCCTTCTAAACAGACTGTAACCCTGTAAGTTAACTGCCCAGTCATAGCTTTCATCTAACCATGTCTCGGTTATTCCCACTATGTCATAGTTACCTGTAGATATTTCTGCTTCCAGTTCATCCATCTTGTTTGTCAGGCTCCTGGCATTTGCTAGCACCCAGTTTACACGATTTTGTTTTGTTCCAATCTTCTCCCTGTGGATTGTATTTGAAATTTTCTTACCTCCCTTCCAAGCATCTTGTCTTGGACCTTCTTTGTCGCACTTCATATCTTTCATTAGTATGTTCTCTGGTTGCATGTTCGTGTCCGGCGTTTTTCTTCCCATCCCCTCTTCTTCTAGTTTAACGCCCTCCTGATGAGTGTTGCGAGTCTCCTGGCGAATGTGTGTTTCCCGGGTTTGTTGAGGTGTAGTCCATCTCTAGCAAGGAGTCCGTCATAGAGGTAATTCACACCGTGGTCCAGGAATCCAAATCCTTGTTGTCTGCACCATCGTCTCAGCCAGTTGTTCACATCAAGGATCCTGTTCCATCTCCTGACGCCATGCCCGTCTACTGGAAGGATAGAAGAAAAAACTACCTGCGCATCCAGTTCTTTTACTTTCTTCCCCAATGCTTCAAAGTCCTTGCAGATTGTCGGTAGGTCCTTCTTTGCCGTGTCATTGGTGCCAACATGTATCAGAAGAAATGGGTGGATATCCTTGGAACTGATGAGCTTCGGTATCCTATCGGTAACATCTGTTAGAACCTTGCTCTTAGGTTTTTTCCTTTGCTGGTCACATGACCTTGTTGGCCTATTTAATCCTGCTCCGCCCTTCTGGCTTTGCTGGACTTCATTGTATAACTACTTTCTAGCTAGCCTGTGCTCTGTATCTAACTCTGTTAGTTTGCTTGGTCTACGGACCTCTATGTTCTATATATTTTGTTTGTTCGTCTGTCTGCTACTATTTCTGTTAGGAGGTGTCCCATTTTCCTCCCAGTCCTTAGTACTTGTAGGGATTCCTTCCCCACATCTATAGGTCTCCGTACAGACTAGCTTTCAGACTTTAGCAGGTCTGATCGCAGGATCAGGTTCCCTGTTACATCGTAGGGATTCAGCTGAGTTCTATCGTAGGGACAGATCTCCTCTCTTTCCTTAGCTCTGGTAGCAGAACATAACAACATCCTTGATCTTCGCCCCTGGGAGGCAGCATACTTCTCTTGCGGTTATGTCCGGTCTGCAGATAGCTGCTTCTGTTCCTCTCAGTAGTGAGTCTCCCACCACCACCACTCTTCTTCCCTGCTTGGCTGTCCTTTTTCTTGTCGCTTCTGGGTGTTTCTGGGTACTCTTTTCTTTTTTGCTTGCTGGTAGTTCCTCATCCTTAGGTGTGCCTTTGTTTTTTTATTTTTATGTGGATCTTAAGAAATGTGTAAAAGAGGGTCATTGAGTGTTTTGTTCAAACAAATGTCTTTGCTCTGTGTGAGTTTTTTTACTTGAACTAATGGCGTTAGTTATCGGGATGTCTTATTCACGCCTCTCCATTACTAACCCCTGGGCTTCATGTCAGCAAACATCAAACAGCTGACATCAACCCCAAAACCATTACCCCACTTGCCAATGCACCAGGGCAAGTGGGAAGAGCCGAGAATAAGCACCAGAATTTCTGGGGTGGCTGAGGGCTCATGTTATTAGTCAGGGAGGAGGCCAATATCCATGGTCCCTTCCCAGCCTTTTAATATCAGCCTGCAGGTGTCTGTTTAGCCTTTGCTGGTTATTATAACTAGGTGGGACACCACATAATTTTTTGGGAGATACCCCCTTTTTAATACCATTAAAGGCTAAGCAGACAGCTGTGAGCTGTTATTAATAAGCTGGGAAGATCCATGAATAGCGGCCCCTTCCCAGATTGCCCACTGCTTTCCCTCAGCTGTTAAGAAAATTAAATGGACCCCATCCCATTTTTTCAAAAATAAACACCTAAATTTGTAAGGATGTAAAACAACGCCAAAATGTAGACTAAACTATATATGAATAGACAATATAAGGTCCTAAGTTCCTGGGCTAAGTCATCACTGCTATGGCCCTACTTATGTATTTGAAGTCCCCCTTTCTCAAAATCTTTCTAATAAATTTAATTTCCCCAAGATTATTGTGAAAATCATATACAGTGGGTAAGGAAAGTATTCCGACCCCTTTAAATTTTTCACTCTTTGTTTCAGTGCAGCCATTTGGTAAATTCTAAAAAGTTAATTTTTTTTCTCATTAAAGTGCACTCTGCACCCCATCTTGACTGAAAAAAAACAGAAATGTAGAAATCTTTGCAAATTTATTAATAAAGAACAACTGAAATATCACATAGTCATAAGTATTCAGACCCTTTGCTCAGTATTGAGTAAAAGCACCCTTTTGAGCTAGTACAGCCATGAGTCTTCTTGGGAATGATGCAACAAGTTTTTCACACCAGGATTTGGGGATCCTCTGCCATTCTTCCTTGCTGATCCTCTCCAGTTCCATCAGGTTGGATGCCGAACGTTGGTGGACAGCCATTTGCAGGTCTCTCCAGAGATGCTCAATTGGGTTTAGGTCAGGGCTCTGGCTGGGCCAGTCAAGAATGGTCACAGAGTTGTTCTGAAGCCACTCCTTTGTTATTTTAGCTTAGTGCTTAGGGTCATTGTCTTCTTGGAAGGTGAACATTTGGCCAAGTTTGAGGTCCAGAGCACTCTGGAAGAGATTTTCATCCAGGATATCTCTGTACTTGGCCGCATTCATGTTTCCTTCAATTGCAACCATCGTCCTTTCCCTGCAGCTGAAAAACACCCCCATAGTATGATGCTTCCACCACGTTTCACTGTTGGGATTGTATTGGGCAGGTGATGAGCAGTGCCAGGTTTTCTCCACATATACCGCTTAGAATTATCACCAAAAAGTTCTATCTTCGTCTCTTCAGACCAGAGAATCTTATTTTTCTCATAGTCTGGGAGTCCTTCATGTGTTTTTGAGCAAACTCTATGTGGGCTTTTATATGTCTTGCACTGAGGAGAGGCTTCTGTCGGGCCACTCTGTCATAAAGGCCCAATTGGTGGAGGGCTGCAGTGATAGTTGACTTTGTGGAGCTTTCTCCCATCTCCCTGCTGCATCTCTGGAGATCAGCCACAGTGATCTTGGGGTTCTTCTTTACCTCTCTCACCAAGGCTTTTCTCCCATGATTGCTCAGTTTGGCTGGACGGCCAGGTCTAGGAAGACTTCTGGTGGTCCCAAACTTCTTCCATTTAAGGATTATGGAGCCCACTGTGCTCTTAGGAACCACGAGTAATGCAGAACTTCTTTTGTAACCTTGGCCAGATCTATGCCTTGCCACAATTCTGTCTCTGAGCTCCTTGGGCAGTTCCTTTGAGTTCATGATTCTCATTTGGACTGACATGCACTGTGAGCTGTGAGGTCTTATATAGACAGGTGTGTGCCTTTCCAAATCAAGTCCTACCAGTTTAATTAAACACAGCTGGACTCCAATTAAAGGATCACAAGGAAATGGACAGCATGTGACTTAAATATGAGTGTCTGAGCAAAGGGTCAGAATACTTATGACCATGTGATATTTCAGTTTTTCTTTTTTAATAAGTTTGCAAAAATTTCTACATTTCTGTTTATTTCAGTCAAGATGGGGTGCAGAGTGCACTTTAGTGAGAAAAAAAATGAACTTTTTAGAATTTACCAAATGACTGCAATGAAACAAAGAGTGAAAATGTAAAGGGGTCTGAATACTTTCAGTACCCACTGTATCCTTGAACATTACATTTAACTACCTTTTTGTATAAGGTGGCAAAGAATAAAACAAGCAGATAGGAAAAAACAAACTTAATTTATTTAAAAAATGATCAAAAAGAAATATTTCTGTCATGCGCCAAAACATGCAAAATAAAACAAATAAACATTACAAATTATAATAAGGTGCAGAACTGTAATCAGGGCCAGGACTGGGTGCTGAAAAATGTGGGGGGATCAGCAACATGAGTAAGTGAGGGAAGTGGAGTAAAGGGTAGAAATACACCATGGTGCGGAGGGTTTGGTAGGTATGGCCGGTCCGTGGAACTAGATTTGCTGCCAACTATATCCTAATTTGGAAGGCGGCTCACAGCAGGTTCAAGATGATATAAGTATGGCAAATACAAACGGTATATTAGGATTGTCTGAATATGGGTTATTTTGTAGGTGAGGTTTAACACAAATAACTATTGAAGCCAGAACATTATGTGTCTAATTTTTTTCCAAAACATATCGCCACCAAAAGCGAAAATTTGGCAAGCCAGAATAAACACAAAAAAAAGACAAAGAAAAGTCACCATCATACTAGCAGTCAAGGGCGGGCTGGGCTGGGGGGCAGAGGGGCAAATGCCCCCCCAGACCAGTTCCCAAGCAGCTGCTCAGGGCTGCCAGGGGACTGCACTGTACCTTTAAATATGTTCAGCTGCCGACCCGACCACATGGCAGAGATGCAGATACACCCCCTGCACGCTGTGTGGCTGAGTCTGCTGAAGTGACGTCACACAGCGAACCTGGAACTGATTCAGTCAGCCGGACAGGAGCCTGTGGATCGGAGACTTCAGTGGTCTCAGTCAGTATGAGGTCAGGGGGTCTGCAGTGAGGGGGAAGCGGGACTGTGCTCACCTTCTCATAAATCCACCCAGGATTCTATATTGTCCAATCAGAGGGCCAGCTGCTGGGGCTCCGTGTGAGTTATTGCAGGAGGCTGAACTTTCATGCAGATTAGGGTCCTCCTGTCAGTGCAAAAAGTTCAGTCTGGTGCAATAAATCACACTTAGTCCCAGCAGAGACCACAGACATCACAATACAAGACCCTGCACCGACTGATTACAGCTGAACCTACAGCACCTCATATTCTACTATATGGCCCCATATATAATATGTGAGGTCCTGTAGGCAGGTCCAGGTGTGTTCAGTAATAATAATCTTTATTTTTATATAGCGCTAACATATTCCGCAGCGCTTTACATACATTATCGTCGCTGTCCCCATCGGGGCTCACAATCTAGATTCCCTATCAGTATGTCTTTGGAGTGTGGGAGGAAACCAGAGAACCCGGAGGAAACCCACGCAAACACGGGGAGAACATACAAACTCCTTGCAGATGTTGTCCTTGGTGGGATTTGAACCCAGGACCCCAGCGCTGCAAGGCTGCAGTGCAGTGTATATCCCTGTACATAATATACCACATCTAGTATACAGATTAGCCTATCATCTACTGTGATACACACATCAGATGTTTTAAAAAAATACACATTACTATACAACATCAGATGTCTATAGTGACAGTATATTATATACAGTGCCTACAAGTAGTATTCAACCCCCTGCAGATTTAGCTGGTTGACACATGCGGAATTAACTTGGCATTGTGACATTTGTACTGTAGATCAGCCTGGAAGTGGGAAATGCACTGCAGCAAATATTGTTTTTGTTTTTTTTTGTTTTTTTTTTTTAAAGCGTTAAAAGTTAATTCAGAGTGTCATTTATTATTCAACCCCTCAAACCACAAGAATTCTGTTTGGTCCCCCTAAAGTATTAAGAAGTAGTTCAGGCACCAAGAATAATGAGCTTCACATGTGTGGATTAAAGATCTCTTTTGCCAACCTTTTCTGACTATTTAAGACCCTCCCCAAACTTGTGAACAGCACTCAGACATGGTCAACATGGGAAAGACAAAGGAGCATTCCAAGGCCATCAGAGACAAGATCGTGGAGGGTCACAAGGCTGGCAAGGGGTACAAAACCCTTTCCAAGGAGTTGGGCCTACCTGTCTCCACTGTTGGGAGCATCATCTGTAAGTGGAAGGCTTATGGAACTACTGTTAGCCTTCCACAGCCAGGACAGCCTTTGAAAGTGTCCTCGTGTGCCGAGGCCAGGCTTGTCCGAAGAGTCAAGGCTAACCCAAGGACAAAAAGGAAGGAGCTCCGGGAAGATCTCATGGCAGTGGGGACATTGGTTTCAGACAATACCATAAGTAACGTACTCCACTGCAATGTTCTCCGCTCCAGACGAGCCCGTAAGGTACCTTTACTTTCAAAGCGTCATGTCAAGGCTCGTCTACAGTTTGCTCATGATCACTTGGAGGACTCTGAGACAGACTGGTTCAAGGTTCTATGGTCTGATGAGACCAAGATCGAGATCTTTGGTGCCAACCACACACGTGACGTTTGGAGACTGGATGGCACTGCATACGACCCCAAGAATACCATCCCTACAGTCAAGCATGGTGGTGGCAGCATCATGCTGTGGGGCTGTTTCTCAGCCAAGGGGCCTGGCCATCTGGTCCACATCCATGGGAAGATGGATAGCACGGCCTACCTGGAGATTTTGGCCAAGAACATCCGCTCCTCCATCAAGGATCTTAAGATGGGTCGTAATTTCATCTTCCAACAAGACAACGACCCAAAGCACACAGCCAAGAAAACCAAGGCCTGGTTCAAGAGGGAAAAAGTCAAGGTGTTGGAGTGGCCTAATCAGTATCCTGACCTTAACCCAATTGAAAACTTGTGGAAGGAGCTCAAGAATAAAGTCCACATGAGACACCCAAAGAACCTAGATAACTTGGAGAAGATCTGCATGGAGGAGTGGGCCAAGATAACTCCACAGACCTGTGCCGGCCTGATCAGGTCTTATAAAAGACGATTATTAGCTGTAATTGCAAACAAGGGTTATTCCACAAAATATTAAACATAGGGGTTGAATAATAATTGACCCACACTTTTATGTTTAAAATTTAATAAAATTCAACTGAGCAACATAACTTTTTGGTTTGTAAGATTTATGCTTATGTTCATAAATCCTACTCTCGTTTGCAGTTTGAAGGCTCTAACTTATTTGCATCTTATCAAACCAGCTAAATCTGCAGGGGGTTGAATACTACTTGTAGGCACTGTACTAGTCATGTATTCTAATATATATTGTATGCATGTGGTATACTGTGTGAACAGATGTTATGTACAGGTAATGTGTGTATAGTATATCTGAACTCTACCCATGTCTGGTATATATAATACTGTAACTACAAAGTTCAGCCCGCGGACTGAGACAGCCGAAGGGCTGAAAACTGTGGTGCACGGGCCACACCATACTCTCCCCTATCCCAATATCACTGCTATCTGCAGTGTGGTGAATACATTGGTGGAAGACGGAGCCACTGGCTCCTACTTCCACAGATCAGCTTTTGCGACTGACACAGCCAACATGATGACATCACGACTAGAGATGAGCGTTGTTCTACTCAAACTGTTCGCCAATCTCAAATTCGAGCTGTTTTGGGCGGTGTTCGAGCCGTTCGGCGAACACGAACGATTTGAGAAAAATTTGGCTGTTCGAGGTTATGTTCGATAACTGTTCGTGCACCAAAATCATAACTGGATTTTTTCTCAGTAATGATGAAAATTAATGTTAATACGCAGTTTGAGTGTACAGCGGGGCGGGGGGAGGGGCAGGGGATGGATCTCTGCAGGAATAATGAAGATCTCCATTTTTTTTTCTCTTTCCCGCATTTGCAGTGGGGAGGTGCAATCTGTCAGCCTATCAGCAGCGCACACACGGAGCGAAGTGCTTTTTTTCACACAAGCAAGGGCATGTGTCATTGGCAGTGTATGTCACATGTCCTTGCTCTATAAGACCAAGCCATTTTCCCCGTCGCCACCATTTTCTCACTGCTGCAGCTGCGTGTTAGACGGCACCGCTGTTGCTGCGTGCGCTATACCTTGTTAATTTCAAGCCAATTTTCGCACAAATCTACAGATAGCTTGGGAGTAGGGAATAGTTGTGATTGCAGTCCTTTTAAGGACTAGGTTACAGCATTTCCTACGACTTTTATCAGGCAGGTCTGTGCTCTTAAATAGATAGATTGTGGGAGTAAAGACTAATTGTAATTGGAGTCCTTTTCAGGACTAGGTTACATCAGTTCCTATCAGTTTTTGCCAGGCAGGTCTGTGCCAGTGCTGTGCAAGTTTTTTTCACAGCATTTGGCTGAATCTAGCAAAGCTAATCCTTTTTGGCCTATTGCAGAGTGTGTTAGTCAGTGGAGTAGCCTATCTGTGTTGCAAGATATACCACCTGTGTATAGAATACCATTTTTTTTACTGCACCTAGTGAAGTAAAATCTTTTGGGCATAGCATCATTCTATTAGTCCATCTATACTGACCTCCACCAGGTTGCAAATTGAATATAATTTTTTTCTGCATCTAGCTCTGAAAAAATATTTGGGCTTCTAGCAGTGTGTGGGACTTTCTCTATTAGTCCATCTATACTGACCTCCATCAGGTTGCAAATTAAAAATAATTTTTATCTGCATCTAGTTCTGAAAAAATATTTGGGCTTCTAGCAGTGTGTGGGACTTGTTCTATTAGTCCATCTATACTGACCTCCATCAGGTTGCAAACTGAATATATTTTTTTTCTGCATCTACCTCTAAAAAAATATTGGGCTTCTAGCAGTGTGTGGGACTTGTTCTATTAATCCATCTATACAGACCTCCATCAGGTTGCAAACTGAATATAATTTTTTTCTGCATCTACCTCTGAAAAAATATTTGGGCTTCTAGCTGTGTGTGGGACTTGTTCTATTAGTCCATCTATACTGACCTCCATCAGGTTGCAAACTGAATATAATTTTTTTCTGCATCTAACTCTGAAAAAATATTTGGCCTTCTAGCAGTGTGTGGGACTTTCTCTATTAGTCCATCTATACTGACCTCCATCAGGTTGCAAACTGAATATATTTTTTTTCTGCATCTACCTCTGAAAAAATATTTGGGCTTCTAGCTGTGTGTAGGACTTGTTCTATTAGTCCATCTATACTGACCTCCATCAGGTTGCAAATTGAATATAATTTTTTTCTGCTTCTAACCCAGCCAATAGTTTTGGCCTAATACCACAGTTTGGCCACTCAGCTCTGCTCGGTTCCCATCCATTGTTTTTTTGTGCAAACAACTCCAGAGTTGTGAATTAGTTAACCACCAAAATGAGTGGAAAAAGGCCTGCTGCTGGTGGAAAGGGGAATAGGCGTGTTGGGAAGGGGAAAAAAGGTTGTGTCCGTGGGGTAGGTGTTAAAGCAACAGTAACATCTGCAGAAGAAAGACCATCTTCCAGCCAAACTAAAATGTCTACTTCTTTTAGCGGACAATGTGATAAGATCCCTTTCTTACGGCCACGCCAATCGCTACAAATTCCAGATGAGGCACAAAAACAGCAGGTGCTTCAACGGATATCAAGTGCTCCTTTAAGTGGGCTCTCCTCCACATCAACTTCAACATCACAAATACTCCAGTCCTCAAAGGTGTCACCCCAATCGCACTTGCTTCCTCACAGCTCCCAAATCTCCAGCTGCCCGTCTGAGTATGAGGTAGAACAGATGGTTGAGTCTGCAGAGCTGTTTACTCATACTATAGCCTGGGAATCAGAGGTCGACTCCAGCGCTTCTGTGAATCCAGACGAGGAAATGATCTGTACTGATGCCCAGAATCTTTATGAGTCGGATCCAGGACCAGACGCAGAAGGTTCTGACCATAATGTAGACCCTCATTCCCAAACTGTAACTCCTGTTGGTGGAGACAATGAGGAAGACGATGATGAGACTCAAATACCTGATTGGAGCGACAACTTTAGTTTTTTGTCAGGGCAGGAACAGGTTGGCTCTGAGGACGACGGGTGTGATAACGCACAGGGTGATGATGATGAGGTTGGAGATCCCACTTACTGTCAACCCACAGTCAGCCAAGAGATGAGGTCAGCAGAGGAGGTGGAGGAAGATGCTAGTGACGACGAGGTCAGGTTGCGCCTTCCTGGACAGAGACGTAGTACTGGAAGCACGTCAACAACTGCATCCTCAAACACAACTCTGCCTCTCACCACAAGTCGTGGTGGCTCTTCAGGTCGCATGGGTGCTAAGCCTTGCATTACCTGGGCATTTTTTCAGATCGATAAAGATGACCCAACTTGTGTTATCTGTAACATTTGTCAGCAAAAGCTAAGTAGAGGCCAAAAAATACATAGTTTGAGTACTTCATGCATGAACCGGCACATGGACATGAAGCATAAGTTGCAGTGGGAAGCTCAGTGTGCTACAATGCGGCCTAGCCGGCCGGGCCAACCACCGTCTGCCATATCTTGTGCATCTGCGGCCTCTTCATCCTCTGTGACTGGGGGGACAGCAGTCACACCTGTTTTGGGGCGCAGACCTGCCACCTCTTTACCCGCAACAGCCAGCGTGATTGGCAGGTCATCATTTTCTTTGGAGGTGGTAACACCAGCTGGTGTTGAGCGCTGTCCGACATCGATAGCACCACCTTTGGATCAAGGCAACCTAACATGTCCGCCTGCATCTTCCTCACAGACCGGCAGTTTGCCGGGGACACCCTTATCAACCCCGTCTAAGCACAATAGCCAGCCCTCGGTCCCTCAGATGTGGACAAGTAAAAGACCATTTCCTCCTAGCCATGAGAAAGCTAAGAGGTTGAATTTCACCATCTGCAAGCTCTTGGCTACAGAAATGCTGCCTTTCCGCCTGGTGGACACAGAGGATTTTCGAGACCTTATGTCCGTCGCAGTGCCCCAGTACCAGATGCCCAGTCGGCACTACTTCTCAAAGAAAGGTGTGCCTGCGCTCCACCAGCATGTCGCACACAACATCACCGCTTCTTTGAGAAACTCTGTGTGTGACAGGGTGCATTTCACCACAGACACTTGGACGAGTAGGCATGGACAGGGGCGTTACATGTCGCTGACTGGGCACTGGGTAACTATGGTGACAGCAGGACAAGGGGCTGCTGTCCAAGTCTTGCCGTCCCCACGAGTTGTGCGTCAATCCTCTTTATGTCAAAGTTCCTCCACTGCTTCTGCCTCCTCAACCTCCTCTCGGTCTTCCACCTGCACCCAAAGCCTGTCTGGTCATGCCACAAGCTTTCTATCTGCGCAGAAGGGATCCTGCACACCTCCTTACTATGCTGGCAGTAGGGCTCAACGTCATCAGGCGGTTTTTACTTTGAAATGTCTGGGAAATGTGAGTCACACAGCTGAGGAGTTGTGGTCAGCTCTGGAGAACCAATTTCATGAATGGTTGTCTCCACTGGACCTGAAACCAGGGAAGGCCGTGTGCGACAATGCTGCAAACCTGGGTGCGGCCCTTCGCCGGGGCAATGTCACACACGTGCCTTGTATGGCTCACGTGTTGAACCTGGTTGTCCAGCAATTTTTAGCCCACTATCCCAGACTAAATGGCCTTCTGCAGAGGGCACGGTCGCTGTGTGCTCACTTCCGCCGTTCGCATGCCGCAGCTCAGCGACTTACATCTCTACAGAAGTCGTTGGGCCTGCCACTTCATCGGCTAAAATGCAATGTGCCTACCCGGTGGAATTCAACTCTGCACATGTTGCAGCGACTGTGGCAGCACCGACAAGCCCTGGTGCAATACGTTCTGACGTATAGCCTGGGCCAACGAGATCCAGAGGTGGGGCAAATCACGCTGGAGGAGTGGTCTCAGATCAGGGACCTATGCACCCTTCTGCACAGTTTTGAAATGGCGACGAAGATGTTTAGTGCTGACGATGCCATTATCAGCATGACTATTCCGGTGATTTACATGCTGGAGCACATGTTAAACAGAATTCGGAGTCAGGTGGTGGCACAAGAGGAGGTGGAGGAAGTAGAGGAGGAGGAGTTGTATGCGGAAGGGCTAACATCTGCAAGGTCCAGACGGTCGGCAGCACCAAGGCGGCAGGCATGTGAGGGTGGGGGAGATGGTTTTACCAGGGCGCATGGTAGCAGCCAAACTAGTGAGGAAGGTGCAGGAGCCCAGGAAGAAGTGGAGGACGAACTGATGGAAGACTCATCAGATGAGGGAGACCTTGATCACATTTCTGTTGTGCGAGGTTGGGGGGAGAGGACAGAGGAAGGAAGCATGATTGTTACCTCGCCACCAACACAACAGGGACTTGGTGCTCCTGGATGCGCAACACACATGAGTGCCTTCTTGCTGCACTACCTGCAACATGACCCTCGAATTGTGAGAAATAGAAATAATCCTGACTACTGGGTTGCCACACTGTTAGATCCCCGGTACAAAAGTAAATTTGCAGAAATTATTCCTGCCATAGAAAGGGATGCACGCATACAGGAGTATCAGCAGAGACTGTTGCAGAATCTTACATGTGCTTTTCCACAAAACACCAGTGGTGCACGTAGTGAATCTCACAGTTCCAACTTGCCAACCGTGGGACCGTCAAGTGTTCAGCACTCAAACCGTAACAGAACCACAGTATCTGCTGGTAACATCAATTTTGCAGAATCATTTCACCACTTTTTTAGCCCATCCTTTGCAAGGCCACAGGAGACAAGAAGTCTGACACATAGTCAACGCCTAGAGACGATGGTACAGGAGTATCTCCAAGTAAACATTGAAGCCATGACTGTGTCACTGGACCCTTGCTCTTTTTGGGCTTCCAATCTGGATAAATGGCCGGAGCTAGCCACTTACGCCTTGGAGATCTTGTCATGCCCCGCAGCCAGCGTTCTGTCCGAACGTGTGTTCAGCGCTGCTGGTGGTGTGCTGACAGATAAGCGCACGCGGCTCTCCACTGATAATGTAGACAGACTCACGTTCATAAAGATGAACAAATCATGGATCCGAAACGACTTTTCTACCCCTGTGTCATCCTGGGGAGAGTAAAAGCTTGATGATTGGTTAAAATCACCCTACCAACCGTTTTAAGCTTTCAAATTACTAATCATGTTTATCTGTATCTTGGCTGGAAAATAATTTGGGCTTTGTAGCAGTGTGCAGCACTGATTCTAATAGGCCATCTATACTAAGCTCCACCAGATTTAAAATTACTAATCATGTTTATCTGTATCTTGGCTGGAAAATAATTTGGGCTTTGTAGCAGTGTGCAGCACTGATTCTATTAGGCCATCTATAATAAGCTCCACCAGATTTAAAATTACTAATCATGTTTATCTGTATCTTGACTGGAAAATAATTTGGGCTTTGTAGCAGTGTGCAGCACTGATCCTATTAGGCCATCTATACTAAGCTCCACCAGATTTAAAATTAATAATAATTTTTAGCTGCATCTAGCTCGGAAAATAATTTTGGGGCTCCGAGATGCGCAAGACACATAAGTGCCTTCTTGCTGCACTACCTGCAACATGACCCTCATATTGTCAGAATTCGAAGTAATCATGACTACTGGGTTGCCACACTCTTAGATCCCCCAAACTTTTCGATCAACCTTTTCATTTTAATAAAGACCAAAAAAATGGTCATTTTTGAAATTATAAGCATTAGCAGGTTATTAGAAACTGAAATCAAACAGTTTTCAACTCAAAACTTTATTCTAGGTGATGTTACATTTTCACATAGGACCCCTTGTTCGAAAGGAGCTTCTGAACTCTCTCGTCCATTGAATTTGTCAGGTTTTGGATGGTTTCTGCTTCAATTGTTTTGCATGAGGACAGAATACCCTCCCAGAGCTGTTGCTTAGATGTGAACTGCCTCCCGCCATCATAGACACTCCTTTTGATGATGCTCCAGAGGTTCTGAATGGGGTAGAGGTCAGGGGAGCATGGGGGTCACACCATAAGTTTGTCCCCTTTTATGCCCATATCAGCCAGAGATGCAGATGTTTTATGTGCAGCATGAGATGGTGCATTATCATGCAAAAAAATTATCTTGCTGTGAAATACACGGTTCTTCTTCTTGAACCATGGCAGGAAGTGCTGTTTGAGAAAATCCACATACATTATGGAGTTCATCTTTAGCGCCTTCAGGGATCCTAAAGGGGCCGACAATCTCTCTCCCCATGATTCCAGCCCAAAACATTACTCCACCTCCTCCTTGTTGGCGCTGTAGCCGTGTTTGCGTGGGGTGTCCATCAACCAGCCATCCTCCACTCCATCCATCTAGACCATCGAGCGCTGCACGGCACTCATCCGTGAACAAAACAGTTTTGAAATCAGTCTTCATGTAATGTTTGGCCCACTGGAGCCGTTTCTGCTTGTGTGAAGTGGATAGAGGAGGTCGACAGGAAGGCGTATGCACAGCTGCAAACCTCTGAAGGACCCTGCATCTTGTTGTTCGGGGGACGTTGGAGGCACCAGCAGCTTCAAAAACTTGTCTGCTGCTATGACAAGGCTTTTTTGCCGCTGCTCTTTTAACCTGACGTAATTGCCTGTAGGAAAGAGTCCTCAATTTGCCCTTATCAGCACGCACACGTGTGTACTGTGAATCAGCTACATACTTCTTGATTGCCAAGACACTTCATCCTGATCATCGCACAATGTTGATTGTAGTCATGCCTTGACCTAAACACTCCACAATTTGTTGCTTCTCAGCAGCCGACACATCCTTTTACTTTCCCATTTTGGCAGAAAATGTAGGCTGCTTAATAATGTGAGACAGCCTTCTTAAGTAGTCTTGCCTTTCATTGGACACACCTGCCAAACTAATTAGCACAGGTGTCTGCAATTGCTTACAGTGATATAAAGAGCCCTGACACACATCACCATCAATGAGTTTAACTGACAAACAAACAAATTCTTCCCTTATCACTCCTAAACACTTTTTGCATAATAATTTGGAACACAGTGTACATGTGCTTTTCCACAAAACACCAGTGGTTCACATAGTGAATCTTACAGTTCTAACTTGCCAACCGTGGTCTGTATGGAGTTGTTCAATAAAGGGCCCAAAATTAAGATAACATAGATGGGAGAGGTCTCTATGAATAGGAATTCCTAAGTATTTGATACCCTGTGAGGGCCAGGCAAAGGGAAAGTTGGACTGGATGGAATCCTATATGGATTTGGGGAGGGAGACATCGAGGGCCTCAGACTTCGCTGCATTGATTTTAAAATTTGACCATGTAACAAAGTGATCTATTTCAGCCATAACAGCATGGATGGATATATGTGATTGAGTGATATATACTAGGACATCATCAGCAAATAGAGAGCACTTGTACTCGGTGCCTCCCACCTCAATCCACCTAATATTGGGGTTATGGCGAATTGATGAGAGCAGGTGCTCCGTCACTAGGATGTATAAGAGAGGGGACAGAGGACATCCCTGCCTTGTCCCATTGGTGATTGTGAAAGGTGATGACAATGTTCTGATGCACCCCCTGGGCCTTGGGACACCCGGAGCCGGACCCTTTTTGGTGGATGCTGGTGGTTGTAGTCTTCGTGGCGGCGACCCGGTTCCGTGGCTCAGGGTGGTCAAACCAGTGGCGGAACTATTTATGTGGTTTTGATGTTTAAATGTCCGACTACGCCACCCGTGGATTGCGGTCAGAGTGAACCGCCGCTGCAGGGCAGACCGCTGAGGCTGGTGTTGTGGGTGCAGCAGAGCGTAGCATAACTCCCCACGGGAGGAGTATAGCCTCAGGGCAGTGTATGCGGAGGATGGGGGTGATGGTGCAGGGCAGCAGCAGTAATGACACGGAGTCAGTGATGCAGTCCAGGGCCTTTACTCACAGTTCTTATTATCCAGACCACGTCTGCAGGTAACGGCTGCCCACGTCGTACTGTGCTCACCAGGTGAGGGGCTCAGACAACTCCCAGATAACTTTGGAGCGCTTCACAGGACCCCCTTTGTGTGTCCTTTGTCTGGCCTTTCTTACCAACCCTTCTGTCCGGCTGCCTCGGGCCTCCTCTTGGTAAACTTGTCGCCAGTTTCCCTGACCCTATGTGGTGCCTTCCTAGCGGGTGTAGCGAGCGGCTGCGCCACATAAAATGTCACAGCCTCCGGTTTCTAGCTGAGGGTCGTTTCCTGCCTCCACTAGTTTCGGGGACCGGTCTCCCCCTTTGGCCTGACCCCTCCACGCAGGTGGATTCGGGCGTGCGGTGGCGACTCGCCCGTCCGCACCCCTGGGATCCCTTCATTCCTCGTTCCTGGAGCCTTCTCCGCTCCTCTTCCTTCCTTCTCCCTCTTACAGGCCTGGGCCTCTGTTACTAGGCCCGCCTCCGGAGCAGAGCTCATGCAGAGCCCCTGCTCCCTGCCACTTCTGCTCACACTTCTCTGCACTGAACTAAGATGGTGCCCACCTTTTATACTCCCTTCTCAATGCACCCAGGAACTGCTTCCTCCCTGCTCCTGCACTACAGGGTTCCCCTTCCTCAGTGTTCCCTCCCCCCACTCCAGCCAGGGACAGGGACTGTCGTGCCCATCTCAGAGGCATATTGGTCGTCCTGTCCCACGGCAATGTGGTGTAATGCATGCAGGTGTCGGGTCCTGATCCACACTCCATCCTTACCTGAGAGTGAGATATCACACCTCTGGGTGAGGTGCAATACCTCTGTAGCAACCGAGCCCTCAGGGTGCTACAGTTCCATTTATCTTCAGCCTAGGTGACGTATTGTGATACAGGGCCGTGATTTTGGCTATAAAAGGGTCCCCTAGACCCCTACCCCAAGCTTTTTAAGAGAATCATATATGGCGTGGCAGGAGACTCTATGGAATGCTTTCTCAGCATCCAACGAGAGTATCTAATTACAAATTTTTAACTGCATCTAGCCCAGGAAATACTTTGTGCCTAGTAGCAGTGTCTGCTAGTCAGCGGATTATCCCGGCTGTTAAGCAAGCTACACCACCTGTAGTTTGGACACTTAATTTTTTCAAAGGAAATGCTTCGGGACCACGGGATACTCAGTGAAGAGCATCAGGAGGCACCCCAAGGCATAGGGGCTGGGACTGGCAGTAGGATGCCTTGCGGTGGACAGCCGAGCTCGATCCTTATAAAAGCTTTTTAACTGCAGCAGCTTTAGTGGACGCTACTGGAGCTGGAATTACGCGGCTGCTGGCATGAGACTTGCCCTCCAATAGATCCTTGTAAATGGATTTAAAGTGTATTCATTCAAATTAGAGAGACAATTTAAATTAAAAAGCTTAGAGCTGCCTCCACCACAGGGGGGCTCGCTCGACCCACCAGCGGACAGGCACCAGTATTGGGAGAGGGGGGCTGGCCGTCAGGGTTCACCGCGGCTCTGGCACAAACCCGGCGACACGGAGGTGGCACGGGCAGGAGCGGACTGAACGTGTCGGCTTCTCACTGTTTGGATTTTAGAAGGGCATGACATGCCTATATCTGTGTCTTCCCCTCCTTTTATTCCTCCACCTCTTTTCTTTTCGCATGACTATATGTACTTGTCACTTTTCCATGTGTTAGTTGTGTCTTCTGAGCAGTTTGTCAGCTTTTGGACACCTTTGAAGGTGTTTTCTATGTGTTTCTATGTGTTTTTGTTTGCCTGCCATTGGTTTTAACGGTGTTCGAAGGTGTTCGACGAACAGTTCGACGAACAGTTCGGCGAACACACGGGTGTTCGACGAACCGAACCGAACTCGAACACTACGGGGGTGGCTCAACACTAATCACGACATCACATCTGCTGTGTGGAGACTCAGTGCACCGGAGAAAAGAACAGACCGCGGGGGAATGAGAGCGAGGTGAGTATGTCTTCTTTTTTTTTTTCGTATGTGCATGGAATGTGTGCCTGCATATAGGGGGCTATGTGAGGACTCATACTGTATATAGGAGGATATGTGAGGGCTCATATAGTATATAGGAGGCTATGTGAGGGCTCATATAGTATATAGGAGGCTATGTGAGGGCTCATATAGTATATAGGAGGCTATGTGAGGGCTCATATAGTATATAGGAGGCTATGTGAGGGCTCACATTGTATATTGGAGGTTATGTGAGGCCTCACACTGTATATAAGAGGTTATGTGGGGCCTTACACTGTATATAGAAGGCTATGAGGGAATCATACTGTATATAGGAGGCTATTTGAGGGCTCATATTGCATATAGAGAGACTATGTGGGGGCTCACACTGTATATAGGAAGCTATGCGGATCTCATAATGTATATAAGAGGCCACGTGGGGTCTGACAATATATAGAGAGGCTATGTGGGGACTCACATTGTATAAAGGAGGCTATGTGGGACTCATACTGTACATAGGAGGCTATGTGGCGGCTAATAATATGTATACAGTAGAAGGCTATGTGGGGGCTCATACTGTATAAAGGAGGCTATGAGGACTCATACTGTACATAGGGGGCTCATACTATATATAGGAGGCTATATGCGGGCTCATACTGTACAAAGGAGGCTATGTGGCGGCTCATAATATGTATAGGAGGCTATGTGGGTCTCATGGTATATAGGGGGCTATGTGGTGGCTAATACTGTATATAGGATGGAATATGAGGGCTCACACTGTATATAAGGGCTATGTGGTGGCTTACACTGTATATAGGGGCTATGTGGGGTGCATACTGTATGTAGGAATAATGTCTGTAATCTGCTGTGGAATTAATAGCACTATATACTCTACTTTTCAGATTATAGTACGCACTTTTCTCCTCCAAAAATTTTTGGGAAAATGGGGGTACGTCTTATAATCTGAATGTAGTTTACCGGGGCATTTGGGAGTGGCATTTTAGGGTCGCTGCTGCAGGAAGCTGGTGACGGCAGGAATGAGGCGATGCTGCGGGCCCCAGGCTGGGAAGGTGGGTGTCTGGCTGTGCGACGGGCTCTGTGCTTTCACAAAATGTCGGAGGAGCCCCCGCACTTTCCATGGTTTTCAATGCGGTGAACTTGGGGAAAAAAGGCCACCAGAGGCGGCGCATGTGCGGATTGAGATCGTGACACCGAGATCTTGTCTCCCGAGGTCTCAACCTAAGCATGTGCCGCCTCCGGTGGCCATTTTCCCTAAGTCTACAGCATTGAAAACCACGGGAAGTACAGGGGATCCGCCGGCATTTTGTGAAAGCACGGAGCCCGGCTCATCGTCGAACATCCCCCTCCCAGCCTGGGGTCCACAGCATCACCCCACTCCTGCCGCTGCCAGCTTCCTGGAGCAGCGACTCTGCTCCACCACAGCAGCCCCCTTCCCTGGGTAATCTACTGTAAAAGCAGACTATAAGAAGCACCACCATTTTCTTAAAAACATTTTTTTCCTATTTTTCTCACCAAAATTTGGGGTGCGTCTTATGATACGGTGCATTTTATAATCTGCAAAATATGGTTAGTAAAATAAATAAATAAATGGGGAGCTGTGTGGGGGCTCATACTGTATACAGGGGGCTATGTGTGTGCTCATATGGTATATAGGGGGGCTGTGTGGGGGCTCATACGGTATATAGGGGGCTGTGTGTGTGCTCATATGGTATATAGGGGGGCTGTGTGTATGCTCATATGGTATATAGGGGGGCTGTGTGGGGGCTAATACTGTATATAGGATGGAATATGAAGGCTCACACTGTATATAAGGGCTATGTGGTGGCTAATACTGTATATAGGATGGAATATGAGGGCTCACACTGTATATAAGGGCTATGCGGTGGCTTACACTGTATATAGGGGCTATGTGGGGTGCATACTGTATGTAGGAATAATGTCTGTATTCTGCTGTGGAATTAATAGCACTATATACTCTACTTTTCAGATTATAGTACGCACTTTTCTCCTCCAAAAATTTTTGGGAAAATGGGGGTACGTCTTATAATCTGAATGTAGTTTACCGGGGCATTTGGGAGCGGCATTTTAGGGTCGCTGCTGCAGGAAGCTGGTGACGGCAGGAGTGAGGCGATGCTGCGGGCCCCAGGCTGGGAAGGTGGGTGTCTGGCTGTGCGACGGGCTCTGTGCTTTCACAAAATGTCGGAGGAGCCCCCGCACTTTCCATGGTTTTCAATGCGGTGAACTTGGGGAAAAAAGGACACCAGAGGCGGTGCATGTGCGGATTGAGATCGTGACACCGAGATCTTGTCTCCCGAGGTGTCAACCTAAGCATGTGCCGCCTCCGGTGGCCATTTTCCCTAAGTCTACAGCATTGAAAACCACGGGAAGTACAGGGGATCCGCCGGCATTTTGTGAAAGCACGGAGCCCGGCTCATCGTCGAGCATCCCCCTCCCAGCCTGGGGTCCACAGCATCACCCCACTCCTGCCGCTGCCAGCTTCCTGGAGCAGCGACTCTGCTCCACCACAGCAGCCCCCTTCCCTGGGTAATCTACCGTAAAAGCAGACTATAAGAAGCACCACTATTTTATTAAAAACATTTTTTTCCTATTTTTCTCACCAAAATTTGGGGTGCGTCTTATGATATGGTGCATTTTATAATCTGCAAAATATGGTTAGTAAAATAAATAAATAAATAGGGAGCTGTGTGGGGGCTCATACTGTATACAGGGGGCTGTGTGTGTGCTCATATGGTATATAGGGGAGCTGTGTGGGGGCTCATACTGTATACAGGGGGCTGTGTGTGCTCATATGGTATATAGGGGGGCTGTGTGGAGGCTCATACTGTATACAGGGGGCTGTGTGTGTGCTCATATGGTATATAGGGGGGCTGTGTGGGGGCTCATATGGTATATAGGGGGGCTGTGTGGGGGCTCATACTGTATACAGGGGGCTGTGTGTGTGCTCATATGGTATATAGGGGGATGTGTGTGGGCTCATACTGTATACAGGGGGCTGTGTGTGTGCTCATATGCTATATAGGGGGATGTGTGTGGGCTCATACTGTATACAGGGGGCTGTGTGTGGGCTCATACGGTATATAGGGGGATGTTGGCATACTTAATTCTGCTCAATATTAAGTGATATAAATATTATTTTATATTAATTGTAGTTAATATTAATATTGTGCAGAACTAATTTCAGCCTTTCAGCCTATTGGTTCAGGCCCCCACAACAGTTACGTTCTCTCATGTGGCCCCTCTGGAAAATGAATTGCCCACCCCTGATATATACCATCATTTATTATCCAGTATATAGCATCTGATGTCTGTATAACAGTATGTCCTATATCCCATCACATATTCTCCTGTATACTGGATGTCATATACTGTGCACAGACATCAGATGGTGCAGAGGAGAAGAAGTGACTGGTGTAATATCTAATGGCTGTACTCAAGGTGTAATGTGCACTAGTTACATATTAGCCTGTAGGTGGTATAATATATATACTATAGGCACAGACATCCCATATTATATACAGGATAATAGGAGGCGGGTATAATATCCAGAGCTAACAAGCCTCCCCTATTCCCTGGGCCTGTCCCGATTTGAGGGCTCAGTCCCGGCCCGGCTCAGCTCTTCTCCCGGCAGGGGCGCTGCTGGGCACTGGGCTTTTCCTCCAGACACGCAGGCTTTCCATGCTGTGTGTGACCCCTTGTAGCTCCGCCTCCCGCTCTCTGCTCCTCCCCGGCATCAGGGCAGAGGAATTCTACTGTGCAGAGACCGCGCAGCATGAGGAGGTGAGGGGTCAGGGGGCGGGGCCAAGTCTGCGGAGGACATGACAACAAGGTGCGGTCCTGAGGTGAGGGGGAGACCCGCAGCCTCTCCCATCTGTGGCTGCTGTTATTACAGGATGGGAGGGGGCTCATGCAATGTCACCAGCAGCTCTGCAGTCGGGACTAGGGGGGATGGGAAGGGGATTTAGGGACACTGCAGGGCTGACAGCTCTCCTGCGTACAGCCCATACTCTGCTGCTGATTGCAAACACCAGGCCCCACCACTGCCACTGGAGACATGATGGAGAAGAAGGGAATATATACATGTCATGTTGTGCCCGCTGTGTGTATGATGTCTGTGTGATGGCTGTGCCCGCTGTGTGTATGATGTCTGTGTGATGGTTGTGCCCGCTGTGTGTGTGATGTCTGTGTGATGGTTGTGCCCGCTGTGTGTATGATGTGTGTGTGATGGTTGTGCCCGCTGTGTGTATGATGTCTGTGTGATGGTTGTGCCCGCTGTGTGTATGATGTCTGTGTGATGGTGGTGCCCGCTGTGTGTATGATGTCTGTGTGATGGTTGTGCCCGCAGTGTGTATGATGTCTGTGATGGTTGTGCCCGCTGTGTGTATGATGTCTGTGTGATGGTTGTGCCCGCTGTGTGTATGATGTCTGTGTGATTTTTAACATAGCGCTTTGAAATAGGCAGGGGTGGGAGATTAATTTTCCCAAGGGGCCACGTGAGAGACCGTGACTGTTGTGGAGCCCGAACTAATAGGTTCAAATTAATTCAGCTCAATATTAATATTAACTTATTAATGATATATTTTTTGTATATTTATATTATCACTTAATATTGAGCTGTTTTAAGTATGCTGACATCCCCCTATATACAGTATGAGCCCCCACACAATCCCGTACATACAGTATTAGCACACACCACCCCTACCTACGGTATGAGCCCTCGCATAGCCCCCAATATACAGTAAGATCCACCACAAGAAAGCCAGATGTCGTATAATGAATCTACATAAAGATGAGAAAGTTCTGGCGGCTCCGACTGTGAATGAGGGAACAAAAAATAATCCTCAGGTCTCAACAAGAGATGAGCAGGACTCACAGATGAGGCCGCACTGCCCCGGAAGATAAGAGACTCATGGCCTCCAGTCCAGCCGCCAGGTAGCACTGACCTGGACGCCCGACTGGAGGCCCCGGAATCCATCTGCTCATCTCTAGTCCCAGCTGCCCTGGATACAGTGGACAGTCCTGGATTTGGGTCTGGGCCTTGCAGTCTCGGCCGTCTGCTGAATTTCCCTCACTACCAGCGCCCCTCTGACAACTCCTCCTGCCGGGCGAGAAAGATAATGGTAAATGGGCGTGGATTGGGGTGTGACCAGGGGCGAGGCCAAAATTTGCCGCTTATAGCCTCTTTCTGTCCCCCTTTCTGTTCTTCAAAAGTTGAGAGGTATGAATATGTGATGTCTGTATCCCAGTATATCGCTTACCATCACATATTATGCTGTATACTGGATGTGATGGACTTTGATACAGGCATCCAATGTTATACAGAGGATAATATGTCACTGGTGTAATATCTGATGTCTGTGCTCATAGTGTGGTATATAACTGTCACATGCTATTCTGTATGTAATATCTGATGTATGTAGTCATAATATATCTTATTCCAGTACAGATGAGCGAATTGATTCGCAGGACACTGGTCAAACAGTCCCGTCAGTAGTCTGTGGCCACCAGACCAGAGCCCCGCGAGCCTCCTCCCGCCTGCCGGCATCTCTGACTCCTCTTTTGATTATAGTCTTTGCATGATGTCATCTTTTTGGCGTGACACATACATGACCTTGTGCCTGGCTACAAATCAAAGGAAGAGAAAGAGAATGGTGTCAGGTAGGAGGCTGTCAGGGCTCCTATCCAGCAGCCACTGAATATTCATCTGACCATTGGATCAGGGTCCTGCAAATGAAGTTGCTCATCTCTATATATCAGTCATATATTCTCCTATGTATATTGTATTGTATGTGGTATAATATGTTCACTGTGTGCACAGACATCAGATGGGACACACATGATAATTAGTGACTCGTACATCATATACTATAATGTGGAGTTGACTTTTACATTGATGACTTGCTCGATCAAGTATGTAGGAAATAATACACAAAATAATAATTCCTAGGTATCTATCTGGCAGACCTGTGCTTATGTGTGGCCACCTTTAGGCTGTGTGCCCACTATGCGTTTTTTAAGAGTTTCCGCAACGGCAATTCCGCTGCAGAAACGCTTAAAAAACGCTTGGTAGAAGGTCTGCTATGTTCCCCAATGATAATCCGCATCTGCTGTGCACATGCTGCGGAAATTTCCGCTGTGGATTATCAATGCGGAAAAATCCGCCGCACTACCAATTATTTTGTGTAATCGCAGCGTTTTCGCCGCCATTGACTTGCATTGAATTGCATAATATCCGCATGACTACATGTGCACATGCGGATATTTAGCGATTCAATGTGCGGATGGTACCTGGATTTGGAGAAGAAGAGACTCTCCTCCAGACCCGGGTACCATAGTACCTGTAAAAAAAAAGAATTAAAATAAAAAATATACATTATACTTACCTTCTGATGGCCCCCGGTCTCCATAGCGATGCGTCCTGGCTTCCTGGCAGCTCATGTTGGTCTAAAAGGACGTCGGCGGTCGCTTGACCCGTCACATGACTAAATGACGTCATGGCAGGTCCTTTTACACAACCGTGAGACACCGGGAAGACCGGACGCATCGGATAAGGAGACCAGGGGCCGTCAGAAGGTAAGTATAGTATTTATTTTTTACCATTCTTTTACGGTCACACTATATAAATCCATACCGGTTGCATGGATTTATATAGTGTGACCAAGTTGTCAAGCACTTTCCAAGTGATGCTAAAATCGCTTGCAAAGCGCTTGACAACCCGCATGCGGAAATGCATGTGAAGAGCGCTTCACTTCTGCTTGTCCCTGGCAGGAAAACTCATAGAATCCGCATGCGTTTTTTCTGCCAGGGAGATGCAGAAACGCTCTGGAAAAATTCTCAGCATTTCTGCATTGTGGGCACTTAGCCTTACTCTGTTTAGGAGTGTAGAAAAGCACAGCGTACCTTGGATTACTTGCATTACACCTCTAACAACCTAAATCCGTGTTGTAGTGGTCAGACATTGTACATATTATGCTTATGTATTACCAGTTTTAAATGCTCACCTGAACTGGACCAAGTGCTGTCATTTTTCTCCACGGGCAGCACTTAGACAATACGTTTGTGTGAATATAGCCTATGAAGCAGCTGGTAATAAACATGTTGAAGGGGTTTTCTGCGAACAAAAGTATATTTTAATCAATAGATCTTGGAATAATAATAATAACTTCCACAATTGGATGTGTTTAAATAAAATGTCCCTGTGCTGAGATAATGTTATAAATGTGCCCCTGCTGTGTACTGTGTAATGGCTGTGTCTGACTGTGCAGGAACATGGTCTGATCATACCACAGCTACTGGGCAGGGGGGGAAGCAAAAGAGTATATAGCATCGATTAAATCACTGCACACTCTAGTTTCAAGATGCAAACGATGGGTCAAAACGTTCATTTACTGTTGCATTATTCCCTGCACCTTAAATGTGTCTTATTGCATGTCTTCAAATAGACTTTAGTTTGCGTCATAAAACTAGAATGTGCGGTGATTTAATCTACGCTGATTCTGGGGATTCCACATCCCGTGTACCTGCACCTTGACCTACAGACTGTGTGCACGCTAATCATCTATATATAAAGAGAGTATATATACATTACAGCAGGGGATCACAGCTGAGTCTTTCTTTGAGCTAAAATATTGTTTAAAAACAGGCATTGAAATGTTTTACTCACAAAAAGAATCCTCTGTGATCCCCTGCTATCCTGCCTGTATCCTCTTTTTCTCCCCCCCTGCCCAGGAGATGTGGTATGATCAGACCATGTTCCTGCACGGTCAGACACAGCCATTACACAGTACACAGCAGGGGCACATTTATAACATTATCTCAGCACAGGGACATTATTATATCACATCCAATTGTGGAAATTATTATTACTCCAAGATCTATTGATTAAAATATACTATTGTTTGTGGGAAAACGACCTTTAAGGATGGGCCGCTTCTCATGGACCACTGCTGTGTGCTTGCCCCCAGGCTAAAATTTGCCAGCCCGCCCCTGCTAGCAGTGATATTAGAATACACACTATACATGTTATTACATACAGCATCCGTTACCTATAAAAATTGTATATAATCTCTTCCACTTTTCTTTCCAGTGGGTGTAGTGACAAGATTATGGAGCAGTTGCCGGGACCAGTGCCGCCGCGAGCGACAACAGGGTAGGAAGAGTGGTGATGTGGCTCTTAAAAAGAAAGGCCATACCTATATTATGACCGGCTCCAGTTTTTGACCCTAGTCCTAGATTTTCACCCGTAAGTGGCTATCTTTTTTAGTTTTATTTGTTGTAATGGTTTGATTATTATTTTGCATATTAAAAATGCTTTTTTCTCTGTCATCCCTGACCTTACAGATCTGACTGGACCAAAAAGGGAAATACCTGTAGCCCGGAGGTGCTGGAAGTCAGAGAGGAATCTGAAATGGAGGCCGGAGCTGGGGGCCAGAAAGAAGAAGAGCCTGCGGAGAGCACCAGTACACCACAGCCCCTCGACACCTCCCCTCATGCACCAATAAGCCAGCATCGCTACCGCCCCACCATCACTGGCGTACGTGACATGGGAATACCTGTGAGTGATGATGATGAGAGTTTTTGTCTAAGCCTGGCCCGTTATTTCAGGCACGTTCCCTTTTTATTGAGGCTCCAGACCAGGGCTGCCCTCCAAATTGTTTCGTCTGCCGCTGCGCCACCAAATTCACCAATGGCCATCTTTTAATTCCTTGAAAGGTGGCAACTTTCTGAGGACAACCAAACCCGGTCATTAGACCCCCCAAGAAGGGCACTCAGCAGACCCACCATCACGGCAGCCACCACCTCCAGTGCCAGCATCACGGCAATAACCACCACCTCCAGTACCAGCATCACAGCAGCCATCACCACCACCTCCAGTCACAGCATCACAGCAACCACCACCAACTACAGTGGCACCATCACGGCAGCCACCTTCAGTGCCAGCATCTTGGCAGCCACCTCCATTACCAGCATCACGGCAGCCAACAACCCCCTCACCAGCATGTCTCTTGCCCCAATCACCCTTGTCTTGTTGGCATGATGGCCAAAACACAGAAGACAAGGCCAGACAAAGATCTGAGATACAGGATTTGTGTGCTGAGATGCCGCCACAGTCACTGAAAGGTGTTACATAGATGCGTATTATATGGACGCTATATGGATGGCATAAGCATGGTCCGTTTGCTGTGCTTTTTTTTTCTCGCACACATTGACTTGCATTGGCGAGTCTCGTCTGATATATGCAGCCACTTGCAGCATGCTGTGATTTCTTTTTCTCAGTTCGATCCGAGCTGGGAAAAAAAAAATCACAGATGAACACATAATCATTCAATAACAGGAGTCAGAGTGCAATCCAATTTTTTTTTATCAGATTGCACTCGTGTGATTTAAACGCAGATGAGTATGAGCCCTTAGACTCAGCCAAAAGATTGTAGACATAGAGTATATCTTATTGCTCTAATAGTCATTCAACAGAGGCCATTAACTATATATTCTACATGCAGGGCTTGTGAATTGTCCATTATTAAAATAAACAGTATATAAAAAGCAGTGCAGGAGGCAGCAGTGAAGGACATGACAAATATTAATAACAATATGTAAAATAATCACAGGCTGCAATTACCCACCATATTTTTTCTTAAACCATGAAATCAACTTTTTCTTGCGGTTGTAAATTTGAAATGACAGTGATAGCTATTATGACATCACAAGGCACATGACATCATAGACATCACAATTGGAATAGAATGTATAAATTTCTACACTGCTGCCATCTTGTGTCACTATAACCTGACAGCTGGAAGAGGACGAGTCCAGGTAAGTAGCTCTTTACTTTTAAGCTTTGGTATACTTATAATGTATCCACCGGATTTATCATGGATTGCCGGGAACACTCTGTAATAAGACATTTTCAGGACAACCCCTTGTCTAAATGAGAAATTGCTGACGATCAGTTGATATTAGGTGGGTGGGGGAGGTCAAGTTGGGACATCTTTATGGGGCTCCATTTTTGGGTAGTTTTGCCATTTATGTGGACAAATTATTTTATTATCATTCTCTGTTCTCAGATCTTTGGTTCCTATTGAATTAGGGGCTGACATTGGAGTTGTAGTTTAACCCCTTTAAAGCTCAAGACGTACTAATACGTATCTGCGCCATGGGACTTAAGAGCCTGATACGTATTAGTACGTCTTTGTGATCGCGCCCGCACACAGGCTGTGCGGGCGCGATCGCCGCCGGGCTTCAGCCGATTGTCGCAGCTGAGTCGATCGCAGCATTGCGGGGGCAAGGGGAGGTGATCGGGATACTCACCTCTCCTGCCGGCGTCCAGCGATGTCTGCCGCGGCTTCCTGGATGTTGCCATGACGACCCAATGTCGTCATGACAACATCTGGGTCACCAGACAGCAGGAAGATATTTTGGCATGCGCAGTGCATGACCAAAGTATCTTCTGCATTTGCAGCGCTGACAGTCTGTATAGCACAGGACTGGTGCTCCATCCCTATGCTATACAGGCGATCAGAATAAAAAAAGTGAAAGTCCCATAGTGGGACAAAGAATAAAAGTAAAAAAAGTGTCAGAAAGTGAAGAAAATAAAAAAAATAAATAAAAAAAATAATCCACCAAAAATAAAAATATAATGTACCCATCAATAAATATTATTATGAAAAAAAAAACAATAAAAGTACACAAATTTGGTATCGCCGCGTCCGGAATGACCTGACCTATAAAACTGTCCCACTAGTTAGCCCCTTCAGTGAACATGGTAAAAAAAATAAATAAAAAATGAAGCAAAAAACAATGCTTTATCATCATACCGCCAAACAAAAAATGGAATAACACGCGATCAAAAAGACGAATATAAATAATAATCATACCACTGAAAACGTCATCTTGTCCCGCAAAAAACAAGCCACCATACAGCTCCATCAGCCGAAAAATAAAAAAGTTATAGCTCTCAGAATAAAGCGATGCAAAAAAAATATTTTTTCTATAAAATAGCTTTTATTGTGTAAAAGCGCCAAAACATAGAAAATCGATATAAATGTGGTACCTCTGTAAACCTACTGACCCGAAGAATAAAGCTACCTTATCAATTTTACCACACGCGGAACAGCATAAAAAGCAAAACAAAAAACAATTCCTGAATTGTTGGTTTTTTATTATTCTGCCTCCCATTAATCGGAATAGAGAGCGATCAAAATATGTCACGTGCCTGAAAATGGCACCAATAAAAACGTCAACTCATCCCGCAAAAAACAAGACGTCACATGACTCTGTCGGCCAAAATATGGAAAAATTATAGCTCTCAAAATATGGCGATGCAAAAACTAGATTTTACGAAAAAATGCGTCTTTTAGTGTGTGACAGCTGTCAATCATAAGAACCCGATATGATTCTGGTATCGCTGTAATCGCACTGACTCGAAGAATAAAGTTGTCTAAACGGCGTAAAATATAAACTCTAGGCTTAGGGTTGTGGTAGGGTTGTGGTAGGGTTAGGGTTAGGGCTAGGGTTAGGGTTGGGCTATGCCTGAGAGGATGAGATCCGCCCCTATCACTGGGCAAGAAGCCAAAAGCACAAAATAAAAAGAGAAATCCTACTTCCTCCTTCAGGAGGACCCTGAGTGGGCAAACCCAACACATGAGACACCGGGCTAGAGGCCAACCACGACACAAGCTTTAAAGGGAATCTGTCACTCCCTAGGACTTATCAGACCTCTAATATGGGCATAAAGGTTATAGAAATGTAAATCTATACATACTTCTATGGCCCATATTAGAGGTCTGCTTGCTTTGAAATATCCTGGCTGCGGCCTGCTCTCGCTCTGGCTCTGACCTGGCTTTGCCCTGGCTCTGTCCTGCTCTCGCTCTGGCTCTGTCCTGCTCTCGCTCTGGCTCCAGCCTGGTCTCGCACTGGCTCTGGCCTGCCCTCGCCTTGGCTCCGGCCTACTCTCGCCCTGGTTCCGGCCTGCTCTCACTCTGGCTCCGGCCTGCTCTCGCTCTGGGTCGGGCCTGCCCTTGCCTTGGCTTCGGCCTGCTCTCGCCCTGAATCTGGCCTGCTCTCGGTTTGGCTCTAGCCTGCCCTCGCCCTGGCTCCGGCCTGCTCTCGCTCTGGCTCCTTCCTGCTCTCGCTCTGGCTCCTTCCTGCTCTCGCTCTGGCTCCTTCCTGCTCTCGCTCTGGCTCCGGCCTGCTCTCGCTCTGGCCTGCCCTCGCCCTGGCTCCGGCCTGCTCTCACTCTGGCTCCGGCCTGCCCTCGCCTTGGCTCCGGCCTGCTCTGGCTCTGGCCTACTCTCGCTCTAGCTCCGGACTGCCCTCGCCCATTCTCCGGCCTGGTCTCGCTCTGGCCTGCCCTCGCCCTGGCTCCGGCATTCTCTCGCTCTGGCACTGGCCTGCTCTCGTTCTGTCTCTGGCCTGCCCTCGCCTTGTCTTCGGCCTGCTCTCGCTCTGGCTCTGGCCTGCCCTGGCTCTGCCACTGGCCTGCCCTCGCCTTGGCTCCGGCCTGCCCTCTCCTTGGCTCCGGCCTGCTCTTGCTTTTGCTTCGGCCTGCTCTCGCCCTGGCTCCGGCCTGACCTTGCTCTGGCTCTGGCCTGCCCTCGCCTTGGCTTCGGCCTGCTCTCGCCCTAAATCTGGCCTGCTCTCGTTTTGGCTCTAGCCTGTCCTCGCCCTGGCTCCGGCCTGATCTCGTTCTGGGGAGGAGTCCTGAGGAGATAATTTGCATATTCCCACTGCATTTTGGGGTAAGTGAAGAGTCTCCGTGAGCTCAAAGAACACTGGATTTTGGCTGTTGGAGCTGAAAAGAGGACATCGGTAAACCAGGGGAGGAGTCCTGAGGAGATAATTTGCATATTCCCACTGCATTTTGGGGTAAGTGAAGAGTCTCCGTGAGCTCAAAGAACACTGGATTTTGGCTGTTGGAGCTGAAAAGAGGACACCGGTAAACCGCGCGCCTACTGGCGCGCGCATTTTGAAGCTTTTTTTTGAAGCTTTTTTCACTGTTTTCAGAACATTAACAGTAAGAACATGGAAGAGTCCAGGAGCCATTTGGTGAGCTGCATATCCTGCTACATGTTCACAGACTTGCCAGTGGAAAAGCCAAACTTCACATGCCAGAAATGCAAGCTTGTGTCCCTGTTGGAGGAAAAGTTGCGAAATCTAGAAGAGAGGTTAACTACCTTGAAAATCATTAAGGAAGGTGAAGAGTTCTTAGACAGAGCAGAATTATCTCTTCATGATTCAGAAAGAGAAGAAATTCGAACTGCACCTGAGGAAACAGAGGAATGGAAGCATGTGACCCAGAGAAGCAGGAGGATAGAGAGGCAGTCAGCACCTATACTGCTCAGGAACCAGTACCAGGCTCTCTCGCAGGAGAACCATGAAGAAATACAGCAAGATAAGACTTTGCCAGCAATGAATAACCTTGTAAGCCCTCAGAATCCTGGATGGAGAAAGAAGAATGTTGTGAAGAAAAAACGGAGAGTGGTGGTCATGGGGGATTCCCTGTTAAGAGGAACAGAGGCTGCTATCTGCAGACCAGACATAACCTCAAGAGAAATGTGCTGTCTTCCAGGAGCAAAAATTAAAGATGTGTCTGACAGGATATCAAGACTCTTCAGACCTACAGATCACTACCCATTCCTGCTAATACATGTGGGGACAAATGACACCGCAAGAAAGGACCTGGAAACCATCTGCAGTGACTTTGAAGACTTGGGCAAGAAAGTGAAAGAATTGGGAGCGCAGGTGGTCTTCTCATCCATCCTCCCAGTGGATGGCCATGGAACAATGAGGTGGAATAAGATTCTACAGGTGAACAACTGGCTACGTCGATGGTGCCGTCAACAAGGATTTGGATTTCTGGATCACGGAATGAATTACCTATACGATGGACTACTTGCTAGAGATGGGGTGCACCTTACGAAGACTGGAAAACATGTATTTGGAAATTGCCTTGCTGCACTCATCAGGAGAGCTTTAAACTAGAACAATGTGGGAAGGGAAGCAAAAGGCCAGAAAAAGCCATACAGCTGACAAATACTATTGAGATCTCTGCTACTGGAAGTGGAAAGGAAGAACAAAGACAAAACAATTTAAATAATAAAAATATGGGAGGAAGAGAAACCAATCACAAACTAAAATGTTTTTATACAAATGCACAAAGCATGGGCAACAAACAAGGAGAATTAGAACTACTAACGCAGGAAAAGAAATATGATGTCATTGGAATCACTGAAACTTGGTGGGACGATACACATGATTGGAATAAAAGGCTAAAAGGATACAACTTATTTGCAAGAAACAGACTTGATAAACGAGGAGGAGGTGTCGCATTGTATGTTAGAAAAGTGTATATCTGCACAGAGATTGAAGCTTCAGAGACTGGGAGTTCTGTGGAAACTGTTTGGGTAAGAATACAAGGAGAGAACAACGGAAAGGACACCATTGTAGGCATTTACTACAGGCCACCTGGGCAAGCTGAAGATATGGATGAACTCTTTATGTATCAAATGACCAAGTTCTCAAAAAAATATGACGTAGTGGTCATGGGAGATTTCAACTATCCAGACATTTGTTGGGAATCTCTCTCAAGTAAAACTAACAGGTCAAGCAAATTCTTATCCTCTCTTGCTGACAACTTTATCTTCCAAAAGGTAGGGGAGAAAACAAGGGGATCTGCTACTTTGGATCTAATCCTTATAAACAAGGAGGAAATGGTTGAGGAGGTAAAAGTGGCTGGGACCCTAGGAGGCAGCGATCATGCTATAATAGAATTTTGGATAACTAGAGGAGGAAGACATGTGAAGACTCAAACTTCAAGGTTAGATTTTAGAAAGGCAGATTTTAAGAGACTCAGAAAGAGAATAGGAGGGATCCAATGGCTGGATGTCCTTAAGGACAAAAATGTCCAGGAAGGATGGGAAATTTTTAAAAATGAGATTCTCAAAGCACAATCGTTAACAATCCCGAAAAGTAGGAAGAATGGGAAGCATTTAAGGAAACCAGGATGGATGAACACAGAACTTAAACACATGCTAAAAAGAAAGAAAGAAATGTTTATTAAATGGAAAGAGGGAGGCATATCTAAAGAAGATTATAATGCAGTCTGCAGATCCTGCAGGGCATGTATCAGGTTAGCTAAAGCTGACAATGAATTAAGGCTTGCAAGAGATGTCAAAAGCAATAAAAAAGGATTTTGGGGGTATGTCAAAAGTAAAAGAAAAGTCAAAGATGCTATAGGATTTTTACAGGATGAAAATGGAGAAATGGTAAGAGAGGATGTTGAGAAGGCCAAACTTTTTAATTCCTATTTTGCATCTGTTTTCTCTCAGAAAGAAAATGTAACATCAACTGATCTTCACTGTCCTTTTAAAGGAATAGAAGAATCCAAGTTATCTGTAAGCAGAAAGATTGTGAGGGAATATTTAGCTAACATAAATGAGTTCAAGTCTCCAGGTCCAGATGAATTACACCCCAGAGTACTGAAGGAGATCGTAGAAGAAATTTTAGAACCACTCTCCATAATCTTTGAAAATTCTTGGAGAACAGGAGAAGTCCCAGAAGACTGGAGAAGAGCAAATGTTGTTCCTATCTTCAAAAAGGGGAAGAAGGTGGACCCAGGGAACTATAGGCCGGTGAGTCTGACTTCTATACCAGGAAAGATCTTTGAACAAATTATTAAACAACATGTATGTAAGTACCTGGATAAGAATGAAGTGATTAACCAGAGTCAGCATGGGTTTATAACTAACAAGTCATGTCAGACTAACTTAATTTCCTTCTATGACAGAATCACTGACTGGGTGGATCAGGGAAATGCTGTAGAATCATAGAATCATAGAATGGTAGAGTTGGAAGGGACCTCCTGGGTCATCTGGTCCAACCCCCTGCTCAAAGCAGGATTCACTAGATCATCTCAGACAGATGTCTGTCCAGCCTCTGTTTGAAGACGTCCATTGAAGGGGAACTCACCACCTCTCGTGGCAGCCTGTTCCACTCATTAATCACCCTAACTGTCAAAAAGTTTTTTCTAATATCTAATCTGTGTCTCCTCCCATTTAGTTTCATCCCATTGCTTCTAGTCTTTCCTTGTGCAAATGAGAATAAAGATGATCCTTCTACAATGTGACAGCCCTTGACATATTTGTAGACAGCTATTAAGTCTCCTCTCAGTCTTCTTTTTTGCAAGCTAAACATTCCCAAATCCTGCAACCGTTCCTCATAGGACATGGTTTGCAGACCAGTCACCATTCTGGTCGCTCTTCTCTGAACTAGCTCCAGTTTGTCGATGTCTTTTTTAAAATGTGGTGCCCAAAACTGTACACAGTATTCCAGATGAGGTCTGACCAAAGAGGAGTAAAGACCGATAATGACTTCACGTGATCTAGACTGTATGCTTCTGTTAATACATCCCAGAATTGTATTTGCCTTTTTTGCTGCTGCATCACACTGTTGACTCATGTTCAGTCTATGATCTATTAGTATACCTAAGTCTTTTTCACATGTACTGTTGCTTAGCTCTATTCCTCCCATTCTGTATATGCTTTTTTCATTTTTATTGCCCAGATGTAGTACTTTGCATTTTTCCCTGTTAAAAACCATTCTGTTGGTTGCTGCCCAGTGCTCCAGTTTATTTAGGTCTTTTTGAATCCTCTCTCTCTCTTCTCTAGTATTAGCTATCCCTCCTAGCTTTGTGTCATCAGCAAATTTAGTATATAGTCAAGATATAGTATATCTTGACTTCAGCAAAGCATTTGACAAAGTATCTCACACCATCCTTATTGAAAAAATGACCAAGTATGCAATGGACCAGGCAACTGTTAGGTGGATTCATAACTGGCTTAGTGATCGGACTCAAAGGGTGATTGTAAATGGCTTCACATCCAGCTGGATGAATGTCTCAAGTGGGGTACCACAGGGCTCCGTCCTGGGACCTGTATTGTTCAACATCTTTATCAATGATTTAGATGAAGGAATTGAGAGTAAACTGATTAAATTTGCTGATGACACAAAGCTAGGAGGGATAGCTAATACTAGAGAAGAGAGAGAGAGGATTCAAAAAGACCTAAATAAACTGGAGCAGTGGGCAGCAACCAACAGAATGGTTTTTAACAGGGAAAAATGCAAAGTACTACATCTGGGCAATAAAAATGAAAAAAGCATATACAGAATGGGAGGAATAGAGCTAAGCAACAGTACATGTGAAAAAGACTTAGGTATACTAATAGATCATAGACTGAACATGAGTCAACAGTGTGATGCAGCAGCAAGAAAGGCAAATACAATTCTGGGATGTATTAACAGAAGCATACAGTCTAGATCACGTGAAGTCATTATTGGTCTTTACTCCTCTTTGGTCAGACCTCATCTGGAATACTGTGCACAGTTTTGGGCACCACATTTTAAAAAAGACATAGACAAACTGGAGCAAGTTCAGAGAAGAGCGACCAGAATGGTGACTGGACTGCAAACCATGTCCTATGAGGAACGGTTGCAGGATTTGGGAATGTTTAGCTTGCAAAAAAGAAGACTGAGAGGAGACTTAATAGCTGTCTACAAATATGTCAAGGGCTGTCACATTGTAGAAGGATCATCTTTATTCTCATTTGCACAAGGAAAGACTAGAAGCAATGGGATGAAACTAAATGGGAGGAGACAGATTAGATATTAGAAAAAACTTTTTGACAGTTAGGGTGATTAATGAGTGGAACAGGCTGCCACGAGAGGTGGTGAGTTCCCCTTCAATGGACGTCTTCAAACAGAGGCTGGACAGACATCTGTCTGAGATGATCTAGTGAATCCTGGTTTGAGCAGGGGGTTGGACCAGATGACCCAGGAGGTCCCTTCCAACTCTACCATTCTATGATTCTATGGCTCTGGCCTGCTCTCGCTCTGGCTCTGGCCTGCCCTCACCTTGGCTCCGTCCTGTCCTCGCCCTGGCTCTGGCCTGCCCTCACCCTGACTCCTGCCTGCTCTCGCTCTGGCTCCGGCCTTCCCTCGCTCTGGCTCCGGCCTTCCCTCGCTCTGGCTCAGGCCTGCTCTCGCTCTGGCTCTGGCCTGCCCTCGCCCAGGCTTTGGCCTGCTCTGTCTCTGGCCTGCCCTCGCCCTGGCTCCGGCCTGCTCTGACTCTTGCCTTCTCTCGCGCCGTCTCTGGCCTGCTCTCGCTCTGGCTCTGGCCTGCCCTCGCCCTTGCTCCGGCCTGCTCTCGCTCTGGCTCTGGCCTGCCCTCGCCTTGGCTCCGGCCTGCCCTCGCCCTGGCTCCAGCCTGCCCTCGCCCTGGCTCCGGCCTGCTCTCGCTCTGGCTCCGGCCTCCTCTCGCTCTGGCTCCCCCCTGCCCTCGCCCTGGCTCCGGCCTGGCTTTGCCCTGGCTCTGTCCTGCACTCGTTTTGGCTCTAGCCTGCCCTCGCCCTGGCTCCGGCCTCCTCTCGCTCTGGCTCCTTCCTGCTCTCGCTCTGGCTCCTTCCTGCTCTCGCTCTGGCTCCGGCCTGCTCTCGCTCTGGCCTGCCCTTGCCTTGGCTTCGGCCTGCTCTCGCCCTGAATCTGGCCTGCTCTCGTTTTGGCTCTGGCCTGCCCTCGCCCTGGCTCCGGCCTGATCTCATTCTGGCTCTGGCCTGCTCTCGCTCTGGCTCTGGCCTGCCCTCACCTTGGCTCCGTCCTGCCCTCGCCCTAGCTCCGGGCTGCCCTCACCCTGGCTCCGGCCTGCTCTCGCTCTGGCTCAGGCCTGCCCTCGCTCTAGCTCCGGCCTGCCCTCGCTCTGGCTCCGTCCTGCTCTCTCTCTGGCTCTGTCCTGCCCTCGCCCAGGCTTTGGCCTGCTCTGTCTCTGGCCTGCCCTCGCCCTGGCTCCGGCCTGCTCTGGCTCTTGCCTTCTCTCGCGCCGTCTCTGGCCTGCCCTTGCTCTGGCTCTGGCCTGCCCTCGCCCTTTGCTCCGGCCTGCTCTCGCTCTGGCTCTGGCCTGCCCTCGCCTTGGCTCCAGCCTGCCCTCGCCCTGGCTCCAGCCTGCCCTCGCCCTGGCTCCAGCCTGCTCTCGCTCTGGCTCCGGCCTCCTCTCGCTCTGGCTCCGGCCTGCCCTCGCCCTGGCTCCGGCCTGGCTTTGCCCTGGCTCTGTCCTGCACTCGTTTTGGCTCTAGCCTGCCCTCGCCCTGGCTCCGGCCTGCTCTCGCTCTGGCTCCTTCCTGCTCTCGCTCTGGCTCCTTCCTGCTCTCGCTCTGGCTCCGGTCTGCTCTCGCTCTGGCCTGCCCTTGCCTTGGCTTCGGCCTGCTCTCGCCCTGAATCTGGCCTGCTCTCGTTTTGGCTCTGGACTGCCCTCGCCCTGGCTCCGGCCTGATCTCGTTCTGGCTCTGGCCTGCTCTCGCTCTGGCTCTGGCCTGCCCTCACCTTGGCTCCGTCCTGCCCTCGCCCTAGCTCCGGCCTGCCCTCGCTCTGGCTCCGGCCTGCTCTCGCTCTGGCTCCGGCCTGCCCTCGCTCTAGCTCCGGCCTGCCCTTGCTCTGGCTCCGGCCTGCTCTCTCTCTGGCTCTGGCCTGCCCTTGTCCAGGCTTTGGCCTGCTCTGTCTCTGGCCTGCCCTCGCCCTGGCTCCGGCCTGCTCTGACTCTTGCCTTCTATCGCGCCGTCTCTGGCCTGCCCTCGCTTTGGCTCTGGCCTGCCCTCACCTTGGCTCCGTCCTGCCCTCGCCCTGGCTCCGGCCTGCCCTCGCCCTGGCTCCCGCCTGCCCTCACCCTGGCTTCGGCCTGCTCTCGCCCTAGCTCCGGCCTGCTCTCGCTCTGGCTCCGGCCTGCTCTCGCTCTGGCTCCAGCCTGCCCTCGCCCTGGCTCCGGCCTGGCTTTGCCCTGGCTCTGTCCTGCACTCGTTTTGGCTCTAGCCTGCCCTCGCCCTGGCTCCGGCCTGCTCTCGCTCTGGCTCCTTCCTGCTCTCGCTCTGGCTCCTTCCTGCTCTCGCTCTGGCTCCGGTCTGCTCTCGCTCTGGCCTGCCCTTGCCTTGGCTTCGGCCTGCTCTCGCCCTGAATCTGGCCTGCTCTCGTTTTGGCTCTGGACTGCCCTCGCCCTGGCTCCGGCCTGATCTCGTTCTGGCTCTGGCCTGCTCTCGCTCTGGCTCTGGCCTGCCCTCACCTTGGCTCCGTCCTGCCCTCGCCCTAGCTCCGGCCTGCCCTCGCTCTGGCTCTGGCCTGCTCTCGCTCTGGCTCCGGCCTGCCCTCGCTCTAGCTCCGGCCTGCCCTTGCTCTGGCTCCGGCCTGCTCTCTCTCTGGCTCTGGCCTGCCCTTGTCCAGGCTTTGGCCTGCTCTGTCTCTGGCCTGCCCTCGCCCTGGCTCCGGCCTGCTCTGACTCTTGCCTTCTATCGCGCCGTCTCTGGCCTGCCCTCGCTCTGGCTCTGGCCTGCCCTCACCTTGGCTCCGTCCTGCCCTCGCCCTGGCTCCGGCCTGCCCTCGTCCTGGCTCCCGCCTGCCCTCACCCTGGCTTCGGCCTGCTCTCGCCCTAGCTCCGGCCTGCTCTCGCTCTGGCTCCGGCCTGCTCTCGCTCTGGCTCCAGCCTGCCCTCGCCCTGGCTCCGGCCTGCTCTCGCTCTGGCTCTGTCCTGCCCGCGCCCTGGTTCCGGCGTGCTCTCGCTCTGGCTCTTGCCTGCCCTCGCTCTGGCTCCGGCCTGCTCTCTCTCTGGCTCTGTCCTGCCCTCGCCCAGGCTTTGGCCTGCTCTGTCTCTGGCCTGCCCTCGCCCTGGCTCCGGCCTGCTCTGGCTCTTGCCTTCTCTCGCGCCGTCTCTGGCCTGCCCTCGCTCTGGCTCTGGCCTGCCCTCGCCCTTTGCTCCGGCCTGCTCTCGCTGTGGCTCTGGCCTGCCCTCGCCTTGGCTCCGGCTTGCCCTCGCCCTGGCTCCAGCCTGCCCTCGCCCTGGCTCCAGCCTGCTCTCGCTCTGGCTCCGGCCTCCTCTCGCTCTGGCTCCGGCCTGCCCTCGCCCTGGCTCCGGCCTGGCTTTGCCCTGGCTCTGTCCTGCACTCGTTTTGGCTCTAGCCTGCCCTCGCCCTGGCTCCGGCCTGCTCTCGCTCTGGCTCCTTCCTGCTCTCGCTCTGGCTCCTTCCTGCTCTCGCTCTGGCTCCGGTCTGCTCTCGCTCTGGCCTGCCCTCGCCCTGGCTCCGGCCTGCTCTGACTCTTGCCTTCTATCGCGCCGTCTCTGGCCTGCCCTCGCTCTGGCTCTGGCCTGCCCTCACCTTGGCTCCGTCCTGCCCTCTCCCTGGCTCCGGCCTGCCCTCGCCCTGGCTCCCGCCTGCCCTCACCCTGGCTTCGGCCTGCTCTCGCCCTAGCTCCGGCCTGCTCTGGCTCCGGCCTGCTCTCGCTCTGGCTCCAGCCTGCCCTCGCCCTGGCTCCGGCCTGCTCTCGCTCTGGCTCTGTCCTGCCCGCGCCCTGGTTCCGGCGTGCTCTCGCTCTGGCTCTTGCCTGCTCTCGCCCTGGCTCCGACCTGCTCTCGCTCTTGCTCCGGCCTGCTCTCTCCCTGGCTCTTTCCTGCTCTCGCCCTGGCTCTGGCCTGCCCTCGCCCTGGTTCCGGCCTGCCCTCGCCCTGGTTCCGGCCTGCCCTCACCCTGGCTCCGGCCTGCCCTCACCCTGGCTCCGGCCTGACCTCGCCCTGGCTCTGGCCTGCCCTCGCCCTGGTTCCGGCCTGCCCTCGCCCTGGTTCCGGCCTGCCCTCGCCCTGGTTCCGGCCTGCCCTCGCCCTGGCTCCGGCCTGCCCTTGCTCTGGCTCCGGCCAGCCCTCGCATTGGCTCCGGCCTGCTCTCGCCTTGCCTCCGACCTGCTGTCGCTCTGGCTGTGGCCTGCCCTCATCTTGACTCTGGCCTTATCTCACTCTTGATCTGGTCTGCCTTCGCCTTGGCTCCAGCCTGCTCTCTCTCTGGCTCCGGACTGCCCTCGCCCTGACTCCGGCCTGCCCTTGCTCTGGCTTCGGCCAGACCTCGCATTGGCTCCGGCCTGCTCTCGCCCTGCCTCCGACCTGCTCTCGCTCTGGCTCCGGCCTGCTCTCTCTCTGGCTCTGGCCTGCCCATGCCTTGGCTCCGGCCTGCTCTTCCTCTGGCTCTGGCCTGCCCTCGTCTTGACTCTGGCCTGATCTCTCTCGCTCTTGTTCTGGCCTGCCTTCGCCTTGGCTCCAGCCTGCTCTCTCTCTGGCTCTGGCCTGCCCTCACCCTGGCTCTGGCCTGCTCTCTCTCTGGTTCTGGCCTGCCCATGCCTTGGCTCCAGCCTGCTCTCTCTCTGGCTCTGGCCTGCCCTTGCCTTAACTCCGGCCTGCTCTCTCTCTGGCTCTGGCCTACCCTCGCCTTGGCTCCGGCCTGCTCTCGCCTTGGCTCTGACCTGCTCTCGCTCTGGCTCCGGCCTGCCCTCACCCTGATTCCGGCCTGCCCTTGCTCTGGCTCCGGCCAACCCTCGCATTGGCTCCAGCCTGCTCTCGCGCTGGCTCTGACCTGCTCTCTCTCTGGCTCTGGCCTGCCCTTGCCTTGGTTCTGGCCTGCTCTCGCTCTGGCTCTGTCCTGCCCTCGCCTTGGCTCCGGCCTGCTCTCGCCCTGGCTCCGGCCTCCTCTCGCTCTGGCTCTGGCCTGCCCTCGCACTGGCTCTGGCCTGCCCTCGCACTGGCTCCAGCCTGCTCTCTCTCTGGCTCTGGACTGCCCTCGCACTGCCTCCAGCCTGCTCTCTCTCTGGCTCTGGCCTGCCCTCGCACTGGCTCCAGCCTGCTCTCTCTCTGGCTCTGGCCTGCCCTCGCACTGGCTCCAGCCTGCTCTCTCTCTGGCTCTGGCCTGCTCTGGCTCTGGCCTGCCTTCGCCTTGGCTCCGGCCTGCCCTCGCTCTGGCTCAAGCCTGCTCTACCTCTGGCTGTGGCCTGCCCTTTCCTTGGCTCCGGACTGCTCTCGCTCTGGCTCTGGCCTGCTCTCGATCTGGCTCTGGCCTGCTGTCGACTTGGCTCCGGCCTGCTCTCGCTCTGGCTCTGGCCTTCCCTCAGGGCCTTGGCTCCGACCTGCTCTCGCTATGGCCTGCCCTCGCCTTGGCTCCGGCCTGCTCTCGCTCTGGCCTGCCTTGGCTCTGCCTCTGGCCTGCCCTCGCCTTGGCTCAGACTCTGCTCTCGCTCTAGCTCCGGCCTGCCCTCGCCCTGGCTCCGGCCTGCCATCGCTCTGGCTCCGGCCTGCTCTCGCCCTGGCCCCGGCCTGCTCTCGCTCTGGCTTCGGCCTGCCCTCGCCCTGGCTCTGGCCTGCCCTTGCTCTGGCACTGGCCAGTCCTCGCCTTGGCTCCGGCCAGCTCCTGCTTTTGCTCCGACCTGAGGACCTTGTCTCCGGCCTGCTCTCGCCCTGGCTCCGGCATGCCCTCGCTCTGGCTCCGGCCTGCTCTCGCTCTGGCTCCGGCCTGCTCTCGCTCTGGCTCCGGCCTGCCCTCGCCTTGGCTCCGGCCTGCTCTGGCTCCGGCCTACTCTCGCTCTAGCTCCGGACTGCCCTCGCCCTGTCCCCGTCCTGGTCTCGCTCTGGCCTGCCCTCGCCCTTGCTCCGGCATTCTCTCGCTCTGGCACTGGCCTGCTCTCGTTCTGTCTCTGGCCTGCCCTCGCCTTTTCTCCGGCCTGCTCTCGCTCTGGCTCTGGCCTGCCCTGGCTCTGCCACTGGCCTGCCCTCGCCTTGGCTCCGGCCTGCCCTCTCCTTGGCTCCGGCCTGCTCTTGCTTTTGCTTCGGCCTGCTCTCGCCCTGGCTCCGGCCTGACCTTGCTCTGGCTCCGGCCTGCCCTCGCCTTGGCTCCGGCCAGCTCCTGCTCTGGCTTCGGCCTGCTCTCGCCCTGGCTCCGGCCTGCCCTCGCCCTGGCTCCGGCCTGCCTTCTAACTGGCTCCGGCATGCCCTTGCTATGGCTCCGTCCTTCCCTCGCCCTGGCTCCGGCCTGATCTTCCTCTGCCTCTGGCCTGCTCTCTCTCTGGCTCTGGCCTGCTCTCGTTCTGGCTCTGGCCTGCCCTCACCTTGTCTCCAGCCTGGTCACGTTCTTGCTTTGGCCTTCCCTCGCCTTGTCTCTGGCCTGCTCTCGCTCTGTCTCTGGGCTGCCCTGGCTCTGCCTCTGGCCTGCCCTCTCCTTGGCTTCGGCCTGCCCTCTCCTTGGCTCCGGCCTGCTCTCGCTCTGGCTCTGGCCAGCCCTCGCCTTTGCTCTGGCCTGCCCTCACCATGGCTCCGCCTGCTGTCGCTCTGGCCTGCTCTCGCCCAGGCTCTGGCCTGCTCTCGCTCTTGCTCTGGCCTGCTCTTGCTCTGGATTCAGCCTACCATTGCTCTGGCTCAGGACTACTCTCTTTCTGGCTCTGGCCTGCCCTCGCACGGACTCCGGCCTGCTCTCGCCCTGGTTCTGGCCTGCTCTCGCCTTGGCTCCGACCTTCTCTCGCCCTTGCTCCGGCTTGCTCTCTCTCTGGCTCTGGCCTGTCCTTGCCTTGACTCCCGCCTGCTCTCGCCATTGATCCGGCTTCCTCTCTCTGGCTCTGGCCTGACCTCGCCTTGGCTCCGGCCTGCCCTCGCACGGGCTCCGGCCTGCTTTCACCCTGGATCTAGCCTGCTCTTGCTCTGGCTCCGGCCTGCCTTCACCCTGGCTCCAGCCTGCCCTCTCTCTGGCTCTGGCCTGTCCTCGCCCTGGCTCCGGCATGTCCTCGCTCTGTATCCGGCCTCCTCTCGCCTTGGCTCCGGCCTGCTCTCGCCTTGGCTCCGGCCTGCTCTCGCCCTGGCTCCGGCCTGCTCTCACCCTGGTACTGGCCTGCCCTCGCCCTGGCTCCGGCCTGCTCTCACCCTGGTACTGGCCTGCCCTTGCCTTGGCTCCGGCCATCTCTCGCTCTGGCTCCGGCCTGCCCTCGCCTTGGCTCTGGCCTGCCTTCGCCATGGCTCCGCCTGCTCTCGCTCTGGCCTGCTCTCGCTCAGGCTCCGGCCTGCTCTCGCTCTGGCTCTGGCTCTGGCCTGCTCTCCCTCTGGCTCCAGCCTGCCATCGCTCAGGCTCTGGCCTACCCTTGCACTGGCTCCGGCCTGCCATCGCTCTGGATCCGGCCTGCTCTTGCCTTGGCTCCGGCCTGTTCTCGCCTTGGCTCCGGCGTGCTCTCGCCCTGGCCCCGGCTTGCTCTCGCCCTGGTTCCATCCTGCCCTTGCCTTGGCTCCGGCCTTCTCTTGCTCTGGTTCTGGCCTGCCCTTGCCTTGGCTCTGGCCTACTCTCTCTCTGGCTCCGGCCTGCCCTCGCCCTGGCTCCAGCCTGCTCTCGCTCTGTCTCTGGCCTGCCCTTGCCTTTGCTCCGGCCTGCTCTCGCTCTGGCTCTGGCTTGCCCTTGCCTTGGCTCCGGCCTGCTCTTGCTCTGGCCTGCCCTCGCCTTGGCTCTGGCCTGCTATCGCTCTGGCTCTTGCCTGCCCGAGCTCGCTTTGGCTCTTGCCTGCCCGAGCTCTGGCCCTTGCCTGCCCTCGCCTTGGCTCCGGCCTGCTCTGACTCTGGCTCGGGCCTGCCCTCGCCCTGGCTCCGGCCTGCTCTCGCTCTGGCCTGTCCTCGCCTTGGCTCTGGCCTGCTCTCGCCCAGGCTCCCGCCTGCTCTCGCGCTGGTTTCGGCCTGCCCTCGCCTTGATTCCGGCCTGCTCTCGCCTTGGCTCCGGCCTGCTCTCGCTTTGGCTCTGGCCTGCTCTCTCTCTGGCTCCGGCCTGCCCTCGCCCTGGCTCCAGCCTGCCATCTCTCTGGCTCTGGCCTGCCCTCGCCCTGGCTCCGGCATGATCTCGCCTTGGCTCCGGCCTGCTATCGCTCTGGCTCTAGCCTGCCCGAGCTCGCTTTGGCTCTGGCTTGCCCTTTCTCTGGCTCTTGCCTGCCCTCGCCTTGATTCTGGCCTGCTCTGACTCTGGCTCGGGCCTGCTCTCGCTCTGGCTCTGGCCTGCCCTCGCCTTGGCTCCATCCTGCTATCGCTCTGGCTCTAGCCTGCCCGAGCTCGCTTTGGCTCTGGCTTGCCCTTTCTCTGGCCCTTGCCTGCCCTCGCCTTGGCTCCGGCCTGCTCTGACTCTGGCTCGGGCCTGCCCTCGCCCTGGCTCCGGCCTGCTCTCGCTCTGGCCTGTCCTCGCCTTGGCTCTGGCCTGCTCTCGCCCAGGCTCCCGCCTGCTCTCGCGCTGGTTTCGGCCTGCCCTCGCCTTGATTCCGGCCTGCTCTCGCCTTGGCTCCGGCCTGCTCTCGCTTTGGCTCTGGCCTGCTCTCTCTCTGGCTCCGGCCTGCCCTCGCCCTGGCTCCAGCCTGCCATCTCTCTGGCTCTGGCCTGCCCTCGCCCTGGCTCCGGCATGATCTCGCCTTGGCTCCGGCCTGCTATCGCTCTGGCTCTAGCCTGCCCGAGCTCGCTTTGGCTCTGGCTTGCCCTTTCTCTGGCTCTTGCCTGCCCTCGCCTTGATTCTGGCCTGCTCTGACTCTGGCTCGGGCCTGCTCTCGAGGGCCTGTTCTCGCTCTGGCTCCGGCCTGCCCTTGCCCTGACTCCGGCCTGCTCTCGCTCTTTCTCTGGCCTGCCCTTGCCTTTGCTCCGGCCTGCTCTCGCTCTGCCTCTGGCTTGCCCTTGCCTTGGCTCCGGCCTGCTCTCGCTCTGGCTCTGGCCTGCCCGAACTCGCTTTGGCTCCGTCCTATCGCTCTGGCTCTAGCCTGCCCGAACTCGCTTTGGCTCTGGCCCTTGCCTGCCCTCGCCTTGGCTCGGGCCTGCTCTGACTCTGGCTTGGGCCTGCCCTTGCCCTGGCTCCGGCCTGCTCTCACTCTGGCCTGTCCTCGCCTTGGCTCCGGCCTGCTCTCGCGCTTGTTTCGGCCTGCCCTCGCCTTGACTCCGACCTGTTCTCGCTTTGGCTCCGGCCTCCTCTCGCTTTGGCTCTGGCCTGCTCTCGCTCTGGCACCGGCCTGCCCTCGCCCTGGCTCCAGCCTGCCCTCCCCTGGCTCCGGCCTGCCCTCTCTCTGGCTCTGGCCTGCCCTCGCTCTGGCTCCTTCATGTTCTCGCCTTGGCTCTGGCCTGCTATCGCTCTTGCTCTAGCCTGCCCGAGCTCGCTTTGGCTCTGGCTTGCCCTCGTTCTGGCTCTTGCCTACCCTCGCCTTGACTCCGGCCTGCTCTGACTCTGGCTCGGGCCTGCTCTCTCCTTTGCTCCAGCCTGTTCTCGCCTTGGCTCCGGCGTGCTCTCGCCCTGGCCCCGGCCTGCTCTTGCCCTGGTTCCGGCCTGCCCTTGCCTTGGCTCCGGCCTTCTCTTGCTCTGGTCCTGGCCTGCCCTTGCCTTGGCTCTGGCCTACTCTCTCTCTGGCTCCGGCCTGCCCTCGCTCTTGCTCCGGCCTGCCCTTGCCCTGGCTCCGGCCTGCTCTCGCTCTGTCTCTGGCCTACCCTTGCCTTTGTTCCGGCCTGCTCTCGCTCTGGCTTGCCCTTGCCTTGGCTCCGGCCTGCTCTCGCTCTGGCTCTGGCCTGCCCTCGCCTTGGCTCCATCCTGCTATCGCTTTGGCTCTAGCCTGCCCGAGCTCGCTTTGGCTCTGGCCTGCCCTCGCTCTTGCCCTTGCCTGCCCTCGCCTTGGCTCCGGCTTGCTCTTACTCTGGCTCGGGCCTGCCCTCGCCCTGGCTCCGGCCTGCTCTCGCTCTGGCCTGTCCTCGCCTTGGCTCCGGCCTGCTCTCGCCCAGGCTCCGGCCTGCCCTCTCGCTGGTTTCGGCCTGCCCTCGCCTTGACTCCGGCCTGCTCTCGCCTTTGCTCCGACCTGCTCTCGCTTTGGCTCTGACCTGCTCTCTCTCTGGCTCCGGCCTGCCCTCGCCCTGGCTCCAGCCTGCCCTCTCTCTGGCTCTGGCCTGCCCTCGCCCTGGCTCCGGCATGTTCTCGCCTTGCTCCGGCCTGCTATCGCTCTGACTCTAGCCTGCCCGAGCTGGCTCTGGCTCTGGCTTGCCCTTGCTCTGGCTCTTGCCTGCCCTCGCCTTGACTCCGGCCTGCTCTGACTCTGGCTCGGGCCTGCCCTTGTCCTGGCTTCGGCCTTCTCTCGCCCTGCCTCCGGCCTGCTCTCGCCCTGGCTCCGGCCTGCTCTCGCCTTGGCTCCGGCCTGCTCTCGCCTTGGCTCCGGCCTGCTCTCGCCCTGGCTCTGGCCTGCTCTTGTCCTGGTTCCGGCCTGCCCTTGCCTTGGCTCCGGCCTTCTCTTGCTCTGGCTCCGGCCTGCCCTTGCCTTGGCTCTGGCCAACTCTCGCTCTGTCTCCGGCCTGCCCTTGCCCTGGCTCCGGCCTGCACTCACTCTGCCTCTGGCCTGCTCTGGCTCTGGCCTGCCCCTGCCTTTGCTCCGGCTTGCTCCCGCTCTGGCTCTGGCCTGCTCTCGCTTTGGCTCCGGCCTGCCCTCACCCTGACTCCGGCCAACCCTCGCATTGGCTCCAGCCTGCTCTCGCCCTGTCTCTGACCTGCTCTCTCTCTGGCTCTGGCCTGCCCTTGCCTTGGCTGTGGCCTGCTCTCGCTCTGTTTCTGTCCTGCCCTCGCCTTGGCTCCGGCCTGCTCTCGCCCTGGCTCCGGCCTCCTCTCGCTCTGGCTCTGGCCTGCCCTCGCACTGGCTCCAGCCTGCTCTTTCTCTGGCTCTGGCCTGCCCTCGCACTGGCTCCAGCCTGCTCTCTCTCTGGCTCTGGCCTGCCCTCGCACTGGCTCCAGCCTGCTCTCTCTCTGGCTCTGGCCTGCCCTCGCACTGGCTCCAGCCTGCTCTCTCTCTGGCCTGCTCTCGCTCTGGCTCTGGCCTGCCTTCGTCTTGGCTCCGGCCTGCCCTCGCTCTGGCTCAAGCCTGCTCTACCTCTGGCTGTGGCCTGCCCTTTCCTTGGCTCCGGAATGCTCTCGCTCTGGCTCTGGCCTGCTCTCGATCTGGCTCTGGCCTGCCGTCGACTTGGCCCTGGCCTGCTCTCGCTCTAGCTCTGGCCTGCCCTCAGGGCCTTGGCTCCAACCTGCTCTCGCTATGGCCTGCCCTCGCCTTGGCTCCGGCCTGCTCTCGCTCTGGCCTGCCTTGGCTCTGCCTCTGGCCTGCCCTCTCCTTGGCTCCGACCCTGCTCTCGCTCTAGCTCCGGACTGCCCTCGCCCTGGCTCCGGCCTGCCATCGCTCTGGCTCCGGCCTGCTCTCGCCCTGGCTCCGGCCTGCTCTCGCTCTGGCTTCGGCCTGCCCTCGCCCTGGCTCTGGCCTGCCCTTGCTCTGGCCCTGGCCAGTCCTCACCTTGGCTCCGGCCAGCTCCTGCTTTTGCTCCGACCTGAGGACCTTGTCTCCGGCCTGCTCTCGCCCTGGCTCCGGCATGCCCTCGCTCTGGCTCCGGCCTGCCCTCGCCCTGGCTCCGGCCTGCTCTCGCTCTGGCTCCGGCCTGCCCTCGCCCTGGCTCCGGCCTGCCCTCGCCTTGACTCCGGCCTGCTCTGGCTCCGGCCTACTCTCGCTCTAGCTCCGGACTGCCCTCGCCCTGGCTCCGGCCTGCCCTCGCCTTGGCTCCGGCCTGCTCTGGCACTGGCCTGCTCTCGTTCTGTCTCTGGCCTGCCCTCGCCTTGTCTCCGGCCTGCTCTCGCTCTGGCTCTGGCCTGCCCTGGCTCTGCCACTGGCCTGCCCTCGCCTTGGCTCCGGCCTGCTCTTGCTTTTGCTTCGGCCTGCTCTCGCCCTGGCTCCGGCCTGCTCTCGCCCTGGCTCCGGCCTGCCCTCGCCCTGGCTCCGGCCTGCCTTCTAACTGGCTCCGGCATGCCCTTGCTATGGCTCCGTCCTTCCCTGGCTTCGGCCTGATCTCGCTCTGGCTCTGGCCTGCTCTCTCTCTGGCTCTGGCCTGCTCTCGTTCTGGCTCTGGCCTGCCCTCACCTTGTCTCCAGCCTGGTCACGTTCTTGCTTTGGCCTTCCCTCGCCTTGTCTCTGGCCTGCTCTCGCTCTGTCTCTGGGCTGCCCTGGCTCTGCCTCTGGCCTGCCCTCTCCTTGACTCCGGCCTGCCCTCTCCTTGGCTCCGGCCTGCTCTCGCTCCGGCTCTGGCCAGCCCTCGCCTTTGCTCCGGCCTGCCCTCACCATGGCTCCGACTGCTCTCGCTCTGGCCTGCTCTCGCCCAGGCTCTGGCCTGCTCTCGCTCTTGCTCTGGCCTGCTCTCGCTCTGGATCCGGCCTGCCATTGCTCTGGCTCCGGCCTTCTCTCGTTCTGGCTCTGGCCTGCCCTCGCACGGACTCCGGCCTGCTCTCGCCCTGGATATGGCCTGCTCTCGCCCTGGATCTGGCCTGCTCTCGCCTTGGCTCCGGCCTTCTCTCGCCCTTGCTCCGGCTTGCTCTCTCTCTGGCTCTGGCCTGCCCTTGCCTTGACTCCCGCCTGCTCTCGCCCTTGATCCGGCTTCCTCTCTCTCTGGCTCTGGCCTGACCTCGCCTTGGCTCCGGCCTACCCTCGCACGGGCTCCGGCCTGCTTTCGCCCTGGATCTAGCCTGCTCTTGCTCTGGCTCCGGCCTGCCTTCACCCTGGCTCCAGCCTGCCCTCTCTCTGGCTCTGGCCTGTCCTCGCCCTGGCTCCGGCATGTCCTCGCTCTGTATCCGGCCTCCTCTCGCCTTGGCTCCGGCCTGCTCTCGCCTTGGCTCCGGCCTGCTCTCGCCCTGGCTCCAGCCTGCTCTCACCCTGGTACTGGCCTGCCCTTGCCTTGGCTCCGGCCATCTCTCGCTCTGGCTCCGGCCATCTCTCGCTCTGGCTCCGGCCTGCCCTCGCCTTGGCTCTGGCCTGCCTTCGCCATGGCTCCACCTGCTCTCGCTCTGGCCTGCTCTCGCTCTGGCTCCGGCCTGCTCTCGCTCTGGCTCCGGCCTGCTCTCGCTCTGGCTCTGGCCTGCTCTCCCTCTGGCTCCAGCCTGCCATCGCTCAGGCTCTGGCCTGCCCTTGCACTGGCTCCGTCCTGCCCTTGCACTGGCTCCGGCCTGCCCTCGCTCTGGATCCGGCCTGCTCTCGCCTTGACTCCGGCCTATTCTCGCCTTGGCTCCGACGTGCTCTCGCCCTGGTCCCGGCCTGCTCTCGCCCTGGTTCCGGCCTGCCCTTGCCTTGGCTCCAGCCTTCTCTTGCTCTGGTTCTGGCCTGCCCTTGCCTTGGCTCTGTCCTACTCTCGCTCTGGCTCCGGCCTGCCCTTGCCCTGGCTCCAGCCTGCTCTTGCTCTGTCTCTGGCCTGCCCTTGCCTTTGCTCCGGCCTGCTCTCGCTCTGGCTCTGGCTTGCCTTTGCCTTGGCTCCGGCCTGCTCTTGCTCTGGCTCTGGCCTGCCCTCGCCTTGTCTCTGGCCTGCTATCGCTCTGGCTCTAACCTGCCCGAGCTCGCTTTGGCTCTGGCCTTCCCTCGCTCTTGCCCTTGCCTGCCCTCGCCTTGTCTCCGGCCTGCTCTGACTCTGGCTCGGGCCTGCCCTCGCCCTGGCTCCGGCCTGCTCTCGCTCTGGCCTGTCCTCGGCTTGGCTCCGGCCTGCTCTTGCCCAGGCTCCGGCCTGCCGTCGCGCTGGTTTCGGCCTGCCCTCGCCTTGACTCCGGCCTGCTCTCGCCTTTGCTCCGACCTGCTCTCTCTTTGGCTCTGGCCTGCTCTCGCTCTGGCTCCGGCCTGCCCTCGCCCTGGCTCCGGCCTGCCCTCGCCCTGGCTCCAGCCTGCCCTCGCCCTGGCTCCAGCCTGTCCTCTCTCTGGCTCTGGCCTGCCCTCGCCCTGGCTCCGGCATGTTCTCGCCTTGCTCTGGCCTGCTATCGCTCTGACTCTAGCCTGCCCGAGCTGGCTCTGGCTCTGGCTTGCCCTCGCTCTGGCTCTTGCCTGCGCTCGCCTTGACTCCGGCCTGCTCTGACTCTGGCTTGGGCCTGCCCTCGCCCTGGCTTCGGCCTGCTCTCGCCCTGGCTCCGGCCTGCTCTTTCCCTGGCTCTGGCCTGCTCTTTCCCTGGCTCCGGCCTGCTCTCGCCCAGGCTCCGGCCTGCTCTCGCCCTGGCTCTGGCCTGCTCCTGCCCTGGTTCCGGCCTGCCCTTGCCTTGGCTCCGGCCTTCTCTTGCTCTGGCTCCGGCCTGCCCTTGCCTTGGCTCTGGCCAACTCTCTCTCTGGCTCCGGCCTGCCCTTGCCCTGGCTCCGGCCTGCACTCACTCTGCCTCTGGCCTGCTCTCGCTCTGGCTCTGGCCTGCCCCTGCCTTTGCTCCGTCTTGCTCCCGCTCTGGCTCTGGCCTGCCCTCGCCTTGGCTCCGGACTGCTCTCGCTTTGTCTCTGGCCTGCCCTTGCTTGGCTCCGTCCGGCCTGCTCTTGCTCTGGCTCTGGCCTGCCCTCGCTCTGGCTCTGGCCTGCCCTCGCCTTGACTCCGGCCTGCTCTGACTCTGGCTTGGGCCTGCCCTCGCCCTGGCTTCGGCCTGCTCTCGCCCTGGCTCCGGCCTGCTCTTTCCCTGGCTCCGGCCTGCTCTCGCCCTGGCTCCGGCCTGCTCTCGCCCTGGCTCTGGCCTGCTCTTGCCCTGGTTCCGGCCTGCCCTTGCCTTGGCTCCGGCCTGCCCTTGCCTTGGCTCCGGCCTGCCCTTGCCTTGGCTCCGGCCTTCTCTTGCTCTGGCTCCGGCCTGCCCTTGCCTTGGCTCTGGCCAACTCTCTCTCTGGCTCCGGCCTGCCCTTGCCCTGGCTCCGGCCTGCACTCACTCTGCCTCTGGCCTGCTCTCGCTCTGGCTCTGGCCTGCCCCTGCCTTTGCTCCGGCTTGCTCCCGCTCTGGCTCTGGCCTGCCCTCGCCTTGGCTCCGGACTGCTCTCGCTTTGGCTCTGGCCTGCCCTTGCTTGGCTCCGTCCGGCCTGCTCTTGCTCTGGCTCTTGCTTGCCCTCGCTCTGGCTCTGGCCTGCCCTCGCCTTGTCTCCGGCCTGATCTGACTCTGGCTCTGGCCTGCCCTCGCCCTGCTTTCGCCTTGGCTCCGGCCTGCTCTCGCCCTGCTCTGGCCTGCTCTCGCCCTGGTTCCGGCTGCCCTTCCCATGGCGCCTGCCTTCTTTCTCTCTGGCTCTGGGCTGCCCTTGCCTTAGCTCTGGCCAAATCTCGTTCTGGCCAAGGCGAAGGCAGGCCAGAGCCACAGCGAGAGCAGGCCAGAGCCTGAGCGAGAGCAGGCTGGAGCCAAGGCAAAGGCAGTCCGGAGCCAGAGCGATAGCAGGCCGTAGCCATGGCAAAGGCAGGCCGGACGGAGCCAAGGCGAGGGCAGGCTGATACCAGAGCGAGAGAATGCCGGAGCCAGGGCGAGGGCAGGCCAGCGCAATAGCAGGCCGGAGACAGGGCGAGAGCAGGCCGGAGCCAGAGCGAGAGCAGGCCAGAGCGAGAGCACTGCGAGGAGGGCAGGCCAGAGCGAGAGTAGGCCAGAGCCAAGGCAAGGGCTGACCAGAGCGAGAGAAGGCCAGAGCCAAGGCGAGGGCAGGCCGAAACCAGGACGAGAGCAGGCCGGAGACAGGGTGAGTGAGGCCAGAGCCAGAGCGAGAGCACGCCGGAGCCAGGGCGAGGGCAGGCCAGAGAGAGAGCAGGCCGGAGCCAGGCGAGGGCAGGCCAGAGCCAGGGCGAGGGCAGGCCAGCGCAATAGCAGGCCGGAGACAGGGCGAGAGCAGGCCAGAGCGAGAGCACTGCGAGGAGGGCAGGCCAGAGCGAGAGTAGGCCAGAGCCAAGGCAAGGGCTGACCAGAGCGAGAGAAGGCCAGAGCCAAGGCGAGGGCAGGCCGAAACCAGGACGAGAGCAGGCCGGAGACAGGGTGAGTGAGGCCAGAGCCAGAGCGAGAGCACGCCGGAGCCAGGGCGAGGGCAGGCCAGAGAGAGAGCAGGCCGGAGCCAGGCGAGGGCAGGCCAGAGCCAAGGCGAGGGCAGGCCAGAGCCAAGGCGAGAGCAGGCCAGAGCCAAGGCGAGGGCAGGCCAGAGCCAGAGCGATAGCAGGCCAGAGCCAGAGCGAGAGCAGTCCGGAGCCAGAGCTAGGGCAGGCCAGAGCCAGAGCGAGAGCAGGCTGGAGCCAAGGCGAAGGCAGGCCAGAACAAGAGCGAGATCAGGTTAGAGTCAAGACGAGGGAAGGCCAGAGCAAGAGCAGGCAGGAGCCAGGCCGGGGGCAGGCCAAAGCCAGAGCAAGAGCAGGCCAGAGCCAGGGCGAGAGCAGGCCGGAGCCAAGGCGAGGGCTAGCCGGAGTCTGAGCAAGGGCAGGCCGGAGCCAGGGCGAGGACAGGCCGGAGCCAGAGTGAGAGCAGGCCAGAGCCAGGGCGAGAACAGGTCGGAGCCAGGGCGAGAGCAGGCCGGAGCAAAGGCGAGGGCAGGTCAGAGCCAGATCCAGAGCAGGCCGGAGCCAGGGCGAGAGGGCAGGCCAGACAGAGCGAGAGCAGGCCGGAGCCAAGTCGATGGCACGCCAGAGCGAGAGGAGGCCAGAGCGAGAGAAGGCCGGAGCCAAGGCACGGGCAGGCCGGAACCAGGACAAGAGCAGTCCGGAGACAGTGTGAGGCCAGAGCGAGAGTAGGCCGGAGCCAGGGCGAGGGCTGGCCAGAGAGAGAGCAGGCCGGAGCCAGGGCGAGGGCAGGCCAGAGCGAGAGCAGGCCGGAGCCAGGGCGAGGGCAGGCCAGAGCGAGAGCAGGCCAGAGCCAAGGCGAGGGCAGGCCATAGCCAGAGCGAGACTAGGCCAGAGCCAGAGCGAGAGCAGTCCGGAGCCAAGGCCTAGGCAGGCCATAAGAAGAGTGAGAGCAGGCTGGAGTCAAGACAAGGGCAGGCCAGAGCAAGAGCCGGCCAGATCCAGAGCAAGAGCAGGCCGGAGCCAGGGCGAGGGCAGGCCAGGGCGAGAGCAGGCCGGAGCCAGAGCAAGAGCAGGCCGTAGCCAGGGCGAGGGCTGACCGGAGCCAGAGCAAGTGCGGGCCGGAGCCAGGGCGAGAGCAGGCCGGAGCCAAGGCGAGATTTTTGACGGAGCCAAGGCGAGGGCAGGCCAGAGCGAGAGCGGGCCGGAGCCAAGGCGAGGGCAGGCCAGAGCCAGATCCAGAGCAGGCTGGAGCCAAGGCGAGGGCAGGCCAGAGCTTGAGTAGGCCAGAGCCAAGGCAAGGGCAGCCCAGAGCGAGAGAAGGCCGGAGCCAGGGCGAGGGCAGGCCAGAGCTAAGACAAGGGCAGGCCAGAGCGAGAGAAGGCCGGAGCCAGGGCAGGCCGGAACAAGGGCGAGAGCAGGCCGGAGACAGGGCGAGGCCAGAGCCAGAGCGAGGCCAGAGCGAGAGCAGGTCAGAACAAGAGCGAAAGTATGCCAGAGCCAGAGCGAGAGCAGGTCGGAGACAAGGGTAGAGCAGGCTGGAGCCAAGGCGAGGGCAGGCCAGAGCCAGGGCGAGAGCAGGACGGAGCCAAGGCGAGGGCAGGCCAGAGCAGGCCGCAGCCAGGGCGAGGCAGGCCAGAGTCAGAGAAAGAGCAGGCCGGAGCCATGGCGAAGGCACGCTAGAGCGAGAGCAGGCCATAGCTAGGGCGAGGACAGGCCAGAGCCAGAGCGAGAGTAGGCGAAAGCCAAGGGAAAGGCAGGCAAGAGCTAGAGCGAGAGAAGGCCGGAGCCAAGGCAAGGGCAGGGGGGGGAGCAGGCCGGAGACAGGGCGAGGCCAGAGCGAGAGCAAGCCAGAGCGAGAGTAGGCTGGAGCCTGGGCGAGGGCAGGCCTTAGCCAGAGCGAGAGCAGGCCGGAGCCAGGGCGAAGAGCAGGCCGGAGTCAGAGCGATGGCAGGCCAGGGCGAGGGCAGTCCGAAGCTAGAGCGAAAGTAGGCCAGCGCCAATGCGAGAGCAGGGCCGGAGCAAAGGCGAAGGCTGGCCAGAAGAAGAGCGAGATCAGGCCGGACAAGACGAGGGCAGGGCAGAGCCAGAGCAAGAGCAGGCAGGAGCCAGGGTGAGGGCAGGCCAAAGAGAGCAGGCCAGAGCCAGGGCGAGAGCAGGCCGGAGCCAGGGCGAGAGCAGGCCGGAGCCAAGGCGAGGGCTAGCCGGAGTCAGAGCAAGGGCAGGCCGGAGCCAGTGCGAGGACAGGCCGGAGTCAGGGCGAGAGCAGGCCGGAGTCAGGGCGAGAGCAGGCCGGAGTCAGGGCGAGAGCAGGTCGGAGCCAGGGCGAGAGCAGGCCGGAGCCAAGGCGAGGGCAGGCCAGAGCCTGATCCAGAGCAGGCCGGAGCCAGGGCGAGGGCAGGCCAGACAGAGCGAGAGCAGGCCGTAGCCAAGGCGAGGGCATGCCAGAGCGAGAGCAGGCCAGAGCGAGAGCAGGCCGGAGCCAGGTCGAGGGCAGGCCAGAGCGAGAGTAGGCCAGAGCCAAGGCAAGGGCAGGCCAGAGCGAGAGAAGGCCAGAGTCAAGGCAAGGGCAGGCCTAAACCAGGACGAGAGCAGGCCGGATACAGGATGAGTGAGGCCAGAGCCAGAGCGAGAGCAGGCCACAGCGAGAGTAGGCCGGAGCCAGGGCGAGGGCAGGCCAGAAAGAGAGCAGGCTGAAGCCAGGCGAGGGCAGGCCAGAGCCAGAGCGATAGAAGGCCGGAGCCAAGGCAAGGGCAGGCCGGAACAAGGGCGAGAGCAGGCCGGAGACAGGGCGAGGCCAGAGCGAGAGCAGGTCAGAACCAGAGCGAGAGTATGCCGGAGCCAGGGCGAGAGCAGGTCGGAAACAAGGGTAGAGCAGGCTGGAGCCAAGGCGTGGGCAGGCCAGAGTCAGGGCTAGAGCAGGCTGGAGCCAAGGCAAAGGCAGGCCAGAGCAGGCCGGAGCCAGGGCGAGGCAGGCCAGAGTCAGAGCAGGAGCAGGCCGGAGCCATGGCGAAGGCACGCCAGAGCGAGAGCAGGCCGGAGCCAGGGCGAGGACAGGCCAGAGCCAGAGTGAGAGTTGGCGAGAGCAAAGGCAGGCAAGAGCTAGAGCGAGTGAAGGCCGGAGTCAAGGCAAGGGCAGGCCGGAACCAGGGGGGGGAGCAGGCCGGAGACAGGGCGAGGCCAGAGCGAGAGCAGGCCAGCGCCAGAGCGAGAGTAGGCTGGAGCCAGGGCGAGGGCAGGCCAGGGCGAGGGCAGGCCATAGCCAGAGCGAGAGCAGGCCGGAACCAGGGCGAAGAGCAGGGCTGGAGCCAAGGCGAAGGCAGGCCAGAAGGAGAGCGAGATCAGGCCAGAGTCAAGACGAGGGAGGGCAGGCCAGAGCAAGAGCAGGCCAGAGCAAGAGCAGGCAGGAGCCAGGGCGAGGGCAGGCCAGAGCAAGAGCGAGAGCAGGCCGGAGCCAAGGCGAGGGCTAGCCGGAGTCAGAGCAAGGGCAGGCCGGAGCCAGGGCGAGGACAGGCTGGAGCCAGAGTGAGAGCAGATCGGAGCCAGGGCGAGAGCAGGTCGGAGCCAGGGCGAGAGCAGGCCGGAGCCAAGGCGAGGGCAGGCCAGAGCCAGATCCAGAGCAGGCCGGAGCCAGGGCGAGGGCAGGCCAGACAGAGCGAGAGCAGGCCGTAGCCAAGGTGAGGGCACGCCAGAGCGAGAGCAGGCCAGAGCGAGAGCAGGCCGTAGCCAAGGCGAGGGCACGCCAGAGCAGAGCAGGCCAGAGCGAGAGCAGGCCGGAGCCAGGGCGAGGGCAGGCCAGAGCGAGAGAAGGCCAGAGTCAAAGCAAGGGCAGGCCGAAACCAATACGAGAGCAGGCCGGAGACAGGGTGAGTGAGGCCAGAGCGAGAGCAGGCCAGAGCGAGAGTAGGCCAGGGCGAGGGCAGGCCAGAGAGAGAGCAGGCCGGAGCCAGGCGAGAGCAGGCCAGAGCGAGAGCAGGCCAGAGCCAAGGCGAGGGCAGAGCCAGAGCGATAGCAGGCCAGAGCCAAAGCTAGAGCAGGCCTGAGCCAGAGCGAGAGCTGGCTGGAGCCAAGGCGAAGTTTGGCCAGAACAAGAGCGAGATCAGGTTAGAGTCAAGACGAGGGAAGGCCAGAGCAAGAGCAGGCCAGAGCAAGAGCAGGCCGGAGCCAGAGCGAGGGCAGGCTAGAGCCAGAGCGAGAGCAGGCGGAGCTAGGGAGAGAGCAGGCCGGAGCCAAGTAGAGGGCTGTCCGGAGCCAGAGCAGGCCGGAGCCAAGGCGAGAGCAGGCCGGAGCCAAGGCGAGGGCAGGCAAGAGCGAGAGCAGGCCGTAGCCAGGGCGAGAGAAGGCCGGAGCCAAGGCGAGTGCAGGCCAGAGCCAGATCCAGAGCAGGCCGGAGTCAGGGCGAGGGCAGGCCAGAGTCAGAGCGAGAGCAGGCCGGAGCCAAGGCGAGGGAGCGCCAGAGCGACAGCAGGCCAGAGCGAGAGCTGGCCGGAGCCAGGGCGAGTGCAGGCAAGAGCCAGAGTAGGCCAGAGCCAAGGCAAGGGCAGGCCAGAGCCAGAGCGAGAGAAGGCCGGAGCCAAGGCAAGGGCAGGCCGGAACAAGGGCGAGAACAGGCCGGAGTCAAGACGAGGGCAGGCCAGACAGAGCAAGAGCAGGCCAGAGCAAGAGCAGGCCGGAGCCAGGGCGAGGGCTGGCCAGAGCAAGAGCAGGCCGGAGCCAGGGCGAGAGCAGGCCGGAGCCAAGGCCAGAGCTGGTAGGAGCCAGAGCAAGGGCAGGCCGGAGCGAGGACAGGCCGGAGCCAGAGCGAGAGCAGGCCGGAGCCAAGGCGAGAGCAGGCCGGAGCCAAGGCGAGGGCAGGCCAGAGCCAGACCGAGAGCAGGCCGGAGCCAGGGCGAGAGCAGGCCGGAGCCTAGGCGAAGGCAGGCCAGAGCCAGATCCAGAGCTGGCCGGAGTCAGGGTGAGGGCAGGCCAAAGTCAGAGCGAGAGCAGGCAGGAGCCAAGGCGAGGGCACGCCAGAGCGAGAGCAGGCCAGAGCCAAGGCAAGGGAAGGCCAGAGCGAGAGAAGGCCGGTGCCAAGGCAAGGGCAGGCCGGAATAAGAGCTAGAGCCGGCCCGAGACAGGGCGAGGCCAGAGCGAGAGCAGGCCACATCCAGAGTGAGAGTATGCCGGAGCCCGGGCGAGGGCAGGCCAGAGCCAGAGAGAGAGCAGGCCAAAGCCAAGGCATCGGCAGGCGAGAGCCAGAGAGAGAGCAGGCCGGAGCCAGAGCGAGGGCAGGCCAGGGCGAGAGCAGGCCGGAGCTAATGCGAGGGCAGGCCGGAGTTAGGACGAGGGCAGGCCGGAGTCAGGACGAGGGCAGGCCGGAGTCAGGACGAGGGCAGGCCGGAGCCAGAGCAACGGCAGGCCGGAGTCAGGGCGAGGCCAGGTCAGAGCCAGAGCGAGAGCAGGCCGCAGCCAAGGCAAGAGCAGGCCGGAGCCAAGGCAAGGGCAGGCCAGAGCCCGAGAGAGAGCAGGCCGGAGCCAGGGCGAGAGTAGGTCATAGTCAAGGCTAGAGCAGTCCGGAGCTAGAGCAAGGGCAGGCCGGAATCAGGGCGAGGGCAGGCCGGAGCCAGAGCAAGGGCAGGCTAGAGTCAGGGTAAGGGCATGCCGGAGCCAGAACGAGAGCCGGCCGGAGCTAAGGCGGGAACAGGCCGGAGCCAAGGCGAGGGTAGGCCAGAGCCAGAGTGAAAACAGGCCGGAGCCAGAACGAGGGCAGGCCAGAGAGAGAGAGCAGGCCAGAGCCAGAGCGAGGGCAGGCCAGAGCAAGGGCAGGCCAGAGCGAGAGCAGGTCGGATCCAGGGCGACAGCAGGCCGGAGCTAATGCGCGGGCAGGCCGGAGCTAGAGCAAGGGCAGGCAGTAGCCAGGGCGAGGGCAGGCCAGAGTCAGAGCGAGAGCAGGCCGGAGTCAGGGCGAGGGCAGGCCGGAGCCAGAGCGAGAGCAGGCCGGAACCAGGGCGAGGGAAGGCCAGAGCGAGAGCAGGTCGGAGCCAAGGCGAGAGCAGGCTAAAGTCAGGGCGAGGGCATGCCGGAGCCAAAGCGAGAGCCGGCCGGACCTAAGGCGGGAACAGGCCAGAGCCAAGGCGAGGGTAGGCCAGAGCCAGAGTGAAAACAGGCCGGAGCGAGGACGAGGGCAGGCCGGAGCCAGGACGAGGGCAGGCCAGAGCGAGAGCAGGCCGGAGCCTCAGCGAGGGCAGGCCAAAGCGAGAGAAGGCCGGAGCCAAGGCAAGGTCAGGCCGGAACCAGGGCGAGAACAGGCCAGAGCCAGAGCGAGAGTAGGCCAGAGCCAGAGAGAGAGCAGGGTGGAGCCTGGGCGAGGGCAGGCCGGAAACAGAGCGAGAACTGGTCGGAGCCAGGGCGAGGGCAGGCCGGAGCCAGAGCGGTGGCAGGCTGGAGCCAGGGCGAGGGCAGTCCGGAGCTAGAGCGAGAGCAGGCCGGAGCCAGGGCGAGAGCAGGCCAGAGCGAGAGCAGGCCGGAGCCAGGGCGAGAGCGGGCCGGAGCCTATGCGAAGACAGGCCAGAGCGAGAGCAGGCCGGAGCCAAGGCGAAGGCAGGCCAGATCCAGAGCGAGAGCATGCCGGAGTCAAGACGAGGGCAGGCCAGAGTCAGAGAAGGCCGGAGCCAAGGCAAGGGCAGGCCAGAGCGAGAGCAAGCCAGAGCCAGAGCGAGCGAGAGCAGTCCGGAGCCAAGGCAAAGGTAGGCCAGAGTCAGAGCGATAGCAGGCCGGAGCCAAGGCGAGGGCAGGCCAGAACCAGAGCGAGAGCATGCCGGAGTCAAGACGAGGGCAGGCCAGAGGCAGAGTAAGAGCAGGCCGGAGCCAGGGCGAGGGCTGGCCGGAGCCATGGCGAGGGCGGGCCGGGGCCAAGGCGAGAGCTGGCCAGAGTCAGAGTAAGGGCAGGCCTGAGCCAGTGCGAGGGCAGGCCGGAGCCAGAGCAAGAGCAAGCCAGAACCAAGGCGAGAGCATGCCGGAGCTAAAGCAAGGGCAGTCCAGAGCGAGAGCCGGCCGGAGCCAAGTCGAGAGCAGGCCGTAGCCAAGGAGAGGGCAGGCCAGAGCCAGATCCAGAGCAGGCCGGAGCCAGGGCGAGGGCAGGCCAGAGTCACAGCGAGAGCAGGACGGAGCCAAGGCGAGGGCACGCCAGAGCGAGAGCAGGCCAGAGCGACAGCAGGCCAGGGCGAGGGCAGGCCAGATCCAGAGCAAGAGTAGGCCAGAGCCAAGTCAAGGGCAGGCCAGAGCTAGAGCAAGAGAAGGCCGGAGCCAAGGCAAGGGCAGGCCGGAACCAGGGCGAGAGCAGGCCGGAGACAGTTCGAGGCCAGAGCGAGAGCTGGCCAGAGCGAAAGTAGGCCGGAGCCAGGGCTAGGGCAGGCCAGAGCCAGAGAGAGAGCAGGCAGGAGCCAGGGCGAGAGCAGTCCGGAGCCAAGGCAAGGGCAGTCCGGAGCCAGAGCGAGAGCAGGCCAAAGCCAAGTCGAGATTAGCCCGGAGCCAAGGCGAGGGCAGGCCAGAGGCAGAGCCAGGGCAGGCCAGAGCGATAGTAGGTCCGAGCCAGGGCGAGAGCAGGCCGGAGCCAGGGCAAAGGCTGGCCGGAACAAGGGCGAGAACAGGCCGGAGTCAAGACGAGGGCAGACCAGATCCAGAGCAAGAGCAGGCCAGAGCAAGAGCAAGAGTAGGCCGGAGCCAGGGCGATCGCTGACCAGAGCCAGAGCAAGAGCAGGCCGGAGCCAGGGCGAGAGCAGGCCGGAGCCAAGGCAAGAGCTGGCCGGAGCCAAGGCGAGAGCTGGCCGGAGCCAGAGCAAGGGCAGGCCGGAGCCAAGGCGAGGGCAGGCCAGAGCCAGACCGAGAGCAGGCCGGAGCCAGGGCAAGAGCAGGCCGGAGCTAAGGCGAGGGCAGGCCAGAGCCAGATCCAGAGCAGGCCGGAGTCAGGGCGAGGGCAAGCCAGAGTCAGTGCAAGAGCAGGCCGGAGCCAAGGCGAGGGCACGCCAGAGTGAGAGCAGGCCAGAACCAAAGCGAGAGCAGGCCGGAGCCCGGGCGAAGGCCGGCAAGAGCCAGATCGAGAGTAGGCCAGAGCCAAGGCAAGGGCAGGCCAGAGCGAGAGAAGGCTGAAGCCAAGGCAAGGGCAGGCCGGAACAAGGGCTAGAGCAGGCCCGAGACAGGGCGAGGCCAGAGCGAGAGCAGGCCACAGCCAGAGTGCGAGTGTGCCGGAGCCAGGGCAGGCCAGAGCCAGAGAGAGAGCAGGCCGGAGCCAGGGCGAGGGCGGGCCAGAGCCAAAGCGAGAGCAGGCCGGAGCCAGGGCGAGAGCAGTCCGGAGCTAAGGCGAGGGCATGCCGGAGCCAGAACGATGGCAGGCCGGAGCCAGGGTAAGGGCAGTCCGGAGCTAAGGCGAGGGCATTCCGGAGCCAGAACGATGGCAGGCCGGAGCCAGGGCAAGGGCAGTCCGGAACTAGAGCGAGAGCAGGCCGGAGCCAAGGTGAGAGCTGGCTGGAGCCAAGACGAGTGCAGGCCAGAGGCAGAGCCAGGGCAGGCCAGAGCGAGAGCAGGCCGGAGCCAAGGCAAGGGCAGGCTAGAGCCAGAGCAAGAGCAGGTCAGAGCCAAGGCGAGGGCAGGCCAGAGCTAGAGCGAGAGTAGGCCGGACCCAAGGCGAGGGGAGGCCAGAGCGAGAGCAGGCCAGAGCGAGAGCAGTCTCCCGGAGCCAAGTCAAGGGCATGCCAGAGCGAGAGCAGGCCTGAGCCAGAGCAAGAGCAGGCCGGAGCCAAGGCGAAGGCAGGCCAGAACAAGAGCGAGATCAGGCCAGAGTCAAGACGAGGGCAGGCCAGAGCCAGAGGAAGAGCAGGCTGGAGCCAAGGCATTGGCAGGCGAGAGCCAGAGAGAGAGCAGGCCTGAGCCAGAGCGAGGGCAGGCCAGTGCGAGAGCAGGTCGGAGCCAGGGCGAGAGCAGGCCGGAGCTAATGCGGTGGCAGGCTGGAGCTAGAGCAAGGGCAGGCCCGAGTCAGGCCGAGGTCAGGGCATGGGCAGGCCGGAGCCAGAGCGAGAGCAGGCCGGAGCCAAGGCAAGAGCAGGCCGGAGCCAAGACGAGGGTAGACCAGAACGAGAGCAGGCCTGAGCAAGGACGAGGCAGGCCGGAGCCAGGGCGAGGGCGGGCCAGTGTCAGAGCGAGAGCCGGCCAGAGCTAAGGCAAGGGCAGGCCAGAGCCAGAGAGAGAGCAGGCCGGAGCCAAGGCATGGGCAGGCCAGAACCAGAGAGAGAGCAGGCCGGAGCCAGGGCGAGAGCAGGTTGGAGTCAAGGCTAGAGCAGGCCTGAGCCAATGCAACGGCTGGCTGGAGCTAGAGCAAGGGCAGGCCGGAATCAGGGCGAGGGTAGGCTGGAGCCAGAGCAAGGGCAGGCCGGAGTCAGGGAGAGGGCAGGCCGGAGTCAGGGCGAGGTTAGACCAGAATGAGAGCAGGCCTGAGGAAGGACGAGGGCAGGCCGGAGCCAGGGCGAGGGCAGGCCGGAGTCAAAGCGAGATCAGGCTGGAGCCAGGGCAAGGGCAGGCCAGAGAGAGCGAAAGTAGGCCAGAGCCAAGGCTAGGGCAGGCGAGAGCCAGAGCGAGAGAAGTCCAGAGCCAAGGCGAGGACAGGCCAGAGCCAGAGCGAGAGGAAGCCGGAGACAAGGTGAGGGCAGGCCAGAGCGAGAGCAGGTCAGTTCCAGATCGAGAGCAGGACTGTGCAACAGCGAGAGAATGCCGGAGTCAAGACGAGGGCAAGCCAGAGCGAGAGCAGGCCGGAAAAAGTGCAAGGGCAGGCCAGAGCGAGAGCAGGCCGGAGCCAAGGCGAGGGCAGGCCGGAGGCAGAGTGAGAGCAGGCCGGAGCCAGGGCGAGGGCAGGCCGGAGCCTGAGCGAGAGCAGGCCAGAGCCAAGGCGAGGGCAGGCCAGAAGCAGAGCCAGGGCGGGCCAGAGCGAGAGCAGCCCGGAGCCAAGGCGAGGGCAGGCCACAGCGAGAGCAAGAGCAGGTCGGAGCCAAGGCGAGGGCAGGCAAGAGCGAGAGCAGGCCAGAGCCAGAACTAGAGCAGGCTTAAGCCAGAGCGAGGGCATGCCGGAGCCAAGGCGAAGGGAGGCCAGAACCAGAGCGAGAGCAGTCCGGAGTCAAGACGAGGGCAGGCCAGAGCAAGAGCAGGCCGGAGCCAGGGCGAGAGCAGGCCGAAGCCAAGGCGAAGGCTGGCCGTAGCCACAGCAAGGGCAGGCCGGAGCCACAGCGAGGGCAGGCCGGAGCCACAGCGAGGGCAGGCTGGAGCCAAGGCGAGAGCAGGCCGGAGCCAAGGCGAGGGCAGGCCAGAGCGAGAGCAGGCTGGAGCCAGGGCGAGACCAGGCCGGAGCCAAGGCGAGGGCAGGCCAGAGCCACATCCAGAGCAGGACGGAGCCAGGGCGAGGGCAGGCCGGAGCCAAGACGAGGGCACGCCAGAGCGAGAGCAGGCCAGAGCGAGAGCAGACCGGAGCCAGGGCGAGGGCAGGCCAGAGCCAGATTGAGAGTAGTCTAGAGCCAAGTCAAGGGCAGGCCAGAGTCAGAGCGAGAGAAGGCCGGAGTCAAGGTAAGGGCAGGCCAGAACCAAAGCCAGAGCTGGCCGGATTCAAGACGAGTTCAGGACAGAACCAGAGCGAGAGCAGGCCGGAGTCAAGATGAGGGCAGGCCAGAGCAAGAGCTGGCCGGAGCCAGGTCGAGGGCAGGTCAGAGCAAGAGCAGGCCAGAGCCAAGGCAAGGGTAGGCCGGAACAAGGGCTAGAGCAGGCCGGAGCCAGATCCAGAGTAGGCTGGAGTCAGGGCGAGGGCAGGCCAGAGCCAGAGAGAGAGCAGGCCGGAGCCAGGGCGAGGGCTGGCCAGAGCGAGAGCAGGCTAGAGCCAGAGCGATAGCAGGCCGGAGCCAAAGCGAGGGCAGGCCAGATCCAGAGCAGGACGGAGCCAGGGCGAGGGCAGGCCAGAGTCAGAGTGAGAGCAGGCCGGAGCCAAGACGAGGGCACGCCAGAGCGAGAGCAGACCGGAGACAGGGCGAGGGCAGGCCAGAGCCAGAGCAGTCCAGAGCCAAGTCAAGGGCAGGCCAGAGTCAGAGCGAGAGAAGGCCAGAGTCAAGGCAAGGGCAGGCCAGAACCAGAGCCAGAGCTGGCCGGAGTCAAGACGAGGGCAGGCCAGAACCAGAGCGAGAGCAGGCTGGAGTCTAGACGAGGGCAGGCCAGAGCAAGAGCAGGCCGGAGCCAGGTCGAGGGCAGGCCAGAGTAAGAGCAGGCCGGAGCCAGGGCAAGAGCAGGCCGGAGCCAAGGCGAGGGCAGGCCGGAGCCAGATCCAGAGTAGGCTGGAGTCAGGGCGAGGGCAGGCCAGAGTCAGAGCGAGAGCAGGCCGGAGCCAAGGCGAGGGCACGCCAGAGCGAGAGCAGGCCAGAACCAAAGCGAGAGCAGGCCGGAGCCAGGGCGAGGGCAGGCAAGAGCCAGAGCGAGAGTAGGCCAGAGCCAAGGCAAGGGCCGGCCAGAGCGAGAGAAGGCCGGAGCCAAGGCAAGGGTAGGCCGGAACAAGGGCAAGAGCAGGCCTGAGACAGGGCGAGGCCAGAGTGAGAGTAGGCCACAGCCAGAGTGAGAGTATGCCGGAGCCAGAGTGAGGGCAGGCCAGAGCCAGAGCGAGGGCGGGCCAGAGCCAAAGCGAGAGCAGGCCGGAGCCAGAGCAAGAGCAGGCCGGAGCCAAGGCGAAGGCATGCCAGAACAAGAGCGAGATCAGGCCAGAGTCAAGACGAGGGCAGGCCAGAGCCAGAGGAAGAGCAGGCCGGAGCCAAGGCATCGGCAGGCGAGAGCCAGAGAGAGAGCAGGCCGCAGACAGAGCGAGGGCAGGCCATAGCGAAAGCAGGTCGGAGCCAGGGCGAGAGCAGGCCGGAGCAAATGCGAGGGCCGGCCGGAGCTAGAGCAAGGGCAGGCCCGAGCCAGAGAGAGAGCAGGCCAGAGCCAGAGAGAGCAGGCCTGAGCCAGAGTGAGAGCAGGCCTGAGCCAAGGCAAGAGCAGGCCGGAGCCAAGGCGAGGGTAGACCAGAGCGAGAGCAGGCCTGAGCAAGGACGAGAGCAGGCCTGAGCAAGGACGAGGGCAGGCCGGAGCCAGGGCGAGGGCAGGCCAGAGTCAGAGCGAGAGCCGGCCAGAGCTAAGGCAAGGGCAGGCCAGAGCCAGAGAGAGAGCAGGCTGGAGCCAAGGCATGGGCGAGCCAGAGAGAGAGCAGGCCGGAGCCAAGGCATGGGCAGGCCAGAGAGAGAGCAGGCCGGAGCCAGGGCGAGAGCAGGTCGGAGTCAAGGCTAGAGCAGGCCGGAGCCAATGCAAGGGCTGGCTGGAGCTAGAGCAAGGGCACGCCGGAATCAGGGCGAGGGCAGGCCGGAGCCAGAGGAAGGGCAGGCAGGAGTCTGGGGGAGGGCAGGCTGGAGTCAGGGTGAGGGCAGGCCGGAGCCCGAGCGAGAGCAGGCTGGAGCCAAGGCGAGAGGAGGCCGGAGCCAAGGTGAAGGTAGGACAGAGCCAGAACGAGAGCAGGCCGGAGCAAGGATGAGCTCAGGCTGGCAGTAGCCAGGGCGAGGGCTGGCCAAAGTCAGAGCGAGAGCAGGCCGGAGCTAAGGCAAGGGCAGGCCAGAGCCAGAGAGAGAGGAGGCCGGAGCCAGGGCGAGGGAAGGCCAGAGCGAGAGCAGGTCGGAGCCAAGGCGAGAGTAGGCCCCAGCCACAGCAAGGGCAGGCTGGAGTCAGGGCGAGGGCATGCCGGAGCCAGAGCGAGAGACGTACGGAGCTAACGCGAGAGCAGGCCGGAGCCAAGGCGAGGGTAGGCCAGAGCCAGAGTGAAAACAGGCCGGAGCCAGGACGAGGGCAGGCGAGAGTCGGCCAGAGTGAGAGCAGGCCGGAGCCTCGGCGAGGGCAGGCCAGAGCCAGAGCGAGAGAAGGCCGGAGCCAAGGCAAGGTCAGGCCTGAACCAGGGCGAGAACAGGCCAGAGCCAGAGCGAAAGTAGGCCAGAGCTAGAGAGAGCAGGCGGAGCCTGGGCGAGGGCAGGCTAGAAACAGAGCGAGAACAGGTCGGAGCCAGGACGAGAGCAGGCAACAGTCAAGGCGAGGCAGGCCGGAGCCAGAGCGATGGCAGGCCGGAACCAGGGCGAGGGCAGTCCAGAGCTAGAGCGAGAGCAGGCCGGAGACAGGGCGAGAGCAGGCCAGAGCGAGAGCAGGCTGGAGCCAGGACGAGTGCAGGCCGGAGTCAGGGCGAGAGCGGGCCGGAGCCAATGCGAGTACAGGCCAGAGTCAGAGCGAGAGCAGGCCTGAGCCAAGGCGAAGGCAGGCCAGAACCAGAGCGAGAGCATGCAGGAGTCAAGACGAGGGCAGGCCAGAGTCAGAGAAGGCCGGAGCCAGGGCAAGGGCAGGCTAGAGCGAGAGCAAGCCAGAGCGAGCGAGAGCAGTTCAGAGCCAAGGAAAGGGTAGGCCAGAGCCAGAGCGAGAGCAGGCCTGAACCAGAGCGAGAGCAGGCCGGAGCCAAGGCGAAGACTGGCCAGAACCAGAGCGAGAGCATGCCGGAGTCAAGACGAGGGCAGGCCAGAGCAAGAGCAGGCCGGAGCCAGGGCGAGGGCAGGCCAGATCCAGAGCAAGAGCAGGCCGGAGCCAGGGCGAGAGCAGGCCGGAGCCAAGGCGAGGGCTTGCCAGAGTCAGAGCAAGGGCAGGCCGGAGCCAGGGCGAGGGCAGGCCGGAGCCAGAGCAAGAGCAAGCCTGAGCCAAGGCGAAAGCAGGCTGGAGCCAAGGCGAGGGCAGTACAGAGCAAGAGCAGGCCGAAGCCAGGGCGAGAGCAGGCCAGATCCAGAGCAGGCCAGAGCCAGGGCGAGGGCAGGCCAGAGTCAGAGCGACAGCAGGACGGAGCCAAGGCGAGAGCACGACAGAGCGAGAGCAGGCCAGAGGCAGAGCGAGAGCAGGCCGGGGCCAGGTCGAGGGCAGGCCAGAGCAAGAGTAGGCCAGAGCCAAGGCAAGGGCAGGCCAGAGCCAGAGCAAGAGAAGGCCGGAGCCAAGGCAAGGGCAGGCCGGAACCAGGGCGAGAGCAGGCCGGAGACAGTTCGAGGTCAGAGCGAGAGCAGGCCAGAGCGAGAGTAGGCCAGAGCCAGGGCGACGGCAGGCCAGAGCCAGAGAGAGAGTAGGCGGAGCGAGGGCATGCCAAAGCCAGAGCAGGTCAGAGCCAGGGCGAGAGCAGGACGGAGCGAAGGCGAGAGCAGGCCGGAGCCCGAGCTATGGCATAGCGGAGCCAGGGTGAGGGCAGTACGGAGCTAGAGCGAGAGCAGGCTGGAGCCAAGGCAAAGCCAGGCCAAAGACAGAGCCAGGGTAGGCCAGAGCAAGAGTAGGCCAGAGCGAGAGCAGGCCGGAGCCAAGGCAAAGACAGGCCCAAGCCAGAGCAAGAGCAAGCCAGAGCGAAAGCAGTCCGGAGCCAAGGCAGGAGCAGGCCAGAGCGAGAGCAGTCCGAAGCCAAGGAAAGGGCAGGCCAGAGCAAGAGCAGGCCGGATCCAGGGCAAGAGCAGGCCAGAGCCAGATCCAGGGCAGGCCAGAGTCAGAGCGAGAGCAGGACGGAGCCAAGGCGAGGCACGACAGAGCGAGAGCAGGCCAGAGCCAGAGCGAGAGCAGGCCGGGGCCAGGGCGAGGGCAGGCCAGAGCCAGAGCAACAGTAGGCCAGAGCAAGAGAAGGCCAGAGCCAAGGCAAGGGCAGGCCGGAACCAGGGCGAGAGCAGGCCGGAGACAGTTCGAGGCCAGAGCCAGAGCGAGAGTAGGCCAGAGCCAGGGCGACGGCAGGCCAGAGCCAGAGAGAGAGTAGGCGGAGCGAGGGCAGGCCAGAGCGAGAGCAGGTCAGAGCCAGGGCGAGAGCAGGACGGAGCGAAGGCGAGAGCAGGCCGGAGCCCGAGCTATGGCATAGCGGAGCCAGGGTGAGGGCAGTACGGAGCTAGAGCGAGAGCAGGCTGGAGCCAAAGCAAAGCCAGGCCAGAGACAGAGCCAGGGTAGGCCAGAGCAAGAGTAGGCCAGAGCGAGAGCAGGCCGGAGCCAAGGCAAAGACAGGCCCAAGCCAGAGCGAGAGCAAGCCAGAGCGAAAGCAGTCTGGAGCCAAGGCAGGAGCAGGCCAGAGGGAGAGCAGTCCGGAGCCAAGGAAAGGGCAGGCCAGAGCCAGATGTAGCAGGCTTGAGCCAGAGTGAGGGCAGGCCGGAGCCAAGGCGAAGGAAGGCAGGCCAGAACCAGAGCGAGAGCTGGCCGGAGCCAGGGCGAGGGCAGGCCAGAGCAAGAGCAGGCCGGAGCCAGGGCGAGAGCAGGCTGGAGTCATGGCGAGGCTGGCCGGAGACAGAGCAAGCACAGGCCGGAGCCTGATGTAGCAGGCTTGAGCCAGTGCAAGGGCAGGCCGGCGCCAAGGCGAAGGCAGGCCAGAAGAAAAGCAAGAGAAGGCCAGAGTCAAGACAAGGGCAGGCCAGAGCCAGAGCAAGAGCCGGCCAGATCCAGAGCAAGAGCAGGCCGGAGCCAGGGCGAGGGCAGGCCAGAGCAAGAGCAAGTCGGATCAAAGGCGAGAGCAGGCCGGAGATAAGGCGAGGGCTGACCGGAGCCAGAGCAAAGGCAGGCCGGAGCCAGGGCGAGAGCAGGCCGGAGCCAAGGCGAGAGCAGGCCGGAGCCAAGGCGAGAGCAGGCCGGAGCCAAGGCGAGGGCAGGCCAGAGCGAGAGCAGGCTGGAGCCAAGGCGAGGGCAGGCCAGAGCCAGATCCAGAGCAGGCCGGAGTCAGGGCGAGGGCAGGCCAGAGTCATAGCGAGAGCAGGCCGGAGCCAAGGTGAGGGCACGCCAGAGCCAGAGTGAGAGCAGGTCAGAGCCAGAGTGAGAGCAGGCCGGAGCCAAGGCGAGGGCAGGCCAGAACCAGAGTGAGAGCAGGCCAGAGCCAGGGCGAGGGCAGGCAAGAGCCAGAGCGAGAGTAGGACAGAGCCAAGGCAAGGGCAGGCCAGAGCGATAGAAGGCCGGAGCCAAGGCAAGGGCAGGCCGGAACAAGAGCTAGAGCAGGCCCGAGACAGTGCGAGGCCAAAGCGAGACCAGGCCACAGGTAGAGTGAGAGTATGCCGGAGCCAGGGCGAGGGCAGGCATGAGCCAGAGAGAGGGCGGGCCAGATCCAAAGCGAGAGCTGGCCGGAGCCAGGGCGAGAGCAGGCCGGAGCTAAAGAGAGGGCAGGCCGAAGCCAGAGCGATGGCAGGCCGGAGCCAGGGCAAGGGCAGTCCGGAACTAGAGCGAGAGCAGGCCGTAGCCAAGGTGAGAGCTGGCCGGAGCCAAGGCGAGGGCAGGCCAGAAGCAGAGCCAGGGCAGGCCAGAGCGAGAGCAGGCCGGAGCCAAGGCGAGGGCAGGCCAGAGCAAGAGCAGGTCGAAGCCAAGGCGAGGGCAGGCCAGAGCCAGAGCAGGCCGGAGCCAAGGCGAGGGGAGGCCAAAGCGAGAGCAGGCTGGAGTCAAGGCGAGAGAAGACCGGAGCCAAGGCGATGGTAGGCCAGAGCCAATTCAAGGGCAGGGCAGAGCCAGAGTGATAGAAGGCCAGAGCCAAGGGCAGGCCAGAACCAGGGCGAGAGCAGGCCGGAGACAAGGCGAGGCCAGAGCCGGAACAAGAGCGAGAGCAGCCTGGAGCCAAGGCGAAGGTAGGCTAGAACAAGAGCGAGATCAGGCTAGAGTCAAGACTAGGGCAGTCCAGAGCCAGAGGAAGAGCAGGCCGGAGCCAATGCATGGGCAGGCCAGAGCCACAGAGAGAGCTGGCCGGAGCCAGGGCGAGGGCAGGCCAGAGCCAGAGCAGGTCGGAGCCAGGGCGAGAGCAGGCCGGAGCCAATGCGAGAGCAGGCCGGAGCCAGAGCAAGGGCAGGCCGGAGTCAGGGCGAGGGCAGGCCGGAGCCAAAGCGAGGGCAGGCCGGAGCCAAGGCAAGAGCATGCCGGAGCCAAGACGAGGGTAGGCCAGAGCCAAGGCAAGGACATGCCAGAGCCAGAGCGATAGAAGGCCAGAGCCAAGGCAAGGGCAGGCCGGAACCAGGGCGAGAGCAGGCCGGAGACAGGGCGAGGCCAGAGCGAGAGCAGGCCAGAGCGAGAGTAGGCCAGAGCCAGGGCGAGGGCAGGCCAGAGAGAGCAGGCCGGAGCCAGAGCGAGGGCAGCCCAGTGCCAGAGCAAGAGCAGGCCAGAGCCAGGGCGACAGCAGGCCAGAGCCAAAGCGAGTACAGGCCAGAGCCAGAGAGAGAGCAGCCCAGAGCCAGAGAGAAAGTTGTCCGGAGCCAAGGCAAGGGCAGGCCAGAGCCAGTGCGAAAGCAGGCCTGAGCCAGAGCGAGAGCAAGCCGGAGACAAGGCGAAGGCAGGCCAGAACAAGAGCGAGAACAGGCCGGAATCAAGACGAGGGCAGGCCAGAGCAAGAGCAGGCCGGAGCCAGGGCGAGGGCAGGCCAGAGCGAGAGCAGGCCGGAGCCAGGGCGAGAGCAGGCCGGAGCCAGGGCGAGAGCAGGCCGGAGCCAGGGCGAGAGCAGGCCGGAGCCAAGGCGAGGGGTGGCCGGAGCCAGAGCAAGGGCAGGCCGGAACCAGGGCGAGTAAAGGCCTGAGCCAGAGCAAGACCAGGCCGGAGCCAGAGCGAGGGCAGGCTAGAGCAAGAGCAGGCCGGAGCCAGGGCGAGGGCAGGCCAGAGCGAGACCAGGCCGGAGCCAGGGCGAGAGCAGGCCGGAGCCAAGGCGAGGGCAGGCCAGAGCCAAGGCAAGGCCGGCCAGAGCCAGAGCGAGAGAAGGCCGGAGCCAAGGCAAGGGCAGGCCGGAACAAGGGCGAGAACAGGCCAGAGTCAAGACGAGGGCAGGCCAGAGCCAGAGCTAGAGCAGGCCAGAGCCAGAGCAAGAGCAGGCCGGAGCCAGGGCGAGGGCAGGCCAGAGCAAGAGCAGGCCGTAGCCAAGGCGAGGCCTGGCGGGAGCCAGAGCAAGGGCAGGCCTGAGCCAGGGCGAGGACAGGCCGGAGCCAGAGAGAGAGCAGGCCTGAGCCAAGGCAAGAGCATGCCAGAGCCAAGGCAAGGGCAGGCAGGAACCTGCGCGAGAGGAGGCCGGAGACAGTGCGAGGCCAGAGCGAGAGCAGGCCAGAGCGAGAGTAGGCCAGAGCCAGGGCGAGGGCAGGCCAGAGAGAGAGCAGGCCAGAGCCAGGGCGAGAGCAGGCCGTAGCCAAGGCGAGTCCTGGCGGGAGCCAAAGCGAGAGCAGGCCTGAGCCAAGGCAAGAGCATACCGGAGCCAAGACGAGGGTAGGCCAGAGCCAAGGCAAGGACATGCCAGAGCCAGAGCGATAGAAGGCCAGAGCCAAGGCAAGAGCAGGCCGGAGACAGGGCGAGGCCAGAGCCAGAGCGAGAGCAGGCCAGAGCGAGAGTAGGCCAGAGAGAGCAGGCCGGAGCCAGAGCGAGGGCAGCCCAGTGCCAGAGCAAGAGCAGGCCAGAGCCAGGGCGACAGCAGGCCAGAGCCAAAGCGAGTACAGGCCAGAGCCAGAGAGAGAGCTGGCCAGAGCCAGAGAGAAAGCAGTCCGGAGCCAAGGCAAGGGCAGGCCAGAGCCAGAGCGAAAGCAGGCCTGAGCCAGAGCAACAGCAAGCCAGAGACAAGGCGAAGGCAGGCCACAACAAGAGCGAGAACAGGCCGGAATCAACACGAGGGCAGGCCAGAGCAAGAGCAGGCCAGAGCCAGAGCAAGAGCAGGCCGGAGCCAGGGCGAGGGCAGGCCAGAGCGAGAGCAGGTCGGAGCCAGGGCGAGGGCAGGCCGGAGCCAGGGCGAGAGCAGGCCGGAGCAAAGGCGAGGGGTGGCCGGAGCCAGAGCAAGGGCAGGCCGGAACCAGGGCGAGGAAAGGCCAGAGCAAGAGCAGGCCGGAGCCAGAGCGAGGGCAGGCCAGAGCAAGAGTAGGCCGGAGCCAAGACGAGGGCACGCCAGAGCGAGAGCATGCCGGAGCCAGGGCGAGGGTAGGCAAGAGCCAGAGCGAGAGTAGGCCAGAGCCAAGGCAAGGGCCGGCCGGAACAAGGGCGAGAACAGGCCGGAGTCAAGACGAGGGCAGGCCAGAGCCAGAGCTAGAGCAGGCCAGAGCCAGAGAAAGAGTAGGCCGGAGCCAGGGCGAGGGCAGGCCAGAGCAAAAGCAGGCCGGAGCCAGGGCGAAAGCAGGCCGTAGCCAAGGCGAGGCCTGGCGGGAGCCATAGCAAGGGCAGGCCTGAGCCAGGGCGACGACAGGTCAGAGCCAGAGAGAGAGCAGGCCGGAGCCAGACCGAGAGCAGGCCGGAGCCAGGGCGAGGGCAGGCCAGAGCCAGAGCGAGACCAGGCCGGACCAGGGCGAGAGCAGGCCGGAGCCAAGGCGAGGGCTGTCCGGAGCCAGAATAAGGGCAGGCCGGAACCAGGGCGAGGCGGCCAGAGCCAGAGCGATAGAAGGCCAGAGCCAAGGCAAGGGCAGGCCGGAACGAGGGCGAGAGCAGGCCGGAGACAGGGCGAGGGCAGGCCGGAGCCAAAGCGAGAGCAGACCTGAGCCAAGGCAAGAGCATGCCGGAGCCAAGACGAGGGTAGGCCAGAGCCAAGGCAAGGGCAGGCCAGAGCCAAGGCAAGGGCAGGCAGGAACCAGGGCGAGAGCAGGCCGGAGACAGGGCGAGGCCAGAGCGAGAGCAGGCCAGAGCGAGAGTAGGCCAGAGCCAGGGCGAGGGCAGGCCAGAGAGAGAGCAGGCCGGAGCCAGAGCGAGAGCAGGCCCGAGCCAGGGCGACAGCAGACCAGAGCCAAAGCGAGTGCAGGCCAGAGAGAGAGCAGGCCAGAGCCAGAGAGAAAGCAGTCAGGAGCCAAGGCAAGGGCAGGCCAGAGCCAGAGCGAAAACAGGCCTGAGCCAGAGCGAGAGCAAGCCGGAGACAAGGCGAAGGCAGACCAGAACAAGAGCGAGAACAGGCCGGAATCAAGACGAGGACAGGCCAGAGCCAGAGCAAGAGCAGGCCAGAGCCAGAGCAAGAGCAGGCCGGAGCCAGGGCGAGGGCAGGCCAGAGCGAGAGCAGGCCGGAGCCAGGGCGAGGGCAGGCCAGAGCGAGAGCAGGCCGGAGCCAAGGCGAGGGTTGGCCGGAGCCAGAGCAAGGGCAGGCTGGAACCAGAGCGAGGAAAGGCCTGAGCCAGAGCAAGAGCAGGCCGGAGCCAGAGCAAGGGCAGGCCAGATCAAGAGCAGGCCGGAGCCAGGGCGAGGGCAGGCCAGAGCCAGAACGAGACCAGGCCGGAGCCTGGGTGAGAGCAGGCTGGAGCCAGAGAGACAGCAGGCCGGAGCCAAGGCGAGAGCAGGCCGGAGCCAAGGCGAGGGCAGGCCAGAGCCAGAGCGAGACCAGGCCGGACCAGGGCGAGAGCAGGCCGGAGCCAAGGCGAGGGATGGCCGGAGCCAGAGCAAGGGCAGGCCGGAACCAGGGCGAGGCAGGCCAGAGTCAGAGTGAGAGCAGGCCGGAGCCAAGGCGAGGGCACGCCAGAGCGAGAGCAGGCCGGAGCCAGGGCGAGGGCAGTCAAGAGCCAGAGCGAGAGTAGGCCAGAGCCAAGGCAAGGGCCGGCCAGAGCGAGAGAAGGCCGGAGCCAAGGCAAGGGCAGGCCGGAACCAGGGCGAGGCAGGCCAGAGTCAGAGTGAGAGCAGGCCGGAGCCAAGGCGAGGTCACGCCAGAGCGAGAGCAGGCCGGAGCCAGGGCGAGTGCAGGCCAGGGCAAGAGCAGGCCAGAGCCAGAGAGAAAGCAGTCCGGAGCCAAGGCAAGGGCAGGCCAGAGCCAGAGCGAAAGCAGGCCAGAGCGAGAGCAGGCCGGAGACAAGGCGAAGGCAGGCCAGAACAAGAGCGAGAACAGGCCCGCGTCAAGATGAGGGCAGGCCAGAGCCAGAGCAAAAGCAGGCCGGAGCCAGGGCGAGGTCAGGCCAGAGCAAGGGCAGGCCGGAACCAGAGCGAGAGCAGGCCGGAGCCAAGGCGAGAGCAGGCTGGAGCCAAGGAGAGGGCAGGCCAGAGCCAGACCGAGAGCAGGCCGGAGCCAAGGCGAAGGCAGGCCAGAGCCAGATCCAGAGCAGGCCGGAGTCAGGGCGAGAGCAGGCCGGAGCCAAGGCGAGGGCACGCCGGAGCCAGAGCAGGCCGGAGCCAGGGCGAGGGCAGGCAAGAGCCAGAGCGAGAGTAGGCCAGAGCCAAGGGAAGGGCAGGCCAGAGCGAGAGAAGGCCGGAGCCAAGGCAAGGGCAGACCGGAACAAGGGCGAGAACAGGCCGGAGTCAAGACGAGGGCAGGCCAGAGCCAGAGCAAGAGCAGGCCTGAGCCAGGGCGAAGGCAGGCCAGAGCAAGAGCAGGCCGGAGCCAGGGCGAGAGCAGGCCGGAGCCAAGGCGAGGGCTGGCCAGAGCCAGAGCAAGGGCAGGCCGGAGCCAAGGCGAGAGCAGGCCGGAGCCAAGGCGAGGGCAGGCCAGAACAAGAGCGAGAACAGGCCGGCGTCAAGATGAGGGCAGGCCAGAGCAAAAGCAGGCCGGAGCCAGGGCGAGGTCAGGCCAGAGCCAGAGCAAGGGCAGGCCGGAACCAGAGCGAGAGCAGGCCGGAGCCAAGGCGAGAGCAGGCTGGAGCCAAGGAGAGGGCAGGCCAGAGCCAGACCGAGAGCAGGCCGGAGCCAAGGCGAATGCAGGCCGGAGTCAGGGCGAGAGCAGGCCGGAGCCAAGGCGAGGGCACGCCGGAGCCAGAGCAGGCCGGAGCCAGGGCGAGGGCAGGCAAGAGCCAGAGCGAGAGTAGGCCAGAGCCAAGGGAAGGGCAGGCCAGAGCGAGAGAAGGCCGGAGCCAAGGCAAGGGCAGACCGGAACAAGGACGAGAACAGGCCGGAGTCAAGACGAGGGCAGGCCAGAGCAAGAGCAGGCTAGAGCCAGAGCAAGAGCAGGCCGGAGCCAGGGCGAGGGCAGACCAGAGCAAGAGCAGGCCGGAGCCAGGGCGAGAGCAGGCCGGAGCCAAGGCGATGGCTGGCCGGAGCCAGAGCAAGGGCAGGCCGGAGCCAAGGCGAGAGCAGGCCGGAGCCAAGGCGAGGGCAGGCCAGAGCCAGACCGAGAGCACGCCAGGGCCATGGCGAGAGCAGGCCGGAGCCCAGGCATGGGCAGGCCAGAGACAGATCCAGAGCAGGCCGGAGTGAGGGCGAGGGCAGGCCGGAGTCAGGGCGAGTGCAGGCCAGAGCGAGAGCAGGCCAGAACCAGAGCGAGAGTAGGACAGAGCCAAGGCAAGGGCAGGCCAGAGCGATAGAAGGCCGGAGCCAAGGCAAGGTCAGGCCGGAACAAGGGCTAGAGCAGGCCCGAGACAGGGCGAGGCCAAATCGAGACCAGGCCACAGGTAGAGTGAGAGTATGCCGGAGCCAGGGCGAGGGCAGGCATGAGCCAGAGAGAGAGCAGGCCGAAGCCAGGGCGAGGGCGGGCTAGATTCAAAGCGAGAGCAGGCCGGAGCCAGGGCGAGAGCAGGCTGGAGCTAAGGAGAGGGCAGGCCGGAGCCAGAGCGATGGCAGGCCGGAGCCAGGGCAAGGGCAGTCCGGAACTAGAGCGAGAGCAGGCCGTAGCCAAGGTGAGAGCTGGCCGGAGCCAAGGCGAGGGCAGGCCAGAGGCAGAGCAAGGGCAGGCCAGAGCGAGAGCAGGCCGGAGCCAAGGCGAGGGCAGGCCAGAGCGAGAGCAGGTCGGAGCCAAGGCGAGGGCAGGCCAGAGCAGGCCGGAGCCAAGGCGAGGCCAAAGCGAAAGCAGGCCAGAGCGAGAGCAGTCCGGAGCCAAGGCGAGAGAAGGCCGGAGCCAAGGCGATGGTAGGCCAGAGCCAATTCAAGGGCAGGCCAGAGCCAGAGTGATAGAAGGCCAGAGCCAAGGCAAGGGCAGGCCAGAACCAGGACGAGAGCAGGCCGGAGACAGGGCGAGGCCAGAGCCAGAACAATAGCGAGAGCAGGCTGGATCCAAGGCAAAGGCAGGCCAGAACAAGAGCGACATCAGGCTAGAGTCAAGACGAGGGCAGTCCAGAGCCAGAGGAAGAGCAGGCCGGAGCCAAGGCATGGGCAGGCCAGAGCCACAGAGAGAGCTGGCCGGAGCCAGGGCGAGAGCAGGCCTGAGCCAAGGTAAGAGCAGGCCGGAGCCAGAGCAAGGGCAGGCCGGAGCCAAGGCAAGGGCAGGCCAGAGCCAGAGCGATAGAAGGCCAGAGCCAAGGCAAGGGCAGGCCGGAACCAGGGCGAGAGCAGGCCGGAGACAGGGCGAGGCCAGAGCCAGAGCGAGAGCAGGCCAAAGCGAGAGTAGGCCAGAGCCAGGGCGAGGGCAGGCCAGAGAGAGAGCAGGCCGGAGCCAGAGCGAGGGCAGGCCAGAGCGAGAGCAGGCCATATCCAGGGCGACAGCAGGCCAGAGGCAAAGCTAGTGCAGGCCAGAGCCAGAGAGAGAGCAGGCCAGAGCCAGAGAGAAAGCAGTCCGGAGCCAAGGCAAGGGCAGGCCAGAGCGAAAGCAGGCCTGAGCCGGAGCGAGAGCAAGCCGGAGACAAGGCGAAGGCAGGCCAGAACAAGAGCGAGAACAGGCCAGAGCCAAAGCGAGTGCAGGCCAGAGCCAGAGAGAGAGCAGGCCAGAGCCACAGAGAAAGCAGTCCGGAGCCAAGGCAAGGGCAGGCCAGAGCCAGAGCGAAAGCAGGCCTGAGCCAGAGCGAGAGCAAGCCGGAGACAAGGCAAAGGCAGGCCAGAACAAGAGCGAGAACAGGCCGGAATCAAGACGAGGGCAGGCCAGAGCAAGAGCAGGCCGGAGCCAGGGCGAGGGCAGGCCAGAGCGAGAGCAGTCCGGAGCCAGGGCGAGGGCAGGCCAGAGCGAGAGCAAGAGCAGGCCGGAGCCAGAGCTAGGTCAGGCCAGAGCAAGAGCAGGCCGGAGCCAGGACGAGGGCAGGCCAGAGCCAGAGCGAGACCAGGCCGGAGCCAGGGCGAGACCAGGCCGGAGCCAAGGCGATGGCTGGCCGGAGCCAGAGCAAGGGCAGGCCGGAAGCAGGGCGAGGCAGGCCAGAACCAGAGCGAGAGTAGGACAGAGCCAAGGCAAGGGCATGCCAGAGCGAAAGCAGGCCTGAGCCGGAGCGAGAGCAAGCCGGAGACAAGGCGAAGGCAGGCCAGAACAAGAGCGAGAACAGGCCAGAGCCAAAGCGAGTGCAGGCCAGAGCCAGAGAGAGAGCAGGCCAGAGCCACAGAGAAAGCAGTCCGGAGCCAAGGCAAGGGCAGGCCAGAGCCAGAGCGAAAGCAGGCCTGAGCCAGAGCGAGAGCAAGCCGGAGACAAGGCAAAGGCAGGCCAGAACAAGAGCGAGAACAGGCCGGAATCAAGACGAGGGCAGGCCAGAGCAAGAGCAGGCCGGAGCCAGGGCGAGGGCAGGCCAGAGCGAGAGCAGTCCGGAGCCAGGGCGAGGGCAGGCCAGAGCGAGAGCAAGAGCAGGCCGGAGCCAGAACTAGGGCAGGCCAGAGCAAGAGCAGGCCGGAGCCAGGGCGAGGGCAGGCCAGAGCCAGAGCGAGACCAGGCCGGAGCCAGGGCGAGACCAGGCCGGAGTCAAGGCGATGGCTGGCCGGAGCCAGAGCATGGGCAGGCCGGAAGCAGGGCGAGGCAGGCCAGAACCAGAGCGAGAGTAGGACAGAGCCAAGGCAAGGGCATGCCAGAGCGATAGAAGGCCGGAGCCAAGGCAAGGGCAGGCCGGAACAAGGGCTAGAGCAGGCCCGAGACAGGGCGAGGCCAAAGCGAGACCAGGCCACAGGTAGAGTGAGGGTATGCCGGAGCCAGGGCGAGGGCAGGCATGAGCCAGAGAGAGAGCAGGCCGGAGCCAGGGCGAGGGCGGGCCAGATCCAAAGCGAGAGCAGGCCGGAGCCAGGGCGAGAGCAGGCTGGAGCTAAGGAGAGGGCAGGCCGGAGCCAGAGCGATGGCAGGCCGGAGCCAGAGCGAGAGTAGGCCAGAGCCAAGGCAAGGGCCGGCCAGAGCGAGAGAAGGCCGGAGCCAAGGCAAGGGCAGGCCGGAACAAGGGCGAGAACAGGCCGGAGTCAAGACGAGGGCAGGCCAGAACCAGAGCTAGTGCAGGCCAGAGCAAGAGCAGGCCAGAGCCAGGGCAAGCTAGAGCAAGAGCAGGCCGGAGCCAGGGCGCGGGCTGGCGGGAGCCACAGCAAGGGCAGGCCGGAGCCAGGGCGAGGACTGGTCAGAACTAGAGCAGGCCGGAGTCAAGACGAGAGCAGGCCGGAGCCAAGGCGAGGGCAGGCCAGTGACAGACCGAGAGCAGGCTGGATCCAGGGCGAGGGCAGGCCAGAGCAAGACCAGGCCGGAGCCAGGGCGAGAGCAGGCCGGAGCCAAGGCGAGGGCTGGCCGGAACCAGGGCAAGGCAGGCCAGAGTCAGAGTGAGAGCAGGCCGGAGCCAAGGCGAGGGCACGCCAGAGCGAGAGCAGGCCGGAGCCAGGGCGAGGGCAGGCAAGAGCCAGAGCGAGAGTAGGCCAGAGCCAAGGCAAGGGCCGGACAGAGCCAGAGCGAGAGAAGGCCGGAGCCAAGGCAAGGGCAGGCCAGAACAAGGGCGAGAACAGGCCGGAGTCAAGACGACGGCAGGCCAGAGCCAGAGCTAGAGCAAGCCAGAGCAAGAGCAGGCCGGAGCCAGGGCGAGGGCAGGCCAGAGCAAGAGGAGGCCGGAGCCAGGGCGAGAGCAGGCCGTAGCCAAGGCGAGGGCTGGCGGGAGCCAGAGCAAGGGCAGGCGGAGCCACGGCGAGGACAGGTCGGAGCCAGAGAGAGAGCAGGCCGGAGCCAAGGCGAGAGCAGTCCGGAGCCAAGGCGAGGGCAGGCCAGAGCCAGACCGAGAGCAGGCCGGAGCCACGGCGAGAGCAGGCTGGAGCCAAGGCGAGGGCAGGCCAGAGTCAGAGCGAGAGCAGGCCGGAGCCAAGGCGAGGGCACGCCAGAGCGAGAGCAGGCCAGAACCAGAGCGAGAGTAGGCCAGAGCCAAGGCAAGGGCAGGCCAGAGCGAGAGCAGGCCGGAGCCAAGGCAAGGGCAGGCTGGAACAAGGGCTAGATCAGGACCGAGACTGGGCGAGGCCAGAGCGAGAGCAGGCCACAGCCAGTGTGAGAGTATGCCGGAGCCAGGGCGAGGGCAGGCCAGAGCCAGAGAGAGAGTAGGCCGGAGCCAGGGCGAGGGCGGGCCAGAGCCAGGGCGAGAGCAGGCCGGGGCTAAGACGAGGGCAGGCCGGAGCCAGAGCTATGGCAGTCCGGAGTCAGAGCGAGAGCAGACTGTAGCCAAGTCGAGTGCTGGCCAGAGCGAGAGCAAGCATGAGCCAAGGCAAGGTCAGGCCGGAACCAGGGCGAGAGCAGGCCGGAACCAGGGCGAGAACAGGCCGGAACCAGGGTGAGAGCAGGCCGGAGCTAAGGCGAGAGCAGGCCGGAGCCAAGGCGAGAGCAGGCCGGATGCAGGGCGAGGGCAGGCCGGAGCCAGAGAGATAGCAGGCCGTAGCCAGGGCGAGAGCAGGCCGGAGCCAAGGAGAGGACAGGCCAGAGCGAGAGCAGGCTGGAGCCAGGGCGAGGGCAGGCCAGTTCCAGACCGCGGGCAGGCCGGAGCCAAGGCTAGGGCAGGCCAGAGCGAGAGCAGGCATGAGCCAAAGCGAGGGCAGGCCGGAGACAGAGAGATAGCAGGCCGGAGTCAGTGCGAGAGCAGGCCGGAGCCAGTGCGAGAGCAGGCCGGAGCCAGTGCGAGAGCAGTCCGGAGCCAGTGCGAGAGCAGTCCGGAGCCAGGGCGAGAGCAGGCCGGAGCCTAGGCGAGAGCAGGCCGGAACCAGTGCGAGAGCAGGACAGAGCCAGAGCGAGAGCAGGCCAGAGCCCGGACGAGGGCAAGCCTGAGCCAGTGCAAGAGCAGGCCGTAGCCAAGGAGAGAACAGGCCAAAGCCGGAGCGAGGGCGGGCCGGAGCCAGGTCGAGTGCAGGCTGAAGCCAAGGCAAGGGCAGGGCGGAGCCAGGGCAAGTGCAGGCTTGAGCCAGAGCGATGGCAAGCCGGAGCCAAAGCGAGAGTAGGCCAGAGCCAAGGCAAGGGCAGACCAGAGCCAGAGCGAGAGAAGGCCGGAGCCAAGGCGAGGGCAGGCCAGAGCCAGATCAAGAGCAGGCCGGAGCCAAGACGAGGGCGGGCCAGAACCAGAGCTAGAGCAGGCCGGAGCAAAGGCAAGGGCAGGTCAGAGCCGAAGCAAGAGCAGGCCATAGCCAGAGCGAGAGCAGGCCAGAGCCAGGGCAAGGGCAGACCGGAGCCAGAGCGAGGGCAGCCCAGAGACTGAGCGAGACCAGGCCGGAGCCAGGGCGAGGGCAGGACCGAGCCAGAGCGAGAGCAGGCTGGAGCCAAGGCGAGGGCAGGCCAGAGGAAGAGCAGGCCGGAGCCAGGACGAGGGCAGGCCTGAGCCAAAGTGATATCAGGCCGGAGCCAGAGCGAGTGCAGGCTGGAGCCACGGCCAAGGCAGGCCAGAACCAGAGCAAGAGCAGTCCGGAGCCAATGCGAAGGCATGCCAGAGCCAGAGCAAGAGCAGGCCGGAGCCAAGGAGAGGGCAGGCCGGAGCCAGAGTGAGGGCAGGCCGGAGCCAAGGCGAGAGCAGGCTGGAGCCAGGGCAAGAGCAGGCCAGAGCCAAGGCAAGGGCAGGCCAGAGCCATTGCGAGATCAGGCCGGATCCAGAGCGAGGGCAGGCCGGAGCCAAGGCAAGGGCAGGCCGAAGCAAAACACACTTTTTAATACCAGGCCTGTAGGTAACTGTTTTGAACAGCAAACCAGTGTCAAAAACTGTCCTGACATACTGAAAATTTTTTTTAATGGAGGCCAGAAATGGCAGTATTTTCTGAAAACGTATATGTAATCTGTGTGATGGAGAAAACACAGTTTTAAATACCTGGCCTGTAGGTAACTGTTTTGAACAGCAAACCAGTGCCAAAAACTTTGCTGACACACTGAAAAAAATTTTTAATGGAGGCCAGAAATGGCAGTATTTTCTGAAAACGTATATGTGAGCCGTGTGACGGAGAAAACACAGTTTTAAATACCTGGCCTGTAGGTAACTATTTTGAACAGCAATCTGGTTTCAATTGCTTCACTGACACACTGAAATTTTTTTTTACTGGAGGCCAGAAATGGCAGTATTTTCTGAAAACGTATATGTGATCCGTGTGACGGAGAAAACATAGTTTTAAATACCTGGCCTGTAGTTAACTGTTTTGAACAGCAAACCAGTGTCAAAAACTTTGCTGACACACTGAAAAAAAAATTTAATGGAGGCCAGAATTGGCAGTATTTTCTGAAAACGTATATGTAATCCGTGTGACGGAGAAAACACAGTTTTAAATAGATGGATTTTTAGCGCTGTAATATGGAAAGGACCTGGTTGTATTCTGCAGTGCCAACAAGCAAATGGTGCAGAAAAACCGTGTTCTCTGGATTGCTTTTTAAGCAAATGATGAGGATTAAGATGCAAAAAAAATTATTCCTGGCCCCTGAGACCTGGGCCTATTTCCAGAAATATTTAACAGCAGCAGCCGACAGACCTGGAATGGAGCCTCTTGTGCTATATGCACTGCAGTCTGCTATATACACTGCCTGCCTATACACCCTGCCTGCCTGATATCTCTGCAGATGGATTAGTCCTCAGAAGGACTGTTTGTTAAGTTGGATATGTGTAATGTACGGTTTTTCTCCCTACACTACCTAATACACGATCAAATCTCTCCCTGACAAAGCAGCCGCTCTCCCTACACTGTCTGATCCGGAGTGACTGTGACGAGCATGGCGGCGCCAGGTCTGATATAGACCTGATGACGCTGTGCGGCCAGCCAATCACTGTAATGCCCACAACCAACATGGCTACGGCATTACAGTGCATGGCAGGCAATCCCTGCATGTTCATTGGCTCTCTAAAGAGCGCCAAACATGCAGGGAGTGGACCCGAGTTCCCGCCCGAGCAACCCGGAAATACTCGCCGAGCTTGTCGAGCACCATGGTGCTCCGGTGAGTACCGAGTAGTGGCGAGCACGTTCGCTCATCACTAATCACAATGGATAAATATTACCTGTGGTCATATTGGAGCAGAAGGAAAAGAGGGCTACTGCACACCTCAATACCGTAAAAGCTCACACACAGCTCCCTATATACAGGGTGGTCCAAAAGTAGGTGGACAGAAAATAATAACATTTATTTTGATTTATATATAAAATTATATTTACTAACACAAGCATAACATTGACAATTAAATTTTATTCTGAACAATAATGCAAAACCCCTTAAATTTTATCAACGCAGGTGCTCAAACTGTTTTCCATTACAATTTGCACAGCTTTGAAGTCTGCCTCTTACGCTTCGACAATTTTTTTTTGCACAAGTCTCTTTGGGTATTAATTTCTTGAAATGCATCTCTTATGTAATTTTTCAAATCACTGACACTTTTTGGTTTTCGACTATAAACTTTGTCTGTGAGGAATGAAAAGTGGAATCTGATTGGATGCTAAGGGCAACTGAGGCAGTTTCACTTTATACCATGTTTGATAAACCTCCCCCTTCATAACCTTATTACACTTTCTGTGCACCTACTTTTGGACCACCCTATATAGTATGAGCCCCGGTTATCTCCTATATACAATATGAGCTCCAGCATAGCCCCCTATATATAGTATGAGCCCCACATAGCCTCTCTATAAACAATATGAGCCCTCACATAGCCTCCTATATACAGTATGAGCCCCCATATAGCCTCCTATATACAGTATGAACCCCCACATAGAATCCTACATTCAGTCTGAGTCCCCAAATAGCCTCCCACATTCAGTATGAGCCCCCACATAACCTCCCATATACAGTACGAACCCCCACACAGCCTCCATATATACAGTGTGAGCCCCACATAGCCTGCATATACAGTGTGTCCCATATATATAGCCTCCTATTTACAGTATGAGCCCCAAATAGCCTCCTATATACCGTATGAGCACCACATAGCCTCTATATATACAGCAGGAGCCCCCACATAGCCTCCCTGTATATAGTGTGAGCCCCAAGGAGCCTCTTATATACAAGATGAGCCTTCACATAGCCTCCTATACACAGTATAAGCTCCCACATAGCCTCTTACATACAGTATGAACCCCCACATAACCTCCTACATTCAGTATGAGCCCTCACATAGCCTCCTAATCTAGTATGTGCCCTCACATAGCTTCCTATATATAGCATGAGCCCCACATAGCCTCTGTATATACAGATTGAGCCCCAACATAGCCCCCTATATACAGTATGAGCCTCCACATGGGCTCCTATATACAGTATGAGCCCCACATAACCTTCATATATACAGTGTGAGCCCCACATAGCCTCCATCTATACAGTGTGAGCCCTACATAGCCTCCATATATACAGTGTGAACCCCACATAGCCTCCATATATACAGTGTGAACCCCACATAGCCTCCATCTATACAGTGTGAGCCCTACATAGCCTCCATATATACAGTGTGAACCCCACATAGCCTCCATATATACAGTGTGAGTGCCAAATAGCCCCCAATATACATACAAATATACCATATACATGAAAAAAAACAATAACACATACTCACCATATCATCATATGCATACTCATACTCATTAGGGCTTGTTCAAAAACACACCTACAGTGAGCTATCACACAATAAAAAAGCCTGATGTTTGTAGTGCATTTAATATTTACCTGTTGTCTTTTAGGCTACAGATGAAAAAATGCAGAAAAAAAAAGTAAATTAAAAAACTTTCTGGTTGCTGTGCACTCTGCTGATAGCACACTGTCACAGCATGGGTTGCGAGCACCCAGGACAAGACAAGTATATGCCCCCTAACCCGTGAACCAATAGCACTCCGTGAGTCCTTTCCAAAAGCCCAGTATTGCACGTGTATTGTAATTTAAGGAGAATACTGATGTAATTATACTTTGCAATTTCATTTCTTAATTTTTTTTCTGTTTTTTGCTGAAGTCATCTCTCGAATTTTAAAAATATAAAACGCAATACATTATTTTATTTGTATGCTTTCTATTTTCTTAATACATTTTTTATAGAACAATGTTATTACCTTAGCCCTATTCCTAGCCCTAACCATTAGCTTAATCCTAAACCAGTCTCTTCACCTGCTTGTAACACTAGTTCGGGTTAGTAAAAATGTAAAACTATAAAAGCAGCTCTATGTAATAAATGAAGACCGTGTTGAGTAGCAAAGCGAATGCCCACCCAACGCTATTTATGCAGAACGCAGAAGGGGAGATGAGTTTGCCAGTGGCTGCTGGTCTACATAAGCAAAGATGGAAATTACAAAGCTTAGTATAATGAAGTGAGCTTTCTCATATAAGTCTCTGCCTAAGCAGAGCACAACAGCCTATGGCAAACTCATCTCAAGTGGTTCCCTCTACGTAGACAGAGACTGGGACAACAGAAAATGAGTAGAGAATGAATGAACACTGCTTATATGCACTGCACATGAGTAGAGCTACCTTCAATAATTTATTGCTCATTTTCTGTCATCTTGGTCACTGCTTATACATAGCACTGAAGTCAAAATGAGTTTGTCATAGACTTCTGCGCTCTGCATAGACAGCAATCAAAACAAACATTTGTCATTTCAGCCGCTGCTTATGCTGAGTACAGCAGTGGATGAGAAATTCATCTTGTTTGCTTTGTTTGTAGCCACTCGATACAAATAATATAGAGATCTCAACTGTTTCTCAATAAGTACAATGGTCAGGTATGTAGTTCATCGATGTGGATAAATAATACAGCATATTGTTAAAATGGGCCCTAAAATCCTAAAATTATCTGTGAGACAATACTGAAGTGATGGAAATGGAAAAGATAAAGTTTCAACTAACTAAAAACAGTAGAACAAAAACAGATTTAATTTTATTACAACCCTTATATCAAACTGATAGATTCCCATACTTATACTGTAGCATATACCTTGGAATCTTATTGGTCAGTTACTGATCACATGACCAGTTCCATCCAGGTGCCTGTGCGCTCAGTTGACAGTTGAGGAAAGTGACAGTTGGAGTTGACTGGTGATAGTGAAGAAGTTGTCTGCGGACTGTGAGCAAATCGATGATATGGAAAAAGAGGAGATTGTAGGGAAGAAGAGAGAGAGAAAAAGAAGACACTTGGACTCATCGGCTGATGAGGAGTCTTCAATCAAAAAATCCAAATGGAGAGGAAGAAAGGGTAAAAAAAAAGACTCGAGACGAAAGATGTCTCCCACCCCAGAGATGGAGCGAGTGGATGAGGACTTCATTGCCCAGAGTGAAGGATTGAAGAACAGAAGACATTTGGGCTCATCGGCTGATGAGAAGCCTTCTATCAAAAAGCCCCAAAGGAAGGGAAAAAAGAGGAAGAAACCAGACTCAGGACGGAAGATGTCTCCCACCCCAGAGATGGCACAAGCAGATGAAGACATCATTGTCCAGAGAAAATTACCGAAGAACAGAAGAATCAGCCTGGACTGTTCAGAGGAAGGAAAGACACCATCAATCCAGGCCAATAGCCAGAAGAAAGAAGACGTGGGAGGCTCAGGTAAAAAGAGAAATGTAACTAGTAATTATAGGGAACGTTATTGTGCATGTTTTATACCTCCACATGTAATCCAGGGATAAAGTCACCAAATGTTCTTATCATTGTGTAATGTCCAGGTTCAGTTCTGCCGAAATTTACCACAAGACATGGAAAATGCTGACACCTTTTCAAAGGGAATCTGGCAGCAGTTTTATGGTACCCTATATGAGAGCAGCATGATATAGGGGCAGAGACCCTTCTACTAAGCATGTACTATTCATTGGATTGCATGGTATAATTTTGACAAAATCACAGTTTTCTCTGCTACAAATTTACCAGTTCTCTGAATGCTGAGCTCTGTATAACCCAGCTAACAACACTGATTGGCAGCTTTCTGTGTGTGTACCCTGTGCATAGTCAGAAAACTCCCAATCAGTGGTGGGGGTGGGGTTATACAGAGCTCATGAATATAGATAACTACCTGGCAGCAGTAGTGATAATCTCCTTCTGATAAAACTGTGATTTTATCAAAACTACAGCAAGCATCCCAATGAGTGAAACATTTATCTCTGTATATTATATATCTATATCTCTATATATATTATATCTCAGATTAGGTTTCAAAACCTTGGTGACATAGTACCTTTAAGTGCTGCAGTGCCTCAAATAAAATAAAACACATACCTCCTGGAATAGCGCCATTCCAACGATGTTGGCACTGAGGTAAATATGAAGTGTTTTTACTTTATTTGGGGCACTGTAGCATTCCAGAAGGGGTTGACATGTAGTGGACAACCCCTTAAATGACTTTCTGCAGAAAACGGTCCCAAAAAGTTGCCAAATGTGTGCAAATGTTAGAATGTTGCAATCTCCTTCTCTACTCCCCTCTTATTGCCTCTTCCCACAATCGCATACAAGATGTCTCCAGTGCATCCCCCCTACTCTGGAAAGCTCTACCTCATCACATCAGACTCTCGCCTACTGTGGAAACCTTCAGAAGGAACATGAAGACCGACCTCTTCCGACAAGCCTACACCCTGCAGTAACCACCGCTCCACCACATCGCTGCATGACAGGCTCTACCCTCACCTACTGTATCCTCACCCATCCCTTTGTAGACTGTGGCCCTCGCGGGTAGGGTCCTCTCTCCTCCTGGACCAGTCGCTAACTTGTATTGTTCATGATTATTGTACTTGTCTTTACTATGTATACACCTTCTCACATGTAAAGCGACAGGGAATAAATGGCGCCATAATAATAAAGAATAATAATAATCCTAGTGATACTTGTAAAGGATTGTCCGTCTCTTTTTAGGTTTATTTCATGAGTATTGCAGTTGCTTCTCAGCACCGTACGCCGTACAATTAGAAATCCTTGTGTCTGCCTTGTGTACCTGCTGTAGCAGATGTGCCATGTCTGCGTTATCCGCCATATTGAGCTCTTCTCCTATATGGTTCCTGTAATGCGGAGCACATCACCCATATTGCTAGATTCTTATCAATTGTTCTTGATCCCATCTCCTGACAGCAGTGATAGATCGGTGACATGGAGCTGCTGTCCCCTGATGTATAATGTGGAGTCTCAGAGCATCATTATTTATCAAAACTGTTCATTACATTGTCTTTGTTGTCCATAGCAACCAACCAGAGCTCAGGTTTCATTTCTCAACCTGCTTTGGTAAAATGAAAGCTGATTTCTGATTGGTTGTTATGGGTAAATAGACACTCCTACTGTAAGGCTGTGTGCACACGATGCTTTATGCTGCTTTTTTTTTCAGTGCAGATTTGTCACAAAACCTGAAGGATTTCCAGATGCCAGCAAAGTGAATGAGAATCCTGAAGTCTCATTCACACGTTGCTTATTTGTGACTTGCAGATTTGGTGCAGACTTAACCCCTTCACGCCACAGCTAATTTCCGCTTTTGTGTTTCTATGTTTTCACCCCCTTCTTCCCAGAGCCATAACAATTTTTTTGTCCACATAGACATATGAGGGCTTATTTTTTTGCGGGACGAGTTTTACTTTTGAATGACACCATTCATTTCACCACTAGTGTACTGGAAAAAGGGAAACAATTCCAAGTGCAGTGAAATTGTGGAAAAGAAATGCAATATGACATTGTTTTATGGGAATTGTGTTTACATATTGTAGTAAAAATTACCTTGCAATATTATTCTCCTCATCAATACGATTACGGCAATACCCAACATGTCCAGTTTTTAATTATTTTAGTGGTGAAAAAATTCTGAAGTTTGGCCCCCCAAATTTTTAGGGTTGTACATAAAGTACTTTTTGCTGCTATTTAAACGATATATACTTACCATATTCCTACTTATGTACATACCCTATGTTTGATTATATAGTTGTGGTATTTTACCACTAATGAGCATATTCATTCTACTGCCCTATCAATGGAATAACAATTATGCATATACTTACCCCAAGTGCCACCTTTGTTTGGGTACCCTTTGCCCATTTTTTGACTTTCATTATTATTTATTTTAATTCATAAATATATTCCATCTATATATCGTTGTAACGTGTTATTTCTCTTTGGCACAATTGTTCTTGGGTGCTCAACATTTATACTTTATTTTGTCTGTGGTCTAATTTTTGTGGAACTGCAGGGACTAAAAAAACGATTCCACATATGTTTATTTTTTTTTAATATCTTTCAATGGGGCAAAGAGGGGTGATTTGAACTTTTTATTTTTTTACATTTTTTAACCAACTAACAGCGTATCAAACAAAGGGTATAACCATATAATTTGCATAAAAAACCCTTAACATGCAACCTTTATTAAAGATAATTAAAATTATCCATACAAAGAAACAATCTGAAGATCAAAGTGAAAAATAATGAATGTGCAGAATTAGTCTGCTCCTATTGTCCCCTATGATGATCATTCCTGACTGCAGGGGTTGGCACCCTAAATATAGTACGACAATGGCGCCCCCACTCACAAGTCGTCTATCCCTCAAAGTCCCTATAAGTCCCTGGAAACAACAGTGAGCAATAGATTAGGGCTAATATGATAATATAAACCTAGAAAATTATATCTATAAATTAGGCAACAAGAGTATATTGTAAAATATGTATCTCTTTATTAAATCAATTAAAAACACAAAACATGTTATACGTGTTATAAAAAATTATGTGGAGGGGAAAGAAAAGGGTGGAAAGGAATAAAATTATGTTACAGGGCGAAGGAGATGAGTGTGCACTCCATGCTACATACAGGGAATACCAATTCAAAAAGGTCAATATATGATAAATTGCATAGAATTTTATTATACATTACATCATAATCAAGTTTACACTGTGTTTCAAATTATTATGCAAATAATATTTTCTCAGATTTTCCCAAATTACCTATATGAATTGCAGTCATTGTAATTTTCCAGTCAAATAACTATTAAAGTACAATTGAAAGGTTTTTGTACAAACTGTCTATGATAACAGTATATTTTAAAAAAAATAAAATACTCAAACTGCACTCAAAATGCATGTTCCAAATTATGCAAAGCAGAGTTTTCAACCTTTTCATTTTAATAAAGAACAAAAAAATGGTCATTTTTGAAATTATAACCATTAGCAGGTTATTACAAACTGAAATCAAACAGTTTTCAACTCAAAACTTTATTCTAGGTGATGTTACATTTGCACATAGGACCCCTTGTTCGAAATGAGCTTCTGAACTCTCTCGTCCATTGAATTTGTCAGGTTTTGGATGGTTTCTGCTTCAATTGTTTTGCATGAGGACAGAATACCCTCCCAGAGCTGTTGCTTAGATGTGAACTGCCTCCCGCCATCATAGACACTCCTTTTGATGATGCTCCAGAGGTTCTCAATGGGGTTGAGGTCAGGGGAGCATGGCTGCCACACCATAAGTTTGTCCCCTTTTATGCCCATAGCAGCCAGAGATGCAGATGTGTTATGTGCAGCATGAGATGGGGCATTATCATGCATGAAATGATCTCGATGGTCCAGATGGATGGAGTGGAGGATGGCTGGTTGATGGACACCCCATGCAAACACGGCTACGGCGCTAACAAGGAGGAGGTGGAGTAATGTTTTGGGCTGGAATCATGGGGAGAGAGATTGTCGGCCCTTTTAAGATCCCTGAAGGGGTAAAGATGAACTCCATAATGTATGTTGAGTTTCTCAAACAGCACTTCCTTCCATGGTTCAAGAAGAAGAACCGTGCATTCCGCAGCAAGATCATTTTCATGCATGATAATGCCCCGTCTCGTGCTGCACATAACACATCTGCATCTCTGGCTGCTATGGGCATAAAAGGGGGTGCGTCTTATAGTCCAAATGTTGGGGGGTATATACAATACAGACCAAAAGTTTGGACACACCTCATTTATAGATTTTTCTGTATTTTCTTGACTATGAAAATTGAACATTCACACTGAAGGCATCAAAACTATGAATTAACACATGTGGAATTATATGCTTAACAAAAAAGTGTGAAACAACTGAAAATATGTCTTATATTCTAGGTTCTTCAAAGTAGCCACCTTTTGCTTTGATGACTGCTTTGCACACTCTTGGCATTCTCTTGATGAGCTTCAAGAGGTAGTCCCCAGAAATGGTGTTCCAACAATCTTGAAGCAGTTCCCAGAGATGCTTAGCACTTGTTGGCCCTTTTGCCTTCACTCTGCGGTCCAGCTCACCCCAAACCTTCTCGATTGGGTTCAGGTCTGGTGATTGTGGAGGCCAGGTCATCTCGCATAGCACCCCATCACTCTCTTTCTTGGTCAAATAGCCCTTACACAGCCTGGAGGTGTGTTTGGGGTCATTGTCCTGTTGAAAAATAAATGATGGTCCAACTAAACGCAAACCGGATGGAATAGCATGCCGCTGCAAGATGCTGTGGTAGACATGCTGGTTCAGTATGCCTTCAATTTTGAATAAATCCCCAACAGTGTCACCAGCAAAGCACCCCCACACCATCACACCTCCTCCTCCATGCTTCACGGTGGGAACCAGGCATGTAGAGTCCATCTGTTCACCTTTTCTGCATTGCACAAAGACACGGTGGTTGGAACCAAAGATCTCAAATTTGGACTCATCAGACCAAAGCACAGATTTCCACTAGTCTAATGTCCATTCCTTGTGTTCTTAAGCCCAAACAAGTCTCTTCTGCTTGTTGCGTGTCCTTAGCAGTGGTTTCCTAGCAGCTATTTTACCATGAAGGCCTGCTGCACAAAGTCTCCTCTTAACAGTTGTTGAAGAGATGTGTCTGCTGCTAGAACTCTGTGTGGCATTGACCTGGTTTCTAATCTGAGCTGCTGTTAACCTGCGATTTCTGAGGCTGGTGACTCAGATAAACTTAGCCTCAGAAGCGTAGGTGACTCTTGGTCTTCCTATCCTGGGGCGGTCCTCATGTAAGCCAGTTTCTTTGTAGCGGTTGATGGTTTTTGCAACTGCACTTGGGGACACTTTCAAAGTTTTCCCAATTTTTCGCACTGACTGACCTTCATTTCTTAAAGTAATGATGGCCACTCATTTTTCTTTACTTAGCTGCTTTTTTCTTGCCATAATACAAATTCTAACAGTCTATTCAGTAGGACTATCAGCTGTGTATCCACCAGACTTCTGCACAACACAACTGATGGTCCCAACCCCATTTATAAGGCAAGAAATCACTCTTATTAAACCTGACAGGGCACACCTGTGAAGTGAAAACCATTTCCGGTGACTACCACTTGAAGCGCATCAAGAGAATGCCAAGAGTGTACAAAGCAGTCATCAAAGCAAAAGGTGGCTACTTTGAAGAACCTAGAATATAAGACATATTTTCAGTTGTTTCACACTTTTTTGTTAAGTATATAATTCCACATGTGTTAATTCATAGTTTTGATGCCTTCAGTGTGAATGTACAATTTTCAAAGTCATGAAAATACAGAAAAATCTTTAAATGAGAAGGTGTGTCCAAACTTTTGGTCTGTACTGTACTTCTGGATGACCCATAGATTATACATTTCTGGACAGTCCACTCATTACTCTGCATTGACGTTCTAAAACGTCAGTGGATTGTAAGCAGCTTGTACAAGATCGTGAATCTGTGAGTGGGGGAGTGCTGTACACAGCCAGACTTCCAAGACATAAGGCAATACATGGCTTATTACCATACTTACCATTAGTGATGAGCGAGTATGTTCTGTTAACCTTTTCGATGAGCATCTCGGGTGAACACATATTATCTTCAGCAGGCTCGTAAATCTCGAGTAACGAGCATGCTCAGACTTACCATCTGTTTGGCTGTATTCACAGTGCTATACCAGCACTTGTGTTACAGATTAACAAGAAATTAGGAAGCAATTACCATGCTGCCTCCTCCAGATCCAGGAAACATGTGATCGCTAGCTGTAGGGAAGGAACAAGAGCTGCTGGGTTGTAAGGTCTTTTAAGGCCTTATGGGGGACAGAGTGTGTAAAATATATGAAACAATAAATGAAAAAAGCAAAAATAAAATAGAAAAAAAAGCATAAATAATGAAAAAACTAAAAAAAGTGACCCAGCCAGTCTGAATCACTGTATCTAGCCCTGCCTCCATTGAAAAGAAAAATACGTTCAATATCTAAAAATCATTTCTATGTAAAGGGGAATGCAATTTGAAATGTTTTACTTGTCCTTTGTTTAAATAAAGTGAAAAATAGACACATTTCCTATTTTTATTTACATTTTTCCCCTGATATAAGTGTGGCGCCCCTTAGGGTTCAGTTGCCACAAAGGTACTGCAGTACTGCACCTCACCCCGAGGTGTGGTGTCTCCCTTCACTCAGGTAAGGAGGGAGTGCTGCACGGAACCCCAAACACCTGCATCCAACACTACACTGCTCCGGGCCAGCAGGAGGGGCAAGACGCAATGTAGTTTTCTGCTGAGCCCTGTCCCTGGCTGGAGTGGGGGGAACCAAAGGTAGGGGGAACCAGTAGTGGGTGTGGGTGGAGGAAGTAGTTAGAGGAAGCACTTGTAGAAGGAGGTATAAATAGAGAAGCCATCTTAGAGAGTGTGTTCAGTCAGAGGAGGACTGTCAGGGAGCAGAGTCTCAGTCAGAGCTCTGCTCCCCAAGCAGGGCCTAGTCTCAGAGGCCCAGGAGGGGAGCAGGGAGTAAGCTCCATTCTGCAGAAGGGATCCTAGGGGGTACGGCGAGTGCATGCGGCACCCGTACACCCCGAACCTGCCAAGTGTCAGGAGGATCTAGGCCGCAAGAAGGGGGCCGGCCCCTGGCCCAGTCGTGCAGCTTCAAGCCTCGGCTGGAAAAACCGGAGGCTTCTGGCTTCTATAGCCAGTAGTCAAAACCCCCATTCCAATCCAAGTAAGGTCAAGCAGGTCTGTGCAACTCCGACGGACAGGAGGGGCTTCAGAGTACCGGAATAGGATACAGAGTGGGGAAGCTCAGGGCAGGAGGGAGAAAGACCCAGCGTGAAGTCGGTCTAGAAAGGCACACAAGAAAGTGGGGTTCTGCCAGGTACTCCCAAGCTGCCTGAGGAAGGACTGAACCCCTGCCCGGTGAACGCAGTGCGACGTGGGAGGCTTGCACCTGTACAGTGCACCTGTGGACCGTCTAAAGAACTGTGAGTAAAAATCTTGGATGACTGCACTGTACTGCCTCTGTCCCTTCTTTCACCGGCACCATTCCGATTCCTGCACTACAACGCCCAGCGCAACCCACGCTCTCATTTCACTGCCCTGAGGCCTGCTCCACCTGTGGGGAGCCGTTCCATCTCAAGCTGCCCTAACACCTGCCTCAGAGGACTGCTGCAGCGCTGGTGATCCTCACCAGGCACCACAGGTGGCGTCACGAACTGTCCCTAACAATTATATCCCCTTTTTGCACTGACCGCCGTGGGTCATGGACCGGGCCAGCCACCATGATATCCCCCGCCAGCAGCGACAAGAGGCCCGGCTGCCGAGTACCCCACGGCCCTGGGGGCGCGTCATAAGCAAAGAAAAAATTCATATAAAAATGCATTGAAAATTAAGCCCCATGTATTGCAAAAAAAAGGCAAAACTTTTAAATATCTAAGTGAGAACATTCTTTTTTGGGCCCTTAAATGTGCATGTATGACAGGAATGGGGGGAAACAGACTGGTTGTAAACTGGTTAAACCGCTAGAATACTGATGGCAAGTAATCTTTGTATATGGAAAAAAAATTGCTAGAGTGATTTTCTAAAAAGAAGACTATCAGCAGGTCCGTCTACAAATTAAAGTTTTTAGCAGCATTGTGACTGAGAAAATGTAGCTTTAATCTGGGGTATAATGCTTCCGATTTTTGGGAATTCTGTGACTCTGAAATGCTCTTGGCATTCTGCAGTAAGTGCTTTACCACATCTCTGCTCTGGAGAGACAGTTGTAGCATCCTTCCTGATGCCCATCCACATGCCCGTCCATATGCCTAGTCTTAGGGAACTCCCAGAAAGCATTTGTTAGCACTGTTAACAGTAAACTGCTGCTAGAGCCCTACAGAGAGGTACAACATGGTGAAACATCTTTTCAGATCTCCCATCTACAGTTGCCAGCAGAATACTGTAGCACTTTGCTGTTTCCGTCAGTCCCATAAATATTGAGTTGAAAATAACAATATGCATGTTTCACCATCACCCTATCAACCCCCCCCCCACCACACACACGCAGGTCACCTGCAGATGTCCTGTTCTAGTGATCATAAGGGTCCCAGAATAATATAGGTGATAATTAGAGTTGGGAGAATTTATTCAAGTGAAGTTGACTTTTACAAAATATCAGTATTCTTTTACATATTGTAGTTTGCTCTGTAGGAATTCAGCAAAATGGTCGCCACCATCTTGTTGAACTATACAAAAGGTTAAAAAACGAATGTCTCTGCTGCTCGTGGTCCCCAGTACGGTCCTCAACTCCTTTACTTACCATGACCGTGCACTGACACATCTTCCCGCTAGATTGTGAGTAGACCCTGGAAGTCCCTGTGTCTGGAAGTCCTGGTCTAGAGTGCTTGTCGTAAGGTCATGGCACATGTCGTAACATCATCACTTGCTTCATGACTCTGGACCAGGAATTCCAGCTGCTAGTAGGACCAGGACATTTCTTTGCATGCGCAGGGACATCCCAGGCCTAGTTATGGCTGGAAGTCCTGGCCTAGTGTGAAGATGACCGGGTTCCATCAGCGCATAATGGCGGTAAGGAGCAGGGCCAAAATCCTTGAAGGTCAGAGAGCGGAAAAGGTGAGAAGTGAGGTGAATATTAGTTTTTTCGGTCTTTTTTTTCGACATCTTACCTTTACTATGCTTTAGGAGTCTTCCCATACCCCAGTATCCCAGAGCTTAATAAAGGAAATTGAATTTGCAGAGAATAAATTCACTCTAAATCGAATGTCTCGGTAAAATCCATGCGATTTGTCTCTAGTGATAAGTGTCATTATGGAAAAACCCTTTAAATGTTCATATTGATCAACCTCATCACAGCCAAGTGTATAATGGAAATAATCATTCTATAACTTCTCTCTATCAGACAAACCTATGTAGATTGCTTACAGGAATACTAAGTTGCGTATTAATAAAATCCATTAACACAAGTCATAAAATGAAATACAAGCTTTACTTAGAACAGAAGATTTCCTCAGTCTGAATAATGGCCTGTAAATGTTAGATTTATTGTGATATTTGTCATTTTTCTCCCCTGATAGGATGCAGTGGTGTTCGGCCATCCAGCTCCGGCACAATCTCTCATTCCATCAAGGAGAGATTATTATTCCACCATGTGCTCGGCTTCGGAAGCTTTGGAAAGGTCCTGATGGCGGAAGATACTATAACCCATCAAGAATTTGCTGTTAAGATCATCAGCAAAAGAGCCCTGCTAGCCGGAGGTGATAGGCTGGATGTGATGGTGGAGAGGCGAGTTCTTCAGCTGGCATCTGGAAGCCCCTTCCTCGTCCACGCGGACTTTGGATTCCAGACCAAGGTAGAATTGTGACTGCTTAGTGCTGAATGGTCTTGCCACTACTTTGATGTTGATGACCTATTTGTCTGAATAGGGGCTGTCCTGCAGTACCAAGAGCGACCACTAAACCTTGTTAGCTCCCTACACTGTTTACATCCGGCTTTTGGCGGAGATGGTAACAGCTGATCGGACCCCACCAATCTGATATTAATGACCTATTCTAATGCTAGGTACATCATGAGAGTGGAAAACTCCTTTAAGAAATGTCACTGAATGCAACCAAGCTTCACTGATCAATGGACAATACCTCTGCCAGAGACAAACTCTACAGAGGTGATATAGAGGGGGTATTAATGTTCAGACCAAAATGGCTCTGTATAGTCTTGAATGTGGCTGAGCTGAAATACCAGGCACAGCTCATGGGCAGAAGCACTTTTTTTCTGGAAGAAAAGCAATTTTTTCCTAACCTGAACAACCCCTTTATCCCCATAAAGAAGCAGCAGAGGCTGTAAGAGAGCAGCATTTTCAGTTGTTTTTTCATCTCCGCAGTCTAAAAGCTGTGACTTTTCTATTCTTCTGTCACCGTAGTTCTTTGAAGGTCTATATTTAATTTTGCATGAAGCGTAGTATTTTTAACTGCACCGTTATAGAGTGCACATTGTATTGGATAAGGTGTATGCATTTTTTATAGGTTGGATTGAAAAAAATAGCAAGTTTGCTGGTATTTTGAGGGTTTTATGGCACTTACATAATATGATAACTTTTATGATAATGGTGAAACCAGATTTATATGATTTTTATGTTTTGCTACATTAGCATACTGAAAAAATAAAACAAAACAAAAAACATTTTTTTGTGTTGGTGTTTTACAAGACTCATAACATTGTTGTTGTTAACAGCTGTTTTTTTGCACAGCTTGCGCTTTACGTTGGTATTATTTGGGAGTACACAACACTTTATAACTATCTTTAATTCCACTTTTTGGGAAGCGTGATACACAGAAAACAGTTACTGTGTGGCAGCCCTATACAAAGCAGAGAGATAAGATTAAGGCTTTGATTCATCATTGCCTTTACGTCTGGTTTTGTGAGTTTTCGCCTTTTTTTTATTTGCACCCAATTCATTACTCTATTTGCGCCTTTTTTGCAGTCTATTTTATATCAGCTTTTCTGCTTTTTTTCACTTTGTGGGCAGAGTTTAGTGATTCCAGATGTTTTTACCTGATTCATCAATTGTGATTTTTTTAAGTTGCAAATATGACGCAGTCTTAATTTCAATCCCCTTTGGCGTATTTTTTGAGTATGCCAGGTTTTTTGCCATATTTTTGGACCTATTCGAAAATGTGTGATTTTTGGGGCCAAAAAGTTGCAAAAAACACTTCAAGGCAGAAAACGAGCATTTTTTACTTTGTACCAAATTCTTGAATTGTGTGCGCCATTTTGAAGAATTTGGCACCAAAAGTCAGCAACAAATACCACAAGACCAAAAAGGAAAGTGATTAAAACTATTCAAATTATGAATCTGGGCCTATGTCTATAATTAAAAGAAAAATAATTACCAAACATTGGCTGAAACAAGAATTTCTACATGTATTTATATATTAGATATCATTGTTTAGAATTTTAGTGGTCACAGCAGTTAGGCCACCTTTTGTATTCAGTGACTACATATCTTACCAATATGCTTTAACTTTCTTGGATGGAAAACCCCTTCAAGTAGTGAAATGTGTATTTGTCTTTGCTGTATAATAAATGCTAATGTTCCATGTTACAGATGAATGTTTTTCTTGGTATGGAATACATGAGCTGCGGGGACTTTTACCAACTTCTACACAGGAAGGGGCCGCTTGACATCACCAGTGCCAGGTAATGTGTTTAAGGAGTTGTCCAGTCTCAGAAGAAAAATCAGCAGTCTCTCTATGTGACTGCAGACTGACAAACTGTGAAAGTATGCAACGTGCACACAGTCAAGATTTCCCTGTATACCCCGTTCAGGTGGGCGATCCTGTGATTACGGGTTCAATTTTCATACTTGTGATCACATGCCAACTAGTCTCACCCGGCTTCTTCAAATAGGAGAGAATTGAGAGACGTGCAGGAGTATAGTCGGCATCTAATCATAAGTATGTAATTTGCATACGTGCATTCTCGAGACTGCAATATTGACATTGTGCGCTGTTTACACCATCACGATTCGGCAGTCACATAGAGGGAATAATATAGAATAATGCTCCTATTGACTCATATGAATTCCTAAGTTTACAATCTGTGGGATCTGATACTTATTCATTTTCTCTTTGTCAGATTCTATGCCGCCGAACTAGTGTGTGGGATCCAGTTCCTCCATTCTAAGGGCGTCATCCACAGGTAATGTAGTCAGTGTGAGGCTGAGTCACACCAGCGTATATTCTCTCATCTAAGAGAATCCAGACCATTATACAAATCACATTTTGATTAAACTCTGAAAAGAATTTGATCATAGTGTCATCCAATTTTTTCTGATGTGAAGAAGATGGAAAAAGAAATGTCTCCATCTTTTCCATTCTGTCAGTCTGTGGAAATCGGCCTGCACTCAGATGTCATCCGAGTGCAGTCTGATGTTTTCCATGGACTCATAGACTTGCATGGCCGAGTGTGATCCGTTGATTGGATCCAACTTGGGCATTCTGCAATTGGTCCAAGGAAAAAAATCAGACATGTACACGAGCCCATTAAATAATATTGGTTCCAGTGATATCCGATGTTTTGTCAGATCACACTCAGCCTGGTTTTTTTTAAACAATGTTTTACTTCAAAGAAATAATCATTTGCTGATAAGCACAGGAACATTTTATTTAATCACATCCAATTGTGAAAATTATTATTATTCTAAAATCGAATGATTAAAATTACCTTTTATTGATGGGAAAACCCCTTTAAAGCTCAGCTGCAGTCAGTCCCTCCACCCTGGTGACCTGCAGACTGATGCCTGTAGCTGGTGTCTAGTAGTCCTATATGGTATCACTGTCAGGAAGCTGCAGATGAGCGGCGGTCACATGGAATACAGTGATCCCTGCGGTGGTACAGGGCATATAGTAAAGGAGTTATCTCAGAGGAAAGTACAGCAGGGAGAGAAAATAGGTTTATTCTCCTATATCATCATTTCACCACAGATAGAAGAAGAACACTTACTTAGGGTAATTTTCTTTTTCTTACAGAGAGCTGAAGCCCGAGAACCTCCTGGTGACTGATACGGCCACATTAAGATCATGGATTACGGTCTTGCACTTGAGAACATGCACGGAGAGCGGACAGCCACCACTTTCGCTGGGACCATGGGTTACACGGCTCCTGAGGGGAGAATAGAAGGCTTTTATCTGTTGTATTTAGAAGGATTCCGGATACTTTCACATTGATGAGCTTTATTTCGGCGAGTTCATCAATATAAAATCATTGAGGATCGGATCACACTGATCAGCTGTTCTTACCCCTGGCTGCAACCTGATGGAAACAGAGCAGAACATCGCACCTCTGTACTGTTTAGTGGTCAGTGCCAAGAAATGCAGATCAGCCCGTGTTTCTTTCCATAGGGGCTAATCTGTAGTACCAGCAGCCGCCACTAACCAGTGACCGGTGCTGTGATGTCTGTTTATTGGTTATATCCAACCACTGGCGGAGGAAATAACAGTTAATCAGTGGGACTGCCGGGCGTTGGCCCCACCAATCTTATATTGATGACCTGTTCTGGTTATCAATATTAGAGCACTAGAAATCCATTGAAAGTATTTTCAATATATCACCCATCCACAGAACAGGGAAAAAATGTGTGACCTCTGAGTGCTTCACTACTGTGAGCCGCACAATCGCCAAATGGGAGGAGCATCGTCTCCTATTCCTCCTAGCCTGCATGTCTACATGGATGGTGAACTATGACCAACCAGGTGTAATGCTGAGTTATCCGGACCAGAGATGTCCTAAAGTGGCAATAACATGTGCAATAATGATACAGGAAAATCTATTATTTTATGTGCACTTATTACATTTATTAGATAACAAGTATCTGAAATATCAAGTACATCGGACTAAGCTGCTCTGTGTATATAATACAAGACAAGCCGCCACCTCAGTATTATCAGCTATGTCCCAGATCGCTCCTTAACCCCTTCATGACATATGGCGTACATGTCGGTCATATGTCATGTCCCTGCCTTTGATGCGAGGTCGCACGCCGAGCCCGCATCTTTTCCTGCGGATGATGGTTGATTTAATCTTTAACAGCTGCTGGTGTAACACTACTCCGCCTGCAGCCATTAACATGTTAGATCTCGCTGTCAATCTCTGACAGTGGCATTTAACATGGCTGGCGGGGGGGCGCGTTTTTCTACATGCCCATCGGTGCGCCCCTGACATGATCACGGGGTGCTGATGGGTTACCATGGCATTCGGGGGTCGCTGAAGATCTCCGTGCTTGTCATGACAGTACTCCTGTGAAGGCCACCGTTTAGCTGGCATTCATAGGAGATTGTAATTTTAGCTATACATAGCTGTGCATCAGCAGTCAGACAGTCAAAGCTTCAATTCCCCTAAGGCAACTGATAAATATAGGAAAAAAAGTAAAAAAAAATGTTTTTAAAAATATAAGGAAACTAAAAAATACAGAAAAGTTCAAATCACCCCCCTTTTACCCCATTAAAAATAAAACAATTAAAAAAAAATAAAAATACACATATCTGGTATCTCTGTATTGCTGTGTTTGTAAAAGTCCGATCACTCAAAATCTAAAATTAATCTGATCAGTAAAGAAAAAATCAAAACACCAGAATTAAGTTTTTTTGGCCGCCGCAACATTGTAATAAAATGCAATAAAAGGTGATCAAAACATTGTATCTGCCTCAAAATGATATCAATAAAAATGTCATCATGTGTTTGGTATCTGCGTAATTGTACTCACCTGGATAATCATAAAGCCAGGTCAGATTTAACATATAGTTAACATGGTAAATAAAACAAAAATTGTAAAATTACACTTTTTTTGCAATTTTAACATGCTTGGAATTTTTTTACCACTTTCAAGTGCATCACATGATAAAATGAATGGCGTCATTCAAAACTACTGCTCATCCTGCAATAAACAAGCCATCATACGGTTATGTGGATGGAAAAATAAAAAAGTTATGGCTCTTGTAAGAAGGGAGGAAAAACTGAAAATCGCCCAATTTTGAAGGGGTTAAAGTTTGAGCTGGTAGCACACTGAGCTGAGCGTTGTCACAATCGTATATATTACATTCATTCTGATTTTTCATATCATTTATTAATTTCATTTATGGAGCATAATTATGAAAGATCCTTTTTGTCTCTTGATTAAGTAGTAAGACTTACTGTCATTTAATATAGAATCACATAACAATATGAGTGACATGTAAGAACGGTGATATACAAGAGGTAGCACTACTAATAATGCTTCTCTATGGCAGATCATGGACAAGGAGGAGTATAACGCCGGAGTAGACTGGTACTCGTTTGGAGTCATCTTAAATGAAATGCTTACCAGTGAGTGTAACTACCATCCCTCACTCTTTGATGAATCATCCTCCGGCGCCAAGGACATCATTGAACAGCTCCTCCAGGAAGATCCTGTCCAGAGATTAGGAGTCAATGGTAACATCCGAGAACACCCCTTCTTCCAGAGAATTGATGGGGTCTCAGTCAGGGTCGGACTGGGGTGCCTAGGGCCCACCAGGGGAACTGACTCTAGGGGCCCACACTACAGCCCACCTAAACGGTTTTATTACTTGTTATGTTTTTCTATAATGTACTATAATTACATGTTTGGCCGCGCTGTGGAGCACCAAGCGGCAGGACTTTCTTCGAACAGTCATTCCGTACTGCCAGAGTCCCTTTAATGGTAACTTGTCACCTTGAAAAATGCTATTTATCTGCAGATATAGGGGTAATCTGCAGGTAAATAGGGTGTAAAGCCTGGTTAGACGGCTTATTGGAAAAGCATTGGCTACACAGAGAAAATTACATTTTATTCTCCCTGCCGCCACTCGCTTCCTGTCATAGGGTCGGTGAGGGTGCTGCAATAACGTCCGGCACCTTGATTGTGACATCTTCCATGGAGGCCAACCTCAGGCTGAGCTTCATTGAATGACTAACATGGCAGCAGCACCTGGCAACTAGTGCTGAGCGAACGTGGTTGGATAAGGTGTGATCCCAGCATGCTCGGGTGTTATCCAAGTATCTTGTAGTGCTCTGCTACTATGCTCGAGTCCTCGGGGTAGCATGTTTTACGGAGGTAGACAGACGCAACACATACAGGAATTGCCGGTTTCTTAGGTAATCCCTGCATGTGTTGCTTCTGTCTATCACCGCAAAACATGCTACCCCGGGGACTCGAGCATATTAGCAGAGCACTACAAGATACTCGGATTACACCCGAGCATGCTGGGATCACACCTTATCCGACCAAACTCACTCACCACTAGTTGCCAGGTACGGCTGCCATGTTAGTCATTCAATGAAGCTCAGCCTGAGGTTGGGCTCCATGGAAGTGTCACAATCAAGGTGCCGGACGTTATTGCAGCACGCTCACTTTGTAGTTCGCGGTGACTGTAATGTCTCTTATCCGACCACGCTCACTCAGCACTACTGGCAACCGAACAGCAACCTGCAACTGCGTCACAGGGGGCAGAAGGGAACAGGAGACTGCATGCACCGGCCATTGTGCTATCTAAATGCCGCTGTCAGTGATTAAAAAGGGCACTTAAATACTCAAAACAGCTGCAATCAAGGCGAGCTCTGATCACTGCTGTTACAGGCAGACGCCGGCTATGTAACAAAGCCGACATCTGCCCGGTATGGAGCAGGCTCAGCTCCTGAACCCGCTCCATACAAGCACATCTCAATGGTGACAGTTATGACAAGGTTAGCAAATTTCACTTGTCTGTTCCTAAATGTGGAAAGACAAATGGAATTCCCTAACACATGTGAGCAAGTCCTAATAGATTTAGTAAAGGTGCCCCAAGCATATGAATGTTATTACACACCACAATGGACTCTTACATACACGCATCTTACAAAAATGCATATTATTCCAGATACGTAAACAAATACAAACACGCAGACGCGCACAAACACATGTGAAAGAGACCTAATAGATGTAGTAAAGGTGCCTCAAGCATATGAATGTTATTACACACCACAATGCACAGTTACATACACGCATCTTACAAAAATACATATTATTCCAGATACGTAAACACATACAAACATGCAGACACGCACAAACACATGTGAAAGAGACCTAATAGATGTAGTAAAGGTGCCTCAAGCATATGAATGTTATTACACACCACAATGCACAGTTACATACACGCATCTTACAAAAATACATATTATTCCAGATACGCAGACACATACAAACATGCAGACACGCACAAACACACAGACGCGCACAAACACATGAGTACATGAATACATCATCTGAACCACCATCATTTGTAATATCAGGTCAGCCCCATATATCTTTGTATCGCATAAACCTACAACTCCCAGTATGTAATTAACAATAGAGATACTGGGAGTTATCAGTCATCATCAGACTGTGGACCATACAGGAACCACAGTACTGGCGAGACACAGGCAGGATCACAAATGAACATTTACATCCAGGTATCTTACCTGAGAATGTCTTCTCTGATTAGAGTCGTTCTCCTTCTTTTCGCCTCCATCTTGTCCAGACCCCTTGAGGACTTTTCTCATCCACAGCTCGTCTCTGCAGACTTCCATCTTCTCCGGTCTTCTGCAGCTCATTCCCACACGATGCCCTTAAAGATAGAGTCATTATAATGCTCCTGAATAAAAATATCTACACTGAGCCCCTGAATAAACCTAACTCTTACAATGCTCCCTGCACAAAACATGACATACACTCTACCCCTCTTATGGTACCTGCTCTCCACACTGTCCTCTCCTTACCATACTGGGCCCCCTCTTCACACTGTCCTCTCACACTGTGTCCCCCCTATACTGCCCAGTCTCTATACTGTGCCCCTTCATCACACTCCCCCTCCTCAGCATACTGTTCCCCCCTTTCTGTGCCCTCACACTGTTTCCCCCATACTGCCGCATCTCCATACCTTCCCCCACACTACCTAGTCTCTGTGCTGTGTCACCTCACACTTTTCTCCCTCCATACTGTCTCCTCACACTATTCCCCCACTCTCCGTACTGTTTCCTCATACATCCCCCTTCTGTTCCCGCACCCATTCCCACACCTCCCCTAGTTATTTCACACATCTCCCCATTCTGTCTCCTAAAATTTCTCTCCCATCTCTCTCCAAATATAATAAATCTTCGGAAGACCACACAGACATGCAGAAGCGTGCTTACACACACACATACTAAGGGCTCTTTCACACGTCAGTACATGCGATGACAGTTTCCACAAGTACCAGAGACATTGGTACACGCAGACCCATTCAAATGAATGTTTTTACCAGCTGCACCTCCCGCAAAACGTCCCACACACTGATGACAGCGCTCTTCCCAAGCACCGGGTGCTGAACGCTGCTCTCATCATAGATCCCTGCCGGCGCTGCAATCAGCAACAGCAGGGTCAATGATGAGAGTAGTAGTCTACTCCCGCTGTGTCCAACTGTAAAAATAGGAATAAAATAAAAATAATCCTTATACTCACCTCTCCTAAGTGTCACCCGCTGTAATCCGTGTGAGCGCTCACGCCGAGGAGAATGACTCCTGCAGCGAGCGGGCCCCGGAGCTGCGCTCAACAAGGGGTGCCCTGTCAATCACTGAGCACAGCTCTGGGGTCCGCTCGCTGCAGAAGTTGTTCTCCTCGGCGTGAGTGCTCGCACGGATTACAGCGGGTGACACTTAGGAGAGGTGAGTATAAGGATGTCTTTATTTTATTCCTATTTTTACAGTTGGACACGGCGGGAGTAGACTACTACTCTCATCATTGACCCTGCTGCTGCTGATCGCAGCAGGCAGGGATCTATGATGAGGGCAGCACCCAGCTCTTGGGAACAGCGCTAACTGTACATTGATTCCCAAGCGCTGGTATGTGTCACACGGATGACACACAGGTGGACACGGATATCTCCAGTCCCGTAAATAGCAGTCATGCTCAGACACACTCAACCAATCACATACAAAAATGCAGACACGCAGGGAAGCATGCATACATGTGTGAAGACACATATACACATGTAGACATGCAGGCACTCAAATACACACACACACACGCACACACACATGCATGCAGGCATATACACACACATGCAGGCAGGCATATACACACACACTGTACACACACAGCCATATACACAAACTGTACACACATGCATATACACACAGGCAGGCATATACACACACACACGCAAGCATATATACACACGCTTCGCAGGTATATACACACACACTGTACACACACAGGCATTTTCACACACACTGTACACACACACGCAGGCATATACACACATGAACTGCAGGCATATACACGCACCAGCAGGCATATACAAAGTAACACACACACAGGCATATGACTCACCCATAAAAACGTTATTGAATATTTGGCACGGTGCTCTTGATATGAAATTGAAGCAGTGACAGCTGTAGGCCTGCAGTCTTGTTTCCAATTCCAGGCCAGGCCTGGTTGGAGAGTTGAACTGCAGAGTGCTGCAGGTCACCGTCCACATATCCAGCCCCGGAACCGGTATAAAAAAAACCAGAGTCAGAGTAGGAGAGAAGGGGGCGGTGCCACCACCCGGGAGCCAGTATTACTACAGGGGAGCAGGCCAGGGCAGATATGGAGCCGGGATGGGACGTATTAGAAGCCCGGGAGCAGGGAGAGCAGAGCGAGACGTCGGCTTCGGTGGCGCCGGCGTCTCAGAGGCCGGCCCTGGAGCAGAGAGAGAGCACTGCAGAGCACGGGCGCGCGTATCAGAGGCCAGAAGAGAGCGGCGTCAGTGTCACCTGACACCACAGTCTGCCAGCCAGCGGGAAAGCAGAGCGCGGTGCGTGTCACCGCCCAGAAAGAATCCGTCCTCTCAGTGTCAGAGACTCACGTGGTAAGTATGCTGCATGCACGTCACTGCAGGCCCGCTGTCACCAATGAATGTGCCGTGCGCGCGACACTACATTTGATTCAGCCGCGCTTTTAAAGGGCCCCGCCACCAATTTTCTCACTCTCATATCGGGGCCCACCGGGAAATTTCCCGATTTCCCGCCAGGCCAGACCGACCCTGGTCTCAGTGGAAGCCCTTAGGATGGCCCCACCATACATCCATGTAGTAAGTATATGTACAGAATTGTCACATGGATCTGAATAAGATACTCTCCCACAATCTTCTACGCTTTTGGCTCTGTGATACATTATGTTTAACCCCTTTAAATCCCATGACGTACTAATACGCATCTGTGCCCTGGGACTTAAGAGCCTGACCCGTATTAGTACGTCATCGCGATCGCGTGCGCACACAGGCTGCGCGGGCGCGATCGCCGCCGGGTGTCAGCTGATTGTTACAGCTGACACCCAATACTATGTGCAGGGAGCGGTCCCGAAGTCGATCACAGCATTGCGGTGGCTAAGGGGAGGTGATCGCAATACTCACCTCCTCTTCCGGCCTCCAGTGCTGTCTGCCATGGCTTCCCGGGTGTTGCCATGACGACCCGATGTCTTCATGACAACATCCGGGTCACCAGACAGCAGGAAGATTTTTTGGTCATGCACAGTGCATGACCAAACAATCTTCTCTCTGTGCAGCACTGACTGCCTGCATAGCACAGGGATGGTGCTCCATCCCTATGCTATGCAAGCGATCAGAATAAAAAAAGTGAAAGTCCCAGAGTGGGACAAAGTAAAAAACTAAAAAAACTCTCAGAAAGTGAAAATAATTTAAAAAAAAATTGTAAAAATATTAAACAAAATTAAAAAAATAATCCACCAAAAATAAAAATATAATGTACCCATCAATAAATATTATTATGAAAAAAAACAAACAAAACAATAGTACACATATTTGGTATGGCCGCGTCCAGAACGTCTTGACCTATAAAATTGTCCCACTAGTTAACCCCTTCAGTGAACATGGTAAAAAAAAGAAATAAAAAACGAAGCAAAAAATAATGCTTTATCATCATACCGCCAAACAAAAAATGGAATAACACGTGATCAAAAAGACGAATATAAATAAAAATGGTACCACTGAAAACATCATCTTGTCCTACAAAAAACAAGCCGCAATACAGCTCCATCATCTGAAAAATCAAAAAGTTATAGCTCTCAGAATAAAGCGATGCAAAAAAATAATTTTTTCTATAAAATAGCTTTTATTATGTAAAAGCGCCAAAACATAGAAAAACTATATAAATGTGGTACCGCTGTAAACGTACTGACCAGAAGAATAAAGCTACCTTATCAATTTTACCACTCGCGGAGTAGAATAAAAAATGTAAAAAAAAAAAACAATTCCTGAATTGTTGGTTTTTGTTTATTCTGCCTCCCAAAAGCTGGAATAGAAAGCGATCAAAAAATATCACATGCCTGAAAATGGCACCAATAAAAACGTCAACTCATCCCGCAAAAAACAAGCCATCGCATAACTCTTTCGGCCAAAATATAGAAAAATTATAGCTCTCAAAATATGCAAAAACTAGATTTTACAAAATATGAGTCTTTTAGTGTGTGACAGCTGTCAATCATAAAAACCCGATATCATTCTGGTATCTCTGTAGTCGAACCAACCCAAAGAATAAGGTCGTCTAATCACTTATACCGCACTAGGAACGGCGTAAAAAATAAACGCTAGGGCTGGGGTTGGGGTTAGGGTTGTGCTAATGTTAGGGTTGGGGTCAGGGCTGGGCTAGGGTAGGGTTAGGGATGTTTTTTTTTTCAAAAGTAAAAAAAAAAAAAAAAAAGATGACGATATGGCAACTAGTGTTGAACGCAAGTGCTCGCTACTTGAGTTTGCATCAGGTGCTCGGGTATGCATTGAGTATCGCGAGTGCTCGAGTCTCCGCTCCATATGCTTCGCGGCCAAAAAAAACTCGCGGGGATTGCCTGCCATGCATGAGCAATCCCCGTATGTTTTTTTGGGGTGTCTAATAACCATGAAACATACAGGACGGGGACTCGAGCATGTCACTTGAGCACCCATGATACATGGTGCATACCTGAGTACCCGATGCAAACTCAAGTAGCGAGCACTTGCGCTCAAGACTAGTGACAACTTATTCAATATGATGACCTAATGTCATCAAATTCTGTGTCGTATCTCTTGGCTCAAAATGTTCACTATACCCCTTGATAAAATCCTTGAGGGGTGTAGTTTCCAAAATGGGGTCACTTGTGGGGGGTTTCAACTATTTAGGCACATCAGGGGCTCTCCAAACGCGACATGGCGTCTGCTCTCGATTCCAGCCGATTTTGCGTTCAAAAAGTCAAACAGTGCTCCTTCCCTTCTGAACTCTGCCGTGTGCCCAAACACTGTATTTTCCACCACATATGGGGTATTGGCGTACTCAGGAGAAATTGCACAAACGTTTTTGGGGTCCATTTTCTCCTCTTACCCTTGTGAAAATAAAAAAATTGGGGCTAAAACATCATTTTTGTGGAAAAAGTTTGATTTTTTTATTTTCACGGCTCCATCTTATAAACTTCTGTAAAGGACTTGGGGGTTCAAGGTGCTCACCACACATCTAGATAAGTTCCCTGAGGGGTCTAGTTTCCAAAATGGTGTCACTTGTGGGGGGTTTCCACTGTTTAGGCACATCAGGGGCTCCCCAAATGCAACATGGCGTCCGCTAATTATTCAAGCAAATTTTACATTCAAAAAGTCAAATGGCGCTCCATCCCTTCCGAACCCTGCCGTGCACCCAAACAGTGGTTTTCCCCCACATATGGGGTATCTGCTTACTCAGGAGAAATTGCACAACAAACTGCATGGTGCAATTTCTCCTGTTGCCCTTATGAAAATGCAAAAGTGGGGGCTGAAAAACATTTTTGTGGGAAAAATGTGAAAATTTTATTTTTACGGCTCAATGTTATAAACTTCTGTGAAGCACCTGGGGGTTCAAGGTGCTCACCACACATCTAGATAAGTTCCCCGAACCCTGCCGTGCGCCCAAACAGTGGTTTTTCTTCACATATGGGGTATCTGCTTACTCAGGAGAAATTGCACAACAAATTTTGGGGTCCATTTTTTCCTGTTACCCCTGCAAAAAGAAAAAAAAAATGGGTCTAAAGTAACATTTTTGTAAAATAAGTTAAATGTTAATTTTTTTCTTCCACATTCCAAAAATTCCTGTGAAGCACCTGAAGGGTTAATAAAGTTCTTGAATGTTGTTTTGAGCACCTTGAGGGGTGCAGTTTTTAGAATGGTGTCACTTTTGGGTATTTTCTGTCATAAAGACCCCTCAAAGTGACTTTAAATATGATGTGGTCCCTAAAAAAATGGTTTTGTAAATTTTATTGGAAAAATGAGAAATCACTGGTCAACTTTTAACCCTTATAGCTCCCCAATAAAAAAAATGTTGGCTCCAAAATTGTGCTGATGTAAAGTATGCATGTGGGAAATGTTATTTATTAACTATTTTGTGTGACATATCTCTCTGATTTAAGGGCATAAAAATTCAAATTTTGAAAATTGCAAAATTTTCGCTAAATTTCCGTTTTTTTCACAAATAAATGCAAGTGATATTGAAGAAATTTTACCACAAACATGAAGTACAATATGTCACGAAAAAACATTCTCATAATCAGGGGGATCCGTTGAAGCGTTCCAGAGTAATTACCTCATAAAGTGACAGTGGTCAGAATTGTAAAATTTGGCCTGGTCATTAACGTGCTAACCACCTTGGATTGTAAAGGGGTTAATATCAGGGTTGGAAAATAATTTGGACTACGTTAATGTTTACATTACTATTATAAATGATCGGGCTGGAAAATGTAATTTATTAATGGTGCATGTCTAGTCTATAGTATTGCACTTCTTTCAGACTCTTGCAGGCTATACGCAAATAATTAACTAGTTATATGTTCTGTCAGGTGCAAGTCATTTAATCTGGCAAAAGAATTGCATAGGCATCTGTAGCTGGAGAAAGAGAAGATCCTTGGCTAAAAAAAATTGAAATGAGTTCTCCATAAGGACCACAATGTTTTGATAATTTTTCAGGCAGACATGGAAGTGAATCTAAAGAAAATTAGTTTGCATTTTTCAACAATAATTCTCCTTTTTATAGTCTCCACTGCTGATTTTGACCAGAAGAAAAATAAAACAACAAATATGAACCAATTTGGTCAAAAAACAGAACTGATGGAGCTGTCCCAATTTGGAAGAGTCTGTTAACAGATCAAAGTGTTCAGTGTTGAAGTGATATAAGTACAGATTGTACTTATTTAAAAACTTCTCATTCTAACCATACTTAAGCTATTGCCTATTACCTGCACATAATTCTGCATCCTATATATGATGAGACAGGAGTATGATTGGCCATAGAGATAATTAGTGGCACTGCAGCTCACTGAAGTGACTAAACTTGAGCTGCAATGCTTGTTGTGCTGGTTTTGTCTCTACAATATTACATTTACAGAGATAAGTCAAAGACAAGCAAAATACCCAAATAACTGGAAGTAAATGGATAAATTGCACAGTGCAAAAATAATGATAAATAATAAAGGGTATTTAGTTAACATAATTTTGATCAAAGTAATGTAAAAGCCATCCTACCATGTCACGGTAACCCTTATGGGACAGTCCTAACTCTAATATTAAAACCTTAACATTTGTCAAGTGACATGTATATGGATAAGGGCAGAGAGACTGAACCCCTAGTAGAAACATAGACCTGAGAGGCAGAATGAACCTTTCAGCTCAGACAAAGGGCAGCCACACCCTTATATGCACTAAAGCAAACTAAAATACAAAGAAAAAACCTGGGAGTCTGAACTGAAACGTAAATTGATGTGCATGCAAAATGTAAATGCATGTTCACATAAGGCCACTAGACAGAGAAAAACCAAAGACAAGCAAAATACCCAAATAACTGGAAGTAAATGGATAAATCACACAATGCAAAAATAATGATAAATAATAAAGGGTATTTAGTTAACATAATTTTGATCAAAATAATGTAAAAGCCATCCCACCATGTCACAGTAACCCTTATGGGACAGTCCTAACTCTAATATTAAAACCTTACCATTTGTCAAGTGACATACATATGGATAAGGGCAGAGAGACTGAACCCCTAGTAGAAACATAGACCTGAGAGGCAGAATGAAGCTTTCAGCTCAGACAAAGGGCGGCCACACCTTTATATGCACTAAAGCACACTAAACTACAAAGAAAAAAACTGGGAATCTGAACTGAAGCGTAAATTGATGTGCATGCAAAATGTAAATGCATGTTCACATAAGGCCACTAGACAGAGAAAAACCAAAGACAAGCAAAATACCCAAATAACTGGAAGTAAATGGATACATCGCACTGAAGTGACTAAACTTGAGCTGCAATGCTTGTTGTGATGGTTTTGTCTCTACAATATTACATTTACATTTCAAAACGTTCCTTAATATTGAGCAATTTTTTTTCTATACTTCAAGTCAAGACTATTTTAATTAGTCACCAATTTTCACCATGACTTTTTCTGCATCTTTTCTATAGCCAACTAAGCCTAAACCAAAGTTCCGTGCTTTTAAGCTTGACAAGATCCAAGCGGCAGAGGCTACATTATCTATAACACCAGAGGACCAGGCCGTGTTCAGAGGGTTTTCATTTGTCAACTAGAAAACCCTCAACAAGACACCTGCTCAATAATATCAGAGCAAGCTGCATACCTGAGCTTCCAGAAGATCATGCAGAGAAGAGCAGAAGATCGGATATCCAACATCATCAGGGACCTCCCCATCGATAACTATAAGTGATAAATATAGATAAAAATACGTAAGAAAGAATAAGTATAAGTAAGAAAAGATAAGAAAAGATAAGTATAGGTAAAAAAGTATAGGTAAATATAAGAATAGATAAGTAAGGATAAGTGTAGGTACAAGAGGATAAGTATAGGAAAAAAAGATAAATATAGGTAAGAAAGAATAACTATATGTAAGTATTGGTAAGAAAATATAAGAATAGGTAAATATAGGTAAGAGAGGATAAGTATAAGTAAAAATGATAAGTACAGGTAAGAAAGGGCAAAAAAGGATAATTATAAGTAAATATAGGTAGGAAAGAATAAGTATAGGTAAATATAGGAAAAATGATAAGTATAGATAAATACAGGAAAGAAATGGTAAGCATAGGTAACAAAAAATAAGTATGCATAAAAAAGGATAAGTAGAAGTAAAAAGGATAAGTGTAGCTAAATATAGGTAAGAAAAGATAATTATAGGAAAAAAAGATCAGTCTAGTTAAGATAAAAATATTGGCAGGAAAGGATAAGTCTAGGTAAGAAAATATAAGTATATGTAAGGATAATTACTGGTAAAAAAGAATAAGTATATTTAACATCCGATCAATAAAAAAAGGATAAGCATAGGTAAGTAATGATAAATATTGGTAGACAAGGATAGGTATGAGTAAAAAAGTATAAATATATGTTAAAAAGGTTATGTATATGAAAGTATATGTAATGAAGGATAATTAGAGGTAAGTAGAAGTAAGAAAGGATAAGTATAATTAAAAAAGGAAAAATATAGGTAAGAAAGGAGAAGCATATTTAAAATGTAATTAAAAAAGTATAGGTAAAAAGGAGAAGTATAGATAGGAAAGAATTAGTATAGGTAAAAAAGGATAAGTACTGTTAAAAAAGGATAACTATATTTAGCATTCAGTTAAAAAAATAAAAATGGATGAGCATAGGTAAGTAAGGAAAAGTTTATGTAAGAAAGGATAAGCATAAGTATGTAAGAATAAGTATAGGAAAGAAGCACCAATTCTCAATAATTAACCAGTGTAAGCCGCCCTTAGTTAGACATACGCTTTAAATAGTCTAAATATAAAAATAAGACAAACATATATATTAGATATGTATGAAATATTCCATGTAAAGGTGTGACAGGGCCCCATCCAGAGCTGACACTGCAGTGAACCAGGGATTAGCCGATCGCCAGTATGTGGGTCAGGAAGGAATTTTTCCCCACACATGGGGTTGTTTTGCCTTCCTCTGGTTCACATCCTTTTTATGCAGCAAATCTAAAAATGGCACTGGATGATTAAATAAAACTAAATTGGATAATAGATAAGAATAAAAATTAATGAACTCTATTCATTGTGTCGGTGTATTCTTTATATTCTGCTCATTCTGCTGTCACTATTATTTTGATTTTGGACTGTTGTAGTGAATGTTACAAGCAGTAGGGAATTAAAAGTTAATCTGATTTTTTTTTTCGGGAATCTGAGTCACATGATCTCGCTGCCGATTCTTTCCCATCATGACAGTGATGTTATGGCCATCTTTCATATGGATTTCTCAGACCAATGTCACTGCCCCAATATGCACCACATTATCAATTACATGTTGTACATAGGATAGGGCTAGCATCATCAGCTACTGCTCTGTAACCCAAGTGTAGTCTCCTCCATTAAAGTCCCTGCATATCACAGATCAGGGACAGTGTGAAAACACAGGGGTCAGTGGGTGCTCTTGTCCGCTAGCCCAGTGGTCTTTAGAAAGATTGCATGGACAAGGGCTCATACCACTGAACGCCCACTCTCTTTTACCATGGGTAGAACATTACTCAGACAACACAGGGTGATGGTAAACAGTGTGGCAATAATTTATTGAACCACCAACAATCAATAACATATAAAACAGTCTCAACAACTACACAAGATGGGGCAAATTACAGAGACTCACCCTTCCGCTGGCTTGCCAGGATTTGGGCAGTGTAACCTCATTTAAACCCCGTGGTTTCAATGTGTCCAGTTTGTATATCATCTATCCAATTGACTCAGTGATAGGGATATGGGCAATGTTGGATGCATGTGCATACACTTGTCAGTTTTTCACTATAAATATACATTTTTCTACAATCATGTCTTCCTTGTTAGTACCATCTTATGATTATATCCTTCTTAAAAAGGCAGCTAAACAACGTCCACCAACTATCAGATACTTCCACGGTCTAGAGGTACTGACCATGGATGTTGTCTTTATATGGTATAGGGTGCCAAGAGATAACGGGTTCGAATCATCATACACAAAAAAATATTTTATTTTTACATCATGGAACTTATGTAGAAGACGTTTCAATTTTTATTTCAATTTTATACAATACTCATTACTTTTTTAAAATTGTTCTCTTAATGACGCTAATAGACACTTTTTTAAGGAATATGTAAAGGTTTAATTTTTAAATGAAAACGGTTGCTGGTGCCTTGGAGCCAGTTTTTTTCACTTTCCATGTGTATATACGTTCTCTGCTGTTAACATCTCTTAAGCTATGCACTTGATGAAGTGGACAGGACGTCCACGAAACGTGTCTGTTTTTAGCTTGTCAAAAGAATAAATCCACAACACAAGTCCTGGATTCTATATAATATGTTCTAACCTAGGAGCGCGGAACTACCGACACCTTTCATCTTTTCCTTTACAGTGTAAAGTTGTAATTGCAGTAAACTGAACTGGCAACAACACCACAAACGTGAAAGCAAATGAGTGGCATGTGCCCAGGATTTTGGGACCAGAAAAAAATCATCAAAGCAAGAGAAAATGCAGTGAAATTATTTTCAACACAAAAACTTTTCAGGTTAAGAATTTTTCAACTCATAGAAAACCCCTTTAAACACTCAACAGTCTAATAAAAGAGTATTTCAACCTTAAGTAGTTATTGCCTATCCACAGGATATGTCATCACTGTCTGATAGATGCACTCCAATTTCCAATAAAAAGAGAGATGGCCATGAATATTTGTGGTCCTCTTCATTAATTTCCATGGAAGTTACGGAATAGATGTAAAAGCAGGATAGGGAACGCCCATTATGAAAAAAGGTGTGGAGTACAAATGTGAAAATGGCATTTGTCAGACATTCATGGCATATTCTGTGGACGCAAATGTCTAAGATGGAAATACTCCTTAAAAGTTGATCTGTCAGCAGCTTTCACATTACGCACTGCAAAACTCATTAATTATGTCTTTTAAATCTGATGAAACTGGTGTAATATTCATGAAAATCAATATCAAATGGCTGTCTAATTCTCAAATGTAAAAGAGCATTTTATGACTTCAGCTAGATCTAGACTCATAACAAATCATTTTCAAATTAGGCAGGAAAACTTTCACATAGCATTATACAGATTTTCTTGAAGGGAATCTGTCACCCCCTGGGACGTTTTAAACCTATTACTATGGGCATACAAGTGACAGAATTGTTAAAATAGTCTTACCTGTATGCCTCATAGCTGCTGTCTTGTTTTTTATAAATCATCTTTTAATCCTTTATGTTAATGAGTTCTTCCAGACTCTGTGGTGGTGCCTGGAAGAAAACTCCTGCCTCTGGTGTTCATTTGCATACCACCTTCCTCCCATCAACAGCACAGTGCCATGTGACATGTAGTTGTGGGCCTGCAATGGCACGATTATGTTTACCTTTTCCACCCTTCAGTAGCAGTGACTCGCAGGCGCCTGTGCAGAAGAACTATGAAGCAAATGCCCATTGAAGGGCGGAAAAGGTAAGTATAATCGCACTATTGCAGGGCGCAGGCTCGGGATTCAGGGGCCACAACTAGCTTTCGGCATGGCACTGTAGAGGTTGAGGACTTGATCAGACAGATCAACTCCCCCCATATTTTTATTGTACCCCAGTACACAGTCTGGTTTGCGGACCTGTGTATAAGTACCTCATACAGTGGTGGGGGTGCTGCCATCACCATGTACAAGAAAAGGATATCCCACCAGCATGTTGTTGCTAAATTGGGCTCTACTCTCACCCTTTCTCAGCAGCTGCCCAATTAGTGACCTTAGTAGTCCTCTCTGAGTTTTTCAGACAGTACTAAATACTGTGGTAGCTCTATCAGAAAGGAATATGAAGAGATGGATGCTGGTATAAAAGTTTTCTATGTAGCAGTGATAACTTTGAACCAGCAGTGGGTGCACCAAATCCCACACAATTTCCCTACTCACTCCCAGGACGGGGGGCATTCAGGGGATTGAATCCGGGTGTCCTTCCCTTCATAAACCCTAAATCTGTGGGTGTACCCTGATGTACTCTCGCACAGCTTGTAGAGTTTAATTCCGTACCTTGCCCTAGATAGGTATTGCCAGAATTTGAGCCTCCCCTTGAAATGTATTAGAGACTCATCCACACAGATGTCATTTTGGGGAATGTACACTTCAGCAAACTCATTGCTGAAGTGATCAATGACCGGCTGAACTTTGAAAAGTCGGTAAAAGTTGAGGTCATCTCGGGGTGGACGCTGTGCATTATTATCGTTGTAATGCAAAAATTTGTGGATGGACTCAAAGCGTTTACAGGTCACACAGGTGGAACATCAACACTCCAATATTGCTGAAGTTCTGGGATCGTCACTATCCCCATGTAAAAAAACAAGGCCCCATCATTTCTACTGCATCTATGGGAGTCCAGTTAGAAAATGATGAATTGGGTTTTGGGCCATATAAATTTGTCTGGGGCACCATGAGGTTTACAAAATTCTCAGAGAAAAAGACTTTGAAAAAGTTGATTTCTGTGAGGCCGGTAGTGTCAAATTGGATTCCCGATTGCGCCACAAAATCAGGAATTTATGTTTCGTAATCTTCGGGGGTGAGGTTTATAAGGGGTCACTGACAGTGGGCGCTGGCTCATTTGCTGTCCTGGGGAGTCTGCGTGGCAGTTCGGTATCACTTGAGTTATAGGAGGGTGGAAAAGGAAGGAAGGTGGCATCCTCTCCCTCACTATAGGAAATGGTATGAGGAACTGTTAGAGGATTTAGGAATGTTTAGCTTGCAAAAGAGATAACTGAGAGGAGACTTACTAGCTGTCTACGAAAATCTCAAGGCCTCTCACATTGTAGAGGGATCAGGTATATTCTCATTTGCACAAAGAAAAACTAGAAGCAATGGGATGAAACTGAATGGGAGAAGATACAGATTAGATATTAAAAAAAACTTTTTGACAGTGAGGACGCACGCATGGATGTGGTGCAAAACAGGGAAAAAAAAATGGACAGGGAAAAAATGTCCTGGCCAAAAGCGAACACAGACGCTGATCAGTGATGTGCGTCACTGATCAGTTGTTCACTGGCTGCAGGACACACGCATGGAGGTGGTGCAAAGGGGGGAAGGAGAGAAAATGAACAGGAAGAAAAGTCCAGGCCAAAAGTGAGCAAGGACGCTGATCAGTGATGTGTGTCACTGATGAGCACTCGGCGACTGTAGGATGCATTATTGTGTATTAGCATGCTTATGATTTCATGATATGGAGGAGGCAAACAATATGTATGTATTGTTATATTGATTTTACCAAGAATTATGTCTCCACGGCTGCGCGTCCTTTATTCACATAGCCATTTGCACTGTGCACATTTTCTTCCATTGCCTGTTTATTATTTTTATTATTATTTATTATTATTATAGCGCCATTTATTCCATGGCTCTTTACATGTGAAATGGGGTATACATAGCAAAAACACTTACAATAATTTTAACAAAACAAGTTAGCGACTGGTACAGGAGGAGAGAGGATCCTGCCCGCGAGGGCTCACAATCTACGACGAATGGGTGAGGAAATAGTAGGTGAGGGTAGAGCTGGTCGTGCAGCAGTATGGTGGAGCGGTGGTTACTGCAGGTTGTAGGCTTGTTATTTTTTTTTAATAAATAAAGATTAATTTCATTAATATATATTGTGGCCTGTGATCGTTTTTTGTTCTTTTTGTGCTTTGCATATGTCTGCATATGTTTGTGTGTGTGCACATTTCTGCGACCCTTATACGTGCAAGTCTGCATGTGTATACGTGAGTGCTTGTGCGTATCTGCATGTGAATGACCGTGTTTGTGCGTGACTGTCTGTGTACATATTGTATATAGGGTGCTATGTGCGGCCTCATGCTGTTTCTGGGGAGCGCAGTGCGGCCTCATGCTGCATCTGGGGAGCGACATGCGACTTCATGTTTTGTCTGCAGAGCGCCATGCGACCTCATGCTGTATCTGGGGAGCGCTGTGCAGCCTCATTCTGTATCTGGAGAGCGCCGTGCGGCCTCCTGCTGTATCTGGGGAGCGCCGTGCAGCCTCATTCTGTATCTGGAGAGCACTGTGCGGCCTCCTGCTGTATCTGGGGAGCGCCGTGCAGTCTCATACTGTATCTGGGGAACGCCTTGCGGCCTCCTGCTGTATCTGGGGAGCGCCGTGCAGCCTCATACTGTATCTGGGGAACGCTGTGCAGCCTACTGCTTTATCTGGGGAGCGCCGTACAGCCTCATGCTGTATCTGGGGAACGCCGTGCGGCCTCCTGCTGTATCTGGGGAGCACCGTGCGGCCTCATGCTGTATCTGGGGAGCGACATGCGACTTCATGTTGTGTCTGCAGAGCGCCATGCGACCTCCTGCTTTATCTAGGGAGCGCCGTACAGCCTCATGCTGTATCTGGGAAACGCCGTGCGGCCTCCTGCTGTATCTGGGGAGCGCCGTGCGGCCTCATGCTGTATCTGGGGAGCGACATGCGACTTCATGTTGTGTCTGCAGAGCGCCATGCGGCCTCATGCTGTATCTGGGGAGCGACATGCGACTTCATGTTGTGTCTGCAGAGCGCCATGCGACCTCATGCTGTATCTGGGGAGCGCCGTGCAGCCTCATTCTGTATCTGGGGAACGCCGTGCGGCCTCCTGCTTTATCTGGGGAGCGCTGTGCGGCCTCATGCTGTATCTGGGGAGCGACATGCGACTTCATGTTGTGTCTGCAGAGTGCCATGCGACCTCATGCTGTATCTGGGGAGCGCCGTGCAGCCTCATTCTGTATCTGGGGAACGCCGAGCAGCCTCCTGCTTTATCTGGGGAGCGCCGTACAGCCTCATGCTGTATCTGGGGAACGCCGTGAGTCCTCCTGCTGTATCTGGGGAGCGCCATGCGGCATCATGCTGTATCTGGGGAGCGACATGCGACTTCACGTTGTGTCTGCAGAGCGCCATGCGACCTCATGCTGTATCTGGGGAGCACCGTGCAGCCTCATTCGGTATCTGGGGAGCACCGTGCGGCCTCCTGCTGTATCTGGGGAGCGCCGTGCAGCCTCATACTGTATCTGGGGAACGCCGTGCGGCCTCCTGCTTTATCTGGGGAGCGCCATACAGCCTCATGCTGTATCTGGGGAACGCCGTGCGGCCTCATGCTGTATCTGCGGAGCACCGTGTAGCCTCATGCTGTATCTGGGGAGCGCCGTGCGGCCTCATGCTGTATCTGGGGAGCGCCGTCCGGCCTTATGCTGTATCTGGGGAGCACCGTGCGGCCTCATGCTGTATCTGGGGAGCGCCGTGCGGCCTCATGCTGTATCTGGGGAGCGACATGCGACTTCATGTTGTGTCTGCAGAGCGCCATGCGACCTCATGCTGTATCTGGGGAGCGCCGTGCAGCCTCATTCTGTATCTGGGGAACGCCGTGCGGCCTCCTGCTTTATCTGGGGAGCGCCGTACAGCCTCCTGCTGTATCTGGGGTACGCCGTGCGGCCTCCTACTGTATCTGGGGAGCGCCGTGCGGCCTCATGCTGTATCTGGGGAGCGACATGCGACTTCATGTTGTGTCTGCAGAGCGCCATGCGACCTCATGCTGTATCTGGGGAGCACCGTGCAGCCTCATTCTGCATCTGGGGAACGCCGTGCGGCCTCCTGCTTTATCTGGGGAGCGCCGTACAGCCTCATGCTGTATCTGGGGAACGCCGTGTGGCCTCCTGCTGTATCTGGGGAGCTCCTTGCGGCCTCATGCTGTATCTGCGGAGCACCGTGTATCCTCATGCTGTATCTGGGGAGCGCCGTGCGTCCTCATGCTGTACCTGGGGAGCTCCGTGCGGCCTCATGCTGTATCTGGGGAGCGCCGTCCGGCCTTATGCTGTATCTGGGGAGCACCATGCGGCCTCATGCTGTATCTGTGGAGCCCTGTGCGGGATCCTGCTGTTTCTAGGGAGCATCGTTCGGTCTCATGCTGTATCTGGGGAGCACTGTGCGGCCTCATGCTGCATCTAGAGACCTACGTGCGGCCTCATGCTGTATCTGGGGAGCATTGTGCGGCCTCATGCTGCATCTAGAGAGCTACGTGCGGCTTCATGCTGTATCAGGGGAGAGGGTATTTGTACCATAAATAGTTTATTGCCTATCCACAGGATATGTCATCACTGTCTGATAGATGCACTCCAATTTCCAATGAATAGAGAGATGGCCATGAATATTCGTGCTCCTCATTATTGATTTCCATGGGAGTTCCGGAATAGATGTAAAAGCAGTATAGGGAACACCCATTCTGAAAAAAGGTGTGAAGTACAAATGTGAAAATGGCATTTATCTGACATTCATGGCATATTCTACAGACACAAATGTCTAAGATGGGAGTACACCTTAAAAGTTGATCTGTTAGCCACTTTCACATTACGCACTGCAAAACTCATTAATTATGTCTCTTAAATCTGATGAAACTGGTGTAATTATCATGAGAATCAATGTCAAATAGCTGTCTAATTCTCAACTTTAACCCCTTAACCCCCGAAGGTGGTTTGCACGTTAATGACCAGGACAATTTTTACAATTCTGACCACTGTCACTTTATGAGGTAATTACTCTGGAACGCTTCAACGGAGCCCCCTGATTCTGAGATTTTTTTTTCATGACATATTGTACTTCATGATTGTGGTAAAATTTCTTCGATATCACTTGCGTTTATTTGTGAAAAAAACGGAAATTTGGCGAAAATTTTGAAAATTTTGCAATTTTCAAAATTTGAATTTTTATGCCCTTAAATCAGAGAGATATGTCACACAAAAGAGTTAATAAATAACATTTCCCACATGTCTACTTTGCATCAGCACAATTTTGGAACCAAAATTTTTTTTTGTTAGGGAACTATAAGGGTTAAAAGTTGACCAGCGATTTCTCATTTTTCCAACAAAATTTACAAAACCATTTTTTTAGGGACCACATCACATATGAAGTCACTTTGAGAGGTCTTTATGACAGAAAATACCAAAAATTGACAGCATTCTAAAAACTGCACCCCTCAAGGTGCTCAAAACCACATTCAAGAACTTTATTAACCCTTCAGGTGCTTCACAGGAATTTTTGGAATGTGGAAGAAAAAAATGAACATTTAACTTTTTTCACAAAAATGTTACTTTAGACACAATTTTTTTTATTTTCACAGGGGTAACAAGAAAAAATGGACCCCAAAATTTGTTGTGCAATTTCCCCTGGGCACGCAGATACCCCATATGTGGGGAAAAAACACTGTTTGGGCGCACGGCAGGGATCGGAAGGGAAGGAGCGCCATTTGACTTTTTGATTGTAAAATTTGCTTGAATAATTAGCGGACGCCATGTTGCGTTTGGAGAGTCCCTGTGTGCCCAAACATTGGAGCTCCCCCACAAGTGACCCCATTTTGGAAACTAGACCCCCCAAGGCACCTATCTAGATGCATAGTGAGCACTTGGAACCCCCAGGTGCTTCACAAATTGATTCGTAAAAATGAAAAAGTGTTTTTTTTTTCACTTTTTCATTTTTACGAATCAATTTGTGAAGCACCTAGGGGTTCCAAGTGCTCATTATGAATCTAGATAGGTGCCTTGGGGGTTCTAGTTTCCAAAATGGGGTCACTTGTGGGGGAGCTCCAATGTTTGGGCACACAGGGACTCTCCAAATGCAACATGGTATCCGCTAACAAATTGAATGGAAAATCGTCTCAAATTGTTAGTGGACACCATGTTGCGTTTGGAAAGCCCCTGTGTGCCCAAACATTGGAGCTCCCCCACAAGTGACCCCATTTTGGAAACTAGACACCCCAAGGCACCTATCTAGATGCATTGTGAGCACCAGTTTCCTCCCACACTCCAAAGACATACTGATAGGGAATCTAGATTGTGAGCCCCAATGGGGACAGTGCCCATAATGTCTGTAAAGTGCTGTGGAATTAATGGCGCTATATAAATTAGTAAAATAAAGAAATAAAACATATAGCATTATACAGCCTTTCTTGAAGGGAATCTGTCACCCCCTGGGATATTTTAAACCTATTACTATGGGCATGCAGGTGACAGAATTGTTAAAATAGTCTTACAGATCAACTTCCCCCACATTTTTATTGTTCAGTACACAGTCTGGTTTGCGGACCTGTGTATAAGTACCTTGTACAGCTGTGGGGGTGCTGCCATCACCATGTACGGTGGTCAAGAAAAGGATATCCCACCAGCATGTTGTCGTTACTGTGGGCTCTGCTCTCACCTTTTCTGAGCAGCTGCCCAATTAGTGACTTAGGGAGTCCTCTCTGAATTTTGCGGAAAGTACCAAATACTGCGGTAGCTCTGGCAGACAGGAATATGAAGAGAGGGATGCTGGTATAAAAGTTATCTATGTAGAGGTGATAACTTTGATCCCGCAGTGGATGAACCAAATCCCACACAATTCTCCTACCCATTCCCAGGACAGGGGGGCATTCAGAGGATTGAATCCAGGTGTCCTTCCCTTCATAAACCCTAAATCTGTGGGTGAACCCTGAGGTACTCTCACACAGCTTGTAGAGTTTAATTCCGTACCTGGCCCTCTTACTGGGTAGGTATTGCTGGAATTTGAGCCTCCCCTACATTTCAGTATTATGAACTCATCCACACAGATGTCACTTTGGGGAATGTAAACTTCAGCAAACTTATTGCTGAAGTGATCAATGACCGGCTGAACTTTGAAAAGTCGGTCAAAGTTGGGGTCATCTCGGGGTGGACGCTGTGCATAATCGCTGTAATTAGTGATGAGCGAGTATGTTCTGTTAACCCTTTCGGCGAGTATGCTCGGGCCGAGCACCGAGTAGTTACAGTTGCTCGGTGTTATGTTTGAATCACTCCCGTGTGCATGATTTGCGACTGTTTGACAGCTTTAGTACATGTAAGGAATGTCTATTTCTTACACATTCCTCACATGTATTAAAGTTGTCAAACAGTCGCAAATCATGCACACGGGAGTAATTCAAACATAACACCGAGCATACTCGCCAAAAAGGTTAACAGAACATACTCGCTCATCACTAGTTGTAATGCAAAAATTTGTGGATGGACTCAAAGCGTTTACAAGTCATAGCCATGTGAAACATCAACACTCCAATATTGCCGAAGTTCTGGGTTCTACACAATCCTCATATGAAGAACAATACCCCATCATTTCTACTGCATTTATGGGAGTCCAGTTAGAAAATGATGAAGTGGGGTTTTGGGCCAAAAATTTTGGGCATATAAATTTGTCTGGGGCACCACGAGGTTTACAAAATCCTCAGAGAAAAAGACTTTGAAAAAGTTGATTTCTGTGAGGCTGGTAGCGTCAAATTCAATTCCTAATTGCACCACAAAATCAGGAATCTGTATTTTGTAATCTTCGGGGGTCAAGTTCGTAGGGGGTCACTAACGGTGGGCGGTGGCTCATTTGCGGTCATGGGGAGTTTGTATGGCAGTTCGGTATCTCTTGAGGAATAGGAGGGGGAGAATAAAGGAAGGTGGCATCCTCTCCCTCACTATGAGGAATGGTATGAGGAACGGTTAGAGGATTTGGGAATGTTTAGCTTGCAAAAAAGAAGACTAAGAGGAGACTTAATAGCTGTTTACAAATATCTCAAGGCCTATCACACTGTAGAGGGCTCAGCTACATTCTCATTTGCACAAAGAAAGGCTACAAGCAATCGGATGAAACAGAATGGGAGACGGTACAGATTACATTTTAGAAAAAACGTTTCAACAATGAGGGTGATTAACGAGTAGAACAGGCTGCCATGAGAGGTGGTGAGTTTTCCTTCAGTGGAAGCCTGTAAGTTGTAGGAGGCACGCACGGATGTGGTGCAAAATGGGGGAAAAAATGAACAGGGAAAAAAAAAGTCCTGGCCAAAAGCAAGCACAGATGATGATCAGTGATGTGCATCACCGATCAGTGGCTCACTGGCTGCAGGACACACGCATGGAGGTGGTACAAAGGGGGGGGAGGAGAGTAAATGAACAGGAAAAAAAGTCCTGGCCAAAAGCGAGCACGAACTCTGATCAGTGATGTGTGTCACTGATCAGCGCTCAGCGACTGTAGGACGCACAAAGAAACTGCCAAAAATAGAAAGATCAGCTACTGATCGGCGATCAAATACTGATCAAAGCTCGGCGGCAGAGGTGGGAGTGGGGAAGGGGTTGGAGAGAGGGGGTAAAGATGGTGAAGGGTGTTAAATGGTTAATTATGGAAATTCATTTGGAATGTTAATTAATAATCAATAATCATTTTTCTTAAATCTGAGTTCTATGCCTCAGCCATCGTGTCTACTTGACATGCGCTATTTGTGTGTGTATTTTTGGTTCACTACCATATGTAGAACAGGTGTGCCATACGACTGGCTATAAAAGCCCATGGTACAGAAAGGGAGGGCTCTCTTGCTCTGCCCATCCCACAAGACACAGAAGAAGAATCTTCATGCTGAGAAGTATCTGACATGTAGGCCTGGACACGTGCTGGACAAAGACATGATTTACCAGCCAGGATCCAAGGAAAGATGGGTGAATCTCAACAATTAAGCTAATTATGGACAAATGGACAATTACTTTATAACTAATTATTGTATGTACCTGCTGCAATCTGATTCTTTTTAATGGACAATCCAAGAATAAATTGATACATTTTTTTATAAGAATATCGTGATATTGATACTTTGCGAAGTCCTCAGTAGGAAAAATAATACAGAGAAGAGTATTATTTTACAATGGTGAGCCAGCCAGTCCTGTTTTTCATTTTTTTTAATTAAGTAAGTGAATTTCTTCCGTGAACACGGGGGGAAGTCCTGTCGAGCTGAACAGCTGTTGTTCACGTGTCAGTAAATTCACTAATTTGTCACGAGAAGCAGAAAGAAGCCTACAGACTGAGGACTAACGGGAAGCAGAGGTACTAACAAGGAACAGAATCAGACGAACTGAAGACAGGACGTGCTGATAAAGAAAAGTTAAGGAATCTTAAGGTAAGCAAAATATGGATATAATTTTTTCTTTTGCTAAACAAAGTAATATTAATTTCAAAGTTAATGTAGGAGATGACATAGAAGTTTTGTGGCTCAGTTTATACAAAGAATGTGAATTGCAGAATTTACAGTTAACTTCTAAATTGGTAAATAGAGAGAAACACAAATTGCGGAATATTCTACATCTTGTACAAGTATTTCATAATTTTGTACTTGAAAGTTCTAAGCAGGAAAATTGTGTAGAAATAGTGTCAGATAGTGACAATGATTCTGACTGTAATGTGGAAAATGAACAAGAAGTAAGACACGTGTCTGTAACTGAAGGTGACCTTGGGTCTGACCAAGAGACGGACATACAGAAACCTGACATGGGAGGAGACATGACTGACATACGAGAAACCGACATATTAGGTGATGTGGGAGGAGACGTGAGTGACGTAGGAGGAACGGACGTACAAGAGCCACTAAAAATATCAGAGAATTCAGGAATTACCCAGGCTCAACTACAAATTAAAATGAGGAAAAATTTACTAAAACTATACAAAATCATGCCAAAATATGATGTCAAAATCCATGCCTGTAGAAATTCAGAGATATTTGAGAGCTTCTCTGATAAGTTTGATTTATCCAATGAGGAGAGGAATCAATTATTTAAAATATGGATTCCTGTGACATTGTCCAGACGTTTACATTTAATGCCCTGTGAAAATGACTCTCCTAATGGATGGGAAAATGATTCGGACAGATTAAGATATTTGATTTATTGTGTCACAAAGGATTTTCCCAACATAGAAGATCTGCAGAAACTAAGGATTGGTAGGAAGGAATGTACATATACATTCATGTCCATATTTGAACGGTTGTACAAAGCTCTTATCAAAAATGGAAAAGTACAACATATGATAAAAACTTTTGTACAAAAATTCAAATTCCTAGATCCAGTATCTAGAGTTATAGCGTCACAAAAAGAATCCCTATTCAAATGTGTGCAGTTGCTGGATTCTGTTAGAAAACATGAGAATCGTGCAAAGAAAATAAATCAAGTTAATTTTATAAAACCAGAAAAGGTAAAATCTTACCAAAAGCCAATATCAAACTCTCCTAGACTGAGTCATCCCCATAGTGAACTCTATCAAATACGCAGGAGATTTCATATATGTTATAAGCCATATAAAATGATTGAAAGATCCATCTCTTCACAGAATGAGTTATTTCTCAGTCAGAACTGTGATTCTCTAAAAAGGAAAATGGCTGAAACTGATGAACAGAGACAGGTGAGACGACCGGCTCACAGTGACGTCATGGAATGTGGACAGAAGAACAGACAGTTCTCTGAGGTTTTGAAGGATAGAAAAATGTCTTTCCTAAATAGGGCGTTCCTGGAGATATTTGAGAGAGACAGAAGATTTGGTTTAGGGAGTGGCTAAGGAAAAACTGTAATTATAATGTTGTATCAAAATGTTATACAATGTCTCAATATTTATTTATAATCTTATGCAGTAAAATTGTAGTTACATAGTTTCTAGTAGTTCATGTATTTATATATATATATATATATATACACTTGTCTAAGTAGAGATTGTGTATAATTGTATTTATATATATGTTTATAAAATATATATATATATTAATTAATAAATTAGAACTTCATATATAAATTTAAGTAACAATATTTTGAATTACATTAGAACCAACCAATATATGTATAAGATATTTAAATAATTCTGTTTCTGTATGAATTTGATATTTAATTTTGTTTTCTTATATTTCCTTAGAGTTTTCATTCCAAAGCAGGATTTGATCAAACAACTCTAAAATGGATTTATTTCTTTAGTCACACAGGAAGTGGAAAAAATTGCATGATTTTATGAATATAACATTTTAAAATAATAACAATATAACTAGTTGGATTATTATGTGTAGCACTTATGAATTAATATTTTCTGTGCATGAAGTGTTCGTTTTAACCAGCAGCCTTTACAGCATGACGTGTGACAGCTGCGGCCTTTGAACTTTGAGCTAATAGTATAGATCCCATTCATTCTATTTTCAGCTGATGTAACTTAAGACCGGACAGCCAGTGAGTAAAAAAAAAAAGGAACCTAAGGACATTTCTATTTTTTTGCAAGACAAAAGTTTTTTTTTCAAGTGTTTGAAATTTCAAATACTTACTCTCATATTATATAATATGTATTTGGGGAATATTCAAAGAAATATTGATATGACAATGCGCATTAATAAATTGGGATACAACAATTTTGGGTTAAATATATATATATATATAAAACTTCTTATGTGGAATGTTTGAGTTGAACAGATCTGTGAAGGTGACAGATGAGTAAATCAGCAGCTGCTAAGTGTGATTGATGTGACAGAGGCCTCGTACGTTTGTATGTTTGGAAAAAAAAATGTTTCTTTATGTGAAGGTACAAAAATATATTTAATTCTGAGAAAAAATATAATACATAATTAGGTATTATCTACATAATATATATATGACGCGCCCCCTGGGCCATATTCTTTAGGGGGAATATCCGGAGCCGGATCAGATGGGAGTTGTAGTCTTCCGAGTGGCTGTGACCCGGTCCGTGCCCAGGGTGTCAAACTGAGTTGTATGTGGCAGTCCTACAGATGTTGCTAAGTTCTTAATGTCGACTACGCCACCCGTTGTGTTGCGGTCACTGTGGCCGCCGCTGCAGCAGGGTCCGCTGAGGCTGATGGTGTAAGTGCAGCTTTGATGATATAACCCCCAACGGGTGGGGTATAGCCTCAGGGGGATCAGGTGCAGAGGATGGGGGTTGTGGTGATGCAGTGTAGACGGCAATCAGAGACAGAGTCGGGTTATGCAGTTTAGGATGTTTACTCACTGCTGATGTTCTGGTCACTCCAGCTTCGAGTGACCTCCCGAGCCGTGCTGCGTCCACCAGGTTCTGGATCCAGCCAACCCCCAAATAAGTCCGGAGCGTGACCCTGAGCTCTCCTTCTGTCCGTTCTCTGGCCGTCCCCACTATTGATCCACCCAGGTCCAGCTCCCTCGGGCCTTCTGTTGGGAGACCCTTGGCCTCGGGTTCCCTGACCCTCCACGTGGTATGCCTTCGTGGTGGATGTGGTGGGTGACCGTGACAAACGCTGCCCACGGTCTCCGGTCTCTGGCTGGGGTGTGTTTTTGCCCCCACCAGCTTGGGTTCCGGTACCCTGTGCCGACTCTTCACCCGGGGATTTAAGTTGGGTTCTTGGAGTCCTTTTCTGCTGTTTCCCCCTCTGGGTCTCTCTCTCTCTTCTCCTCTCTCACTCTGGGTCTTTCTTCTCCTCTGCTCGCTGACTTCCTCTCTGCAACTCACCCTGTTCTTAGTTGGTGCCCACCTTATATACACCCTCTATGTGTGAGCTCAGGTGACCAGCACCCAATGAGCTCCTATCTTTACCCAGGCTGCTCCCCCTATCTGCCCCTACACTACTTGGGATGTACCACCCCCCTCCCACTCCAGCCAGGAACAGACTCGGTCGTACCTGCACATTTCTAAGTGGGAGTACCGTCGGTCTGCTCCTCGGAAATGGGATGTATGCAGTGCATGCAGCCTACCGAGCTCAGTTCCACACTCCTTCCTTACTCGGGAGTGGAATATCACACCTCTGGGTTGAGGTGCAATACCCCTGTAGCAGCCGAATCCTCAGGGTGCTACATTCCCCCCTGGTAAATCACAGCACGTCCTCGGGCTGTAAGACATAACACCAAAAACATACAAAATTTTTCATAAACATATAAAATATATAAAACATTATATATATAAAACTTTCTCGTCGCCTCTGGCTCCTCCTCCGGTCACTGTGCAACGTGTGACCGGGTACAGTGCGACAGTCTTTCTAGAAAACATGGTTTTCCTATAAAACCGGTAGGGGGCCCTTTAGGAAGCGCAACTATGTACAAGGGTATGGCCGCTCTCAGTCCTCGGCCAGTTAAGGAGGGAAAGGGAATGGCTGCTCACAGTCCTCAGCCTGTGGAATTAAGGGTAAACGGGTAAACAGTTCACTCAGCTGGTCCCAACGGGGACTATATTTGCAGTAACAGTTTCTTTATACCCCGATCGGGTAACTATTTACAGCACCTGCTCCGCTGTACCCAACAACGTCTTCCTCCTGCTCCTTCTTTGGGGATCTCAGCTTCAGACCCGTCCGGATCCTCTTGCTCTTCCTCCTCACATCGCAGCTCCTCCTCCGTCAGGCAATGCACATGGAGGGCGTAAGGTCCTTTGGCACACTTGTGCCGGGTAAAGGTGACCTCGTCCCCGATGTAAAGGTCACGACCTCTGTGCCCCTCCGGCAGATGGGACTCCACGTCTCTGCGCGTGACAAAGACGTCGCCGGGGGTGTTGTTGTCTCTGATGAAGCCCCACCCATGCTGCAGGTTAAACTTTATTACAGTCCCGGGGGTACGGGGACTGTGCGCTGCACGGGGGTCCCTCCTGGTTCGGCTCTTCTGCTCGGCGCTCCTTATTTGGGCCTGTTGTTCCCGGACCCGCCTCTCTCTCCGCTCCCTCGCAAACTCCTCGAGCTGCTGTCGGCAACACTCAGCACGCTCCGCTGCAGCTGCCCTGGTTTCCTGAGTGAACCCCATTAGGTCTTCTCCGGTGGGGTCCCACTCAAATTGGGCCTCTTCAAGCAGGGGCGAGATCCTTATCACGGGCTTCGGAGCCGGAATCAGGGGTGCACACATGGCCCCAACTCTCCTCTGGTGCTCCAGTTCATAATACCTCTGAGGCCAGATGAAAGGCTGCCCGTCCGGCCACGTGTGCTGGGCAAACAAGTCCTCTCCCAGACGCGGCACCCTTGGTTTTACGGGTGCGGGCGCGGTGGTGGTGGCGCCCGGGTTGCCCAGGCCTTGCGGCCAGGCCTGGGGCACCTGGAAGGTGAAGGGCACCGTTAGGACGGCGGCGCCCTGGGCTACCTGGCCTTGCGGCCAGGCCGGAGGCTCCGCGGAGGTAGGGGGCGTTGTTGGTGATGCGACGCCCGGGAATTCTAGGCCCTGCGACCAGGCTGGTGTTACTTCCTGCTTGGTCACGCTCGGGGTCGGTGCGTGTGATGTCACAGGGGTCGCGGCGGCGGCTTCCGGTTGGGGCCTAGTCTGCGTCGGTGACATGGCGTTTTCGGGCACAGCAGGGGGACTTTCGGGCTCTGCGACGGGGAGCTGGGGCAGGCAAGCGGTGTCCTGATTTGGGGTATAGACGTCCCCTTTACCTGCCTCCATGCGTTCGGCTCCCTTCTCGGCGCCGTCTCCGGCCTTGGGTCCTCCCGCGCCGTCCTCAGAGGCGGTCTGTCTCCTCATCTTGGCTGGCGTGCTCCGGGTCTTGGTTTGCTGGGCCATCTCTCGGCTCCACTCCGCCAATGTCTCTCGCTGTACCCGGGCCATCCTCCGTGCGAGGCCCTCCAGGGCAGTCTGTGCACACTCCCGGTCTCGGGGGAGCTGTGCAAGGACCTCCACTAGGCCTAGTGGGGTCGTGGTTTCTAGCAGGCTCCTGACCAACGGGTCGGTGCTGCTCTGCTCTTCTTCCAGCAGGCTCCTGGCCAGCGGGCCGGTGCTGCTCTGCTCTCTCGCCATCTCCGGGTGAGCTCCTCTGCTACTCCTTTCCAGGCTTCCTGCCTCCGGGTGCGCTCGCTCCAGACTGCTCCAGGCGGCACCCATCTTCGTTCTTTTCTTTCGTCTCCTCCCACTTCGAGGGCGGTCCCGGGGCCACTGGGTGACTGTCAGCTCCAGGGGCGGTTCTTTCACGCTGACAGACACCTCTAGCATCACAGTCTCTGTTGGTGGGGGCGGTTTCCACTTTTGGCGCCATTTTCGGTCCTGGCCCATGATGGGAGGTGGCCTCTCGCCACCCTCTGGCACGCCCATAATGGCGTCCGCTCTTCCAAGGCGGGAAACCTTTGGAAATGGCGGGAAACTCTGCAGATGGCGGGAAAAAGTTGTTAATGGCGGACACCCGGCGGGAATCGACTGGTGATGGGGTCCGATGGCGGGGACCCTCCGGAACCGGCAGGAGACTTCTTTTTGAGGTAAACTCGTTCTTTCTTTCAGGCACGCAGTACCCGGTTGTTGTGGGCACGTAATCCTGCCGACTACGCCAAAGTTGACGCGCCCCCTGGGCCATATTCTTTAGGGGGAATATCCGGAGCCGGATCAGATGGGAGTTGTAGTCTTCCGAGTGGCTGTGACCCGGTCCGTGCCCAGGGTGTCAAACTGAGTTGTATGTGGCAGTCCTACAGATGTTGCTAAGTTCTTAATGTCGACTACGCCACCCGTTGTGTTGCGGTCACTGTGGCCGCCGCTGCAGCAGGGTCCGCTGAGGCTGATGGTGTAAGTGCAGCTTTGATGATATAACCCCCAACGGGTGGGGTATAGCCTCAGGGGGATCAGGTGCAGAGGATGGGGGTTGTGGTGATGCAGTGTAGACGGCAATCAGAGACAGAGTCGGGTTATGCAGTTTAGGATGTTTACTCACTGCTGATGTTCTGGTCACTCCAGCTTCGAGTGACCTCCCGAGCCGTGCTGCGTCCACCAGGTTCTGGATCCAGCCAACCCCCAAATAAGTCCGGAGCGTGACCCTGAGCTCTCCTTCTGTCCGTTCTCTGGCCGTCCCCACTATTGATCCACCCAGGTCCAGCTCCCTCGGGCCTTCTGTTGGGAGACCCTTGGCCTCGGGTTCCCTGACCCTCCACGTGGTATGCCTTCGTGGTGGATGTGGTGGGTGACCGTGACAAACGCTGCCCACGGTCTCCGGTCTCTGGCTGGGGTGTGTTTTTGCCCCCACCAGCTTGGGTTCCGGTACCCTGTGCCGACTCTTCACCCGGGGATTTAAGTTGGGTTCTTGGAGTCCTTTTCTGCTGTTTCCCCCTCTGGGTCTCTCTCTCTCTTCTCCTCTCTCACTCTGGGTCTTTCTTCTCCTCTGCTCGCTGACTTCCTCTCTGCAACTCACCCTGTTCTTAGTTGGTGCCCACCTTATATACACCCTCTATGTGTGAGCTCAGGTGACCAGCACCCAATGAGCTCCTATCTTTACCCAGGCTGCTCCCCCTATCTGCCCCTACACTACTTGGGATGTACCACCCCCCTCCCACTCCAGCCAGGAACAGACTCGGTCGTACCTGCACATTTCTAAGTGGGAGTACCGTCGGTCTGCTCCTCGGAAATGGGATGTATGCAGTGCATGCAGCCTACCGAGCTCAGTTCCACACTCCTTCCTTACTCGGGAGTGGAATATCACACCTCTGGGTTGAGGTGCAATACCCCTGTAGCAGCCGAATCCTCAGGGTGCTACATTCCCCCCTGGTAAATCACAGCACGTCCTCGGGCTGTAAGACATAACACCAAAAACATACAAAATTTTTCATAAACATATAAAATATATAAAACATTATATATATAAAACTTTCTCGTCGCCTCTGGCTCCTCCTCCGGTCACTGTGCAACGTGTGACCGGGTACAGTGCGACAGTCTTTCTAGAAAACATGGTTTTCCTATAAAACCGGTAGGGGGCGCTTTAGGAAGCGCAACTATGTACAAGGGTATGGCCGCTCTCAGTCCTCGGCCAGTTAAGGAGGGAAAGGGAATGGCTGCTCACAGTCCTCAGCCTGTGGAATTAAGGGTAAACGGGTAAACAGTTCACTCAGCTGGTCCCAACGGGGACTATATTTGCAGTAACAGTTTCTTTATACCCCGATCGGGTAACTATTTACAGCACCTGCTCCGCTGTACCCAACAACGTCTTCCTCCTGCTCCTTCTTTGGGGATCTCAGCTTCAGACCCGTCCGGATCCTCTTGCTCTTCCTCCTCACATCGCAGCTCCTCCTCCGTCAGGCGATGCACATGGAGGGCGTAAGGTCCTTTGGCACACTTGTGCCGGGTAAAGGTGACCTCGTCCCCGATGTAAAGGTCACGACCTCTGTGCCCCTCCGGCAGATGGGACTCCACGTCTCTGCGCGTGACAAAGACGTCGCCGGGGGTGTTGTTGTCTCTGATGAAGCCCCACCCATGCTGCAGGTTAAACTTTATTACAGTCCCGGGGGTACGGGGACTGTGCGCTGCACGGGGGTCCCTCCTGGTTCGGCTCTTCTGCTCGGCGCTCCTTATTTGGGCCTGTTGTTCCCGGACCCGCCTCTCTCTCCGCTCCCTCGCAAACTCCTCGAGCTGCTGTCGGCAACACTCAGCACGCTCCGCTGCAGCTGCCCTGGTTTCCTGAGTGAACCCCATTAGGTCTTCTCCGGTGGGGTCCCACTCAAATTGGGCCTCTTCAAGCGGGGGCGAGATCCTTATCACGGGCTTCGGAGCCGGAATCAGGGGTGCACACATGGCCCCAACTCTCCTCTGGTGCTCCAGTTCATAATACCTCTGAGGCCAGATGAAAGGCTGCCCGTCCGGCCACGTGTGCTGGGCAAACAAGTCCTCTCCCAGACGCGGCACCCTTGGTTTTACGGGTGCGGGCGCGGTGGTGGTGGCGCCCGGGTTGCCCAGGCCTTGCGGCCAGGCCTGGGGCACCTGGAAGGTGAAGGGCACCGTTAGGACGGCGGCGCCCTGGGCTACCTGGCCTTGCGGCCAGGCCGGAGGCTCCGCGGAGGTAGGGGGCGTTGTTGGTGATGCGACGCCCGGGAATTCTAGGCCCTGCGACCAGGCTGGTGTTACTTCCTGCTTGGTCACGCTCGGGGTCGGTGCGTGTGACGTCACAGGGGTCGCGGCGGCGGCTTCCGGTTGGGGCCTAGTCTGCGTCGGTGACATGGCGTTTTCGGGCACAGCAGGGGGACTTTCGGGCTCTGCGACGGGGAGCTGGGGCAGGCAAGCGGTGTCCTGATTTGGGGTATAGACGTCCCCTTTACCTGCCTCCATGCGTTCGGCTCCCTTCTCGGCGCCGTCTCCGGCCTTGGGTCCTCCCGCGCCGTCCTCAGAGGCGGTCTGTCTCCTCATCTTGGCTGGCGTGCTCCGGGTCTTGGTTTGCTGGGCCATCTCTCGGCTCCACTCCGCCAATGTCTCTCGCTGTACCCGGGCCATCCTCCGTGCGAGGCCCTCCAGGGCAGTCTGTGCACACTCCCGGTCTCGGGGGAGCTGTGCAAGGACCTCCACTAGGCCTAGTGGGGTCGTGGTTTCTAGCAGGCTCCTGACCAACGGGTCGGTGCTGCTCTGCTCTTCTTCCAGCAGGCTCCTGGCCAGCGGGCCGGTGCTGCTCTGCTCTCTCGCCATCTCCGGGTGAGCTCCTCTGCTACTCCTTTCCAGGCTTCCTGCCTCCGGGTGCGCTCGCTCCAGACTGCTCCAGGCGGCACCCATCTTCGTTCTTTTCTTTCGTCTCCTCCCACTTCGAGGGCGGTCCCGGGGCCACTGGGTGACTGTCAGCTCCAGGGGCGGTTCTTTCACGCTGACAGACAACTCTAGCATCACAGTCTCTGTTGGTGGGGGCGGTTTCCACTTTTGGCGCCATTTTCGGTCCTGGCCCACGATGGGAGGTGGCCTCTCGCCACCCTCTGGCACGCCCATAATGGCGTCCGCTCTTCCAAGGCGGGAAACCTTTGGAAATGGCGGGAAACTCTGCAGATGGCGGGAAAAAGTTGTTAATGGCGGACACCCGGCGGGAATCGACTGGTGATGGGGTCCGATGGCGGGGACCCTCCGGAACCGGCAGGAGACTTCTTTTTGAGGTAAACTCGTTCTTTCTTTCAGGCACGCAGTACCCGGTTGTTGTGGGCACGTAATCCTGCCGACTACGCCAAAGTTGACGCGCCCCCTGGGCCATATTCTTTAGGGGGAATATCCGGAGCCGGATCAGATGGGAGTTGTAGTCTTCCGAGTGGCTGTGACCCGGTCCGTGCCCAGGGTGTCAAACTGAGTTGTATGTGGCAGTCCTACAGATGTTGCTAAGTTCTTAATGTCGACTACGCCACCCGTTGTGTTGCGGTCACTGTGGCCGCCGCTGCAGCAGGGTCCGCTGAGGCTGATGGTGTAAGTGCAGCTTTGATGATATAACCCCCAACGGGTGGGGTATAGCCTCAGGGGGATCAGGTGCAGAGGATGGGGGTTGTGGTGATGCAGTGTAGACGGCAATCAGAGACAGAGTCGGGTTATGCAGTTTAGGATGTTTACTCACTGCTGATGTTCTGGTCACTCCAGCTTCGAGTGACCTCCCGAGCCGTGCTGCGTCCACCAGGTTCTGGATCCAGCCAACCCCCAAATAAGTCCGGAGCGTGACCCTGAGCTCTCCTTCTGTCCGTTCTCTGGCCGTCCCCACTATTGATCCACCCAGGTCCAGCTCCCTCGGGCCTTCTGTTGGGAGACCCTTGGCCTCGGGTTCCCTGACCCTCCACGTGGTATGCCTTCGTGGTGGATGTGGTGGGTGACCGTGACAAACGCTGCCCACGGTCTCCGGTCTCTGGCTGGGGTGTGTTTTTGCCCCCACCAGCTTGGGTTCCGGTACCCTGTGCCGACTCTTCACCCGGGGATTTAAGTTGGGTTCTTGGAGTCCTTTTCTGCTGTTTCCCCCTCTGGGTCTCTCTCTCTCTTCTCCTCTCTCACTCTGGGTCTTTCTTCTCCTCTGCTCGCTGACTTCCTCTCTGCAACTCACCCTGTTCTTAGTTGGTGCCCACCTTATATACACCCTCTATGTGTGAGCTCAGGTGACCAGCACCCAATGAGCTCCTATCTTTACCCAGGCTGCTCCCCCTATCTGCCCCTACACTACTTGGGATGTACCACCCCCCTCCCACTCCAGCCAGGAACAGACTCGGTCGTACCTGCACATTTCTAAGTGGGAGTACCGTCGGTCTGCTCCTCGGAAATGGGATGTATGCAGTGCATGCAGCCTACCGAGCTCAGTTCCACACTCCTTCCTTACTCGGGAGTGGAATATCACACCTCTGGGTTGAGGTGCAATACCCCTGTAGCAGCCGAATCCTCAGGGTGCTACATATACTTCTATATTTCTTTAATAATTATTATTTCTTGATTTAACTAATAGTGGATAAGGGCAACCACACATCAAAATGGTTTACAAAGCAAATTTATATTTAGAATAATTTTCCACATGATAATATTCTTGAATAACTATGATATTATTTTTAATGGTTACCTAAATAGGTACACACCTCTCTTTAGACAAATCTATGCTACTCATCGATATGAAATTTATGCACAATATTTCTAGAAGAATAATTATTTTTAATTTGGTTCTGATATATACATAAATTTTATAAAATAATATTTTTTGGTATTAAGGGGGAAAATGTGTTTTTGATCCTGATTACATAATCACTTTTGATCAATACTTATTTTTTACACATTTTAATAAAGAAGAAACAATAATAAGGTACAATGATATAATTAAGAAGGGTGTTACATGCAAAGTTGCATAGTTTAATAATTTAATATTTTTTGGTGATACAAGGTTATGACAAATATGAAATCATCCAGATAATGGAGATATAAGGGTATTTTTTTATGGAGAATATAATTACTCTGCATTTGTCATTAAAATTTAAAGGCCTTATTTTTATTTTTATTCTTATTTTTCTTCTTAATTTTATTTTTCATTTTTAAAATTTTATTCTTACTTATTTTCTTATTTTTCCATTTTTCATTTTTAATTCTCAATTTTTGATTTTAATTCAGTTCAATATTTCAACTGAGAAAACACATTAATATTTAATAAAGTAATGTCTAATACAAGAGTATTGCTTCATTAAATATATATTGTTAAGGAAAAAAATGTTTACATTTTCTGAGTAAACACAACAATTCATTCATTCATTTATTCATTCATTCATTCATACATTCATATATTTATTCATTTTGGTTCAGGAGTATACATTCTTTGATATTATTGGTTTAATAAAGATATAAACACTTGTTGTTTCAAAACACACGGACACCTATGGGTTGGAAAAGGTAATTACACCTATGGCATAAAAATGTTTTATCACATGGAGAACTTCATTGAATTATTATCTATTATTGTTTATTATTCCAAACATAATTTATTTTAACGTTTTGATGATAATTAGATGGATATTATTGATTGCTATGGTACGCTGTGATATTATAGGTTAGGAAAAACTGCCAGATTTGGTATCAGATTAGGGAATGAAGACTTCAATCAAAGCATCGCAATTATGAATTCTATCTTAATAAAGACTTTTCATATTTATAAATCAAAGAGATTCCCAAAAGTTACAAGAAGAAGCAACTGATATCCGGACGTCTCAGAAGGTAACAGGTGTGAATGCTGAGTGATAATAGACTGTGTCAGATACAATTCACACCACTGATCACCAGGACGGCAGAGGACGATGATCCTATATGAACTGTGTTGTGCTCAAGTTTCATCACGTTCCAGTGGTTTCTCATCACCTGCAACGCTTCAATGAAAGCTGGTGAACAGGTAATACCTGGCATATGTGTCCTGTACATAAAGGACTGAGTTCTGGTTATGGTGCTATATAAAGCAGGGAAGTGTCAAGTTAACCCTTGCTTTACTGACCAAAGACGTCACATCTGTTCCAAAAGTGACACGAGACCAGTGCGGACGACACGGAAGATTCCAAAGACGATCCAACGTAAGTCCAGGTGACATCGCACAGATATTAAAGCTACATTTCATCCATGGACTTTGTTTTCTTATCAGTTGACACACATGATCTTTCTAATAAAGAGTACAGTTTATGGACTGAACAATAATGAACACAATTATGGACTGTACAATATCTACACGCTATAATTTATTTCAAAGGAGTTTTCATCTAAAGACTGTGTTATAAAAGAACCAAGAAGAAGACGAGACGACGACCCGATGACATCAGACGATGACGATTGGACCCGCGATTGCTTCAATTTAGATATAGGGAAGTATAATTATACATGTTAAATGAATATTAGTCACGGCTTACCATAACATGAATTCACATCATTATATAACAATAATCCGATATTATTATTATTATTATAATTATTATTATTATTATTATGGAAATTTAATGATATTGCCAAGGAAGAAGGAAAAATGATTGTTATCCTAATGATGAACCTATCTTCTTTTGAGGATTTTCAGTTGAACTCTGTCATCCTCAAAAAAGGGGGAAATGTTAAATGGTTAATTATGGAAATTCATTTGGAATGTTAATTAATAATCGATAATCATTTTTCTTAAATCTGAGTTCTATGTATCAGCCATCGTGTCTACTTGACATGCGCTATTTGTGTGTGTATTTTTGGTTCACTACCATATGTAGAACAGGTGTGCCATACGACTGGCTATAAAAGCCCATGGTACAGAAAGGGGGGGCTCTCTTGCTCTGCCCACCCCACAAGACACAGAAGAAGAATCTTCATGCTGAGAAGTATCTGACATGTAGGCCTGGACACGTGCTGGACAAAGACATGATTTACCAGCCAGGATCCAAGGAAAGATGGGTGAATCTCAACAATTAAGCTAATTATGGACAAATGGACAATTACTTTATAACTAATTATTGTATGTACCTGCTGCAATCTGATTCTTTTTAATGGACAATCCAAGAATAAATCATACATTTTTTATAAGAATATCGTGATATTGATACTTTGCGAAGTCCTCAGTAGGAAAAATAATACAGAGAAGAGTATTATTTTACAAAGGGTATTTGGGTGGGTTAGAAAAAACAGGGGACAGGTACAGGTCAGAAACGGATCAGGATCATCTTCTTTCTTCTAGCAGTAGCAGCAGCAGAGGACGTGATGTCACAGGCTTTAAAAAGTCTGCGGTACCAGAAGGCCCAGCAGATCAGCAACAGAATGACACAGTGACTGCTCTGCAATGCCTACAAGCTGTAATGAGGCTAAGCGGTCACTGTGAGATCAGACCGTGTCTCTGCTCACTGATTGGTACAATCATCTGATTGTTCCAATCAGTGCTGTGGCTGCTGATGCTGTGGTCTCCTAGCACCTGGCTATGATCAGTGCTGTTAACCGCTTCCTGACCGCCCACTGTATATAAACGTCGGCGCTTGCTGGGCTCTGTGCAGCGCCGACGTTTAGAAATGGTCCGTGGTCCCGCAGCGCTCAGGACCCCCAGGGTCCTGCAAGCGCTGCGGGTGCGGTGCAGAGCGACAGCTCTGATAGGGAACATCATCGGGACCTGATTAGATCAGGTCCCAATGATGTTAACCCTTTGCTATCTTCTAAATGCCGCGATCTATAGCGATCGTGGCATTTAGAAGATAGTGAGAGGAGAGGGGGTCGTCCACTTACCTCTCCGATGGCCCCCTGATGTCTGACAGGACCTGCCGTTGTCATGGCAGCCGGAGGTCAGATGACCGCCTCCGGGTCTGCCATGTACGGTGTCCTGCTAGACTCAGCCTGCAGCTGAAGTCTAGCAGGAGATAATGACAGTTTTAAACTGTCAGCAGAGCTCTCATGCAATGCAATACATGTCTATTGCATTGCATGAGAACAGTGATTAGAAAAATAAAAATTAATGTCCCATACAGGGACTAAGTAAAAATGTAAAAAAAAAAGTCTAAAAAATGTTTTCAAACTGTTAAAAAAAAATCACAAAATAAATAAAAATAAATAAATAAAATATTAAACCAATAAATTCGTATTTTTATGCAAAAACAAAAAAAGTACACATATTTGGTATTGCCGCATCTGAAACAACCCGATCTATAAAACTGTCACACTAATTAACTCCTTCTGTGCACACCGTAATAAAAATATATAAAAAGCGGAGCAAAAAACTATGCTTTTTCATCATGTTGCCAAATAAAAAGTGGAATAAAATGCAATCAAAAAGCAAAATGGAAATAAAAATGGTACCGCTGAAAACGTCATCTTGTTCCGCAAAAAAAAAGCCACCATACAGCTCCATCAGCCGAAAAATAAAAAAGTTATAGCTCTCAGAATAAAGCGATGTAAAAAAAATATTTTTTCTATAAAATAGTTTTATTGTGTCAAAGCGCCAAAACATAAAAAAAGATATACGGTAAGTGTAGTATCGCTGTAAACGTACTGACCCGAAGAATAACGCTGTCTTATCAATTTTACCACACGCAGAACGGCATAAAAAAAACCTCAAAAAACAATTCCTGAATTGTTGGTTTTTGTTCATTTTACCTCCCAAAAAACGGAATAGAAAGCGATCAAAAAATGTCACGTACCCAAAAATGGTACCAATAAAAATGTCAACTCATCCCGCAAAATACAAGCCCTCACATGACTCTGTCGGCCGAAATATGGAAAAAGTATAGCTCTCAAAATATGGCGATGCTAAAACAATCGAGAAGGTTTGGGGTGAGCTGGACCGCAGAGTGAAGGCAAAAGGGCCAACAAGTGCTAAGCATCTCTGGGAACTCCTTCAAGATTGTTGGAACACCATTTCTGGTGACTACCTCTTGAAGCTCATCAAGAAAATGCCAAGAGTGTGAAAAGCAGTCATCAAAGCAAAAGGTGGCTACTTTGAAGAACCTAGAATATAAGACATATTTTCAGTTGTTTCACACTTTTTTGTTAACTATATAATTCCACATGTGTTAATTCATAGTTTTGATGCCTTCAGTGTGAATGTACAATTTTCATAAGCATGAAAATACAGAAAAATCTTTAAATGAGAAGGTGTGTCCAAACTTTTGGTCTGTACTGTATATATGTGTGTGCATATCCAAATGTATTTACATTATTTAAGCAAAAAGGAAAATTTATATATGTATGGAACTATGCCTATCCAAATCATAGGATGAACAGTAAAAGTGCTCACCATGCAATATCAAATGTCATAATGCAAAAAAGAATACAGAAATAAGTTCAGAAAAAGTTTAATTTGTACATATTATTACGTACTGTGATGGATCAACCCCGTACTCCAAGATTTTGCCACATGGGGGTTGTCGTAGCGCCTATGCAGCTAATGGGACATAATGTTATAAAGTGGGGTGAATATTGTGGATCACATATTGTTGGACATTTTGTGATGTGACTGAAGCACTCCTGGCCCCCACCTTCCTGTGCTCACTTAGCAGTGGCAAACAGACAATGTGCTGATTAATGGGTTGTTGCATAACTGCTGTCTGGGAGCCTACTGTGGGTATTATCTGGTGAGAACAATGGGTGCTAAAAATAGCCTTTGTGATTCTCTATAAAACCTGCTTGTGAGAATAAAAGTTAAGTTCATCTTGGAGACACTGTGCGATAGTCATATTTTATATATCCCAGTGTAAGAAAAGCCTTTCCATGTCAGGGGCCTACAGAAGAAGATTGGACATCTGTGGATGGGGTAACTAGCTCCCGTCACACTGGTGGCAGCGGTGGGATGCGGTCCATCTTCTTCAGGAGCCAAGGACTGAATGGAAGACATCTACCAGAAGCTAAAGAGGAATACGTTGAAGGACCTTGTGGAAGCTCGAGGGTTATCCGCCAGCAACAAAACAAAAGCGGATTTGATAGCAGCCATTATGGAGCTCGACAACGCAACAACCTCCAGTGGGAACGTGGAAGAGACTGAATTCCAGAGGGAGGTAAAGAGCAGACTGGCACTTTATGCTCCCAACCCGGCAGTACAGATCATAGATAAGGTGATGGCTGATGTGTGTACTGATCTGGATAAAAAGATAGAGATGGAGAGGGCAGAGCGGATGGAGCTAGCCAGGATGGAGATGACAGAGCGGACCAAGATAGAGCTAGCTAAGATGGAGATGGCAGAACGGAGAGAGGAGATACAGTGAGCAGGGGGAGCCCTGGCTTCCTCCCCGGTACCAGCAGGGGTAAGCCACAAAAAGATCCAATACAATGCCTTCCGACATTGGGGGAGGCAGAGGAAGACATTGATGGCTTTCTGCAGGACATTGAGCGGCAGTGTACCCTTCAGAAAGTGGAGCCGGAGGATTGGGTCCAGATTCTGGCCAGCAAGCTGACAGGCCAGGCAGCAGATGCCTATCGCACTGTATCGGATAAGGACTGTATGGACTATAAGCGAGTCAAAGAAGTGATCTTGGCCCGGTATGCACTAACACCAGAGGCATACCGTCAAAAGTTCTGCAAAACCACAAAACGGGAAACGGATACCCACGCTGAATGGGCCTGTAAACTATGGCGGTCACTGCTACAGTGGGTACAAGGTAGCAAAGCAGACACGAAGGAGGACATCCTACAGCTCATCGCGTTAGAACGATTCTTTACTGGGTTAACTCCCGAGACGCAAAAATGGCTTCGGGACCAACGACTCTTGAGGAGGCCGCATGGCTGACCGATGAACATTATGATGCCAGGAGGGTCCAATTGTCAGGGTCCAAAACTGTCTCAAGGGGCCCTCCCATGGGTCTGGAGGCCCCTAAACCACAGAAGCTTGGCGGGGAACCCACCAATACCCCGGCCTACCAGAGTCCTTCTGTGGTGCGATGCCACACCTGCCATCAGCCGGGTCACCTGCAGAGACACTGTCCCAACCGGACCCAGCGCACCCAGTGGTCAAAACCGGAAACGAATACCTTCAACCGGGCCGCTGTACACTGCTACCAAGGCGAAGCCGACCCGGCATCGGTGGCTATGGCTAATTATGGGATGGAAGAGATAGAGGGAGTGCTGCATGAAGTGGACCCTGTGCAGGCAGCCCAGGCGGATAATCGACAACAACATCGACAGTCGGTGTGGATTAATGGTAAACGGCTGCAAGGATTAAGAGATTCCGGAGCTACTCTGACCCTTGTGAAGTCGCATCTCGCCCAAGACCAAGAGACGGGTCGGACAGTGGTGGTCCGTGTAGCAGGGGGAGCCATACATTGACTGCCCACGGCCAAGATTCACCTGAACTGGGGGGTCGGGGATGGCCTTGTCGAGGTCGGCATGATGAAGGATTTGCCTGCAGACGTCCTGCTGGGAAATGACTTGGGGCCCATGTTGTCTTCCTTCTCGGTTGCCCCCCTGGCTCAGACATATCCTGTGACTACCCGGAGACAAGCTCGAGCTGCGGAGGGGGAATCACACTCGGAGGAGGCCCAGGTAAGACACTACAGCCCTTCACGTATTCCCATAGCCAGACTCATTTCATGGGACACCACAACAGAATTTAGGAGGGAGGTACTAGAGGATCCCTCATTGCAGGGGTATCGCGGGAAGGCATAAGAGGGGAGAGGGGTACTGGAAGGTGAAAAGTTTATATGGCATCAGGGACTCCTATACAGGGCTACAGAGCAAACTCACTCAGGGACGAGCCCCACTGTAAAACGACAGCTGGTAGTTCCCAAAAAGTATAGGCAGGAGTTGCTGCGAATCTCTCATGACATACCCTTGGCGGGGCACCTCGGAGTCAGCCGCACCAGGCATCGTCTGACGCAAAACTTCTTTTGGCCAGGGGTAACCCATGATGTTCGTCAGAACTGCCAGACCTGCGACAGTTGCCAGCGCATTGGCAAGAGGGGAGATTGCTGCAAGGCCAAATTACACCCCCTTCCCATTGTGGAGGAGCCATTTAGCCGAGTAGCGGTCGATCTGATAAGGCCGTTAGCCAAACCCAGTCCGTCAGGGAAAAGGTATATATTGACAGTGATAGATTACGCCACGCGGCATCCAGAGGCGGTTGCCTTACCTAACATACTGGCAGAGACGGTGGTGGCTGCCCTGCTCCAGGTTTTCTAACGGGTTGGATTTCCCCGGGAGATTATCTCGGATCAGGGCACCCAATTTACGGCAGAGGTGACCAGCCAACTGTGGAGACTGTGTGGTGTAAAGTCCATTAGAATGCCCCATACCACCCGCAAACCAACGGGTTGTGAGAGCGCTTTAACGGAACGTTAAAACAACTCATTGGGACGTTCACCCGGACCTACAGGGACTGGGAGAAATTCTTGCCGCACCTCCTGTTCGCCTATCGGGAGGTGCCCCAAAAATCTACGGGGTTCTCCCCATTTGAACTGTTATATGGGAGGCGGGTGAGGGGGCCCCTAGACTTAGTGCAAGAGCTCTGGGAAGGGGAGGAAACCATAGCAGGAACCCCTATCGTGCCCTTCGTGCTGGAACTCCGGGACCGCCTGCAGGAGTTGACTCAAGCTGTGCGTGTGAACATGCAGGCGGCCCAGCGGCGCCAGCGCATATGGTACGATCAGAGGGCTAGAGAACGCACCTTCGAGATAGGACAGAAGGTCCTGGTACTAGAACCGGTTAGGCTGAACAAATTCCAGGCCGCATGGCAGGGGCCTTGCCGGGTAGTGGGGAAAATAGCCGACACCACCTACAATGTCGCCGATTGTGACGACCCCAAGGTTATCCTCATGTTCCACGTGAATATGCTGAAGCCCTACCGGGAGTGCCCTGAAGAGGTAGCTGCCATCTGCGCACCCGAAGCAGAGGATTTAGCCGGACTCCCCTTGCCTGATGTCTTAGGTGAGAGGACTCAGACGAAAACCTGGGACCAGGTACACTTAGGAGAAAACCTAGGGGCCCGGGAGAGAGAGCAGGCTGAGACATTGCTGAAGCAGCGGCAGAGGATGTTCTCAGAGAGACTGGGGTTCACCCGACTTGCGCAACACAAGGTTGAGACACAAGATCAGACCCCCCTGAGACAAGCCCCCTTCCGCGTCCCGGAGTCTGTACAAGAAGGGATGCGACAAGAGAAACAGGAGATGTTGCGTTTAGGGGTCATTGAAGAGTCAGATAGTCCCTGGGTGTCCCCTGTAGTGTTAGTGCCTAAGAAAGATGGGACTACCCAGTTTTGTGTAGACTATCGCAAGCTAAATGAGAAAACTGTGACGGATGCGTATCCCATGCCGCGTGTGGACGAGTTGTTAGACCGGCTGGCTGGGGCAAAGTATTTGACCACCATCGATCTATGCAAAGGCTATTGGCAGATCCCCCTAAGTACTGATGCAATTCCCAAGTCTGCATTTGTCACCCCGTTTGGCTTATTCCAGTTTCGGGTTATGCCATTTGGGATGAAGAATGCCCCCGCGACCTTCCAGAGGCTGACTGACTGGCTTCTGGATGGTCTCCAGGACCATGCTTGTGCCTTTATTTATTATTTATTTATTCAATCTGGGCCAGCTTTTTGGCTAGATTTTCCCTCCTATTCCCAGGATACAGGCGGGCAATCCCTTTGACACGTAAGAGATGACATTGATGAGGGTAGCAATTCCGAAACTGTCTCGCCAAAGGTTTAGGTTGAGAAATAGCACCCACCTTGACAGATTTTCTCCGCTGCCCTAATATTTTTGATGTGTTCCAAAGCTCCCGAGTTGTCATACCAATATAGATGAGTCCACAGAAACATGTGGCTTGATAGATGACCATAGATGTTCTACAATTAATGAAATACTGAATCTTGTAAGCCTACTCACCCATCGAATCCGGAAAGGTATTCATTTTTTCAATATATCTGCACTCTTTGCAGTTGCCACACTTCCATGTGCCCCATTTGGGGCCCTTTGAGACAAATATACATTGCTCAAAAAAATAAAGGGAACACTTAAACAACAGAATATAACTCCAAGTAAATCAAACTTCTGTGAAATCAAACTGTCCACTTAGGAAGCAACACTGATTGACAATCAATTTCACATGCTGTTGTGCAAATGGAATAGACAATAGATGGAAATTATTGGCAATTATCAAGACACCCTCAATAAAGGAGTGGTTCTGCAGGTGGGTACCACAGACCACATCTTAGTGCCAATGCTTTCTGGGCTGATGTTTTGGTCATTTTTGAATGTTGGTTGTGCTTTCACACTTGTGGTTGCTTGAGACGGACTCTACAACCCACAGAAGTTGCTCAGGTAGTGCAGCTCATCCAGGACGGCACATCAATGCGAGCTGTGGCAAGAAGCTTTGCTGTGTCTGTCAGTGTAGTGTCCAGAGGCTGGAGGCGCTACCAGGAGACAGGACAGTACAACAGGAGACATGGAGGGAGCCGTAGGAGGGCAACAACCCAGCAGCAGGACTGCTACCTCCGCCTTTGTGCAAGGAGGAACAGAAGGAGCACTTCCAGAACCCTGCAAAATGACCTCCAGCAGGCCACAAATGTGCATGTGTCTGCACACACAGTTAGAAACCGACTCCATGAAGGTGGTATGAGGGCCCGACCTCCACAGAAGAGGGTTGTGCTCACAGCCCAACACCATGCAGGATGCTTGGCATTTGCCACAGAACACCACGATTGGCAAAGTCGCCACTGGCACCCTGTGCTTTTCACAGATGAAAGCAGGTTCACACTGAGCACATGTGACAGACGTGACAGAGTCTGGAGACGTCGTGGAGAGCGATCTGCTGCCTGCAACATCGTTCAGCATGACCGGTTTAGCAGTAGATCAGTAATGGTGTGGGGTGGCATTTCTTTGGAGGGCCGCACAGCCCTCCATGTGCTTGCCAGGGGTAGCCTGACTGCCATTAGGTACCGAGATGAGATCCTCAGACCTCTTGTGAGACCATATGCTGGTGCGGTTGGCCCTGGGTTCCTCCTAATGCAGGACAATGCCAGACCTCATGAGGCCTCAGCAGCTCCAGCAAGATGAAGGCATTGAAGCTACGGACTGGCCCGCCCGTTCCCCAGACCTGAATCCGATTGAGTACATCTGGGACATCATGTGTAAGGTGCCCCAGCGAGGTAGTCGTGGGCGAGCTGTAGTCCCCACTCGCTATGGCACCCTACAGACAATACGTTTCCTCCCTCTGAAGTGTGGCTGTGTATGTGGTGCTCTTCACTTACTTCAAGCCATCCGATCGCGGCTGTCTCCAGGCATTTCTCTTCTGGGACCAGGGCAGCAATAAATTCAGAGGACACGAGGTTCTTAACCAGAACTTGAACTTTACTTGGGGAAGAGGAATATTTACAGTATTTACAGGCAGATATAATGGATAAGGCCCGACAGGCTATCATCTCTCTCACAGTCACTGGCAACATCTTCAGCCCTGGTTCCCTCTTTAAGTGAAGCATCTCTGTGACTCTATCTCTAGTCCACGAGACTCTTCTGTAACGTTAACAGTGACCTGGATCAAATATCTCCCCCACGTCCTAGCCTGGAGTCCTATTTATCTTCTTCTGCTTCCTGCAGACTAGAAGTGCCTCTGCCTCGGGTCCTCACTACCTCTGATGAGTTTCTCCGACCAGCTAACAGGACTCTTGCTCTTGTGTGAGGAGACTTGCACAGTAGTGATCCCACTGTCTGAGGTTGTAGAGCTCCCGTCTACCCTAGCAGCCACTATAGTCAGGCTGCCCGCACGATTCCCTGTATTGTCTCTTAATGGCCTCTGGACACTAAAACAGAGGCTTTTTGCCAATGTGCCCACCCCCTGTGAGCTGTCATCACACAGCATTAACTCATCACTGCCTGCAACCCTGCTAGCAGACTCAACCTGACATCTGCACTCAGAACAGTGGCATCTTGTGGCTGTTTACAGGTACTGCAGCCCACAACGAATTATGCCAGGAACAAGCTCTATATCACTCAAGGCTTGATCCGGGCACTAAGTTCCCCCTTTACTCTACTGACCGGACCAGTAAAGCTAACACCTTAGCTTGGTCTACCAACAGTTCAGAGAGGTCTGACTTCAGGAACACTCCCTTTAACTATCTCAGTACCAAGGGAAGGCTACGCCCTTCCCCACTATTACATTACCCGACACTTTAATGTTGGTCGTCCCCGACCACACTAAACAATAAACACAAATCAGCAGCTATGACATTATATCACATTACTAAATTTTACTAAAACATTTTAGCAAACGACTGGTCCTGAGGTCATCTTCTTGGATGGAAGACCGGCCTTTCTCGGTTAAGGGCCCCGGAACAGCAATTCAGGACAGTCCATTATCAACTTTTCAGAGGTACCGGTCCTTCTTGGTAAGGACCCTGGAAACGCAATGTCCATGTCCATATTTTTAGGGCAGGCCAACACCTCAATAGCCCCCAATCTCCTTCGAGGGCTGCATTCTGAGGCACACAGTCACAGGTAACACCCTGTGAGTCTCTTTCTTCTTGGCCCTAGCGGGGGTCACCGGTTCTTCCCGCTAGGCCGCAAGTCTCTTAGGTTTGGAGGATATCCATCCTCAAGGTGTGCCTCAGCATTGTAAATTCCAGCAGAAAAAGGCGCAACAGGCGCAACAACAAAAAAAAAAAATAAAAAGTAAAAAACAAAAGAGCAGCTCTCCTGGGCACACAACTTTTGGGTGCTGCTTAAGGCCTTCCTGGCCTGGGAGGTAGGGGAACAGTCCTCCATTTTTTTTTTTTTCAACTTAAATCAACATGGGGCACTCCACCCCCACTGGGTAACAGTCCCAAACTGCAGACAGGACCTCCATCTATGGGTCCTAAAGAGGAAAGTGGAAGGTCAACGGACCTTTCAGCCAGCTCACTTCTTTCGGGCCTCCTTCCTTTCCTTCATTAAGGCGGCCCATGCTGTAGAGGAAGGTGGCTTCTTCCACCTCCAGGGCTGGTCAGGGTATTGGCTACGCCCGGGGTCCTCATCCGAGGAGGTGGCGCTGCCACAGCCAACTTGTGTGGGGCCGTAGCTAGTCACGGTGAAGTTGTGAACCTCCTGACTGACAGCAGCCTGAGTCCTTTCGGCGACTCCACGACTAACCGCCTCAGCCCCTTCTGGGTGTTTGGTGGTTGAGCCTACAGCCTCACTGGGAGAGTCAGCCCTACTACAACCCGGGACATCCTCCTCTTTTTCGACGCCATCTCCCCGCTGCTGGCGTCCGGACTCTTCTTCCTGTGGGATGCCGGCCTTGGGAGGGGACACGAATCCTCCAGGGGCTTCCCTAGCCTGATGTTGCCGAGCCTCCCTCTCAGCTCTTCGCCGGAAGACCTGCCTGTCCTTTTCCAGGACGTCCTCCCATTTATATGGGCGGGTGACCGCAGCCGCGTACCACCCCCTTGCACATTCGCATTTCACAAAGTAAACAATCTGCCCTTCATGCAGGTTGTGGAGGCGATCGGGCAGGTATTCGCGTTTGACGGCTTCCTGGCTGACAAACACCTCATGCCCGGTCCACTCTTCCTTGAGGAACCCGTATCCCTCGCGGACACAGAACTCCACAACCCGCCCCTGGGTCTGGGAGTCCTCCACTGACTCCCTCCGCGCCACGTTGGACCCCTCTAGCCAGCCTCTTAAGAAGGTGTCGGTCCACCGCCGCTGCTCCCGCGATGTCATCGAAGGGTCGCGGGTGGCCCACTGTGGACTTCCGGGCTTGGTGTACCGCTCTGTGGAGGGGGAATGTAGGGCCTCCAAGGCCAATGACCAAAAGCTCTCTTGCGGGGCCTTTCTTTTAGGGGGCTTCTCTTCTGCTCCGGCTCTTGAGGGCCTGAGGGCCTCTGTTGCCGCCGAGGCTGCTGGGGCAGGTTCTACAGGGGTGACCGGCCGCTGGGGCATGGACCACTCACCTTCTCTTAGCTCCGCTGCAACTATTGCTCCGGCCCCACCGGGATGTTCTCCTCCCTCAGCCGAGGGGGACGACTCCTCCGGTATCCGGCTCCAGCTCCATACACGAAGCTCATGAAGTAGCAGGCCCATCTCCGGATCGGGCCTAGTGGCCCACTGGACAGCCACTGGGGGTAAAGGCAACGGTTCTCGGGCAGCGCCCGCCGGCGAACGGCTTCCAGCCGCTGCTCCTGGGGTAATAATCTGCAGGGGTTCCAACTCTCCGCCGGTCTATCGCACGCTGTTAGGCTCTGAGGCTGCCATTCTTACAGGACGTCCGCTGCCGGATCTCCTTCTCCTGACGGGTCGGACAGAAAATGGCGCCGGTCGCTTACCGGTGCGTCCAGCTCCACCTCTTCCTAGGCCGGCCTTCTGAAGCGACTGCCACGTCACTCTCGGCCGCTCCGCCTTCAGCCGCGCCCCCTCTCTGTGTGCGCTGATACTCACGGGGCCGGGCTTCACTTTACGTCGCGTCCTGTTCCTCTCTGGATGTCCCATCCTGGGACGCATCTTCACCGCCGGGCCCATCCCTCTTTGGGCCGGAACTCGTAGGGGCTGGACATCTTTTCGCGCTCTCCAGCGCCGTCCACTCCCACGATAGGCGGTTCTTCTCCCGGACTTTACCGCCGTCGTCACCATCTTGGAATCCATGCTTCGGGCCGCCATCTTGGGCCGCTTGCCTTCCAACACTTTCTCCTCAGTGTTCTGCGTCGGCTCTTCCCCGCTTTCTTCATGCGAGGAGCTCGCATCCTGCCGACTACGCCAAATGTAAGGTGCCCCAGCGAGGTAGTCGTGGGCGAGCTGTAGTCCCCACTCGCTATGGCACCCTACAGACAATACGTGTCCTCCCTCTGAAGTGTGGCTGTGTATGTGGTGCTCTTCACTTACTTCAAGCCATCCGATCGCGGCTGTCTCCAGGCATTTCTCTTCTGGGACCAGGGCAGCAATAAATTCAGAGGACACGAGGTTCTTAACCAGAACTTGAACTTTACTTGGGGAAGAGGAATATTTACAGTATTTACAGGCAGATATAATGGATAAGGCCCGACAGGCTATCATCTCTCTCACAGTCACTGGCAACATCTTCAGCCCTGGTTCCCTCTTTAAGTGAAGCATCTCTGTGACTCTATCTCTAGTCCACGAGACTCTTCTGTAACATTAACAGTGACCTGGATCAAATATCTCCCCCACGTCCTAGCCTGGAGTCCTATTTATCTTCTTCTGCTTCCTGCAGACTAGAAGTGCCTCGGGTCCTCACTACCTCTGATGAGTATCTCCGACCAGCTAACAGGACTCTTGCTCTTGCGTGAGGAGACTTGCACAGTAGTGATCCCACTGTCTGAGGGTGTAGAGCTCCCGTCTACCCTAGCAGCCACTATAGTCAGGCTGCCCGCACGATTCCCCGTATTGTCTCTTAATGGCCTCTGGACACTAAAACAGAGGCTTTTTGCCAATGTGCCCACCCCCTGTGAGCTGTCATCACACAGCATTAACTCATCACGGCCTGCAACCCTGCTAGCAGACTCAACCTGACATCTGCACTCAGAACAGTGGCATCTTGTGGCTGTTTACAGGTACTGCAGCCCACAACGAATTATGCCAGGAACAAGCTCTATATCATGCAAGGCTTGATCCGGGCACTAAGTTCCCCCTTTACTCTACTGACCGGACCAGTAAAGCTAACCCCTTATCTTGGTCTACCAACAGTTCAGAGAGGTCTGACTGTAGGAACACTCCCTTTAACTATCTCAGTACCAAGGGAAGGCTACGCCCTTCCCCACTATTACACATGTCTCGCTCCATCCACCAACGTCACGTTGCACCACAGACTGTCCAGGAGTTGGCGGATGCTTTAGTCCAGGTCTGGGAGGAGATCCCACAGGAGACCTTCTGCAAACTCATCAGGAGCATGCCCAGGCGTTGTAAGGAGGTCATACAGGCACGTGGAGGCCACAAACAATACTGAGCCTCATTTTGACTTGTTTTAAGGACATTACATCAAAGTTGGATCAGCCTATAGTATGTTTTTCCACTTTAATTTTGGGGGTGACTCCAAATCCAGGCCTCCATTGGTTAATAAATTTGATTTCCATTGATGATGTTTGTATGATTTTGTTGTCAGCACATTCAACTTTGTACAGAACAAAGTATTCAATGAGAATATTTCATTCATTCAGATCTAGGATGTGTTATTTGAGTGTTCCCTTTATTTTTTTGAGCAGTGTATATGAAGATGTATCAAGTACATGATGACTATGAACTAGTACATCACGTAGTGTCTTATTACGTTTAGCCATAATCAATGGACGATTTGATAGAAAAGGAAGTATTGTCTGATCCTGTTGGAGAATTAGCCAAAATTTGGAGATGATATTAGTAATTTCCTTCCACCTCAAATGATAATTCGTGATGAATCGAACATGCCCATCAGATTCCTTTTTCTTTTTAGTAATGAGAAGATATTGTCTATTGGCGTGTTTGGCCCGATAGTAGGCCTGTTGAATAATTTCCATTTTGTACCACGTTGTAAGTATCTACTGGTCATATCACATGCCTATTCTTCAAAAGCTTTGTTTTGGTCACAAATACAATGTGCCCTAATAAATTGTCCGGACGGCATTGCCTGTATTACATGTGCCAGACGACTGATTTGGCATGCAAGAAAGCATTGACACTAGTAATCTTGTGATAAATATTTGTATGCAACTGTCCATGGTCATCAACATGGATATCCAAATACGGAAAATCAATTTTCTTTTGATCAATATGATGGGTTAGCTTAATATCAATGCATTGTCATTGAGATATTTTAAGAATTTTTCAAGTTCCTCATGGGAGCCCTGAAAAATATACAACACATCGTCTATGAATCTCATCCAAGATATCACTGATCCCAATGATGTATGTTCAATGTTCTGGAATCGGATGTATTCACACTCCCAAAATCCCAAGGAGAGATTGGCGTAAGATGGGGCCCAAGCCGCGGCCATTGCCACCTCTTTTTTCTGTAGGTAGTATTGATCTTTGAACACAAAATTATTATATAACAAAATGTATTCTGTTACGAATCCGGGTGATGGAACCTCTGTGCTGTGATGCAAGGAGGGATCAGAGGGGCGTAACTAAGTGCCTACCCGGACCGACCCTGGCCACACAGCGGCTTAGTCGACTCTGTGAACCAAGGAGGGACCGGGAAGGTGAACCAGGTGCCACTCTGGGACCGACCTTGTGAGAGCAGGCGACTCCCATGGGACTGATGGCTGAAGCTGAAAGGCACAGCGGATGAGCACGGCCGGTTGACAGGCGGGCACGGCTGATAGACAGGCTGGCGGGCACTGGGACCTTCAAGGTAGAGGTGAAGATGCTGGAGCTGTCCTAGGTAGAAGTGCTGAAACTGTTGTATCCAGAAGTACCAGAGCTGTCCACTAGCGTGGTGCTGAATCTGGATGGCACTGCCCTCCAACGTTGTGGTATTGAACCAAATGTTACTATAACGTCCTGGTTACAAGCCGTCCACTGCTGTGGTGCTGAATCTAGACAGTTCTTCCCATATAAAAGCTGTCCACTGCTGTGGTGCTGAATCTAGACAGTACTGCCCAGATCAGAGCTGCCCACCGTTGTGGTGCTGAATCTAGGACTGTAGTGCCCAGAGGAGAGCTGCCAACCACTGTGGTGCTGAACCAGTACTATAGAAGGGAGAGAACACAGGAGCTCACCCCCGCTGCTGAGCAGAGATGCTAGATGTGCTGTAGCTGTCTTCTATTGTCCCTCAGCAGATAGCATCATGCTATGAATGGGATGTGCTCTGGTATATCCCAGTGGCTTGTAGATCAGGAATCAGGGCTTCAGTGTGCGTCACCTGAATGACAGCAGTCTGGCACCACCAATGCTGCTATGCGGGACATTGCGCCCTTTACTACTGCCTGCGGTGTAAAACCCCTTCTGATTGGAGCCCATGGATCTGTGATTGGTTATTGAAGACACACCCTCGTACATGGTGGACTTGTCTGTTCCCTTTAAACATATGAGCGGTTCTCACATGTTGTGGCTGATGTCTGATATCATAAGTGCTATCCCCTCATTCTGTATCACTGCAGCTGTCATCTGATGGGCGGCTGATGTATTCCATCACTATAGTACGAGTGAGATCACAGCCATCTGTAGGAACAAAACACCATCTCATCCGTGTCATGTACAGAAGCATGTCACTATGCAAGTCGCCCCCGTACTCCTAAACATCAGCAATAAAGCAGGAAGGAGTGTGTCACTGAATGCAAGATGTGACGAGATAAAACCAACCTTGTAAGGCTACATGCGTAGTGGTCATAGCCACCTCCAGTTACTGTCACATAAAATTCCTGGTGCCACTGTTAAAGCAGGGGAGATCTCCGTAATACGGTATCTGTGCACGTTTAGTCCACCAGTGTCTGGAAGGAACGTTGAGCTCAGCTATGCTGCTCATGAGAGTGCAGGGTCCTAATGTCCACCATTACCACTCCATTCTTAGTCTAATTTTACATATCATTTCATCAATGTGTTTCATCTGACATTAACCTTATTCATTATATTTTCAATTAAACACTTTATTAATAATATCTAAAGATTTAAAAAAAGATAAGTATATGATAAACTATATGTCGGTTGCGAATAAATGTACTAATGAATTTACTCTGCATCTCAAGTGTCATATCTACACTGCCAAAGGTTTCCTTTCTGGATCTTATTGATATTCCTTCTATGCACTACATCTTCTAATTAGGAATGCAAAACTTCTAACGCTTTACACTATGATAAACTGATATATATAAGTACTCGTATATACACTATTTGGACAAAACTTATAACAGCGAAGTACTGTTCATATAGTTAAGTGGCTTAGCAACGGTACAGGAGATAAGATGAGAATAATAGGTTTAGTCTTTAGGATAGGATTAATGGATAGAGACTGCAAGATGTCGGTGAGTGACATGAAAGAGTGAGACGGACCCGTCCCATCGTGTGCGTAAGAAGGGCATGGTGGAAGAAAAAGAAACCACGCCAATTGCAGCAAGTCAAGGGAGAACGGGTGGAGACTCCCAGGAAACGGGCAGGTGAGCCAGAAGTGGCCTCCCCCAAGAATGGGCAGAGCAACGTAAGAGCACACCCACGGCAGAGTGGTCTGGGACCCTTGTTGGTGAGGAGGTAAAGTGGCAAGAGAAGATGGAGTGCTACCGTTTACCTATTGAAAGTGATGGTCGATGCTACGGCATTGTGCTCCGCGGTGGGCCCGGAAAGGTCAAGTGGAAAAGGAAGATGACGCAGCTGGAGCAAGAGATGCAGCCGGGTGAACTGTCATCAGTAGAGGCACCAACGAAGGTCCAGGGAAGGCCCAGGAACCAATGCCTGACCTCAAGACAAAGGTTCGCCCGCAGTCCCCAAAACCAGAACCCGATTCCAAGGCGGAGGCAGCAGTATCAGCGTGGCCAAGATCCTGCGACCAGGCAGGGTGACTGAAAGCTATGCTGGCAGCCCTGGTGGTAAGTACACCTCAGCGTCCTGGAGTGTTATCAGCCTGGGAAACAGCCCTCATCCCCCGGCCACAGCAGTACATGGAAGAGACACCAGCCCTGGACCCTGTTAAGGCCAGATGGGTGGTGAAGGTCATTGAGGGTAAGAAGGAGTGGGAGAAATGGGTGAGGGCCCAACTCGAGCACCCAGGAGGTGGTGAAGTTGACCCGCCCAGGGGGGAAATGGGGGGAAACTTGGTACCCGGGCCTTTACCTTCTTTGTAGGATGTCACGGCAGTCGGCTCCCGGGCCCATCCTCTGGGGTCGCTGTTTAAAAGGGGGTTTGTTAACAGTTTGTCTTGTGATGCCACCTGTGGTTCCCAGTAATGAATACCGGCGCTGCTGCAGACCTCCGGGGGTGATGGGATGGCAGCTGGGATGTTTCTGCTCCCCACAGGTGGAGCGGGCCCCCGGGGAAGGGTAGTTGCAGATGGTAATGCTGGGCGTTGTAGTGCAGGCGCGGTAGCGTGATGGAAATAACTGACAGAGACAGTGGAGTGCAGTCATCCGAGTTTACTCACAGTTCTTTTTAGGTTCCTCGGGTACACTGTCCAGGTGTCAGACTCCCGCGTCGCACTGCGTTTGCCAGGCAGGGGTTCAGCAGTCCTTCAGGTAGATTAGAAGCACTTAACGGGACCCCCTTTCTTATGTTCCTTCCTTGACTGACTTCCCACGCTGTGTCTTCTTACTCCTGCCCTGCGCTCCCCACACACAGTCCCGATCGGGTGCTCTGAAGTCCCTTCTGGGCAACCTGGAGTTCCCGGACCTACTTGATGCCCTTCACGGCGACTAGGGTGAGGCTGTGGCAACTGCACCATGGAAGTGCAGAAGCCTCCGGTTTTTCCAGCCGAGACCTGGAGTAACACGGCTGGTCCAGGGACCAGTTCCCTTCCTGCGGCCTGATCCCTCTGATTCTTGGCAGATTCGGGCGTATGGGTGCCGTCCTGCACTCACCGTACCCCCTGGGATCCTTTCTGTTCCCGGAGAATTCCTCCCTTGCTCCCACTCCTCTCCTGGGCCTCTCTCACTAGGCCCACAATGGAGCAGAGCTCCTGAAGAGACTCTGCTCCCCTCCTCTCCTTGCTACTCACTGGCTGAACTGCACTGCTCCAACTAAGATGGCTTCCTTTTTTATATCTATTCTCTAAGTGCTCCCCTGTTCTACGTCCTCCACCCACACCCACTACTGGTTCCCCCTCTCCTTGGTTCCCCCCACTCCAGCCAGGGACAGGGCAACAGAAGAAGTGCATAATGCCCTTCCAGCCGGCCTGGAGTAGTGCAGTGTTGAGTGCAGGTGTTGGGGTTCCGGGCAGAAATAATCTTTAATAATAATAATAATAATAAAAATAAAAATCTTTATATAGCGCAAACATATTTCGCAGTGCTTTACATACATTATTGTTGCTGTCCCCATCGGGGCTCACAATCTAGATTCCCTATCAGTATGTCTTTGGAGTGTGGGAGGAAACCGGAGAACCTGGAGGAAACCCACACAAACACGGGGAGAACATACAAACTCCTTGCAGATGTTGTCATTGGTGGGATTTGAACCCAGGACCCCAGCGCTGCAAGGCTGCAGTGCTAACCACTGCGCCACTGTGCCGCCGGCAATACTTCCTCCTTACCTGAGAGAAGGAGATGCCACACTTCTGGGTGAGGTGCAGTACCTCTGTGGCGACTGAACCCTCAGGGGTGCCACAAAGTCATTGACCAGATGACCAGATGTCACATCCAATATTTCAGCCCTCAGCGGGAAGATCATGTCCAGCAATGACTCCTCCACGGTTAGTACAACAGCCTCAGGCCTGACAGAGGCAGCGAGTATTGCGGCTGCAGTGTGCGTTTTCAAGGGCCCCCACTGTATATGCTGTGTGCTGTCTTCCAGGTTCCAGAATGGTCGAGGATGACCATGTCCAAAGAGGGAATGTAAGAGTCATGGACTGTTCTGCAGCATTCCTACCCTTGAAGGCAATAATCCCTTTATGTGTACAGTGCCATGCGGTTTTACGAGTAATGTAAATAGCGATGTGTTTCTCTTACAGTGGCATGTAAAAGTTTAGGCCCCTTGGTAAAAAATTATTGTTATTGTGAACAGTAAAGCAAGTTGAAGATGAAATGATCTCTATAAAAGGGCTAAAGTTAAAGATGACACATTTCCTTTGTATTTTAGGCAAAAAAAAATCTTGTAATTTTTTACATTTTAAAAATTACACAAAGGAAAATGGGCTGATGCAAAAGTTTGGGCACCCTTGGAGATTTGTGTGCTCAGAAAACTTTGACCAAGGTTTCAGACCTTAATTAGCCTGTTAGAGTGCGTGCACATGGTCAGTAAACACTGCGGATTGGATGCAGCACACTTGCGCAGCGTGCAATCTGCAGCGGCCAGATGTTACAGCATAGTGGATGGTATTTATACAAATCCCATGTCCACTATGCGTCTCCGTGCTCCTGCAGCTCACCCGTGGAGACGGTCATGCAGTGCGTCTTCACAGGCCGCAGCATGTCAATTTCTCTTGCAGAGACCCTAGTCTCCGCAAGAGAAATTATATCACTGTAATGTATAGGATGTGGTGAATCCGCATGGTTCATTGAACACATGCGGATTCTCTTGCGTGCAGCGCTTTGGACGCAGCATAAAGTATGCTGCGTTTAAAGCGCAGCCAACACCGACCATCTGCACATACCCTAAAGGTTATGGCTTGTTCACTATCATTAGGAAAGGCCAGGTGATACAAATTTCCCAACTTTATAAAAACCCAGCCTCCTCTAACCTTGTGCCAAAAAACAGCAGCCATGGGTTCTTCTAAGCAGCTGCCTAGCACTCTGAAAATGAAAATGGTGGAGGCCCACAAAGCAAGAGTAGGCTATAAGAAAATAGCAAAGCGTTTTCAAGTTGCAACCTTATTGACGGCATCGCTCGTCACTGCAGGAACGTCCTCAGGCTACTGTCAGTGAGTTCCAGCTGGCGTGCTGAGCAGTTGCATACTCATGCAACCGCTCAACACACCAATCGGATGTAGCAGATCTGGGGATCATTGTTCGACATCATCAGTATGGATTATCTGCGGACAGGTGAGGATTACTTTGTTTTTGTATTTTTATGTGGATCTTAAGAAATGTCTTTGCTCTGTGTGAGTTTTTTTACTTGAACTAATGGCGTTAGTAATCGGGATGTCTTATTCACACCTCTCCATTACTAACCCCTAGGCTTGATGTCAGCAAACATCAAACAGCTGACATCAACCCCAAAACCATTACCCCACTTGCCAATGCACCAGGGCAAGTGGGAAGAGCCGAGAATAAGCACCAGAATTTCTGGGGTGGCTGAGGGCTCATGTTATTAGTCAGGGAGGAGGCCAATATCCATGGTCCCTTCCCAGCCTTTTAATATCAGCCTGCAGGTGTCTGTTTAGCCTTTGCTGGTTATTAAAACTAGGTGGGACACCACATAATTTTTTGGGGGATACCCCCTTTTTAATACCATTAAAGGCTAAGCAGACAGCTGTGAGCTGTTATTAATAAGCTGGGAAGATCCATGAATAGCGGCCCCTTCCCAGATTGCCCACTGCTTTCCCTCAGCTGTTAAGAAAATTAAATGGACCCCATCCCATGTTTTAAAAAATAAACACCTAAATTTGTAAGGATGTAAAACAACGCCAAAATGTAGACTAAACTATATATGAATAGACAATATAAGGTCCTAAGTTCCTGGGCTAAGTCATCACTGCTATGGCCCTACTTATGTATTTGAAGTCCCCCTTTCTCAAAATCTTTCTAATAAATTTAATTTCCCCAAGATTATTGTGAAAATCATATACAGTGGGTAAGGAAAGTATTCCGACCCCTTTAAATGTTTCACTCTTTGTTTCAGTGCAGCCATTTGGTAAATTCTAAAAAGTTCATTTTTTTTCACATTAAAGTACACTCTGCACCCCATCTTGACTGAAAAAAAAAACAGAAATGTAGAAATCTTTGCAAATTTATTAATAAAGAAAAACTGAAATATCACATAGTCATAAATATTCAGGCCCTTTGCTCAGTATTGAGTAAAAGCACCCTTTTGAGCTAGTACAGCCATGAGTCTTCTTGGGAATGATGCAACAAGTTTTTCACACCTGGATTTGGGGATCCTCTGCCATTCTTCCTTGCTGATCCTCTCCAGTTCCATCAGGTTGGATGCCGAACGTTGGTGGACAGCCATTTGCAGGTCTCTCCAGAGATGCTCAATTGGGTTTAGGTCAGGGCTCTGGCTGGTCCAGTCAAGAATGGTCACAGAGTTGTTCTGAAGCCACTCCTTTGTTATTTTAGCTTAGTGCTTAGGGTCATTGTCTTCTTGGAAGGTGAACATTCGGCCAAGTTTGAGGTCCAGAGCACTCTGGAAGAGATTTTCATCCAGGATATCTCTGTACTTGGCTGCATTCATGTTTCCTTCAATTGCAACCATCGTCCTTTCCCTGCAGCTGAAAAACACCCCCTTAGTATGATGCTGCCACCACCATGTTTCACTGTTGGGATGGTATTGGGCAGGTGATGAGCAGTGCCTGGTTTTCTCCACACATACCGCTTAGAATTATCACCAAAAAGTTCTATCTTCGTCTCATCAGACCAGAGAATCTTATTTTTCTCATAGTCTGGGAGTCCTTCATGTGTTTTTGAGCAAACTCTATGTGGGCTTTTATATGTCTTGCACTGAGGAGAGGCTTCTGTCGGGCCACTCTGCCATAAAGGCCCGATTGGTGGAGGGCTGCAGTGATAGTTGACTTTGTGGAACTTTCTCCCATCTCCCTGCTGCATCTCTGGAGCTCAGCCACAGTGATCTTGGGGTTCTTCTTTACCTCTCTCACCAAGGCTTTTCTCCCACGATTGCTCAGTTTGGCTGGACGGCCAGGTCTAGGAAGACTTCTGGTGGTCCCAAACTTCTTCCATTTAACGATTATGGAGCCCACTGTGCTCTTAGGAACCATGAGTAATGCAGAACTTCTTTTGTAACCTTGGCCAGATCTATGCCTTGCCACAATTCTGTCTCTGAGCTCCTTGGGCAGTTCCTTCGAGTTCATGATTCTCATTTGGACTGACATGCACTGTGAGCTGTGAGGTCTTATATAGACAGGTGTGTGCCTTTCCAAATCAAGTCCTACCAGTTTAATTAAACACAGCTGGACTCCAATTAAAGAGTAGAACCATCTCAAGGAGGATCACAAGGAAATGGACAGCATGTGACTTAAATATGAGTGTCTGAGCAAAGGGTCTGAATACTTATGACCATGTGATATTTCAGTTTTTCTTTTTTAATAAGTTTGCAAAAATTTCTACATTTCTGTTTATTTCAGTCAAGATGGGGTGCAGAGTGCACTTTAGTGAGAAAAAAAATGAACTTTTTAGAATTTACCAAATGACTGCAATGAAACAAAGAGTGAAAATGTAAAGGGGTCTGAATACTTTCAGCACCCACTGTATCCTTGAACATTACATTTAACTACCTTTTTGTATAAGGTGGCAAAGAATAAAACAAGCAGATAGGAAAAAACAAACTTAATCTATTTAAAAAATGATCAAAAAGAAATATTTCTGTCATGCGCCAAAACATGCAAAATAAAGCAAATAAACATTACAAATTATAATAAGGTGCAGAATTGTAATCAGGGCCAGGACTGGGTGCTGAAAAATGTGGGGGGATCAGCAACATGAGTAAGTGAGGGAAGTGGAGTAAAGGGTAGAAATACACCATGGTGCGGAGGGTTTGGTAGGTATGGCCGGTCCGTGGAACTAGATTTGCTGCCAACTATATCCTAATTTGGAAGGCGGCTCACAGCAGGTTCAAGATGATATAAGTATGGCAAATACAAACGGTATATTAGGACTGTCTGAATATGGGTTATTTTGTAGGTGAGGTTTAACACAAATAACTATTGAAGCCAGAACATTATGTGTCTAATTTTTTTCCAAAACATATCGCCACCAAAAGCGAAAATTTGGCAAGCCAGAATAAACACAAAAAAAAGACAAAGAAAAGTCACCATCATACTAGCAGTCAAGGGCGGGCTGGGCTGGAGTGCAGAGGGGCAAATGCCCCCCCAGACCAGTTCCCAAGCAGCTGCTCAGGGCTGCCAGGGGACTGCACTGTACCTTTAAATATGTTCAGCTGCCGACCCGACCACATGGCAGAGATGCAGATACACCCCCTGCACGCTGTGTGGCTGAGTCTGCTGAAGTGACGTCACACAGCGAACCTGGAACTGATTCAGTCAGCCGGACAGGAGCCTGTGGATCGGAGACTTCAGTGGTCTCAGGCAGTATGAGGTCAGGAGGTCTGCAGTGAGGGGAAGCGGGACTGTGCTCACCTTCTCATAAATCCACCCAGGATTCTATATTGTCCAATCAGAGGGCCAGCTGCTGGGGCTCCGTGTGAGTTATTGCAGGAGGCTGAACTTTCATGCAGATTAGGGTGCTCCTGTCAGTGCAAAAAGTTCAGTCTGGTGCAATAAATCACACTTAGTCCCAGCAGAGACCACAGACATCACAATACAAGACCCTGCACCGACTGATTACAGCTGAACCTACAGCACCTCATATTCTACTATATGGCCCCATATATAATATGTGAGGTCCTGTAGGCAGGTCCAGGTGTGTTCAGTAATAATAATCTTTATTTTTATATAGCGCTAACATATTCCGCAGCGCTTTACATACATTATCGTCGCTGTCCCCATCGGGGCTCACAATCTAGATTCCCTATCAGTATGTCTTTGGAGTGTGGGAGGAAACCGGAGAACCCGGAGGAAACCCACGCAAACACGGGGAGAACATACAAACTCCTTGCAGATGTTGTCCTTGGTGGGATTTGAACCCAGAACCCCAGCGCTGCAAGGCTGCAGTGCAGTCTATATCCCTGTACATAATATACCACATCTAGTATACAGATTAGCCTATCATCTACTGTGATACACACATCAGATGTTTTAAAAAAATACACATTACTATACAACATCAGATGTCTATAGTGACAGTATATTATATACTAGTCATGTATTCTAATATATATTGTATGCATGTGGTATACTGTGTGAACAGATGTTATGTACAGGTAATGTGTGTATAGTATATCTGAACTCTACCCATGTCTGGTATATATAATACTGTAACTACAAAGTTCAGCCCGCGGACTGAGACAGCCGAAGGGCTAAAAACTGTGGTGCACGGGCCACACCATACTCTCCCCTATCCCAATATCACTGCTATCTGCAGTGTGGTGAATACATTGGTGGAAGACGGAGCCGCTGGCTCCTACTTCCACAGATCAGCTTTTGCGACTGACACAGCAAACATGATGACATCACGACATCACATCTGCTGTGTGGAGAGTCAGCGCACCGGAGAAAAGAACAGACCGCGGGGGAACGAGAGCGAGGTGAGTATGTCTTCTTTTTTTTTTTTCGGATGTGCATGGAATGTGTGCCTGCATATAGGGGGCTATGTGAGGACTCATACTGTATATAGGAGGCTATGTGAGGGCTCATATAGTATATAGGAGGCTATGTGAGGACTCATACTGTATATAGGAGGCTATGTGAGGGCTCATATTGTATATAGGAGGCTATGTGAGGGCTCATATAGTATATAGGAGGCTATGTGAGGGCTCATATAGTATATAGGAGGCTATGTGAGGGCTCATATAGTATATAGGAGGCCATGTGAGGGCTCATATAGTATATAGGAGGCTATGTGAGGGCTCATATAGTATATAGGAGGCTATGTGAGGGCTCATATAGTATATAGGAGGCTATGTGAGGGCTCATATAGTATATAGGAGGCTATGTGAGGGCTCACATTGTATATTGGAGGCTATGTGAGGCCTCACACTGTATATAAGAGGTTATGTGGGGCCTTACACTGTATATAGAAGGCTATGAGGGAATCATACTGTATATAGGAGGCTATTTGAGGGCTCATATTGTATATAGAGAGACTATATGGGGGCTCACACTGTATATAGGAAGCTATGCGGATCTCATAATGTATATAAGAGGCCACGTGGGGTCTGACAATATATAGAGAGGCTATGTGGGGACTCACATTGTATAAAGGAGGCTATGTGGGACTCAAACTGTACATAGGAGGCTATGTGGCGGCTAATAATATGTATACAGTAGAAGGCTATGTGGGGGCTCATACTGTATAAAGGAGGCTATGTGAGGCCTCATACTGTACATAGGGGGCTCATACTATATATAGGAGGCTATATGCGGGCTCATACTGTACAAAAGAGGCTATGTGGCGGCTCATAATATGTATAGGAGGCTATGTGGGTCTCATACGGTATATAGGGGGCTATGTGGTGGCTAATACTGTATATAGGATGGAATATGAGGGCTCACGCTGTATATAAGGGCTATGTGGTGGCTTACACTGTATATAGGGGCTATGTGGGGTGCATACTGTATGTAGGAATAATGTCTGTAATCTGCTGTGGAATTAATAGCACTATACACTGTACTTTTCAGATTATAGTACGCACTTTTCTCCTCCAAAAATTTTTGGGAAAATGGGGGTATGTCTTATAATCTGAATGTAGTTTACCGGGGCATTTGGGAGTGGCATTTTAGGGTCGCTGCAGCAGGAAGCTGGTGACGGCAGGAGTGAGGCGATGCTGCGGGCCCCAGGCTGGGAAGGTGGGTGTCTGGCTGTGCGACGGGCTCTGTGCTTTCACAAAATGTCGGAGGAGCCCCCGCACTTTCCATGGTTTTCAATGCGGTGAACTTGGGGAAAAAAGGCCACCAGAGGCGGCGCATGTGCGGATTGAGATCGTGACACCGAGATCTTGTCTCTCGAGGTCTCAACCTAAGCATGTGCCGCCTCCGGTGGCCATTTTCCCTAAGTCTACAGCATTGAAAACCACGGGAAGTACAGGGGATCCGCCGGCATTTTGTGAAAGCACGGAGTCCGGCTCATCGTCGAACATCCCCCTCCCAGCCTGGGGTCCACAGCATCACCCCACTCCTGCCGCTGCTAGCTTCCTGGAGCAGCGACTCTGCTCCACCACAGCAGCCCCCTTCCCTGGGTAATCTACCGTAAAAGCAGACTATAAGAAGCACCACCATTTTCTTAAAAACATTTTTTTCCTATTTTTCTCACCAAAATTTGGGGTGCGTCTTATGATACGGTGCATTTTATAATCTGCAAAATATGGTTAGTAAAATAAATAAATAAATGGGGAGCTGTGTGGGGGCTCATACTGTATACAGGGGGCTATGTGTGTGCTCATATGGTATATAGGGGGGCTGTGTGTGGGCTCATACTGTATACAGGGGGCTGTGTGTGTGCTCATATGGTATATAGGGGGGCTGTGTGTGGGCTCATACTGTATACAGGGGGCTATGTGTGTGCTCATATGGTATATAGGGGGATGTGTGTGGGCTCATACTGTATACAGGGGGCTGTGTGTGTGCTCATATGGTATATAGGGGGGCTGTGTGTGGGCTCATACTGTATACAGGGGGCTGTGTGTGTGCTCATATGGTATATAGGGGGATGTGTGTGGGCTCATACTGTATACAGGGGGCTGTGTGTGTGCTCATATGGTATATAGGGGGGCTGTGTGTGGGCTCATACTGTATACAGGGGGCTGTGTGTGTGCTCATATGGTATATAGGGGGGCTGTGTGTGTGCTCATATGGTATATAGGGGGGCTGTGTGGGGGCTCATACTGTATACAGGGGGCTATGTGTGTGCTCATATGGTATATAGGGGGGCTGTGTGTGGGCTCATACTGTATACAGGGGGCTGTGTGTGTGCTCATATGGTATATAGGGGGGCTGTGTGTGTGCTCATACTGTATACAGGGGGCTGTGTGTGTGCTCATATGGTATATAGGGGGATGTGTGTGGGCTCATACTGTATACAGGGGGCTGTGTGTGTGCTCATATGGTATATAGGGGGGCTGTGTGTGGGCTCATACTGTATACAGGGGGCTGTGTGTGTGCTCATATGGTATATAGGGGGGCTGTGTGTGTGCTCATATGGTATATAGGGGGGCTGTGTGGGGGCTCATACTGTATACAGGGGGCTATGTGTGTGCTCATATGGTATATAGGGGGGCTGTGTGTGGGCTCATACTGTATACAGGGGGCTGTGTGTGTGCTCATATGGTATATAGGGGGGCTGTGTGGGGGCTCATACTGTATACAGGGGGCTGTGTGTGTGCTCATATGGTATATAGGGGAGCTGTGTGGGGGCTCATACTGTATACAGGGGGCTGTGTGTGTGCTCATATGGTATATAGGGGGATGTGTGTGGGCTCATACTGTATACAGGGGGCTGTGTGTGTGCTCATATGGTATATAGGGAGGCTGTGTGTGGGCTCATACAGTATATAGGGGGGCTGTGTGTGGGCTCATACGGTATATAGGGGGATGTTGGCATACTTAATTCTGCTCAATATTAAGTGATATAAATATTATTTTATATTAATTGTAGTTAATATTAATATTGAGCAGAACTAATTTCAGCCTTTCAGCCTATTGGTTCAGGCCCCCACAACAGTTACGTTCTCTCATGTGGTCCCTCTGGAAAATGAATTGCCCACCCCTGATATATACCATCATTTATTATCCAGTATATAGCACCTGATGTCTGTATAACAGTATGTCCTATATCCCATCACATATTCTCCTGTATACTGGATGTCATATACTGTGCACAGACATCAGATGGTGCAGAGGAGAAGAAGTGACTGGTGTAATATCTAATGGCTGTACTCAAGGTGTAATGTGCACTAGTTACATATTAGCCTGTAGGTGGTATAATATATATACTATAGGCCCAGACATCCCATATTATATACAGGATAATAGGAGGCGGGTATAATATCCAGAGCTAACAAGCCTCCCCTATTCCCTGGGCCTGTCCCGATTTGAGGGCTCAGTCCCGGCCCGGCTCAGCTCTTCTCCCGGCAGGGGCGCTGCTGGGCACTGGGCTTTTCCTCCAGACACGCAGGCTTTCCATACTGTGTGTGACCCCTTGTAGCTCCGCCTCCCGCTCTCTGCTCCTCCCCGGCATCAGGGCAGAGGAATTCTACTGTGCAGAGACCGCACAGCATGAGGAGGTGAGGGGTCAGGGGGCGGGGCCAAGTCTGCGGAGGACATGACAACAAGGTGCGGTCCTGAGGTGAGGGGGAGACCCGCAGCCTCTCCCATCTGTGGCTGCTGTTATTACAGGATGGGAGGGGGCTCATGCAATGTCACCAGCAGCTCTGCAGTCGGGACTAGGGGGGATGGGAGGGGGATTTAGGGACACTGCAGGGCTGACAGCTCTCCTGGTACAGCCCATACTCTGCTGCTGATTGCAAACACCAGGCCCCACCACTGCCACTGCAGACATGATGGAGAAGAAGGGACTATATACATGTCATGTTGTGCCCGCTGTGTGTATGATGTCTGTATGATGGTTGTGCCCGCTGTGTGTATGATGTCCGTGTGATGGTTGTGCCCGCTGTGTGTGTGATGGTTGTGCCCGCTGTGTGTATGATGTCTGTGTGATGGTTGTGCCCGCTGTGTGTATGATGTCTGTGTGATGGTTGTGCCCGCTGTGTGTATGATGTCTGTGTGATGGTTGTGCCCGCTGTGTGTATGATGTCCGTGTGATGGTTGTGCCCGCTGTGTGTATGATGTCTGTGTGATGGTTGTGCCCGCTGTGTGTATGATGTCTGTGTGATGGTTGTGCCCGCTGTGTGTATGATGTCTGTGTGATGGTTGTGCCTGCTGTGTGTATGATGTCTGTGTGATGGTTGTGCCCGCTGTGTGTATGATGTCTGTGTGATGGTTGTGCCCGCTGTGTGTATGATGTCTGTGTGATGGTTGTGTCCGCTGTGTGTATGATATCTGTGTGATGGTTGTGCCCGCTGTGTGTATGATGTCTGTGTGATGGTTGTGCCCGCTGTGTGTGTGATGTCTGTGTGATGGTTGTGCCCGCTGTGTGTGTGATGTCTGTGTGATGGTTGTGCCCGCTGTCTGTATGATGTCTGTGTGATGGTTGTGCCCGCTGTCTGTATGATGTCTGTGTGATGGTTGTGCCCGCTGTGTGTATGATGTCCGTGTGATGGTTGTGCCCGCTGTGTGTATGATGTCCGTGTGATGGTTGTGCCCGCTGTGTGTATGATGTCCGTGTGATGGTTGTGCCCGCTGTGTGTATGATGTCCGTGTGATGGTTGTGCCCGCTGTGTGTATGATGTCTGTGTGATGGTTGTGCCCGCTCTGTGTATGATGATGTCCGTGTGATGGTTGTGCCCGCTGTGTGTATGATGTCCGTGTGATGGTTGTGCCCGCTGTGTGTATGATGTCTGTGTGATGGTTGTGCCCGCTGTGTGGATGATGTCTGTATGATGGTTGTGCCCCGTTGTGTGGATGATGTCTGTGTGATGGTTGTGCCCGCTGTGTGTATGATGTCTGTGTGATGGTTGTGCCCGCTGTGTGTATGATGTCTGTGTGATGGTTGTGCCCGCTGTGTGTATGATGTCTGTGTGATGGTTGTGCCCGCTGTGTGTATGATTTCTGTGTGATGTTTGTGTCCGCTGTGTGTATGATGTCTGTGTGATGGTTGTGCCCCATTGTGTGTATGATGTCTGTGTGATGGTTGTGCCCGCTGTGTGTATGATGTGTGTGTATGATGGTTGTGCCCCGTTGTGTGTATGATGTCCGTGTGATGGCATGCCTGCTGTGTGTATGATGTCTGTGTGATGGTTGTGCCCGCTGTGTGTATGATGTCTGTGTGATGGTTGTGCCCGCTGTGTGTATTATGTCTGTGTGATGGTTGTGCCTGCTGTGTGTATGATGTCTGTGTGATGGTTGTGCCCGCTGTGTGTGTGATGTCTGTGTGATGGTTGTGCCCGCTGTGTGTATGATGTCCGTGTGATGGTTGTGCCCGCTGTGTGTATGATGTCCGTGTGATGGTTGTGCCCGCTGTGTGTATGATGTCCGTGTGATGGTTGTGCCCGCTGTGTGTATGATGTCCGTGTGATGGTTGTGCCCGTTGTGTGTCTGATGTCTGTGTGATGGCGTGCCCGCTGTGTGTATGATGTCTGTGTGATGGTTGTGCCCGCTGTGTGTATGATGTCTGTGTGATGGTTGTGCCCGCTGTGTGTGTGATGGTTGTGCCCGCTGTGTGTATGATGTCCGTGTGATGGTTGTGCCCGCTGTGTATATGATGTCCGTGTGATGGTTGTGCCCGCTGTATGTATGATATCAGTGTGATGGTTGTGCCCGCTGTGTGTATGATGTCCGTGTGATGGTTGTGCCCGCTGTGTGTATGATGTCCGTGTGATGGTTGTGCCCGCTGTGTGTATGATGTCCGTGTGATGGTTGTGCCCGCTGTGTGTATGATGTCCGTGTGATGGTTGTGCCCGTTGTGTGTCTGATGTCTGTGTGATGGCGTGCCCGCTGTGTGTATCATGTCCGTGTGATGGTTGTGCCCGCTGTGTGTATGATGTCTGTGTGATGGTTGTGCCCGCTGTGTGTATGATGTCTGTGTGATGGTTGTGCCCACTGTGTGTATGAGGTCTGTGGGATGGTTGTGCCCGCTGTGTGTATGAGGTCTGTGGGATGGTTGTGCCCGCTGTGTGTATGAGGTCTGTGGGATGGTTGTGCCCGCTGTGTGTATGAGGTCTGTGGGATGGTTGTGCCCGCTGTGTGTGTGATGGTTGTGCCTGCTGTGTGTATGATGTCTGTGTGATGGTTGTGCCCGCTGTGTGTATGAGGTCTGTGTGATGGTTGTGCCCGCTGTGTGTATGAGGTCTGTGTGATGGTTGTGCCCGCTGTGTGTATGAGGTCTGTGTGATGGTTGTGCCCGCTGTGTGTATGAGGTCTGTGTGATGGTTGTGCCCGCTGTGTGTATGAGGTCTGTGTGATGGTTGTGCCCGCTGTGTGTATGAGGTCTGTGTGATGGTTGTGCCCGCTGTGTGTATGAGGTCTGTGTGATGGTTGTGCCCGCTGTGTGTATGAGGTCTGTGTGATGGTTGTGCCCGCTGTGTGTATGAGGTCTGTGTGATGGTTGTGCCCGCTGTGTGTATGAGGTCTGTGTGATGGTTGTGCCCGCTGTGTGTATGAGGTCTGTGTGATGGTTGTGCCCGCTGTGTGTATGATGTGTGTGGGATGGTTGTGCCCGTTGTGTGTATGATGTCTGTGGGATGGTTGTGCCCGCTGTGTGTATGATGTCTGTGGGATGGTTGTGCCCGCTGTGTGTATGATGTCTGTGGGATGGTTGTGCCCGCTGTGTGTATGATGTCTGTGGGATGGTTGTGCCCGCTGTGTGTATGATGTCTGTGGGATGGTTGTGCCCGCTGTGTGTATGATGTCTGTGGGATGGTTGTGCCCGCTGTGTGTATGATGTCTGTGTGATGGTTGTTCCCGCTGTGTGTATGATGTCCGTGTGATGGTTGTGCCCGCTGTGTGTATGATGTCCGTGTGATGGTTGTGCTCGCTGTGTGTATGATGTCCGTGTGATGGTTGTGCTCGCTGTGTGTATGATGTCCGTGTGATGGTTGTGCCCGCTGTGTGTATGATGTCCGTGTGATGGTTGTGCCCGCTGTGTGTATGATGTCCGTGTGATGGTTGTGCCCGCTGTGTGTATGATGTCCGTGTGATGGTTGTGCCCGTTGTGTGTCTGATGTCTGTGTGATGGCGTGCCCGCTGTGTGTATCATGTCCGTGTGATGGTTGTGCCCGCTGTGTGTATGATGTCTGTGTGATGGTTGTGCCCGCTGTGTGTATGATGTCTGTGTGATGGTTGTGCCCGCTGTGTGTATGAGGTCTGTGGGATGGTTGTGCCCGCTGTGTGTATGAGGTCTGTGGGATGGTTGTGCCCGCTGTGTGTATGAGGTCTGTGGGATGGTTGTGCCCGCTGTGTGTATGAGGTCTGTGGGATGGTTGTGCCCGCTGTGTGTGTGATGGTTGTGCCCGCTGTGTGTATGATGTCTGTGTGATGGTTGTGCCCGCTGTGTGTATGAGGTCTGTGTGATGGTTGTGCCCGCTGTGTGTATGAGGTCTGTGTGATGGTTGTGCCCGCTGTGTGTATGAGGTCTGTGTGATGGTTGTGCCCGCTGTGTGTATGAGGTCTGTGTGATGGTTGTGCCCGCTGTGTGTATGAGGTCTGTGTGATGGTTGTGCCCGCTGTGTGTATGAGGTCTGTGTGATGGTTGTGCCCGCTGTGTGTATGAGGTCTGTGTGATGGTTGTGCCCGCTGTGTGTATGAGGTCTGTGTGATGGTTGTGCCCGCTGTGTGTATGAGGTCTGTGTGATGGTTGTGCCCGCTGTGTGTATGATGTGTGTGGGATGGTTGTGCCCGTTGTGTGTATGATGTCTGTGGGATGGTTGTGCCCGCTGTGTGTATGATGTCTGTGTGATGGTTGTGCCCGCTGTGTGTATGATGTCTGTGGGATGGTTGTGCCCGCTGTGTGTATGATGTCTGTGGGATGGTTGTGCCCGCTGTGTGTATGATGTCTGTGGGATGGTTGTGCCCGCTGTGTGTATGATGTCTGTGGGATGGTTGTGCCCGCTGTGTGTATGATGTCTGTGGGATGGTTGTGCCCGCTGTGTGTATGATGTCCGTGTGATGGTTGTGCCCGCTGTGTGTATGATGTCCGTGTGATGGTTGTTCCCGCTGTGTGTATGATGTCCGTGTGATGGTTGTGCCCGCTGTGTGTATGATGTCCGTGTGATGGTTGTGCCCGCTGTGTGTATGATGTCCGTGTGATGGTTGTGCCCGCTGTGTGTATGATGTCCGTGTGATGGTTGTGCCCGCTGTGTGTATGATGTCCGTGTGATGGTTGTGCCCGCTGTGTGTATGATGTCCGTGTGATGGTTGTGCCCGCTGTGTGTATGATGTCTGTGTGATGGTTGTGCCCGCTGTGTGTATGATGTCTGTGTGATGGTTGTGCCCGCTGTGTGTATGATGTCTGTGTGATGGTTGTGCCCGCTGTGTGTATGATGTCTGTGTGATGGTTGTGCCCGCTGTGTGTATGATGTCTGTGTGATGTTTAACATAGCGCTTTGAAATAGGCAGGGGTGGGAGATTAATTTTCCCAAGGGGCCACGTGAGAGACCGTGACTGTTGTGGAGCCCGAACCAATAGGTTCAAATTAATTCAGCTCAATATTAATATTATCATATTAATTATATATTTTTTGTATATTTATATTATCACTTAATATTGAGCAGATTTAAGTATGCTGACATCCCCCTTTATACAGTATGAGCCGCCACACAACCCCGTACATACAGTATTAGCACACACCACCCCTACCTACAGTATGAGCCCTTGCATAGCCCCCAATATACAGTAAGAGCCACCACAAGAAAGCCAGATGTCCTATAATGAATCTACATAAAGATGAGAAAGTTCTGGCGGCTCCGACTGTGAATGAGGGAACAAAAAATAACCCTCAGGTCCCAACAAGAGATGAGCAGGACTCACAGATGAGGCCGCACTGCCCGGAAGATAAGAGACTCATGGCCTCCAGTCCAGCCGCCAGGTAGCACTGACCTGGACCCCCGACTGGAGGCCCCGGATTCCATCTGCTCATCTCTAGTCCCAACTGCCCTGGATACAGTGGACAGTCCTGGATTTGGGTCTGGGCCTTGCAGTCTCGGCCGTCTGCTGAATTTCCCTCACTACCAGCGCCCCTCTGACAACTCCTCCTGCCGAGCGAGAAAGATAATGGTAAATGGGCGTGGATTGGGGTGTGACCAGGGGCGAGGCCAAAATTTGCCGCGCATAGCCTCTTTCTGTCCCCCTTTCTGTTCTTCAAAAGTTGAGAGGTATGAATATGTGATGTCTGTATCCCAGTATATCGCATACCATCACATATTATGCTGTATACTGGATGTGATGGACTTTGATACAGGCATCCAATGTTATACAGAGGATAATATGTCACTGGTGTAATATCTGATGTCTGTGCTCATAGTGTGGTATATAACTGTCACATGCTATTCTGTATGTAATATCTGATGTATGTAGTCATAATATATCTTATTCCAGTACAGATGAGCGAATTGATTCGCAGGACACTGGTCAAACAGTCCCGTCAGTAGTCTGTGGCCACCAGACCAGAGTCCCGCGAGCCTCCTCCCGCCTGCCAGCATCTCTGACTCCTCTTTTGATTATAGTCTTTGCATGATGTCATCTTTTTGGCGTGACACATACATGACATTGTGCCTGGCTACAAATCAAAGGAAGAGAAAGAGAATGGTGTCAGGTAGGAGGCTGTCAGGGCTCCTATCCAGCAGCCACTGAATATTCATCTGACCATTGGATCAGGGTCCTGCAAATGAAGTTGCTCATCTCTATATATCAGTCATATATTCTCCTATGTATATTGTATTGTATGTGGTATAATATGTTCACTGTGTGCACAGACATCAGATGGGACACACATGATAATTAGTGACTCGTACATCATATACTATAATGTGGAGTTGACTTTTACATTAATGACTTGCTCGATCAAGTATGTAGGAAATAATACACAAAATAATAATTCCTAGGTATCTATCTGGCAGACCTGTGCTTATGTGTGGCCACCTTTAGGCTGTGTGCCCACTATGCGTTTTTTAAGCGTTTCCGCAACGGGAATTCCGCTGCAGAAACGCTTAAAAAGCGCTTGGTAGAAGGTCTGCTATGTTCCCCAATGATAATCCGCATCTGCTGTGCACATGCTGCGGAAATTTCCGCTGCGGATTATCAATGCGTAAAAATCCGCCGCACTACCAATTATTTTGTGTAATCGCAGCGTTTTCACCGCCATTGACTTGCATGGAATTGCATAATATCCGCATGACTACATGTGCACATGCGGATATTTAGCGATTCAATGTGCGGATGGTACCCGGATTTGGAGAAGAAGAGACTCTCCTCCAGACCCGGGTACCATAGTACCTGTAAAAAAAAAGAATTAAAATAAAAAATATACATTATACTTACCTTCTGATGGCCCCCGGTCTCCATAGCGATGCGTCCTGGCTTCCTGGCAGCTCATGATGGTCTAAAAGGACCTGCCATGACGTCATTTAGTCATGTGACAGGTCACGCGACCGCTGACGTCGACGGTCGCTTGACCCGTCACATGACTAAATGACGTCATGGCAGGTCCTTTTACACAACCGTGAGACACCGGGAAGACCGGACGCGTCGCTGAAGGAGACCAGGGGCCGTCAGAAGGTAAGTATAATATTTATTTTTTACCATTCTTTTACGGTCACACTATATAAATCCATACCGGTTGCATGGATTTATATAGTGTGACCAAGTTGTCAAGCACTTTCCAAGTGATGTTAAAATCACTTGCAAAGCTCTTGACAACCCGCATGCGGAAATGCATGTGAAGAGCGCTTCACTTCTGCTTGTCCCTGGCAGGAAAACTCATAGAATCCGCATGCGTTTTTTCTGCCAGGGAGATGCGGAAACGCTCTGGAAAAATTCTCAGCATTTCTGCATTGTGGGCACTTAGCCTTACTCTGTTTAGGAGTGTAGAAAAGCACAGCGTACCTTGGATTACTTGCATTACACCTCTAACAACCTAAATCCGTGTTGTAGTGGTCAGACATTGTACATATTATGCTTATGTATTACCAGTTTTAAATGCTCACCTGAACTGGACCAAGTGCTGTCATTTTTCTCCACGGGCAGCACTTAGACAATACGTTTGTGTGAATATAGCCTATGAAGCAGCTGGTAATAAACATGTTGAAGGGGTTTTCTGCGAACAAAAGTATATTTTAATCAATAGATCTTGGAATAATAATAACTTCCACAATTGGATGTGTTTAAATAAAATGTCCCTGTGCTGAGATAATGTTATAAATGTGCCCCTGCTGTGTACTGTGTAATGGCTGTGTCTGACTGTGCAGGAACATGGTCTGATCATACCACAGCTACTGGGCAGGGGGGGGAAGCAAAAGAGTATATAGCATCGATTAAATCACTGCACACTCTAGTTTCAAGATGCAAACGATGGGTCAAAACGTTCATTTACTGTTGCATTATTCCCTGCACCTTAAATGTGTCTTATTGCATGTCTTCAAATAGACTTTAGTTTGCATCTTGAAACTAGAATGTGCGGTGATTTAATCTACGCCGATTCTGGGGATTCCACATCCCGTGTACCTGCACCTTGACCTACAGACTGTGTGCACGCTAATCATCTATATATAAAGAGAGTATATATACATTACAGCAGGGGATCACAGCTGAGTCTTTCTTTGAGCTAAAATATTGTTTAAAAACAGGCATTGAAATGTTTTACTCACAAAAAGAATCCTCTGTGATCCCCTGCTATCCTGCCTGTATCCTCTTTTTCTCCCCCCTGCCCAGGAGATGTGGTATGATCAGACCATGTTCCTGCACGGTCAGACACAGCCATTACACAGTACACAGCCATTACACAGTACACAGCAGGGGCACATTTATAAGATTATCTCAGCACAGGGACATTATTATATCACATCCAATTGTGGAAATAATTATTACTCCAAGACCTATTGATTAAAATCTACTATTGTTTGTGGGAAAACGACCTTTAAGGATGGGCCGCTACTCATGGACCACTGCTGTGTGCTTGCCCCCAGGCTAAAATTTGCCAGCCAGCCCCTGCTAGCAGTGATATTAGAATACACACTATACATGTTATTACATACAGCATCCTTTACCTATAAAAATTGTATATAATCTCTTCCACTTTTCTTTCCAGTGGGTGTAGTGACAAGATTATGGAGCAGTTGCCGGGACCAGTGCCGCCGCGAGCGACAACAGGGTAGGAAGAGTGGTGATGTGGCTCTTAAAAAGAAAGGCCATACCTATATTATGACCGGCTCCAGTTTTTGACCCTAGTCCTAGATTTTCACCCGTAAGTGGCTATCTTTTTCAGTTTTATTTGTTGTAATGGTTTGATTATTATTTTGCATATTAAAAATGCTTTTTTCTCTGTCATCCCTGACCTTACAGATCTGACTGGACCAAAAAGGGAAATACCTGTAGCCCGGAGGTGCTGGAAGCCAGAGAGGAATCTGAAATGGAGGCCGGAGCTGGGGGCCAGAAAGAAGAAGAGCCTGCGGAGAGCACCAGTACACCACAGCCCCTCGACACCTCCCCTCATGCACCAATAAGCCAGCATCGCTACCGCCCCACCATCACTGGCGTACGTGACATGGGAATACCTGTGAGTGATGATGATGAGAGTTTTTGTCTAAGCCTGGCCCGTTATTTCAGGCACGTTCCCTTTTTATTGAGGCTGCAGACCAGGGCTGCCCTCCAAATTGTTTCGTCTGCCGCTGCGCCACCAAATTCACCGATGGCCATCTTTTAATTCCTTGAAAGGTGGCAACTTTCTGAGGACAACAAAACCCGGTCATTAGACCCCCCAAGAAGGGCACTCAGCAGACCCACCATCACGGCAGCCACCACCTCCAGTGCCAGCATCACGGCAATCACCTCCAGTACCAGCATCACAGCAGCCATCACCACCACCTCCAGTCACAGCATCACAGCAACCACCACCAACTACAGTGGCACAATCACGGCAGCCACCTCCAGTGCCAGCATCTTGGCAGCCACCTCCATTACCAGCATCACGGCAGCCAACAACCCCCTCACCAGCATGTCTCTTGCCCCAATCACCCTTGTCTTGTTGGCATGATGGCCAAAACACAGAAGACCAGGCCAGACAAAGATCTGAGATACAGGATTTGTGTGCTGAGATGCCGCCACAGTCACTGAAAGGTGTTACATAGATGCGTATTATATGGACGCTATATGGATGGCATAAGCATGGTCCGTTTGCTGTGCTTTTTTTTTCTCGCACACATTGACTTGCATTGGCGAGTCTCATCTGATATATGCAGCCACTTGCAGCATGCTGTGATTTTTTTTTCTCAGTTCGATCCGAGCTGGAAAAAAAAAATCACAGATGAACACATAATCATTCAATAACAGGAGTCAGAGTGCAATCCAATTTTTTTTTATCAGATTGCACTCGTGTGATTTAAACGCAGATGAGTATGAGCCCTTAGACTCAGCCAAAAGATTGTAGACATAGAGTATATCTTATTGCTCTAATAGGCATCTAGTCATTCAACAGAGGCCATTAACTATATATTCTACATGCAGGGCTTGTGAATTGTCCATTATTAAAATAAACAGTATATAAAAAGCAGTGCAGGAGGCAGCAGTGAAGGACATGACAAATATTAATAACAATAGGTAAAATAATCACAGGCTGCAATTACCCACCATATTTTTTCTTAAACCATGAAATCAACTTTTTCTTGCGGTTGTAAATTTGAAATGACAGTGATAGCTATTATGACATCACAAGGCACATGACATCATAGACATCACAATTGGAATAGAATGTATAAATTTCTACACTGCTGCCATCTTGTGTCACTATAACCTGACAGCTGGAAGAGGACGAGTCCAGGTAAGTCGCTCTTTACTTTTAAGCTTTGGTATACTTATAATGTATCCACCGGATTTATCATGGATTGCCGGGAACACTCTGTAATAAGACATTTTCAGCACAACCCCTTGTCTAAATGAGAAATTGCTGACGATAGGTGGGTGGGGGAGGTCAAGTTGGGACATCTTTATGGGGCTCCATTTTTGGGTAGTTTTGCCATTTATGTGGACAAATTATTTTATTATCATTCTCTGTTCTCAGATCTTTGGTTCCTATTGAATTAGGGGCTGACATTGGCGTTGTAGTTTAACCCCTTTAAAGCTCAAGACGTACTAATACGTATCTGCGCCATGAGACTTAAGAGCCTGATACGTATTAGTACGTCTTTGCGATCGCGCCCGCACACAGGCTGTGCGGGCGCGATCGCCGCCGGGTGTCAGCCGATTGTCGCAGCTGAGTCGATCGCAGCATTGCGGGGGCAAGGGGAGGTGATCGGGATACTCACCTCTCCTGCCGGCGTCCAGCGATGTCTGCCGCGGCTTCCTGGATGTTTCCATGACGACCCGATGTCGTCATGACAACATCTGGGTCACCAGACAGCAAGAAGATATTTTGGCATGCGCAGTGTATGACCAAAGTATCTTCTGCATTTGCAGCGCTGACAGCCTGTATAGCACAGGGCTGGTGCTCCATCCCTATGCTATACAGGCGATCAGAATAAAAAAAGTGAAAGTCCCGTAGTGGGACAAAGAACAAAAGTAAAAAAAGTGTCAGAAAGTGAAGAAAAAAAAAATAATCCACCAAAAATAAAAATATAATGTACCCATCAATAAATATTATTATGAAAAAAAAACAATAAAAGTACACATATTTGGTATCGCCGTGTCCGGAATGACCTGACCTATAAAATTGTCCCACTAGTTAGCCCCTTCAGTGAACATGGTAAAAAAAAAATGAAGCAAAAAACAATGCTTTATCATCATACCGCCAAACAAAAAATGGAATAACACGCAATCAAAAAGACGAATATAAATAATAATGATACCACTGAAAACGTCATCTTGTCCCGCAAAAAACAAGCCGCCATACAGCTCCATCAGCCTAAAAATAAAAAAGTTATAGCTCTCAGAATAAAGCGATGCAAAAAAATTATTTTTTCTATAAAATAGCTTTTATTGTGTAAAAGCGCCAAAACATAGAAAATCGATATAAATGTGGTACCAATGTAAACGTACTGACCCAAAGAATAAAGCTACCTTATCAATTTTACCACACGCGGAACAGCATAAAAAAAAAAAAACAACAATTCCTGAATTGTTGGTTTTTGTTTATTCTGCCTCCCAAAAATCGGAATAGAGAGTGATCAAAATATGTCACGTGCCTGAAAATGGCACCAATAAAAACGTCAACTCATCCCGCAAAAATCAAGATGTCACATGACTCTGTCGACCAAAATATGGAAAAATTATAGGTCTCAAAATATAGCGATGCAAAACTAGATTTTACAAAAAATGCGTCTTTTAGTGTGTGACAGCTGTCAATCATAAAAACCCGATATGATTCTGATATCGCTGTAAACACACTGACTCGAAGAATAAAGTTGTCTAAACGACGTAAAATATAAACTCTAGGGTTAGGGTTGTGGTAGGGTTAGGGTTAGGGTTGGGCTTGGCCTGAGAGGATCAGATCCGCCCCTATCACTGGCCAAGAAGCCAAAAGCACAAAATAAAAAGAGAAATCCTACTTCTTCCTTCAGGAGGACCCGGAGTGGGCAAACCCAACACATGAGACACCGGGCTAGAGGCCAACCACGACACAAGCTTTAAAGGGAATCTGTCACCCCCTAGGACTTATCAGACCTCTAATATGGGCATAAAGGTTATAGAAATGTAAATCTATACATACTTCTATGGCCCATATTAGAGGTCTGCTTGCTTTGAAATATCCTGGCTCCGGCCTGCCCTCGCTCTGGCTCTGGCCTGCCCTTGCCCTGGCTCTGTCCTGCTCTTTCTCTGACTCTGGCCTTCTCTCGTACTGGCTCTGGCTTACTCTCGCCTTGGCTCTGGCCTGCTCTCGCTCTGGCTCCGGCCTGCTCTGGCTCTGGCTCTGGCCTGCCCTTGCCTTGGCTTCGGCCTGCTCTCGCCCTGAATCTGGCCTGCTCTCGTTTTGGCTCTGGCCTGCCCTCGCCTTGGCTCCGGCCTGCTCTCGCTCTGGCTCCAGCCTGCTCTCGCTCTGGCCTGCCCTTGCCTTGGCTTCGGCCTGCTCTCGCCCTGAATCTGGCCTGCTCTCGTTTTGGCTCTGGCCTGCCCTCGCTCTGGCTCCGGCCTGCCCTCGCCCTGGCTCCGGCCTGCTCTTGTTCTGGCTCTGGCCTGCTCTCGCTCTGGCTCTGGCCTGCCCTCACCTTGGCTCCGGCCTGCCCTCACCTTGGCTCTGGCCTGCCCTCGCCCTGGCTCCGGCCTGCCCTCGCCCTGGCTCCGGCCTGTTCTTGCTCTGGCTCCGGCTTGCTCTCTCTCTGGCTCCGGCCTGCCCTCGCTCTGGCTCCGGCCTGCCCTCGCCCTGGCTCCGGCCTGCTCTCACTCTGGCTCTGGCCTGCCCTCGCCCAGGCTCTGGCCTGCTCTGGCTCTGGCCTGCCCTCGCCCAGGCTCTGGCCTGCTCTGGCTCTGGCCTGCCCTCGCCCTGGTTCCAGCCTGCTCTGACTCTTGCCTTCCCCCACCCCGGCTCTGGCCTGCCCTCGCTCTGGCTCTGGCCTGCCCTCGACTTGGCTCCGGCCTGCTCTCACTCTGGCCTGCCCTCGCCTTGGCTCCGACCTGCTCTCGCTCTGGCTCTGGCCTGCCCTCGCCTTGGCTCCGGCCTGTTCTCGCTCTGGCCTGCCCTCGCCTTGGCTCCGGCCTACTCTCGCTCTGGCCTGCCCTCGCCCTGGCTCCTGCCTGCTCTCTCTCTGGCTCTGGCCTGCCCTTGCCCTGGCTCCGGCCTGCTCTCGCTCTGGCGCTGGCCTGCCCTGGCTCTGCCTCTGGCCTACCCTCGCCTTGGCTCCGGCCCTGCTCTAGCCTTGGCTCCGGCCTGCTCTCGCTCTAGCTTCGGACTGCTCTCGCCCTGGCTTCGGCCTGCCCTCGCCTTGTCTCCGGCCTGCTCTCGCTCTGGCTCTGGCCTGCCCTGGTTCTGCCTCTGACCTGCCCTCTCCTTGGCTCCGGCCTGCCCTCTCCTTGGCTCCGTCCGGCCTGCCCTCTCCTTGGCTCCGGCCTGCTCTCGCTCTGACTCTGGTCTGCCCTCGCCTTGGCTCCGGCCTGCTCTCGCCTTGGCTCCGGCCTGCTCTCGCTCTGGCTCCGGCCTGCCCTCGCCCTGGCTCCGGCCTGCCCTTGCTCTGGCTCTGGGCAGCCCTCACCTTGGCTCCGGCCAGCTCCTGCTCTAACTCCGGCATGCCCTCACCTTGGCTCCGGCCTGCTCTCGCCCTGGCTCCGGCCTGCCCTCGCCCTGGCTCCGGCATGCCCTTACCCTGGCTCCGGCCTGATCTCGCTCTGGCTCTTGCCTGCTCTTGCTCTGGTCTGCCCTCGCCTTGGCTCCGGCCTCCTCTCGCTCTGACTCTGGTCTGCCGTCGCCCTGGCTCCAGCCTGCTCTAGCTCTGGCTCAGGCCTGCTCTCTCTCGCTCTGGCTCTGGCCTGCCCTTGCCTTGGCTCTGGACTGCTCTCGCTTTGGCTCTGGCCTGTTTTCGCTCTGGCCTTCCCTCGCCTTGGCTCCGGCCTGCTCGTGCCCTGGCTCCGGCCTGCTCTTGCCCTGGCTCCGGCCTGCTCTGGCTCTGGCTGCCCTCGCCCTGGCTCCGGCCTGCTCTCGCTCTGGCTCCGGCCTGCTCTCGCTCTGGCTCCGGCCTGCTCTCGCTCTGGCTCTGGCCTGCCCTCGTCCTGGCTCCGGCCTGCTCTCTTTTTGGCTCTGGCCTGCCCTCGCCCTGGCTCCGGCCTACTCTGGCTCTGGCCTGCTCTTGCTCTGGCTTTGGCTTCGCCCTGGCTCCGTCCGGCCTGTTTTCGCCCTGGTTCCGGCCTGCCCTTGCCTTGACTCCGGCCTTCTCTCGCTCTGGCACTGGCCTGCCCTTGCCTTGGCTCTGGCCCACTCTCGCTCTGGCCTGCCCTCGACCTGGCTCCGGTCTGCTCTCTTTCTGGCTCTGGCCTGCTCTCGCTCTGGCGTGCCCTCGCCTTGGCTCCGGCCTGCTCCCGCTCTGACTCTGGCCTGCCCTCGCCCTGGCTTCGGCCTGCTTTGGATCTGGCTCTGGCCTGCCCTCTCCTTGGCTCCGGCCTGCTCTCGCCCTGGCTCTGGCTTGCTCTCGCTCTGGCTCCGGCCTGCTCTCGCTCTGGCTCTGACCTGCCCTCGCCTTGGCTATGGCCTGCTCTCGCCTTGGCTCCGGCCTGCTCTTGCTTTGGCTCCAGCCTGCCCTCGCCCTGGCTACGGCCTGCCCTTGCTCTGGCTCCAGCCAGCCCTCACCTTGGCTCTGGCCTGCTCTCGCCCTGGCTCCGCCTGCTCTTGCTCTAGCTCTGGCCTGCCCTCATCCTGGTTCCGGCCTGCTCTCGCCCTTGCTCTTGCTTGCTTTGGCTCTGGCTCTTGCCTGTTCTCTCCTTGTCTCCGGCCTGCTCTTGCACTGGCTCTGGCCTGCCCTCATCCTGGCTCCGGCCTGCTCTCGCTCTGGCTCTGGCCTGCTATCTCTCTGGCTCCTGCCTGCCCTCGCCTTAGCTCCTGCCTGTTCTCGCCCTGGATACGACCTAGAGCCTTGGCACCGGCCTGCTCTCGCTCTGGTTCCAGCCTGCCCTTACCTTGGCTCATGCCTGCTCTCTATCTGGCCTGCCCTCAACTTGACTCCGGCCTGCTCTTGCTCTGGCTCCGGCCTGCCCTCGCTTTGGCTCTGGCCTGCCCTCGCCTTGGCTCCAGTGTGCTATATCGCTCTGGCTCCAGCCTGCCATCGCCCTGGCTCCGTCCTACTCTGGCTCTGGCCTGCCCTCGCCCTGGCTCCGGCCTGCCATCGCTCTGCCTCTGGCCAGCCCTCGCCATGGCTCCGGCCTCCTCTCGCCCTGGCTCCAGCCTGCTCTCGCTCTGGCCTGCCTTTGCCTTGGCTCCAGCCTGCTCTCGCCCTGTCTCTTGCTTGCCCTCGCTCTGGCTCTGGCCTGTCCTCTCCTTGGCTCCAGCCTGCTCTCGCACTGGCTCCGGCCTGCCCTCGCCTTGGTTCCGGCCTGCTCTCGCTCTGTCCTGCTCTCGCCCTGGGTCCGGCCTGCTCTCGCCTTTGCTCCGTCCGGCCTGCTCTCGCCTTGGCTCTGGCCTGCTCTCGCTCTGGCCCTGGCCTGCCCTCGCTCTGGCTCCGGCCTACTCTCGCTCCGGCTTGCCCTTGCCTTGGCTGTGGCCTACCCTCGCCTTGACTCCGGCCTGCTCTCGCCTTGGCTCCGGCCTGCTCTCGCTCTGGCTACAGCCTGCCCTCGCCCTGACTCCGGCCTGCCCTTGCTCTGGCTCCGGCCAGCTCTCGCATTGGCTCTGGCCTGCTCTCGCCCTGCCTCCTACCTTCTCTGGCTCTGGCCTGCCCTCGCCCTGGCTCCGGCCTGCTCTCTCTTTGGCTCTGGCCTGCCCATGCGGCTCCGGCCTGCTCTCTCTCTGGCTCTGGCCTGCCCTTGCCTGAGCTCCGGCCTGCTCTCGCTCTGACTCTGACCTGCCCTCGCCCTGGCTCTGGCCTACCCTCACCTTGGCTCCGGCTTGCTCTCGCCTTGGCTCCAGCCTGCTCTCGCTCTGGCTCCTGCCTGCCCTCACTCTGGCTCCTGCCTGCCCTCGCCCTGACTCCGGCCTGCCCTTGCTCTGGCTCCGGCCAGCCCTCGCATTGGCTCTTGCCTACTCTTGCCCTGGCTCTTGCCTGCTCTCGCCCTGGCTCCGACCTGCCCTTGCCTTGGCTCTGGCCTGCTCTCGCTCTGGCTCTGTCCTGCCCTCGCCTTGGCTCCGGCCTGCTCTTGCCCTGGCTCCGGCATGCTCTCGCTCTGGCTCTGGCCTGCCCTCGCACTGGCTCTGGCCTGCTCTCTCTCTGGCTCTGGCCTGCCCTTGCCCTGGCTCCGGCCTACTCTCGCTCTGGCCTGCTCTTGCTCTGGCCTGGCCCTGGTTCTGGCCTGCCCTTGCCTTGGCTCTGGCCTTCTCTCGCTCTGGTCTCACCTGCCCTTGCCTTGGCTCTGGCCTACTCTTGCTCTGGCTCTGGCCTGCCCTCGCCCTGGCTCTGGTCTACTCTCGCTCTGGCGTTCCCTCGCTTTGGCTCCGGCCTGCTCTCGCTCTGGCTCTGGCCTGCCCTCGCCCTGGCACAGGAATGTTCTCGCCTTGGCTCAGGCCTGCTATCGCTCTGGCTCTAGCCTGCCCGAGCTCTCTCTGGCTCTGGTTTGCCCTCGCTCTTGCTCTTGCGAGGGCCTTGACTCCGGCCTGCTCTGACTCTGGCTCGGGCCAGCCCTCGCCCTGGCTCCGGCCTGCTCTCTCCCTGGCTCCGGCCTGCTCTCGCCCTGGCTCTGGCCTGCCCTCGCCCTGGCTCCGGCATGCCCTTACCCTGGCTCCGGCCTGATCTCGCTCTGGCTCTTGCCTGCTCTTGCTCTGGTCTGCCCTTGCCTTGGCTCCGGCCTCCTCTCGCTCTGACTCAGGTCTGCCGTCGCCCTGGCTCCAGCCTGCTCTAGCTCTGGCTCAGGCCTGCTCTCTCTCGCTCTGGCTCTGGCCTGCCCTTGCCTTGGCTCTGGACTGCTCTCGCTTTGGCTCTGGCCTGTTTTCGCTCTGGCCTTCCCTCGCCTTGGCTCTGGCCTGCTCGTGCCCTGGCTCCGGCCTGCTCTGGCTCTGGCTGCCCTCGCCCTGGCTCCGGCCTGCTCTCGCTCTGGCTCCGGCCTGCTCTCGCTCTGGCTCCGGCCTGCTCTCGCTCTGGCTCCGGCCTGCTCTCGCTCTGGCTCCGGCCTGCTCTCGCTCTGGCTCTGGCCTGGCCTCGCCCTGGCTCCGGCCTGCTCTCTTTTTGGCTCTGGCCTGCCCTCGCCCTGGCTCCGGCCTACTCTGGCTCTGGCCTGCTCTTGCTCTGGCTTCGCCCTGGCTCCGTCCGGCCTGTTTTCGCCCTGGTTCCGGCCTGCCCTTGCCTTGACTCCGGCCTTCTCTCGCTCTGGCACTGGCCTGCCCTTGCCTTGGCTCTGGCCCACTCTCGCTCTGGCCTGCCCTCGACCTGGCTCCGGTCTGCTCTCTTTCTGGCTCTGACCTGCTCTCCCTCTGGCTCTGGCGTGCCCTCGCCTTGGCTCCGGCCTGCTCCCGCTCTGACTCTGGCCTGCCCTCGCCCTGGCTTCGGCCTGCTTTGGATCTGGCTCTGGCCTGCCCTCTCCTTGGCTCCGGCCTGCTCTCGCCCTGGCTCTGGCTTGCTCTCGCTCTGGCTCCGGCCTGCTCTCGCTCTGGCTCTGACCTGCCCTCGCCTTGGCTACGGCCTGCTCTCGCCTTGGCTCCGGCCTGCTCTTGCTTTGGCTCCAGCCTGCCCTCGCCCTGGCTACGGCCTGCCCTTGCTCTGGCTCCAGCCAGCCCTCACCTTGGCTCTGGCCTGCTCTCGCCCTGGCTCCGCCTGCTCTTGCTCTAGCTCTGGCCTGCCCTCATCCTGGTTCCGGCCTGCTCTCGCCCTTGCTCTTGCTTGCTTTGGCTCTGGCTCTTGCCTGTTCTCTCCTTGTCTCCGGCCTGCTCTTGCACTGGCTCTGGCCTGCCCTCATCCTGGCTCCGGCCTGCTCTCGCTCTGGCTCTGGCCTGCTATCTCTCTGGCTCCTGCCTGCCCTCGCCTTAGCTCCTGCCTGTTCTCGCCCTGGATACGACCTAGAGCCTTGGCACCGGCCTGCTCTCGCTCTGGTTCCAGCCTGCCCTTACCTTGGCTCATGCCTGCTCTCTATCTGGCCTGCCCTCAACTTGACTCCGGCCTGCTCTTGCTCTGGCTCCGGCCTGCCCTCGCTTTGGCTCTGGCCTGCCCTCGCCTTGGCTCCAGTGTGCTATATCGCTCTGGCTCCAGCCTGCCATCGCCCTGGCTCCGTCCTACTCTGGCTCTGGCTCTGGCCTGCCCTCGCCCTGGCTCCGGCCTGCCATCGCTCTGCCTCTGGCCAGCCCTCGCCATGGCTCCGGCCTCCTCTCGCCCTGGCTCCAGCCTGCTCTCGCTCTGGCCTGCCTTTGCCTTGGCTCCGGCCTGCTCTCGCCCTGTCTCTTGCTTGCCCTCGCTCTGGCTCTGGCCTGTCCTCTCCTTGGCTCCAGCCTGCTCTCGCACTGGCTCCGGCCTGCCCTCGCCTTGGTTCCGGCCTGCTCTCGCTCTGTCCTGCTCTCGCCCTGGGTCCGGCCTGCTCTCGCCTTTGCTCCGTCCGGCCTGCTCTCGCCTTGGCTCCGGCCTGCTATCTCTCTGGCTCCGGCCTGCCCTCGCCTTGGCTCCTACCTGCTCTCTCTCTGGTTCCGGCCTGCCCTTGCTGTGGCTCTGCTGGCCTGCTCTCGCTCTGGCCCTGGCCTGCCCTCGCTCTGGCTCCGGCCTACTCTCGCTCCGGCTTGCCCTTGCCTTGGCTGTGGCCTACCCTCGCCTTGACTCCGGCCTGCTCTCGCCTTGGCTCCGGCCTGCTCTCGCTCTGGCTACAGCCTGCCCTCGCCCTGACTCCGGCCTGCCCTTGCTCTGGCTCCGGCCAGCTCTCGCATTGGCTCTGGCCTGCTCTCGCCCTGCCTCCTACCTTCTCTGGCTCTGGCCTGCCCTCGCCCTGGCTCCGGCCTGCTCTCTCTCTGGCTCTGGCCTGCCCATGCGGCTCCGGCCTGCTCTCTCTCTGGCTCTGGCCTGCCCTTGCCTGAGCTCCGGCCTGCTCTCGCTCTGACTCTGACCTGCCCTCGCCCTGGCTCTGGCCTACCCTCACCTTGGCTCCGGCTTGCTCTCGCCTTGGCTCCAGCCTGCTCTCGCTCTGGCTCCTGCCTGCCCTCACTCTGGCTCCTGCCTGCCCTCGCCCTGACTCCGGCCTGCCCTTGCTCTGGCTCCGGCCAGCCCTCGCATTGGCTCTTGCCTACTCTTGCCCTGGCTCTTGCCTGCTCTCGCCCTGGCTCCGACCTGCCCTTGCCTTGGCTCTGGCCTGCTCTCGCTCTGGCTCTGTCCTGCCCTCGCCTTGGCTCCGGCCTGCTCTTGCCCTGGCTCCGGCATGCTCTCGCTCTGGCTCTGGCCTGCACTCGCGCTGGCTCTGGCCTGCTCTCTCTCTGGCTCTGGCCTGCCCTTGCCCTGGCTCCGGCCTACTCTCGCTCTGGCTCTGGCCTGCTCTTGCTCTGGCCTGGCCCTGGTTCTGGCCTGCCCTTGCCTTGGCTCTGGCCTTCTCTCGCTCTGGTCTCACCTGCCCTTGCCTTGGCTCTGGCCTACTCTTGCTCTGGCTCTGGCCTGCCCTCGCCCTGGCTCTGGTCTACTCTCGCTCTGGCGTTCCCTCGCTTTGGCTCCGGCCTGCTCTCGCTCTGGCTCTGGCCTGCCCTCGCCCTGGCACAGGAATGTTCTCGCCTTGGCTCAGGCCTGCTATCGCTCTGGCTCTAGCCTGCCCGAGCTCTCTCTGGCTCTGGTTTGCGCTCGCTCTTGCTCTTGCGAGGGCCTTGACTCCGGCCTGCTCTGACTCTGGCTCGGGCCAGCCCTCGCCCTGGCTCCGGCCTGCTCTCTCCCTGGCTCCGGCCTGCTCTCGCCCTGGCTCTGGCCTGCTCTTGCCCTGGCTCTGGCCTGCTCTTGCCCTGGTTCCGACGTGCCCTTGCCTTGGCTCTGGCCTTCTCGTGCTCTGGCTCTGGCCTGCCCTTGCCTTGGCTCCGGCCAATTCTCGCCCTGGCTCCGGCCTGCCCTTGCACTGGCTCCGGCCTGCTCTCGCTCTGCCTCTGGCCTGCCCTCGCCTTGGCTCCGGACTGCTCTCGCTTTGACTCTGGCCTGCCCTCGCTCTGGCTCTGGCCTGCCCTCGCTCTGGCTCTGGCCTGCCCTCGCTCTGGCTCTGGCCTGCCCTCGCCTTGTCTCCGGCCTGATCTGGCTCTGGCCTGCCCTCGCCCTGCTCTCGCCTTGGCTCCAGCCTGCTCTCGCCCTGGCTCTGGCCTGCTCTCGCCCTGGTTCTGGCTGCCCTTGCCTTGGCTCCGGCCTTCTTTCTCTCTGGCTCTCGTCTGCCCTTGCCTTGGCTCTGGCCAAATCTCGCTCTGGCCAAGGCGAAGGCAGGCCAGAGCCACAGCGATAGCAGGCCAGAGCCTGAGCGAGAGCAGGCCAGAGCCAAGGCAAAGGCAGGCCGGAGCCAGAGCGATAGCAGGCCGTAGCCATGGCAAAGTCAGGCCGGAGCCAAGGCGAGGGCAGGCCGAAACCAGAGCGAGAGAATGCCGGAGCCAGGGCGAGAGCAGTCCAGAGCAAGAACAGGCCGGAGACAGGGCGAGGGCAGGCCGGAGCCAGAGCGATAGCAGGCCGGAGCCAGAGCGAGAACAGGCCGGAGCCAGAGCGAGGGCAGGCCGGAGCCAGGGCAAGGGCAGGCCGGAGCCAGAGCGAGAGCAGGCCGGAGCCAGGGCGTGGGCAGGCCAGAGCCGGAGCTGGCCGCAGCCAAGGCGAGGGCTGGCCGGAGGCAGAGCCAGGGTAGGCCAGAGCAAGAGCAGGCCGGAGCCAAGGCAAAGACAGGCCAGAGCCAGAGCGAGAGCAGTCCGAAGCCAAGGCGAAGGCAGGCCGGAGCCAGAGCAGCTGCTGGCCGTATCCAAGGCGAGGGCTGGCCGGCAAGGGCAGGCCGGAGCTAGGGCGAGGGAAGGCCTAAGCCAGAGCGAGAGCAGGCTGGAGCCAGGGCGAGAACAGGCCGGACAGAGCCAAGTCGAGGGCAGGCCAGAGCGAGAGCAGTCCGGAGCCAGGACGAGAGCAGGCCAGAGCCAGCGCGAGAGCAGGCCAGAGCAAGAGCCAGAGCAGTCGGCCAGGGTGAGGGCAGACCAGAGTGAGAGCGAGAGCAGGCCGGAGCCAAGGCGAGGCCAGAGCAAGAGCCTGCCAGAGCGAGAGTAGGCCGGAGCCAGGGCGACGGCTGGCCAGAGCCAGATAGAGAGTAGGCCAGAGCCATGGCGAGAGCAGGACGGAGCCAAGGCGAGGGCAGGCCGGAGCCCGAGCCATGGCATAGCGGAGCCAGGGTGAGGGCAGTACGGAGCTAGAGCGAGAGGAGGCCGGAGCTAAGGCAAGGGCAGGCCAGAGGCAGAGAGAGCAGGCCGGAACCAAGGCAAGGACAGGCCCAAGCCAGAGCGATTGCAGGCAAGAGAGAAAGCAGTCCGGAGCCAAGGCGAAGGCAGGCCAGAGCGAGGGCAGGCCAGAGCGAGAGCAGGCAGGAGCCAAGGCGAAGGCAGGCCGGGGCAAGAGGAGGTGTTGGCTGGAGCCAAGACGAGGGCTGGCCAGAGCGAGAGCTGGCCGGAGCCAGGACGAGTGCAGGCCGGAGCCAGGGCGAGAGCAGGCCAGGGCGTGGCAGACCAGAGTGAGAGCGAGAGCAGGCCGTAGCCAAGGCCAGGCCAGAGCAAGAGCAGGCCAGAGCGAGAGTAGACTGGAGGGCGAGGGCAGGCCGGAGCTAGGGCTGGCCGGAGCCAGATCAACGTCAGGCCGGAACCAGGGCGAGGGCAGGCTGAAGCCATTGCGAAAGCAGGCCGGAGCCAGGGAGAGAGCAGGCCGGAGCCAGGGAGAGAGCAGACCAGAACCAAGGCGAGGGCAGTCCAGAGCCAGAGCGAAAGCAGGCCAGAGCCAGAGCGAGATCAGGCCGGAGCCAGGGCGAGGGCAGGCCAGAGCCAGAGAGAGAGTATACTGGCCTGAGCCAGAGCAGGCCGGAGCCAAGGCTAAGGCAGGCCTGAACCAGAGCGAGAGCAGGCCGGAGTCAAGACGAGGGCAGGCTGGAGCCAAGGCAAGGGCAGGCCGGAGACAGAGCGAGAGCAGGTCGGAGACAAGGCTAGAGCAGGCTGGAGCCAAGGCGAGGGCAGGCCAGAGCCAGGGCGAGAGCAGGCCAGAATCAGCAAGAGCAGGCCGGAGCCGTGGCGAAGGCACGCCAGAGCGAGAGCAGACCGGAGACAGGGCGAGGCCAGAGCGAGAGAGCAGGGCGAGGCCAGAGCGAGAGAGCAGTCCAGAGCCAGAGTGAGAGTAGGCTGGAGCCTGGGCGAGGGCAGGCCAGAGCCAGAGAGAGAGCAGGCCAGAGCCAGAGCGAGGGCAGGCCGGAGCCAGAGCGATGGCAGGCCAGAGCCAGGGCGAGGGCAGTCCGAAGCTAAAGCGAGAGCAGGGCTGGAGCCAAGGCGAGAGCAGGGCCGGAGCCAAGGCGAGGGCAGGCCAGAGGCAGAGCCAGGGCAGGCCAGAGCGAGAGCAGGCCGGAGCCAAGGCAAGGGCAGGCCAGAGCGAGAGCTGGTCGGAGCCAGAGGGCAGGCCAGAGATAGAGCGAGAGCAGGCCGGACGGACCCAAGGCGAGGGCAGGCCAGAGCCAGAGCGGGAGCAGGCCAGAGCGAGAGCAGTCTGGAGCCAAGGAAAGGGCACGCCGGAGCCAGATGTAGCAGGGTTCAGCCAGAGCGAGGGCAGGCCGGAGCCAAGGCGAAGGAAGCCAGGCCAGAACCAGAGCGAGAGCAGGCCAGAGTAAGAGCAGCCGGAGCCAGGGCGAGGGTAGGCCAGACGACCAATCAGCAGTATTGGCGCCAAATTTAAACACCGCTCTGCAGATTAGTCGCAACCACCGGCCGTGACCAATAAGCGATATTGGCGCCAAATTTAAACACCACTTCGCTGATTGGTTGCGGTTTCCGGCCGCAACTAATCAGCATTATTGGCGCCAAATTTAAACACCGCTCTACTGATTTGTCGCGGTGGCCGGCCGCCCTTAGCAGGAGTGTTGCTGATTAGACTAAAAAGAGCAAGAGCAGGCTCGGAGCCAGGGCGAGAGCAGGCCGCAGCCAGAGCAAGGGCAGGCCGGTGCCAGATCCAGAGCAGGACGGAGCCAGGGCGAGGGCAGGCCAGAGTGGCGAGAGCAGGCCGGAGCCAAGGCAAGAGAGCAGGCCGGAGCCAGGGCGAGGGCACTGCGCCAGAGCGAGAGTAGGCCAGAGCCAAGGCAAGGGCAGGCCAGAGCGAGAGAAGGCCGGAACCAGGAGGAGGGCAGGCCGGAGACAGGGCGAGGCCAGAGAGAGAGCGGGCTCTGGCCTGCCCTTGCCTTGGCTCTGGCCAATTCTCGCCCTGGCTCCGGCCTGCCCTTGCACTGGCTCCGGCCTGCTCTCGCTCTGCCTCTGGCCTTCTCTCGCTCTGCCTCTGGCCTGCTCTCGCTCTGCCTCTGGCCTGCTCTCGCTCTGGCTCTGGCCTGCCCTCGCCTTGGCTCCGGACTGCTCTCGCTTTGACTCTGGCCTGCCCTTGCTTGGCTCCGGAGGTCCGGCCTGCTCTGGCTCTGGCCTGCCCTCTCTCTGGCTCTGGCCTGCCCTCGCCTTGTCTCCGGCCTGATCTGACTCTGGCTCTGGCCTGCCCTCGCCCTGCTCTCGCCTTGGCTCCAGCCTGCTCTCGCCCTGGTTCTGGCTGCCCTTGCCTTGGCTCCGGCCTTCTTTCTCTCTGGCTCTGGTCTGCCCTTGCCTTGGCTCTGGCCAAATCTCGCTCTGGCCAAGGCGAAGGCAGGCCAGAGCCACAGCGATAGCAGGCCAGAGCCTGAGCGAGAGCAGGCCAGAGCCAAGGCAAAGGCAGGCCGGAGCCAGAGCGATAGCAGGCCGTAGCCATGGCAAAGTCAGGCCGGAGCCAAGGCGAGGGCAGGCCGAAACCAGAGCGAGAGAATGCCGGAGCCAGGGCGAGAGCAGTCCAGAGCAAGAACAGGCCGGAGACAGTGCGAGGGCAGGCCGGAGCCAGAGCGAGAGCAGGCCAGAGCGAGAGCAGGCCGGAGCCAGAGCGAGAGCAGGCCGGAGCCAGGGCGTGGGCAGGCCAGAGCCGGAGCTGGCCGCAGCCAAGGCGAGGGCTGGCCGGAGGCAGAGCCAGGGTAGGCCAGAGCAAGAGCAGGCCGGAGCCAAGGCAAGGACAGGCCAGAGCGAGAGCAGTCCGAAGCCAAGGCGAAGGCAGGCCGGAGCCAGAGCAGATGCTGGCCGTATCCAAGGCGAGGGCTGGCCGGAGCCAGAGCAAGGGCAGGCCGGAGCTAGGGCGAGGGAAGGCCTAAGCCAGAGCGAGTGCAGGCTGGAGCCAGGGCGAGAGCAGGCCGGACGGAGCCAAGGCGAGGGCAGGCCAGAGCGAGAGCAGTCCGGAGCCAGGACAAGGGCAGGCCAGAGCAAGAGCCAGAGCAGTCGGCCAGGGTGAGGGCAGACAAGAGTGAGAGCAAGAGCAGGCCGGAGCCAAGGCGAGGCCAGAGCAAGAGCCTGCCAGAGCCAGAGCGAGAGTAGGCCGGAGCCAGGGCGACGGCTGGCCAGAGAGAGAGTAGGCCAGAGCCATGGCGAGAGCAGGACGGAGCCAAGGCGAGGGCTGGCCGGAGCCCGAGCTATGGCATAGCGGAGCCAGGGTGAGGGCAGTACGGAGCTAGAGCGAGAGCAGGCCGGAGCTAAGGCAAGGGCAGGCCAGAGGCAGAGAGAGCAGGCCGGAGCCAAGGCAAGGACAGGCCCAAGCCAGAGCGAGAGCAGGCAAGAGAGAGAGCAGTCCGGAGCCAAGGCGAAGGCAGGCCAGAGCGAGAGCAGGCCAGAGCGAGAGCAGGCAGGAGCCAAGGCGAAGGCAGGCTGGGGCAAGAGGAGGTGTTGGCTGGAGCCAAGACGAGGGCTGGCCAGAGCGAGAGCTGGCCGGAGCCAGGACGAGTGCAGGCCGGAGCCAGGGCGAGAGCAGGCCAGAGCCAGCGTGAGAGCAGGCCAGGGCGTGGGCAGACCAGAGTGAGAGCGAGATCAGGCCGGAGCCAAGGCCAGGCCAGAGCTAGAGCAGGCCAGAGCGAGAGTAGACTGGAGGGCGAGGGCAGGCCGGAGCTAGGGCTGGCCGGAGCCAGATCGAGGGCAGGCTGAAGCCATTGCGAAAGCCGGCCGGAGCCAGGGAGAGAGCAGGCCAGAGCCAAGGCGAGGGCAGTCCAGAGCCAGAGCGAAAGCAGGCCAGAGCCAGAGCGAGATCAGGCCGGAGCCAGGGCGAGGGCAGGCCAGAGCAAGGGCAGGCCCTTGCTAAGGCGAGAGCAGGCAGGAGGCAAGGCCAGAGCCAGGGCAGGCCAGGCCGGAGCCAGAACGATAGCAGGCCAGTGCCAGAACAAGAGCAGGCCAGAGCGAGAGAAGTCCGGAGCCAAGGTAAGGGCAGGCAGAGCCAGAGAGAGAGTTTACTGGCCTGAGCCAGAGTGAGAGCAGGCCGGAGCCAAGGCGAAGGCAGGCCTGAACCAGAGCGAGAGCAGGCCGGAGTCAGGACGAGGGCAGGCTGGAGCCAAGGCAAGGGCAGGCCGGAGACAGAGCGAGAGCAGGTCGGAGACAAGGCTAGAGCAGGCTGGAGCCAAGGCGAGGGCAGGCCAGAGCCAGGGCGAGAGCAGGCCAGAATCAGAGCAAGAGCAGGCCGGAGCCGTGGCGAAGGCACGCCAGAGCGAGAGCAGGGCGAGGCCAGAGCGAGAGAGCAGGGCGAGGCCAGAGCGAGAAAGCAGTCCAGAGCCAGAGTGAGAGTAGACTGGAGCCTGGGCGAGGGCAGGCCAGAGCCAGAGAGAGAGCAGGCAGCAGGGCGAGGACAGGCCAGAGCCAGAGCGAGGGTAGGCCAGACGACCAATCAGCAGTATTGGCGCCAAATTTAAACACCGCTCTGCAGATTAGTCGCAACCACCGGCCGTGACCAATAAGCGATATTGGCGCCAAATTTAAACACCACTTCGCTGATTGGTCGCGGTTTCCGGCCGCAACTAATCAGCATTATTGGCGCCAAATTTAAACACCGCTTTACTGATTTGTCGCGGTGGCTGGCCGCCCTTAGCAGGAGTGTTGCTGATTAGACTGAAAAGAGCAAGAGCAGGCTCGGAGCCAGGGCGAGAGCAGGCCGGAGCAAGAGCAAGGGCAGGCCGGTGCCAGATCCAGAGCAGGCCAGAGTGGCGAGAGCAGGCCGGAGCCAAGGCAAGAGAGCAGGCCGGAGCCAGGGCGAGGGCACTGCGCCAGAGCGAGAGTAGGCCAGAGCCAAGGCAAGGGCAGGCCAGAGCGAGAGAAGGCCGGAACCAGGAGGAGGGCAGGCTGGAGACAGGGCGAGGCCAGAGAGAGAGCGGGCCAGAGCCAGATAGAGAGTAGGCCAGAGCCAGGGCGAGGGCAGGCCGGAGACAGGGCGAGAGCAGGCCGGAGACAGGGTGAGGCCAGAGCAAGAGAAAGAGCAGACCGGAGCCAGGGTGAGGGCAGGCCAGAGCAAGAGCAGGCCAGAGCCAGGGCGAGGGCAGGCCAGAGCCAGGGCGAGGGCAGGCCAGAGCAAGAGAAGTCCAGAGCCAAGGCAAGTGCAGGCCAGACAGAGCCAGAGCGACAGCAGGCCTACTACGCCAGAGCGGGAGCAGGCCGGAGCCAAGGCAAAGGCAGGCCATAACAAGAGCGAGAACAGGCTCGAGTCAAGACGAGGGCAGGCCAGAGCAAGAGCATGCTCCCGTGGCACCATTGAACGGGGAACGATGCCATTTTTAAGACTTTATGGGTATTTTCCTTTTTATCTATATTGTCTTAAAGATTGCATTAAATCCTACCATGGTATGTGCACACTGTCCGGAGCCGCCTGCGGCCCCCACACAGCGGAATAGCTGCCGGCAGCTTCCGCTCGTCACCATGTTTTTTCGCTTGCGGACCTTCCTCAGAGGTTAGGTTTATGGGGGTAGCAGCAGGTGGGCCAGCTACGGAGGACATCTCCTTTGCTGCTTCCATCTTGGCTGCAAGGTGTGGTCTGTTTCTCCTCCTCTTTTCGAGGCGGCTCCAGGGCGGCTGGCTGACACTACTATGCGGACTGTCTCTACTGGAGGGGGCGGTCTGCACTTTTTGCACTATTGGGGAGCCAGGCCCACGATGGGAGGTCTTTGGTTGCTGTTGTTTTTGGACATAATGGCGTCCGTTCTTCTTGGGCGGCGCCACTTTAAGTGTGAAACGACAGTCATTTTGTGAAAAGGCGCACAGCCGGAAAATTGACTAAGTCCAAAAAAAATTTTTTTTAAACTTTTTTCAATTTTACCCCCGTGGGATATATATTCTACTCACACACATTTGGAACTCTCCTGGGGTACCCTCACACACATTATTCCCTCATTTAGTGGATATTTTCACAAAAAAGTGAAATTTTCAAAAATTCAGAAAATTGCCTGAAAAAAACTAAATATCAAGGACTCATCGGGTGAATCGCTCTGGAACTGAAATCGGAACGCTCACTGACATTTCCCCTCTCTGAAAGTCTGATAAACGCCGGAAAAATGACTAAGTGCAAATTTTTTGCAAGAGCAGGCCGGAGCCAGGGCGAGGGCAGGCCAGAGCCAGAGCAAGAGCAGGCCAGAGCCAGGGCGAGGGCTAGCCGGAGCCAGAGCGAGAGCAGGCCGGAGCCAGGGCGAGAGCAGGCCGGAGCCAAGGCGAGGGCAGGTCAGAGCCAGATCCAGAGCAGGCCGGAGCCAGGGCGAGGGCAGGCCAGACAGAGCAAGAGCAGGCCGGAGCCAAGGCGAGGGAACGCCAGAGCGAGAGGAGGCCAGAGCCAGAGCGAGAGCAGGCCGGAGCCAGGGCGAGGGCAGGCCAGAGCAAGAGTAGGCCAGAGCCAAGGCAAGGGCAGGCCAGATCTGGTGAGAGAAGGCCGGAGCCAAGGCAAGGGCAGCCCGGAACCAGGACGAGAGCAGGCCGGAGACAGGGTGAGGCCAGAGCGAGGGCAGGCCAGAGAGAGAGCAGGCCGGAGACAGGGCGAGGGCAGGCCAGAGCCAAGGAGGGGAGGCCATAGCCAGAGCGAGAGCAGGCCGGAGCCAAGGCGAAGGCAGGCCAGAAGAAGAGCGAGAGCAGGCTGGAGTCAAGGGCAGGCCAGAGCCAGGGCGTGGGCAGGCCAGAGCAACAGCAGGCCGGAGCCAGGGCGAGAGCAGGCCGGAGTCAAGGCGAGGGCTGACCGGAGCCAGAGCAAGGGCAGGCCGGGGCCAGGGAGAGAACAGGCCAGAGCCTAGTCGAGAGCAGGCCGGAGCCAAGGCGAGGGCTGGCTGGAGTCAGAGCGAGAGCAGGCCGGAGCCAAGGCAAGAGCAGGCTCCCGGAGCGAAGGAGAGGGCAGGCCAGAGCGAGAGCAGTCCGGAGCCAAGGCCCTGAGGACAGTGTGCCAGAGCCAGATCCAGAGCAGTCCGGAGCCAAGGCCCTGAGGACAGTGTGCCAGAGCCAGATCCAGAGCAGGCCGGAGTCAGGGCGAGGGCAGACCAGAGTCAGAGCAAGAGCAGGCCGGAGCCAAGGTGAGGGCACGCCAGAGCGAGAGCAAGTCAGAGACAGAGCGAGAGCAGGCCGGAGCCAGGGCGTGGGCAGGCCAGAGCCAAGGCAAGGTCAGGCCAGAGCGAGAGAAGGCCAGAGCCAAGGCAAGGGCAGGCCGAAACAAGGGCGAGAGCAGGCCGGAGACAGGGCGAGGCCAGAGCGAGAGCAGGTCAGAACCAGGGCGAGAGTATGCCAGAGCGAGAGCAGTCTGGAGCCAGAGCTAGGGCAGGCCAGAGCCAGAGCGAGAGCAGGCCTGAACCAGAGCGAGAGTCGGCTGGAGTCATGGGGAAGACAGGGCAGAACAAGAGGGAGATCAGGCTAGAGTCATGAGGAGGGCAGGCCAGAGCCAGAGGAAGAGCAGGCCGGAGAAGCCAAGGCATGGGCAGGCCAGAGCCAGGGCGAGGGCAGGCCAGAGCGAAAGCAGGTCGGAGCCAGGGCGAGAGCAGTCCGGAGCCAGAGCAAGGGCAGGCCGGAGTCAGGGCGAGGGCATTCCGGAGCCAGAGCGAGAGCAGGCCGGAGCCAAGGCGAGGGTAGGCCAGAGCCAAGGCAAGGGCAGGCCAGAGCCAGAGCGATAGAAGGCCAGAGCCAAGGCAAGGGCAAGCCGGAACCAGGGCGAGAGCAGGCTGGAGACAAGGCGAGGCCAGAGCGAGAGTAGGCCAGAACCAGGGCGAGGGCAGGCCAGAGCCAGAGAGAGAGCAGGCCGGCGAGGGCAGGCCAGAGCGAGAGCAGGTCGGAGCCAGGGCGAGAGCAGGCCGGAGCAAGGGCAGGCCGGAGCCAGAGCAAGGGCAGGCCGGAGTCAGGGCAAGGGCAGGCCGGCGTCAGGGCAAGGGCAGGCCGAGTCAGAGCGAGAGCAGGCCGGAGCCAGGGCGATGGCAGGCCAGAGCGAGAGTAGGCCAGAGCCAAGGCAAGGGCAGGCCAGAGCGAGAGAAGGCCAGAGCCAAGGCAAGGGCAGGCCGAAACCAGGACAAGAGCAGGCCGGAGACAGGGTGAATGAGGCCAGAGCCACAGCGAGAGCAGGCCAGAGCCAGAGCGAGAGTAGGCCGGAGCCAGGGCGAGGGCAGGCCAGAGAGAGAGCAGGCCGGAGCCAGGCGAGACACCGGCCTCAGAGGACTGCTGCTGCGCTGGTGACCCTCACCAAAAACCGCAGGTGGCGTAGTCGAACAACCACTCATCCAGAAGCCAATAATTTTTTATGTGACAGCCCTGGGCACGGACCGGGCCAAGGCCATGATGACATCCCCCACAACTACAGGCCCGCCGTCCAAGTTCACCTTCCCAGGGAGGGCTAGAGCGTCAAAATAACAGGGCCCTACATTGCTTATTATATACAGTATAATGGCAGGCCAGAGCGAGAGCAGGCCAGAGCCAAGTCGAGGGCAGTCCAGAGCGAGAGCAGGCCAGAGCTAGAGCAGTCCGGAGCCAGAGCTAGGGCAGGCCAGAGCGAGAGCAGGCTGGAGCCAAGGCGAAGGAAGGCCAGAACAAGAGCGAAATCAGGTTAGAGTCAAGACGAGGGCAGGCCAGAGCCAGAGGAAGAGCAGGCCGGAGCCAAGGCATGGGCAGGCCAGTGCCAGAGAGAGAGCAGGCCGGAGACAGGGCGAGGACAGGCCAGAGCAAGAGCGGGTCGGAGCCAGGGCGAGAGCAGGCCGGAGCCAATGCGAGGGCAGGCCGGAGCCAGAGCAAGGGCAGGCCGGAGTCAGGGCGAGGGCAGGCCAGAGCCAGGGCGAGAGCAGGCCGGAGCCAAGACGAGAGTAGGCCAGAGCCAAGGCAAGGGCAGGCCAGAGCCAGAGAGATAGAAGGCCAGAGCCAAGGCCAGAGCAAGAGCAGGCCAGAGCCAGAGCAAAAGCAGGCCGGAGCCAGGGCGAGGGCAGGCCAGAGCAAGAGAAGGCCAGAGCAAGAGCAGGCCGGAGCCAGGGCGAGGGCAGGCCAGAGCAAGAGCAGTCCGGAGCCAAGGCAAGGGCAGGCCAGACAGAGCCAGAGCGACAGCAGGCCTACGCCGGAGCGAGAGCATGCCGGAGCCAAGGCGAAGGCTGGCCATAACAAGCGAGAGCAGGCCGGAGTCAAGACGAGGGCAGGCCAGAGCAAGAGCAGGCCATATTATTCTCTTAAAAAGCTTGGGGAAGGGGTCTAGGGGACCCTTTTATAGCCAAAATCACGGCCCTGTATCGCAATACGTCACATAGGCTGAAGATGAATGGAACTGTAGCACCCCGAGGGCTCGGTTGCTACAGAGGTATTGCACCTCACCCAGAGGTGTGATATCTCACTCTCAGGTAAGGATGGAGTGTGGATCAGGACCCCGACACCTGCATGCATTACACCACATTGCCGTGGGGCAGGGCGACCAATATGCCCCTGAGATGGACACGACAGTTCCTGTCCCTGGCTTGAGTGGGGGGAGGGAACACCGAGGAAAGGAGCAAGAGCAGGCCAGAGCCAGGGCGAGAGCAGGCCGGAGCCAAGGCGAGGGCAGGCCAGAGCCAGAGCTAGGGCAGGCCGGAGCCAGAGCAAGGGCAGGCCGGAGCCAGAGCAAGGGCAGGCCGGAGCCAAGGCAAGAGCAAGCCGGAGCCAAAGCGAGGGCAGGCCAGAGCGAGAGCAGGCTGGAGCCAGGACGAGGGCAGGCTGGAGCCTGGGCGAGAGTAGGCTGGAGCCAAGGCGAGGGCAGGACATAGCCAGAGCTGGCCGGAGCGAGGGCAGGCCAGAGTCAGAGCGAGATGAGGCCAGAGCCAAGGAGAGGGCATGCCAGAGCGAGAGCAAGCTGGAGCCAGGGCGAGGGCTGGCCAGAGCGAGAGTAGGCTAGAGCCAAAGCGAGGGCAGGCCAGAGCGATAGCAGGCCGGAGCCAGGACGAGGGCAGGCCGGAGCCTGGGCGAAAGCAGGCCGGAGCCAAGGCGAGGGCAGGACAGAGCGAGAGCAGGCTGGAGCCAGGGTGAGGGCATGCCAGAGTCAGAGCGAGAAGAGGCCGGAGCCAAGGCAAGGGCATGCCAGAACAAGAGCAGGCCGGAGCCAGGGCGAGGGCAGCCCAGAGACAGAGCGAGAGTAGGCTAGAGCCGAGGCTAGGGCATGCCAGAGCGAGAGCAAGCAGTAGCCAAGGTAAGGGGTGGCCGTAACCAGGGCGAGAGCGGGCCGGAGCCAGGGCGAGGCCAGAGCGAGAGCAGGCCAGAGCGAGAGTAGGCCGGAGCCAGGGCAAGGGCAGGCCATAGCCAGAGAGAGAGCAGGTCGGCCAGGGCGAAGGCAGGCCAGACCGAGAGCAGTCGGAGCCAGGGTGAGAGCAGGACGGAGCTAAAGCGAGGGCAAGCCGGAGCCCGAGCTGTGGCATAGCGGAGCCAGGGCGAGGGCAGTACGGAGCTAGAGCGAGAGCAGGCCGGAGCCAAGGCGAGAGCAGGCCGTATCCAAGGCGAGGGCACGCCAGAGGCAGAACCAGGGTAGGCCAGAGCAACAGCAGGCCAGGGCGCAGGCTGGGGCCAAAGGGCAGGCCAGAGCGAGAGCAGGCCAGAGCCAAAGAGAGAGCAGGTCTCAGCCAAGGCGAAGGCAGTCCAGAGCCAGAGTGAGAGCAGGCCGGAGCCAAGGCAAAGGCAGGCCAGAGTGAGAGCAGGCCGGATCCAAGGCGACGGCAGGCCGAAACCAGAGCGAGAGAATGCCGGAGCCAGGGCGAGGGTAGGCCAGAGCGAGAGCCGGCCGGAGACAGGGCGAGGGCAGGCCAGAGCGAGAGCAGGCCGGAGCCACAGTGAGAGCAGGCAGGAGCCTGGGAGAAGGCAGGCCTTAGCCAGAGCGAGAGCAAGCAGAAGCCAGGTCGAGGGCAGGCCAGGGCGAGGGCAGGCCGGAGCCAGGGCGAGGGCAGGCCGGAGCCAGAGCAGGAGCTGGCCGGAGCCAAGGCGTGGGCAGGCCAGAGCCAGAGCAAGGTCAGGCCGGAGCCAGGGCGAGGTCAGGCCGGAGCCAGGGCGAGGTCAGGCCGAAGCCAGAGCTAGAGCAGGCCGGAGCCAGGGCGAGAGCAGGCCGGAGCCAAGGCAAGGTCAGACCAGGGTCCGAGCGAGAGCAGTCCGGAGCCAAGGACAGGCCAGAGCGAGAGCATGCCAGAGCCACAGCCAGAGCAGGCCAGAGCGAGAGTAGTCCAGAGCCAAGGCTAGGGCAGGCGCGAGACAGAGCGAGAGAGGGCAGGCCAGAGCGAGAGCAGGCCGGAGCCGACGCAAGGGCAGGCCAGAACCAGAGCGAGAGCAGGCCGGAGCCAGGGCGAGGGCAGACCGGTGCCAAGGCGAGAGCAGGCCGGAGCCAAGACGAGGGCAGGCTTGAGCAGAGCCAGGGCAGGCCAGAGCGAGAGCAGGCCAGAGCCAGAACGAGAGCAGGCCAGTGCCAGAGCAAGATCAGGCCAGTGCCAGAGCAAGAGCAGTCCGGAGCCAAGGCAAGGACAGGCCAGTACCACGGCGAGAGCAGGCCGGAGACATTTCGAGGCCAGAGCGAGAGCAGGCCAGAGCGAAAGTAGGCCGGAGCCAGGGCTAGGGCAGGCCAGAGCCAGATAGAGAGCAGGCCGGAGCCAGAGCGAGAGCAGGCAGGAGCGAGAGCGAGAGCAGGCAGGAGCCAGGGCGAGAGCAGTCCGGAGCCAAGGCAAGGGCAGTCCGGAGCCAGGGCGAGGGCAGTCCGGATGTAGAGCGAGAGCAGGCCGGAGCCAATGCGAGATTAGCCTGGAGCCAAGGCGAGGGCAGGCCAGAGGCAGAGACTGGGCAGGCAAGAGTCAGGGCGAGAGCAGGCCGGAGCCAAGGCAAGGTCAGACCAGAGTCCGAGCGAGAGCAGTCCGGAGCCAAGGACAGGCCAGAGCGAGAGCATGCCAGAGCCACAGCCAGAGCAGGCCCGAGCCAGAGCGATGGTAGTCCAGAGCCAAGGCTAGGGCAGGCGTGAGACAGAGCGAGAGAGGGCAGGCCAGAGCGAGAGCAGGCCGGAGCCGAGGCAAGGGCAGGCCAGAACCAGAGCGAGAGCAGGCCAGAGCCAGGGCGAGGGCAGACCGGAGCCAAGACGAGGGCAGGCTTGAGGAGAGCCAGGCCAGAGCCAGAACGAGAGCAGGCCAGTGCCAGAGCAAGATCAGGCCAGTGCCAGAGCGAGAGCAGTCCGGAGCCAAGGCAAGGACAGGCCAGAACCACGGCGAGAGCAGGCCGGAGACAGTTCGAGGCCAGAGCGAGAGCAGGCCAGAGCCAGAGCGAAAGTAGGCCGGAGCCAGGGCTAGGGCAGGCCACAGCCAGATAGAGAGCAGGCCGGAGCCAGGGTGAGGGCAGGACAGAGCGAGAGCAGGCAGGAGCCAGGGCGAGAGCAGTCCAGAGCCAAGGCAAGGACAGTCCGGAGCCAGGGCGAGGGCAGTCCAGATGTAGAGCGAGAGCAGGCCGGAGCCAAGGCGAGATTAGCCCGGAGCCAAGGCGAGGGCAGGCCAGAGGCAGAGACTGGGCAGGCAAGAGTCAGGGCGAGAGCAGGCCAGAGCCAGGGCAATGGCTGGCCGGAGCCAGAGCAAGGGCAGGTCGGAGCCAGGGCGACGGCAGGCCGGAGCCAGAGCGAGAGCAGGCCAGAGCTAAGGTGAGAGCATGCCAGAGCCAAGGCGAGGGCAGGCCAGAGGCAGAACCAGGGTAGGCCAGAGCAACAGCAGGCCAGGGCGAAAGCAGGCTGGAGCCAAGGCAAGGGCAGGCCAGAGCGAGAGCAGGCCAGAGCCAAAGAGAGAGCAGGTCGGAGCCAAGGCGAAGGCAGGCCAGAGTCAGAGTGAGAGCAGGCCGGAGCCAAGGCAAAGGCAGGCCAGAGAAAGAGCAGGCCGGAGCCAAGGCGAGGTCTGGCTGGAGCCAGAGCGAGAGCAGGCCGGATCCAAGGTGACGGCAGGCCGAAACCAGAGCGAAAGAATGCCGGAGCCAGAGCTAGAGCAGGCCGGAGACAGGGCGAGGGCTGGCCAGAGCAAAAGCAGGCCGGAGCCAAGGCGAGGGCAGGCCGGAGCCAGAGTGAGAGCAGGCAGGGGCGAGGGCAGGCCAGAGCCAGTGCTAAAGCAGACCGGAGCCAGGGCGAGAGCAGGCCGGAGCCAAGGCAAGGTCAGACCAGAGTCCGAGCGAGAGGGCATGCCAGAGCCACAGCCAGAGCAGGCCCGAGCCAGAGCGAGAGTAGTCCAGAGCCAAGGCTAGGGCAGGCACGAGCCAGAGCCAAGGAGAGGGCAGGCCAGAGCCAGAGCGAGAGCAGGCTGGAGCCGAGGCAAGGGCAGGCCAGAGCCAGAGCAGGCCAGAGCGAGAGCAGGCCGGAGCCAGGGCGAGGGCAGACCGGTGCCATGGCGAGAGCAGGCCGGAACCAAGACGAGGGCAGGCTTGAGTAGAGCCAGGGCAGGCCAGAGCGAGAGCAGGCCGGAGCCAAGGCGACGGCAGGCCAGAGCGAGAGCAGGCCGGAACCAAGGTGAGGGCAGGCCAGAGCCAGAACGAGAGCAGGCCAGTGCCAGAGCGAGATCAGGCCAGTGCCAGAGCGAGAGCAGTCCGGAGCCAAGGCAATGGCAGGCCGGAGACAGTTCGAGGCCAGAGCGAGAGCAGGCCAAAGCGAAAGTAGGCCAGAGCCAGATAGATAGCAGGCCGGAGCCAGGGTGAGGGCAGGCCAGAGCCAGAGCAAGAGCAGGCAGGAACCAGGGCAAGAGCAGTCCGGAGCCAAGGCAAGGGCAGTCCGGAGCCAGGGCGAGGGCTGTCCGGATGTAGAGCGAGAGAAGGCCGGAGCCAAGGCGAGATTAGCCCGGAGCCAAGGCGAGGGCAGGCCAGAGGCAGAGCCAGGGCAGGTAAGAGCCAGGGCGAGAGCAGGCCGGAGTCAGGGCGAGGGCAGGCCGGAGCTAGAGCGAGAGCAGGCCGGAGCCAAGGTGAGAGCAGGCCGGAGCCAAGGCGAGGGTACACCAGAGCCAGATTGAGAGCAGGCCGGAGCCAGGACGAGGGCAGGCCAGAGTCATAGAGAGAGCAGGCCGGAGCCAAGGCAAAGGCAGGCCAGAGCCAGAGAGCGAGAGCAGGCCGGATCCAGGAAAAGGGCAGGCCGGAGCCAGGGCGAGAGCAGGCCAGAGCCAGAGTAAGGGCTAGCCGGAGCCAGGGCGAGGGCAGGCCGGAGCCAGAGCGAAGGCAGACCGGAGCCAGGGCGAGAGCAGGCCAGAGCCAAGGCGAGGGCAGGCCAGAGCTAGAGCCAGGGCAGGCCAGAGCTAGAGCCAGAGCAGGCCGGAGCCAGGGCGAGGGCAGACCTGAATGAGAACGAGAGGAGGCCGGAGCCAAGGCAAGAGCAGGCCGGAGCCAGGGCGAGGGCAGGCCAGTCCAGAGCGAGAGTAAGCCAGATCCAAGGCTAGGGCAGGCGAGAGCCAGAGCGAGAGAAGGCCGGAGCCAAGGAGAGGGCAGGCCAGAGAGAGATCAGGCCGGAGCCAAGGCGAGGCCAGAGCCAGAGCAAGAGTAGGCCGGAGCCAGGGCGAGGGCAGGCCAGAGAGAGAGTAGGCCAGAGCCAAGGCGAGGGCAGGCCAGAGTCAGAGCAAGAGCAGGTCGGAGTCAGGGCAAGAGCAGGACGGAGCCAAGCCGAGGGCAGGCCGGAGCCCGAGCTATGGCATTGCGGAGCCAGGGCGAGACCAGTACGGAGCTAGAGCGAGAGCAGGCCGTAGCCAAGGCAAGGGCAGGCCAGAGGCAGAGCCAGGGTAGGCCAGAGCATAAGCAGGCCAGAGCGAGAGCAAGCCAGAGCCAAGGCAAGGACAGGCCCAAGCAAGAGCGAGAGCAGGCCAGAGCCAGAGCGAGAGCAGTCCGGAGCCAAGGCGAAGGCAGGCCAGAGCGAGAGCAGGCCAGAGCGAAAGCAGGCCGAAGCCAAGGCAAAGGCAGGCCAGAGCCAGAGTGAGAGCAGGCTGGAGCCAAGGCGAGGGAGGGCAGGCCGGAGCCAGAGCGAGAGCAGGCCGGATCCAAGGAGACGGCAGGCCGAAACCAGAGCGAGAGAATGCCGGAACCAGGGCGAGGGCAGGCCAGAGCGAGAGCAGGCCAAAGACAGGGCTAGGGCAGGCCAGAGCGAGAGCAGGCCGGAGCCAGTGCGAGAGCAGGCCAGAGCCAAGAGGAGTGCAGGCCGGAGCCAGAGTGAGAGCAGGCCGGAGCCAGGGCGAGGGCAGGCCGGAGCCAAAGCGAGAGCAGGATGGAGCCAGGGCGAGGACAGGCCGGAGCCAGGGCGAGGACAGGCCGGAGCCAGGGCGAGGGCAGGCCGGAGCCAGGGCGAGGGCAGGCCGGAACCAGGGCGCGAGCAGGCCGGAGCCAAGGCGTGGGCAGGCCAGAACCATTGCAGGAGCTGGCCGGAGCCAAGGCGATGGCCAGAGCCAGAGCAAGAGAAGGCCAGAGTCAGAGCGAGAGTAGGCCGGAGCCAGGGCGTGGGCAGGCCAGAGAGAGAGTAGGCCGGAGCCAGGGCGAGGGCAGGCCAGAGTCAGAGCAAGAGCAGGTCGGAGTCAGGGCAAGAGCAGGACGGAGCCAAGGCGAGGGCAGGCCGGAGCCCGAGCTATGGCATTGCGGAGCCAGGGCGAGACCAGTACGTTGCGAGAGCAGGCCGTAGCCAAGGCAAGGGCAGGCCAGAGGCAGAGCCAGGGTAGTCCAGAGCAAGAGCAGGCCAGATCGAGAGCAAGCCGGAGCCAAGGCAAGGACAGGCCCAAGCTAGAGCCAGAGCGAGAGCAGTCCGGAGCCAAGGCGAAGGCAGGCCAGAGCGAGAGCAGGCCGAAGCCAAGGCAAAGGCAGGCCAGAGCCAGAGTGAGAGCAGGCTGGAGCCAAGGCGAGGGAGGGCAGGCCGGAGCCAGAGCGAGAGCAGGCCGGATCCAAGGAGACGGCAGGCCGAAACCAGAGCGAGAGAATGCCGGAACCAGGGCGAGGGCAAGCCAGAGCGAGAGCAGGCCGAAGACAGGGCTAGGGCGGGCCAGAGCGAGAGCAGGCCGGAGCCAGTGCGAGAGCAGGCCAGAGCCAAGAGGAGGGCAGGCCGGAGTCAGGGCGAGGGCAGACCGAAGCCAGGGCGAGGGCAGGCCGGAACCATTGCAGGAGCTGGCCGGAGCCAAGGCGATGGCTGGCCGGAGCCAAGGCGATGGCTGGCCAGAGCCAGAGTAAGGGCTAGCCGAAGCCAGGGCGAGGGCAGGCCGAAGCCAGAGCGAAGGCAGACCGGAGCCAGGGCGAGAGCAGGCCAGAGCCAAGGCGAGGGCAGGCCAGAGCTAGAGCCAGAGCAGGCCGGAGCCAGGGCGAGGGCAGACCTGAATCAGAACGAGAGGAGGCCGGAGCCAAGGCGAGAGCAGGCCGAAGCCAGGGCGAGGGCAGGCCAGTCCAGAGCGAGAGTAAGCCAGATCCAAGGCTAGGGCAGGCGAGAGCCAGAGCGAGAGAAGGCCGGAGCCAAGGAGAGGGCAGGCCAGAGAGAGATCAGGCCGGTGCCGAGGCAAGGGCAGGCCAGATCCAGAGCGAGAGCAGACCAGAGGCAGAGCGAGAGCAGGCCGGAGCCAGAGCAATAGCAGGCAGCAGCCAGGGCGAGGGCAGACCGGAGCCAAGGTGAGGGCACGCCAGAGGCAGAACCGGGGCAGGCCAGTACCAGAGCGAGAGCAGGCTGGAGCCAAAGCGAGGGCAGACCAGAGCGAGAGCAGGCCGAAGCCAAGGTGAGGGCAGGCCAGAGCCAGAAGGAGAGCAGGCCAGTGCCAGAGCGAGAGCAGGCCAGTGCCAGAGCGAGAGCAGTCCGGAGCCAAGGCAAGGGCAGGCCAGAGCCAGAGAGTGAGTAAGCCTGAGCTAGAGCGAGAGCAGGCCGGAGCCAAGGCGAAGTCAGGCTAGAACCAGAGCGAGAGCAGACCGGAGTCAAGACGAGGGCAGGACAGAGCCAGAGCAAGAGCAGGCTGGAGCCAAGGAGAGGGCTGGCCGGAGCCAGAGCAAGGACAGGCCAGAGCCAGAGTGAGAGCAGGCCAGAGCCAGGGCTAGGGCAGGCTAGAGCCAGAGCAAGAGCAGGCCGGAGCCAGGGCGAGGGCAGGCCGGAGCCAGGGCGAGGGCAGGCCGGAGCCAGGGAGAGAGCAGGTCGGAGCCAAGGCGAGGTCAGGCCAGAGCGAGAGCAGGCCGGAGTCAGGACGAGGGCAGGCCGGAGCCAGGGCGAGAGCAGGCCGGAGCTAAGGCGAGGGCAGGCCAGAGCCAGAGAGAGAGCAGGCCGGAGCCAGGGTGAGGGCAGGCCGGAGCCAGGGAGATAGCAGGTCGGAGCCAAGGCGAGGTCAGGCCAGAGCGAGAGCAGGCCTGAGACAGGACGAGGGCAGGCCGGAGCCAGGGCGAGAGCAGGCCGGAGCTAAGGCGAGGGCAGGCCAGAGCCAGAGAGAGCAGGCCGGAGCCAGGACGAGGGCAGGCCGGAGCCAGGGCGAGAGCAGGCCGGAGCCAGCACGAGAGCAGGCCAGAGCTACAGCCAGAGCAGGCCAGAGTCAGGGCGAGGGCAGACCAGAGTGAGAGCGAGAGCAGGCCGGAGCCAGAGCGAAGGCAGACCGGAGCCAGGGCGAGAGCAGGCCAGAGCCAAGGCGAGGGCAGGCCAGAGCTAGAGCCAGAGCAGGCCGGAGCCAGGGCGAGGGCAGACCTGAATCAGAACGAGAGGAGGCCGGAGCCAAGGCGAGAGCAGGCCGGAGCCAGGGCGAGGGCAGGCCAGTCCAGAGCGAGAGTAAGCCAGATCCAAGGCTAGGGCAGGCGAGAGCCAGAGCGAGAGAAGGCCAGAGCCAAGGAGAGGGCAGGCCAGAGAGAGATCAGGCCGGTGCCGAGGCAAGGGCAGGCCAGATCCAGAGCGAGAGCAGACCAGAGGCAGAGCGAGAGCAGGCCGGAGCCAGAGCAATAGCAGGCAGCAGCCAGGGCGAGGGCAGACCGGAGCCAAGGTGAGGGCACGCCAGAGGCAGAGCCGGGGCAGGCCAGTACCAGAGCGAGAGCAGGCTGGAGCCAAAGCGAGGGCAGACCAGAGCGAGAGCAGGCCGAAGCCAAGGTGAGGGCAGGCCAGAGCCAGAAGGAGAGCAGGCCAGTGCCAGAGCGAGAGCAGGCCAGTGCCAGAGCGAGAGCAGTCCGGAGCCAAGGCAAGGGCAGGCCAGAGCCAGAGAGTGAGTAGGCCTGAGCTAGAGCGAGAGCAGGCCGGAGCCAAGGCGAAGTCAGGCTAGAACCAGAGCGAGAGCAGACCGGAGTCAAGACGAGGGCAGGACAGAGCCAGAGCAAGAGCAGGCTGGAGCCAAGGAGAGGGCTGGCCGGAGCCAGAGCAAGGACAGGCCAGAGCCAGAGTGAGAGCAGGCCAGAGCCAGGGCTAGGGCAGGCTAGAGCCAGAGCAAGAGCAGGCCGGAGCCAGGGCGAGGGCAGGCCGGAGCCAGGGCGAGGGCAGGCCGGAGCCAGGGAGAGAGCAGGTCGGAGCCAAGGCGAGGTCAGGCCAGAGCGAGAGCAGGCCGGAGTCAGGACGAGGGCAGGCCGGAGCCAGGGCGAGAGCAGGCCGGAGCTAAGGCGAGGGCAGGCCAGAGCCAGAGAGAGAGCAGGCCGGAGCCAGGGTGAGGGCAGGCCGGAGCCAGGGAGATAGCAGGTCGGAGCCAAGGCGAGGTCAGGCCAGAGCGAGAGCAGGCCTGAGCCAGGACGAGGGCAGGCCGGAGCCAGGGCGAGAGCAGGCCGGAGCTAAGGCGAGGGCAGGCCAGAGCCAGAGAGAGAGCAGGCCGGAGCCAGGACGAGGGCAGGCCGGAGCCAGCACGAGAGCAGGCCAGAGCTACAGCCAGAGCAGGCCAGAGTCAGGGCGAGGGCAGACCAGAGTGAGAGCGAGAGCAGGCCGGAGCCAAGGTGAGGGCAGGCCAGAGCGAGAGCTTGCCAGAGCCAGAGTGAGAGCAGGCCAGTGCCTGAGCGAGAGCAGTCCGGAGCCAAGGCAAGGGCAGGCCGGAGCCAGAGCGAGAGCAGGCCGGATCCAAGGAGACGGCAGGCCGAAACCAGAGCGAGAGAATGCCGGAACCAGGGCGAGGGCAGGCCAGAGCGAGAGCAGGCCGAAGACAGGGCTAGGGCAGGCCAGAGCGAGAGCAGGCCGGAGCCAGTGCGAGAGCAGGCCAGAGCCAAGAGGAGGGCAGGCCGGAGCCAGAGTGAGAGCAGGCCAGAGCCAGAGTGAGAGCAGGCCAGAGCCAGAGTGAGAGCAGGCCAGAGCCAGAGTGAGAGCAGGCCAGAGCCAGGGCGAGGGCAGGCCGGAGCCAAAGCGAGAGCAGGATGGAGCCAGGGCGAGGGCAGGCCGGAGCCAGGGCGAGGGCAGGCCGGAGCCAGGGCGAGAGCAGGCCGGAGCTAAGGCGAGGGCAGGCCAGAGCCAGAGAGAGAGCAGGCCGGAGCCAGGGCGAGGGCAGACCAGAGTGAGAGCGAGAGCAGGCCGGAGCCAAGGTGAGGGCAGGCCAGAGCCAGAGCGAGAGCTGGCCAGAGCCAGAGTGAGAGCAGGCCAGTGCCTGAGCGAGAGCAGTCCGGAGCCAAGGCAAGGGCAGGCCAGAGCCAGAGCGAGAGCAGGCCGGAGCCAAGGAGATGGCAGCCCAGAACCAGAGCGAGAGCAGGTCGGAACCAAGGCGAGGGCAGGCCATAGGCAGAGCCAGGGCAGGCCAGAGCAAGAGAGAGCAGGCCGGAGCCAAGGCGATGGCAGGCCAGAGCCAGAGTGAGAACAGGCCAGAGCCAGAGCGAGAGCAGGCCAGAGCGAGAGAGAGCAGGCCAGAGCGAGAGCAGGCCAGTGCCAGAACGAGAGCAGGCCAGTGCCAGAGCTAGAGAAGTCTGGAGCCAAGGCAAGGGCAGACCAGAGCCAGAGAGCGAGTAGGCCTGAGCCAGATCGAGAGGAGGCCGGAGCTAAGGCAAGGGCAGGCCCGAACCAGAGCAAGAGCAGGCTGGAGCCAAGGCAATGGCAGGCCGGAGCCAGTTAGAGGGCAGGCCGGAGCCAGTTAGAGGGCAGGCCGGAGCCAGGGCGAGGGCTCGCCGGATCCAGGGCGAGAGCAGGCCGGAGCCAAGGCGAGGGCAGGCCGGAACCATTGCAGAAGCTGGCCGAAGCCAAGGCAATGGCTGGCCGGAGCCAGAGTAAGGGCTGGTCGGAGCCAGGCGAGGGCAGGCCGAAGCCAGTGCGAGGGCAGACCGGAGGCAGGGCGAGAGCAGGCCAGAGCCAAGGCGAGGGCAGGCCAGAGCTAGAGCCAGAACAGGCCGGAGCTAGGACGAGGGCAGGCCGGAGCCAGGGCGAGGGCAGGCCGGAGCCAGGGCGAGAGCAGGCCAGAGCCAGCGCGAGAGCAGGCCAGAGCTAGAGGCAGAGCAGGCCGGAGCTAGGGCGAGGGAAGACATGAATCAGAACGAGAGGAGGCTGGAGCCAAGGCGAGAGCAGGCTGGAGCCAGGGCAAGGGCAGGCCAGTCCAGAGCGAGAGTAAGCCAGAGCCAAGGCTAGGGCAGGCGAGAGCCAGAGCGAGAGAAGGCCGGAGCCAAGAAGAGGGCAGGCCAGAGAGAGAGCAGGCCGGTGCCGAGGCAAGGGCAGGCCAGATCCAGAGCGAGAGCAGGCCAGAGCCAGAGCAATAGCAGGCAGCAGCCAGGGCGAGAGCAGACCGGTGCCAAGGCGAGGGCAGGCCAGAGGCAGAGCCAGGGCAGGCCAGTACCAGAGCGAGAGCAGGCCGGAGCCAAGGTGAGGACTGGCCAGAGCCAGAAGGAGAGCAGGCCAGTGCCAGAGCGAGAGCATACCAGTGCCAAAGCGAGAGCAGTCCGGAGCCAAGGCAAGGGCAGGCCAGAGCCAGAGAGAGAGTAGGCCTGTGCCAGAGCGAGAGCAGGCGGGAGCCAAGGCGAAGTCAGGCTAGAACCAGAGCGAGAGCAGGCTGGAGCCAAGGAGAGGGCTGGCCGGAGCCAGAGCAAGGACAGGACAGAGCCAGAAGGAGAGCCGGCCAGAGCCAGGGTGAGGGCAGGCCAGGGCGAGGGCAGGCCGGAGCCAGGGCGAGGGCAGTCCGGAGCCAGGGAGAGAGCAGGTCAGAGCCAAGGCGAGGTCAGGCCAGAGCGAGAGTAGGCCGGAGCCAGGACGAGGGCAGGCCGGAGCCAGGGCGAGAGCAGGCAGGAGCTAAGGCGATGGCAGGCCAGAGCCAGAGCGAGAGCAGGCCGGAGCCAGGACGAGGGCAGGCCGGAGCCAGGGCGAGAGCAGGCCAAAGGCAGCACGAGAGCAGGCCAGAGCTACAGCCAGAGCAGGCCGGAGTCAGGGCGAGGGCAGGCCGGAGTCAGAGCGAGAGCAGGCCGGAGCCAAGGTGAGGGCAGGCCAGAGAGAGAGCAGGCCAGAGCCAGAGTGAGAGCAGGCCAGTGCCTGAGCGAGAGCAGTCCGGAGCCAAGGCAAGGGCAGGCCAGAGCCAGAGAGAGAGTAGACCGGAGCCAGAGCGAGAGCAGGCCGGAGCCAAGGAGAAGGCAGCCCAGAACCAGGGCGAGGGCAGGCCATAGCCAGAGCCAGGGCAGGCCAGAGCAAGAGAGAGAGCAGGCCGGAGCCATGGCGATGGCAGGCCAGAGCCAAGGTGAGGGCAGGCCAGAGCGAGAGCCGGCCAGTGCCAGAGCGAGAGCAGGCCAGTGCCAGAACGAGAGCAGGCCAGTGCCAGAGCTAGAGAAGTCCGGAGACAAGGCAAGGGCAGGCCAGAGCCAGAGAGCGAGTAGGCCTGAGCCAGAGTGAGAGGAGGCCGGAGCCAAGGCAAAGGCAGGCCCGAACCAGAGCGAGAGCAGGCCGGAGTCAAGACGAGGGCAGGCCAGAGCAAGAGCAGGCTGGAGCCAAGGCAAGGGCAGGCCGGAACAAGGGCGAGAACAGGCCGGAGTCAAGACGAGAGCAGGCCAGAGCTAGAGCAAGAGCAGGCCGGAGCCAGGGCGAGGGCAGGCCGGAGCCAGGGAAAGAGCACGTCGGAGCCAATGCGAGGTCAGGCCAGAGCGAGAGCAGGCCGGAGCCAGGACGAGGGCAGGCCGGAGCCAGGGCGAGAGAAGGCCGGAGCCAAGGAGAGGGCAGGCCGGAGAGAGATCAGGCCGGTGCCGAGGCAAGGGCAGGCCAGATCCAGAGCAAGAGCAGACCAGAGGCAGAGCGAGAGCAGGCCGGAGCCAGAGCAATAGCAGGCAGCAGCCAGGGCGAGGGCAGACCGGAGCCAAGGCGAGGGCAGGCCAGAGGCAGAGCCGGGGCAGGCCAGTACCAGAGCGAGAGCAGGCTGGAGCCAAAGCGACGGCAGACCAGAGCGAGAGCAGGCCGAAGCCAAGGTGAGGGCAGGCCAGAGCCAGAAGGAGAGCAGGCCAGTGCCAGAGCGAGAGCAGGCCAGTGCCAGAGCGAGAGCAGTCTGGAGCCAAGGCAAGGGCAGGCCAGAGCCAGAGAGTGATTAGGCCTGAACTAGAGCGAGAGCAGGCCGGAGCCAAGGCGAAGTCAAGCTAGAACCAGAGCGAGAGCAGACCGGAGTCAAGACGAGGGCAGGACAGAGCCAGAGCAAGAGCAGGCTGGAGCCAAGGCAAGGGCAGGCCGGAGCCAGTTAGAGGGCAGGCAGAGCCAGTTAGAGGGCAGGCAGAGCCAGTTAGAGGGCAGGCCGGAGCCAGTTAGAGGGCAGGCCGGAGCCAGGACGAGGGCTCGCCGGATCCAGGGCGAGAGCAGGCCGGAGCCAAGGCGAGGGCAGGCCGGAACCATTGCAGAAGCTGGCCGAAGCCAAGGCAATGGCTGGCCGGAGCCAGAGTAAGGACTGGCCGGAGCCAGGGCGAGGGCAGGCCGAAGCCAGAGCGAGGGCAGACCGGAAGCAGGACGAGAGCAGGCCAGAGCCAAGGCGAGGGCAGGCCAGAGCTAGAGCCAGAACAGGCCGGAGCTAGGACGAGGGCAGGCCGGAGCCAGGGTGAGGGCAGGCCGGAGCCAGGGCGAGAGCAGGCCAGAGCCAGCGAGAGAGCAGGCCAGAGCTAGAAGCAGAGCAGGCCGGAGCCAGGGCGAGGGAAGACCTGAATCAGAACGAGAGGAGGCCGGAGCCAAGGCGAGAGCAGGCTGGAGCCAGGGCAAGGGCAGGCCAGTCCAGAGCAAGAGTAAGCCAGAGCCAAGGCTAGGGCAGGCGAGAGCCAGAGCGAGAGAAGGCCGGAGCCAAGGAGAGGGCAGGCCAGAGAGAGAGCAGGCCGGTTCCGAGGCAAGGGCAGGCCAGATCCAGAGCGAGAGCAGGCCAGAGGCAGAGCGAGAGCAGGCCGGAGCCAGAGCAATAGCAGGCAGCAGCCAGGGCGAGGGCAGACAGGTGCCAAGGCGAGAGCAGACCGGAGCCAAGGCAGGGCAGGCCAGAGGCAGAGCCAGGGCAGGCCAGTACCAGAGCGAGAGCAGGCTGGAGCCAATGCGAGGGCAGACCAGAGCGAGAGCAGGCCGGAGCCAAGGTGAGGGCTGGCCAGAGCCAGAAGGCGAACAGGCCAGTGCCAAAGCGAGAGCAGTCCGGAGCCAAGGCAAGGGCAGGCCAGAGCCAGAGAGAGAGTAGGCCTGTGCCAGAGCGAGAGCAGGCGGGAGCCAAGGCGAAGTCAGGCTACAACCAGAGCGAGAGCAGGCTGGAGCCAAGGAGAGGGCTGGCCGGAGCCAGAGCAAGGACAGGACAGAGCCAGAGGGAGAGCCGGCCAGAGCCAGGGCGAGGGCAGGCTAGAGCCAGGGCGAGGGCAGGCCGGAGCCATGGCGAGGGCAGGCCGGAGCCAGGGAGAGAGTAGGTCGGAGCCAAGGCGAGGTCAGGCCAGAGCGAGAGCAGGCCGGAGCCAGGACGAGGGCAGGCCGGAGCCAGGGCGAGAGCAGGCCGGAGCTAAGGCGATGGCAGGCCAGAGCCAGAGCGAGAGCAGGCCGGAGCCAGGACGAGGGCAGGCCAGAGCCAGGGCGAGAGCAGGCCAAAGGCAGCACGAGTGCAGGCCAGAGCTACAGCCAGAGCAGGCCGGAGTCAGGGCGAGGGCAGACCAGAGTCAGAGTGTGTCACGCTGTCTCTGTATACTGGAGGTAGGGGGCCTAAGCTGACCCTAAGCTGGGGCCCTGACTAATCCCTCAACCTGGAGGTACTGTTAAAGGTACAGAGGTCCAGGCCGCCAGCGTAACCCCTACCTCCTGAGGATCCCTGCACCTAAGTAATCTAGTCCTGAGAAGGACCCCGATCACAACAAAAGGGGACAAGTAATAATATGCCCACACACAGTACTTAGACGAACGAGACAGTACAAGGGAAAAACCAAAACCACCTTGCATACAAAAACTACACAACTACAACAGAGGGAACACCAACGGGAAAGGAGATAAATGATAAAGCGAGGAAGGGAAAAATACTCCAAATACACTTATCTCTGAAACTCCAAATACCACGATCCGCTCTGTTAGTCTGCATGAAATGCTTTCACCGACACTTCCCTAACAGACCAGCAGGCATTTGAAGGAGTCTCACTACAGCAGCATTGATTGCAGCTGGGCGAGGCTGGACCTCGTCTAGCACAGAGAGAGAGAGAATTAACTCCCTCACTGCCGAAAAACACAAAGCACCAAAAAGTCAGCTGCGAGAAGTCAGGCTGTGTAATCGTGACGATCTTCGTGGCGACACACCCGTGACAGTACCCCCCCTTCTACGAGGGGCCTCCGGACCCTCAGGGCCAGGTTTATCCGGGTGAGTCGTGTGGAAGGCCCGAACTAATCGGTCTGCGTTAATATCCGACGCAGGAACCCACATCCTCTCCTCAGGACCATACCCTTTCCAATGAACCAGGTACTGAAGGGACCGGCGATTAAAGCGTGAATCGATGACCCTCGATACCTGGAACTCCAAGTTACCCTTGACCACCACTGGAGGGGGAGGTAAAGGTGACGGTACCACCGGCGCCACATACCTCTTAAGCAACGATCTGTGGAACACGTTGTGAATTTTAAACGTAGGGGGGAGGTCAAGACGGAATGCCACCGGATTAATAATAGAACTGATTCTGTACGGCCCGATGAACCTGGGACCCAGTTTCCAGGAGGGAACCTTAAGTATTATATTCCTGGTAGACAACCATACCCGATCGTTCACACTTAGGTCCGGACCAGACACTCTCCTCCTATCAGCCATACGTTTGTAACGGTTCCCCATAGTATTCAGATTCTTCAGCACCCCTCTCCATACTGAAGCGAGTGATGAGGAAAATCGTTCCTCCTCAGGAACCCCCGAAGAGCCCCCCCTACTGAAAGTACAAAACTGGGGGTGAAAACCATATGCCCCAAAAAACGGGGACTTACCAGTGGACTCGCTCCGCCTATTATTAAGAGCAAACTCTGCCAGAGGTAAGAAAGAAGCCCAGTCCTCCTGGTTCTCTGACACAAAACACCGGAGATATGTCTCCAAGCTCTGGTTCATACATTCCGTCTGACCATTGGTCTGAGGATGAAAAGCCGATGAGAATGACAAATGCATCCCCCGCCGTGCACAAAACGCCTTCCAGAACTTGGACACAAACTGAGACCCCCGATCAGACACCACCTCGGAGGGTACCCCGTGAAGCCTCACAATCTCCCCAATGAACACCTGCGCAAGAGTTTTAGCATTAGGGAGAGCCGGAAGAGCGATAAAATGTGCCATCTTGCTGAACCTGTCCACTACAACGAGTATGACCGTTTTACCCGAAGACGGAGGGAGGTCCGTAATAAAGTCCATAGACAGATGAGTCCAAGGACGCTCCGGGATCTTCAAAGGTAAGAGGGCCCCAGACGGACGGGTATGTGAGGTCTTAGAGCGCGCACAAACCCCACAGGACGCGACAAAAGTTACCACCTCCTTATGTAAGTTAGGCCACCAAAACCGACGCGAGAGGAGATCCACAGTTGCTCTACTCCCCGGGTGTCCTGCAAAAGCTGAGTTATGGTGTGCCTCGATCACCTTTTGTCGCAACTGATCTGGAACAAACAGTCTCCCCGGAGGTCCAACAGGGGCGTCCCCCTGAGCCTCCAATACCTCCTCCTCCAGCTCAGAGCATACTGCCGAAACCACCACCCCCTCCTGAAGGATAGGAATCGGGTCGTCCGTATTCCCGGCCCCAGGGAAACTACGAGGTAAGGCATCCGCCTTTACATTTTTTGACCCAGGACGATATGTAACGACAAAATTAAACCTGGTAAAAAACAATGACCACCTAGCTTGTCTGGGATTCAGACGTTTCGCGGACTCCAGATATAGCAGGTTCTTGTGATCGGTGATGACGGTGACCGGATGGACTGCCCCCTCCAAAAAATGGCGCCACTCCTCAAAAGCTAACTTAATGGCCAAGAGTTCCCTATTGCCGACATCGTAATTCCTCTCAGCGGACGACAATTTTTTAGAGAAAAAGGCGCACGGATGCCACTTACCAGGGGACGAACCTTGTGACAATACTGCTCCCACCCCTACCTCGGAAGCGTCTACCTCTACAATGAATGGCTGTGACGCATCAGGTTGAATGAGTATGGGTGCCGAGGCAAAACATTTTTTCAAGGAGGAGAATGCTTGACAAGCCTTGTCAGACCACCTAGAAAAATCCGTCCCCTTTTTAGTCATGTCTGTGAGAGGCTTAACCATGGACGAGAAATTACGAATGAACTTCCGGTAATAATTAGCAAACCCCAGGAAACGTTGTAGTGCCTTAAGATTCTCTGGCCGATCCCACTCAAGAACTGCCCGCACTTTCCCAGGGTCCATACGAAAACCGGACGCTGAAACCAGGAAGCCTAAAAACTGGAGTTCCTGTACGGCGAACACACACTTTTCCCATTTGGCATACAGTTTATTATCCCGCAAGATCTGTAACACCTGCCTAACGTGCTCCTGATGAGACACCAGATCCGGCGAGTAAATTAAGATATCATCCAGATATATGACAACAAACTGTCCCACCAGGTGGCGAAAAATGTCATTAACAAAGTGTTGGAACACCGCCGGGGCATTAGTCAGACCGAATGGCATGACAAGGTTCTCATAATGCCCCTCCGGAGTGTTAAACGCCGTCTTCCACTCATCCCCCTCCTTCATCCTAATCAGATTGTACGCCCCCCTGAGATCCAACTTAGAGAACCATTTGGCGCCCACGATCTGATTAAAGAGATCGGGAATAAGTGGGAGCGGATACGGATCTCGGACCGTAATCCGATTAAGTTCACGGAAATCCAGGCAAGGGCGTAGGCCTCCATCTTTCTTCTTAACAAAGAAGAACCCCGCAGCCACCGGTGAAGATGAAGGTCTAATATGCCCCTTAGCCAGACTTTCTGAAATATAATCCTTCATGGCCTGCCTCTCAGGGCCAGAAAGGTTATACAACCTAGCTTTAGGTAACTTGGCCTCAGGGAGCAGTTTTACAGAACAGTCATACTCGCGATGAGGAGGTAGTTCCTGACACCCTTTCTCCGAGAATACATCCTCAAAGTCCGCCAGAAATGGAGGTAAGACCCAAGGAGTAACCGCACCGATGACCGTGTTCATGCAGTTTTTATTACAGAATTTACTCCATTGGCTTATCTCTCTGGTTTGCCAATTAATAACCGGGTTATGCTTAGTTAACCAAGGAAGGCCCAACACTATAGGAGTGGGAAGACCCTCCAACACGTAGCAAGACAACAGTTCTTTATGTATCGCCCCCACTTGAAGTTTTACGTCATGCACAGCTTGCAAAAAACTTCCCTGACCGAGAGGCCTGGCATCGATCGAGAATATGGGGATGGGTTTAGCCAACTCACTCAATCGCATACCTTGAACCCGGGCAAACCGAGCATCAACCAGATTAGCCCCGGCCCCACTATCCAGAAGAACAGATATCCTCTCAGTTCTCGTACCCACCACCACCTCCGCCGGTACGAGAAACTGAGACGAACCTAGGGACGAAATACCTACTCCCAGATTGCCGTCCACCACACAACCTGGGATCAACAGTTTTCCGACGACTCTTCACTCTTCAAGGGACGGGATGGACACCCCCCAATAAAATGCCCCATTCTCCCACAGAAGAAACACCTTCCTGTCTTATGGCGCACCACCGGTCCCCTCCCCCGAAATGATGTCCCTCCTAATTGCATAGGCTCCTCAGGACTGACCAGGGGAACCACCATATGAGGGGACCTTGTAGGAGGTGGAGTCATCACAGGGGGTAGAGTTATCCCGCACCTCTCCCGAAGCCGTCTGTCAACGCGAATAGCAAGGGCCATAGCGGCTTCCAGTGACGCGGGAGAGTCATACTGTGCCAACACATCCTGTAATTTGTCGGATAAACCTTGACAAAACTGGCTCCTAAGAGCCGGGTCATTCCACTGGGTGTCCGTGGCCCACCTACGGAACTCCGAACAGAATTCCTCCGCCGGACGATCTCCCTGCTGGATCCTACGTAACTTAGACTCAGCAAGGGAGATCCGATCTGGGTCATCATATACGAGTCCCAGAGCAGCGAAAAACCTATCCACTGACTGGAGAGCCGGGGAGCCCGGGGGAAGAGAGAACGCCCAAGATTGTGGGTCCCCTTGTAGGAGCGAGATGACAATTCCCACCCTTTGTTCTTCACTCCCCGATGACCGAGGCCGCAGCCGAAAGTACAACTTGCATGCCTCCCGGAAAACAAAAAACTTGTCCCGCCCCCCAGTGAACCTGTCAGGGAGAGCTACTTTAGGTTCTGGTCCGGCTTGCTCCCGAGGATACAAAACCTTGGACCTAACGTCCGCCAGCTCCATGGACAAACTCTGCAACTGCCGAGCTAGACCGGCTACTGGATCCATGGTAGCTGGAGAAAAACTAAGTGGGTCGGTGAAAATGTCACGCTGTCTCTGTATACTGGAGGTGGGGGGCCTAAGCTGACCCTAAGCTGGGGCCCTGACTAATCCCTCAACCTGGAGGTACTGTTAAAGGTACAGAGGTCCAGGCCGCCAGCATAACCCCTACCTCCTGAGGATCCCTGCACCTAAGTAATCTAGTCCTGAGAAGGACCCCGATCACAACAAAAGGGGACAAGTAATAATATGCCCACACACAGTACTTAGACGAACGAGACAGTACAAGGGAAAAACCAAAACCACCTTGCATACAAAAACTACACAACTACAACAGAGGGAACACCAACGGGAAAGGAGATAAATGATAAAGCGAGGAAGGGAAAAACACTCCAAATACACTTATCTCTGAAACTCCAAATACCACGATCCGCTCTGTTAGTCTGCATGAAATGCTTTCACCGACACTTCCCTAACAGACCAGCAGGCATTTGAAGGAGTCTCACTACAGCAGCATTGATTGCAGCTGGGCGAGGCTGGACCTCGTCTAGCACAGAGAGAGAGAGAATTAACTCCCTCACTGCCGAAAAACACAAAGCACCAAAAAGTCAGCTGCGTGAAGTCAGGCTGTGTAATCGTGACGATCTTCGTGGCGACACACCCGTGACAGAGTGAGAGCAGTCCGGAGCCAAGGCAAGGGCAGGCCAGAGCCAGAGAGAGAGTAGACTGGAGCCAGAGCGAGAGCAGGCTGGAGCCAAGGAGAAGGCAGCCCAGAACCAGAGGGAGAGCAGGTCGGAACCAAGGCGTGGGCAGGCCATAGCCAGAGCCAGGGCAGGCCAGAGCAAGAGAGAGAGCAGGCCAGAGCCAAGGCGATGGCAGGCCAGAGTCAGAGTGAGAACAGGCCAGAGCCAAGGTGAGGGCAGGCCAGAGCGAGAGCAGGCCAGTGCCAGAGCGAGAGCAGGCCAGTGCCAGAACGAGAGCAGGCCAGTGCCAGAGCTAGAGAACTCCGGAGCCAAGGCAAGGGCAGGCCAGAGCCAGAGAGCGAGTAGGCCTGAGCCAGAGTGAGAGGAGGCCGGAGCCAAGGCAAAGGCAGGCCAGAGCCAGAGCAAGAGCAGGCTGGAGCCAAGGCAAGGGCAGGCCGGAACAAGGGCGAGAACAGGCCGGAGTCAAGACGAGAGCAAGCCAGAGCTAGAGCAAGAGCAGGCCGGAGCCAGGGCGAGGGCAGGCCGGAGCCAGGGCGAGGGCAGGCCGGAGCCAGGGAGAGAGCAGGTCAGAGCCAATGCGAGGTCAGGCCAGAGCGAGAGCAGGCCGGAGCCAGGACGAGGGCAGGCCGGAGCCAGGGCAAGAGCAGGCCGGAGCTAAGGCGATGGCAAGCCAGAGCGAGAGCAGGCCGGAGCCAGGACGAGGGCAGGCCGGAGCCAGGGCGAGAGCAGGCCAAAGCCAGCTCGAGAGCAGGCCAGAGCTACAGCCAGAGCAGGCCGGAGTCAGGGCGAGGGCAGACCAGAGTCAGAGCGAGAGTAGGCCGGAGCCAAGGTGAGGGCAGGCCAGAGCGAGAGCAGGCTAGAGCCAGAGTGAGAGCAGGCCAGTGCCTGAGCGAGAGCAGTCCGGAGCCAAGGCAAGGGCAGGCCAGAGCCAGAGAGAGAGTTGACCTGAGCCAGAGCGAGAGCAGGCCGGAGCCAAGGAGAAGGCAGCCCAGAACCAGAGCGAGAGCAGGTCGGAACCAAGGCGAGGGCAGGCCATAGGCAGAGCCAGGGCAGGCCAGAGCAAGAGAGAAGAGAGCAGGCCGGAGCCAAGGCGATGGCAGGCCAGAGTCAGAGTGAGAACAGGCCAGAGCCAAGGTGAGGGCAGGCCAGAGCGAGAGCAGGCCAGTGCCAGAGCGAGAGCAGGCCAGTGCCAGAGCTAGAGAAGTCCGGAGCCAAGGCAAGGGCAGGCCAGAGCCAGAAAGCGAGTAGGCCTGAGCCAGAGCGAGAGGAGGCCGGAGCCAAGGCAAAGGCAGGCCCGAACCAGAGCTTGAACAGGCCGGAGTCAAGACGAGGGCAGGCCAGAGCCAGAGCAAGAGCAGGCTGGAGCCAAGGCAAGGGCAGGCCGGTACAAGGGCGAGAACAGGCCGGAGTCAAGACGAGAGCAGGCCAGAGCTAGAGCAAGAGCAGGCCAGAGCAAGAGCAGGCCGGAGCCAGGGCGAGAGCAGGCCGGAGCCAAGGTGAGGGCTGGCCGGAGCCAGAGCAAGGGCAGGCCGGAGCCAGGGCGAGAGCAGGCCGGAGCCAAGGCGAGGGCAGGCCAGAGCCAGAGCAAGAGCAGGCTGGAGCCAAGGCAAGGGCAGGCCAGTACAAGGGCGAGAACAGGCCGGAGTCAAGACGAGAGCAGGCCAGAGCTAGAGCAAGAGCAGGCCAGAGCAAGAGCAGGCCGGAGCCAGGGCGAGAGCAGGCCGGAGCCAAGGCGAGGGCAGGCCAGAGCCAGATTCAGAGCAGGCCAGAGTCATGGCGAGAGCAGGCCAGAGCCAAGGCGAGGGCAGGTCAGAGCCAGAGCGAGAGTAGGCCGGAGCCAAGGCGAGGGGAGGCCAGAGCGAGAGCAGGCCAGAGCGAAAGCAGTCCGGAGCCAAGGCAAGGGCAGGCCAGAGCCAGAGCGAGAGCAGGCCTGAGCCAGAGCGAGAGCAGGCCTGAGCAAGAGCAGGCCGGAGCCAAAGCAGTCCGGAGCCAAGGCAAGGGCAGGCCAGAACAAGAGCGAGATCAGGCCAGAGTAAAGACGAGGGCAGGCCAGAGCCAGAGGAAGAGCAGGCCGGAGACAAGGCATGGGCAGGCGAGAGCCAGAGAGAGAGCAGGCCGGAGCCAGAGCGAGGGCAGGCTAGAGCGAGAGCTGGTCAGAGCCAGGGCGAGAACAGGCCGGAGTCAAGACAAGGGCAGGCCAGAGCCAGAGCAAGAGCCGGCCAGATCCAGAGCAAGAGCAGGCCGGAGCCAGGGCGAGGGCAGGCCAGAGCCAGGGCAAGAGCAGGCTGGAGTCAGAGCTAGAGCAGGCCGGAGCCAAGGCGAGAGCAGGCCGGAGCCAAGGCGAGGGCTGGCCGGAGCCAGAGCGAGAGCAGGCCGGAGCCAAGGCGAGAGAGGGCCAGAGCGAGAGCAGGCCGTAGCCAAGGCGAGGGCAGGCCAGATTCAGAGCAGGCCAGAGTCATGGCGAGAGCAGGCCAGAGCCAAGGCGAGGGCACGCCAGAGCCAGAGCGAGAGCAGGTCAGAGCCAGAGCGAGAGTAGGCCAGAGCCAAGGCAAGGGCAGTCCAGAGCCAGAAAGAGAGAAGGCCGGAGCCAAGGCAAGGGCAGGCCGGAACATGGGCGAGAGCAGGCCGGAGACAGGGCGAAGCCAGAGCGAGAGCAGGTCAGAACCTGAGCGAGAGTATGCCGGAGCCAAGGCGAAGGGAGGCCAGAACTAGAGCGAGGGCAGGCAAAAGCAAGAGCGAGAGTAGGCCAGAGCCAAGGCAAGGGCAGGCCAGAGCGAGAGAGAGAGCAGGCCGGAACAAGGGCTAGATCAGGCCCGAGACAGAGCGAGGCCAGAGCAAGAGCAGGCCACAGCCTGAGTGAGAGTATGCCGGAGCCAGGGCGAGGGCAGGCCAGAGCCAGAGAGAGAGCAGGCCGGAGCAAGGGCGAGGGCGGGCCAGAGCCAAAGCGAGAGCAGGCCGGAGCTAAGGCGAGGGCAGGCCGGAGCCAGAGCGATGGCAGGCCGGAGCCAGGGCAAGGGCAGTCCAGAACTAGAGCGAGAGCCGGCCGGAGCCAAGGTGAGAGCTGGCTGGAGCCAAGGTGAGGGCAGGCCAGAGGCAGAGCCAGGGCAGGCCAGAGCAAGAGCAGGCCGGAGTCAAGGCGAGGGCAGGCCAGAGCGAGAGCAGGTCGGAGCCAAGGCGAAGTCAGGCCAGAACCAGAGGGAGAGCATGCCGGAGTCAAGACGAGGGCAGGCCAGAGCAAGAGCAGGCCGGAGCCAGCAGGCCGGAGCCAGGGCGAGAGCAGGCCGGAGCCAAGGCAAGGGCTGGCCAGAGTCAGAGCAAGGACAGGCCGGAGCCAGGGTAAGGGCAGGCCGGTGCAAGAGCAAGCCAGAGCCAAGGCGAGAGCAGGCCGAAGCCAAGGCGAGGGCAGTCCAGAGCGAGAGCAGGCCAGAGCCAGGGCGAGAGAGCAGGCCGTAGCCAAGGAGAAGGCAGGCCAGAGCCAGATCCAGAGAAGGCCGGAGCCAGGGCGAGGGCAGGCCAGAGTCAGAGCGAGAGCAGGACGGAGCCAAGGCGAGGGCACGCCAGAGCGAGAGCAGGCCAGAGCGAGAGCAGGCCGGGGCAAGGGCGAGGGCAGGCCAGAGCCAGAGCAAGAGTAGGCCACTGCCAAGGCAAGGGCAGGCCAGAGCCAGAGCAAGAGAAGGCCGGAGCCAAGGCCAGTGCAGGCCGGAACCAGGGCGAGAGCACGCCGTAGACAGTTCGAGGCCAGAGCCAAAGCGAGAGCAGGCCAGAGCCAGAGCGAAAGTAGGCCGGAGCCATGGCTAGGGCAGGCCAGAGCCAGAGAGAGAGCAGGCTGGAGCCAAGGTGAGGGCAGGCCAGAGCGACAGCAGGCAGGAGCCAGGGTGAGAGCAGTCCGGAGCCAAGGCAAGAGCAGTCCGGAGCCAGGGCGAGGGCAGTCCGGATGTAGAGCGAGAGAATGAGAGCAGGCCGGAGCCAAGGCGAGATTAGACCGAAGCCAAGGCGAGGGCAGGCTAGAGGCAGAGCCAGGGCAGGCCACAACCAGAGCGAGAGTAGGTCGTACCCAGGGCGAGAGCAGAGCCAGGGCAAGGGCTGGCCGGAGCCAGAGCAAGGGCAGGTTAGAGCCAGGGCGAGGGCAGGCCGAAGCCAAGGTGAGAGCAGGCCGGAGCCAAGGCGAGGGTACGCCAGAGCGAGAGCAGGCCAGAGCCAGGACGAGGACAGGCCAGAGTCATAGAGAGAGCAGGCCGGAGCCAAGGCAAGGGCAGGCCAGAGAGAGAGCAGGCCGGAGCCAGGGCGAGGGCAGGCCGGAGCCAAGGCGAGGGATGGCCGGAGCCAGAGCAAGGGAAGGTCGGATCCAGGGCGAAGGCAGGTCGGAGCCAGAGCGAGACCAGGCCGGAGCCAAGGTGAGAGCAGGACGGAGCCAAGGCGAGGGAAGGCCAAAGCGAGAGCAGGACGAGGCAGGCCGGAGCCAGGCGAGAGGAGGCCGGAGCCAAGGAGAGGGCATGCCAGAGCAGGCCGGAGCCAGGGCTAGGGCAGGCCAGAGTAACAGCGAGAGCAGGCCGGAGCCGAGGCGAGTGCAGGCCACAGCCAGAGCGACAGAAGGCCAGAGCCATGGTAAGCAGGCCAGAGCGAGAGCAGGCCAGAGCCATGGCGAGGGCAGGCCAGAGCCAGAGTGAGAGTAGGCCAGGGACAAGGCAAGGGCAGGCCAGGGACAAGGCAAGGGCAGGCCAGAACCAGGGCGAGAGCAGGCCGGAGACAGGGCCAGGCTAGAGGCAGAGCCAGAGCAGGCCAGAGCCAAAGCGACAGTAGGCCCGAGCCAGGGAGTGGGCAGGCCAGAGCCAGAGAGAGAGAAGGGCGAAGCCTGGGCGAGGGCAGGCCTGAGCCAGAGCGAAAGCAGGTCGGAGCCAGGTCGAGACCAGTCCGGAGCCAAGGCAAGGGCAGACTGGGAGCCAGAGCGATGGCAAGCCGGATCCAGTGCAAGGGCAGTCCGTAGCTAGAGCGAGAGCAGGCCGGAGCCACGGCGAGAGCAGGCCGGAGCCAAGGCGAGGGCAGTCCAGACCCAGAGCAAAAGCAGGCCGGAGCCAGGACGAGGGCAGGCCGGAGCCAGGACGAGGGCAGGCCGGAGCCAGAGTGATGGCAAGCCGGAGCCAGGGCGCAGGCAGTCCGGAGCTAGAGCGAGAGCAGGCCGGAGCCAGGGGGAGAGCAGGCCGGAGCCAAGGCGAGGCCAGGCCAGAGCCAGAGCGAGAGCAGACCGGAGCCAGGACGAGGGCAGGCCGGAGCCAGGGTGAGAGCAGGCCGGAGCCAAGGCGAGGACAGACCAGAGCCACAGTGACAGCAGGCCAGAGCAAGGGCAGGCCGGAGCCAGGGCGAGGACAGGCCGGAGCCAGGGCGAGGACAGGCCAGTGCGCGAGCAGCCCAGAGCCAGGTCGAGGGCAGGCCAGAGCCAGAGTAAGAGCAGGCCGGAGCCAAGGCGTGGGCAGGCCGGAGCCAGAGCGAGGGCAGGCCAGAGCCAGAGCGAGGGTAGGCCAGAGCCTGAGCGAGAGCAGGCCAGAGCCAGGGCAAGGGCAGGCCGGAGCCAGAGCGAGAGCAGGCCGGAGCCGAGGCGAGTGCAGGCCACAGCCAGAGCGAGAGAAGGCCAGAGCCATGGTAAGCAGGCCAGAGCCAGAGCGAGAGCAGGCCAGAGCCATGGCGAGGGCAGGCCAGAGCCAGAGTGAGAGTAGGCCAGGGACAAGGCAAGGGCAGGCCAGGGACAAGGCAAGGGCAGGCCAGAACCAGGGCGAGAGCAGGCCGGAGACAGGGCCAGGCTAGAGGCAGAGCCAGAGCAGGCCAGAGCCAAAGCGAGAGTAGGCCCGAGCCAGGGAGTGGGCAGGCCAGAGCCAGAGAGAGAGAAGGGCGAAGCCTGGGCAAGGGCAGGCCTGAGCCAGAGCCTTAGCAGGTCGGAGCCAGGTCGAGACCAGGCCGGAGCCAAGGCAAGGGCAGGCTGGGAGCCAGAGCGATGGCAAGCCAGATCCAGTGCAAGGGCAGTCCGTAGCTAGAGCGAGAGCAGGCCGGAGCCACGGCGAGAGCAGGCCGGAGCCAAGGCGAGGGCAGTCCAGACCCAGAGCAAAAGCAGGCCGGAGCCAGGACGAGGGCAGGCCGGAGCCAGAGTGATGGCAAGCCGGAGCCAGGGCGCAGGCAGTCCGGAGCTAGAGCGAGAGCAGGCCGGAGCCAAGGCGAGGCCAGGCCAGAGCGAGAGCAGACCGGAGCCAGGACGAGGGCAGGCCGGAGCCAGGGTGAGAGCAGGCCGGAGCCAAGGCGAGGACAGACCAGAGCCACAGTGACAGCAGGCCAGAGCAAGGGCAGGCCGGAGCCAGGGCGAGGACAGGCCAGAGCGCGAGCAGCCCTGAGCCAGGTCGAGGGCAGGCCAGAGCCAGAGTAAGAGCAGGCCGGAGCCAAGGCGTGGGCAGGCCGGAGCCAGAGCGAGGGTAGGCCAGAGCCTGAGCGAGAGCAGGCCAGAGCCAGGGCAAGGGCAGGCCGGAGCCAGAGCGAGAGTTGGCCAGAGCCAAGGCAAAGGCAGGCCAGAGCCAGAGCGAGAGAAGGCTGGAGCCAAGACAAGGGCAGGCCGGAACCAGGGCGAGAGCAGGCAAGAGCCAGAGCGATGGCAAGCCGGACCCAGGGCGAGGCCAGTCCTGAGCTAGAGCGAGGGCAGGCCGGTGCCAGGGCGAAGCCAGAGCGAGAGCAGGCCAGAGCGAGAGTAGGCCGGAGCCAAGGCGAGGGCAGGCTGGAGCCTGGGCGAGGGCAGGCCACGGCGAGAGCAGGTCGGAGTCAGGGCGAGAGCAGGCCGGAGCCAAGGCGAGGGCAGAACGGAGCCAGAGCGATGGCAAGCTAGAGCCAGGGCGAGCGCAGTCCGGAGCTAGAGCGAGAGCAGGCAGGAGCTAGGGCGAGAGCAGGCCGGAGCCAAGGCGAGGGCAGGCCAGAGCGAGAGCAGGCCGGAGCCAGGACGAGGGCAGGCCGGAGCCAGGGTGAGAGCAGGCCGGAGCCAGAGCGAGGGTAAGCCAGAGCGAGAGCAGGCCGGAGCCAAGCGAGGGCAGGCCAGAGCCAAATCGAGAGCAGTCCGGATCCAAGGCGAGGGCAAGTCAGAGCGAGAGTAAGCCGGAGCAAAGGCAAGGGCAGGCCAGAGCCAGAGTGAGAGCAGGCCAGAGCGAGAGCAGTCCAGAGCCAGGGCGAGAGCAGGCCGGTGCCAGGGCAAGGACAGGCCGGAGCCAGAGCGAGAGTTGGCCAGAGCCAAGGCAAGGGCAGGCAAGAGCCAGAGCGAGAGAAGGCCGGAGCCAAGACAAGGGCAGGCCGGAACCAGGGCGAGAGCAGGCAAGAGCCAGAGCGATGGCAAGCCGGACCCAGGGCGAGGCCAGTCCGGAGCTAGAGCGAGAGCAGGCCGGAGCCAGGACGAGGGCAGGCCGGAGCCAGGGCGAGGCCAGAGCGAGAGCAGGCCAGAGCGAGAGTAGGCCGGAGCCAAGGCGAGGGCAGGCTGGAGCCTGGGCGAGGGCAGGCCTGGGCGAGAGCAGGTCAGAGCCAGGGCGAGAGCAGGCCGGAGCCAAGGCAAGGGCAGAACGGAGCCAGAGCGATGGCAAGCTGGAGCCAGGGCGAGCGCAGTCCGGAGCTAGAGCGAGAGCAGGCCAGAGCCAGAGCGAGAGCAGGCCGGAGCCAGGACGAGGGCAGGCCGGAGCCAGGGTGAGAGCAGGGGGGAGCCAAGGAGAGGACAGGCCAGAGCCACAGCGAGAACAGGCCGGAGCCACGGTGACGGCAGGCCAGAGCCAGAGTCAGAGAAGACCGGAGCCAAGGAAAGGGCAGGCCAGAGCCAGAGCAGGCCAGAACCAGAGCGAGAGCTGTCTGGAGCCAGAGCTAGGGCAGTTCAGAGCCAGAGCGAGAGCAGGCCTGAGCCAGAGCGAGAACAGGCTGGAGCCATGGCGAAGGCAGGCCAGAACAAGAGCGAGATCAGGCTAGAGTCATGACGAGGGCAGGCAAGAGCCAGAGGAAGAGCAGGCCGGAGCCAAGGCATGGGCAGGCCAGAGCGAGAGCAGGTCGGAGCCAGGCCGAGAGCAGGCCGGAGCCAATGCAAGGGTAGGCCGGAGTCAGGGCGAGGGCAGGCCGGAGCCAGAGTAAGAGGAGGCCAAGCCAAGGCGAGAGCAGGCCGGAGCCAAGGCGAGGGTAGGCCAGAGCCAAGGCAAGGGCAGGCCAGACCCAGAGCGATAGAAGGCCAGAGCCAAGGCAAGGGCAGGCCGGAACCAGGGCGAGAGCAGGCAAGAGCCAGAGCGATGGCAAGCCGGACCCAGGGCGATGCCAGTCCTGAGCTAGAGCGGGAAGAACGAGAGCAGGCCAGAGCTAGAGCAAGAGCAGGCCAGAGCAAGAGCAGGCCGGAGCCAGGGCGAGAGCAGGCCGGAGCCAAGGTGAGGGCTGGCCGGAGCCAGAGCAAGGGCAGGCCGGAGCCAGGGCGAGAGCAGGCCGGAGCCAAGGCGAGGGCAGGCCAGAGCAAGAGCAGGCTGGAGCCAAGCCAAGGGCAGGCCAGTACAAGGGCGAGAACAGGCCGGAGTCAAGACGAGAGCAGGCAAGAGCAGGCCGGAGCCAGGGCGAGAGCAGGCCGGAGCCAAGGCGAGGGCTGGCCGGAGCCAGAGCAAGGGCAGGCCGGAGCCAGGGCGAAAGCAGGCCGGAGCCAAGGCGAGGGCAGGCCAGAGCAAGAGCAGGTCGGAGCCAAGGCGAGGGCAGGTCAGAGCCAGAGCGAGAGCAGGCCGGAGCCAAGGCGAGGGGAGGCCAGAGCGAGAGCAGGCCAGAGCGAAAGCAGTCCGGAGCCAAGGCAAGGGCAGGCCAGAGCCAGAGCGAGAGCAGGCCTGAGCCAGAGCGAGAGCAGGCCTGAGCAAGAGCAGGCCGGAGCCAAAGCAGTCCGGAGCCAAGGCAAGGGCAGGCCAGAACAAGAGCGAGATCAGGCCAGAGTAAAGACGAGGGCAGGCCAGAGCCAGAGGAAGAGCAGGCCGGAGACAAGGCATGGGCAGGCGAGAGCCAGAGAGAGAGCAGGCCGGAGCCAGAGCGAGGGCAGGCTAGAGCGAGAGCTGGTCAGAGCCAGGGGAAGAGCAGGCCTGAGTCAAGACAAGGGCAGGCCAGAGCAAGAGCCGGCCAGATCCAGAGCAAGAGCAGGCCAGAGCCACTGCAAGAGCAGGCCGGAGCCAGAGCGAGAGCAGGCCGGAGCCAAAGCGAGAGCAGGCCGGAGCCAAGGCGAGGGCTGGCCGGAGCCAGAGCGAGAGCAGGCCGGAGCCAAGGCGAGAGCGGGCCAGAGCGAGAGCAGGCCAGAGCCAGATTCAGAGCAGGCCAGAGTCATGGCGAGAGCAGGCCAGAGCCAAGGCGAGGGCACGCCAGAGCCAGAGCGAGAGCAGGTCAGAGCGAGAGTAGGTCACAGCCAAGGCAAGGGCAGGCCAGAGCCAGAAAGAGAGAAGGCCGGAGCCAAGGCAAGGGCAGGCCGGAACATGGGCGAGAGCAGGCCGGAGACAGGGCGAAGCCAGAGCGAGAGCAGGTCAGAACCTGAGCGAGAGTATGCCGGAGCCAAGGCGAGGGGAGGCCAGAACTAGAGAGAGAGCAGGCTGGAGCCAGGGCGAGGGCAGGCAAAAGCAAGAGCGAGAGTAGGCCAGAGCCAAGGCAAGGGCAGGGCAGAGCGAGAGAGAGAGCAGGCCGGAACAAGGGCTAGATCAGGCCCGAGACAGAGCGAGGCCAGAGCGAGAGCAGGCCACAGCCTGAGTGAGAGTATGCCGGAGCCAGGGCGAGGGCAGGCCAGAGCCAGAGAGAGAGCAGGCCGGAGCAATGGCGAGGGCGGGCCAGAGCCAAAGCGAGAGCAGGCCGGAGCCAGGACTAGAGCAGGCCGGAGCTAAGGCGAGGGCAGGCCGGAGCCAGAGCGATGGCAGGCCGGAGCCAGGGCAAGGGCAGTCCAGAACTAGAGCGAGAGCCGGCCGGAGCCAAGGTGAGAGCTGGCTGGAGCCAAGGTGAGGGCAGGCCAGAGGCAGAGCCAGGGCAGGCCAGAGCAAGAGCAGGCCGGAGCCAAGGCGAGGGCAGGCCAGAGCGAGAGCAGGTCGGAGCCAGGGCTAGAGCAGGCCGGAGCTAATGCGAGGGCTGGCCTGAGCTAGAGCAACAAGGGCAGGCCGGAGTCAGGGCAAGGGCAGGCCGGAGCCAGAGCAAGGGCAGGCCGGATTCAGGGCGAGAGCAGGCCGGAGCCAAGGCGAAGTCAGGCCAGAACCAGAGGGAGAGCATGCCGGAGTCAAGACTAGGGCAGGCCAGAGCAAGAGCAGGCCGGAGCCAGCAGGCCGGAGCCAGGGCGAGAGCAGGCCGGAGCCAAGGCAAGGGCTGGCCAGAGTCAGAGCAAGGACAGGCCGGAGCCAGGGTAAGGGCAGGCCGGTGCAAGAGCAAGCCAGAGCCAAGGCGAGAGCAGGCCGAAGCCAAGGTGAGGGCAGTCCAGAGCGAGAGCAGGACAGAGCCAGGGCGAGAGAGCAGGCCGTAGCCAAGGAGAAGGCAGGCCAGATCCAGAGAAGGCCGGAGCCAGGGCGAGGGCAGGCCAGAGTCAGAGCGAGAGCAGGACGGAGCCAAGGCGAGGGCACGCCAGAGCGAGAGCAGGCCAGAGCGAGAGCAGGCCGGGGCAAGGGCGAGGGCAGGCCAGAGCCAGAGCAAGAGTAGGCCACTGCCAAGGCAAGGGCAGGCCAGAGCCAGAGCAAGAGAAGGCCGGAGCCAAGGCCAGTGCAGGCCGGAACCAGGGCGAGAGCACGCCGTAGACAGTTCGAGGCCAGAGCCAAAGCGAGAGCAGGCCAGAGCCAGAGCGAAAGTAGGCCGGAGCCATGGCTAGGGCAGGCCAGAGCCAGAGAGAGAGCAGGCTGGAGCCAAGGTGAGGGCAGGCCAGAGCCAGAGCGACAGCAGGCAGGAGCCAGGGTGAGAGCAGTCCGGAGCCAAGGCAAGAGCAGTCCGGAGCCAGGGCGAGGGCAGTCCGGATGTAGAGCGAGAGAATGAGAGCAGGCCGGAGCCAAGGCGAGATTAGACCGAAGCCAAGGCGAGGGCAGGCTAGAGGCAGAGCCAGGGCAGGCCACAACCAGAGCGAGAGTAGGTCGGACCCAGGGCGAGAGCAGAGCCAGGGCAAGGGCTGGCCGGAGCCAGAGCAAGGGCAGGTTAGAGCCAGGGCGAGGGTACGCCAGAGCGAGAGCAGGCCAGAGCCAGGACGAGGACAGGCCAGAGTCATAGAGAGAGCAGGCCGGAGCCAAGGCAAGGGCAGGCCAGAGAGAGAGCAGGCCGGAGCCAGGGCGAGGGCAGGCCGGAGCCAAGGCGAGGGATGGCCGGAGCCAGAGCAAGGGAAGGTCGGATCCAGGGCGAAGGCAGGTCGGAGCCAGAGCGAGACCAGGCCGGAGCCAAGGCGAGAGCAGGACGGAGCCAAGGGGAGGGAAGGCCAAAGCGAGAGCAGGCCGGAGCCAGGACGAGGCAGGCCGGAGCCAGGCGAGAGGAGGCCGGAGCCAAGGAGAGGGCATGCCAGAGCAGGCTGGAGCCAGGGCTAGGGCAGGCCAGAGTAACAGCGAGAGCAGGCCGGAGTCGAGGCGAGTGCAGGCCACAGCCAGAGCGAGAGAAGGCCAGAGCCATGGTAAGCAGGCCAGAGCCAGAGCGAGAGCAGGCCAGAGCCATGGTAAGCAGGCCAGAGCCAGAGCGAGAGTAGGCCAGGGACAAGGCAAGGGCAGGCCAGTGACAAGGCAATGGCAGGCCAGAACCAGAGCGAGAGCAGGCCGGAGAAAGGACCAGGCTAGAGGCAGAGCCAGAGCAGGCCAGAGCCAAAGCGAGAGTAGGCCCGAGCCAGGGAGTGGGCAGGCCAGAGCCAGAGAGAGAGAAGGGCGAAGCCTGGGCGAGGGCAGGCCTGAGCCAGAGCGAAAGCAGGTCGGAGCCAGGTCGAGACCAGGCCGGAGCCAAGGCAAGGGCAGGCTGGGAGCCAGAGCGATGGCAAGCCGGATCCAGTGCAAGGGCAGTCCGTAGCTAGAGCGAGAGCAGGCCGGAGCCAAGGCGAGGGCAGTCCAGACCCAGAGCAAAAGCAGGCCGGAGCCAGGACGAGGGCAGGCCGGAGCCAGGACGAGGGCAGGCCGGAGCCAGAGTGATGGCAAGCCGGAGCCAGGGCGCAGGCAGTCCGGAGCTAGAGCGAGAGCAGGCCGGAGCCAGGGGGAGAGCAGGCCGGAGCCAAGGCGAGGCCAGGCCAGAGCCAGAGCGAGAGCAGACCGGAGCCAGGACGAGGGCAGGCCGGAGCCAGGGTGAGAGCAGGCCGGAGCCAAGGCGAGGACAGACCAGAGCCACAGTGACAGCAGGCCAGAGCAAGGGCAGGCCGGAGCCAGGGCAAGGACAGGCCGGAGCCAGGGCGAGGACAGGCCAGAGCGCGAGCAGCCCAGAGCCAGGTCGAGGGCAGGCCAGAGCCAGAGTAAGAGCAGGCCGGAGCCAAGGCGTGGGCAGGCCAGAGCCAGAGCGAGGGCAGGCCAGAGCCAGAGCGAGGGTAGGCCAGAGCCAGAGAGAGAGCAGGTCGGAGCCAAGCGAGAGCAGTCCGGATCCAATGCGAGGGCAGGCCAGAGCGAGAGTAAGCCGGAGCAAAGGCAAGGGCAGGCCAGAGCCAGAGTGAGAGCAGGCCAGAGCCTGAGCGAGAGCAGGCCAGAGCCAGGGCAAGGGCAGGCCGGAGCCAGAGCGAGAGTTGGCCAGAGCCAAGGCAAAGGCAGGCCAGAGCCAGAGCGAGAGAAGGCCGGAGCCAAGACAAGGGCAGACCGGAACCAGGGCGAGAGCAGGCAAGAGCCAGAGCGATGGCAAGCCGGACCCAGGGCGAGGCCAGTCCTGAGCTAGAGCGAGGGCAGGCCGGTGCCAGGTCGAAGCCAGAGCGAGAGCAGGCCAGAGCGAGAGTAGGCCGGAGCCAAGGCGAGGGCAGGCTGGAGCCTGGGCGAGGGCAGGCCATGGCGAGAGCAGGTCGGAGCCAGGGCGAGAGCAGGCCGGAGCCAAGGCGAGGGCAGAATGGAGCCAGAGCGATGGCAAGCTAGAGCCAGGGCGAGCGCAGTCCGGAGCTAGAGCGAGAGCAGGCCAGAGCCAAGGCGAGGGCAGGCCAGAGCGAGAGCAGGCCGGAGCCAGGACGAGGGCAGGCCGGAGCCAGGGTGAGAGCAGGCCGGAGCCAGAGCGAGGGTAAGCCAGAGCCAGAGCGAGAGCAGGCCGGAGCCAAGCGAGGGCAGGCCAGAGCCAAATCGAGAGCAGTCCGGATCCAAGGCGAGGGCAAGTCAGAGCGAGAGTAAGCCGGAGCAAAGGCAAGGGCAGGCCAGAGCCAGAGTGAGAGCAGGCCAGAGCCACAGCGAGAGCATCCAGAGCCAGGGCGAGAGCAGGCCGGTGCCAGGGCAAGGACAGGCCGGAGCCAGAGCGAGAGTTGGCCAGAGCCAAGGCAAGGGCAGGCAAGAGCCAGAGCGAGAGAAGGGCGGAGCCAAAACAAGGGCAGGCCGGAACCAGGGCAAGAGCAGGCAAGAGCCAGAGCGATGGCAAGCCGGACCCAGGGCGAGGCCAGTCCGGAGCTAGAGCGAGAGCAGGCCGGAGCCAGGACGAGGGCAGGCCGGAGCCAGGGCGAGGCCAGAGCAAGAGCAAGCCAGAGCGAGTGTAGGCCGGAGCCAAGGCGAGGGCAGGCTGGAGCCTGGGCGAGGGCAGGCCTGGGCGAGAGCAGGTCAGAGCCAGGGCGAGAGCAGGCCGGAGCCAAGGCAAGGGCAGAACGGAGCCAGAGCGATGGCAAGCTGGAGCCAGGGCGAGCGCAGGCCAGAGCTAGGGCGAGAGCAGGCCCGAGCCAAGGCGAGGGCTGGCCAGAGCCAGAGCGAGAGCAGGCCGGAGCCAGGACGAGGGCAGGCCGGAGCCAGGGTGAGAGCAGGGGGGAGCCAAGGAGAGGACAGGCCAGAGCCACAGCGAGAGCAGGCCGGAGCCACGGCGACGGCAGGCCAGAGCCAGAGTCAGAGAAGACCGGAGCCAAGGAAAGGGCAGGCCAGAGCCAGAGCAGGCCAGAACCAGAGCGAGAGCTGTCCGGAGCCAGAGCTAGGGCAGGCCAGAGCGAGAGCAGGCCTGAGCCAGAGCGAGAACAGGCTGGAGCCATGGCGAAGGCAGGCCAGAACAAGAACGAGATCAGGCTAGAGTCATGACGAGGGCAGGCAAGAGCCAGAGGAAGAGCAGGCCGGAGCCAAGGCATGGGCAGGCCAGAGAGAGAGCAGGTCGGAGCCAGGCCGAGAGCAGGCCGGAGCCAATGCAAGGGTAGGCCGGAGTCAGGGCGAGGGCAGGCCGGAGCCAGAGTAAGAGGAGGCCAAGCCAAGGCGAGAGCAGGCCGGAGCCAAGGCGAGAGCAGGCCGGAGCCAAGGCCAGAGCAGGCCGGAGCCAAGGCGAGGGTAGGCCAGAGCCAAGGCAAGGGCAGGCCAGACCCAGAGTGATAGAAGGCCAGAGCCAAGGCAAGGGCAGGCCGGAACCAGGGCGAGAGCAGGCCAGAGCGATGGCAAGCCGGACCCAGGGCGAGGCCAGTCCTGAGCTAGAGCGGGAAGAATGAGAACAGGCCGGAGTCAAGACGAGAGCAGGCCAGAGCTAGAGCAAGAGCAGGCCAGAGCCAGAGCAAGAGCAGGCCGGAGCCAGGGCGAGAGCAGGCCGGAGCCAAGGTGAGGGCTGGCCGGAGCCAGAGCAAGGGCAGGCCGGAGCCAGGGCGAGAGCAGGCCGGAGCCAAGGCGAGGGCAGGCCAGAGCCAGAGCAAGAGCAGGTCAGAGCCAGAGCGAGAGCAGGCCGGAGCCAAGGCGAGGGGAGGCCAGAGCGAGAGCAGGCCAGAGCGAAAGCAGTCCGGAGCCAAGGCAAGGGCAGGCCAGAGCCAGAGCGAGAGCAGGCCTGAGCCAGAGCGAGAGCAGGCCTGAGCAAGAGCAGGCCGGAGCCAATGCAGTCCGGAGCCAAGGCAAGGGCAGGCCAGAACAAGAGCGAGATCAGGCCAGAGTAAAGACGAGGGCAGGCCAGAGCCAGAGGAAGAGCAGGCCGGAGACAAGGCATGGGCAGGCGAGAGCCAGAGAGAGAGCAGGCCGGAGCCAGAGCGAGGGCAGGCTAGAGCGAGAGCTGGTCAGAGCCAGGGGAAGAGCAGGCCGGAGTCAAGACAAGGGCAGGCCAGAGCCAGAGCAAGAGCCGGCCAGATCCAGAGCAAGAGCAGGCCAGAGCCAGGGCAAGAGCAGGCCGGAGCCAGAGCGAGAGCAGGCCGGAGCCAAGGCGAGAGCAGGCCGGAGCCAAGGCGAGGGCTGGCCGGAGCCAGAGCGAGAGCAGGCCGGAGCCAAGGCGAGAGCGGGCCAGAGCGAGAGCAGGCCAGAGCCAGATTCAGAGCAGGCCAGAGTCATGGCGAGAGCAGGCCAGAGCCAAGGCGAGGGCACGCCAGAGCCAGAGCGAGAGCAGGTCAGAGCCAGAGCGAGAGTAGGCCAGAGCCAAGGCAAGGGCAGGCCAGAGCCAGAAAGAGAGAAGGCCGGAGCCAAGGCAAGGGCAGGCCGGAACATGGCGAGAGCAGGCCGGAGACAGGGCGAAGCCAGAGCGAGAGCAGGTCAGAACCTGAGCGAGAGTATGCCGGAGCCAAGGCGAGGGGAGACCAGAACTAGAGCGAGAGCAGGCCGGAGCCTGGGCGAAAGCCGGCCGGAGCGAGAGCGGGCGGAGCCATGGCGAGGGCAGGCTGGAGCCAAGGCGAGGGCAGGCCGGAGCCAGAGCGAGAGGAGGCCGGAGCCAGGGGAAGGGCAGGCCGGAGCCAAAGCCAGAGTTGGCCAGAGCCAAGGCAAAGGCAGGCCAGAACCAGTGCGAGAGCAGGCCGGAGCCCGTGCAAGGGCAGGCCGGAGCCAGAGCGAGAGAAGGCCGGAGCCAAGGCGAGGGCAGGCCAGAGCGAGAGCAAGCCGGAGCCAGGGCGAGAGCAAGCGGGAGGCAAGGCAAGGTCAGGCCAGAGCGAGAGCAGGCCGGAGCCAGGGCGAGGGCAGGCCAGGGCGAGGGCAGGCCAGAGCCAGAGCGACAGTAGTCCGGAGCCAGGGCGAGGGCAGGCTGAAGCCAGAGCGAGAGTAGGCCGGAGCCAAAACGAGAGCAGGACTTAGCCAGAGCGAGGGCAGGCCGAAGCCAGAGCGAGAGCAAGCCGAAGCCAGAGCGAGAGCAAGCCGGAGCCAAGTTGATGTCAGGCCAGATCGAGAGCAGGCATGATCCAAAGCAAGGGCAGGCTGGAACCAGAGCGAGAGCAGGCCGGAGCCATGGCGAATGCAGGCTGGATCCAGGGTGAGAACAGGCAGGAGCCAAGGCGAGGGCAGGCCGGAGCCAGAGATATAGCAGGCCGGAGCCATGGCGAGAGGAGGCCAGAGCCAGAGCGAGAGCAGGCCGGAGCCAAGACGAAGGCAGGCTGGAGCCTGTGCAATAGCAGGCTGGAGCCAAGGAGAGGACAGGCCAAAGCCAGACCGAGAGCAAGCAAGAGCCAGGTCGAGAGCAGGCAGTAGCCAAGACAAGGGAAGGCCAGAGCGAGAGCAGGCTGGAGCCAGGGCGAGAGGAGGCCCGAACTAAGGCGAGGGCAGGCCAGAGGCAGAGCGAGGGCAGGCCAGAGCCAGGGCGAGGGCAGGCCGGAGCGAGAGCAGGCCGGAGCCAAGGCGAGGGCAGGCCAGAGGCAGAGCGAGGGCAGGCCAGAGCCAGGGCGAGGGCAGGCCAGAGCGAGAGCAGGCCGGAGCCAAGGCGAGGGCAGGCCGGAGCCAGAGAGAGGGCAGGCTGGATCCAGAGCGAGAGCAGGCCGGAGCCAAGGCCCTGAGGGCCGGCCAGAGCGAGAGCAGGCATGAACCAAGGCAAGGGCAGGCGGGAACCAGGGCGAGAGCAGTCCAGAGCCAGGGCGAGAGCAGGCCGGAGCCAAGGCGAGGGCAGACCGGAGCCAGGGCGAGGGCAGGCCAGAGCTAGAGAGAGAGTAGGCCGGAGCCAGGGTGAGCGCAGGCTGGAGCCAGGGCGAGAGCAGGCTGGAGCCAGGGCGAGAGCAGGCCGGAGCCAAGGCGAGGGCAGGCCGGAGCCAGATCGAGGGCAGGCCGAAGCCAGAGTGAGAGCAGGCCGGAGCCAAGTTGACGTCAGGCCAGATCGAGAGCAGGCATGATCCAAAGCAAGGTCAGGCTGGATCCAGGGCGAGAACAGGCAGGAGCCAAGGCGAGGGCAGGCCAGAGCCAGAGAGAGAGCAGGCTGGAGCCAGGGCGAGGGCAGGCCAGAGCGAGAGCAGGCCGGAGCCAAGGCGAGGGCAGGCCGGAGCCAGAGCGATGGTTGGCCGTAGCCAGGGAGAGAGCAGGCCAGAACCAAGGCTAGAGCAGGCCGGAGCCAAGGCGAGGGCAGGCCAGAAGTAGAGCGAGAACAGGCCAGAGCCAAGGCGAGGGCAGACCAGAGCGAGAGCAGGTCGGAGCCAAGGCGAGGGCTGGCAAGAGCGAGAGCAGGCCGGAGCCAAGGCGAGGGCAGGCCAGAGCGAGAACAAGCCAGAGCGAGAGCAGTCTGGAGCCAAGGCAAGGGCAGGCCAGAGCCAGAGCTAGAGCAGGCTTGAGCCAGAGCGAGGGGATGCCGGAGCCAAGGTGAAGGCAGGCTAGAACAAGAGCGAGATCAGGCTGGAGTCAAGACGAGGGCAGGCCAGGCCAGAGCAAGAGCAGGCCGGAGCCAGGGCGAGGGAAGGCCAGAGCGAGAGCAGGCCGGAGCCAGGGCCAGAGCAGGCCGGAGGCAAGGCGAGGGCTGGTCGGAGCCAGAGCAAGGGCAGGCCGGAGCCACAGCGAGGGCAGGCCGAAGCCAGAGCAAGAGCAGGCCGGAGCCAAGGCGAGAGCAGGCCAGAGCCAAGGCGAGAGCAGGCCGGAGCCAAGGCGAGGGCAGGCCAGAGCGAGAGCAGGCCGGAGCCAAGGCGAGGGCAGGCCAGATCCAGAGCAAGCCGGAGTCAGGGCGAGGGCATGCCAGAGTCAGAGCGAGGTCAGGCCAGAGTCAGAGCGAGAGCAGGCCGGAGCCAGGGCGAGAGCAGGCCGGAGCCAGGGCGAGAGCAGGCCGGTGCCAGGGCGAGGGCAGGCCGGAGCCAGGGCGAGGGCAGGCCAGAGCAGGCCGGAGCCAGGTCAAGAGCAGGCAGTAGCCAAGACAAGGGCAGGCCAGAGCGAGAGCAGGCTGGAGCCAGGGCGAGAGGAGGCCGGAACTAAGGCGAGGGCAGGCTAGAGGCAGAGCGAGGGCAGGCCAGAGCCAGGGCGAGGGCAGGCCAGAGCGACAGCAGGCCAGAACCAAGGCGAGGGCAGGCCAGAGGCAGAGCGAGGGCAGGCCAGAGCCAGGGCGAGGGCAGGCCTGAGCGAGAGCAGGCCGGAGCCAAGGCGAGGGCAGGCCGGAGCCAGAGCGAGGGCAGGCTTGATCCAGAGTGAGAGCAGGCCGGAGCCAAGGCGAAGGCAGGCCAGAGCGAGAGCAGGCATGAGCCAAGGCAAGGGCAGGCTGGAACCAGGGCGAGAGCAGTCCGGAGCCAGGGCGAGAGCAGGCCGGAGCCAAGGCGAGGGCAGGCCAGAGCCAGAGTGAGGGCAGACCGGATCCAGGGCGAGGGCAGGCCAGAGCCAGAGAGAGAGTAGGCCGGAGCCAGGGCGAGCACAGGCTGGAGCCAGGGCGAGAGCAGGCCGGAGCCAAGGCGAGGGCAGGCCGGAGCCAGAGTGAGAGCAGGCCGGAGCCAAGTTGATGTCAGGCCAGATCGAGAGCAGGCATGATCCAAAGCAAGGTCAGGCTGGATCCAGGGCGAGAACAGGCAGGAGCCAAGGCGAGGGCAGGCCAGAACCAGATAGAGAGCATGGAGCCAGGGCGAGGGCAGGCCAGAGCGAGAGCAGGCCGGAGCCAAGGCGAGGGCAGGCCGGAACCAGAGCGATGGTTGGCTGGAGCCAGGGCGAGAGCAGGCCGGAACCAAGGCGAGAGGAGGCCGGAGCCAAGGCGAGGGCAGGCCGGAGCCAAGGCGAGGGCAGGCCAGAAGTAGAGCAAGAGCGGGCCAGAGCCAAGGCGAGGGCAGACCAGAGCGAGAGCAGGTCAGAGCCAAGGCGAGGGCAGGCAAGAGCGAGAGCAGGCCGGAGGCAAAGCGAGGGCAGGCCAGAGCGAGAGCAAGCCAGAGCGAGAGCAGTCTGGAGCCAAGGCAAGGGCAGGCCAGAGCCAGAGCTAGAGCAGGCTTGAGCCAGAGCGAGGGGATGCCGGAGCCAAGGTGAAGGCAGGCAAGAACCAGAGCGAGAGCAGGCTGGAGTCAAGACGAGAGCAGGCCGGAGCCAAGGCGAGGGCAGGCCAGAAGTAGAGCAAGAGCGGGCCAGAGCCAAGGCGAGGGCAGACCAGAGCGAGAGCGAGAGCAGGTCGGAGCCAAGGCGAGGGCAGGCAAGAGCGAGAGCAGGCCGGAGGCAAGGCGAGGGCAGGCCAGAGCGAGAGCAAGCCAGAGCGAGAGCAGTCTGGAGCCAAGGCAAGGGCAGGCCAGAGCCAGAGCTAGAGCAGGCTTGAGCCAGAGCGAGGGGATGCCGGAGCCAAGGTGAAGGCAGGCAAGAACCAGAGCGAGAGCAGGCTGGAGTCAAGACGAGGGCAGGCCAGGCCAGAGCAAGAGCAGGCCGGAGCCAGGGCGAGGGAAGGCCAGAGCCAGAGCAAGAGCAGGCCGGATGCAAGGCGAGGGCTGGTCGGAGCCAGAGCAAAGGCAGGCCGGAGCCACAGCGAGGGCAGGCCGAAGCCAAAGCAAGAGCAGGCCGGAGCCAAGGCGAGAGCAGGCCGGAGCCAAGGAGAGGGCAGGCCAGGGCGAGAGCAGGCCTGAGCCAAGGCGAGGGCAGGCCGGAGCCAGAGCGATGGTTGGCCAGAGCCAAGGCGAGGGCAGACCAGAGCGAGAGTGAGAGCAGGTCGGAGCCAAGGCGAGGGCAGGCAAGAGCGAGAGCAGGCCGGAGGCAAGGCGAAGGCAGGCCAGAGTGAGAGCAAGCCAGAGCGAGAGCAGTCTGGAGCCAAGGCAAGGGCAGGCCAGAGCCAGAGCTAGAGCAGGCTTGAGCCAGAGCGAGGGGATGCCGGAGCCAAGGTGAAGGCAGGCAAGAACCAGAGCGAGAGCAGGCTGGAGTCAAGACGAGGGCAGGCCAGGCCAGAGCAAGAGCAGGCCGGAGCCAGGGCGAGGGAAGGCCAGAGCAAGAGCAGGCCGGATGCAAGGCGAGGGCTGGTCGGAGCCAGAGCAAAGGCAGGCCGGAGCCACAGCGAGAGCAGGCCGAAGCCAAAGCAAGAGCAGGCCGGAGCCAAGGCGAGAGCAGGCCGGAGCCAAGGAGAGGGCAGGCCAGGGCGAGAGCAGGCCGGAGCCAAGCCGAGGGCAGGCCAGAGCCAGATCCAGAGCTGGCCGGAGCCAGGGCGAGGGCAGGCCAGAGCCAAGGCGAGGGCAGGCCAGAGGCAGATCCAGAGCAGGCCGGAGCCAGGGCGAGGGCAGGCCAGAGTCAGAGCAAGAGCAGGCCGGAGCCAAGGCGAGGGCACGCCAGTGCCAGAGCGATGGCAGGCCGGAGCCAGGGCAAGGGCAGTCCGGAGCTACAGCGAGAGCAGGCCGGAGCCAAGGCAAGAGCAGGCCGGATCCAAGGCGAAGGCAGGCCAGAAGCAGAGCCAGGGCTGGCCAGAGCGAGAGCAGGCCGGAGCCAAGGCGAGGGCAGGCAAGAGCGAGAGCGAGAGCTGGTCGGAGCCAGGGCGAGGGCAGTCCAGACTTACAGCGAGAGCAGGCCGGAGCCAAGGCGAGAGCAAGCCGGAGCCTAAGCAAGGGCAGGCCAGAGCGAGAACAGGCTGGAGCCAGGAAGAGGGCAGGCCGAGGCCTGGGCGAGAGAAGGCCGGAGCCAAGGCGAGGGCAGGACAGAGCCAGGGCGAGGGCAGGCCAGAGTCAAAGCGAGAGGAGGCCGGAGCAAAGGCGAGGGCATGCCAGAGCAAGAGCAGGCCGGAGCCAGGACGAGGGCAGGCCAGAGCGAGAGTAGGCTAGAGCCAAAGCGAGGGCAGGCCAGAGCAAGAGCAGACTGGAGCCAGGAAGAGGGCAGGCCGGAGCCTGGGCGAGAGCAGGCCGGAGCCAAGGCGAGGGCAGGACAGTGCCAGAGCAGGCCGGAGCCAGGGCGAGGGCAGGCCAGGGTCAGAGCGAGAGGAGGCCGGAGCCAAGGCGAGGGAATGCCAGAGCCAGAACAATAGCAGGCCGGAGCCAGGGCGAGGGCAGGCCAGAGCCAGAGCGAGAGTAGTTTAGAGCCGAGGCTAGGGAATGCCAGAGCCAGAGCGAGAGCAGGCAGGAGCCAAGGTAAGGGGAGGCCGGAACCTGGACGAGAGCAGGCCGGAGCCAGGGCGAGGCCAGAGCGAGAGCAGGCCAGAGCCAGAGCAAGAGTAGGTCGGAGCCAGGGCGAGAGCAGGACGGAGCTAAAGCGAGGGCAAGCCAGAGCCCGAGCTGTGGCATAGCGGAGCCAGGGCGAGTGCGGTACGGAGCGAGAGCAGGCCGGAGCCAAGGCGAGAGCCGGCCGCTGCCAAGACGAGGGCAGGCCAGAGGCAGAACCAGGGTAGGCCAGAGCAACAGCTGGCTAGGGCAAGAGCAGGCTGCAGCCAAGGCAAGGGCAGGCCAGAGCGAGAGCAGGCCAGAGCCAAAGCGAGAGCAGGTCGGAGCCAAGGTGAAGGCAGGCCAGAGCCAGAGTGAGAGCAGGACGGAGCCAAGGCAAAGGCAGGCCGGAGCCAAGGCGAGGGCTGGCCGGAGCCAGAGCGAGAGCAGGCCGGATCCAAGGCGACGGCAGGCCGAAACCAGAGCGAGAGAATGCCGGAGTCAGGGCGAGGGCAGGCCAGAGCGAGAGCAGGCCGGAGACAGGGTGAGAGCAGGTCAGAGCGAGAGCAGGCCGAAGCCAGAGCGAGAGCAGGCCGGAGCCAAGGCGAGGGCAGGCCGGAGCGAGAGTGAGAGCAGGCCGGAGCCAGGGCGAGGGCAGGCCTTAGCCAGAGCGAGAACAAGCAGAAGTCAGGGCGAAGGCAGGCCGGAGCCAGAGCAAGGGCATGCCAGAACCAGGTCGAGGGCAGGCCAGAGCCAGGCGAGGGCAGGCCGGAGCCAGGGCGAGAGCAGGCCGGAGCCAGGGCGAGAGCAGGCCGGAGCCAAGGCGAAGGCAGGCCGGAGCCAGAGCAGGAGCTGGCCAGAGCCAAGGCGAGGGCAGGCCGGAGCCAGGGCGAGGTCAGGCCGAAGCCAGAGATAGAGCAGGCCGGAGCCAGGGCGATTGCAGGCCGGAGCCAAGGCAAGGTCAGACCAGAGTCCGAGCGAGAGCAGGCCGGAGCCAAGGAAAGGGCAGGCCAGAGCGAGAGCATGCCAGAGCCAGAGCAGGCCCGAGCCAGAGCGAGAGTGGGCCAGAGCCAAGGCTAGGGCAGGTGCGAGCCAGAGCGAGAGAAGTCCGGAGCCAAGGAAACGGCAGGCCAGAGCGAGAGCAGGCCGGAGCCGAGGCAAAGGCAGGCAAGAACCAGAGCGAGAGCAGGCTAGAGCGAGAGCAGGCAGGAGCCAGGGCGAGGGCAGACCGGTGCCATGGCGAGAGCAGGCCAGAGCCAAGACGAGGGCAGTCTTGAGCAGAGCCAGGGCAGGCCAGAGCCAGAGCGAGAGCAGGCCGGAGCCAAGGCAAAGGCCGGCCAGAGCGAGAGCAGGCCGGAGCCAAGGCGAGGGCTGGCCGGAGCCAGAGCGAGATCTGGCCGGATCCAAGGCGACGGCAGGCCGAAACCAGAGCGAGAGAATGCCGGAGCCAGGGCGAGGGCAGGCAAGAGCGAGAGCAGGCCGGAGACAGGGTGAGGGCAGGTCAGAGCGAGAGCATGCCGAAGCCAGAGCAAGAGCAGGCCGGAGCCAAGGCGAGGGCAGGCCGGAGCGAGAGTGAGAGCAGGCCGGAGCCAGGGAGAGGGCAGGCCTTAGCCAGAGTAAGAACAAGCAGAAGCCAGGGCGAAGGCAGGCCGGAGCCAGGGCGAGGGCATGCCGGAGCCAGGTCGAGGGCAGGCCAGAGCCAGGCGAGGGCAGGCCGGAGCCAGGGCGAGAGCAGGCCGGAGCCAAGGCGAAGGCAGGCCGGAGCCAGAGCAGGAGCTGGCCGGAGCCAAGGCGAGGGCAGGCCGGAGCCAGGGCGAGGTCAGGCCGAAGCCAGAGCTAAAGCAGGCTGGAGCCAGGGCGATTGCAGGCCGGAGCCAAGGCAAGGTCAGACCAGAGTCCGAGCGAGAGCAGGCCGGAGCCAAGGAAAGGGCAGGCCAGAGCGAGAGCATGCCAGAGCCAGAGCAGGCCCAAGCCAGAGCGAGAGTGGGTCAGAGCCAAGGCTAGGGCAGGCCAGAGCGAGAGCAGGCCGGAGCCGAGGCAAAGGCAGGCAAGAACCAGAGCGAGAGCAGGCTAGAGCGAGAGCAGGCAGGAGCCAGGGCGAAGGCAGACCGGTGCCATGGCGAGAGCAGGCCAGAGCCAAGACGAGGGCAGGCTTGAGCAGAGCCAGGGTAGGCCAGAGCGAGAGCAGGCCAGAGCCAAGGCGACGGCAGGCCAGAGCCAGAACGAGAGCAGGCTGGAGCCAAGGTGAGGGCTGGCCAGAGCCAGAACGAGAGCAGGTCAGTTCCAGAGCGAGAGCAGTCCGGAGCCAAGGCGACGGCAGGCCAGAGCCAGAGCAAGAGCAGGCCGGAGCCAAGGTGAGGGCAGGCCAGAGCCAGAACGAGAGCAGGTCAGTTCCAGAGCGAGAGCAGGCCAGATCCATAGCAAGAGCTTGCCAGAGCCAGAGCGAGAGTAGTCCAGAGCCAAGGCAAGGGCAGGCCAGAGCCAGAGCGAGAGAAGGCCGGAGCCAAGGCAAAGGCAGCCCGGAACCAGGGCGAGAGCAGGCCGGAGCCAGAGCGAGAGCAGGCCGGAGCCAGAGCGAGGGCAGGCAAGAGCCAGGGCGAGGGCAGGCCGGAGCCAGAGCGAGAGCAGGCCGGAGCCTCGGCGAGGGCAGGCCAGAGCCAATGCCAGGGCAGGCCAGAGACAAAGCTAGAGCAGGCCAGAGCCATAGCGAGAGCAGGCCGGAGCCAGGGCTAGGGCAAGCCAGAGCCAGAGAGAAAGCAAGCCGGAGCCAGGGTGAGAGCAGGCCGGAGCCAAGGCAAGGGCAGACCAGAGGGAGAGCAGGCCGGAGCCAGGACGAGGGCAGGACAGAGCCAGAGAGAGAGCAGGCCGGAGCCAAGGTGAGGGCAGGCCAGAGGCAGATCCAGAGCAGGCCGAAGCCAGGGCGAGGGCAAGCCAGAGTCAGAGCGAGAGCAGGCCGGAGCCAAGGCGAGGGCACGCCAATGCCAGAGCGATGGCAGGCCGGAGCCAGGGCAAGGGCAGTCCGGAGCTACAGCGAGAGCAGGCCGGAGCCAAGGCAAGAGCAGGCCGGAGCCAAGGCGAGGGCAGGCCAGAAGCACAGCCAGGGCAGGCCAGAGCGAGAGTAGGCCGGAGCCAAGGCGAGGGCAGGCAAGAGCGAGAGCGAGATCTGGTCGGAGCCAGGGCGAGGGCAGTCCGGAGCTACAGCGAGAGCAGGCCGGAGCCAAGGAGAGAACAAGCCGGAGCCTAAGCGAGGGCAGGCCAGAGCGAGAACAGGCCGGAGCCAGGACGAAGGCAGGCCGAGGCCTGGGCGAGAGAAGGCCGGAGCCAAGGCGAGGGCAGGACAGAGCCAGAGCAGGCCGGAGCCAGGGCAGGCCACAGTCAGAGCGAGAGGAGGCCGGAGCAAAGGCGAGGGCATGCCAGAGCGAGAGCAGGCCGGAGCCAGGACGAGGGCAGGCCAGAGCGAGAGTAGGCTAGAGCCAAAGCGAGGGCAGGCCAGAGCATGAGCAGGCTGGAGCCAGGACGAGGGCAGGCCGGAGCCTGGGCGAGAGCAGGCCGGAGCCAAGGCGAGGGCAGGACAGAGCCAGAGCAGGCCGGAGCCAGGGCAAGGGCAGGCCAGGGTCAGAGCGAGAGTAGGCCGGAGCCAAGGCGAGGGCATGCCAGAGCCAGAACAAGAGCAGGCCGGAGCCTGGGCAAGGGCAGGCCAGAGCCAGTGCGAGAGTAGTTTAGAGCCGAGGCTAGGGCATGCCAGAGCGAGAGCAGGCAGGAGCCAAGGTAAGGGGAGGCCGGAACCTGGGCGAGAGCAGGCCGGAGCCAGGGCGAGGCCAGAGCGAGAGCAGGCCAGAGCGAGAGTAGGCCAGGGCGAGGGCAGGCCAGAGCCAGAGAGAGGGCAGGCCAGAGCGAGAGCAGTTCGGAGCCAGGGCGAGAGCAGGACGGAGCTAAAGCGAGGGCAAGCCGGAGCCCGAGCTGTGGCATAGCGAGAGCAGGCTGGAGCCAAGGCAAGGGCAGGCCAGAGCGAGAGCCGGCCAGAGCCAAAGCGAGAGCAGTTCGGAGCCAAGGTGAAGGCAGGCCAGAGCCAGAGTGAGAGCAGGCCGGAGCCAAGGCAAAAGCAGGCCAGAGCGAGAGCAGGCCGGAGCCAAGGCGAGGGCTGGCCGGAGCCAGAGCGAGAGCAGGCCGGATCCAAGGCGACGGCAGGCCGAAAATAGAGCGAGAGAATGCCGGAGCCAGGGCGACGACAGGCCAGAGCAAGAGCAGGCCGGAGCCATAGCAAGAGCTGGCCAGAGCCAGAGCGAGAGTAGTCCAGAGCCAAGGCAAGTGCAGGCCTGAGCGAGAGAAGGCCGGAGCCAAGGCAAAGCCAGCCCGGAACCAGGGCGAGAGCAGGCCGGAGCCAGAGCGAGAGCAGGCCGGAGCCAGAGCGAGAGCAGGCCGGAGCCAGAGCGAGGGCAGGCCAGAGCCAGGGCGAGGGCAGGCCGGAGCCAGAGCGAGAGCAGGCCGGGGCCTCGGCGAGGGCAGGCCAGAGCGAGAGCAGGCCGGAGACAGGGCCAGGGCAGGTCAGAGCGAGAGCAGGCCGGAGCCAGAGCGAGAGCAGGCTTGATCCAAGGCGACGGCAGGCCGAAAATAGAGCGAGAGAATGCCGGAGCCAGGGCGACGGCAGGCCAGAGCAAGAGCAGGCCGGAGCCATAGCAAGAGCTGGCCAGAGCCAGAGCGAGAGTAGTCCAGAGCCAAGGCAAGTGCAGGCCTGAGCGAGAGAAGGCCAGAGCCAAGGCAAAGGCAGCACGGAACCAGGGCGAGAGCAGGCCGGAGCCAGAGCGAGGGCAGGCCAGAGCCAGTGCGAGGGCAGGCCGGAGCCAGAGCGAGAGCAGGCCGGGGCCTCGGCGAGGGCAGGCCAGAGCGAGAGCAGGCCGGAGACAGGGCGAGGGCAGGTCAGAGCGAGAGCAGGCCGGGGCCTCGGCGAGGGCAGGCCAGAGCGAGAGCAGGCCGGAGACAGGGCGAGGGCAGGTCAGAGCGAGAGCAGGCCGGAGCCAAGGCGAGGGCAGGCCGGAGCGAGAGTGAGATCAGGCCGGAGCCAGGGCGAGGGCAAGCCTTAGCCAGAGCGAGAGCAATAAGAAGCCAGGGCGAAGGCAGGCCGGAGCCAGGGCGAAGGCAGGCCGGAGCCAGGGCGAGGGCATGCCGGAACCAGGTCGAGAGCAGGCCGGAGCCAAGGCGAGGGCAGGCAGGAGCCAGAGCAGGAGCTGGCCGGAGCCAAGGCGAGGGCAGGCCAGAGCAAGGGCTGGCCGGAGCCAGGGCGAGGTCAGGCCGAAGCCAGAGCTAGAGCAGGCCGGAGCCAGGGCGATTGCAGGCCGGAGCCAAGGCAAGGTCAGACCAGAGTCCGAGCAAGAGCAGGCCGGAGCTGAGGCAAGGGCAGGCAAGAACCAGAGCGAGAGCAGGCTAGAGCGAGAGCAGGCCGGAGCCAAGGCGAGGGCAGGCCAGAGCCAGAACAAGGGCAGGCCGAAGCCAGAGCTAGAGCAGGCCGGAGCCAGGGCAAGGTCAGACCAGAGTCCGAGCGAGAGCAGGCCAGAGCCAAGGAAAGGGCAGGCCAGAGCGAGAGCATGCCAGAGCCACAGCCAGAGCAGGCCCGAGCCAGAGCGAGAGTAGGCCAGAGCCAAGGCTAGTGCAGGCGCGAGCCAGAGCGAGAGATGTCCGGAGCCAAGGAAACGGCAGGCCAGAGCGAGAGCAGGCCGGAGCCGAGGCAAGGGCAGGCAAGAACCAGAGCGAGAGCAGGCTAGAGCGAGAGCAGGCAGGAGGCAGGGCGAGGGCAGACCGGTGCCAAGGCGAGAGCAGGCCGCAGCCGAGACGAGGGCAGGCTTGAGCAGAGCCAGGGCAGGCCAGAGCCAGAGCGAGAGCAGGCCAGAGCCAAGGCAACGGCAGGCCAGAGCCAGAACGAGAGCAGGCCGGAGCCAAGGTGAGGGCAGGCCAGAGCCAGAACGAGAGCAGGCCAGTGCCAGAGCGAGAGCAGGCCGGAACCAAGGCAAGAGCAGGCCGGAGCCAAGGCAAGGGCAGGCCAGAAGCACAGCCAGGGCAGGCCAGAGCGAGAGCAGGCCGGAGCCAAGGCGAGGGCAGGCAAGAGCGAGAGCGAGAGCTGGTCGGAGCCAGGGCGAGGGCAGTCCGGAGCTACAGCGAGAGCAGGCCGGAGCCAAGGCGAGAGCAAGCCGGAGCCTAAGCGAGGGCAGGCCGGAGCCAGGACGAAGGCAGGCCGAGGCCTGGGCGAGAGCAGGCCGGAGCCAAGGCGAGGGCAGGACAGAGCCAGAACAGGCCGGAGCCAGGGCGAGGGCAGGCCACAGTCAGTGCGAGAGGAGGCCGGAGCAAAGGCGAGGGCATGCCAGAGCGAGAGCAGGCCGGAGCCAGGACGAGGGCTGGCCAGAGCCAAAGCGAGGGCAGGCCAGAGCATGAGCAGGCCGGAGCCAAGGCGAGGGCAGGACAGAGCCAGGGCGAGAGCAGGACGGAGCTAAAGCGAGAGCAAGCCGGAGCCTGAGCTGTGGCATAGCGGAGCCAGGGCGAGGGCAGTACGGAGCTAGAGCGAGAGCAGGCCGGAGCCAAGGCGAGAGCAGGCCGGAGCCAAGGCGAGGGCAGGCCAGAGGCAGAACCAGGGTAGGCCAGAGCAACAGCTGGCTAGGGCGAGAGCAGGCTGGAGCCAAGGCAAGGGCAGGCCAGAGCGAGATCCGGCCAGAGCCAAAGCGAGAGCAGGCCAGAGCCAGAGTGAGAGCAGGCCGGAGCCAAGGCAAAAGCAGGCCAGAGCGAGAGCAGGCCGGAGCCAAGGCGAGGGCTGGCCGGAGCCAGAGCGAGAGCAGGCCGGATCCAAGGCGACGGCAGGCCAGAGCAAGAGCAGGCCGGAGCCATAGCAAGAGCTGGCCAGAGCCAGAGCGAGAGTAGTCCAGAGCCAAGGCAAGTGCAGGCCTGAGCGAGAGAAGGCCGGAGCCAAGGCAAAGGCAGCCCGGAACCAGGGCGAGAGCAGGCCGGAGCCAGAGCGAGAGCAGGCCGGAGCCAGAGCGAGGGCAGGCCAGAGCCAGGGCGAGGGCAGGCCGGAGCCAGAGCGAGAGCAGGCCGGGGCCTCGGCGAGGGCAGGCCAGAGCGAGAGCAGGCCGGAGACAGGGCGAGGGCAGGTCAGAGCGAGAGCAGGCCGGAGCCAAGGCGAGGGCAGGCCGGAGCGAGAGTGAGATCAGGCCGGAGCCAGGGCGAGGGCAAGCCTTAGCCAGAGCGAGAGCAATAAGAAGCCAGGGCGAAGGCAGGCCGGAGCCAGGGCGAGGGCATGCCGGAACCAGGTCGAGGGCAGGCCGGAGCCAGGGCGAGAGCAGGCCGGAGCCAAGGCGAGGGCAGGCAGGAGCCAGAGCAGGAGCTGGCCGGAGCCAAGGCGAGGGCAGGCCAGAGCAAGGGCTGGCCGGAGCCAGGGCGAGGTCAGGCCGAAGCCAGAGCTAGAGCAGGCCGGAGGCAGGGCGATTGCAGGCCAGAGCCAAGGCAAGGTCAGACCAGAGTCCGAGCAAGAGCAGGCCGGAGCCGAGGCAAGGGCAGGCAAGAACCAGAGCGAGAGCAGGCTAGAGCGAGAGCAGGCCGGAGCCAAGGCGAGGGCAGGCCAGAGCCAGAACAAGGGCAGGCCGGAGCCAGGGCGAGGTCAGGCCGAAGCCAGAGCTAGAGCAGGCCGGAGCCAGGGCAAGGTCAGACCAGAGTCCGAGCGAGAGCAGGCCGGAGCCAAGGAAAGGGCAGGCCAGAGCGAGAGCATGCCAGAGCCACAGCCAGAGCAGGCCCGAGCCAGAGCGAGAGTAGGCCAGAGCCAAGGCTAGTGCAGGCGCGAGCCAGAGCGAGAGATATCCGGAGCCAAGGAAACGGCAGGCCAGAGCGAGAGCAGGCCGGAGCCGAGGCAAGGGCAGGCAAGAACCAGAGCGAGAGCAGGCTAGAGCGAGAGCAGGCAGGAGTCAGGGCGAGGGCAGACCGGTGCCAAGGCGAGAGCAGGCCGCAGCCAAGACGAGGGCAGGCTTGAGCAGAGCCAGGGCAGGCCAGAGCGAGAGCAGGCCAGAGCCAAGGCGACGGCAGGCCAGAGCCAGAACGAGAGCAGGCCGGAGCCAAGGTGAGGGCAGGCCAGAGCCAGAGCGAGAGCAGGCCAGTGCCAGAGCGAGAGCAGGCCGGAGCCAAGGCAAGAGCAGGCCGGAGCCAAGGCGAGGGCAGGCCAGAAGCACAGCCAGGGCAGGCCAGAGCGAGAGCAGGCCGGAGCCAAGGCGAGGGCAGGCAAGAGCGAGAGCGAGGGCTGGTCGGAGCCAGGGCGAGGGCAGTCCGGAGCTACAGCGAGAGCAGGCCGGAGCCAAGGCGAGAGCAAGCCGGAGCCTAAGCGAGGGCAGGCCAGAGCGAGAACAGGCCGGAGCCAGGACGAAGGCAGGCCGAGGCCTGGGCGAGAGCAGGCCGGAGCCAAGGCGAGTGCAGGACAGAGCCAGAGCAGGCCGGAGCCAGGGCGAGGGTAGGCCACAGTCAGAGCGAGAGGAGGCTGGAGCAAAGGCGAGGGCATGCCAGAGCGAGAGCAGGCCGGAGCCAGGACGAGGGCAGGCCAGAGCCAGAGCGAGCGTAGGCTAGAGCCAAAGCGAGGGCAGGCCAGAGCATGAGCAGGCCGGAGCCAGGACGAGGGCAGGCCGGAGCCTGGGCGAGAGCAGGCTGGAGCCAAGGCGAGGGCAGGACAGAGCCAGAGCAGGCCGGAGCCAGGGCGAGTGCAGGCCAGGGTCAGAGCGAGAGGAGGCCGGAGCCAAGGCGAGGGCATGCCAGAGCCAGAACAAGAGCAGGTCGGAGCCTGGGCAAGGGCAGGCCAGAGCGAGAGTAGTTTAGAGCCGAGGCTAGGGCATGCCAGAGCGAGAGCAGGCAGGAGCCAAGGTAAGGGGAGGCCGGAACCAGGGCGAGAGCAGGCCAGAGCCAGGGCGAGGCCAGAGCGAGAGCAGGCCAGAGCCAGAGCGAGAGTAGGCCAGGGCGAGGGCAGGCCAGAGCGAGAGCAGTTTGCAGCCAGGGCGAGAGCAGGACGGAGCTAAAGCGAGGGCAAGCCGGAGCCCGAGCTGTGGCATAGCGGAGCCAGGGCGAAGGCTGTACGGAGCTAGAGCAAGAGCAGGCCGGAGCCAAGACAAGAGCAGGCTGGAGCCAAGGCGAGGGCAGGCCAGAGGCAGAACGAGGGTAGGCCAGAGCAACAGCTGGCTAGGGCGAGAGCAGGCTGGAGCCAAGGCAAGGACAGGCCAGAGCCAAAGCGAGAGCAGGTCGGAGCTAAGGTGAAGGCAGGACAGAGCCAGAGTGAGAGCAGGCCGGAGCCAAGGCAAAAGCAGGCCAGAGCGAGAGCAGGCCGGATCCAAGGCGACGGCAGGCCGAAAACAGAGCGAGAGAATGCCGGAGCCAGGGCAGGCCAGAGCCAGAGCAAGAGCAGGCCGGAGCCATAGCAAGAGCTGGCCAGAGCCAGAGCGAGAGTAGTCCAGAGCCAAGGCAAGGGCAGGCCAGAGCGAGAGAAGGCCGGAGCCAAGGCAAAGGCAGCCCGGAACCAGGGCGAGAGCAGGCCGGAGCCAGAGCGAGAGCAGGCCGGAGCCAGAGCGAGGGCAGGCTAGAGCCAGGGCGAGGGCAGGCCAGAGCCAAGGCGACGGCAGGCCAGAGCCAAGGCGACGGCAGGCCAGAGCCAGAACGAGAGCAGGCCGGAGCCAAGGTGAGGGCAGGCCAGAGCCAGAACGAGAGCAGGCCAGTGCCAGAGCGAGAGCAGGCCGGAGCCAAGGCGAGGGCAGGCCAGAAGCACAGCCAGGGCAGGCCAGAGCGAGAGCAGGCCGGAGCCAAGGCGAGGGCAGGCAAGAGCGAGAGCTGGTCGGAGCCAGGGCGAGGGCAGTCCGGAGCTACAGCGAGAGCAGGCCGGAGCCAAGGCGAGAGCAAGCCGGAGCCTAAGCGAGGGCAGGCCAGAGCGAGAACAGGCCGGAGCCAGGACGAAGGCAGGCCGAGGCCAAGGCGAGGGCAGGACAGAGCCAGAGCAGGCCGGAGCCAGGGCGAGGGCAGGCCACAGTCAGAGCGAGAGGAGGCCGGAGCAAAGGCGAGGGCATGCCAGAGCGAGAGCAGGCCGGAGCCAGGACGAGGGCAGGCCAGAGCCAGAGCGAGAGTAGGCTAGAGCCAAAGCGAGGGCAGGCCAGAGCATGAGCAGGCCGGAGCCAGGACGAGGGCAGGCCGGAGCCTGGGCGAGAGCAGGCCGGAGCCAAGGCGAGGGCAGGACAGAGCCAGAGCAGGCCGGAGCCAGGGCGAGGGCAGGCCAGGGTCAGAGCGAGAGGAGGCCGGAGCCAAGGCGAGGGCATGCCAGAGCCAGAACAAGAGCAGGCCGGAGCCTGGGCAAGGGCAGGCCAGAGCGAGAGTAGTTTAGAGCCGAGGCTAGGGCATGCCAGAGCGAGAGCAGGCAGGAGCCAAGGTAAGGGGAGGCCGGAACCTGGGCGAGAGCAGGCCGGAGCCAGGGCGAGGCCAGAGCGAGAGCAGGCCAGAGCCAGAGCAAGAGTAGGCCAGGGCGAGGGCAGGCCAGAGCCAGAGAGAGGGCAGGCCAGAGCCAGAGCGAGAGCAGTTCGGAGCCAGGGCGAGAGCAGGACGGAGCTAAAGCGAGGGCAAGCCGGAGCCCGAGCTGTGGCATAGCGGAGCCAGGGCGAGGGCTGTGCGGAGCTAGAGCAAGAGCAGGCCGGAGCCAAGGCAAGAGCAGGCTGGAGCCAAGGCGAGGGCAGGCCAGAGGCAGAACGAGGGTAGGCCAGAGCAACAGCTGGCTAGGGCGAGAGCAGGCTGGAGCCAAGGCAAGGGCAGGCCAGAGCCAAAGTGAGAGCAGGTCGGAGCCAAGGTGAAGGCAGGACAGAGCCAGAGTGAGAGCAGGCCGGAGCCAAGGCAAAAGCAGTCCAGAGCGAGAGCAGGCCGGAGCCAAGGCGAGGGCTGGCCGGAGCCAGAGCGAGAGCAGGCCGGATCCAAGGCGACGGCAGGCCGAAAACAGAGCGAGAGAATGCCGGAGCCAGGGCAGGCCAGAGCCAGAGCAAGAGCAGGCCGGAGCCATAGCAAGAGCTGGCCAGAGCCAGAGCGAGAGTAGTCCAGAGCCAAGGCAAGGGCAGGCCAGAGCGAGAGAAGGCCGGAGCCAAGGCAAAGGCAGCCCGGAACCAGGGCGAGAGCAGGCCGGAGCCAGAGCGAGAGCAGGCCGGAGCCAGAGCGAGGGCAGGCTAGAGCCAGGGCGAGGGCAGGCCAGAGCGAGAGCAGGCCGGGGCCTCGGCGAGGGCAGGCCAGAGCGAGAGCAGGCCGGAGACAGGGCGAGGGCAGGTCAGAGCGAGAGCAGGCCGGAGCCAGAGCGAGAGCAGGCCGGAGCCAAGGCGAGGGCAGGCCGGAGCGAGAGTGAGATCAGGCCGGAGCCAGGGCGAGGGCAAGCCTTAGCCAGAGCGAGAGCAATAAGAAGCCAGGGCGAAGGCAGGCCGGAGTCAGGGCGAGGACATGCCGGAACCAGGTCGAGGGCAGGCCGGAGCCAGGGCGAGAGCAGGCCGGAGCCAAGGCGAGGGCAGGCCGGAGCTGGCCGGAGCCAAGGCGAGGGCAGGCCAGAGCAAGGGCTGGCCGGAGCCAGGGCGAGGTCAGGCCGAAGCCAGAGCTAGAGCAGGCCGGAGCCAGGGCGATTGCAGGCCGGAGCCAAGGCAAGGTCAGACCAGAGTCCGAGCGAGAGCAGGCCGGAGCCAAGGAAAGGGCAGGCCAGAGCGAGAGCATGCCAGAGCCACAGCCAGAGCAGGCCCGAGCCAGAGCGAGAGTAGGCCAGAGCCAAGGCTAGGGCAGGCGCGAGCCAGAGCGAGAGAAGTTCGGAGCCAAGGAAACGGCAGGCCAGAGCAAGAGCAGGCCGGAGCCGAGGCAAGGGCAGGCAAGAACCAGAGCGAGAGCAGGCTAGAGCGAGAGCAGGCCGGAGCCAAGGCGAGGGCAGGCCAGAGCCAGAACAAGGGCAGGCCGGAGCCAGGGCGAGGTCAGGCCGAAGCCAGAGCTAGAGCAGGCCGGAGCCAGGGCAAGGTCAGACCAGAGTCCGAGCGAGAGCAGGCCGGAGCCAAGGAAAGGGCAGGCCAGAGCGAGAGCATGCCAGAGCCACAGCCAGAGCAGGCCCGAGCCAGAGCGAGAGTAGGCGAGAGCCAAGGCTAGTGCAGGCGCGAGCCAGAGCGAGAGATGTCCGGAGCCAAGGAAACGGCAGGCCAGAGCGAGAGCAGGCCGGAGCTGAGGCAAGGGCAGGCAAGAACCAGAGCGAGAGCAGGCTAGAGCGAGAGCAGGCAGGAGCCAGGGCGAGGGCAGAGCGGTGCCAAGGCGAGAGCAGGCCGCAGCCAAGACGACGGCAGGCCAGAGCCAGAACGAGAGCAGGCCGGAGCCAAGATGAGGGCAGGCCAGTGCCAGAGCGAGAGCAGGCCGGAGCCAAGGCAAGAGCAGGCTGGAGCCGAGGCAAGGGCAGGCAAGAACCAGAGCGAGAGCAGGCTAGAGCGAGAGCAGGCAGGAGCCAGGGCGAGGGCAGACCGGTGCCAATGCGAGAGCAGGCCGCAGCCAAGACGAGGGCAGGCTTGAGCAGAGCCAGGGCAGGCCAGAGCCAGAGCGACGGCAGGCCAGAGCCAGAACGAGAGCAGGCCGGAGCCAAGGTGAGGGCAGGCCAGAGCCAGAACGAGATCAGGCCAGTGCCAGAGCGAGAGCAGTCCGGAGCTACAGCGAGAGCAGGCCGGAGCCAAGGCAAGAGCAGGCCGGAGCCAAGGCGAGGGCAGGCCAGAAGCACAGCCAGGGCAGGCCAGAGCGAGAGCAGGCCGGAGCCAAGGCGAGGGCAGGCAAGAGCGAGAGCTAGAGCTGGTCGGAGCCAGGGCGAGGGCAGTCCGGAGCTACAGCGAGAGCAGGCCGGAGCCAAGGCGAGAGCAAGCCGGAGCCTAAGCGAGGGCAGGCCAGAGCGAGAACAGGCCGGAGCCAGGACGAAGGCAGGCCGAGGCCTGGGCGAGAGCAGGCCAGAGCCAAGGCGAGGGCAGGACAGAGCCAGAGCAGGCCGGAGCCAGGACGAGGGCAGGCCACAGTCAGAGCGAGAGGAGGCCGGATCAAAGGCGAGGGCATGCCAGAGCGAGAGCAGGCCGGAGCCAGGACGAGGGCAGGCCAGAGCCAGAGCGAGAGTAGGCTAGAGCCAAAGCGAGGGCAGGCCAGAGCATGAGCAGGTCGGAGCCAGGACGTGGGAAGGCCGGAGCCTGGGCGAGAGCAGGCCGGAGCCAAGGCGAGGGCAGGACAGAGCCAGAGCAGGCCGGAGCCAGGGCGAGGGCAGGCCAGGGTCAGAGCAAGAGGAGGCCGGAGCCAAGGCGAGGGCATGCCAGAGCCAGAACAAGAGCAGGCCGGAGCCTGGGCGAGGGCAGGCCAGAGCCAGAGCGAGAGTAGTTTAGAGCCGAGGCTAGGGCATGCCAGAGCGAGAGCAGGCAGGAGCCAAGGTAAGGGGAGGCCGGAACCTGGGCGAGAGCAGGCCGGAGCCAGGGCGAGGCCAGAGCGAGAGCAGGCCAGAGCCAGAGCGAGAGTAGGCCAGGGCGAGGGCAGGCCAGAGCCAGAGAGAGGGCAGGCCAGAGCCAGAGCGAGAGCAGTTCGGAGCCAGGGCAAGAGCAGGTCGGAGCTAAAGCGAGGGCAAGCCGGAGCCCGAGCTGTGGCATAGCGGAGCCAGGGCGAGGGCAGTATGGAGCTAGAGCGAGAGCAGGCCGGAGCCAAGGCGAGAGCAGGCTGGAGCCAAGGCGAGGGCAGGCCAGAGGCAGAACCAGGGTAGGCCAGAGCAACAGCTGGCTAGGGCGAGAGCAGGCTGGAGCCAAGGCAAGGGCAGGCCAGAGCGAGAGCCGGCCAGAGCCAAAGCGAGAGCAGGTCGGAGCCAAGGTGAAGGCAGGCCAGAGCCAGAGTGAGAGCAGGCCGGAGCCAAGGCAAAAGCAGGCCAGAGCAAGAGCAGGCCGGAGTCAAGGCGAGGGCTGGCCGGAGCCAGAGCGAGAGCAGGCCGGATCCAAGGCGACGGCAGGCCGAAAACAGAGCGAGAGAATGCCGGAGCCAGGGCGACGGCAGGCCAGAGCAAGGGCAAGAGCAGGCCGGAGCCATAGCAAGAGCTGGCCAGAGCCAAGGCAAGGGTAGGCCAGAGCGAGAGAAGGCCGGAGCCAAGGCAAAGGCAGCCCAGAACCAGGGCGAGAGCAGGCCGGAGCCAGAGCGAGGGCAGGCCAGAGCCAGGGCAAGGGCTGGCCGGAGCCAGAGCGAGAGCAGGCCGGGGCCTCGGCGAGGGCAGGCCAGAGCGAGAGCAGGCCGGAGACAGGGCGAGGCCGGAGCCAGAGCGAGAGCAGGCCGGAGCCAGAGCGAGGGCAGGCCGGAGCGAGAGTGAGATCAGGCCGGAGCCAGGGCGAGGGCAAGCCTTAGCCAGAGCAAGAGCAATAAGAAGCCAGGGCGAAGGCAGGCCGGAGCCAGGGTGAGGGCATGCCGGAACCAGGTCGAGGGCAGGCCGGAGCCAGGGCGAGAGCAGGCCGGAGCCAAGGCGAGGGCAGGCAGGAGCCAGAGCAGGAGCTGGCCGGAGCCAAGGCGAGGGCAGGCTGGAGCCAAGGCGAGGGCAGGCCAGAGGCAGAACCAGGGTAGGCCAGAGCAACAGCTGGCTAGGGCGAGAGCAGGCTGGAGCCAAGGCAAGGGCAGGCCAGTGCGAGAGCCGGCCAGAGCCAAAGCGAGAGCAGGTCGGAGCCAAGGTGAAGGCAGGTCGGAGCCAAGGTGAAGGCAGGCCAGAGCCAGAGCAGGAGCTGGCCGGAGCCAAGGCGAGGGCAGGCCAGAGCAAGGGCTGGCCGGAGCCAGGGCGAGGTCAGCCCGAAGCCAGATCTAGAGCAGGCCGGAGCCAGGGCGATTGCAGGCCGGAGCCAAGGCAAGGTCAGACCAGAGTCCGAGCGAGAGCAGGCCGGAGCCAAGGAAAGGGCAGGCCAGAGCGAGAGCATGCCAGAGCCACAGCCAGAGCAGGCCCGAGCTAGAGCGAGAGTAGGCCAGAGCCAAGGCTAGGGCAGGCGCGAGCCAGAGCGAGAGAAGTCCGGAGCCAAGGAAACGGCAGGCCAGAGCAAGAGCAAGCCGGAGCCGAGGCAAGGGCAGGCAAGAACCAGAGCGAGAGCAGGCTAGAGCGAGAGCAGGCCGGAGCCAAGGCGAGGGCAGGCCAGAGCCAGAACAAGGGCAGGCCGGAGCCAGGGCGAGGTCAGGCCGAAGCCAGAGCTAGAGCAGGCCGGAGCCAGGGCAAGGTCAGACCAGAGTCCGAGCGAGAGCAGGCCGGAGCCAAGGAAAGGGCAGGCCAGAGCGAGAGCATGCCAGAGCCACAGCCAGAGCGAGAGTAGGCCAGAGCCAAGGCTAGTGCAGGCGCGAGCCAGAGCGAGAGATGTCCGGAGCCAAGGAAACGGCAGGCCAGAGCGAGAGGAGGCCGGAGCCGAGGCAAGGGCAGGCAAGAACCAGAGCGAGAGCAGGCTAGAGCGAGAGCAGGCAGGAGCCAGGGCGAGGGCAGACCGGTGCCAAGGCGAGAGCAGGCCGCAGCCAAGACGAGGGCAGGCTTGAGCAGAGCCAGGGCAGGCCAGAGCCAGAGCGAGAGCAGGCCAGAGCCAAGGCGACGGCAGGCCAGAGCCAGAACGAGAGCAGGCCGGAGCCAAGGTGAGGGCAGGCCAGAGCCAGAACAAGAGCAGGTCAGTTCCAGAGCCATAGCAAGAGCTGGCCAGAGCCAGAGCGAGAGTAGTCCAGAGCCAAGGCAAGGGCAGGCCAGAGCCAGAGCGAGAGAAGGCCGGAGCCAAGGCAAAGGCAGCCCGGAACCAGGGCGAGAGCAGGCCGGAGCCAGAGCGAGAGCAGGCCGGAGCCAGAGCGAGGGCAGGCCAGAGCGAGAGCAGTCTGGAGCCAAGGCGACGGCAGGCCAGAGCAAGAGCAGGCCGGAGCCAAGGCGACGGCAGGCCAGAGCCAGAGCAAGAGCCGGCCGGAGCCAAGGTGAGGGCAGGCCAGAGCCAGAACAAGAGCAGGTCAGTTCCAGAGCCATAGCAAGAGCTGGCCAGAGCCAGAGCGAGAGTAGTCCAGAGCCAAGGCAAGGGCAGGCCAGAGCCAGAGCGAGAGAAGGCCGGAGCCAAGGCAAAGGCAGCCCGGAACCAGGGCGAGAGCAGGCCGGAGCCAGAGCGAGAGCAGGCCGGAGCCAGAGCGAGGGCAGGCCAGAGCGAGAGCAGGCCGGAGCCTCGGCGAGGGCAGGCCAGAGCCAAGGCCAGGGCAGGCCAGAGACAGAGCTAGTGCAGGCCAGAGCCATAGCGAGAGCAGGCCAGAGCCATAGCGAGAGCAGGCCGGAGCCAGGGCGAGGGCAAGCCAGAGCCAGAGAGAGAGCAAGCCGGAGCCAGGGTGAGAGCAGGCCGGAGCCAAGGCAAGGGCAGACCAGAGGGAGAGCAGGCCGGAGCCAGGACGAGGGCAGGACAGAGCCAGAGAGACAGCAGGCCGGAGCCAAGGCGAGGGCAGGCCAGAGCGAGAGCAGGGCAGGACGGAACCAGAGCGAGAACAGGCCGGATCCAAGGCGAGGGCAGGCCAGAACGCGATTAGGACGGAGCCAAGGCGAGGGCAGGCCAGAGCCAGAGTGATATCAGGCCGGAGCGGAGTCAGAGCGAGTGCAGGCCGGAGCCAGTGCAAGGGCTGGCCAGAGCCAGAGCGAGAGTAGTCCAGAGCCAAGGCAAGGGCAGGCCAGAGCCAGAGTGAGAGAAGGCCGGAGCCAAGGCAAAGGCAGCCCGGAACCAGGGCGAGAGCAGGCCGGAGCCAGAGCGAGGGCAGGCCAGAGCCAGGGCGAGGGCAGGCCGGAGCCAGAGCGAGAGCAGCCCGCAGCCAGAGCGAGGGCAGGCCAGAGCCAAGGCCAGGGCAGGCCAGAGACAGAGCTAGAGCAGGCCGAAGCCAGGGCGAGGGCAAGCCAGAGCCAGAGAGAGAGCAAGCCGCAGCCTGGGTGAGAGCAGGCCGGAGCCAAGGCAAGGGCAGACCAGAAGGAGAGCAGGCCGGAGCCAGGACGAGGGCAGGACAGAGCCAGAGAGAGCAGGCCGGAGCCAAGGCGAGGGCAGGCCAGAGCAGGCCGGAGCCAGGGCGAGGGCAGGCCAGAGCGAGATCAGTCCAGAGCTAGGGCGAGGGCAGGACGGAACCAGAGCGAGAACAGGTCGGATCCAAGGCGAGGACAGGCCAGAGCGCGATTAGGACGGAGCTAAGGTGAGGGCAGGCCAGAGCCAGAGTGATATCAGGCTGGAGCCAGAGCGAGTGCAGGCCGGAGCCACGGTCAAGGCAGGCCAGAACCAGAGCAAGAGCAGTCCGGAACCAATGCGAAGGCAGGCCGGAGCCAAGGAGAGGGCAGGCCGGAGCCAGAGCGAGGGCAGACCGGAGCCAAGGCGAGAGCAGGCCGGAGCCAGGGCAAGAGCAGGCCGGAGCCAAGGCAAGGGCAGGCCAGAGCCATTGCGAGATCAGGCCGGATCCAGAGCGAGGGCAGGCCGAAGCAAGGGTGTGAGCAGGCCGGAGCGAGGGCGAGGGCAGGCCGGAGCCAGGGCGAGAGCAGGCCAGAGCCAAGGCAAGGACAGGCCGGAGCCAGGGCGAGGGCAGGCCAGAGCCACAGCGAGAGTAGGCCGGAGCCAAGGCGAAGGCATGCAAGACAGAGTGAGAGCAGGCCGGAGCCAGGGCGAGGGCAGGCCAGAGCCACGGTCAAGGCAGGCCAGAACCAGAGCAAGAGCAGTCCGGAGCCAATGCGAAGGCAGGCCAGAGCCAGAGCAAGAGCAGGCCGGAGCCAAGGAGAGGGCAGGCCGGAGCCAAGGAGAGGGCAGGCCGGAGCCAGAGCGAGGGCAGACCGGAGCCAAGGCGAGAGCAGGCCGGAGCCAGGGCAAGAGCAGGCCGGAGCCAAGGCAAGGGCAGGCCAGAGCCATTGCGAGATCAGGCCGGATCCAGAGCGAGGGCAGGCCGAAGCAAGGGTGTGAGCAGGCCGGAGCGAGGGCGAGGGCAGGCCGGAGCCAGGGCGAGAGCAGGCCAGAGCCAAGGCGAGGACAGGCCGGAGCCAGGGCGAGGGCAGGCCAGAGCCACAGCGAGAGTAGGCCGGAGCCAAGGCGAAGGCATGCAAGACAGAGTGAGAGCAGGCCGGAGCCAGGGCGAGGGCAGGCCAGAGCCAAGGCAAGGGCAGGCCAGAGCAAGAGCGAGAGAACACAGTTTTAATTACCTGGCCTGTAGGTAACTGTTTTGAACAGCAAACCAGTGTCAAAAACTTTGCTGACACCCTGAAAAGAAAATTTAATGGAGGCCAGAAATGGCAGTATTTTCTGACAACGTATATGTGAGCCGTGTGACGGAGAAATCACAGTTTTAAATACCTGGCCTGTAGGTAACTGTTTTGAACAGCAAACCAGTGTCAAAAACTTTGCTGACACACTGAAAAAAAAATTTAATGGAGGCCAGAATTGTCAGTATTTTCTGAAAACGTATATGTGAGCCGTGTGACGGAGAAAACGCTGTTTAAAGTAGATGGCTTTTTAGCGCTGTAATATGGAAAGGACCTGGCTGTATTCTGCAGTGCCAACAAACAAATGGTGCAGAAAAAACGTGTTCTCTGGATTGCTTTTTAAGCAAATAATGAGGATTAAGATGCAAAAAAAATTATTCCTGGCCCCTGAGACCTGGGCCTATTTCCAGAAATATTTAACAGCAGCAGCCGACAGAACTGGAATGGAGCCTCTTGTGCTATTTGCACTGCAGTCTGCTATATACACCGCCTGCCTCTACACCCTGCCTGCCTGATATATCTCTGCAGATGGATTAGTCCTCAGAAGGACTGTTTGTTAAGTTGGATATGTGTAATGTACGGTTTTTCTCCCTACACTACCTAATACACGATCAAATCTCTCCCTGACAAAGCAGCAGCTCTCCCTACACTGTCTGATCCGGAGTGACTGTGACGAGCATGGCGGCACCAGGTCTGATATAGACCTGATGACGCTGTGCGGCCAGCCAATCAGTGTAATGCCCACAACAGACACAGCCTTTATTATTTGTGGCATCCAGGCCTGGGGTGACACAGCTATAGTTACAATAATGTAGCTCCGGGTGGGCCCCCTCAGAGTGTGGGGCCCGGGGCGACAGCCCCCTCTGCTCCCCCGGTAGCTACGCTACTGGAACAAATAGTATGCTGCTACAGGGATAATGGCATACAAAGATATTATTGTGAAAGCCCTTATAAAAACATCCCTACCTGACTGCAGAGGTTGGCACTCTGTCTGTAAGATGAAATGGAGCCACTGCTCCACAGAGACAATCCCGAGTATTCCAGGCTTCTCCCTAAAGCACACACTAAAAAATAACAAACACATAAGAAAAACTGCGAAACCAGACTGGGCCAAAAACCAATGGACGCACAAGTAAAAAAGAATCCCCTAAACAAGTAAAAGCTTAAACCACATCATTGCAATGTTGCGGCGACCAAAAAACATAGTTCTGGAGTTTAGAATTTTTTTCTCATTACGCCGTTTACTGATCGGATTAATTATTTTTTTATTTTGATAGATTGGGCTATTCTGAACACAGCGATACCAAATATGTGTATGTGTGATTTTTTTTTATTGTTTTACTTTGAATTGGGGCGAAAGGGGGGTATTTTAAACTTTTATTTATTTTTTTTTTTTAATATGTTTAAACATTTTTTTTAAACTTTTTGATTGCTTCAATAGTCTCCATGGGAGACTAAAAGCAGCACTTGCCTGATCGGCTCTGCTACATACAGGCGATGATCAGATCGCCTCTATGTAGCAGATTTGCTCACGTGCTATGAGCCCCGACCACTGGGCGGCGCTCATAGCAATCTGGACATGATAGCCACAGAGGTCTCCTGCAAATCTCTGGTTGTCATGCCAACCCATCGGTGACCCGCAATCATGTGACAGGGTCACCGATGGGCGGGGAAAGTGATGCGCCTCCGGCTTGGCGATGTTAAATGCGGCTGTCAGAGATTGACAGTGGCATTTAACTAGTTAACAGCTGCAGGTGGATTGCGATTCCACTCGTGGCTGTTGCGGGCACATGTCAGCTGTATAGATCAGCTGACATGTGCCCGATTTAGTGCGGGCTCAAAGCCAGAGCCTGCGCTAAACAGGGGAATATGACCTGTGCCATACTATTACGGCATAGGTCGTAAATTAATGTGTCTCTCCTTAAACATCTAGTCCATTTTCCAAAGATTCGGGAACTACTCCTGCTCCTGTCAGCACTGCAGACGTTTTTGAAGTAGAGAGTATCCTGGCTACCAAGAGGGTAAGAGTAAAGACCTTTTCTCTTGTAGATTGGAAGGGGTTTGGTTTTGAGAAGAGATCCTGGGAACCCAGAGAGAACATCCATACCCCTCTCCTCCTGGAGAAATTTCTTGCAGGCCTAAAAAACGAGGGGGCATAAAGGGGGGTACTGTAGCTTCGGCGTCTCTGCCTCCTACCCTCTTTCCCTGGCAGAGACGCCGGAGGGCCCCCCTCTCTCCATGCTGACTCAGCCCGGCATGCGCGCACAGTGCACAGATGCCTGGGCACTGTGCTTAAGGTGTGAGTGCGCTCCCCTCCTCTTAAAGGGACAGCGCGCACCATCCTAAAGTGTCCCCGGCCAATGGCCGGAGGACTCTGGCTATTTAAGGCACCTCCTCCAATATGGAGGTGCTTGTGCAACTTAGTTTGTTTGTGGTTAACACTCTCTTTAGTTCCTGGTCCCAGTACATGTACCCACCTGTCTGCCTTTCTATCAGCCGTGCCCACCTGCCTGCCTATCAGCCGTGCCCACCAGCCTGTCTATCAGCCGTGCCCGCCTGCCTATCAGCCATGCCCGCCTGCTTGTCTATCGGCCGAAACCTCTTGCCTGTCCATCAGTGGTATCAGTCTGTGTCTGCCTCCTGTCTCTGGGAATCAGCTGCCAATCATCCGAGGTCAGTACTGGAGTAGCACCTGGTTCACCTTCCTCGTCCCTCCTTGGATCACAGAGACGTTAAGCTGCTGTATATCTAAGGTCGGATTCTGCGAGGCACCTAGTTACGACTCTCCGATCCTTGCACCGTGGAACAGTTCTTTCATCACCTGCCCCGTTACATACATATATATATATATATATACACACACACACACACACACACACACACACACACACACACACACACACACACACACACACACACACACACACACAGTACAGACCAACAGTTTGGACACACCTTCTCACTTAAAGATTTTTCTGTATTTTCATGACTATGAAAATTGTACATTCACACTGAAGGCATCAAAACTATGAATTAACACATGTGGAATTATATACTTAACAAAAAAGTGTGAAACAACTGAAAATATGTCTTATATTCTAGGTTCTTCAAAGTAGCCACCTTTTGCTTTGATGACTGCTTTGCACACTCTTGGCATTCTCTTGATGAGCTTCAAGAGGTAGTCACCAGAAATGGTGTTCCAACAATCTTGAAGGAGTTCCCAGAGATGCTTAGCACGTGTTGGCCCTTTTGCCTTCACTCTGCGGTCCAGCTCACCCCAAACCTTCTCGATTGGGTTCAGGTCTGGTGACTGTGGAGGCCAGGTCATCTGGCGTAGCACCTCATCACTCTCCTTCTTGGTCAAATAGCCCTTACACAGCCTGGAGGTGTGTTTGGGGTCATTGTCCTGTTGAAAAATAAATTATGGTCCAACTAAACACAAACTGGATGGAATAGCATGCAGCTGCAAGATGCTGTGGTAGACATGCTGGTTCAGTATGCCTTCAATTTTGAATAAATCCCCACAGTGTCACCAGCAATGCACCCCCACACCATCACACCTCCTCCTCCATGCTTCACGGTGGGAACCAGGCATGTAGAGTCATCCGTTCACCTTTTCTGTGTCGCACAAAGACACAGTGGTTGGAACCAAAGATTTCAAATTTGGACTCATCAGACCAAAGCACAGATTTCCACTGGTCTAATGTCCATTCCTTGTGTTCTTTAGCCCAAACAAGTCTCTTCTGCTTGTTGCCTGTCCTTAGCAGTGGTTTCCTAGCAGTTATTTTACCATGAAGGCCTGCTGCACAAAGTCTCCTCTTAACAGTTGTTGTAGAGATGTGTCTGCTGCTAGAACTCTGTGTGGCATTGACCTGGTCTCTAATCTGAGCTGCTGTTAACCTGCGATTTCTGAGGTTAGTGACTCGGATAAACTTATCCTCAGACGCAGAGGTGACTCTTGGTCTTCTTTCCTGGGGCGGTCCTCATGTGAGCCAGTATCTTTGTAGCACTTGATGGTTTTTGCAACTGCACTTAGGGACACTTTGAAAGTTTTCCCAATTTTTCGCACTGACTGACCTTCATTTCTTAAAGTAATGATGGCCACTCGTTTTTCTTTACTTAGCTGCTTTTTTCTTGCTATAATACAAATTCTAACAGTCTATTCAGTAGGACTATCAGCTGTGTATCCACCAGACTTCTGCACAACACAACTGATGGTCCCAAACCCATTTATAAGGCAATAAATCCCACTTATTAAACCTGACAGGGCACACCTGTGAAGTGAAAACCATTTCCGGTGACTACCTCTTGAAGCTCATGAAGAGAATACCAAGAGTGTGCAAAGCAGTCATCTAAGCAAAAGGTGGCTACTTTGAAGAACCTAGAATATAAGACATATTTTCAGTTGTTTCACACTTTTTTGTTAAGTATATAATTCCACATGTGTTAATTCATAGTTTTGATGCCTTCAGTGTGAATGTACAATTTTCATAAGCATGAAAATACAGAAAAATCTTTAAATGAGAAGGTGTGTCCAAACTTTTGGTCTGTACTGTATATATGTATGTGCATATCCAAATGTATTTACATTATTTAAGCAAAAAGGAAAATTTATATGTGTATGGAACTATGCCTATCCAGATCATAGGATTAACAGTAAAAGTTATCACCATGCAATATCAAATGTCATAATGCAAAAAAAGAATACAGAAATAAGTTCATAAATAGTTTAATTTGTGCATATTATTACGTACTCTGATGGATCAACCCCGTACTCCAAGATTTTGCCACATGGGGGTTGTCGTAGCGCCTATGCAGCTAATGGGACATAATGTTATAAAGTGGGGTGAATATTGTGGATCACATATTGTTGGACATTTTGTGATGTGACCGAAGCACTCCTGGACATCTGTGGATGGGGTAACTAGCTCCCGTCACACTGGTGGCAGCGGTGGGATGCGGTCCATCTTCTTCAGGAGCCAAGGACTGAATGGAAGACATCTACCAGAAGCTAAAGAGGAATACGTTGAAGGACCTTGTGGAAGCTCGAGGGTTAACCGCCAGCAACAAAACAAAAGCGGATTTGATAGCAGCCATTATGGAGCTCAACAACGCAACAACCTCCAGTGAGAACGTGGAAGAGACTGAATTCCAGAGGGAGGTAAAGAGCAGACTGGCACTTTATGCTCCCAACCCGGCAGTACAGATCATAGATAAGTTGATGGCTGATGTGCGTACTGATCTGGATAAAAAGATGGAGATGGAGAGGGCAGAGTGGATGGAGCTAGCCAGGATGGAGATGGCAGAGCGGACCAAGATAGAGCTAGCCAAGATGGAGATGGCAGAACGGAGAGAGGAGATACAGCGAGCAGGGGGAGCCCTGGCTTCCTCCCCGGTACCAGCAGGGGTAAGCCACAAAAAGATCCAATACAATGCCTTCCGACATTGGGGGAGGCAGAGGAAGACATTGATGGCTTTCTGCAGGACATTGAGCGGCAGTGTACCCTTCATAAAGTGGAGCCGGAGGATTGGATCCAGATTCTGGCCAGCAAGCTGACGGGCCGGGCAGCGGATGCTTATCGCAGTGTATCGGATAAGGACTGTATGGACTATAAGCGAGTCAAAGAAGTGATCTTGGCCCGGTATGCACTAACACCAGAGGCATACCGTCAAAAGTTCCGCAAAACCACAAAACGGGAAAGGGATACTCATGCTGAATGGGCCTGTAAACTATGGCGGTCACTGCTACAGTGGGTACAAGGTAGCAAAGCAGACACGAAGGAGGACGTCCTACAGCTCATCGCGTTAGAACGATTCTTTACTGGGTTAACTCCCGAGACGCAAGAATGGCTTCGGGACCGACGACTCTTGAGGAGGCCGCATGGCTGACCGATGAACATTATGATGCCAGGAGGGCCCAATTGTCAGGGTCCAAAACTGTCTCAAGGGGCCCTCCCATGGGTCTGGAGGCCCCTAAATCACAGAAGCTTGGCGGGGGACCCACCAATACCCCGGCCTACCAGAGTCCTCCTGGGGTGCGATGCCACACCTGCCATCAGCTGGGTCACCAGCAGAGACACTGTCCCAACTGGACCCAGCGCACCCAGTGGCCAAAACCGGAAACGACTACCTTCAACCGGGCCGCTGTACACTGCTATCAAGGTGAAGCCGACCCGGCATCGGTGGCATGGCTAATTATGGGATGGAAGAGATAGAGGGAGTGCTGCATGAACTGGACCCTGTGCAGGCAGCCCAGGCGGATAATCGACAACAACATCGACAGTCGGTGTGGATTAATGGTAAACGGCTGCAAGGATTAAGAGATTCCGGAGCTACTCTGACCCTTGTGAAGTCGCATCTCGCCCAAGACCAAAAGACGGGTCGGACAGTGGCGGTCCGTGTAGCAGGGGGAGCCATGCATCGACTGCCCACGGCCAAGATTCACCTGAACTGGGGAGTCGGGGATGGCCTTGTCGAGGTCGGCATGATGAAGGATTTGCCTGCTGACGTCCTGCTGGGAAATGACTTGGGGCCCATGTTGTCTTCCTTCTCGGTCGCCCCCCTGGCTGACACATATCCTGTGACTACCCGGAGACAAGCTCAAGCTGCGGAGGCGGAATCACACTCGGAGGAGGCCCAGGTAAGACACTACAGCCCTTCACGTATTCCCATAGCCAGACACATTTCATGGGACACCCCAGCAGAATTTAGGAGGGAGGTACTAGAGGATCCCTCATTGCAGGGGTATCGCGGGAAGGCATAAGAGGGGAGAGGGGTATTGGAAGGTGAACAGTTTATATGGCATCAGGGACTCCTCTACAGGGTTACAGAGCAAACTCACTCAGGGACGAGCCCCACTGTAAAACTACAGCTGGTAGTTCCCAAAAAGTATAGGCAGGAGTTGCTGCGAATCTCTCATGACATACTCTTGGCGGGGCACCTCGGAGTCAGCCGCACCAGGTATCGTCTGACACAAAACTTCTTTTGGCCAGGGGCATCCCATGATGTTCGTCAGTACTGCCAGACCTGTGACAGTTGCCAGCGCATTGGCAAGAGGGGAGATCGCTGCAAGGCCAAATTACACCCCCTTCCCATTGTGGAGGAGCCATTTAGCCGAGTAGCGGTCGATCTGATAAGGCCGTTAGCCAAACCCAGTCCGTCAGGGAAAAGGTATATATTGACAGTGATAGATTACGCCACGCGGCATCCAGAGGCGGTTGCCTTACCTAACATACTGGCAGAGACGGTGGTGGCTGCCCTGCTCCAGGTTTTCTCACGGGTTGGATTTCCCCGGGAGATTATCTCGGATCAGAGCACCCAATTTACGGCAGAGGTGACCAGCCAACTGTGGAGACTGTGTGGTGTAAAGTCCATTAGAAGCGCCCCATACCACCCGCAAACCAACGGGTTGTGTGAGCGCTTTAAAGGAACGTTAAAACAACTCATTGGGACGTTCACCCGGACCTACAGGGACTGGGAGAAATTCTTGCCGCACCTCCTGTTCGCCTATCGGGTGGTGCCCCAAAAATCTACGGGGTTCTCCCCATTTGAACTGTTATATGGGAGGCGGGTGAGGGGGCCCCTAGACTTAGTGCAAGAGCTCTGGGAAGGGGAGGAAACCATAGCAGGAACCCCTATCGTGCCCTTCGTGCTGGAACTCCAGGACCGCCTGCAGGAGTTGACTCAGGCTGTGCGTGTGAACATGCAGGCGGCCCAATGGCGCCAGCGCGTATGGTACGATCAGAGGGCTAAAGAACGCACCTTCGAGATAGGACAGAAGGTCCTGGTACAAGAACCGGTTAGGCAGAACAAATTCCAGGCCGCATGGCAGGGGCCTTACCGGGTAGTGGGGAAAATAGCCGACACCACCTACAATGTCGCCGATTGTGACGACCCCAGGGTTATCCGCATGTTCCACGTGAATACGCTGAAGCCCTACCGGGAGTGCCCTGAAGAGGTAGCTGCCATCTGCGCACCCGAAGCAGAGGATTTAGCCGGACTTCCCTTGCCTGATGTCTTTGGTGAGAAGACTCAGTCGAAAACCTGGGACCAGGTACACTTAGGAGAAAACCTAGGGGCCCGGGAGAGAGAGCAGGCTGAGACATTGCTGAGGCAGCGGCAGAGGATGTTCTCAGAGAGACCGGGGTTCACCCGACTTGCACAACACAAGGTTGAGACACAAGATCAGACCCCCCTGAGACAACCCCCCTTCCGCGTCCCGGAGTCTGTACGAGAAGGGATGCGACAAGAGATACGGAGATGTTTTTTTTAGGGGTCATTGAGGAGTCAGATAGTCCCTGGGCGTCCCCTATAGTGTTAGTGCCTAAGAAAGATGGTACTACCCAGTTTTGTGTAGACTATCGCAAGCTAAATGAGAAAACTGTGACGGATGCGTATCCCATGCCGCGTGTGGACGAGTTGTTAGACAGGCTGGCTGGGGCAAAGTATTTGACCACCATCGATCTATGTAAAGGCTATTGGCAGATCCCCTTAAGTCCTGATGCTATTCCCAAGTCTGCATTTGTCACCCCGTTTGGCTTATTCCAGTTTCGGGTTATGCCATTTGGGATGAAGAATGCCCCCGCGACCTTCCAGAGGCTGGCTGACTGGCTTCTGGATGGTCTCCAGGACTATGCTTGTGCCTACCTGGATGACATCGTCGCCTACAGCGCGACATGGGATGAGCATCTAAATCACCTAGAGACAGTATTGGATAGGATCCACAAAGCCAGAATCACCCTGAACCCCAACAAGTGTCACATAGGCAAAGCAGAGGTTCAGTATTTAGGACATTGGGTGGGGGGTGGAAAACAACGACCGGAACCCGCCAAGATTGAGGCGGTAGCCAAGTGGCCCACCCCACGTACTAAAACCCAAGTCATGGCCTTTCTAGGAACAGCGGGGTATTATAGGAAATTTGTCCCTAATTACAGCAGCATTGCCAAGCCCCTCACTGATCTGACACATAAGAACCTCCCCCGCCAGGTAACCTGGACCCCCCAGTGTGAGGAAGCCTTCCGCCAGCTAAAGGATGCTCTCACAAATACCCCGATATTGGCCGCACCCGATATAACTAAACGTTTCCTTGTTCACACAAACGCATCTATGTTTGGGTTGGGGGCAGTACTGAGCCAAGTCGGGCCGAAGCACTCCTGGCCCCCACCTTCCAGTGCTCACTTAGCAGTGGCAAACAGACAATGTGCTGATTAATGGGTTGTTGCATAACTGCTGTCTGGGAGCCTACTGTGGGTATTATCTGGTGAGAACAATGGGTGTTAAAAATAGCCTGTGTGATTCTCTATAAAACCTGCTTGTGAGAATAAAAGTTAAGTTCATCTTGGAGACACTGTGCGATAGTCATATTTTATTTACCCCAGTGTAAGAAAAGCCTTTCCATGTCAGGGGCCTACAGAAGAAGATTGGACATCTGCGGATGGGGTAACTAGCTCCCGTCAAACGTACTATCCAGAGGCACATCATCACCCCTTCCACATGCTTCAACACACGTTTCGCTACCGATTCATTAGGAAGTGAGGTGGAGGAGGAAGAGGCGATGTTTTATAGGGTGATTACAGCTGTGGTTACTTACAAATCAAGGACGCCATATTATCGGACGCCTCTACTGTCCCACGCGTCCGGATAGCCGTCCAGTCTGCGACCGAATGTGCATCACCGAAACACGACCAAAGGTCGCAGTTCAATGAAAACATCCCAGTATCGGGTACGAGAGCACACCGGAGCATGCGCAGTGTGGCGCACAGCGACCCTGCAGCCATATTAGAAAAGGGAAAAAGTGCGGGTCAGCATCAAAGTCTAAATATAATTATACGTGCCAAAATAGAATTGTATGAAATATAGAAAAAGTTCTATATATAATATAGTTAATGCCTGCGTACACAATATTGTTGCTTATATAATGTGTATATGTAAAAGTGAATAAACACACTATAAACTCTCTATATGTACTGTACAATAAAGCCAACAATACATGTATATATGTTTATTCAATCAAATGCACTATGATATATATTGATTATATTATTCGATTGATAATAAGGACAAGACACTGAAGATGAGAATATACCAAAAATCCTAGTGTATACTTAAAGAAAACTCGAAAATCCCCACTGTTCATTTAACCCTCTGGGGGTCATACTTCTTAGAGTGGTGATCCATTTACTTTTTTATTTATTATTTATTTATTCAATCTGGGCCAGCTTTTTGGCTAGATTTTCCCTCCTATTCCCAGGATACAGACGGGCAATCCCTTTGACACGTAAGAGATGACATTGATGAGGGTAGCAATTCCGAAACTGTCTCGCCAAAGGTTTAGGTTGAGAAATAGCACCCACCTTGACAGATTTTCTCCGCTGCCCTAATATTTTTGATGTGTTCCTAAGCTCCCGAGTTGTCATACCAATATAGATGAGTCCACAGAAACATGTGGCTTGATAGATGACCATAGATGTTCTACAATTAATGAAATACAGAATCTTGTAAGCCTACTCACCCATCGAATCCTGAAAGGTATTCGTTTTTTCAATATATCTGCACTCTTTGCAGTTGCCACACTTCCATGTGCCCCATTTGGGGCCCTTTGAGACAAATATACATTGCTCAAAAAAATAAAGGGAACACTTAAACAACAGAATATAACTCTAAGTAAATCAAACTTCTGTGAAATCAAACTGTCCACTTAGGAAGCGACACTGATTGACAATCAATTTCACATGCTGTTGTGCAAATGGAATAGACAATAGATGGAAATTATTGGCAATTATCAAGACACCCTCAATAAAGGAGTGGTTCTGCAGGTGGGGACCACAGACCACATCTCAGTACCAATGCTTTCTGGGCTGATGTTTTGGTCACTTTTGAATGTTGGTTGTGCTTTCACACTTGTGGTAGCTTGAGACGGACTCTACAACCCACAGAGATTGCTCAGGTAGTGCAGCTCATCCAGGATGGCACATCAATGTGAGATGTGACAAGAAGGTTTGCTGTGTCTGTCAGTGTAGTGTCCAGAGGCTGGAGGCAGTACCAGGAGACAGGTCAGTACACCAGGAGACGTGGAGGGAGCCGTAGGAGGGCAACAACCCAGCAGCAGGACTGCTACCTCCGCCTTTGTGCAAGGAGGAACAGAAGGAGCACTGCCAGAGCCCTGCAAAATGACCTCCAGCAGGCCACAAATGTGCATGTGTCTGCACAAACAGTTAGAAACCGACTCCATGAAGGTGGTATGAGGGCCCGACGTCCACAGAAGGGGGTTGTGCTCACAGCCCAACACCGTGCAGGATGCTTGGCATTTGCCACAGAACACGATTGGCAAAGTCGCCACTGGCTCTCTGTGCTCTTCACAGATGAAAGCAGGTTCACACTGAGCACATGTGACAGACATGACAGAGTCTGGAGACGCCATGGAGAGCGATCTGCTGCCTGCAACATCATTCAGTATGACCGGTTTGGCAGTAGATCAGTAATGGTGTGGGGTGGCATTTCTTTGGAGGGCCGCACAGCCCTCAATGTGCTTGCCAGAGGTAGCCTGACTGCCATTAGGTACCGAGATGAGATCCTCAGACCTCTTGTGAGACCACATGCTGGTGCGGATGGCCCTGGGTTCCTCCTAATGCAGGACAATGCCAGACCTCATGTGGCTGGAGTGTGTCAGCAGCTCCTGCAAGATGAACGCATTGAAGCTACGGACTGGCCCGCCCGTTCCCCAAACTGAATCCGATTGAGTACATCTGGGACATCATGTCTCACTCCATCCACCAACGGCACGTTGCACCACAGACTGTCCAGGAGTTGGCGGATGCTTTAGTCCAGGTCTGGGAGGAGATCCCACAGGAGACCATCTGCAACCTCATCAGGAGCATGCCCAGGCGTTGTAATGAGGTCATACAGGCACGTGGAGGCCACACACAATACTCAGCCTCATCAGGAGCATGCCCAGGCGTTGTAGGGAGGTCATATAGGCACGTGGAGGCCACAAACAATACTGAGCCTCATTTTGACTTGTTTTAAGGACATTACATCAAGGTTGGATCAGCCTGTAGTGTGTTTTTCCACTTTAATTTTGGTGGTGACTCCAAATCCAGGCTTCCATTGGTTAATAAATTTGATTTCTATTAACCCCTTAAGCCCCGCGGGTGGTTTGCACGTTAATGACCGGGCCAATTTTTACAATTCTGACCACTGTCACTTTATGAGGTAATTACTCTGGAACGCTTCAACGGATCCCCCTGATTCTGAGATTGTTTTTTCGTGACATATTGTACTTCATAATTGTGGAAAAATTTCTTCGATATCACTTGCGTTTATTTGTGAAAAAAACGGAAATTTGGCGAAAATTTTGAAAATTTTGCAATTTTCAAAATTTGAATTTTTAAGCCCTGAAATCAGAGCGATATGTCACACAAAAGAGTTAATAAATAACATTTCCCACATGTCTACTTTACATCAGCACAATTTTGGAACCAAAATTTTTTTTTGTTAGGGAGCTATAAGGGTTAAAAGTTGACCAGCGATTTCTCATTTTTCCAACAAAATTTACAAAACCATTTTTTTAGGGACCACATCACATTTGAAGTCACTTTGAGAGGTCTTTATGACAGAAAATACCCCAAAGTGACACCATTCTAAAAGCTGCGCCCCTCAAGGTGCTCAAAACCACATTCAAGAACTTTATTAACCCTTCAGGTGCTTCATAGGAATTTTTTGAATGTGGAAGAAAAAAATGAACATTTAACTTTTTTCACAAAAATGTTACTTTAGACCCATTTTTTTTTATTTTCACAGGGGTAACAAGAAAAAATGGACCCCAAAATTTGTTGTGCAATTTCCCCTGGGCACGCAGATACCCAATATTTGGGGAAAAAACACTGTTTGGGCGCACTGTAGGGCTCGGAAGGGAAGGAGCGCCATTTGACTTTTTGATTGTAAAATTTGCTTGAATAATTAGCGGACACCATGTTGCGTTTAGAGAGCCCCTGTGTGCCCAAACATTGGAGCTCCCCCACAAGTGACCCCATTTTGGAAACTAGACCCCACAAGGCACCTATCTAGATGCATAGTGAGCAGTTGCAACCCCCAGGTGCTTCACAAATTGATTCGTAAAAATTAAAAAGTGAAAAAAAAAACACTTTTTCATTTTTACGAATCAATTTGTGAAGCACCTAGGGGTTCCAACTGCTCACTATGCATCTAGATAGGTGCCTTGGGGGGTCTAGTTTCCAAAATGGGGTCACTTGTGGGGGAGCTCCAATGTTTGGGCACACAGGGACTCGCTAAATGCAACATGGCATCCGCTAACAAATTGAATGGAAAATCGGCTCAAATTGTTAGCGGACACCACATTGCGTTTGGAGAGCCCCTCTGTGCCCAAACTTTGGAGCTCCCCCACAAGTGACCCCATTTTGGAAACTAGACCCCCCAAGGCACCTTTTTAGATGCATAGTGAGCACTTGGAACCCCCAGGTGCTTCACAAATTGATTCGTAATAATGAAAAAGTGAAAAAAAAACCACTTTTTCATTTTTACGAATCAATTTGTGAAGCACCTAGGGGTTCCAAGTGCTCACTATGCATCTAGATAGGTGCCTTGGGGGGTCTAGTTTCCAAAATGGGGTCACTTGTGGGGGAGCTCCAATGTTTGGGCACACAGGGACTCTCTAAATGCAACACGGTATCCGCTAACAAATTGAATGGAAAATCGGCTCAAATTGTTAGCGGACACCACATTGCGTTTGGAGAGCCCCTCTGTGCCCAAACTTTGGAGCTCCACACAAGTGACCCCATTTTGGAAACTAGACCCCCCAAGGCACCTATCTAGATTCATAGTGAGCACTTGGAACCCCAGGTGCTTCACAAATTGATTCATAAAAATGAAAAAGTGTTTTTTTTTTCACTTTTTCATTATTACGAATCAATTTGTGAAGCACCTGGGGGTTCCAAGTGCTCACTATGCATCTAGAAAGGTGCCTTGGGGGGTCTAGTTTCCAAAATGGGGTCACTTGTGGGGGAGCTCCAAAGTTTGGGCACAGAGGGGCTCTCCAAACGCAATGTGGTGTCCGCTAACAATTTGAGCCGATTTTCCATTCAATTTGTTAGCGGATATCATGTTGCATTTAGAGAGTCCCTGCGTGCCCAGACATTGGAGCTCCCCCACAAGTGCCCCCATTTTGGAAACTATACCCCTCAAGGATTTTATTAAGGTGTATAGTGAACATTTTGAACCCAGAGGTACGGCACAGAATTTGTTTACATTAGGTCATCATATTGAATAAGTTGTCATTATTCTTGAGCGCAAGTGCTCGCTACTTGAGTTTGCATCGGGTACTCAGGTATGCACCATGTACAGCGTGTGCTCGAGTGACATGCTCGAGTCCCTGCTCCGCATGTTTCACGGTTATTAGACACCCAAAAAAAAACATGCGGGGATCGCTCGTGCATGGCAGGCAATCCCCGTAAAGTTTTTTGGCCGCGAAGCATATGGGGCAGAGACTCGAGCATGTCACTCAAATACCCACGATACTCAATGCATACCAGAGCACCCGATGCAAACTCAAGTAGCGAGCACTTGCTCTCAACACTAGTCGCCATATCGTCATCTTTTTTTCTTACTTTTGAAAAAAATCCCAACCCCAGCCCTAACCCTAGCACAACCCTAGCCCCAGCACAACCCTAGCCCCAAACCCAGCCCTAACCCTAGCCCAATCCTAACCCAAGAGTTTATTTTTGACGCCGTTCCTTGTGCGGTATAAGTGATTAGACGACTTTATTCTTCGGGTCGGTGTGATTACAGCAATGCCAGAATCATATGGGGTTTTTATGACTGACAGCTGTCACACACTAAAAGACGCATTTTTTGTAAAATCTAGTTTTTGCATCGCCATATTTTGAGAGCTATAATTTTTCCAGATTTTGGCAGACAGTCATGTGATGGCTCGTTTTTTGTGGGATGACTTGACGTTGTTATTGGTGCCATTTTCAGGCACGTGACATTTTTTGATCGCTTTCTATTCCGATTTTTGGGAGGCAGAATAAACAAAAACCAACAATTCAGGAATTGTTTTTTTTTTTTTTTTTTATTCTGTTCCGCGTGTGGTAAAATTGATAAGGCAGCTTTATTCTTCGGGTCAGTACGTTTACAGCGGTACCACATTTGTATCATTTTTCTATGTTTTGGCGCTTATACACAATAAAAGCTATTTTATAGAAAAAAATATTTTTTAGTATCGCTTTATTCTGAGAGCTATAACTTTTTTATTTTTCGGCTGATGGAGCTGTATGGCGGCTTGTTTTTTGCGGGACGAGATGACGTTTTCAGCGGTATCATTTTTATTTATATGCGTCTTTTTGATCGCGTGTTATTCCACTTTTTATTTGGCGGTATGGTGATAAAGCATTGTTTTTTGCTTCGGTTTTTTTTTTTTTTTTTTACCGTGTTCACTGAAGGGGTTAACTAGTGGGACAGTTTTATAGGTCAGGTTTTTCCGGACGCGGCGATACCAAATATGTGTACTTTTATTGTTTTTTTTTTATTTTTTTTATAATAATATTTATTGATGGGTACATTATATTTTTATTTTTGGTGTATTATTTTTTTTATTTTTTTATAATATTTTTGCACTTTTTTTTTTTTTTTTTTCCACTTTCACACAGTTTATACACTTTATTACTTTGTCCCACTCTGGGACTTTCACTTTTTTTTTTCTTATCGCCTGCATGGCACAGGAATGGAGCACCATCCCTATGCCATGAAGGCTGTCAGAAGTGCACAGTGTGAAGATTGCTTGGAGATGCACTGCGCATGTCCAAGCAATCTTCCTGCTCTCTGGTGACCCGGATGTTGTCATGACGACATCGGGTCGTCATGGCAACACCCGGGAAGCCTTTGCAGACTGCGCTGGAAGCCAGAAGAGGAGGTGAGTATCGCCGATCACCTCCCCTTGCCCCCGCAATGCCGCAATCGACTTCGATCGCAGCATCGCGGGGGTTAATGTGCTGGGAGCGGTGCAGGACCGCTCCCTGCACATAGTACCGGGTGTCAGCTGTGACAATCAGCTGACACCCGGCGGCGATCGCGCCCGCACAGCCTGTGTGCGCGCGCAATCGCGATGACGTACTAATACGGGTCTGGCTCTTAAGTCCCAGGGCACAGACGCGTATTAGTACGTCTGATGTTATTAAGGGGTTAATGATGTTTGTGTGATTTTGTCATCAGCACATTCAACTTTGTACAGAACAAAGTATTCAATGAGAATATTTCATTCATTCAGATCTAGGATGTGTTATTTGAGCGTTCCCTTTATTTATTTGAGCAGTGTATATGAAGATGTATCAGGTACATGATGACTATGTACTAGTATATCACGTAGTGTCTTATTACGTTTAGCCATAATCAATGGACGATTTGATAGAAAAGGAAGTATTGTCTGATCCTGTTGGAGAATTAGCCAAAATTTGGAGATGATATTACTAATTTCCTTCCACCTCGAATGATAATTCGTGATGAATCGAACATGCCCATCAGATTCCTTTTTCTTTTTAGTAATGAGAAGATATTGTCTATTGGCGTGTTTGGCCCGATAGTAGGCCTGTTGAATAATTTCCATTTTGTACCACGTTGTAAGTATCTACTGGTCATATCACATGCCTATTCTTCAAAAGCTTTGTTTTGGTCACAAATACGATGTGCCCTAATAAATTGTCCGGATGGCATTGCCTGTATTACATGTGCCAGATGACTGATTTGGCATGCAAGAAAGCATTGGCACTAGTAATCTTGTGATAAATATTTGTATGCAACTGTCCATGGTCATCAACATGAATATCCAAATACGGAAAATCAATTTTCTTTTGATCAATATGATGGGTTAGCTTAATATTCAATGCATTGTCAATTAGATATTTTAAGAATATTTCAAGTTCCTCATGGGAGCCCTGCAAAATAAACAACACATCGTCTATGAATCTCATCCAAGATATCACTGATCCCAATGACGTATGTTCAATGTTCTGGAATCGGATGTATTCACACTCCCAAAATCCCAAGGAGAGATTGGCGTAAGATGGGGCCCAAGCCGCGGCCATTGACACCTCTTTCTTCTGTTAGGTAGTATTGATCTTTGAACACAAAATTATTATATAACAAAATGTATTCTGTTACGAATCCGGGTGGTGGAACCTCTGTGCTGTGATGCAAGGAGGGATCAGAGGGGCGTAACTAAGTGCCTACCCGGACCGACCCTGGCCACACAGCGGCTTAGTCGACTCTGTGAACCAAGGAGGGACCGGGAAGGTGAACCAGGTGCCACTCTGGGACCGACCTTGTGAGAGCAGGCGACTCCCATGGGACTGATGGCTGAAGCTGAAAGGCACAGCGGATGAGCACGGCCAGTTGACAGGCGGGCACGGCTGATAGACAGGCTGGCGGGCACTGGGACCTTCAAGGTAGAGGTGAAGATGCTGGAGCTGTCCAAGGTAGAAGTGCTGAAACTGTTGTATCCAGAAGCACCAGAGCTGTCCACTAGCGTGGTGCTGAACCTGGATGGCACTGCCCTCCAACGTTGTGGTATTGAAGCAAATGTTACTATAACGTCCTGGTTACAAGCCGTCCACTGCTGTGGTGCTGAATCTAGACAGTTCTTCCCATATAAAAGCTGTCCACTGCTGTGGTGCTGAATCTAGACAGTACTGCCCAGATCAGAGCTGCCCACCGTTTTGGTGCTGAATCTAGGACTGTAGTGCCCAGAGGAGAGCTGACAACCACTGTGGTGCTGAACCAGTACTATAGAAGGGAGAGAACACAGGAGCTCACCCCCGCTGCTGAGCAGAGATGCTAGATGTGCTGTAGTTGTCTTCTAATGTCCCTCAGCAGATAGCATCATGCTATGAATGCGATGTGCTCTGCTATATCCCTGCGGCTTGTAGATCAGGAATCAGGGCTTCAGTGTGCGTCACCTGAATGACAGCAGTCTGGCACCACCAATGCTGCTATGCGGGACATTGCGCCCTTTACTACTGCCTGCGATGTAAAACCCCTTCTGATTGGAGCCCATGGATCTGTGATTGGTTATTGAAGACTCACCCTCGTACATGGTGGACTTGTCTGTTCCCTTTAAACATATGAGCGGTTCTCACATGTTGTGGCTGATGTCTGATAACATAAGTGCTATCCCCTCATTCTGTATCACTGCAGCTGTCATCTGATGGGCGGCTGATGTATTCCATCACTATAGTACGGGTGAGATCACAGCCATCTGTAGGTACAAAACACCATCTCATCCGTGTCATGTACAGAAGCATGTCACTATGCAAGTCGCCCCCGTACTCCTAAACATCAGCAATAAAGCAGGAAGGAGTGTGTCACTGAATGCAAGATGTGACGAGATAAAACCAACCTTGTAAGGCTACATGCGTAGTGGTCATAGCCACCTCCAGTTACTGTCACATAAAATTCCTGGTGCCACTGATAAAGGAGGGGAGATCTCCGTAATACGGTATCTGTGCACGTTTAGTCCACCAGTGTCTGGAAGGAACGTTGAGCTCAGCTATGCTGCTCATGAGAGCGCAGGGTCCTAATGTCCACCATTACCACTCCATTCTTAGTCTAATTTTACATATCATTTCATCAATGTGTTTCATCTGACATTAACCTTATTCATTATATTTTCAATTAAACACTTTATTAATAATATCTAAAGATTTAAAAAAAGATAAGTATATGATAAACTATATGTCGGTTGCAAATAAATGTACTAATGAATTTACTCTGCATCTCAAGTGTCATATCTACAGTGCCAAAGGTTTCCTTTCTGGATCTTATTGATATTCCTTCTATGCACTACATCTTCTAATTAGGAGTGCGAAACTTCTAACGCTTTACACTATGATAAACTGATATATATAAGTACTCGTATATACACTATTTGGACAAAACTTATAACAGCGAAGTACTGATCATATAGTTAAGTGGCTTAGCAACGGTACAGGAGATAAGATGAGAATAATAGGTTTAGTCTTTAGGATAGGGTTAATGGATAGAGACTGCAAGATGTCGGTGAGTGACACGAAAGAGTGAGACGGACCCATCCCATCGTGTGCGTAAGAAGGGCACGGTGGAAGAAAAAGAAACCATGCCCATTGCAGCAAGCCAAGGGAGAACGGGTGGAGACTCCCAGGAAACGGGCAGGTGAGCCAGAAGTGGCCTCCCCCAAGAATGGGCAGAGCAACGTAAGAGCACACCCATGGCAGAGTGGGCTGGGACCATTGTTGATGAGGAGGTAAAGTGGCAAGAGAAGATAGAGTGCTTCGGTTTACCTATTGAAAGTGATGGTCGGTGCCACGGCATTGTGCTCCGCGGTGTGCCCGGAAAGGTCAAGTGGAAAAGGAAGATGACGCAGCTGGAGCAAGAGATGCAGCTGGGTGAACTGTCATCAGTAGAGGCACCAACCAAGGTCCAGGGAAGGCCCAGGATCCAATGCCTGACCTCAAGACAAAGGTTCGCCCGCAGTCCCCAAAACCAGAACCCGATTCCAAGGCGGAGGCAGCAGTGTCAGCGTGGCCAAGATCCTGCGACCAGGCACGGTGACTGAAAGCTATGCTGGCAGCCCTGGTGGTAAGTACACCTCAGCGTCCTGGAGAGTTATCAGCCTGGGAACCAGCCCTCATTCCCTGGCCACAGCAGTACATGGAAGAGACACCAGCTCTGGACCCCGTTAAGGCCAGATGGGTGGTGAAGGTCATTGAGGTTAAGAAGGAGTGGGAGAAATGGGTGAGAGCCCAACTCGAGCACCCAGGAGGTGGTGAAGTTGACCCGCCCAGGGGGGATATAGGGGGAAACTTGGTACCCGGGCCTTTACCTTCTTTGTAGGATGTCACGGCAGTCGGCTCCCGGGCCCATCCTCTGGGGTCGCTCTTTAAAAGGGGGTTTGTTAACAGTTTGTCTCGTGACGCCACCTGTGTTTCCCGGTAATGAATACCGGCGCTGCTGCAGACCTCCGGGGGTGATGGGATGGCAGCTGGGATGTTTCTGCTCCCCACAGGCGGAGCGGGCCCCCAGGGCAGGGTAGTTGCAGATGGTAATGCTGGGCATTGTAGTGCAGGCGCGGTAGCATGATGGAAATAACTGACAGAGACAGTGGAGTGCAGTCATCCGAGTTTACTCACAGTTCTTTTTAGGTTCCTCGGGTACACTGTCCAGGTGTCAGACTCCCGCGTCGCACTGCGTTTGCCAGGCAGGGGCTCAGCACTCCTTCAGGTAGATTAGAAGCACTTAACGGGACCCCCTTTCTTATGTTCCTTCCTTGACTGACTTCACGCGCTGGGTCTTCTCACTCCTGCCCTGCGCTCCCCACACACAGTCCCGATCGGGTGCTCTGAAGTCCCTTCTGGGCAACCTGGAGTTCCCGGACCTACTTGATGCCCTTCACGGCGACTAGGGTGAGGCTGTGGCAACTGCACCATGGAAGTGCAGAAGCCTCCGGTTTTTCCAGCCGAGACCTGGAGTAACACGGCTGGTCCAGGGACCAGTTCCCTTCCTGCGGCCTGATCCCTCTGATTCTTGGCAGATTCGGGCGTATAGGTGCCGTCCTGCACTCACTGTACCCCCTGGGATCCCTTCTGTTCCCGGAGCATTCCTCCCTTGCTCCCACTCCTCTCCTGGGCCTCTCTCACTAGGCCCACAATGGAGCAGAGTTCCTGAAGAGACTCTGCTCCCCTCCTCTCCTTGCTACTCACTGGCTGAACTGCACTGCTCCAACTAAGATGGCTTCCTTTTTTATATCTATTCTCTAAGCGCTCCCCTGTCCTACGTCCTCCACCCACACCCACTACTGGTTCCCCCCACTCCAGCCAGGGACAGGGCAGCAAAAGAAGTGCATAATGCCCTTCCAGCCGGCCTGGAGTAGTGCAGTGTTGAGTGCAGGTGTTGGGGTCCCCGGCAGTAATAATCTTTAATAATAATAATCTTTATTCCGCAGCGCTTTACATACATTATTGTTGCTGTCCCCATCGGGGCTCACAATCTAGATTCCCTATCAGTATGTCTTTGGAGTGTGGGAGGAAACCGGAGAACCCGGAGGAAACCCACGCAAACACGGGGAGAACATACAAACTCCTTGCAGATGTTGTCCTTGGTGGGATTTGAACCCAGGACCCCAGCGCTGCAAGGCTGCAGTGCTAACCACTGCACCACCGTGCCACCGGCAGTACTTCCGCCTTACCTGAGAGAAGGAGATGCCACACTTCTGGGTGAGGTGCAGTACCTCTGTGGCGACTGAACCCTCAGGGGTGCCACAAAGTCATTGACCAGATGACCAGATGTCACATCCAATATTTCAGCCCTCAGCGGGAAGCTCATGTCCAACAATGACTCCTCCACGGTTAGTACCACAGCCTCAGGCCTGACAGAGGCAGCGAGTATTGCGGCTGCAGTGTGCGTTTTCAAGGGCCCCCTCTGTATATGCTGTGTGCTGTCTTCCAGGTTCCAGAATGGTCGAGGATGACCATGTCCAAAGAGGGAATGTAAGAGTGATGGACTGTTCTGCAGCATTCCTACCCTTGAAGGCAATAATCCCTTTATGTGTACAGTGCCATGCGGTTTTACGAGTAATGTAAATAGCGATGTGTTTCTCTTACAGTGGCATGTAAAAGTTTAGGCCCCTTGGTAAAAAATTATTGTTATTGTGAACAGTAAAGCAAGTTGAAGATGAAATGATCTCTATAAAAGGGCTAAAGTTAAAGATGACACATTTCCTTTGTATTTTAGGCAAGAAAAAATCTTGTAATTTTTTACATTTTAAAAATTACACAAAGGAAAATGGGCTGATGCAAAAGTTTGGGCACCCTTGGAGATTTGTGTGCTCAGAAAACTTTGACCAAGGTTTCAGACCTTAATTAGTCTGTTAGAGTGCGTGCACATGGTCAGTAAACACTGCGGATTGGATGCAGCACACTTGCGCTGCGTGCAATCTGCAGCGGCCAGATGTTACAGCATAGTGGATGGGATTTATACAAATCCCATGTCCACTATGCGTCTCCGTGGTCCTGCAGCTCACCCGTGGAGACGGTCATGCAGTGCGTCTTCACAGACCGCAGCATGTCAATTTCTCTTGCAGAGACCCTAGTCTCCGCAAGAGAAATTATATCACTGTAATGTATAGGATGTGGTGAATCCGCATGGTTCATTGAACACATGCGGATTCACTTGCGTTCAAAGAGCAGCCAACACCGACCATCTGCACATACCCTAAAGGTTATGGCTTGTTCACTATCATTAGGAAAGGCCAGGTGATACAAATTTCCCAACTTTATAAAAACCCAGCCTCCTCTAACCTTGTGCCAAAAAACAGCAGCCATGGGTTCTTCTAAGCAGCTGCCTAGCACTCTGAAAATGAAAATGGTGGAGGCCCACAAAGCAAGAGTAGGCTATAAGAAAATAGCAAAGCGTTTTCAAGTTGCAACCTTATTGACGGCATCGCTCGTCACTGCAGGAACGTCCTCAGGCTACTGTCAGTGAGTTCCAGCTGGCGTGCTGAGCAGTTGCATACTCATGCAACCGCTCAACACACCAATCGGATGTAGCAGATCTGGGGATCATTGTTCGACATCATCAGTATGGATTATCTGCGGACAGGTGAGGATTACTTTGTTTTTTTATTTTTATGTGGATCTTAAGAAATGTGTAAAAGAGGGTCATTGAGTGTTTTGTTCAAACAAAGGTCTTTGCTCTGTGTGAGTTTTTTTACTTGAACTAATGGCGTTAGTAATCGGGATGTCTTATTCACACCTCTCCATTACTAACCCCTGGGCTTGATGTCAGAAAACATCAAACAGCTGACATCAACCCCAAAACCATTACCCCACTTGCCAATGCACCAGGGCAAGTGGGAAGAGCCGAGAATAAGCACCAGAATTTCTGGGGTGGCTGAGGGCTCATGTTATTAGTCAGGGAGGAGGCCAATATCCATGGTCCCTTCCCAGCCTTTTAATATCAGCCTGCAGGTGTCTGTTTAACCTTTGCTGGTTATTAAAACTAGGTGGGACACCACATAATTTTTTGGGGGATACCCCCTTTTTAATACCATTAAAGGCTAAGCAGACAGCTGTGAGCTGTTATTAATAAGCTGGGAAGATCCATGAATAGCGGCCCCTTCCCAGATTGCCCACTGCTTTCCCTCAGCTGTTAAGAAAATTAAATGGACCCCATCCCATTTTTTCAAAAATAAAGACCTAAATTTGTAAGGATGTAAAACAACGCCAAAATGTAGACTAAACTATATATGAATAGACAATATAAGGTCCTAAGTTCCTGGGCTAAGTCATCACTGCTATGGCCCTACTTATGTATTTGAAGTCCCCCTTTCTCAAAATCTTTCTAATAAATTTAATTTCCCCAAGATTATTGTGAAAATCATATACAGTGGGTAAGGAAAGTATTCCGACCCCTTTACATTTTTCACTCTTTGCTTCATTGCAGCCATTTGGTAAATTCTAAAAAGTTCATTTTTTTTCTCATTAAAGTACACTCTGCACCCCATCTTGACTGAAAAAAAACAGAAATGTAGAAATCTTTGCAAATTTATTAATAAAGAAAAACTGAAATATCACATGGGCATAAGTATTCAGACCCTTTGCTCAGTATTGAGTAAAAGCACCCTTTTGAGCTAGTACAGCCATGAGTCTTCTTGGGAATGATGCAACAAGTTTTTCACACCTGGATTTGGGGATCCTCTGCCATTCTTCCTTGCTGATCCTCTCCAGTTCCATCAGGTTGGATGCCGAACGTTGGTGGACAGCCATTTGCAGGTCTCTCCAGAGATGCTCAATTGGGTTTAGGTCAGGGCTCTGGCTGGGCCAGTCAAGAATGGTCACAGAGTTGTTCTGAAGCCACTCCTTTGTTATTTTAGCTTAGTGCTTAGGGTCATTGTCTTCTTGGAAGGTGAACATTCGGCCAAGTTTGAGGTCCAGAGCACTCTGGAAGAGATTTTCATCCAGGATATCTCTGTACTTGGCCGCATTCATGTTTCCTTCAATTGCAACCATCGTCCTTTCCCTGCAGCTGAAAAACACCCCCATAGTATGATGCTGCCACCACCATGTTTCACTGTTGGGATTGTATTGGGCAGGTGATGAGCAGTGCCTGGTTTTCTCCACACATACAGCTTAGAATTATCACCAAAAAGTTCTATCTTCGTCTCATCAGACCAGAGAATCTTATTTTTCTCATAGTCTGGGAGTCCTTCATGTGTTTTTGAGCAAACTCTATGTGGGCTTTTATATGTCTTGCACTGAGGAGAAGCTTCTGTCAGGCCACTCTGCCATAAAGGCCCGATTGGTGGAGGACTGCAGTGATAGTTGACTTTGTGCAACTTTATCTCATGTCCCTGCTGCATCTCTGGAGCTCAGCCACAGTGATCTTGGGGTTCTTCTTTACCTCTCTCACCAAGGCTTTTCTCCCACGATTGCTCAGTTTGGCTGGACGGCCAGGTCTAGGAAGACTTCTGGTGGTCTCAAACTTCTTCCATTTAAGGATTATGGAGCCCACTGTGCTCTTAGGAACCATGAGTAATGCAGAACTTCTTTTGTAACCTTGGCCAGATCTATGCCTTGCCACAATTCTGTCTCTGAGCTCCTTGGGCAGTTCCTTCGAGTTCATGATTCTCATTTGGACTGACATGCACTGTGAGCTGTGAGGTCTTATATAGACAGGTGTGTGCCTTTCCAAATCAAGTCCTACCAGTTTAATTAAACACAGCTGGACTCCAATTAAAGAGTAGAGCCATCTCAAGGAGGATCACAAGGAAATGGACAGCATGTGACTTAAATATGAGTGTCTGAGCAAAGGGTCAGAATACTTATGACCATGTGATATTTCAGTTTTTCTTTTTTAATAAGTTTGCAAAAATTTCTACATTTCTGTTTATTTCAGTCAAGATGGGGTGCAGAGTGCACTTTAGTGAGAAAAAAAATGAACTTTTTAGAATTTACCAAATGACTATGTTCAGCTGCCAACCCGGCCACATGGCAGAGATGCAGATACACCCCCTGCACGCTGTGTGGCTGAGTCTGCTGAAGTGACGTCACACAGTGCAGCTGGAACTGATTCAGTCAGCCGGACAGGAGCCTGTGGATCGGAGACTTCAGTGGTCTCAGTCAGTATGAGGTCAGGAGGTCTGCAGTGAGGGGGAAGCGGGACTGTGCTCACCTTCTCATAAATTCACCCAGGATTCTATATTGTCCAATCAGAGGGCCAGCTGCTGGGGCTCCGTGTGAGTTATTGCAGGAGGCTGAACTTTCATGCAGATTAGGGTCCTCCTGTCAGTGCAAAAAGTTCAGTCTGGTGCAATAAATCACACTTAGTCCCAGCAGAGACCACAGACATCACAATACGAGACCCTGCACCGACTGATTACAGCTGAACCTACAGCACGTCATATTCTACTATATGGCCCCATATATAATATGTGAGGTCCTGTAGGCAGGTACAGGTGTGTTCAGTAATAATAATCTTTATTTTTATATAGCGCTAACATATTCCGCAGCGCTTTACATACATTATCGTCGCTGTCCCCATCGGGGCTCAAAATCTAGATTCCCTATCAGTATGTCTTTGGAGTGTGGGAGGAAACTGGAGAACCCGGAGGAAACCCACGCAAACACGGGGAGAACATACAAACTCCTTGCAGATGTTGTCCTTGGTGGAATTTGAACCCAGGACCCCTGCGCTGCAAGGCTGCAGTGCAGTGTATATCCCTGTACATAATATACCACATCTAGTATACAGATTAGCCTATCATCTACTGTGATACACACATCAGATGTTTTAAAAAAATACACATTACTATACATCATCAGATGTCTATAGTGACAGTATATTATATACTAGTCATGTATTCTAATATATATTGTATGCATGTGGTATACTGTGTGAACAGATGTTATGTACAGGTAATGTGTGTATAGTATATCTGAACTCTACCCATGTCTGGTATATATAATACTGTAACTACAAAGTTCAGCCCGCGGACTGAGACAGCCGAAGGGCTGAAAACTGTGGTGCACGGGCCACACCATACTCTCCCCTATCCCAATATCACTGCTATCTGCAGTGTGGTGAATACATTGGTGGAAGACGGAGCCACTGGCTCCTACTTCCATAGATCAGCTTTTGCGACTGACACAGCCAACATGATGACATCACGACATCACATCTGCTGTGTGGAGAGTCAGTGCACCGGAGAAAAGAACAGACCGCGGGGGAACGAGAGCGAGGTGAGTATGTCTTCTTTTTTTTTTTCGGATGTGCATGGAATGTGTGCCTGCATATAGGGGGCTATGTGAGGACTCATACTGTATATAGGAGGCTATGTGAGGGCTCATATAGTATATAGGAGGCTATGTGAGGGCTCATATAGTATATAGGAGGCTATGTGAGGGCTCATATAGTATATAGGAGGCTATGTGAGGACTCATACTGTATATAGGAGGCTATGTGAGGGCTCATATAGTATATAGGAGGCTATGTGAGGGCTCATATAGTATATAGGACGCTATGTGGGGGCTCATATAGTATATAGGAGGCTATGTGAGGGCTCATATAGTATATAGGAGGCTATGTGAGGGATCATATAATATATAGGAGGATCTGTGAGGGCTCACATTGTATATTGGAGGTTATGTGAGGCCTCACACTGTATATAAGAGGTTATGTGGGGCCTTAGACTGTATATAGAAGGCTATGAGGGAATCATACTGTATATAGGAGGCTATTTGAGGGCTCATATTGTATATAGAGAGACTATGTGGGGGCTCACACTGTATATAGGAAGCTATGCGGATCTCATAATGTATATAATAGGCCACGTGGGGTCTGACAATATATAGAGAGGCTATGTGAGGACTCACATTGTATAAAGGAGGCTATGTGGGACTCATACTGTATAAAGGAGGCTATGAGGACTCATACTGTACATAGGAGGCTATGTGGCGGCTACTAATATGTATACAGTAGAAGGCTATGTGGGGGCTCATACTGTATAAAGGAGGCTATGTGAGGCCTCATACTGTACATAGGGGGCTCATACTATATATAGGAGGCTATATGCGGGCTCATACTGTACAAAGGAGGCTATGTGGCGGCTCATAATATGTATAGGAGGCTATGTGGGTCTCATACGGTATATAGGGGGCTATGTGGTAGCTAATACTGTATATAGGATGGAATATGAGGCTCACACTGTATATAAGGGCTATGTGGTGGCTTACACTGTATATAGGGGCTATGTGGGGTGCTTACTGTATGTAGGAATAATGTCTGTAATCTGCTGTGGAATTAATAGCACTATATACTGTACTTTTCAGATTATAGTACGCACTTTTCTCCTCCAAAAATTTTTGGGAAAATGGGGGTACGTCTTATAATCTGAATGTAGTTTACCGGGGCATTTGGGAGCGGCATTTTAGGGTCGCTGCTGCAGGAAGCTGGTGACGGCAGGAGTGAGGCGATGCTGCGGGCCCCAGGCTGGGAAGGTGGGTGTCTGGCTGTGCAACGGGCTCTGTGCTTTCACAAAATGTCGGAGGAGCCCCCGCACTTTCCATGGTTTTCAATGCGGTGAACTTGGGGAAAAAAGGCCACCAGAGATGGTTGAGGATTGAGATCGTGACACCGAGATCTTGTCTCCCGAGGTCTCAACCTAAGCATGTGCCGCCTCCGGTGGCCATTTTCCCTAAGTCTACAGCATTGAAAACCACGGGAAGTACAGGGGGTCCGCCGGCATTTTTTGAAAGCACGGAGCCCGGCTCATCGTCGAACATCCCCCTCCCAGCCTGGGGTCCACAGCATCACCCCACTCCTGCCGCTGCCAGCTTCCTGGAGCAGCGACTCTGCTCCACCACAGCAGCCCCCTTCCCTGGGTAATCTACCGTAAAAGCAGACTATAAGAAGCACCACCATTTTATTAAAAAACAATTTTTTCCTATTTTTCTCACCAAAATTTGGGGTGCGTCTTATGATACGGTGCATTTTATAATCTGCAAAATATGGTTAGTAAAATAAATAAATAAATAGGGAGCTGTGTGTGTGCTCATATGGTATACAGGGGGCTATGTGTGTGCTCATATGGTATATAGGGGGGCTGTGTGTGGGCTCATACTGTATACAGGGGGCTGTGTGTGTGCTCATATGGTATATAGGGGGGCTGTGTGTGGGCTCATACTGTATACAGGGGGCTATGTGTGTGCTCATATGGTATATAGGGGGGCTGTGTGTGTGCTCATATGGTATATAGGGGGGCTGTGTGTGGGCTCATACTGTATACAGGGGGCTATGTGTGGGCTCATACGGTATATAGGGGGGCTGTGTGTGGGCTCATACGGTATATAGGGGGATTTGGCATACTTAATTCTGCTCAATATTAAGTGATATAAATATTATTTTATATTAATTGTAGTTAATATTAATATTGAGCAGAACTAATTTCAGCCTTTCAGCCTATTGGTTCAGGCCCCCACAACAGTTACGTTCTCTCATGTGGCCCCTCTGGAAAATGAATTGCCCACCCCTCATATATACCATCATTTATTATCCAGTATATAGCACCTGATGTCTGTATAACAGTATGTCCTATATCCCATCACATATTCTCCTGTATACTGGATGTCATATACTGTGCACAGACATCAGATGGTGCAGAGAAGAAGTGACTGGTGTAATATCTAATGGCTGTACTCAAGGTGTAATGTGCACTAGTTACATATTAGCCTGTAGGTGGTATAATATATATACTATAGGCCCAGACATCCCATATTATATACAGGATAATAGGAGGCGGGTATAATATCCAGAGCTAACAAGCCTCCCCTATTCCCTGGGCCTGTCCCGATTTGAGGGCTCAGTCCCTGCCCGGCTCAGCTCTTCTCCCGGTAGGGGCGCTGCTGGGCACTGGGCTTTTCCTCCAGACACGCAGGCTTTCCATACTGTGTGTGACCCCTTGTAGCTCCGCCTCCCGCTCTCTGCTCCTCCCCGGCATCAGGGCAGAGGAATTCTACTGTGCAGAGACCGCACAGCATGAGGAGGTGAGGGGTCAGGGGGCGGGGCCAAGTCTGCGGAGGACATGACAACAAGGTGCGGTCCTGAGGTGAGGGGGAGACCCGCAGCCTCTCCCATCTGTGGCTGCTGTTATTACAGGATGGGAGGGGGCTCATGCAATGTCACCAGCAGCTCTGCAGTCGGGACTAGGGGGGATGGGAAGGGGATTTAGGGACACTGCAGGGCTGACAGCTCTCCTGCGTACAGCCCATACTCTGCTGCTGATTGCAAACACCAGGCCCCACCACTGCCACTGGAGACATGATGGAGAAGAAGGGACTATATACATGTCATGTTGTGCCCGCTGTGTGTGTGATGTCTGTGTGATGGTTGTGCCCGCTGTGTGTATGATGTCTGTGTGATGGTTGTGCCCGCTGTGTGTATGATGTCTGTGTGATGGTTGTGCCCGCTGTGTGTATGATGTCTATGTGATGGTTGTGCCCGCTGTGTGTATGATGTCCGTGTGATGGTTGTGCCCGCTGTGTGTATGATGTCCGTGTGATGGTTGTGCCCGCTGTGTGTGTGATGTCCGTGTGATGGTTGTGCCCGCTGTGTGTGTGATGTCCGTGTCATGGTTGTGCCCGCTGTGTGTGTGATGTCCGTGTGATGGTTGTGCCCGCTGTGTGTATGATGTCTGTGTGATGGTTGTGCCCGCTGTGTGTATGATGTCCGTGTGATGGTTGTGCCCGCTGTGTGTGTGATGTCCGTGTGATGGTTGTGCCCGCTGTGTGTGTGATGTCCGTGTGATGGTTGTGCCCGCTGTGTGTGTGATGTCCGTGTGATGGTTGTGCCCGCTGTGTGTGTGATGGTTGTGCCCGCTGTGTGTGTGATGTCCGTGTGATGGTTGTGCCCGCTGTGTGTGTGATGTCCGTGTGATGGTTGTGCCCGCTGTGTGTGTGATGTCCGTGTGATGGTTGTGCCCGCTGTGTGTGTGATGTCCGTGTGATGGTTGTGCCCGCTGTGTGTGTGATGTCCGTGTGATGGTTGTGCCCGCTGTGTGTGTGATGTCCGTGTGATGGTTGTGCCCGCTGTGTGTGTGATGTCCGTGTGATGGTTGTGCCCGCTGTGTGTGTGATGTCCGTGTGATGGTTGTGCCCGCTGTGTGTGTGATGTCCGTGTGATGGTTGTGCCCGCTGTGTGTGTGATGTCCGTGTGATGGTTGTGCCCGCTGTGTGTGTGATGTCCGTGTGATGGTTGTGCCCGCTGTGTGTATGATGTCCGTGTGATGGTTGTGCCCGCTGTGTGTATGATGTCTGTGTGATGGTTGTGCCCGCTGTGTGTATGATGTCTGTGTGATGGTTGTGCCCGCTGTGTGTGTGATGTCTGTGTGATGGTTGTGCCCGCTGTGTGTATGATGTCTGTGTGATGGTTGTGCCCGCTGTGTGTATGATGTCTGTGTGATGGTTGTGCCCGCTGTGTGTATGATGTCTGTGTGATGGTTGTGCCCGCTGTGTGTATGATCTCTGTGTGATGGTTGTGCCCGCTGTGTGTATGATGTCTGTGTGATGGTTGTGCCCGCTGTGTGTGTGATGTCTGTGTGATGGTTGTGCCCGCTGTGTGTATGATGTCTGTGTGATGGTTGTGCCCGCTGTGTGTATGATGTCTGTGTGATGGTTGTGCCCGCTGTGTGTATGATGTCCGTTTGATTTTTAACATAGCGCTTTGAAATAGGCAGGGGTGGGAGATTAATTTTCCCAAGGGGCCACGTGAGAGACCGTGACTGTTGTGGAGCCCGAACCAATAGGTTCAAAATAATTCAGCTCAATATTAATATTAACTTATTAATTATGTTTTTTTTGTATATTTATATTATCACTTAATATTGAGCAGATTTAAGTATGCTGACATCCCCCTATATACAGTATGAGCCGCCACACAACCCCGTACATACAGTATTAGCACACACCACCCCTACCTACAGTATGAGCCCTCGCATAGCCCCCAATATACAGTAAGAGCCACCACAAGAAAGCCAGATGTCGTATAATGAATCTACATAAAGATGAGAAAGTTCTGGCGGCTCCGACTGTGAATGAGGGAACAAAAAATAACCCTCAGGTCCCAACAAGAGATGAGCAGGACTCACAGATGAGGCCGCACTGCCCCGGAAGATAAGAGACTCATGGCCTCCAGTCCAGCCGCCAGGTAGCACTGACCTGGACCCCCGACTGGAGGCCCCGGAATCCATCTGCTCATCTCTAGTCCCAGCTGCCCTGGATACAGTGGACAGTCCTGGATTTGGGTCTGGGCCTTGCAGTCTCGGCCGTCTGCTGAATTTCCCTCACTACCAGCGCCCCTCTGACAACTCCTCCTGCCGGGCGAGAAAGATAATGGTAAATGGGCGTGGATTGGGGTGTGACCAGGGGCGAGGCCAAAATTTGCCGCGCATAGCCTCTTTCTGTCCCCCTTTCTGTTCTTCAAAAGTTGAGAGGTATGAATATGTGATGTCTGTATCCCAGTATATCGCATACCATCACATATTATGCTGTATACTGGATGTGATGGACTTTGATACAGGCATCCAATGTTATACAGAGGATAATATGTCACTGGTGTAATATCTGATGTCTGTGCTCATAGTGTGGTATATAACTGTCACATGCTATTCTGTATGTAATATCTGATGTATGTAGTCATAATATATCTTATTCCAGTACAGATGAGCGAATTGATTCGCAGGACACTGGTCAAACAGTCCCGTCAGTAGTCTGTGGCCACCAGACCAGAGCCCCGCGAGCCTCCTCCCGCCTGCCGGCATCTCTGACTCCTCTTTTGATTATAGTCTTTGCATGATGTCATCTTTTTGGCGTGACACATACATGACATTGTGCCTGGCTACAAATCAAAGGAAGAGAAAGAGAATGGTGTCAGGTAGGAGGCTGTCAGGGCTCCTATCCAGCAGCCACTGAATATTCATCTGACCATTGGATCAGGGTCCTGCAAATGAAGTTGCTCATCTCTATATATCAGTCATATATTCTCCTATGTATATTGTATTGTATGTGGTATAATATGTTCACTGTGTGCACAGACATCAGATGGGACACACATGATAATTAGTGACTCGTACATCATATACTATAATGTGGAGTTGACTTTTACATTAATGACTTACTCGATCAAGTATGTAGGAAATAATACACAAAATAATAATTCCTAGGTATCTATCTGGCAGACCTGTGCTTATGTGTGGCCACCTTTAGGCTGTGTGCCCACTATGCGTTTTTTAAGCGTTTCCGCAACGGCAATTCCGCTGCAGAAACGCTTAAAAAACGCTTGGTAGAAGGTCTGCTATGTTCCCCAATGATAATCCGCATCTGCTGTGCACATGCTGCGGAAATTTCCGCTGTGGATTACCAATGCGGAAAAATACGCCGCGCTACCAATTATTTTGTGTAATCGCAGCGTTTTCGCCGCCATTGACTTGCATTGAATTGCATAATATCCGCATGACTACATGTGCACATGCGGATATTTAGCGATTCAATGTGCGGATGGTACCCGGATTTGGAGAAGAAGAGACTCTCCTCCAGACCCGGGTACCATAGTACCTGTAAAAAAAAATAATTAAAATAAAAAATATACATTATACTTACCTTCTGATGGCCCCCGGTCTCCATAGCGATGCGTCCTGGCTTCCTGGCAGCTCATGATGGTCTAAAAGGACCTGCCATGACGTCATTTAGTCATGTGACAGGTCACGCGACCGCTGACGTCGGCGGTAGCTTGACCCGTCACATGACTAAATGACGTCATGGCAGGTCCTTTTACACAACCGCAAGACATCGGGATGACCGGACGCATCGGATAAGGAGACCAGGGGCCGTCAGAAGGTAAGTATAATATTTATTTTTTGCCGTTCTTTTACGGTCACACTATATAAATCCATACCGGTTGCATGGATTTATATAGTGTGACCAAGTTGTCAAGCACTTTCCAAGTGATGCTAAAATCGCTTGCAAAGCGCTTGACAACCCGCATGCGGAAATGCATGTGAAGAGCGCTTCACTTCTGTTTGTCCCTGGCAGGAAAACTCATAGAATCCGCATGCGTTTTTTCTGCCAGGGAGATGCAGAAACGCTCTGGAAACATTCTCAGCATTTCTGCATTGTGGGCACTTAGCCTTACTCTGTTTAGGAGTGTAGAAAAGCACAGCGTACCTTGGATTACTTGCATTACACCTCTAACAACCTAAATCCGTGTTGTAGTGGTCAGACATTGTACATATTATGCTTATGTATTACCAGTTTTAAATGCTCACCTGAACTGGACCAAGTGCTGTCATTTTTCTCCACGGGCAGCACTTAGACAATACGTTTGTGTGAATATAGCCTATGAAGCAGCTGGTAATAAACATGTTGAAGGGGTTTTCTGCGAACAAAACTATATTTTAATCAATAGATCTTGGAATAATAATAACTTCCACAATTGGATGTGTTTAAATAAAATGTCCCTGTGCTGAGATAATGTTATAAATGTGCCCCTGCTGTGTACTGTGTAATGGCTGTGTCTGACTGTGCAGGAACATGCTCTGATCATACCACAGCTACTGGGCAGGGGAGGAAGCAAAAGAGTATATAGCATCGATTAAATCACTGCACACTCTAGTTTCAAGATGCAAACGATGGGTCAAAACGTTCATTTACTGTTGCATTATTCCCTGCACCTTAAATGTGTCTTATTGCATGTCTTCAAATAGACTTTAGTTTGCGTCATGAAACTAGAATGTGCGGTGATTTAATCTACGCCGATTCTGGGGATTCCACATCCCGTGTACCTGCACCTTGACCTACAGACTGTGTGCACGCTAATCATCTATATATAAAGAGAGTATATATACATTACAGCAGGGGATCACAGCTGAGTCTTTCTTTGAGCTAAAATATTGTTTAAAAACAGGCATTGAAATGTTTTACTCACAAAAAGAATCCTCTGTGATCCCCTGCTATCCTGCCTGTATCCTCTTTTTCTCCCCCCCTGCCCAGGAGATGTGGTATGATCAGACCATGTTCCTGCACGGTCAGACACAGCCATTACACAGTACACAGCAGGGGCACATTTATAAGATTATCTCAGCACAGGAACATTATTATATCACATCCAATTGTGGAAATTATTATTACTCCAAGACCTATTGATTAAAATATACTATTGTTTGTGGGAAAACGACCTTTAAGGATGGGCCGCTACTCATGGACCACTGCTGTGTGCTTGCCCCCAGGCTAAAATTTGCCAGCCAGCCCCTGCTAGCAGTGATATTAGAATACACACTATACATGTTATTACATACAGCATCCTTTACCTATAAAAATTGTATATAATCTCTTCCACTTTTCTTTCCAGTGGGTGTAGTGACAAGATTATGGAGCAGTTGCCGGGACCAGTGCCGCCGCGAGCGACAACAGGGTAGGAAGAGTGGTGATGTGGCTCTTAAAAAGAAAGGCCATACCTATATTATGACCGGCTCCAGTTTTTGACCCTGGTCCTAGATTTTCACCCGTAAGTGGCTATCTTTTTCAGTTTTATTTGTTGTAATGGTTTGATTATTATCTTGCATATTAAAAATGCTTTTTTCTCTGTCATCCCTGACCTTACAGATCTGACTGGACCAAAAAGGGAAATACCTGTAGCTCGGAGGTGCTGGAAGCCAGAGAGGAATCTGAAATGGAGGCCGGAGCTGGGGGCCAGAAAGAAAAAGAGCCTGTGGAGAGCACCAGTACACCACAGCCCCTCGACACCTCCCCTCATGCACCAATAAGCCAGCATCGCTACCGCCCCACCATCACTGGCGTACGTGACATGGGAATACCTGTGAGTGATGATGATGAGAGTTTTTGTCTAAGCCTGGCCCGTTATTTCAGGCACGTTCCCTTTTTATTGAGGCTGCAGACCAGGGCTATCCTCCAAATTGTTTTGTCTGCCGCTGCGCCACCAAATTCACCGATGGCCATCTTTTAATTCCTTGAAAGGTGGCAACTTTCTGAGGACAACAAAACCCGGTCATTAGACCCCCCAAGAAGGGCACTCAGCAGACCCACCATCACGGCAGCCACCACCTCCAGTGCCAGCATCACGGCAATCACCACCACCTCCAGTACCAGCATCACAGCAGCCATCACCACCACCTCCAGTCACAGCATCACAGCAACCACCACCAACTACAGTGGCACCATCACGGCAGCCACCTCCAGTGCCAGCATCTTGGCAGCCACCTCCTTTACCAGCATCACGGCAGCCAACAACCCCCTCACCAGCATGTCTCTTGCCCCAATCACCCTTGTCTTGTTGGCATGATGGCCAAAACACAGAAGACAAGGCCAGACAAAGATCTGAGATACAGGATTTGTGTGCTGAGATGCCGCCACAGTCACTGAAAGGTGTTACATAGATGCGTATTATATGGACGCTATATGGATGGCATAAGCATGGTCCGTTTGCTGTGCTTTTTTTTTCTCGCACACATTGACTTGCATTGGCGAGTCTCGTCTGATATATGCAGCCACTTGCAGCATGCTGTGATTTTTTTTTTCTCAGTTCGATCTGAGCTGGGAAAAAAAAAATCACAGATGAACACATAATCATTCAATAACAGGAGTCAGAGTGCAATCCAATTTTTTTTATCAGATTGCACTCGTGTGATTTAAACGCAGATGAGTATGAGCCCTTAGGCTGTGCGGGCGCGATCGCCGCCGGGTGTCAGCCGATTGTCGCAGCTGAGTCGATCGCAGCATTGCGGGGGCAAGGGGAGGTGATAGGGATACTCACCTCTCCTACCGGCGTCCAGCGATGTCTGCCGCGGCTTCCTGGATGTTGCCATGACGACCCGATGTCGTCATGACAACATCTGGGTCACCAGACAGCAGGAAGATATTTTGGCATGCGCAGTGCATGACCAAAGTATCTTCTGCATTTGCAGCGCTGACAGCCTGTATAGCACAGGGCTGGTGCTCCATCCCTATGCTATACAGGCGATCAGAATAAAAAAAGTGAAAGTCCCATAGTGGGACAAAGAATAAAAGTAAAAAAAGTGTCAAAGTGAAGAAAAAAAAAAATTAAAAAAAATAATCCACCAAAAATAAAAATATAATGTACCCATCAATAAATATTATTATGAAAAAAAAAACAATAAAAGTACACATATTTGGTATCGCCGCGTCCGGAATGACCTGACCTATAAAATTGTCCCACTAGTTAGCCCCTTCAGTGAACATGGTAAAAAAAAAAAATAAAAAATGAAGCAAAAAACAATGCTTTATCATCATACCGCCAAACAAAAAATGGAATAACATGCGATCAAAAAGACGAATATAAATAATAATGATACCACTGAAAACGTCATCTTGTCCCGCAAAAAACAAGCCGCCATACAGCTCCATCAGCCTAAAAATAAAAAAGTTATAGCTCTCAGAATAAAGCGATGCAAAAAAATTATTTTTTCTATAAAATAGCTTTTATTGTGTAAAAGCGCCAAAACATAGAAAATCGATATAAATGTGGTACCACTGTAAACGTACTGACCCAAAGAGTAAAGCTACCTTATCAATTTTACCACACGCGGAACAGCATAAAAAAAAAAAAAAAACCAATTCCTGAATTGTTGGTTTTTGATTATTCTGCCTCCCAAAAATCGGAATAGAGAGTGATCAAAATATGTCACGTGCCTGAAAATGGCACCAATAAAAACGTCAACTCATCCCGCAAAAAACAAGATGTCACATGACTCTGTCGACCAAAATATGGAAAAATTATAGCTCTCAAAATATGGCGATGTAAAACTAGATTTTACAAAAGAATGCGTCTTTTAGTGTGTGACAGCTGTCAATCATAAAAACCCGATATGATTCTGGTATCGCTGTAATCGCATTGACTCGAAGAATAAAGTTGTCTAAACGGCGTAAAATATAAACTCTAGGGTTAGGGTTGTGGTAGGGTTAGGGTTGGGGTTAGGGTTAGGGCTAGGGTTAGGGTTGGGCTAGGCCTGAGAGGATGAGATCCGTCCCTATCACTAGGCAAGAAGCCAAAAGCACAAAATAAAAAGAGAAATCCTACTTCCTCCTTCAGGAGGACCCGGAGTGGGCAAACCCAACACATGAGACACCGGGCTAGAGGCCAACCACGACACAAGCTTTAAAGGGAATCTGTCACCCCCTAGGACTTATCAGACCTCTAATATGGGCATAAAGGTTATAGAAATGTAAATCTATACATACTTCTATGGCCCATATTAGAGGTCTGTTTGCTTTGAAATATCCTGGCTCCGGCCTGCTCTCGCTCTGGCTCTGGCCTGCCTTTGCCCTGGCTCTGTCCTGCTCTCGCTCTGACTCTGGCCTGCTCTCGCACTGGCTCCGGCCTGCTCTCGCCTCGTCTCCGGCCTGCTCTCGCTCTGGCTCCGGCCTGCTCTCGCTCTGGCCTGCCCTTGCCTTGGCTTCGGCCTGCTCTCGCCCTGAATCTGGCCTGCTCTCATTTTGGCTCTGGCCTGCCCTCGCCCTGGCTCCGGCCTGCTCTCGTTCTGGCTCTGGCCTGCCCTCGCCCTGGCTCCGGCCTGCTCTCGCTCTGGCTCCAGCCTGCTCTCGCTCTGGCCTGCCCTTGCCTTGGCTTCGGCCTGCTCTCGCCCTGAATCTGGCCTGCTCTCATTTTGGCTCTGGCCTACCCTCGCCCTTGCTCCGGCCTGCTCTCGCTCTGGCTCCGTCCTGCCCTCGCCCTGGCTCCGGCCTGCCCTCGCCCTGGCTCCGGCCTGCTCTCGTTCTGGCTCTGGCCTGCTCTCGCTCTGGCTCTCGCCTGCCCGCTCCTTGGCTCCGGCCTGCCCTCGCCGTGGCTCCGGCCTGCCCTCGCCCTGGCTCCGGCCTGCCCTCGCTCTGGCTCCGGCTTGCTCTCTCTCTGGCTCCGGCCTGCCCTCGCTCTAGCTCCGGCCTGCCCTCGCCCTGGCTCCGGCCTGCTCTCGCTCTGGCTCTGGCCTGCCCTCGCCCAGGCTCTGGCCTGCTCTGGCTCTGGCCTGCCCTCGCCCAGGCTCTCGCCTGCTCTGGCTCTGGCCTGCCCTCGCCCTGGTTCCGGCCTGCTCTGTCTCTTGCCTTCCCCCGCGCCGTCTCTGGTCTGCCCTCGCTCTAGCTCTGGCCTGCCCTCGCCCTTGCTCCGGCCTGCTCTCGCTCTGGCTCCGTCCTGCCCTCGCCCTGGCCTGCTCTCGCTCTGGCTTTGGCCTGCTCTCGCTCTGGCTCCGGCCTGCTCTCGCTCTGGCTCTGGCCTGCTCTCGCTCTGGCTCCGGCCTGCCCTCGCTCTGGCCTGCCCTCGCCCTGGTTCCGGCGTGCTCTCGCTCTGACTCTGGCCTGAACTCGCCCTGGTTCCGGCGTGCTCTCACTCTGGCTCTTGCCTGCCCTCGCCCTGGCTCCGGCCTGCTCTCGCTCTGGCTCTTGCCTACCCTCGCCTTGGCTCCGGCCTGCTCTTGCTCCGGCCTGCCCTCGACTCGGCTCCGGCCTGCTCTCTCCCTGGCTCTTTCCTGCTCTCGCCTTGGGACCGGTCTGCCCTCTCCCTGGCTCCTGCCTGCTCTCGCTCTGGCTCTGGCCTGCTCTCGCTCTGGCCTGCTCTCGCTCTGGTTCTGGCCTCCTCTTGCCCTGGCTCTGGCCTGCCCTCTCCTTGGCTCCGGCCTGCTCTGGCTCTGACTTTGATCTGCCCTCGCCTTTGCTCCGGCCTCCTCTCGCCCTGGCTACGGCCTGTTCTCGCTCTGGCTTCGGCCTGCCCTCGCCCTGGCTTCGGCCTGCCCTTGCTCTGGCTTCGGCCTGCCCTTGCTCTGGCTCTGGCCAGCCCTCGCCTTGGCTCCGGCCAGCTCCTGCTCTGGCTCCGGCCTGCCCTCGCCTTGCCTCCGGCCTGCCCTCGCCTTGGCTCCGGCCTGCTCTCGCCCTAGGTCCGCTCTGCCCTCGCCCTGGCTCCGGCCTGCCCTGTATCTGCCTCCGGCATGCCCTCGCTCTGGCTCCGGCCTGCCCTCGCCCTGGCTCCGGCCTGTTCTCGGTCTAGCTCTGGCCTGCCCTCGCCCTGGCTCCGGCCTGCTCTCACTCTGGCTCCGGGCTGCCCTCGCCTTGGCTCCAGCCTGCTCTCGCTCTGGCTCCGGCCTGCCCTCGCTCTGGCTCCGGCCTGCTGTCGCCCTGGCTCCGGCATTCTCTCGCTCTGGTTTCGGCCTGCCGTCGCCTTGGATCCGGCGTGCTCTCGCTCTGGCTCTGAACTGCTCTCCCTCTGGCTCTGGCCTGCCCTCGCCCTGGCTCCGGCCTGCTCTCTCTCTGGCTCTGGCCTGCCCTTGCCCTGGCTCTGGCCTACTCTCACTCTGGCTCTGGCCCCGCCCTTTCTCCTGCCTGCGCTCGCCCTGGTTCCGGCCTGCCCTTGCTTGGCTCTGGCCTTCTCTATCTCTGGCTCCGGCCTGCCCTTGCCTTGGCTCTGGCCTACCCTCGCCTTGACTCCGGCCTGCTCTCGCCTTGGCTCTGGCCTGCTCTCGCTCTGGCTACTGCCTGCCCTCTCTCTGACTCCGGCTTGCCCTTGCTCTGGCTCCGGCCAGCCCTCGCATTGGCTCTTGCCTGCTCTCGCCCTGGCTCTTGCCTGCTCTCGCTCTGGCTCTGTCTTGCCCTGGCTCCGGCCTGCTCTCGCTCTGGCTCTGGCCTGCCCTAGCCCTGGCTTCGGCCTACTCTCGCTCTGGCTCTTGCCTGCTCTCTCTCTGGCCTCGCGCTGTCTCCGGCCTCCTCTCGCCCTGGTTCCGGCCTGCCCTTGCCTTGTCTCTGGACTTCTCTCGCTCTGGCTCTGGCCTGCCCTTGCCTTGGCTCTGGCCTACTCTCGCTCTGGCCTGCCCTCGCCCTGGCTCTGGCCTGCTCTCGCTCTGGCCTGCTCTCTCTCTGGCCTGCTCTCGCTCTGGCGTGCCCTTGCTTTGGCTCCGGCCTGCTCTCGCTCTGACTCTGGCCTGCCCTCGCCCTGGCTCCGGCCTGTTCTGGATCTGTCTCTGGCCTGCCCTCGCCATGGCTCCGCCCTGCTCTCGCTCTGGCTCTGGCCTGCCCTCACCTTGGCTCTGGCCTGCCCTCACCTTGGCTCCGGCCTACTCTCGCCTTGGCTCCGGCCTGCTCTTGCTCTAGCTCCAGCCTGCCCTCGTCCTGGCTCCGGCCTGCTCTTGCTTTGGCTCTGGCCTGCCCTCGCCCTGGCTCCGGACTGCTCTTGCTCTGGCCTGCCCTCGTCTTGACTCCGGCCTGCTCTCGCTCTGGTTCTGGCCTGCCTTCGCCTTGGCTCCGGCCTGCCCTCGCTCTGGCTCAAGCCTGCTCTACCTCTGGCTGTGGCCTGCCCTTTCCTTGGCTCCGGACTGCTCTCGCTCTGGCTCTGGCCTGCTTTTGCTCTGGCTCTGGCCTGCCCTCGACTTGGTTCCGGCCTGCACTCGCTCTGGCTCTGGCCTGTCCTCTCTTTCCTCCGACCTGATCTCGCTCTGGCCTGCCCTCGCTTTGGCTCCGGCCTGCTCTCGCTCTGGCCTGCCCTCGTCTTGGCTCCGGACTGCTCTCGCTCTGGCTCTGGCCTGCCTTTGCCTTTGCTCCGGCTTGCTCTCGCTCTGGCTCTGGCCTGCTCTTTCTCTGGCTCTAGCCTGCCTTCGCCTTGGCTCCGGGTTGCTCTCTCTCTGGCTCTGGCCTGCTCTCGCTTTGGCTCTGGCCCTTGCCTGGGCTCCGGCCTGCTCTCGCTCTGGCCTGCTCTTGCTCTGGCCTACCCTGGCTCTGCCTCTGGCCTGCCCTCGCCTTGGCTGCGGCCTGCTCTCGCCTTGGCTCCAGCCTGCTCTCGCTCTAGCTCCGTCCTGCCCTCGCCCTGTCTCCACTATGCCAGAGCTCGGGCTCTGGCCTGCCCTCGCCTTGGCTACGTCCTGCTCTCTCCCTGGCTCTGAACTGCTCTCGCTCTGGCTTTGGCCTTCCCTCGCTCTGGCTCTGGCCTGCCCTTCCTTGCCTTGGCTCCGGACTGCTCTCGCTCTGGCCTGCTCTCGCTCTGGCCTTCCCTCGCCTTGGCTCTGGCCTGCTCATCCCCTGGCTCCGGCCTGCTCTTCCCCTGGCTCCGGCCTGCTCTTGCCCTGGCTCCGGCCTGCTCTTGCACTGGCTCCGGCCTGCTCTCGCTCTGGCTCTGGCCTGCCCTCGCCCTGGCTCCGGCCTGCCGTCGCTCTGCCTCTGGCCTGCCCTCGCCATGGCTCTGGCCTCCTCTCGCCCTGGCTCCAGCCTGCTCTCGCTCTGGCCTGCCCTTGCCTTGGCTCTGGCCTGCTCTGGCTCTGGCCTCGCCCTGGCTCCGGCCTGTTTTCGCCCTGGTTCCGGCCTGCCCTTGCCTTGACTCCGTCCGGCCTTCTCTCGCTCTGGCTCTGGCCAGCCCTTGCCTTGGCTCTGGCCCACTCTCGCTCTGGCCTGCCCTCGACCTGGCTCCGGTCTGCTCTCGTTCTGGCTCTGGCCTGCTCTCGCTCTGGCGTGCCCTCGCCTTGGCTCCAGCCTGCTACCGCTCTGACTCTGGCCTGCCCTCGCCCTGGCTCCGGCCTGCTTTGGATCTGGCTCTGGCCTGCCCTCGCCCTGGCTCCGGCCTGCCCTCGCCCTGGCTCCGGCTTGCTCTCGCCCTGGCTCCGGCCTACTCTCGCTCTGGCTCTGACCTGCTCTCGCTCTGGCTCTGACCTGCCCTCGCCTTGGCTCCGGCCTGCTCTCGCCTTGGCTCCGGCCTGCTCTTGCTTTGTCTCCGGCCTGCCCTCGCCTTGGCTCCAGCCTGCCCTCGCCCTGGCTCTTGCCTGCTCTCGCTCTGGCTCTGTCTTGCCCTGGCTCCGGCCTACTCTCGCTCTGGCTCTGACCTGCTCTCGCTCTGGCTCTGACCTGCCCTCGCCTTGGCTCCGGCCTGCTCTTGCTTTGTCTCCGGCCTGCCCTCGCCTTGGCTCCAGCCTGCTCTCGCCCTGGCTCCGGCCTGCCCTTGCTCTGGCTCCAGTCAGCCTTCACCTTGGCTTTGGCCTGCTCTCGCCCTGTCTCCGCCTGCTCTTGCTCTAGCTCTGACCTGCCCTCATCCTGGATCCGGCCTGCTCCTCGCCCTTGCTCTTGCTTGCTCTGGCTCTTGCCTGTTCTTTCCTTGTCTCCGGCCTGCTCTCGCACTGGCTCCGGCCTGCCCTCGTCCTGGCTCCGGCCTGCTCTCGCTCTGGCTCTGGCCTGCTATCTCTCTGGCTCCTGCCTGCCCTCGCCTTGGCTCCTGCCTGTTCTCGCCCTGGATACGACCTAGAGCCTTACCGGCCTGCTCTCGCTCTGGTTCCAGCCTGCCCTTACCTTGGCTCATGCCTGCTCTCTATCTGGCCTGCTCTTGCTCTTGCTCCGGCCTGCCCTTGCTCTGGCTCCGGCTTGCTCTCTCTCTGGCTCCGGCCTGCCCTCGCTCTAGCTCCGGCCTGCCCTCGCCCTGGCTCCGGCCTGCTCTCGCTCTGGCTCCGGCTTGCTCTCTCTCTGGCTCCGGCCTGCCCTCGCTCTAGCTCCGGCCTGCCCTCGCCCTGGCTCCGGCCTGCTCTCGCTCTGGCTCTGGCCTGCCCTCGCCCAGGCTCTGGCCTGCTCTGGCTCTGGCCTGCCCTCGCCCAGGCTCTGGCCTGCTCTGGCTCTGGCCTGCCCTCGCCCTGGTTCCGGCCTGCTCTGTCTCTTGCCTTCCCCCGCGCCGTCTCTGGTCTGCCCTCGCTCTAGCTCTGGCCTGCCCTCGCCCTTGCTCCGGCCTGCTCTCGCTCTGGCTCCGTCCTGCCCTCGCCCTGGCTCCGGCCTGCCCTCGCCCTGGCTCCGGCCTGCTCTCGCTCTGGCTCTGGCCTGCTCTCGCTCTGGCTCTGGCCTGCTCTCGCTCTGGCTCTGGCCTGCTCTCGCTCTGGCTCCGGCCTGCCCTCGCTCTGGCCTGCCCTCGCCCTGGTTCCGGCGTGCTCTCGCTCTGACTCTGGCCTGAACTCGCCCTGGTTCCGGCGTGCTCTCACTCTGGCTCTTGCCTGCCCTCGCCCTGGCTCCGGCCTGCTCTCGCTCTGGCTCTTGCCTACCCTCGCCTTGGCTCCGGCCTGCTCTTGCTCCGGCCTGCCCTCTCCCTGGCTCTTTCCTGCTCTCGCCTTGGGACCGGTCTGCCCTCTCCCTGGCTCCTGCCTGCTCTCGCTCTGGCTCCGGCCTGCTCTCGCTCTGGCCTGCTCTCGCTCTGGTTCTGGCCTCCTCTTGCCTCGGCTCCGGCCTGCTCTCGCTCTGGCTCTGGCCTGCCCTCTCCTTGGCTCCGGCCTGCTCTCGCTCTAGCTCGCGCCTGCCCTAGCCTTGTCTCTGGCCTACTCTCTCTCTGGCTCTGGCCTGCCCTCTCCTTGGCTTCGGCCTGCTCTGGCTCTGACTTTGATCTGCCCTCGCCTTTGCTCCGGCCTCCTCTCGCCCTGGCTACGGCCTGTTCTCGCTCTGGCTTCGGCCTGCCCTCGCCCTGGCTTCGGCCTGCCCTTGCTCTGGCTTCGGCCTGCCCTTGCTCTGGCTCTGGCCAGCCCTCGCCTTGGCTCCGGCCAGCTCCTGCTCTGGCTCCGGCCTGCCCTCGCCTTGCCTCCGGCCTGCCCTCGCCTTGGCTCCGGCCTGCTCTCGCCCTAGGTCCGCTCTGCCCTCGCCCTGGCTCCGGCCTGCCCTGTATCTGCCTCCGGCATGCCCTCGCTCTGGCTCCGGCCTGCCCTCGCCCTGGCTCCGGCCTGTTCTCGGTCTAGCTCTGGCCTGCCCTCGCCCTGGCTCCGGCCTGCTCTCACTCTGGCTCCGGGCTGCCCTCGCCTTGGCTCCGGCCTGCTCTCGCTCTGGCTCCGGCCTGCCCTCGCTCTGGCTCCGGCCTGCTGTCGCCCTGGCTCCGGCATTCTCTCGCTCTGGTTTCGGCCTGCCGTCGCCTTGGATCCGGCCTGCTCTCGCTCTGGCTCTGAACTGCTCTCCCTCTGGCTCTGGCCTGCCCTCGCCCTGGCTCCGGCCTGCTCTCTCTCTGGCTCTGGCCTGCCCTTGCCCTGGCTCTGGCCTACTCTCACTCTGGCTCTGGCCCCGCCCTTTCTCCTGCCTGCGCTCGCCCTGGTTCCGGCCTGCCCTTGCTTGGCTCTGGCCTTCTCTATCTCTGGCTCCGGCCTGCCCTTGCCTTGGCTCTGGCCTACCCTCGCCTTGACTCCGGCCTGCTCTCGCCTTGGCTCTGGCCTGCTCTCGCTCTGGCTACTGCCTGCCCTCTCTCTGACTCCGGCTTGCCCTTGCTCTGGCTCCGGCCAGCCCTCGCATTGGCTCTTGCCTGCTCTCGCCCTGGCTCTTGCCTGCTCTCGCTCTGGCTCTGTCTTGCCCTGGCTCCGGCCTGCTCTCGCTCTGGCTCTGGCCTGCCCTAGCCCTGGCTTCGGCCTACTCTCGCTCTGGCTCTTGCCTGCTCTCTCTCTGGCCTCGCGCTGTCTCCGGCCTCCTCTCACCCTGGTTCCGGCCTGCCCTTGCCTGGTCTCTGGACTTCTCTCGCTCTGGCCTGCCCTTGCCTTGGCTCTGGCCTACTCTCGCTCTGGCCTGCCCTCGCCCTGGCTCTGGCCTGCTCTCGCTCTGGCCTGCTCTCGCTCTGGCCTGCTCTCTCTCTGGCCTGCTCTCTCTCTGGCCTGCTCTCGCTCTGGCGTGCCCTTGCTTTGGCTCCGGCCTGCTCTCGCTCTGACTCTGGCCTGCCCTCGCCCTGGCTCCGGCCTGTTCTGGATCTGTCTCTGGCCTGCCCTCGCCATGGCTCCGGCCTGCTCTCGCTCTGGCTCTGGCCTGCCCTCACCTTGGCTCTGGCCTGCCCTCACCTTGGCTCCGGCCTACTCTCGCCTTGGCTCCGGCCTGCTCTTGCTCTGGCTCCAGCCTGCCCTCGTCCTGGCTCCGGCCTGCTCTTGCTTTGGCTCTGGCCTGCCCTCGCCCTGGCTCCGGACTGCTCTTGCTCTGGCCTGCCCTCGTCTTGACTCCGGCCTGCTCTCGCTCTGGTTCTGGCCTGCCTTCGCCTTGGCTCCGGCCTGCCCTCGCTCTGGCTCAAGCCTGCTCTACCTCTGGCTGTGGCCTGCCCTTTCCTTGGCTCCGGACTGCTCTCGCTCTGGCTCTGGCCTGCTTTTGCTCTGGCTCTGGCCTGCCCTCGACTTGGTTCCGGCCTGCACTCGCTCTGGCCTGTCCTCTCTTTCCTCCGACCTGATCTCGCTCTGGCCTGCCCTCGCTTTGGCTTCGGCCTGCTCTCGCTCTGGCCTGCCCTCGTCTTGGCTCCGGACTGCTCTCGCTCTGGCTCTGGCCTGCCTTTGCCTTTGCTCCGGCTTGCTCTCGCTCTGGCTCTGGCCTGCTCTTTCTCTGGCTCTAGCCTGCCTTCGCCTTGGCTCCGGGCTGCTCTCTCTCTGGCTCTGGCCTGCTCTCGCTTTGGCTCTGGCCCTTGCCTGGGCTCCGGCCTGCTCTCGCTCTGGCCTGCTCTTGCTCTGGCCTACCCTGGCTCTGCCTCTGGCCTGCCCTCGCCTTGGCTGCGGCCTGCTCTCGCCTTGGCTCCAGCCTGCTCTCGCTCTAGCTCCGTCCTGCCCTCGCCCTGTCTCCACTATGCCAGAGCTCGGGCTCTGGCCTGCCCTCGCCTTGGCTACGTCCTGCTCTCTCCCTGGCTCTGAACTGCTCTCGCTCTGGCTTTGGCCTTCCCTCGCTCTGGCTCTGGCCTGCCCTTCCTTGCCTTGGCTCCGGACTGCTCTCGCTCTGGCCTGCTCTCGCTCTGGCCTTCCCTCGCCTTGGCTCTGGCCTGCTCATCCCCTGGCTCCGGCCTGCTCTTCCCCTGGCTCCGGCCTGCTCTTGCCCTGGCTCCGGCCTGCTCTTGCCCTGGCTCCGGCCTGCTCTTGCACTGGCTCCGGCCTGCTCTCGCTCTGGCTCTGGCCTGCCCTCGCCCTGGCTCCGGCCTGCCGTCGCTCTGCCTCTGGCCTGCCCTCGCCATGGCTCTGGCCTCCTCTCGCCCTGGCTCCAGCCTGCTCTCGCTCTGGCCTGCCCTTGCCTTGGCTCTGGCCTGCTCTGGCTCTGGCCTCGCCCTGGCTCCGGCCTGTTTTCGCCCTGGTTCCGGCCTGCCCTTGCCTTGACTCCGTCCGGCCTTCTCTCGCTCTGGCTCTGGCCAGCCCTTGCCTTGGCTCTGGCCCACTCTCGCTCTGGCCTGCCCTCGACCTGGCTCCGGTCTGCTCTCGTTCTGGCTCTGGCCTGCTCTCGCTCTGGCGTGCCCTCGCCTTGGCTCCAGCCTGCTACCGCTCTGACTCTGGCCTGCCCTCGCCCTGGCTCCGGCCTGCTTTGGATCTGGCTCTGGCCTGCCCTCGCCCTGGCTCCGGCCTGCCCTCGCCCTGGCTCCGGCCTGCTCTCGCCCTGGCTCCGGCCTACTCTCGCTCTGGCTCTGACCTGCTCTCGCTCTGGCTCTGACCTGCCCTCGCCTTGGCTCCGGCCTGCTCTCGCCTTGGCTCCGGCCTGCTCTTGCTTTGTCTCCGGCCTGCCCTCGCCTTGGCTCCAGCCTGCCCTCGCCCTGGCTCTTGCCTGCTCTCGCTCTGGCTCTGTCTTGCCCTGGCTCCGGCCTGCTCTCGCCCTGGCTCCGGCCTACTCTCGCTCTGGCTCTGACCTGCTCTCGCTCTGGCTCTGACCTGCCCTCGCCTTGGCTCCGGCCTGCTCTCGCCTTGGCTCCGGCCTGCTCTTGCTTTGTCTCCGGCCTGCCCTCGCCTTGGCTCCAGCCTGCTCTCGCCCTGGCTCCGGCCTGCCCTTGCTCTGGCTCCAGTCAGCCTTCACCTTGGCTTTGGCCTGCTCTCGCCCTGTCTCCGCCTGCTCTTGCTCTAGCTCTGACCTGCCCTCATCCTGGATCCGGCCTGCTCCTCGCCCTTGCTCTTGCTTGCTCTGGCTCTTGCCTGTTCTTTGCTTGTCTCCGGCCTGCTCTCGCACTGGCTCCGGCCTGCCCTCGTCCTGGCTCCGGCCTGCTCTCGCTCTGGCTCTGGCCTGCTATCTCTCTGGCTCCTGCCTGCCCTCGCCTTGGCTCCTGCCTGTTCTCGCCCTGGATACGACCTAGAGCCTTACCGGCCTGCTCTCGCTCTCTCTATCTGGCCTGCTCTTGCTCCGGCCTGCCCTTGCTCTGGCTCCGGCTTGCTCTCTCTCTGGCTCCGGCCTGCCCTCGCTCTAGCTCCGGCCTGCCCTCGCCGTGGCTCCGGCCTGCTCTCGCTCTGGCTCCGGCTTGCTCTCTCTCTGGCTCCGGCCTGCCCTCGCTCTAGCTCCGGCCTGCCCTCGCCCTGGCTCCGGCCTGCTCTCGCTCTGGCTCTGGCCTGCCCTCGCCCAGGCTCTGGCCTGCCCTCGCCCAGGCTCTGGCCTGCTCTGGCTCTGGCCTGCCCTCGCCCTGGTTCCGGCCTGCTCTGTCTCTTGCCTTCCCCCGCGCCGTCTCTGGTCTGCCCTCGCTCTAGCTCTGGCCTGCCCTCGCCCTTGCTCCGGCCTGCTCTCGCTCTGGCTCCGTCCTGCCCTCGCCCTGGCTCCGGCCTGCCCTCGCCCTGGCTCCGGCCTGTTCTCGCTCTGGCTCCGGCCTGCTCTCGCTCTGGCTCCGGCCTGCTCTCGCTCTAGCTCCGGCCTGCTCTCGCTCTGGCTCTGGCCTGCTCTCGCTCTGGCTCCGGCCTGCCCTCGCTCTGGCCTGCCCTCGCCCTGGTTCCGGCGTGCTCTCGCTCTGACTCTGGCCTGAACTCGCCCTGGTTCCGGCGTGCTCTCACTCTGGCTCTTGCCTGCCCTCGCCCTGGCTCCGGCCTGCTCTCGCTCTGGCTCTTGCCTACCCTCGCCTTGGCTCCGGCCTGCTCTTGCTCCGGCCTGCCCTCGACTCGGCTCCGGCCTGCTCTCTCCCTGGCTCTTTCCTGCTCTCGCCTTGGGACCGGTCTGCCCTCTCCCTGGCTCCTGCCTGCTCTCGCTCTGGCTCCGGCCTGCTCTCGCTCTGGCCTGCTCTCGCTCTGGTTCTGGCCTCCTCTTGCCTCGGCTCCGGCCTGCTCTCGCTCTGGCCTGCCCTCTCCTTGGCTCCGGCCTGCTCTCGCTCTAGCTCGCGCCTGCCCTAGCCTTGTCTCTGGCCTACTCTCTCTCTGGCTCTGGCCTGCCCTCTCCTTGGCTCCGGCCTGCTCTGGCTCTGACTTTGATCTGCCCTCGCCTTTGCTCCGGCCTCCTCTCGCCCTGGCTACGGCCTGTTCTCGCTCTGGCTTCGGCCTGCCCTCGCCCTGCCCTTGCTCTGGCTTCGGCCTGCCCTTGCTCTGGCTCTGGCCAGCCCTCGCCTTGGCTCCGGCCAGCTCCTGCTCTGGCTCCGGCCTGCCCTCGCCTTGCCTCCGGCCTGCCCTCGCCTTGGCTCCGGCCTGCTCTCGCCCTAGGTCCGCTCTGCCCTCGCCCTGGCTCCGGCCTGCCCTGTATCTGCCTCCGGCATGCCCTCGCTCTGGCTCCGGCCTGCCCTCGCCCTGGCTCCGGCCTGTTCTCGGTCTAGCTCTGGCCTGCCCTCGCCCTGGCTCCGGCCTGCTCTCACTCTGGCTCCGGGCTGCCCTCGCCTTGGCTCCGGCCTGCTCTCGCTCTGGCTCCGGCCTGCCCTCGCTCTGGCTCCGGCCTGCTGTCGCCCTGGCTCCGGCATTCTCTCGCTCTGGTTTCGGCCTGCCGTCGCCTTGGATCCGGCCTGCTCTCGCTCTGGCTCTGAACTGCTCTCCCTCTGGCTCTGGCCTGCCGTCGCCCTGGCTCCGGCCTGCTCTCTCTCTGGCTCTGGCCTGCCCTTGCCCTGGCTCTGGCCTACTCTCACTCTGGCTCTGGCCCCGCCCTTTCTCCTGCCTGCGCTCGCCCTGGTTCCGGCCTGCCCTTGCTTGGCTCTGGCCTTCTCTATCTCTGGCTCCGGCCTGCCCTTGCCTTGGCTCTGGCCTACCCTCGCCTTGACTCCGGCCTGCTCTCGCCTTGGCTCTGGCCTGCTCTCGCTCTGGCTACTGCCTGCCCTCTCTCTGACTCCGGCTTGCCCTTGCTCTGGCTCCGGCCAGCCCTCGCATTGGCTCTTGCCTGCTCTCGCCCTGGCTCTTGCCTGCTCTCGCTCTGGCTCTGTCTTGCCCTGGCTCCGGCCTGCTCTCGCTCTGGCTCTGGCCTGCCCTAGCCCTGGCTTCGGCCTACTCTCGCTCTGGCTCTTGCCTGCTCTCTCTCTGGCCTCGCACTGTCTCCGGCCTCCTCTCGCCCTGGTTCCGGCCTGCCCTTGCCTTGTCTCTGGACTTCTCTCGCTCTGGCTCTGGCCTGCCCTTGCCTTGGCTCTGGCCTACTCTCGCTCTGGCCTGCCCTCGCCCTGGCTCTGGCCTGCTCTCGCTCTGGCCTGCTCTCTCTCTGGCCTGCTCTCGCTCTGGCGTGCCCTTGCTTTGGCTCCGGCCTGCTCTCGCTCTGACTCTGGCCTGCCCTCGCCCTGGCTCCGGCCTGTTCTGGATCTGTCTCTGGCCTGCCCTCGCCATGGCTCCGGCCTGCTCTCGCTCTGGCTCTGGCCTGCCCTCACCTTGGCTCTGGCCTGCCCTCACCTTGGCTCCGGCCTACTCTCGCCTTGGCTCCGGCCTGCTCTTGCTCTGGCTCCAGCCTGCCCTCGTCCTGGCTCCGGCCTGCTCTTGCTTTGGCTCTGGCCTGCCCTCGCCCTGGCTCCGGACTGCTCTTGCTCTGGCCTGCCCTCGTCTTGACTCCGGCCTGCTCTCGCTCTGGTTCTGGCCTGCCTTCGCCTTGGCTCCGGCCTGCCCTCGCTCTGGCTCAAGCCTGCTCTACCTCTGGCTGTGGCCTGCCCTTTCCTTGGCTCCGGACTGCTCTCGCTCTGGCTCTGGCCTGCTTTTGCTCTGGCTCTGGCCTGCCCTCGACTTGGTTCCGGCCTGCACTCGCTCTGGCTCTGGCCTGTCCTCTCTTTCCTCCGACCTGATCTCGCTCTGGCCTGCCCTCGCTTTGGCTCCGGCCTGCTCTCGCTCTGGCCTGCCCTCGTCTTGGCTCCGGACTGCTCTCGCTCTGGCTCTGGCCTGCCTTTGCCTTTGCTCCGGCTTGCTCTCGCTCTGGCTCTGGCCTGCTCTTTCTCTGGCTCTAGCCTGCCTTCGCCTTGGCTCCGGGCTGCTCTCTCTCTGGCTCTGGCCTGCTCTCGCTTTGGCTCTGGCCCTTGCCTGGGCTCCGGCCTGCTCTCGCTCTGGCCTGCTCTTGCTCTGGCCTACCCTGGCTCTGCCTCTGGCCTGCCCTCGCCTTGGCTGCGGCCTGCTCTCGCCTTGGCTCCAGCCTGCTCTCGCTCTAGCTCCGTCCTGCCCTCGCCCTGTCTCCACTATGCCAGAGCTCGGGCTCTGGCCTGCCCTCGCCTTGGCTACGTCCTGCTCTCTCCCTGGCTCTGAACTGCTCTCGCTCTGGCTTTGGCCTTCCCTCGCTCTGGCTCTGGCCTGCCCTTCCTTGCCTTGGCTCCGGACTGCTCTCGCTCTGGCCTGCTCTCGCTCTGGCCTTCCCTCGCCTTGGCTCTGGCCTGCTCTTGCCCTGGCTCCGGCCTGCTCTTGCCCTGGCTCCGGCCTGCTCTTGCCCTGGCTCCGGCCTGCTCTTGCCCTGGCTCCGGCCTGCTCTCGCTCTGGCTCTGGCCTGCCCTCGCCCTGGCTCCGGCCTGCCGTCGCTCTGCCTCTGGCCTGCCCTCGCCATGGCTCTGGCCTCCTCTCGCCCTGGCTCCAGCCTGCTCTCGCTCTGGCCTGCCCTTGCCTTGGCTCTGGCCTGCTCTGGTTCTGGCCTCGCCCTGGCTCCGGCCTGTTTTCGCCCTGGTTCCGGCCTGCCCTTGCCTTGACTCCGTCCGGCCTTCTCGCTCTGGCTCTGGCCAGCCCTTGCCTTGGCTCTGGCCCACTCTCGCTCTGGCCTGCCCTCGACCTGGCTCCGGTCTGCTCTCGTTCTGGCTCTGGCCTGCTCTCGCTCTGGCGTGCCCTCGCCTTGGCTCCAGCCTGCTACCGCTCTGACTCTGGCCTGCCCTCGCCCTGGCTCCGGCCTGCTTTGGATCTGGCTCTGGCCTGCCCTCGCCCTGGCTCCGGCCTGCCCTCGCCCTGGCTCTGGCCTGCTCTCGCCCTGGCTCCGGCCTACTCTCGCTCTGGCTCTGACCTGCTCTCGCTCTGGCTCTGACCTGCCCTCTCCTTGGCTCCGGCCTGCTCTCGCCTTGGCTCCGGCCTGCTCTTGCTTTGTCTCCGGCCTGCCCTCGCCTTGGCTCCAGCCTGCCCTCGCCCTGGCTCTTGCCTGCTCTCGCTCTGGCTCTGTCTTGCCCTGGCTCCGTCTTGCCCTGGCTCCGGCCTGCTCTCGCCCTGGCTCCGGCCTGCTCTCGCTCTGGCTCTGACCTGCTCTCGCTCTGGCTCTGACCTGCCCTCGCCTTGGCTCCGGCCTGCTCTCGCCTTGGCTCCGGCCTGCTCTTGCTTTGTCTCCGGCCTGCCCTCGCCTTGGCTCCAGCCTGCTCTCGCCCTGGCTCCGGCCTGCCCTTGCTCTGGCTCCAGTCAGCCTTCACCTTGGCTTTGGCCTGCTCTCGCCCTGTCTCCGCCTGCTCTTGCTCTAGCTCTGACCTGCCCTCATCCTGGATCCGGCCTGCTCCTCGCCCTTGCTCTTGCTTGCTCTGGCTCTTGCCTGTTCTTTCCTTGTCTCCGGCCTGCTCTCGCACTGGCTCCTGCCTGCCCTCGTCCTGGCTCCGGCCTGCTCTCGCTCTGGCTCTGGCCTGCTATCTCTCTGGCTCCTGCCTGCCCTCGCCTTGGCTCCTGCCTGTTCTCGCCCTGGATACGACCTAGAGCCTTACCGGCCTGCTCTCGCTCTCTCTATCTGGCCTGCTCTTGCTCTTGCTCCGGCCTGCCCTTGCTCTGGCTCCGGCTTGCTCTCTCTCTGGCTCCGGCCTGCCCTCGCTCTAGCTCCGGCCTGCCCTCGCTCTGGCTCCGGCCTGCCCTCGCCCTGGCTCCGGCCTGCTCTCGCTCTGGCTCCGGCTTGCTCTCTCTCTGGCTCCGGCCTGCCCTCGCTCTAGCTCCGGCCTGCCCTCGCCCTGGCTCCGGCCTGCTCTCGCTCTGGCTCTGGCCTGCCCTCGCCCTGGCTCTGGCCTGCCCTCGCCCAGGCTCTGGCCTGCTCTGGCTCTGGCCTGCCCTCGCCCTGGTTCCGGCCTGCTCTGTCTCTTGCCTTCCCCCGCGCCGTCTCTGGTCTGCCCTCGCTCTAGCTCTGGCCTGCCCTCGCCCTTGCTCCGGCCTGCTCTCGCTCTGGCTCCGTCCTGCCCTCGCCCTGGCTCCGGCCTGCCCTCGCCCTGGCTCCGGCCTGCTCTCGCTCTGGCTCCGGCCTGCTCTCGCTCTGGCTCCGGCCTGCTCTCGCTCTGGCTCTGGCCTGCTCTCGCTCTGGCTCCGGCCTGCCCTCGCTCTGGCCTGCCCTCGCCCTGGTTCCGGCGTGCTCTCGCTCTGACTCTGGCCTGAACTCGCCCTGGTTCCGGCGTGCTCTCACTCTGGCTCTTGCCTGCCCTCGCCCTGGCTCCGGCCTGCTCTCGCTCTGGCTCTTGCCTACCCTCGCCTTGGCTCCGGCCTGCTCTTGCTCCGGCCTGCCCTCGACTCGGCTCCGGCCTGCTCTCTCCCTGGCTCTTTCCTGCTCTCGCCTTGGGACCGGTCTGCCCTCTCCCTGGCTCCTGCCTGCTCTCGCTCTGGCTCCGGCCTGCTCTCGCTCTGGCCTGCTCTCGCTCTGGTTCTGGCCTCCTCTTGCCTCGGCTCCGGCCTGCTCTCGCTCTGGCTCTGGCCTGCCCTCTCCTTGGCTCCGGCCTGCTCTCGCTCTAGCTCGCGCCTGCCCTAGCCTTGTCTCTGGCCTACTCTCTCTCTGGCTCTGGCCTGCCCTCTCCTTGGCTCCGGCCTGCTCTGGCTCTGACTTTGATCTGCCCTCGCCTTTGCTCCGGCCTCCTCTCGCCCTGGCTACGGCCTGTTCTCGCTCTGGCTTCGGCCTGCCCTCGCCCTGCCCTTGCTCTGGCTTCGGCCTGCCCTTGCTCTGGCTCTGGCCAGCCCTCGCCTTGGCTCCGGCCAGCTCCTGCTCTGGCTCCGGCCTGCCCTCGCCTTGCCTCCGGCCTGCCCTCGCCTTGGCTCCGGCCTGCTCTCGCCCTAGGTCCGCTCTGCCCTCGCCCTGGCTCCGGCCTGCCCTGTATCTGCCTCCGGCATGCCCTCGCTCTGGCTCCGGCCTGCCCTCGCCCTGGCTCCGGCCTGTTCTCGGTCTAGCTCTGGCCTGCCCTCGCCCTGGCTCCGGCCTGCTCTCACTCTGGCTCCGGGCTGCCCTCGCCTTGGCTCCGGCCTGCTCTCGCTCTGGCTCCGGCCTGCCCTCGCTCTGGCTCCGGCCTGCTGTCGCCCTGGCTCCGGCCTGCTGTCGCCCTGGCTCCGGCATTCTCTCGCTCTGGTTTCGGCCTGCCGTCGCTTTGGATCCGGCCTGCTCTCGCTCTGGCTCTGAACTGCTCTCCCTCTGGCTCTGGCCTGCCCTCGCCCTGGCTCCGGCCTGCTCTCTCTCTGGCTCTGGCCTGCCCTTGCCCTGGCTCTGGCCTACTCTCACTCTGGCTCTGGCCCCGCCCTTTCTCCTGCCTGCGCTCGCCCTGGTTCCGGCCTGCCCTTGCTTGGCTCTGGCCTTCTCTATCTCTGGCTCCGGCCTGCCCTTGCCTTGGCTCTGGCCTACCCTCGCCTTGACTCCGGCCTGCTCTCGCCTTGGCTCTGGCCTGCTCTCGCTCTGGCTACTGCCTGCCCTCTCTCTGACTCCGGCTTGCCCTTGCTCTGGCTCCGGCCAGCCCTCGCATTGGCTCTTGCCTGCTCTCGCCCTGGCTCTTGCCTGCTCTCGCTCTGGCTCTGTCTTGCCCTGGCTCCGGCCTGCTCTCGCTCTGGCTCTGGCCTGCCCTAGCCCTGGCTTCGGCCTACTCTCGCTCTGGCTCTTGCCTGCTCTCTCTCTGGCCTCGCGCTGTCTCCGGCCTCCTCTCGCCCTGGTTCCGGCCTGCCCTTGCCTTGTCTCTGGACTTCTCTCGCTCTGGCTCTGGCCTGCCCTTGCCTTGGCTCTGGCCTACTCTCGCTCTGGCCTGCCCTCGCCCTGGCTCTGGCCTGCTCTCGCTCTGGCCTGCTCTCTCTCTGGCCTGCTCTCGCTCTGGCGTGCCCTTGCTTTGGCTCCGGCCTGCTCTCGCTCTGACTCTGGCCTGCCCTCGCCCTGGCTCCGGCCTGTTCTGGATCTGTCTCTGGCCTGCCCTCGCCATGGCTCCGGCCTGCTCTCGCTCTGGCTCTGGCCTGCCCTCACCTTGGCTCTGGCCTGCCCTCACCTTGGCTCCGGCCTACTCTCGCCTTGGCTCCGGCCTGCTCTTGCTCTGGCTCCAGCCTGCCCTCGTCCTGGCTCCGGCCTGCTCTTGCTTTGGCTCTGGCCTGCCCTCGCCCTGGCTCCGGACTGCTCTTGCTCTGGCCTGCCCTCGTCTTGACTCCGGCCTGCTCTCGCTCTGGTTCTGGCCTGCCTTCGCCTTGGCTCCGGCCTGCCCTCGCTCTGGCTCAAGCCTGCTCTACCTCTGGCTGTGGCCTGCCCTTTCCTTGGCTCCGGACTGCTCTCGCTCTGGCTCTGGCCTGCTTTTGCTCTGGCTCTGGCCTGCCCTCGACTTGGTTCCGGCCTGCACTCGCTCTGGCTCTGGCCTGTCCTCTCTTTCCTCCGACCTGATCTCGCTCTGGCCTGCCCTCGCTTTGGCTCCGGCCTGCTCTCGCTCTGGCCTGCCCTCGTCTTGGCTCCGGACTGCTCTCGCTCTGGCTCTGGCCTGCCTTTGCCTTTGCTCCGGCTTGCTCTCGCTCTGGCTCTGGCCTGCTCTTTCTCTGGCTCTAGCCTGCCTTCGCCTTGGCTCCGGGCTGCTCTCTCTCTGGCTCTGGCCTGCTCTCGCTTTGGCTCTGGCCCTTGCCTGGGCTCCGGCCTGCTCTCGCTCTGGCCTGCTCTTGCTCTGGCCTTCCCTGGCTCTGCCTCTGGCCTGCCCTCGCCTTGGCTGCGGCCTGCTCTCGCCTTGGCTCCAGCCTGCTCTCGCTCTAGCTCCGTCCTGCCCTCGCCCTGTCTCCACTATGCCAGAGCTCGGGCTCTGGCCTGCCCTCGCCTTGGCTACGTCCTGCTCTCTCCCTGGCTCTGAACTGCTCTTGCTCTGGCTTTGGCCTTCCCTCGCTCTGGCTCTGGCCTGCCCTTCCTTGCCTTGGCTCCGGACTGCTCTCGCTCTGGCCTGCTCTCGCTCTGGCCTTCCCTCGCCTTGGCTCCGGCCTGCTCATCCCCTGGCTCCGGCCTGCTCTTCCCCTGGCTCCGGCCTGCTCTTGCCCTGGCTCCGGCCTGCTCTTGCCCTGGCTCCGTCCGGCCTGCTCTTGCCCTGGCTCCGGCCTGCTCTCGCTCTGGCTCTGGCCTGCCCTCGCCCTGGCTCCGGCCTGCCGTCGCTCTGCCTCTGGCCTGCCCTCGCCATGGCTCTGGCCTCCTCTCGCCCTGGCTCCAGCCTGCTCTCGCTCTGGCCTGCCCTTGCCTTGGCTCTGGCCTGCTCTGGCTCTGGCCTCGCCCTGGCTCCGGCCTGTTTTCGCCCTGGTTCCGGCCTGCCCTTGCCTTGACTCCGTCCGGCCTTCTCTCGCTCTGGCTCTGGCCAGCCCTTGCCTTGGCTCTGGCCCACTCTCGCTCTGGCCTGCCCTCGACCTGGCTCCGGTCTGCTCTCGTTCTGGCTCTGGCCTGCTCTCGCTCTGGCGTGCCCTCGCCTTGGCTCCAGCCTGCTACCGCTCTGACTCTGGCCTGCCCTCGCCCTGGCTCCGGCCTGCTTTGGATCTGGCTCTGGCCTGCCCTCGCCCTGGCTCCGGCCTGCCCTCGCCCTGGCTCCGGCCTGCTCTCGCCCTGGCTCCGGCCTGCTCTCGCCCTGGCTCCGGCCTACTTTCGCTCTGGCTCTGACCTGCTCTCGCTCTGGCTCCGGCCTGCTCTCGCCTTGGCTCCGGCCTGCTCTCGCCTTGGCTCCGGCCTGCTCTTGCTTTGTCTCCGGCCTGCTCTCGCTCTGGCCTGCCCTAGCCCTGGCTTCGGCCTACTCTCGCTCTGGCTCTTGCCTGCTCTCTCTCTGGCCTCGCGCTGTCTCCGGCCTCCTCTCGCCCTGGTTCCGGCCTGCCCTTGCCTTGTCTCTGGACTTCTCTCGCTCTGGCTCTGGCCTGCCCTTGCCTTGGCTCTGGCCTACTCTCGCTCTGGCCTGCCCTCGCCCTGGCTCTGGCCTGCTCTCGCTCTGGCCTGCTCTCTCTCTGGCCTGCTCTCGCTCTGGCGTGCCCTTGCTTTGGCTCCGGCCTGCTCTCGCTCTGACTCTGGCCTGCCCTCGCCCTGGCTCCGGCCTGTTCTGGATCTGTCTCTGGCCTGCCCTCGCCATGGCTCCGGCCTGCTCTCGCTCTGGCTCTGGCCTGCCCTCACCTTGGCTCTGGCCTGCCCTCACCTTGGCTCCGGCCTACTCTCGCCTTGGCTCCGGCCTGCTCTTGCTCTGGCTCCAGCCTGCCCTCGTCCTGGCTCCGGCCTGCTCTTGCTTTGGCTCTGGCCTGCCCTCGCCCTGGCTCCGGACTGCTCTTGCTCTGGCCTGCCCTCGTCTTGACTCCGGCCTGCTCTCGCTCTGGTTCTGGCCTGCCTTCGCCTTGGCTCCGGCCTGCCCTCGCTCTGGCTCAAGCCTGCTCTACCTCTGGCTGTGGCCTGCCCTTTCCTTGGCTCCGGACTGCTCTCGCTCTGGCTCTGGCCTGCTTTTGCTCTGGCTCTGGCCTGCCCTCGACTTGGTTCCGGCCTGCACTCGCTCTGGCTCTGGCCTGTCCTCTCTTTCCTCCGACCTGATCTCGCTCTGGCCTGCCCTCGTCTTGGCTCCGGACTGCTCTCGCTCTGGCTCTGGCCTGCCTTTGCCTTTGCTCCGGCTTGCTCTCGCTCTGGCTCTGGCCTGCTCTTTCTCTGGCTCTAGCCTGCCTTCGCCTTGGCTCCGGGCTGCTCTCTCTCTGGCTCTGGCCTGCTCTCGCTTTGGCTCTGGCCCTTGCCTGGGCTCCGGCCTGCTCTCGCTCTGGCCTGCTCTTGCTCTGGCCTACCCTGGCTCTGCCTCTGGCCTGCCCTCGCCTTGGCTGCGGCCTGCTCTCGCCTTGGCTCCAGCCTGCTCTCGCTCTAGCTCCGTCCTGCCCTCGCCCTGTCTCCACTATGCCAGAGCTCGGGCTCTGGCCTGCCCTCGCCTTGGCTACGTCCTGCTCTCTCCCTGGCTCTGAACTGCTCTCGCTCTGGCTTTGGCCTTCCCTCGCTCTGGCTCTGGCCTGCCCTTCCTTGCCTTGGCTCCGGACTGCTCTCGCTCTGGCCTGCTCTCGCTCTGGCCTTCCCTCGCCTTGGCTCTGGCCTGCTCATCCCCTGGCTCCGGCCTGCTCTTCCCCTGGCTCCGGCCTGCTCTTGCCCTGGCTCCGGCCTGCTCTTGCCCTGGCTCCGTCCGGCCTGCTCTTGCCCTGGCTCCGGCCTGCTCTCGCTCTGGCTCTGGCCTGCCCTCGCCCTGGCTCCGGCCTGCCGTCGCTCTGCCTCTGGCCTGCCCTCGCCATGGCTCTGGCCTCCTCTCGCCCTGGCTCCAGCCTGCTCTCGCTCTGGCCTGCCCTTGCCTTGGCTCTGGCCTGCTCTGGCTCTGGCCTCGCCCTGGCTCCGGCCTGTTTTCGCCCTGGTTCCGACCTGCCCTTGCCTTGACTCCGTCCGGCCTTCTCTCGCTCTGGCTCTGGCCAGCCCTTGCCTTGGCTCTGGCCCACTCTCGCTCTGGCCTGCCCTCGACCTGGCTCCGGTCTGCTCTCGTTCTGGCTCTGGCCTGCTCTCGCTCTGGCGTGCCCTCGCCTTGGCTCCAGCCTGCTACCGCTCTGACTCTGGCCTGCCCTCGCCCTGGCTCCGGCCTGCTTTGGATCTGGCTCTGGCCTGCCCTCGCCCTGGCTCCGGCCTGCCCTCGCCCTGGCTCCGGCCTGCTCTCGCCCTGGCTCCGGCCTACTCTCGCTCTGGCTCTGACCTGCTCTCGCTCTGGCTCTGACCTGCCCTCGCCTTGGCTCCGGCCTGCTCTCGCCTTGGCTCCGGCCTGCTCTTGCTTTGTCTCCGGCCTGCTCTCGCTCTGGCTCTGGCCTGCCCTAGCCCTGGCTTCGGCCTACTCTCGCTCTGGCTCTTGCCTGCTCTCTCTCTGGCCTCGCGCTGTCTCCGGCCTCCTCTCGCCCTGGTTCCGGCCTGCCCTTGCCTTGTCTCTGGACTTCTCTCGCTCTGGCTCTGGCCTGCCCTTGCCTTGGCTCTGGCCTACTCTCGCTCTGGCCTGCCCTCGCCCTGGCTCTGGCCTGCTCTCGCTCTGGCCTGCTCTCTCTCTGGCCTGCTCTCGCTCTGGCGTGCCCTTGCTTTGGCTCCGGCCTGCTCTCGCTCTGACTCTGGCCTGCCCTCGCCCTGGCTCCGGCCTGTTCTGGATCTGTCTCTGGCCTGCCCTCGCCATGGCTCCGGCCTGCTCTCGCTCTGGCTCTGGCCTGCCCTCACCTTGGCTCTGGCCTGCCCTCACCTTGGCTCCGGCCTACTCTCGCCTTGGCTCCGGCCTGCTCTTGCTCTGGCTCCAGCCTGCCCTCGTCCTGGCTCCGGCCTGCTCTTGCTTTGGCTCTGGCCTGCCCTCGCCCTGGCTCCGGACTGCTCTTGCTCTGGCCTGCCCTCGTCTTGACTCCGGCCTGCTCTCGCTCTGGTTCTGGCCTGCCTTCGCCTTGGCTCCGGCCTGCCCTCGCTCTGGCTCAAGCCTGCTCTACCTCTGGCTGTGGCCTGCCCTTTCCTTGGCTCCGGACTGCTCTCGCTCTGGCTCTGGCCTGCTTTTGCTCTGGCTCTGGCCTGCCCTCGACTTGGTTCCGGCCTGCACTCGCTCTGGCTCTGGCCTGTCCTCTCTTTCCTCCGACCTGATCTCGCTCTGGCCTGCCCTCGCTTTGGCTCCGGCCTGCTCTCGCTCTGGCCTGCCCTCGTCTTGGCTCCGGACTGCTCTCGCTCTGGCTCTGGCCTGCCTTTGCCTTTGCTCCGGCTTGCTCTCGCTCTGGCCTGCTCTTTCTCTGGCTCTAGCCTGCCTTCGCCTTGGCTCCGGGCTGCTCTCTCTCTGGCTCTGGCCTGCTCTCGCTTTGGCTCTGGCCCTTGCCTGGGCTCCGGCCTGCTCTCGCTCTGGCCTGCTCTTGCTCTGGCCTACCCTGGCTCTGCCTCTGGCCTGCCCTCGCCTTGGCTGCGGCCTGCTCTCGCCTTGGCTCCAGCCTGCTCTCGCTCTAGCTCCGTCCTGCCCTCGCCCTGTCTCCACTATGCCAGAGCTCGGGCTCTGGCCTGCCCTCGCCTTGGCTACGTCCTGCTCTCTCCCTGGCTCTGAACTGCTCTCGCTCTGGCTTTGGCCTTCCCTCGCTCTGGCTCTGGCCTGCCCTTCCTTGCCTTGGCTCCGGACTGCTCTCGCTCTGGCCTGCTCTCGCTCTGGCCTTCCCTCGCCTTGGCTCTGGCCTGCTCATCCCCTGGCTCCGGCCTGCTCTTCCCCTGGCTCCGGCCTGCTCTTGCCCTGGCTCCGGCCTGCTCTTGCCCTGGCTCCGGTCTGCTCTTGCCCTGGCTCCGGCCTGCTCTCGCTCTGGCTCTGGCCTGCCCTCGCCCTGGCTCCGGCCTGCCGTCGCTCTGCCTCTGGCCTGCCCTCGCCATGGCTCTGGCCTCCTCTCGCCCTGGCTCCAGCCTGCTCTCGCTCTGGCCTGCCCTTGCCTTGGCTCTGGCCTGCTCTGGCTCTGGCCTCGCCCTGGCTCCGGCCTGTTTTCGCCCTGGTTCCGGCCTGCCCTTGCCTTGACTCCGTCCGGCCTTCTCTCGCTCTGGCTCTGGCCAGCCCTTGCCTTGGCTCTGGCCCACTCTCGCTCTGGCCTGCCCTCGACCTGGCTCCGGTCTGCTCTCGTTCTGGCTCTGGCCTGCTCTCGCTCTGGCGTGCCCTCGCCTTGGCTCCAGCCTGCTACCGCTCTGACTCTGGCCTGCCCTCGCCCTGGCTCCGGCCTGCTTTGGATCTGGCTCTGGCCTGCCCTCGCCCTGGCTCCGGCCTGCCCTCGCCCTGGCTCCGGCCTGCTCTCGCCCTGGCTCCGGCCTACTCTCGCTCTGGCTCTGACCTGCTCTCGCTCTGGCTCTGACCTGCCCTCGCCTTGGCTCCGGCCTGCTCTCGCCTTGGCTCCGGCCTGCTCTTGCTTTGTCTCCGGCCTGCCCTCGCCTTGGCTCCAGCCTGCCCTCGCCCTGGCTCTTGCCTGCTCTCGCTCTGGCTCTGTCTTGCCCTGGCTCCGGCCTGCTCTCGCCCTGGCTCCGGCCTACTCTCGCTCTGGCTCTGACCTGCTCTCGCTCTGGCTCTGACCTGCCCTCGCCTTGGCTCCGGCCTGCTCTCGCCTTGGCTCCGGCCTGCTTTTGCTTTGTCTCCGGCCTGCCCTCGCCTTGGCTCCAGCCTGCTCTCGCCCTGGCTCCGGCCTGCCCTTGCTCTGGCTCCAGTCAGCCTTCACCTTGGCTTTGGCCTGCTCTCGCCCTGTCTCCGCCTGCTCTTGCTCTAGCTCTGACCTGCCCTCATCCTGGATCCGGCCTGCTCCTCGCCCTTGCTCTTGCTTGCTCTGGCTCTTGCCTGTTCTTTCCTTGTCTCCGGCCTGCTCTCGCACTGGCTCCGGCCTGCCCTCGTCCTGGCTCCGGCCTGCTCTCGCTCTGGCTCTGGCCTGCTATCTCTCTGGCTCCTGCCTGCCCTCGCCTTGGCTCCTGCCTGTTCTCGCCCTGGATACGACCTAGAGCCTTACCGGCCTGCTCTCGCTCTGGTTCCAGCCTGCCCTTACCTTGGCTCATGCCTGCTCTCTATCTGGCCTGCTCTTGCTCCGGCCTGCCCTTGCTCTGGCTCCGGCCTGCCCTCGCTCTGGCCTGCCTTCGCCTTAGCTCCAGTGTGCTATCGCTCTGGCTCCAGCCTGCCCTCGCCCTGGCTCCGGCCTGCTCTGGCTCTGGCCTGCCCTCGCCCTGGCTCCGGCCGGCCGTCGCTCTGCCTCTGGCCTGCCCTCGCCATGGCTCCGGCCTCCTCTCGCCCTGGCTCCAGCCTGCTCTCGCTCTGGCCTGCCCTTGCCTTGGCTCCGGCCTGCTCTCGCCCTGTCTCTTGCTTGCTCTCGCTCTGGCTCTGGCCTGTCATCTCCTTGGCTCCGGCCTGCTCTCGCACTGGCTCCGGCCTGCCCTCTTCCTGGCTCCGGCCTGCTCTCGCTCTGTCCTGCTCTCGCCCTGGGTCTGGCCTACTCTCGCCTTGGCTCCGTCCGGCCTGCTCTCGCCTTGGCTCCGGCCTATCTCTCTGGCTCCGGCCTTGGCTCCTACCTGTTCTTGCCCTGGTTCCGGCCTGCATTCTCCTTGGCTCCGGCCTGCTCTCTCTCTCGTTCCGGCCTGCCCTTGCTGTGGCTCATGCCTGCTCTATATCTGGTCTGACCTCAACTTGGCTCTGTCCTGCTCTAGCTCTGGCTCTGGCCTGCCCTCGCTCTGACTCCGGCCTACTCGCTCCGGCCTGCCCCCTTGCCTTGGCTGTGGCCTACCCTCGCCTTGACTCCGGCCTGCTCTTGCCTTGCCTTGCCTTGCCTCCGGCCTGCTCTCGCTCTGGCTACGGCCTGCCCTCGCCCTGGCTCCGGCCTGCTCTCTCTCTGGCTCTGGCCTGCCCATGCCTTGGCTCCGGCCTGCTATCTCTCTGGCTCTGGCCTGCCCTTGACTTAGCTCCGGCCTGCTCTCGCTCAGAGCTGGCCTGCCCTGGCTCTGGCTCCGGCCAGCTCTTGCATTGGCTCCGGCCTGCTCTCGCCCTGCCTCCGACCTTCTCTGGCTCTGGCCTGCCCTCGCCCTGGCTCCGGCCTGCTCTCTCTCTGGCTCTGGCCTGCCCATGCCTTGGCTCCGGCCTGCTATCTCTCTGGCTCTGGCCTGCCCTTGACTTAGCTCCGGCCTGCTCTCGCTCTGACTCTGACCTGCCCTCGCCCTGGCTCTGGCCTACCCTCACCTTGGCCGGCCTGCTCTCGCCTTGGCTCCAGCCTGCTCTCGCCTTGGCTCCGGCCTGCTCTTGCTTTGGCTCCGGCCTGCCCTCGCCTTGGCTCCGGCCTGCCCTCGCCCTGGCTCCGGCCTGCCCTTGCTCTGGCTCCAGTCAGCCTTCACCTTGGCTTTGGCCTGCTCTCGCCCTGTCTCCGCCTGCTCTTGCTCTAGCTCTGGCCTGCCCTCATCCTGGATCCGGCCTGCTCCTCGCCCTTGCTCTTGCTTGCTCTGGCTCTTGCCTGTTCTTTCCTTGTCTCCGGCCTGCTCTCGCACTGGCTCCGGCCTGCCCTCGTCCTGGCTCCGGCCTGCTCTCGCTCTGACTCTGGCCTGCTATCTCTCTGGCTCCTGCCTGCCCTCGCCTTGGCTCCTGCCCGTTCTCGCCCTGGATACGACCTAGAGCCTTACCGGCCTGCTCTCGCTCTGGTTCCAGCCTGCCCTTACCTTGGCTCATGCCTGCTCTCTATCTGGCCTGCCCTCAACTTGACTCCGGCCTGCTCTTGCTCTGGCTCCGGCCTGCCCTCGCTCTGGCCTGCCCTCGCCTTGGCTCCAGTGTGCTATCGCTCTGGCTCCAGCCTGCCCTCGCCCTAGCTCCGTCCTGCTCTGGCTCTGGCCTGCCCTCGCCCTGGCTCCGGCCTGCCGTCGCTCTGCCTCTGGCCTGCCCTCGCCATGGCTCCGGCCTCCTCTCGCCCTGGCTCCAGCCTGCTCTTGCTCTGGCCTCCCCTTGCCTTGGCTCCGGCCTGCTCTCGCCCTGTCTCTTGCTTGCTCTCGCTCTGGCTCTGGCCTGTCCTCTCCTTGGCTCCGGCCTGCTCTCGCACTGGCTCCGGCCTACCCTCGTCCTGGCTCCGGCCTGCTCTCGCCTTGGCTCCGGCCGGCCTGCTCTCGCCTTGGCTCCGGCCGGCCTGCTCTCGCCTTGGCTCCGGCCTGCCTGCTCTCGCCTTGGCTCCGGCCTATCTCTCTGGCTCCGGCCTGCCGTCGCCTTGGCTCCTACCTGTTCTTGCCCTGGTTCCGGCCTGCATTCTCCTTGGCTCCGGCCTGCTCTCTCTCTGGTTCCGGCCTGCCCTTGCTGTGGCTCATGCCTGCTCTATATCTGGTCTGACCTCAACTTGGCTCTTCTAGCTCTGGCTCTGGCCTGCCCTCGCTCTGGCTCCGGCCTACTCTCGCTCCGGCCTGCCCCCTTGCCTTGGCTGTGGCCTACCCTTGCCTTGACTCCGGCCTGCTCTCGCCTTGCCTCCGGCCTGCTCTCGCTCTGGCTACGGCCTGCCCTTGCTCTGGCTCCGGCCAGCTCTCGCATTGGCTCCGGCCTGCTCTCGCCCTGCCTCCGACCTTCTCTGGCTCTGGCCTGCCCTCGCCCTGGCTCCGGCCTGCTCTCTCTCTGGCTCTGGCCTGCCCCCATGCCTTGGCTCCGGCCTGCTATCTCTCTGGCTCTGGCCTGCCTTTGACTTAGCTCCGGCCTGCTCTCGCTCTGACTCTGACCTGCCCTCGCCCTGGCTCTGGCCTACCCTCACCTTGGCCGGCCTGCTCTCACTCTCGCTCTGGCTCCTGCCTGCCCTCGCTCTGGCTCCTGCCTGCCCTCGCCTTGACTCCGGCCTGCCCTTGCTCTGGCTCCGGCCAGCCCTCGCATTGGCTCTTGCCTGCTCTCGCCATAGCTCCGACCTGCTGTCTCTCTGGCTCTGGCCTGCCCTTGCCTTGGCTCTGGCCTGCCCTTGCCTTGGCTCTGGCCTGCTCTCGCTCTGGCTCTGTCCTGCCCTTGCCTTGGCTCCGGCCTGCTCTTGCCCTGGCTCCGGCATGCTCTCGCTCTGGCTCTGGCCTGCCCTCGCACTGGCTCTGGCCTGCTCTCTCTCTAGCTCTGGCCTGCCCTTGCCCTGTCTCCGGCCTGCTCTCGCTCTGGCCTGCCCTCGCACTGGCTCTGGCCTGCTCTCTCTCTGGCTCTGGCCTGCCCTTGCCCTGTCTCCGGCCTGCTCTCGCTCTGGCTCTGGCCTGCTCTCTCTCTGGTCTCGCCCTGTCTCCGGCCTCCTCTCGCCCTGGTTCCGGCCTGCCCTTGCCTTGGCTTGGGCCTTCTCTCGCTCTGGCTCTCGCCTGCCCTTGCCTTGGCTCTGGCCTACGAGATCTCGCTCTGGCTCTCGCCTGCCCTCGCCCTGGCCCGGCCTGCTCTCGCTCTGGCCTGCTCTCGCTCTGGCGTGCCCTCACTTTGGCTCCGGCCTGCTCTCGCTCTGGCCTGCCCTCGCCCTGGCTCCGGAATGTTCTCGCCTTCGCTCCAGCCTGCTATCGCTCTGGCTCTAGCCTGCCCGAGCTCTCTCTGGCTCTGGCTTGCGCCTTGACTCCGGCCTGCTCTGACTCTGGCTCGGGCCAGCCCTTGCCCTGGCTCGGGCCAGCCCTTGCCCTGGCTCGGGCCAGCCCTTGCCCTGGCTCTGGCCTGCTCTCGCCCTGGCTGCGGCCTGCTCTCGCCCTGGCTCTGGCCTGCTCTTGCCCTCGTTCCGGCGTGCCCTTGCCTTGGCTCTAGCCTTCTCTTGCTCTGGCTCTGGCCTGCCCTTGCCTTGGCTCTGGCTCCGGCCTGCCGTTGCCCTGGCTCCGGCCTGCTCTCGCTCTGCCTCTGGCCTGCTCTCGCTCTGGCTCTGGCCTGCCCCTGACTTTGCTCCGGCTTGCTCCCGCTCTGGCCTGCCCTCGCCTTGGCTCCGGACTGCTCTCGCTTTGGCTCTGGCCTGCCCTTGCTTGGCTCCGTCTAGCCTGCTCTCGCTCTGGCACTGGCCTGCCCTCGCTCTGGCTCTGGCCTGCCCTCGCCTTGTCTCCGGTCTGATCTGACTCTGGCTCTGGCCTGCCCTCGCCCTGCTCTCGCCTAGACTCCGGCCTGCTCTCGCCCTGGTTCCGGCTGCCCTTGCCTTGGCTCCGGCCTTCTTTCTCTCTGGCTCTGGCCTGCCCTTGCCTTGGCTCTGGCCAAATCTCGCTCTGGCCAAGGCGAAGGCAGGCCAGAGCCACAGCGAGAGCAGGCCAGAGCCTGAGCGAGAGCAGGCCGGAGCCAAGGCAAAGGCAGGCCGGAGCCAGAGCGATAGCAGGCCGTAGCCATGGCAAAGGCAGGCCGGACAGATCCGAGGCGAGGACAGGCCGAAACCAGAGCGAGAGAATGCCGAAGCCAGGGCGAGGGCAGGCCAGAGCAAGAACAGGCCGGAGACAGGGCGAGGGCAGGCTGGAGCCAGAGCGAGGGCAGGCCGGAGCCAGGGAAAGGGCAGGCCGGAGCCAGAGCGAGAGCAAGCCGGAGCCAGGGCGAGGGCAGGCCAGAGCCGGAGCTGGCCGCAGCCAAGGCGAGGGCTGGCCGGAGGCAGAGCCAGGGTAGGCCCGAGCAAGAGCAGGCCGGAGCCAAGGCAAGGACAACCAAGAGCGAGAGCAGTCCTGAGCGAGAGCAGTCCGAAGCCAAGGCGAAGGCAGGCCATAGCAGGTGCTGGCCGTATCCAAGGCGAGGGCTGGCCGGAGCCAGAGCAAGGGCAGGCCGGAGCTAGGGCGAGGGAAGGCCTAAGCCAGAGCGAGAGCAGGCTGGAGCCAGGGCGAGAGCATGCCGGATGGAGCCAAGGCGAGGGCAGTCCGGAGCCAGAGCGAGAGCAGTCCGTAGCCAGGACGAGAGCAGGCCAGAGCCAGCGCGAGAGCAGGCCCGAGCAAGAGCCAGAGCAGGCGGCCAGGGTGAGGGCAGACCAGAGTGAGAGCGAGAGCAGGCCGGACGGCCAAGGCGAGGCCAGAGCCAGAGCAAGAGCAGGCCATAGCGAGAGTATGCCGGAGCCAGGGTGACGGCAGGCCACAGCCAGAGAGAGAGTAGGCCAGAGCCATGGCGACGAGCAGGACGGAGCCAAGGCGAGGGCAGGCCGGAGCCAGAGCAAGGGCAGGCCGGAGCCAGGGTGAGGGCAGTACTTAGCTAGAGCGAGAGCAGGCCGGAGCTAAGGCAAGGACAGGCCAGAGGCAGAGAACCAGGGTAGCGCCAGAGCTAGAGCAGGCCAGAGCGAGAGCAAGCTGGAGCCAAGGCAAGGACAGGCCCAAGCCAGAGCGAGAGCAGGCCAGAGCAAGAGCAGTCCGGAGCTAAGGCGAAGGCAGGCCAGAGCCAGAGTGAGAGCAGGCCAGAACGAGAGCAGGCAGGAGCCAAGGTGAAGCCTCGCCTTGGCTCCGGTCTGCTCTCGCTCTGGCTCCGGTCTGCCCTCGCTCTGGCTTCGGACTGCCCTCGCCCTGGCTCCGGCCAGCCCTTACTCAGGCTCCGGCCAGCCATCGCCTTGGCTCCGGCCAGCTCCTGCAATGGTTCCGGCCTGCCCTCGCCTTGGCTCCAGCCTGCTCTCGCCCTGCCCTCGCCCTCCCTGGCTCCGGCCTGCCCTCGCCCTGGCTCCGGCCTGCCCTCAAACTGGCTCCGGCCTGCCCTTGCCGCTCCAGCCTGCTCTTGCTCTGGCCTACCCTCGTCTTGACTCCGGCCTGCTCTCGCTCTGGTTCGGGCCTGCCTTTGCCTTGGCTCCGGCCTCCTCTCGCTCTGGCTCAGGCCTACTCGCTCTCTGGCTCTGGTCTGCCCTTGCCTTGGCTCCGGACTTCTCTAGCTCTGGCACTGGCCTGCTCTCGTTCTGGCACTGGCCTGCTCTCGTTCTGGCACTGGCCTGCTCTCGCTCTGGCACTGGCCTGCTCTTGCTCTGGCACTGGCCTGCTCTCGCTCTGGCCTGCCCTCACCTTGGCTCTGGCCTGTTCTCACTCTGGCTATGGGCTGCCATCGCCTTGGCTTCCGCCTGCTCTCTCTCTTGCTCTGGCCTGCCCTGGCTCTGCCTATGGCCTGCCCTCGCCTTGGTTCCGACCTGCTCTCGCTCTGGTTCTGGTCTGCCTTCTCCTTGGCTCCGGCCTGCTCTCGCTCTGGCTCAGGCCTACTCTCTCTCTGGCTCTGGCCTGCCCTTGCCTTGGCTCCGGACTGCTCTCGCTCAGGCACTGGCCTGCTCTCACTCTGGCCAGCTCTAGCTCTGGCCTGCCCTCACCTTGGCTCCGGCCTGCTCTCGCTCTGACTCTGGTCTGCCCTCGCCCTGACTCCGACCTGCTCTGGCTGTAGCTCTGGCATGCTCTCGTGCTGGCTCTCGCCCTGGCTCCGGCCTGCCCTCGTCCTGGCTCCCGCCTGCTCTCTCTCTGGCTCTGGCCTGCCCTCGCCTTAGCTCCGGCCTGCTCTTGCCCTGGCTCTGGCCTGCCCTCGCCTTAGCTCCGGCCGGCTCTCGCCCTGGCTACGGCCTGCCCTCGTGCGGGCTCCGGCCTGCTCTCACCTCGCCTTGGCTCCGGCATGCCCTCACCCTGGCTCCGGCCTGCCCTCACCCTGGCTCCGGCCTGCCCTCGACCTGGCTCCGGCCTGCCCTCGACCTGGCTCCGGCCTGCCCTCGACCTGGCTCCGGCCTGCCCTCGCCCTGGCTCCGGCCTGCTCTTGCTCTAGCCTGCCCTCGCCCTGGCTCTGGCCTGCTCTCACTCTGGCTCTGGCCTGTCCTTGCTCTGGCTCCGGCCAGCCCTCTCCTTGGCTCCAGGCTGCTCTTGCTCTGTCCTGCCCTCGTCTTGACTCCGGTCTGCTCTCGCTCTGGTTCTAGCCTGACTTCGCCTTGGCTCCGGCCTGCTCTCGCTCTGGCTCAGGCCTACTCTCTCTCTGGCTCTGGCCTGCCCTTGCTTTGGCTCCGTACTGCGCCCGCTCTGGCACTGGCCTGTTCTCGCTCTGGCACTGGCCTGCTCTCCTTCTGGCTCTGGCCTGCCCTCACCTTGGCTCCGGCCTGCTCTCACTTTGGTACTGGCCTGCCCCGGCTCTGCCTCTGGCTTGCCCTCGCCTTGGCTCCGGTCTGCTCTCGCCCTGGCCGCTGCCTGCTATTGCTCTGGCCCCGGCCTGCTCTCGCTCTGCCTCTGGCTTGCTTTCGCTCTGGATCTGGCCTGCTCTCTCTCTGGCCTGCCCTCTGCTTGGCTCCGGCTTTCTCTCGCTCTGGCTCTCGCCTGCCCTAGCCTTGGCTCTGGCTTACTCTCGTTCTGATTCAGGTCTGCCATCGCCCAGGCTCCGGCCTGCTCTGGCTCTAGCTCTGGCCTGCCCTTGCCTTGGCTCTGGCCTGCTCTCGCCCTGGCTCCAGTCTGCCTACGCTCTGGCTTCGGCCTGCCCTCGCCCTGGCTCCGGCCAGCTCCTGCAATGGTTCCGGCCTGTCCTCGCCTTGGCTCCGGCCTGCTCTCGCCCTGGCTCCGGCCTGCCCTCGCCCTGGCTCCGGCCTGCCCTCGCCCTGGCTCCGGCCTGCCCTCGCCCTGGCTCCGGCCTGCCCTCTAACTGGCTCCGGCCTGTCCTCGCCCTGGCTCCATCCTGCTCTCGCTTTGGCTCCGGCCTGCCCTCGCCCTGGCTCTGGCCTGCTCTCACTGTGGCTCCGGCCTGCCCTCCTCTTGGCTCTGGCTCCGGCCTGCTCTCGCTCTGGCCTGCCCTCGCCCTGGTTCCGGCATTGTCTCGCTCTAGTTTCGGCCTGCTGTCTCCTTGGATCTGGCCTGCCCTCCCTCGCCTTGGCTCCAGCCTTCTCGCACTCTGGCTCTGACCTGCCTTTGCCTTGGCTTCGGCCTGCTCTCGCTCTGACTCTGGCCTGCCTTTGCCTTGGCTCCTGCCTGCTCTCGTTCAGGCTCTGGCCTGCTCTCGCTCTGGCCTGCTCTTGCTCTGGCCTACCCTGGCTCTGCCTCTGGCCTGCCCTTGCCTTGGCTACGACCTGCTCTCGCTCTTGCTCCGTACTGGTCTCGCCCTGGCTCCGCAATGCCATAGCTCAGGCTCCGGCCTGCCCTCACCTTGGCTCCGTCCTGCTCTTGCCCTGGCTCCGACCTGCTCTTGCTCTGACTCTGACCTGCCCTCGCCCTGGCTCCGGCCTACTCTCTCTCTGGCTCTCACCTGCCCTCGCCCTGGCTCCGGCCTACTCTCGCTCTGGCCTCGCCTTGGCTCAGGCCTGCTCTCGCTCTCACTCTGGTCTGTCCTAGCCCTGGCCGCCTGCTCTGGCACTAGCTTTGGCCTGCTATCGCGCTGGCTCCAGCCTGCCCTCGTCCTGGCTCAGCAGCCCCCCTGCTAAGGTAGACAGCTGCTCGTTCCACCCCACCCCCCGCCTTAATTGGTTCTCCTCCCTTCCAACGGTGTTGAGGCGGGTGGGAACAGCAGGGGGTGAGGGTGCTGTGTTTAAAGAGGTGGAGTTATGCAGATCTAAAACGCGTGGATTGCAGCAGCAGCAGCAAGCCGAAAAGTGCAGGCATGTAAGGGATCTAGAGGTTGACAACATGTCTTCTTAACGGGAGTCCAGGAGCTCATCTCCACAAATGGACTTTTCAGGATCCTTGGGTGGCTCCGTAGTTCGAAACCAATTCTGGTTATCGCTTCTCGGCCTTTTGGCTAAGATCAAGTGTAGTATCTGTTCTTATCAGTTTAATTGCTCTGGCCTGCCCTCGTCTTGGCTCCGGCCTGCTCTCGCACTGGCTCCAGCCTGCTCTCGCTCTGGCTTCGGCATTCCCTCGCCCTGGCTCCGGCCTGCCCTTGCTCTGGCTCCGGCCAGCCCTCGCCTTGGCTCCGGCCAGCACCTGCTCTTGCTCCGGCCTGCCTTCCTTCGCCTTGGCTCCTGCCTGCTCTCGCTCTGGCTCTGGCCAGCTCTCGCTCTGGCTGTGGCCTGCCTTCGCCTTGGCTCCGGACTGCTCTCGCTCTGGCCTGCTTTCGCTCTGGCTTGAGCCTGTCTTGCTCTGGCCTGCTCTTGCTCTGGCTCTGGCCTCGCCTTGGCTCCAGCTTGCTCTCTCTCTCACTCTGGTCTGCCCTCGCCCTGGCCGCCTGCTCTGGCTCTAGCTCTGGCCTGCTCTCGCCCTGGCTCCGGCCTGCCCTCGTCCTGGCTCCGGCCTGCCCTCGTCCTGGCTCCGGCCTGGTCTCGCTCTGGCCTGCCCTCGCCTTGGCTCCGGCCTGCTCTCCACCTCGCTCCAGCCTGCTCTCGCTCTGGCTTAGGCCTTCCCTCGCCCTGGCTCCAGCCTGCCCTAGCTCTGGCTCCGGCCAGCCTTCGCCTTGGATCCGGCCAACACCTGCTCTGGCTCCGGCCTGCCTTCGCCATGGCTTCGGACTGCTCTCGCTCTGACCTGCTCTGGCTCTGGCCTGTCCTTGCCTTCGGACTGCTCTCGCTCTGACCTGCTCTCGCTCTGCCCTGTCCTTGCCTTGGCTTCGGACTGCTCTCGCTCTGACCTGCTCTCGCTCTGGCCTGTCCTTGCCTTGGCTCCGGTCTGCTCTTGCTCTGGCCTGCTCTTGCTCTGGCCTACCCTGGCTCTGCCTCCGGCCAGCCCTCGCCTTGGCTCCGGCCAGCTCCTGCTCTGGCTCCAGCCTGCCCTCGCCTTGGCTTCGGCCTGCCCTCGTCCTGGCTCCGGCCTGCCCTCGTCCTGGCTCCGGCCTGCCCTCGTCCTGGCTCCGGCCTGCCCTCTCTCTGGCTCCAGCCTGCCCTCGCCCTGGCTCCATCCTGCTCTCGCTCTGGCTAGGGCCTGCCCTCGCCCTGGCTCCAGCCTGACCTCGCCTTCGCTCCGGCCTGCTCTCGCTCTGGCTCCGGCCTGCCCTTGCCCTGTCTCCGGCCTGCTCTCGCTCTGGCTTGCCCTCGCCCTGGCTCCGGCATTCTCTCGCTCTGGTTTCGGCCTGCCCTCCCCTCGCCTTGGATCCGGCCTGCACTCGCTCTGGCCTGCCCTTGCCCTGCTCTCTCTCTGGCTCTGGCCTGCCCTTGCCTTGGCTCCGGCCTACTCTCTCTATGACTCTGGCCTGCCCTCGCCCTGGCTCCGACCTGCCCTCGCCCTGGCTCCGGCCTGCCCTAGCCCTAGCTCCGACCTGCTCTCAGTCTGGCTCCGGCCTGCCCTCGCCTTGGCTCCGGCATGCTCTCGCTATGGCTCCGGCCTGCTCACGCTCTGGCTCCGGCCTACCCTCGCCCTGTGTGCGGCCTGCTCTCGCTCTGGCCTGCCCTCGCCCTGGCTCCGGCCTGCTCTCTCTCTAGCTCTGGCCTGCCCTTGCCTTGGCTCCGGCCTGCTCTCTCTATGACTCTGGCCTGTCCTATTCCTGGCTCCGGCCTGCTCTTGCTCTAGCTCTAGTGTACCCTCACCTTGGCTCCGGCCTGCTCTCACCTTGGCTCCGGCCTGCCCTCGCCCTGGCTCGGACCTGACCTTGGCTCTGGCCAGCCCTTGCCCTGGCTCCGGCCTGCTATCGCCCTGGCTCCGACTTACTCTCGCTCTGGCACCGGCCTGCCCTTGCCCTGGATCCGGCCTGCTCTCTCTCTCTGGCTCTGGCCTGCCTTTGCTCCGGCCTGCTCTATGACTCTAGCCTGCCCTTGCCCTGGCTCCTGCCTGCCCTCGCCCTGGCTTCGGCCTGCTCTCTCTCTCTGGCCTGCCTTTGCCTTGGCTCCGGCCTGTTCTCTCTATGACTCTGGCCTGCCCTCGTCCTGGCTCCGGCCTGTCCTCGTCCTGGCTCCGGCCTGATCTCAATCTGGCTCTGGTGTACCCGCCTTGGCTCCGGCCTGCTCTCACCTTGGCTCCGGCCTGCTCTCGTTCTAGCTCCGGCCTGCCCTCGCCCTGGCTTCGGCCAGCCCTTGCCCTGGCTCCGGCCTGCTCTCGATTTGCCTCTGGCCTGCCTCGCCTTGGCTCCGGGCTAATCTCGCCTTGGCTCCGGCCTGCTCTCGCTCTACATCCGGACAGCCCTCGCCCTGGCTCCGGACTGCCCTTGCCTTGGCTCCGGACTGCTCTCGCCCTGGCTCCTGCCTGCTCTTGCTCTGGCCTGCCCTCACCCTGGCTCCGGCCTGCTCTCTATCTGGCTCTGGCCTGCTCTCGCACTGGCCTCGAACTGTCTCCGGCCTGCTCTCGCCCTGGTTCCGGCCTGCCCTTGCCTTGGCTCCGGACTGCTCTCGCTCTGGCACTGGGCTGATCTCGCTTTGGCACTGGCCTGCTCTCGTTCTGGCTCTGGCCTGTCCTCACCTTGGCTCCGGCCTGCTCTCGCTCTGGCTCTGGCCTGCTCTCGCTCTGGCCTGCCCTGGCTCTGCTCAAGCCTGCCCTCGTCTTGGCTCCGGCCTGCTCTCGCCTTGGCACCGGTCTGCCCTCGCCCAGGCTCTGGCCTTCTCTCGCTCTGGCTCGCGCCTACCCTAGCCTTGGCTCTGGACTACTCTCGCTCTGGCTCGGGCCTGCTCTGGCTGTGGCTCTGGCATGCTCTCGCTCTGACCTGCCCTCTCGCTCGGACCATGGTCTGACCTTGCCTTGGCTCCGGCCTCCTCTCGCTCTGACTCTGGCCTGCCCTCGCCCTGGCTCCGGCCTGCTCTGGCTCTGTCCTGACCTCGCCTTGGCTCCAGCCTGCTCTCGCCCAGGCTCCGGCCTGCCCTCGTCCTGGCTCCAGCCTGCTCTCGCCTGCCCTCGCTTTGGCTCCGGCTTGCTCTCGCCTTGGCTCCGGCCTGCTCTCGCTCTGCCTCTGTCCTGCCCTCGCCCTGGCTCCAGCCTACTCTAGCTCTGATTCTGGCCTGCCCTTGCCTTGGCTCCGGACTGCTCACTCTGGCACTGGCCTGCTCTCGATCTGGCTCTGGCCTGCCCTCGCCTTGGCTCTGACCTGCTCTTGCTCTGGCTCTAGCCTGCCCTCGCCTTGGCTCCGGCCTGCCCTGGCTCTGGCCTGCCCTCGCCTTGGCTCCAGCCAGCTCTCACCTTGGCTCCGGCCTGCTCTCGCTCTAGTTCCTGACTGCCCTTGCCCTGGCTCCGGCCTGCCATCGCTCTGGCTCCGGCCTGCTCTCGCTTTGATTCTGGCCCGCCCTCGCCCTGGCTCCGGCCTGCTCTCTCTCTGGCGCTGGCCAGCCCTCGCCCTGGCTCCGGCATACTCTCATTCTGGCTGTGGCCTGCTCTCGCTCTGGCTTGCTCTCGCCCTGCCCTCACCCTGGCTCCGGCCTGGTCTTGCTCTGGCCTGCCCTCGTCTTGACTCCGGCCTGCTCTCGCTCGTTATGGCTAGCCTTCGCCTTGGCTCCGGCATGCTCTCGCTCTGGCGTAGGCCTGCTGTCGCTCTGGCTCTGTCTGGCCTGCCCTTGCCTTGGCTCCGGACTGCTCATGCTCTGGCCTGCTCTTACCCTGGCTCCGGCCTGCTTTCGCTCTGGCTCTGGCCTGCCCTTGCCTTGGCTCTGGCCTTCTATCGCTCTGGCTCTGGCCTGCCCTTGCCTTGGCTCTGGCCTACTCTCGCCTTGGCTCCGGCCTTCTCTCGCTCTGGCTCTGGCCTTCTCTCGCTCTGGCCTCGCCCTGACTCCGGCCGGCCCTTGCTCTGGCTCCGGCCTGCCCTCGCATTGGCTCTGGCCTGCCCTCGCCCTGGCTCCGACCCGTTCTCGCTCTGGCTCTGGCCTACTCTCGCTTTGGCCTGCCTTTGCTCTAGCTCCGGCCTGCTCTCGCCCTGGCTCCGACCTGCCCTCGCTCTGGCCTGCCCTCGCTCTGGCTCCGGCCTTCTCTCTCTCTGGCTCTCGCCTGCCGATGCCTTGGCTCTGGCTTGCTATTCCTCTGGCTCTGGCCTGCCCTCGTCTTGACTCTGACCTGATCTAGCTCTTGTTCTGGCCTGCTTTCGCAGTGGCTCCGGCCTGCTCTTGCTCTGGCCTGCCTTCGCTCTGGCCTCCCCTCGCCTTGGCTCCGGCCTGCTCTCGCTCTGGCCTGCCCTCGCTTTGGCTCTGACCTGCTCTTGCTCTGGCTCTAGCCTGCCCTCGACTTGGCTCCGGCCTGCTCTCGCTCTAGTTCCTGACTGCCCTCGCCCTGGCTCCGGCCTGCCATCGCTCTGGCTCCGGCCTGCCCTCGCCTTAGCTCCGGCCTGCTCTCGCCCTGGCTCCGGCCTGCTCTCGCTTTGGCTCTGGCCCGCCCTCGACCTGGCTCCGGCCTGCTCTCTCTCTGGCTCTGGCCCGCCCTCACCCTGGCTCCGGCATACTCTCACTCTGGCCTCGCCCTGTATCGGGCCTGCTCTAGCCCTTGTTCCAGCCTGCCCTTGCCTTGGCTCCAGCCTTCTCTCGCTCTGGCTCTGGAGTGCCCTTGCCTTGGCTCTGGCTTACTCTCGCTCTGGCTCTTGCTTGCCCTCGCCCTGGCTCCGGCCTGCTCTCGCTTTGGTTCTGGCCTGCTCTCGCTCTGGCGTGCCCTCGCCTTGGCTCCGGCCTGCTCTTGCTCTGACTCTGGCCTGCCCTCGCCATGACTCCGGCCTGCTCTGGATCTGGCTCTGGCCAGCCCTCGCCTTGGCTCCGGCCTGCTCTTGCCCTGGCTCAGGCCTGCTCTCGGTCTGGCTCAGGCCTGCTCTCGGTCTGGCTCTAGCCTGCCCTCGGTCTGGCTCTAGCCTGCCCTCGGTCTGGCTCCGGCCTGCTCTCGCCCTGGCTCCGGCCAGCTCTTGCTCTGACTCTGGTTAGCCCTCGCCCTGGCTCGGCCTGCTCTTGCTCTGGCCTGCTCTTGCTCTGTCCTGCCCTTGTCTTGACTCCGGCCTGTTCTCGCCCTTGTTCCGGCCAGCCTTTGCCCTGGCTCCGGCCTGCTCTCGCTCTGGCTCCGACCTACTCTCGCTCTGGCTCCGACCTACTCTCGCTCTGGCTCCGACCTACTCTCGCTCTGGCTCTGGCCTGCCCTGGCTCTGCCTCTGGCCTGCCCTCGCCTTGGCTCCGGGCTAATCTCGCCTTGGCTCCGGCCTGCTCTCGCTCTACATCCGGACTGCCCTCGCACTGGCTCCGGACTGCCCTTGCCTTGGCTCCGAACTGCTCTCACCCTGGCTCCTGCCTGCTCTCGCTCTGGCCTGCCCTCACCCTGACTCCGGCCTGCTCTCTATCTGGCTCTGGCCTGCCCTCACCCTGGCTCCGGCCTGCTCTCGCTCTGGCCTCGAACTGTCTCCGGCCTGCTCTCGACCTGGTTCCGGCCTGCCCTTGCCTTGGCTCCGGCCTTCTCTTGCTCTAGCTTGCCCTTGCCTTGGCTCTGGCCTACTTTTGCTCTGGCTCTGGCCTGCCCTCGCCCTGCTCTCGCTCTGGCGTGCTCTCGCTATGGCGTGCCCTCGCCTTAGCTCCGTCCTGCTGTCGCTGTGACTCTGGCCTGCCCTCACCCTGGCTCCGGCCTGCTCTGGATCTGGCTCTGGCCTGCCCTCTCCTTGGCTCCGGCCTGATCTCGCTCTGGACTGCCCTCGCCTTAGCTCCAGCCTGCTCTCGCCTTGGCTCTGGCTTGCTCTTGCTCTGGCTCCGGCCTGCTCTCTCCCTGGCTCCAGCCTGCCCTTGCTCTGACTCTGGCCAGCCCTCGCTTTGGCTCCGGCCTGCTCTCGCCCTGGCTCCGGCCTGCTCTTGCTCTGGCCTGTCCTCGACCTGGCTACGGCCTGCTCTTGCTCTGGTTTGCCCTCGTCTTGACTCCGGCATGCTCTCGCTCTGGTTCTGGCCTGCCTTCGCCTTGGCTTCGGCCTTCTCTCGCTCTGGCTCTGGTCTGCCCTCGCCGAGGCTCCGGCCTGCCCTCGTCCTGGCTCCGGCCTGTTTTCACTCTGGCTCTGGCCTACCCTCGCCTTGGCTCCGGCCTGTTCCCGCCTTAGCTACAGCCGGCTCTCGCTCTGGCTCCGGCATGCCCTCGCCCTGACTCTAGCCTGCCCTTGCTCTGGCTCCGGCCTGCTGATGAGAAAAGCTCACAGTCTGCAGGAAGAGGTCATCCGGGTGCCTCATGTTCTGGTGAGAAAGCTCATTGGGAGAAATGGTCGAGCCATGCAGATGATGGTCAAGAAGTCTGGTGTGGTGAAAGTAAGCAGTCCACGTGATCGTCAGGACTGGATACCAGACGAAGATGGCATGGTGTCATTCTCCGCGGTAGGAACAGAAGAAAGCCTGGAATATGTGCACATGCTGTTGGAGTACCGAGTGACCTACCTGCGAGAGGTGGAACAGTTAAATCTTGCTAGACTGCGAGTGGATGGACAGCATCATCTGAGTAGCAGAAGATGGCAGCCGTCTAGAAATTGTGAGGCTAGACAGAGAAAGGGCCCCCTAAATAACTGAACAGCTACAGCTGAAGTCAGGGAACTTTCAAGATGTCCTGAGAGTAGTGGGCGTGGGTTTAGAGGTAGTGAGACCTCCAGTAACTCAGGTTTGAGCAGCCCATACAAATGACTCAATAGAGGACGGGACAGTACAGAGTCAAACCGGACCTTAGATACCAGGGCATGTGAGTCGCACTGCTGTATTGGCCGCTGGGAGCGGGGGAGACCTGACAGGGTTTCGACTGACCGCTGGGAGCGGGGGAGACCTGACAAGGTTACAACCCGGAAATGTGACTTGACAATGACAAATGGTAGGTCCCTAAGGAATGGGCTAATGTCATTGACTAATGTTCCGGGGGCTGAGTAGCACAATTGGAAAGTACATGGTCTCGGTGTACCTCTGGCCTTCCCTCGCCCTGGATCCGGCCTGCTCTCTCTCTGGCTCTAGACTGCCCTTGCCTTAGCTCCGGCCTGCTCTCGCTCTGACTCTGGCCTGCCCTCGCCCTGGCTACTGCCTGCCCTCATCCTTGCTCTGGCCCGCTCTCACTCTGGCTCTGACCTGCCCTCGCCTTGGCTCCGGCCTGCTCTCGCCCTGGCTCCGGCCTGCTCTGGCTCTGGCCTGCTCTCGCCTGTCCTCGCCCTGGCTCCGGCCTGCCCTTGCTCTGGCTAGCCCTCGCCTTGGCTCCGGCCTGCTCTCGCCCTGGCTCTGGCCTGCTCTTGCTCCCTTTCTCGGTGTTCCCTCCCCCCACTCCAGCCAGGGACAGGGACTGTCGTGCCCATCTCAGGGGCATGCATATTGGTCGCCCTGCCCCACGGCAATGTGGTGTAATGCATGCAGGTGTCGGGGTCCTGATCCACACTCCATCCTTACCTGAGAGTGAGATATCACACCTCTGGGTGAGGTGCAATACCTCTGTAGCAACCGAGCCCTCAGGGTGCCACAGTTCCATTTATCTTCAGCCTAGGTGACGTATTGTGTAAGCTCCTAGGACAGGGTATACATTATTCTGTATGCCCTCAGGAGCAGCCTGTATTGTATATTAGATTGTAAGCTCGTAGGCAGGGCCGTGATGGTACCCTATCTACCACAAGTTTTTTAAGAGAATAATATGGCCTGCTCTTGCTCTGGCCTGCCCTCGTCTTGGCTCCGGCCTGCTCTCGCTCGTTATGGCCAGCCTTCGCCTTGGCTCCGGCATGCTCTCGCTCTGGCGAAGGCCTGCTGTCGCTCTGGCTCTATCTGGCCTGCCCTTGCCTTGGCTCTGGACTGCTCTTGGTCTGGCTCTGGCCTGCCCTCGCCCTGGCTCCGGCCTGTCTGGCCTTCTCTTGCTCTGGCCTGCCCTCGCCTTGGCTCTGGCCTTCTATCGCTCTGGCTCTGGCCTGCCCTTGCCTTGGCTCTGGCCTACACTCGCCTTGGCTCCGGCCTGCTCTCGCCGTGGCTCTGGCCTGCCCTCGCCCTGACTCCGGCCTGCCCTTGCTCTGGCTCCGGCCTGCCCTCGCATTGGCTCTGGTCTGCTCTCGCCCTGGCTCCGACCCGCTCTTGCTCTGGCCTGCCCGCTCGCCCTGTCTCCGGCCTGCTCTCTCTGGCTCTGGCCTGCCCATGCCTTCTCCGGCCTGCTCTTCCTCTGGCCAGATCTGGCCTTCCCTCGTCTTGACTCTAACCTGATCTTCTCGCTCTTCTCTGGCTCAGGCCTGCTCTCGCTCTGGCCTGCCCTAGCTCTGGCTCCGGACTGCTCTCGCTCTGGCCTGCTCTCGCTCTGGACTGCCCTCGCCTTGGCTCTGGCCTGCCCTCGCCTGGCTCCGGCCTGCTCTCTCTCTGGCCTGCCCTCGCCCTGGCTCCGGCCTACTCTCGCTCTGGCCTGCTCTCGCTGTGGCTCTGGCCTCACTCACCCTGTCTCCGGCCTGCTCTCGTCCTGGCTTCAGCCTGCCCTTGCCTTGGCTCTGGCCTTCTCTCGCTCTGGCCTGCCCTTGCCTTGGCTCTGGCCTACTCTCGCTCTGGCCTGCGCTCGCCCTGGCTCCGGCCTGCTCTCGCTCTGGCCTGCTCTCGCCTTGGCTCCGGCCTGCTCTCGCTCTGGCTCCGGCCTGCCCTCGCCCTGACTCCGGCCTGCCCTTGCTCTGGCTCCGGCCTGCTCTCGCCCTGGCTCCGACCTGCTCTTGCTCTGGCCTGCTCTCGCCCTGGCTCCGGCCTGCTCTCGCTCTGGCAATGGCCTGCCTTCGCCCTGGCTCCGGCCTGCTCTCTCTCTGGCTCCGGCCTGCTCTCTCTCTGACTCTGGCCTGCCCTCGCCCTGGCTCTGGCCTACTCTCGCTCTGGCCTCGCCCTGTCTCCAGCCTGCTCTCGCCCTGGTTCCGGCCTGCCCTTGCCTTGGCTCTGGCCTTCGTATCGCTCTGGCTTGCCCTTGCCTTGGCTCTGGCCTACCCTCGCCTTGGCTCCGGCCTGCTCTCGCCTTGGCTCCGGCCTGCTTTTGCTCTGACTCTGGCCTGCCCTCGCCCTGGCTCTGGCCTACTCTCGCTCTGGCCTCGTCCTGTCTCCAGCCTGCTCTCGCCCTAGTTCCGGCCTGCCCTTGCCTTGGCTCTGGCCTTCGTATCGCTCTGGCTCTGGCTTGCCCTTGCCTTGGCTCTGGCCTACCCTCGCCTTGGCTCCGGCCTGCTCTCGCCTTGGCTCCGGCCTGCTCTTGCTCTGACTCTGGCCTGCCCTCGCCCTGACTCCGGCCTGCTCTGGATCTGGCTCAGGCACACTGTCCTCAGGGCCTTGGCTCCGGACTGCTCTCGCTCTGGCCTGCCCTCTCCTTGGCTCCGGGAGCCTACTCTCGCCTTGGCTCCGGCCTGCTATCGCTCTGGCTCCGGCCAGCCCTCGCCTTGGCTCCGGCCTGCTCTCGCCTTGGCTCTGGCCTGCTCTCTCCCTGGCTCCGGCCTGCCCTTGCTCTGACTCCGGCCTGCTCTCGCCCTGACTCCGGCCAGCTGTTGCTCTGGCCTGCCCTCGCTCTGGCTCTGGCCTGCCCTTGACTCCAGCCTGCTCTCGCTCTTCTTCTGGCCTGCCTTCGCCTTGGCTCCGGCCTGCTCTCGCTCTGGCCTGCCCTCGCCCTGTCTCCGGCCTGCTCTCTCTCTGGCCTGCCCTCCTTGGCTCTGGCCTGCTCTCGCTCTGGCCTGCCCTCGCCCTGTCTCCGGCCTGCTCTCTCTCTGGCCTGCCCTCGCCATGGCTCTGGCCTGCTCTTGCTCTGGCCTCACCCTGTCTCCGGCCTGCTCTCGTCCTGGTTCCGAGCTGCCCTTGCCTTGGCTCCGGCCTTTTCTCGCCAGATCTGGCCTGTCCTTGCCTTGGCTCTGGCCTACTCTCGCTCTGGCCTGCCCTCGCCCTGGCTCCGGCCTGCTCTCGCTCTGGCTTCCCTCGCCTTGGATCCGGCCTGCTCTTGCTCTGTCTGGCCAGCCCTCGCCCTGGCTCCATCCGGCCTGCTCTGCTGGATCTGGCTCTGACCTGCCCTCGCCTTGGCTCCGGCCTGCTCTTGCCCTGGCTCCGGCCAGTCCTCAGCCTGGCTCCGGCCTGCCCTTGCTCTGGCTCCGGCCTGCCCTTACTCTGGCTCCGGCTAGCCCTCGCCTTGGCTCCGGCCTGCTCTTGCTCTGGCCTGCCCTCGCCCTGATTCCGGCCTGCTCTTGCTCTGGCCTGCCCGAGGGTCTTAACTCCAGCCTGCTCTCGCTCTTGTTATGGCCTGCCTTCGCCTTGGCTCCGGCCTGCTCCCGCTCTGGCGTAGGCCTGCTGTCGCTCTGGCGTAGGCCTGCTGTCGCTCTGGCTCTGTCTGGCCTGCCCTTGCCTTGGCTCCGGACTTCTCTTGCTCTGGCTCCGGCCTGCCCTCGCCCTGTCTCCAGCCTGCTCTCGCCCTGGTTCCGGCCTGCCCTTGCCTTGGCTCTGGCCTTCGTATCGCTCTGGCTCTAGCTTGCCCTTGCCTTGGCTCTGGCCTACCCTCGCCTTGGCTCCGGCCTGCTCTCGCCTTGGCTCCGGCCTGCTTTTGCTCTGACTCTGGCCTGCCCTCGCCCTGGCTCTGGCCTACTCTCGCTCTGGCCTCGCCCTGTCTCCAGCCTGCTCTCGCCCTGGTTCCGGCCTGCCCTTGCCTTGGCTCTGGCCTTCGTATCGCTCTGGCTCTGGCTTGCCCTTGCCTTGGCTCTGGCCTACCTTCGCCTTGGCTCCGGCCTGCTCTCGCCTTGGCTCCGGCCTGCTCTTGCTCTGACTCTGGCCTGCCCTCGCCCTGACTCCGGCCTGCTCTGGATCTGGCTCAGGCACACTGTCCTCAGGGCCTTGGCTCCGGACTGCTCTCGCTCTGGCCTGCCCTATCCTTGGCTCCGGGAGCCTACTCTCGCCTTGGCTCCGGCCTGCTCTCGCTCTGGCTCCGGCCAGCCCTCGCCTTGGCTCCGGCCTGCTCTCGCCTTGGCTTTGGCCTGCTCTCTCCCTGGCTCCGGCCTGCCCTTGCTCTGACTCCGGCCTGCTCTCGCCCTGACTCCGGCCAGCTGTTGCTCTGGCCTGCCCTCGCCCTGGCTCTGGCCTGCCCTTGAATCCAGCCTGCTCTCGCTCTTCTTCTGGCCTGCCTTCGCCTTGGCTCCGGCCTGCTCTCGCTCTGGCCTGCCCTCCTTGGCTCTGGCCTGCTCTCGCTCTGGCCTGCCCTCGCCCTGTCTCCGGCCTGCTCTCTCTCTGGCCTGCCCTCCTTGGCTCTGGCCTGCTCTCGCTCTGGCCTGCCCTCACCCTGTCTCCGGCCTGCTCTCTCTCTGGCCTGCCCTCGCCATGGCTCTGGCCTGCTCTTGCTCTGGCCTCACCCTGTCTCCGGCCTGCTCTCGTCCTGGTTCCGAGCTGCCCTTGCCTTGGCTCCGGCCTGTTCTCGCCAGATCTGGCCTTTCCTTGCCTTGGCTCCTGCCTACTCTCGCTCTGGCCTGCCCTCGCCCTGGCTCCGGCCTGCTCTCGCTCTGGCCTCCTCTCGCTCTGGCTTCCCTCGCCTTGGATCCGGCCTGCTCTTGCTCTGTCTGGCCAGCCCTCGCCCTGGCTCCATCCGGCCTGCTCTGCTGGATCTGGCTCTGACCTGCCCTCGCCTTGGCTCCGGCCTGCTCTTGCCCTGGCTCCGGCCAGTCCTCAGCCTGGCTCCGGCCTGCCCTTGCTCTGGCTCCGGCCTGCCCTTACTCTGGCTCCGGCTAGCCCTCGCCTTGGCTCCGGCCTGCTCTTGCTCTGGCCTGCCCTCGCCCTGATTCCGGCCTGCTCTTGCTCTGGCATGCTCTTGCTCTGGCCTGCCCGAGGGTCTTAACTCCAGCCTGCTCTCGCTCTTGTTATGGCCTGCCTTCGCCTTGGCTCCGGCCTGCTCCCGCTCTGGCGTAGGCCTGCTGTCGCTCTGGCTCTGTCTGGCCTGCCCTTGCCTTGGCTCCGGACTTCTCTTGCTCTGGCTCCGGCCTGCCCTCGCCCTGGCTCTGGCCTGCCCTCGCCCTGGCTCCGGCCTGCGCTTGTTCTGGCTCTGGTCAGCTCTTACTCTGGCCTGCTCTTGCCTCGCCCTGTCTCCGGCCTGCTCTCGCCCTGGCTCTGGCCTGCCCTCGCACTCCGGCCTGCTCTCTCTCTGGCTCTGGCCTGCCCTCGCCCCTGGCTCTGGCCTCGCCCTGTCTCCGGCCTGCCCTCCTCCTGGTTCCGGCCTTCTCTCGCTCTGGCCTGCCCTTGCCTTGGCTCTGGCCTGCCCTCGCCTTGGCTCCGGCCTGCTCTCGCCACTCTGGCCTGCCCTCGCCCTGGTTCCGTCCTGCTCTGGATCTGGCACCGGCCAGCCCTTGCTCTGGCTCCGGCCTGCTCTCGCCCTGGCTATCCGGCCTGCTCTTGCTCTTTTCAGTCTGCTGCTTGACAGCAAGCAGCAGCAGGTAAGGTAACTCCTGCTAAGGGCGGCCGGCCACCGCGACAAATCAGTAAAGCGGTGTTTAAATTTGGCGCCAATACTGCTGATTGGTCATCTGGCCTACCCTCGCCCTGGATCCGGCTGCTCTCGCCCTGGCTCTGGCTGCTCTTACTGTTAGAACCTTGCTGTTAGGTCTTTTTTCCTTTGCTGGTCACATGACCTTGTTGGCCTATTTAATCCTGCTCCGCCCTTCTGGCTTTGCTGGACTTCATTGTATATCTACTTTCTAGCTAGCCTGTGCTCAGTATCTAACTCTGTTAGTTTGCTTGGTCTACGGACCTCTATGTTCTATCTATTTTGTTTGTTCGTCTGTCTGCTACTATTTCTGTTAGGAGGTGTCCCATATTCCTCCCAGTCCTTAGTACTTGTAGGGATTCCCTCCCCACATCTATAGGTCTCCGTACAGACTAGATTAGGACTTTAGCAGGTCTGATCGCAGGATCAGGTTCCCTGTTACATCGTAGGGATTCAGCTGAGTCCTATAGTAGGGACAGATCTCCTCTCTTTCCTTAGCTTTGGTAGCAGAACATAACAGTAAGTCCAGCCAGCAAATTCTCTAAGGAAAGATTTTTCTGTTCCATCATGGTGTCGGTTCAGGATTTGGCTCATCGCCTGCAGGGACTCTCTCTGGAGGTGGCCGAGCTCCGTCAGCACGTGAGTAACTGTCCTGGAGCACATTTCTTGGAGCCTAAGGTATGTTTGCCGGATTTATTTTTTGGTGAACACCGAGAATTTTTTTCATTTAAAAATGCTTGCTTATTGTATTTTCGTTTGAGACCTAAGTCCTCTGGGGATGAATCCCAGCGCGTAGGGTTCATAATGTCACTTTTGCGCAAAGAGCCTCAGGAGTGGGCCTTTTCTTTGCAACCTAGTGATTCATGCTTCAGATCAGTGGATAGTTTTTTTTCTGCTTTGGGACTATTATATGATGATCCTGACCGTGTCGCATCAGCTGAGACGAGTTGAGACATTTAAAACAAGGATCAGGTAATGTAGAAAAATATTGTACACATTTTCGTCGTTGGTCCACTCAAACAGGGTGGAACGATTCTGCTCTGAAAAGTCTATTTCTTGCTGGGCTCAGTGAAAGGGTTAAAGACCTGCTAATTGCTTATCCTACACCTGAGGATTTGCAACAGGCTATGCAATTAGCTATACGGGTGGATAGAAGACTGCGTGCTAGGGTTAATGAGAGCAAATCCTCTGCTATGTCAGTTTCTGGTTATAATAATGTGTGTACTAACAGTGGTGAACCGATGGAGATTGGATCGGTGGCACCTCGCTCTCAAGAAAAAGACCGTCGTTTTTCGGAAGGCTTGTGTTGTTTCTATTGCGGAAAATCTGGTCATTTGATTAAAGGCTGTGAGCTTCGTATGAAGAAAGAAAAAAAAATGGTCAGTCACGCCCGTATTGCCTGTTTAAATTCCAAGGGTATATTTTTAGCTGCTTCCACGATTGCTCAGGAAAAATTAATGGAATTTCGGGTGTTTGTTGATTGCGGGTCTACACTGAATGTAATTGATGGGGGATTCGTGGAAAAACTCAATTTAAACCTGAACCTTTATCATCCCCCATTGCTGTGGTTTCTGTGGATGGCTCCCCTTTGAAGAATATTACTCTCAAGGTCAGTGAATTTCCTCTCACTATTAATTGTGTTCACCATGAGAAATTGGATTTGGTAGTGTTGAATAACTTGCCTTCTCCAGTAATATTGGGTTTGCCCTGGTTAAAATTTCACAATCCTGTACTGGATTGGTCTACCAGTGAAATTAAATCCTGGAGCCATAAATGTTATGACAAGTGTTGTAACGGGCGTATTGCAGCTTTGGATAGGGGAGAATTGCCTGTTCCTATTCAGGATTTTTGGAGAGTTTTTTCTGAGAAAGAATCGCAGGTTTTGCCTCCCCATAGAGACTATGATTGTTCTATTGAATTTGTCCCTGGAGCGACTCTTCCTAAAAGTCGTTTATTTAACCTTACTATTCCTGAGAGGAAGGCTTTGGAGGAATACATACAGACAAGTTTGGCCGCCGGTCACATTAGGCCCTCTAAGTCTCCTGTGGCGGTTGGATTTTTTTTTGTAAAAAAAAAAGGACGGCGGTTTACGTCCTTGTCTGGATTTTCGTGAGATTAACAAAATTACGGTACGCAATCCTTACCCACTGCCATTGATTCCTGATCTGTTTAACCAGTTATTGGGGGCCAAGTGGTTCTCTAAAATTGACCTTAAGGGGGCATACAATCTGTTGCGCATGAAGGAGGGTGATGAATGGAAGACTGCTTTTAACACTCCTGTGGGTCATTTTGAGAATCTGGTTATGCCTTTTGGTCTTACTAATGCTCCTGCATTTTTTCAGAATCTGATTAATGACATCCTTAGACCTTTGATCGGTAAAAATGTGGTTGTGTATTTGGATGACATTTTGATTTATTCGCCAGATCTGGAGTCTCATTGGCGGAGTGTGCGTGAGGTATTACAGTTATTAATGGACAATTCGCTTTTTGCTAAACTGGAGAAATGTGAGTTCGCTGTACAGAGAATTAGTTTTTTGGGCTACATTATCTCCAGCAAAGGTTTTGAGATGGATCCGGTTAAGGTTCAGGCTGTGCAGGAATGGCCTAGGCCTATTGGTTTGAAATCGATACAGAGGTTTTTGGGTTTCGCCAATTACTATAGAAAATTCATAAAAAATTTTTCTAGTATTGTCAAACCTCTGACTGATCTCACCAGGAAAGGTGCTGATGCGGTTCAGTGGTCTTCTGAGGCCATTGAAGCTTTTATGTATCTCAAGGAGAGGTTCATCTCTGCCCCCATCCTTATGCAGCCTGATGTTACTAGGCCGTTTTTGGTTGAGGTTGATGCTTCCTCTGTAGGGGTTGGCGCAGTATTGTCTCAGGATAACGGGGATGGATTACATCCCTGTGCCTTTTTTTCAAAAAATTTTTCGGAGACTGAATTGAATTACGATATTGGTAATCGGGAATTATTGGCTATTAAACTCGCATTTGAACACTGGCGCCACTTCTTGGAAGGTGCGGAATTTCCCGTTCAGGTTCTTACGGATCATAAAAATCTGATATATCTTGATGCTGCCAAGCGCCTGAATGCCCGTCAGGCTAGGTGGGCACTGTTTTTCTCGCGGTTTAATTTCTCCGTTACTTACATCCCTGGTACTAAGAATGTTAAGGCGGATGCCTTGTCTCGCAGTTTTTCTCCCATAGTCGGTGCTGAGAAAGAGGAAAACATTTTACAAGAAGGTGTTGTGATAGCTGCTTTAGACTCCGTTTTGGAAGATGAGATTCTTAAAGCTCAGGAGAATGCCCCATCTAACACTCCTCATGGGAGGTTGTTTGTGCCTGGGACCTTTAGGAGAGATTTGTTTGTTGAGTGTCACGAATCTCGGTTGGCAGGTCATCCCGGAATCTCTGAGACCAAGAGACTGGTGGGTCGCAGTTTTTGGTGGCCTGGATGGCAGAAGGAAGTCATTAAGTGGGTGCGCCAATGTACTATATGTGCTAGATCTAAGTCCTCACATACTCCTGCTGCGGGGTTGCTTTGTCCTTTGGAGGTCCCCAGTGCTCCTTGGACACATTTGGCTATGGACTTTATAACTGACCTCCCCCCCTCTGAGGGTTTTACTGTCATCTGGGTGGTCGTGGACCGTTTTAGCAAGATGTGTCACTTGGTTCCCTTCGTCAAACTGCCCTGCGCTAAAACTCTCGCTAAGGCCTTTGTCAAGGAAATTGTCAGACTTCATGGCGTTCCTACTGACATTGTTTCTGATAGGGGTCCTCAGTTCGTGGCTCGTTTTTGGCGTGCCTTTTGTGACAGGTTGGGAATTCATTTGTCGTTTTCGTCCGGATATCATCCTGAATCTAATGGCCAGACAGAAAGGAAAAACCAGGATGTTGAGCAGTTCTTGCGTTGTTTTGTGGCAGACAATCAAGAGGGGTGGTCTGAGTTTCTGCCACTTGCCGAATTTGCTCTGAACAATCATACATCTTCTTCTGCTGGTTGTTCGCCTTTTTTTTGTTGTTCTGGGAGACATCCGTCGTTTGGGTCGTTCTCCAAGTTGGGATCTGCCGTGCCTGAGGAGGAGAATTTTTCCGGTGATTTGGAAAGAGTTTGGACGGATGTGCGTGGTAATCTTCAGGAGGCCAACAGAAAATCTAAAGACTACTTTGATAGGAAACGACAGGAGGTTTTGTTCGCTGTTGGTGACATGGTTTGGTTGTCCTCTAGGAATCTGCGGTTGAGGATTCCTTCTAAGAAATTGGGTCCCAAGTTTGTAGGGCCCTTTAAGGTGCTTCAGGTTGTCAACCAATCTGCTGTTAGGTTGGAGGTTCCTACCTCCTGGAGAATTAATCCGGTCTTTCATGTCTCTCTGTTAAAAAAAGCTGTTGTGTCGGATGGTGACGCCTCTGCCTCTGTTCCTCCGGTGGTGGAGGACGGGGAATATGAAATTTCTCGCATCCTTGACTCTAGACGGTATAGAGGTAGTTTGCAGTATCTTGTGGCCTGGAAAGGTTTCGGACCCGAGGATAACTCTTGGGTGAGGTCAGATGATGTTTTCGCGTCCAGACTTATCAGAGCGTTTCACAGGAGATTTCCTGATAAGCCTGGTCCTAGGGGATCCGGAGGATCCTCTTAGAAGGGCCCCGGGGTACTGTTAGAACCTTGCTGTTAGGTCTTTTTTCCTTTGCTGGTCACATGACCTTGTTGGCCTATTTAATCCTGCTCCGCCCTTCTGGCTTTGCTGGACTTCATTGTATATCTACTTTCTAGCTAGCCTGTGCTCAGTATCTAACTCTGTTAGTTTGCTTGGTCTACGGACCTCTATGTTCTATCTATTTTGTTTGTTCGTCTGTCTGCTACTATTTCTGTTAGGAGGTGTCCCATATTCCTCCCAGTCCTTAGTACTTGTAGGGATTCCCTCCCCACATCTATAGGTCTCCGTACAGACTAGATTAGGACTTTAGCAGGTCTGATCGTAGGATCAGGTTCCCTGTTACATCGTAGGGATTCAGCTGAGTCCTATAGGGACAGATCTCCTCTCTTTCCTTAGCTTTGGTAGCAGAACATAACACTTACTCTGGCCTGCCCTCGTCTTGACTCCGGCCTGCTCTCGCTCTGGTTCTGGCCTGCCCTCGCTCTGGCTCAAGCCTGCTACATCTGGCTCCGGCCTGCCCTTTCCTTGGCTCCAGACTGCTCTCGCTCTGGCCTGCCCTCGCCTTGGGTCCGGCCTGCTCTCGCTCTGGCCTGCCCTCGCCTTGGCTCCGGCCCTGCTCTCGCCTTGGCACCGGCCTACTCTCGCTTTAGCTTCGGACTGCACTTGCCCTGGCTCTGGCCTGCCATCGCTCTGGCTCCGGCCTACCCTCGTGCCCTTGCTCTGGCTCTGGTCAGCCCTGGCCCTGGCTCCGGCCTGATCTTGCTCTGGCCTGCCCTCGCCCTGCTACCTGCTCTCTCTCTGGCTCTGGTCGCCCTCGCCCTGCTACCTGCTCTCTCTCTGGCTCTGGTCGCCCTCGCCCAGGCTCCAGCCTACTCTCGCTCTGGACTGCTCTCTCGCTCTGACCTCGCCCTGCTCTCTCACTCTGGCCTCACCCTGTCTCCGGCCAGCTCTCGCTCTGGCGTGCCTTCGCCATGGCTCCGGCCTGCCCTCGCCTTGGCTCCAGCCTGCTCTCGCCCTGGCTCTGGCCTGCTCTCGCCTTGGCTCCAGTCTGCTCTAGCCTTGTCTCCGACCTGCTCTCGCTCTGTCTCCGGCCTGCCCTCGCCCTGGCTTCGGCCTGCCCTTGCTCTGGCCTGCCCTCGTCTTGACTCCAGCCTGCTCTCGCTCTGGTTCTGGCCTGCCTTCGCCGTGGCTCCGGCCTGCTCTCGCTCTGGCTCAGGCCTACTCTCTCTCTGGCTCTGGCCTGCCCTTACCTTGGCTCCGGACTTCTCTCGCTCTGGCCTGCTCTTGTTCTGGCATTGGCCTGCTATCGTTCTGGCTCCCGCCTGCCCTGCCCTGGCTCTGGCCTTGCCTCCCCTGCTCTTGCTCTGGCCTGCCCTCGCCCTGCTCTCTCGCTCTGGCCTCACCCTGTCTCCGGCCAGCTCTCGCCTTGGCTCCGGCCTGCTCTCGCCCTGGCTCTGGCCTGCCCTCGCCTTGGCTCCAGTCTGCTCTAGCCTTGTCTCCGACCTGCTCTCGCTCTGTCTCCGGCCTGCCCTCGCCCTAGCTCTGGCCTGCCCTCGTCTTGACTCCAGCCTGCTCTCGCTCTGGTTCTGGCCTGCCTTCGCCTTGGCTCCGGCCTGCTCTCGCTCTGGCTCAGGCCTACTCTCTCTCTGGCTCTGGCCTGCTCTTACCTTGGCTCCGGACTTCTCTCGCTCTGGCCTGCTCTTGTTCTGGCACTGGCCTGCTATCGTTCTGGCTCCGGGCCGCCCTGGCTCTGGCCTTGCCTCCCCTGCTCTTGCTCTGGCCTGCCCTCGCCCTGGCTCCGGTCTGATCTCGCTCTGGCTCCGGACTGCTCTCGCTCTGGCCTGCTCTCTCCCTGGCTCCGGCCTGCTTTCGCTATGGCTTCAGCCTGTCCTCGCCCTGGCTCCGGCCTGCCCTCGCCTTGGCTCCGGTCTACTCTCGCTCTGACTCTGGCCTGCTTTCGCTCTGGCTCTGGACTGCCCTCGCCTTGGCTCTGGCCTGCTCTCTCCCTAGCTCCGGCCTGCCCTCGCCTTGGCTCCGGTCTACTCTCGCTCTGGCTCTAGCCTGCTCTTGGCTCCAGCCTGCTCTCGCTCTCACTCTGGTCTGCCCTCGCCCAGGCCTGCTCTCGCACTGGCTCTGGCCTGCTCTCGCACTGGCTCCGGCCTGCACTCGTCCTGGCTCCGGTATGCTCTCGCTCTGGCCAGCCCTCGTCTTGGCTCCGGCCAACACCTCCTCTTGCCCCGGCCTGCCTTCGCCTTGGCTCCTGCCTGTTCTCGTTCTGGCCTGCTCTCACTCTGGCTCTGGCCTGCCTTCGCCTTGGCTCCGGACTGCTCTTGCTCTGGCCTGCTCTCGCTCTGGCTTGGGCCTGTCCTTGCCTTGGCTCCAGCTTGCTCTCGCTCTGGCCTGCTCTAGCTCTGGCGCTACCCTGGCTCTCTGCCTCTGGCCTGTCCTTGCCTTAGCTCCGGCCTGCTCTCGCTCTAGCTAAGTACTGCCCTCACCCTGGCTCCGCTATGCCATAGCTCGGGCTCCGGCCTGCCCTCGCCTTGGCTCCGTCCTGCTCGTCGCCATGGCTCTGGCCTACTCTCTCTCTGGCTCTGGCCTGCCGTCACCCTGGCTCCGGCATACTCTCGCTATGGCCTGCTCTTGCTCTGGCTCTGGCCTCGCCTTGGCCGTCCGGCCTGCTCTCGCTCTCACTCTGGTCTGCCCTCACCCTGGCCGCCTGCTCTGGCTCTTGCTCGGGCCTGCTCTCGCGCTGGCTCTGGCCTGCTCTCGTCCTGGCTACGGACTGCTCTCGCTCTGGCTCCGGACTGCCCTCGCCTTGGTTCCATCCGGCATGCTCTCGCCCTGGCTCCAGCCTGCTCTCGCTCTGGCTTAGGCCTTCCCTCGCCCTAGCTCCGGCCTGCCCTTGCTCTGGCTCCGGCCAGCCCTCGCCTTGGATACGGCCAGCACCTGCTCTGGCCTGCCTTCGCCTTGGCTTCGGACTGCTCTCGCTCAGGACTGCTCTCGCTCTTGGTTGTCCTTGCCTTGGCTCCGGCCTGCTCTTGCTCGGGCCTACCCTGGCTCTGCCTCCGGCCAGCCCTCGCCTTGGCTGCGGCCAGCTCCGGCTCTGGCCTGCCCTCGCCCTGGCTCCGGCTTGCTCTCGCTCTGGCTCCGGCCTGCCCTTTCCCTGGCTCCGGCCTGCCCTCGCTCTGGCTCCGGCCTGCCCTCGCCCTGTCTCCGGCCTGTTCTTGCTCTGGCCTGCCCTCGGCATTCTCTCGCTCTGGTTTCGGCCTGTCCCCTCGCCTTGGATCTGTCCGGCCTGCCTTTGCCATGGCTACGGCCTGCTATCGCTCTGGCTCCAGCCTGCCTTTGCCTTGGCTCCGGCCTGCTCTCGCTCAGGCTCTGGCCTGCTCTCGCTGTGGCTCTGGCCTGCCTTCGCCTTGGCCAGAGCGAGATTTGGCCAGAGCCAAGGCAAGGGCAGGCCAGAGCCAGAGAGAAAGAAGGCCGGAGCCAAGGCAAGGGCAGCCGGAACCAGGGTGAGAGCAGGCCAGAGCCAGGGCGAGAGCAGGCCGGAGTCAAGGCGAGAGCAGGGCGAGGGCAGGCCAGAGCCAGAGTCAGATCAGACCGGAGACAAGGCGAGGGCAGGCCAGAGCGAGGGCAGGCCAGTGCCAGAGCGAGAGCAGGCCAGACGGAGCCAAGCAAGGGCAGGCCAGAGCCAAAGCGAGAGCAGTCCGGAGCCAAGGCGAGGGCAGGCCAGAGCCAGAGCGGGAGCAAGCCGGAGCAAAGTCAGGGGCAGGCCAGAGCCAGAGCGAGAGCAGGCCAGAGGCAGATCGAGAGCAGGCCGGAGCCAGGGCAACGGCAGGCCAGAGCCAAGGCAAGGGCAGGCCAGAGCCAGAGCAAGAGAAGGCTAGAGCCAAGGCAAGGGCACGCCGGAACGAGGGCAAGAGCAGGCCAGAGTCAGAGCAAGAGCAGGCCAGAGCCAGGGCGAGAGCAGGCCGCAGCCAGGGCGAGAGCAGGCCAGAGCCAGGGCAAGGGCTGGCCCGAGCCAGGGCAAGGGCTGGCCCGAGCCAGAGTCAGAGCAGGCCGGAGTCAAGGCGCAAGCCAGAGCCAGAGAGAGCTCGGGCAGGCTAGAGCCAGAGCGATAGCAGGCTGGAGCGAAGGCGAGAACATTCCGGAGCCAGGGCGAGGGCAGGCCAGAGCCAGAGCGAGAGCAGGCCGGAGCCAAAGTGAGGGCACGCCAGAGCGAGAGCAGGCCAGAGCGAGAGCAGGCCGGAGCCAGGGCGAGGGCAGGCCAGAACCAGAGCGAGATCTCGTAGGCCAGAGCCAAGGCAAGGGCAGGCGAGAGCCAGAGCGAGAGAAGGCCCAAGCCAAGGCAAGGGCAGGCCGGAACCAGGGCGAGAGGAGGCCGAAGACAGGGCGAGGCCTGAGAGAGCAGGCCAGAGCGAGAGCAGACCGGAGACAGGGCAAGGGCAGGCCAGAGCCAGAGAGAGCAGGCCAGAGCCAGTGCGAGGGCAGGCCAGAGCCAGAGCGAGAGCAGGCCGGAGACAGGGCAAAGGCAGGCCAGAGCCAGAGAGAGAGCAGGCCAGAGCCAGTGCGAGGGCAGGCCAGAGCCAGAGCGAGAGCATGCCGGAGCCAGGGCAAGAGCAGGCCGGAGCCAAGGCAAGGGCAGGACAGAGCCAGAGCGAGAGCAGGCCAGAGCCAAGGCAAGGGCAGGCCAGAGCCAAGGCAAGGGCAGGCCAGAGCCAGAGAGACAGCAGGTCGGAGCTATGGCGAGAGCAGGCAAGAGCCAATGCGAGGGCTGGCCGGAGCCAGAGCAAGGGCAGGCCGGAGTCAAGGCGAGGGCAGGCAGGAGCCAGAGCGAGGGCAGGCAGGAGCCAGAGCGAGAGTGAGAGCAGGCCGGCCAAGGTGAGGGTAGGCCAGAGCCAGGGCGAGGGCAGGTCAGAGTCAGAGCGAGAGCAGGCCGGAGCTAAGTCAAGGGCAGGCCAGAGCCAGAGAGATAGCAGGCCGGAGCCAAGGCATGGGGGCAGGCCAGAGCCAGAGAGAGAGCAGGCCGGAGCCAGGGAGAGGGCAGGCCAGAGCCAGAGAAGGTCGGAGGCAGGGCGAGAGCAGGCCGGAGCCAATTCGAGAGCTGGCCGGAGCCAGAGCAAGGGCAGGCCGGAGTCAGGGCGAGGGCAGGCCGTAGCCAGAGCGAGAGCAGGCCGGAGGCAAGGCCAGAGCAGGCCGGAGTCAAGGCGAGGGTAGGCCACAGCCAAGGCAAGGGGGCAGGCCGGAGCGAGAGTAGGCCGGAGCCAGAGCGAGGGCAGGCCAGAGCCAGAGCTAGAAGAGCCAAGTTGAGGTCAGACAAGAATAGAGCAGGCATGAGCCACAGCAAGGGCAGGCCGGAACCAGAGAGAGAGCAGGCCGGAGCCAAGGAGAATGCAGGTCGGAACCAGGGCAAGAACAGGTAGGAGCCAAGGCGAGGGCAGGCCGGAGCCAGAGAGATAGGCCGGAGCCAAGGCGAGAGCAGGCCGGCCGGAGCCAAGGCGAGAGTAGGCCGGACCCAGGGCGAGAGCAGGACAGAGCGAGAGCAGGCCGGAGACAGGACGAGGGCAGGCCGGAGCCAGTGCAAGAGCAGGCCGGAGCCAAGGAGAGGACAGGCCAGAGCCAGAGCAAGAGCAAGCAAGAGACAGGGCGAGAGCAGGCCGGAGCCAAGGCAAGGGCAGGCCAGAGCAAGAGCAGGCTGGAGCCAGGGCGAGAGGAGGCCGGAGCCATGGCGAGGGCAGGCCAGAGGCAGAGCGACGGCAGGCCGGAGCCAGGGCGAGGGCAGGCCAGAGCCAGAGCAGGACAGAGCCAGGGCGAGGGCAGGCTTGAGCCAGAGCGATAGCACACTGGAGCCAAGGCGAGGGCAGGCCAGAGCGAGGGCAGGCCGGAGCCAGAGCAAGAGCAGGCCGGAGTCAAGTTGAGGGCAGGCCAGATAGAGAGCAGGCATGAGACAAGGTAAGGGCAGGCTGGAACCAGAGAGAGAGCAGGCCGGTAAGGCTCTAGGTCGTATCCAGGGCGAGAACGGGCAGGAGCCAAGGCGAGGGCAGGCAGGAGCCAGAGAGATAGCAGGCCAGAGTCAGAGCGAGAGCAGGCCGGAGCCAGGACGAGGGCAGGCCGGAGCCAGTGCGAGAGCAGGCCGGAGACAAGGAAAGAACAGGCAAGAGCCAGAGCAAGCAAGAGCAAGGGCGAGGAGCAGGCCGGATCCAGGATGAGGGCAGGCCAGAGCTAGAGCAAGGGCAGGCCGGAGCCAGGGCGAGGGCAGGCCGGAGCCAAGGCGAGGGCAGGCCGGAGCCAAAGCAAGAGCAGGCCGGAGCCAAGGCGAGAGCAGGCTGGAGCCAAGGCGAGAGCAGGCCGGCCAAGGTGAGGGTAGGCCAGAGCCAGGGCGAGGGCAGGTCAGAGTCAGAGCGAGAGCAGGCCGGAGCTAAGTCAAGGGCAGGCCAGAGCCAGAGAGATAGCAGGCCGGAGCCAAGGCATGGGCAGGCCAGAGCCAGAGAGAGAGCAGGCCGGAGCCAGGGCGAGGGCAGGCCAGAGCCAAAGCCAGAGAAGGTCGGAGGCAGGGCGAGAGCAGGCCGGAGCCAGAGCAAGGGCAGGCCAGCTCTGAGCGAGAGCAGGCCGGAGCTAAGTCAAGGGCAGGCCAGAGCCAGAGAGATAGCAGGCCGGAGCCAAGGCATGGGCAGGCCAGAGCCAGAGAGAGAGCAGGCCGGAGCCAGGTGGAGGGCAGGCCGTAGCCAGAGCGAGAGCAGGCCGGAGGCAAGGCAAGGCAAGAGCAGGCCGGAGTCAAGGCGAGGGTAGGCCACAGCCAAGGCAAGGGGGCAGGCCGGAGCGAGTAGGCCGGAGCCGGAGCGAGTAGGCCAGAGCGAGGGCAGGCCAGAGCCAGAGCTAGAGCAGGACAGAGCCAAGTTGAGGTCAGACCAGATATACAGCAGGCATGAGCCACAGCAAGGGCAGGCCGGAACGAGAGAGAGAGCAGGCCGGAGCCAAGGAGAATGCAGGCCGGAACCAGGGCAAGAACAGGTAGGAGCCAAGGCCGGAGCCAAGGCGAGAGCAGGCCGGACGGAGCCAAGGCGAGAGTAGGCCGGACCCAGGGCGAGAGCAGGACGGAGCCAGGACGAGGGCAGGCCGGAGCCAGTGCGAGAGCAGGCCGGAGCCAAGGAGAGGACAGGCCAGAGCCAGAGCGAGAGCAAGCAAGAGACAGGGCGAGAGCAGGCCGGAGCCAAGGCAAGGGCAGGCCAGAGCGAGAGCAGGCTGGAGCCAGGGCGAGAGGAGGCCGGAGCCATGGCGAGGGCAGGCCAGAGGCAGAGAGACGGCAGGCCGGAGCCAGGGCGAGGGCAGGCCAGAGCCAGAGCAGGCCGGAGCCAGGGCGAGGGCAGGCTGGAGCCAGAGCGAGGGCAGGCCGGAGCCAGAGCGAGGGCAGGCCGGAGCCAGAGCAAGGGCAGGCCGGAGCCAGAGCAAGAGCAGGCCGGAGTCAAGTTGTGGGCAGGCCAGATAGAGAGCAGGCATGAGCCAAGGTAAGGGCAGGCTGGAACCAGAGCGAGAGCAGGCCGGTAAGGCTCTAGGTCGTATCCAGGGCGAGAACAGGCAGGAACCAAGGCGAGGGCAGGCAGGAGCCAGAGAGATAGCAGGCCAGAGCCAGAGCGAGAGCAGGCCGGAGCCAGGACGAGGGCAGGCCGGAGCCAGTGCGAGAGCAGGCCGGAGACAAGGAAAGAACAGGTAAGAGCCAGAGCAAGCAAGAGCAAGGGCGAGGAGCAGGCCGGATCCAGGATGAGGGCAGGCCAGAGCTAGAGCAAGAGCAGGCGGAGACAGGGCGAGAGCAGGCCAAAGCCAAGGTGAAGGCTGACTGGAGCCAGAGCAAGGGCAGGCCGGAGCCAGGGCGATGGCAGGCTGGAGCCAAGGCGAGGGCAGGCCGGAGCCAAAGCAAGAGCAGGCCGGAGCCAAGGCGAGAGCAGGCCGGAGCCAAGGCGAGGGCATGTCAGAGCCAGAGCGAGAGCAGGTCAGAGCCAGAGCGAGAGTAGGCCGGAGCCAGGGCGAGAGCAGGCCGGAGCCAGGGCGAGGGCAGGCCAGAGCCAGATCCAAAGCAGGCCGGAGCCAGGGCGAGGGCAGGCCAGAGTCAGAGCGGGAGCAGGCCGGAGCCAAGGCGAGGGCACGCAAGAGCGAGAGCAGGCCAGAGCCAGAACGAGAGCAGACCGGAGCCAGGTCGAGGGCAGGCCAGAGCGAGAGTGGGCCAGAGCCAAGGCAAGAGCTGGCCAGAGCCAGAGCGAGAGAAGGCCGGACGGAGTCAAGGCAAGGGCAGGCCGGAACCAGGGCGAAAACAGGCCGGAGCCAGGGCAAGGCCAGAGCCAGAGCAGGCCAGAGCCAAGGCAAGGGCAGGCCAGAGCGAGAGCAGGCTGGAACCAGGGCGAGAGGAGGCCAGAGCCATGGCGAGGGCAGGCCAGAGGCAGAGCGACGGCAGGCCGGAGCCAGGGCGAGGGCAGGCCAGAGCCAGAGCGAGAGCAGGCCGGAGCCAGGGCAAGAGCAGGCCGGAGCCAGGGCAAGAGCAGGCCAGAGCCAAGGCGAGGGAAGGCCAGAGCGAGAGCAGGCCAGAGCCAGAGCGAGAGCAGTCCGGAGCCAAGGCAAGGAAGGGCAGGCCAGAGCCAGAGCGAGGGAAGGCCAAAGCCAGAGCGAGAGCAGTTCAGAGCCAGGGAGAGAGCAGAACGTAGCCAAGGCGAGGGCAGGCCAGAGCCCGAGCTCTGGCATAGTGGAGCCAGGGCGAGGGCAGGACGGAGCTAGAGCGAGAGCAGGCTGGAGCCAAGGCGAGAGCAGGCCGCAGCCAAGGCGAGGGCAGGCCAGAGGCAGAGCCAGGGTAGGCCAGAGCAAGAGCAGGCCAGAGCGAGAGCAGGCCGGAGCCCAGGCAAGGGCCAGAGCCAAAGCGAGAGCAGGCCAGAGAGAGAGCAGCCCGGAGCCAAGGCGAAGGCAGGCTAGAGCCAGAGAAAGAGCAGGCCAGAGCCAGAGCGAGAGCAGGCCGAAGCAAAGGCAAAGGCAGGCCAGAGCCAGAGCGAGAGCAGGCCGGAGCCAAGACGAGGGCAGGCCGGAGCCAAAGCGAGGGCAGGCCAGAGCGAGAGCAGGTCGGAGGAAAGAGAGGACAGGCCAGAGCCAGAGCGAGTGCAGGCCGGAACCAAGTCGAGGGCAGGCCAGAGCCAGAGCGAGAGCAGTCCGGAGCCAAGGAAAGGGCAGGCCACAGCCAGAGGTAGAGCAGGCTTGAGCCAGAGCGAGAGCAGGCTTGAGCCAGAGCGAGGGCAGGCCGGAGCCAAGGCGAAGGCAGGCCAGAACCAGAGCGAGAGCAGGCCGGAGTCAAGACGAGGGCAGGCCAGAGCAAGAGCAGTCCGGAGCCAAGGCGAGGGCAGGCCAGAGCCAAAGCAAGAGCAGGCCGGAGCCAGGACGAGGGCAGGCTGGAGCCAGAGCAAGAGCAGGCCGGAGCCAAGGCGAGAGTAGGCCGGAGCCAAGGTGAGGGCAGGCCAGAGCCAAGGTGAGGGCAGGCCAGAGCCAGAGCGAGAGCAGGCCGGAGCCATGGCGAGGGCAGGCCAGAGACAGATCCAGAGCAGGCCGGAGCCAGGGCGAGGGCAGGCCAGAGTCAGAGCGAGAGCAGGCCGGAGCCAAAGCGAGGGCACGCCAGAGAGAGAGCAGGCCAGAGCGAGTGCAGGCTAGAGCCAGGGCGAGGGCAGGCCAGAGCGAGAGTAGGCCAGAGCCAAGGCAAGGGCAGGCCAGAGCCAGAGCGAGAGAAGGCCAGAGCCAAGGCAAGGGCAGGCCGGAACCAGGGCGAGAGGAGGCCGGAGACAGCGCGAGGCCAGAGAGAGAGCAGGCAAGAGCCAGAGCGAGAGTAGGCCGAAGCCAGGGCTAGGGCAGGCCAGAGCCAGAGCGAGAGCAGGCCGGAGCCAGGGCAAGACAGAGCCAGAGCGAGAGCAGGCAAGAGCCAGGGTGAGAGCAGGCAAGAGCCAATGCGAGGGCTGGCCGGAGCCAGAGCAAGGGCAAGCCGGAGTCAGAGAGAGGGCAGGCAGTAGCCAGAGCGAGAGCAGGCCAGAGCCAAGGCGAGAGCAGTCCGGAGTCAAGGCGAGGGTAGGCCAGAGCCAAGGCAAGGGCAGGCTGGAGCCAGAGATAGAGAAGGCCAGACCAAGCAAGGGCAGGCCGGAACCAGGGCGAGCGCAGGCAGGAGAAAGGGCGGGGCCAGAGCCAGAGTGAGAGTAGGCCAGAGCCAGGGCAAGGGCAGGCCAGAGCCAGAGAGAGAGCAGGCCGGAGCCAGGGCGAGGGCAGGCCAGAGCCAGAGGGAGAGCAGTTCAGAGCCAGAGCGAGAGCAGGCCGGATCCAAGGCGACGGCAGGCCGAAACCAGAGCGAGAGAATGCCGGAGCCAGGGCGACAGCAGGCCGGAGCCAGAGCGAGGGCAGGCCGGAGCCAGAGCGAGGGCAGGCCGGAGCCAGAGCGAGAGCAGGCCGGAGCCAAGGCGAGGGCAGCCCGGAGCCAGGGCGAGGGCAGGCCAGAGCTAGACCGAGAACAGGCCGGAGCCAGGGCGAGGGCAGGCCGGAGCCAGAGCGAGGGCATGCCGGAGGCAGATACAGGGCAGGCCGGAGCCAGGGCGAGGGCAGAGCGGACCTAGGGCGAGAGCAGGCTGGAGCCAAGGCGAGGGCAGGCCGGAGGCAAGGCGAGGGCAGGCCGGAGCCAAGGCGAGGGCAGGCCGGAGGCAAGGCGAGGGCAGGCCGGAGCCAGAGCAGGAGCTGGCCGGAGCCAAGGCGAGGGCTGGCCAGAGCCAGAGCAAGGGCAGGCCGAAGCCAGAGCAAGGGCAGGCCGAAGCCAGGGCGAGGGCAGGCCGAAGCCAGAGCGAGGGCAGGCCGAAGCCAGAGCGAGGGCAGGCCGAAGCCAGAGCGAGAACAGGCCGTAGCCAGAGCGAGAGGAGGCCGGAGCAAAGGCGAGGGCAGATCAAAGTCAGAGCCAGAGCAGGCCAGAGCCAAGGAGAGGGCAGGCCAGAGAGAGAGAAGGCCAGAGCGAGAGCAGGCCGGAACCAGTGCGAGGGCAGGCCAGAGCCAGAGAGAGAGTAGGCCAGAGACAAGGCTAGGGCAGGCGCGAGCTAGAGCGAGAGCAGGCCGGAGCCAAGGAGAGGGCAGGCCGGAGCCAGAGCGAGAGCAGGCCGGAGCCTAGGCAAGAGGAGGCCAGAACCAGAGCGAGAGCAGGCCAGAGCGAGAGCAGGCCGGAGCCAGAGCGAGAGCAGGCAGGAGCCAGGGAGAGGGCAGACCGGTCCCAAGGCGAGAGCAGGAAAGAGCCAGGGAGAGAGCAGGCCGGAGCCGAGTCGAGGGCAGGCCGGAGCAAGAGCAGGCCGGAGCCAAGGCGAGGGTAGGCAAGAGCCAGAGCGAGAGCAGGCCGGAACCAGGGCGAGTTCAGGCCAGAGTCAGAGCGAGAGCACGCCGGAACCAGAGCGAGGGCAGGCCAGAGCGAGGGCAGGCCGGAGCCAGAGCGAGAGCAGGCCAGAGCGAGAGCAGGCCGGAGCCAGAGCGAGAGCAGGCCGGAGCCAGAGCGAGAGCAGGCCGGAGCCAGGGCGAGGGCAGGCCGGAGCCAGGGCGAGGGCAGGACGGAGCCAGAGCGAGAGCAGGCTGGAGCAAGGGCGAGGGCAGGCCAGAGCTAGAGCGAGGGCAGACCAGAGACGGCGCGGGGGAAGGCAAGAGACAGAGCAGGCCGGAACCAGGGCGAGGGCAGGCCAGAGCCAGAGCAGGCCAGAGCCTGGGCGAGGGCAGGCCAGAGCCAGAGCAGGCCAGAGCCTGGGCGAGGGCAGGCCAGAGCCAGAGCGAGAGCAGGCCGGAGCCAGAGCGAGAGCAGGCAGGAGCCAGGGAGAGGGCAGACCGGTCCCAAGGCGAGAGCAGGAAAGAGCCAGGGAGAGAGCAGGCCGGAGCCGAGTCGAGGGCAGGCCGGAGCAAGAGCAAGAGCAGGCCGGAGCCAAGGCGAGGGTAGGCAAGAGCCAGAGTGAGAGCAGGCCGGAGCCAGGGCGAGGGCAGGCAAGAGCCAGAGCGAGAGCAGGCCGGAGCCAGGGCGAGGGCAGGCAAGAGCCAGAGTGAGAGCACGCCGGAACCAGGGCGAGTTCAGGCCAGAGTCAGAGCGAGAGCACGCCGGAACCAGGGCGAGGGCAGGCCAGAGCGAGGGCAGGCCGGAGCCAGAGCGAGAGCAGGCCAGAGCGAGAGCAGGCCGGAGCCAGAGCGAGAGCAGGCCGGAGCCAGGGCGAGGGCAGGCCGGAGCCAGGGCGAGGGCAGGACGGAGCCAGAGCGAGAGCAGGCTGGAGCAAGGGCGAGGGCAGGCCAGAGCTAGAGCGAGGGCAGACCAGAGACGGCGCGGGGGAAGGCAAGAGACAGAGCAGGCGCGGGGGAAGGCAAGAGACAGAGCAGGCCGGAACCAGGGCGAGGGCAGGCCAGAGCCAGAGCAGGCCAGAGCCTGGGCGAGGGCAGGCCAGAGCCAGAGCAGGCCAGAGCCTGGGCGAGGGCAGGCCAGAGCCAGAGCGAGAGCAGGCCTGAGCCAGGGCGAGGGCAGGCCGGAGCTAGAGCGAGGGCAGGCTGGAGCCAGAGAGAGAGCAAGCCGGAGCCAGAGCGAGAGCAGGCCGGAGCCAGGGCGAGGGCAGGCCGGAGCCAGGGCGAGGGCAGGCCGGAGCCAGGGCGAGGGCAGGCCGGAGCCACGGCGAGGGCAGGCGAGAGCCAGAGCGAGAGCAGGCCAGAGCCAGAACGAGAGCAGGCCGGAGCCAGGGCGAGGGCAGGCCGGAGCCAGGGCGAGGGCAGGACGGAGCCAGAGCGAGAGCAGGCCGGAGCAAGGGCGAGGGCAGGCCAGAGCCAAAATGAGAGCAGGCCAGATTCAGGGCGAGAGCAGGCCGAAGCCAAGGCAAGGGCAGGCCAGAGCGAGAGCAGGCTGGAGCCAGAGCGAGAGCAGGCCGGAGCCAGGGCGAGGGCAGGCCAGAGCCAGAACGAGAGCAGGCCGGAGTCAGGGCGAGGGCACGCCAGAGCCAAAATGAGAGCAGGCCGGAGTCAGGGCGAGAGCAGGCCGAAGCCAAGGCAAGGGCAGGCCAGAGCGAGAGCAGGCCGGAGCCAGAGCGAGAGCAGGCCGGAGACAAGGCGAGAGCAGGCCGGAGCCAGTGCGAGAGCAGGCCAGAGTCAGAGCGAGAGCAGGACAGAGCCAGGGCAAAGGCAGGCCAGAGCCAGAGCGAGAGCAGGCCGGAGCCAGGATATTTCAAAGCAAGCAGACCTCTAATATGGGCCATAGAAGTATGTATAGATTTACATTTCTATAACTTTTATGCCCATATTAGAGGTCTGATAAGTCCTAGGGGGTGACAGATTCCCTTTAAAGCTTTTGTCGTGGTTGGCCTCTAGCCCGGTGTCTCATGTGTTGGGTTTGCCCACTCCGGGTCCTCCTGAAGGAGGAAGTAGGATTTCTCTTTTTATTTTGTGCTTTTGGCTTCTTGCCCAGTGATAGGGGCAGATCTCATCCTCTCAGGCCTAGCCCAACCCTAACCCTAACCCCAACCCTAACCCTACCACAACCCTAACCCTAGAGTTTATATTTTACGCCGTTTAGACAACTTTATTCTTCGAGTCAATGCGATTACAGCGATACCAGAATCATATCGGGTTTTTATGATTGACAGCTGTCACACACTAAAAGACGCATTCTTTAGTAAAATCTAGTTTTACATCGCCATATTTTGAGAGCTATAATTTTTCCATATTTTGGTCGACAGAGTCATGTGACATCTTGTTTTTTGCGGGATGAGTTGACGTTTTTATTGGTGCCATTTTCAGGCACGTGACATATTTTGATCACTCTCTATTCCAATTTTTGGGAGGCAGAATAATCAAAAACCAACAATTCAGGAATTGTTTTTTTTTTTTTTTTATGCTGTTCCGCGTGTGGTAAAATTGATAAGGTAGCTTTATTCTTTGGGTCAGTACGTTTACAGTGGTACCACATTTATATTGATTTTCTATGTTTTGGCGCTTTTACACAATAAAAGCTATTTTATAGAAAAAATAATTTTTTTGCATCGCTTTATTCTGAGAGCTATAACTTTTTTATTTTTAGGCTGATGGAGCTGTATGGCGGCTTGTTTTTTGCGGGACAAGATGACGTTTTCAGTGGTATCATTATTATTTATATTCGTCTTTTTGATCGCATGTTATTCCATTTTTTGTTTGGCGGTATGATGATAAAGCATTGTTTTTTGCTTCATTTTTTTTTTTTTTTTTTTACCATGTTCACTGAAGGGGCTAACTAGTGGGACAATTTTATAGGTCAGGTCATTCCGGACGCGGCGATACCAAATATGTGTACTTTTATTGTTTTTTTTTTCATAATAATATTTATTGATGGGTACATTATATTTTTATTTTTGGTGGATTATTTTTTTTTATTTTTTTTTTTCTTCACTTTCTGACACTTTTTTTACTTTTATTCTTTGTCCCACTATGGGACTTTCACTTTTTTTATTCTGATCGCCTGTATAGCATAGGGATGGAGCACCAGCCCTGTGCTATACAGGCTGTCAGCGCTGCAAATGCAGAAGATACTTTGGTCATGCACTGCGCATGCCAAAATATCTTCCTGCTGTCTGGTGACCCAGATGTTGTCATGACGACATCGGGTCGTCATGGCAACATCCAGGAAGCCGCGGCAGACATCGCTGGACGCCGGCAGGAGAGGTGAGTATCCCGATCACCTCCCCTTGCCCCCGCAATGCTGCGATCGACTCAGCTGCGACAATCGGCTGACACCCGGCGGTGATCGCGCCCGCACAACCTGTGTGCGGGCGCGATCGCAAAGACGTACTAATACGTATCAGGCTCTTAAGTCCCATGGCACAGATACGTATTAGTACGTCTTGAGCTTTAAAGGGGTTAAACTACAACTCCAATGTCAGCCCCTAATTCAATAGGAACCAAAGATCTGAGAACAGAGAATGATAATAAAATAATTTGTCCACATAAATGGCAAAACTACCCAAAAATGGAGCCCCATAAAGATGTCCCAACTTGACCTCCCCCACCCACCTATCGTCAGCAATTTCTCATTTAGACAAGGGGTTGTCCTGAAAATGTCTTATTACAGAGTGTTCCCGGCAATCCATGATAAATCCGGTGGATACATTATAAGTATACCAAAGCTTAAAAGTAAAGAGCTACTTACCTGGACTCGTTCTCTCTCAGCTGTCAGGTTATAGTGACACAAGATGGCAGCAGTGTAGAAATTTATACATTCTATTCCAATTGTGATGTCTATGATGTCATGTGCCTTGTGATGTCATAATAGCTATCACTGTCATTTCAAATTTACAACCGCAAGAAAAAGTTGATTTCATGGTTTAAGAAAAAATATGGTGGGTAATTGCAGCCTGTGATTATTTTACATATTGTTATTAATATTTGTCATGTCCTTCACTGCTGCCTCCTGCACTGCTTTTTATATACTGTTTATTTTAATAATGGACAATTCACAAGCCCTGCATGTAGAATATATAGTTAATGGCCTCTGTTGAATGACTAGATGCCTATTAGAGCAATAAGATATACTCTATGTCTACAATCTTTTGGCTGAGTCTAAGGGCTCATACTCATCTGCGTATAAATCACACGAGTGCAATCTGATAAAAAAAATTGGATTGCACTCTGACTCCTGTTATTGAATGATTATGTGTTCATCTGTGATTTTTTTTTTCCCAGCGCCAATGCAAGTCAATGTGTGCGAGAAAAAAAAAGCACAGCAAACGGACCATGCTTATGCCATCCATATAGCGTCCATATAATACGCATCTATGTAACACCTTTCAGTGACTGTGGCGGCATCTCAGCACACAAATCCTGTATCTCAGATCTTTGTCTGGCCTTGTCTTCTGTGTTTTGGCCATCATGCCAACAAGACAAGGGTGATTGGGGCAAGAGACATGCTGGTGAGGGGGTTGTTGGCTGCCGTGATCCTGGTAATGGAGGTGGCTGCCAAGATGCTGGCACTGAAGGTGGCTGCCGTGATGGTGCCACTGTAGTTGGTGGTGGTTGCTGTGATGCTGTGACTGGAGGTGGTGGTGATGGCTGCTGTGATGCTGGTACTGGAGGTGGTGGTGATTGCCGTGATGCTGGCACTGGAGGTGGTGGCTGCCGTGATGGTGGGTCTGCTGACCGGGTTTTGTTGTCCTCAGAAAGTTGCCACCTTTCAAGGAATTAAAAGATGGCCATCTGTGAATTTGGTGGCGCAGCGGCAGACAAAACAATTTGGAGGGCAGCCCTGGTCTGCAGCCTCAATAAAAAGGGAACGTGCCTGAAATAACGGGCCAGGCTTAGACAAAAACTCTCATCATCATCACTCACAGGTATTCCCATGTCACGTACGCCAGTGATGGTGGGGCGGTAGCGATGCTGGCTTATTGGTGCATGAGGGGAGGTGTCGAGGGGCTGTGGTGTACTGGTGCTCTCCGCAGGCTCTTCTTCTTTCTGGCCCCCAGCTCCGGCCTCCATTTCAGATTCCTCTCTGGCTTCCAGCACCTCCGAGCTACAGGTATTTCCCTTATTGGTCCAGTCAGATCTGTAAGGTCAGGGATGACAGAGAAAAAAGCATTTTTAATATGCAAAATAATAATCAAACCATTACAACAAATAAAACTGAAAAAGATAGCCACTTAGGGGTGAAAATCTAGGACTAGGGTCAAAAACTGGAGCCGGTCATAATATAGGTATGGCCTTTCTTTTTAAGAGCCACATCACCACTCTTCCTACCCTGTTGTCGCTCGCGGCGGCACTGGTCCCGGCAACTGCTCCATAATCTTGTCACTACACCCACTGGAAAGAAAAGTGGAAGAGATTATATACAATTTTTATAGGTAAAGGATGCTGTATGTAATAACATGTATAGTGTGTATTCTAATATCACTGCTAGCAGGGGCTGGCTGGCAAATTTTAGCCTGGGGGCAAGCACACAGCAGTGGTCCATGAGTAGCGGCCCATCCTTAAAGGTCGTTTTCCCACAAACAATAGTAGATTTTAATCAATAGATCTTGGAGTAATAATAATTTCCACAATTGGATGTGATATAATAATGTTCCTGTGCTGAGATAATCTTATAAATGTGCCCCTGCTGTGTACTGTGTAATGGCTGTGTCTGACCGTGCAGGAACATGGTCTGATCATACCACATCTCCTGGGCAGGGGGGGAGAAAAAGAGGATACAGGCAGGATAGCAGGGGATCACAGAGGATTCTTTTTGTGAGTAAAACATTTCAATGCCTGTTTTTAAACAATATTTTAGCTCAAAGAAAGACTCAGCTGTGATCCCCTGCTGTAATGTATATATACTCTCTTTATATATAGATGATTAGCGTGCACACAGTCTGTAGGTCAAGGTGCAGGTACACGGGATGTGGAATCCCCAGAATCGGCGTAGATTAAATCACCGCACATTCTAGTTTCATGACGCAAACTAAAGTCTATTTGAAGACATGCAATAAGACACATTTAAGGTGCAGGGAATAATGCAACAGTAAATGAACATTTTGACCCATCGTTTGCATCTTGAAACTAGAGTGTGCAGTGATTTAATCGATGCTATATACTCTTTTTCTCCCCCCCTGCCCAGTAGCTGTGGTATGATCAGACCATGTTCCTGCACAGTCAGACACAGCCATTACACAGTACACAGCAGGGGCACATTTATAACATTATCTCAGCACAGGGACATTTTATTTAAACACATCCAATTGTGGAAGTTATTATTATTATTCCAAGATCTATTGATTAAAATATACTTTTGTTCGCAGAAAACCCCTTCAACATGTTTATTACCAGCTGCTTCATAGGCTATATTCACACAAACGTATTGTCTAAGTGCTGCCCGTGGAGAAAAATGACAGCACTTGGTCCAGTTCAGGTGAGCATTTAAAACTGGTAATACATAAGCATAATATGTACAATGTCTGACCACTACAAAACGCATTTAGGTTGTTAGAGGTGTAATGCAAGTAATCCAAGGTACGCTGTGCTTTTCTACACTCCTAAACAGAGTAAGGCTAAGTGCCCACAATGCAGAAATGCTGAGAATTTTTCCAGAGCGTTTCTGCATCTCCCTGGCAGAAAAAACGCATGCGGATTCTATGAGTTTTCCTGCCAGGGACAAGCAGAAGTGAAGCGCTCTTCACATGCATTTCCGCATGCGGGTTGTCAAGCGCTTTGCAAGAGATTTTAGCATCACTTGGAAAGTGCTGGAGAACTTGGTCACACTATATAAATCCATGCAACCGGTATGGATTTATATAGTGTGACCGTAAAAGAATGGTAAAAAATAAATATTATACTTACCTTCTGACGGCCCCTGGTCTCCTTATCTGATGCGTCCGGTCTTCCCGGTGTCTCGCGGTTGTGTAAAAGGACCTGCCATGACGTCATTTAGTCATGTGACGGGTCAAGCGACCGCCGACGTCAGCGGTCGCGTGACCTGTCACATGACTAAATGACGTCATGGCAGGTCCTTTTAGACCATCATGAGCTGCCAGGAAGCCAGGACGCATCGCTATGGAGACCGGGGGCCATCAGAAGGTAAGTATAATGTATATTTTTTATTTTAATTATTTTTTTTTACAGGTACTATGGTACCCGGTCTGGAAGAGAGTCTCTTCTTCTCCAAATCTGGGTACCATCTGCACATTGAATCACTAAATATCCGCATGTGCACATGTAGTCATGCGGATATTATGCAATTCAATGCAAGTCAATGGCGGTGAAAACGCTGCGATTACACAAAATAATTGGTAGTATGGCGGATTTTTCCGCATTGATAATCCGCAGCGGAAATTTCCGCAGCATGTGCACAGCAGATGCGGATTATCATTGGGGAACATAGCAGACCTTCTACCAAGCGCTTTTTAAGCATTTCTGCAGCGGAACTGCCGTTGCGGAAACGCTTAAAAAACGCATAGTGGGCACACAGCCTAAAGGTGGCCACACATAAGCACAGGTCTGCCAGATAGATACCTAGGAATTATTATTTTGTGTATTATTTCCTACATACTTGATCGAGCAAGTCATTAATGTAAAAGTCAACTCCACATTATAGTATATGATGTACGAGTCACTAATTATCATGTGTGTCCCATCTGATGTCTGTGCACACAGTGAACATATTATACCACATACAATACAATATACATAGGAGAATATATGACTGATATATAGAGATGAGCAACTTCATTTGCAGGACCCTGATCCAATGGTCAGATGAATATTCAGTGGCTGCTGGATAGGAGCCCTGACAGCCTCCTACCTGACACCATTCTCTTTCTCTTCCTTTGATTTGTAGCCAGGCACAAGGTCATGTATGTGTCACGCCAAAAAGATGACATCATGCAAAGACTATAATCAAAAGAGGAGTCAGAGATGCCGGCAGGCGGGAGGAGGCTCGCGGGGCTCTGGTCTGGTGGCCACAGACTACTGACGGGACTGTTTGACCAGTGTCCTGCGAATCAATTCGCTCATCTGTACTGGAATAAGATATATTATGACTACATACATCAGATATTACATACAGAATAGCATGTGACAGTTATATACCACACTATGAGCACAGACATCAGATATTACACCAGTGACATATTATCCTCTGTATAACATTGGATGCCTGTATCAAAGACCATCACATCCAGTATACAGCATAATATGTGATGGTATGCGATATACTGGGATACAGACATCACATATTCATACCTCTCAACTTTTGAAGAACAGAAAGGGGGACAGAAAGAGGCTATGCGCGGCAAATTTTGGCCTCGCCCCTGGTCACACCCCAATCCACGCCCATTTACCATTATCTTTCTCGCCCGGCAGGAGGAGTTGTCAGAGGGTCGCTGGTAGTGAGGGAAATTCAGCAGACGGCCGAGACTGCAAGGCCCAGACCCAAATCCAGGACTGTCCACTGTATCCAGGGCAGCTGGGACTAGAGATGAGCAGATGGATTCCGGGGCCTCCAGTCGGGGGTCCAGGTCAGTGCTACCTGGCGGCTGGACTGGAGGCCATGAGTCTCTTATCTTCCGGGGCAGTGCGGCCTCATCTGTGAGTCCGGCTCATCTCTTGTTGGGACCTGAGGATTATTTTTTGTTCCCTCATTCACAGTCGGAGCCGCCAGAACTTTCTCATCTTTATGTAGATTCATTATACGACATCTGGCTTTCTTGTGGTGGCTCTTACTGTATATTGGGGGCTATGCGAGGGCTCATACTGTAGGTAGGGGTGGTGTGTGCTAATACTGTATGTACGGGGTTGTGTGGGGGCTCATACTGTATATAGGGGGATGTCAGCATACTTAAATTTGCTCAATATTAAGTGATAATATAAATATACAAAAAATATATAATTAATATGATAATATTAATATTGAGCTGAATTAATTTGAACCTATTGGTTCGGGCTCCACAACAGTCACGGTCTCTCATGTGGCCCCTTGGGAAAATTAATCTCCCACCCCTGCCTATTTCAAAGCGCTATGTTAAAAATCACACAGACATCATACACACAGCGGGCACAACCATCACACAGACATCATACACACAGCGGACACAACCATCACACAGACATCATACACACAGCGGGCACAACCATCACACAGACATCACACACACAGCGGGCACAACCATCACACAGACATCACACACACAGCGGGCACAACCATCACACAGACATCACACACACAGCGGGCACAACCATCACACGGACATCACACACACAGCGGGCACAACCATCACACGGACATCACACACACAGCGGGCACAACCATCACACGGACATCACACACACAGCGGGCACAACCATCACACGGACATCACACACACAGCGGGCACAACCATCACACAGACATCATACACACAGCGGGCACAACCATCACACAGACATCATACACACAGCGGGCACAACCATCACACAGACATCACACACACAGCGGGCACAACCCTCACACAGACATCACACACACAGCGGGCACAACCATCACACGGACATCACACACACAGCGGGCACAACCATCACACGGACATCACACACACAGCGGGCACAACCATCACACGGACATCATACACACAGCGGGCACAACCATCACACGGACATCACACACACAGCGGGCACAACCATCACACGGACATCATACACACAGCGGGCACAACCATCACACGGACATCACACACACAGCGGGCACAACCATCACACGGACATCACACACACAGCGGGCACAACCATCACACGGACATCACACACACAGCGGGCACAACCATCACACGGACATCATACACACAGCGGGCACAACCATCACACGGACATCATACACACAGCGGGCACAACCATCACACGGACATCACACACACAGCGGGCACAACCATCACACGGACATCACACACACAGCGGACACAACCATCACACGGACATCACACACACAGCGGGCACAACCATCACACGGACATCATACACACAGCGGGCACAACCATCACACGGACATCACACACACAGCGGGCACAACCATCACACGGACATCACACACACAGCGGGCACAACCATCACACGGACATCACACACACAGCGGGCACAACCATCACACGGACATCACACACACAGCGGGCACAACCATCACACAGACATCATACACACAGCGGGCACAACCATCACACAGACATCATACACACAGCGGGCACAACCATCACACAGACATCATACACACAGCGGGCACAAGCATCACACAGACATCAGACACACAGCGGGCACAACATGACATGTATATATTCCCTTCTTCTCCATCATGTCTCCAGTGGCAGTGGTGGGGCCTGGTGTTTGCAATCAGCAGCAGAGTATGGGCTGTACGCAGGAGAGCTGTCAGCCCTGCAGTGTCCCTAAATCCCCTCCCATCCCCCCTAGTCCCGACTGCAGAGCTGCTGGTGACATTGCATGAGCCCCCTCCCATCCTGTAATAACAGCAGCCACAGATGGGAGAGGCTGCGGGTCTCCCCCTCACCTCAGGACCGCACCTTGTTGTCATGTCCTCCGCAGACTTGGCCCCGCCCCCTGACCCCTCACCTCCTCATGCTGTGCGGTCTCTGCACAGTAGAATTCCTCTGCCCTGATGCCGGGGAGGAGCAGAGAGCGGGAGGCGGAGCTACAAGGGGTCACACACAGCATGGAAAGCCTGCGTGTCTGGAGGAAAAGCCCAGTGCCCAGCAGCGCCCCTGCCGGGAGAAGAGCTGAGCCGGGCCGGGACTGAGCCCTCAAATCGGGACAGGCCCAGGGAATAGGGGAGGCTTGTTAGCTCTGGATATTATACCCGCCTCCTATTATCCTGTATATAATATGGGATGTCTGGGCCTATAGTATATATATTATACCACCTACAGGCTAATATGTAACTAGTGCACATTACACCTTGAGTACAGCCATTAGATATTACACCAGTCACTTCTTCTCCTCTGCACCATCTGATGTCTGTGCACAGTATATGACATCCAGTATACAGGAGAATATGTGATGGGATATAGGACATACTGTTATACAGACATCAGATGCTATATACTGGATAATAAATGATGGTATATATCAGGGGTGGGCAATTCATTTTCCAGAGGGGCCACATGAGAGAACGTAACTGTTGTGGGGGCCTGAACCAATAGGCTGAAAGGCTGAAATTAGTTCTGCTCAATATTAATATTAACTACAATTAATATAAAATAATATTTATATCACTTAATATTGAGCAGAATTAAGTATGCCAAATCCCCCTATATACCGTATGAGCCCACACACAGCCCCCCTATATACCGTATGAGCCCACACATAGCCCCCTGTATACAGTATGAGCCCACACACAGCCCCCTGTATACAGTATGAGCCCACACACAGCCCCCCTATATACCGTATGAGCCCACACATAGCCCCCTGTATACAGTATGAGCCCCCACACAGCCCCCCTATATACCATATGAGCCCACACACAGCCCCCCTATATACCATATGAGCACACACAGCCCCCTGTATACAGTATGAGCACACACACAGCCCCCTGTATACAGTATGAGCCCCCACACAGCTCCCCTATATACCGTATGAGCCCACACACAGCCCCCCTATATACCGTATGAGCCCACACATAGCCCCCTGTATACAGTATGAGCCCACACACAGCCCCCCTATATACCATATGAGCACACTCACAGGCCCCTGTATACAGTATGAGCCCACACACAGCCCCCCTATATACCATATGAGCACACACACAGCCCCCCTATATACCATATGAGCACACACATAGCCCCCTGTATACAGTATGAGCCCACACACAGCCCCCCTATATACCATATGAGCACACACACAGCCCCCTGTATACAGTATGAGCCCACACACAGCCCCCCTATATACCATATGAGCACACACATAGCCCCCCTATATACCATATGAGCACACACACAGCTCCCTATTTATTTATTTATTTTACTAACCATATTTTGCAGATTATAAAATGCACCGTATCATAAGACGCACCCCAAATTTTGGTGAGAAAAATAGGAAAAAATTGTTTTTTAATAAAATGGTGGTGCTTCTTATAGTCTGCTTTTACGGTAGATTACCCAGGGAAGGGGGCTGCTGTGGTGGAGCAGAGTCGCTGCTCCAGGAAGCTGGCAGCGGCAGGAGTGGGGTGATGCTGTGGACCCCAGGCTGGGAGGGGGATGTTCGACGATGAGCCGGGCTCCGTGCTTTCAAAAAATGCCGGCGGACCCCCTGTACTTCCCGTGGTTTTCAATGCTGTAGACTTAGGGAAAATGGCCACCGGAGGCGGCACATGCTTAGGTTGAGACGTCGGGAGACAAGATCTCGGTGTCACGATCTCAATCCGCAACCATCTCTGGTGGCCTTTTTTCCCCAAGTTCACCGCATTGAAAACCATGGAAAGTGCGGGGGCTCCTCCGACATTTTGTGAAAGCACAGAGCCCATCGCACAGCCAGACACCCACGTTCCCAGCCTGGGGCCCGCAGCATCGCCTCACTCCTGCCGTCACCAGCTTCCTGCAGCAGCGACCCTAAAATGCCGCTCCCAAATGCCCCGGTAAACTACATTCAGATTATAAGACGTACCCCCATTTTCCGAAAAATTTTTGGAGGAGAAAAGTGCGTACTATAATCTGAAAAGTACAGTATATAGTGCTATTAATTCCACAGCAGATTACAGACATTATTCCTACATACAGTATGCACCCCACATAGCCCCTATATACAGTGTAAGACACCACATAGCCCTTATATACAGTGTGAGCCCTCATATTCCATCCTATATACAGTATTAGCCACCACATAGCCCCCTATATACCGTATGAGACCCACATAGCCTCCTATACATATTATGAGCTGCCACATAGCCTCCTTTGTACAGTATGAGCCCGCATATAGCCTCCTATATATAGTATGAGCCCCCTATGTACAGTATGAGTCCTCATAGCCTCCTTTATACAGTATGAGCCCCCACATAGCCTTCTACTGTATACATATTATTAGCCACCACATAGCCTCCTATGTACAGTATGAGTCCCACATAGCCTCCTTTATACAATGTGAGTCCTCACATAGCCTCTCTATATATTGTCAGACCCCACGTGGCCTATTATATACATTATGAGATCCGCATAGCTTCCTATATACAGTGTGAGCCCCCACATAGTCTCTCTATATACAATATGAGCCCTCAAATAGCCTCCTATATACAGTATGATTCCCTCATAGCCTTCTATATACAGTCTAAGGCCCCACATAACCTCTTATATACAGTGTGAGGCCTCACATAACCTCCAATATACATTGTGAGCCCTCACATATCCTCCTATATATTATATGAGCCCTCACATAGCCTCCTATATACTATATGAGCCCTCACATAGCCTCCTATATACTATATGAGCCCTCACATAGCCTCCTATATACTATATGAGCCCTCACATAGCCTCCTATATACAGTATGAGTCCTCACATAGCCCCCTATATGCAGGCACACATTCCATGCACATACGAAAAAAAAAAAAGAAGACATACTCACCTTGCTCTCGTTCCCCCGCGTTCTGTTCTTTTCTCCGGTGCACTGACTCTCCACACAGCAGATGTGATGTCGTGATGTCATCATGTTGGCTGTGTCAGTCGCAAAAGCTGACCTGTGGAAGTAGGAGCCAGTGGCTCCGTCTTCCACCAATGTATTCACCACACTGCAGATAGCAGTGATATTGGGATAGGGGAGAGTATGGTGTGGCCCGTGCACCACAGTTTTCAGCCCTTCGGCTGTCTCAGTCCGCGGGCTGAACTTTGTAGTTACAGTATTATATATACCAGACATGGGTAGAGTTCAGATATACTATACACACATTACCTGTACATAACATCTGTTCACACAGTATACCACATGCATACAATATATATTAGAATACATGACTAGTATATAATATACTGTCACTATAGACATCTGATGTTGTATAGTAATGTGTATTTTTTTAAAACATCTGATGTGTGTATCACAGTAGATGATAGGCTAATCTGTATACTAGATGTGGTATATTATGTACAGGGATATACACTGCACTGCAGCCTTGCAGCGCTGGGGTCCTGGGTTCAAATCCCACCAAGGACAACATCTGCAAGGAGTTTGCATGTTCTCCCCGTGTTTGCATGGGTTTCCTCCGGGTTCTCCAGTTTTCTCCCACACTCCAAAGACATACTGATAGGGAATCTAGATTGTGAGCACCGATGGGGACAGCGACGATAATTGACGATAATGTATGTAAAGCGCTGCGGAATATGTTAGCGCTATATAAAAATAAAGATTATTATTACTGAACACACCTGTACCTGCCTACAGGACCTCACATATTATATATGGGGCCATATAGTAGAATATGACGTGCTGTAGGTTCAGCTGTAATCAGTCGGTGCAGGGTCTCGTATTGTGATGTCTGTGGTCTCTGCTGGGACTAAGTGTGATTTATTGCACCAGACTGAACTTTTTGCACTGACAGGAGGACCCTAATCTGCATGAAAGTTCAGCCTCCTGCAATAACTCACACGGAGCCCCAGCAGCTGGCCCTCTGATTGGACAATATAGAATCCTGGGTGAATTTATGAGAAGGTGAGCACAGTCCCGCTTCCCCCTCACTGCAGACCTCCTGACCTCATACTGACTGAGACCACTGAAGTCTCCGATCCACAGGCTCCTGTCCGGCTGACTGAATCAGTTCCAGCTGCGCTGTGTGACGTCACTTCAGCAGACTCAGCCACACAGCGTGCAGGGGGTGTATCTGCATCTCTGCCATGTGGCCGGGTTGGCAGCTGAACATAGTCATTTGGTAAATTCTAAAAAGTTCATTTTTTTTCTCACTAAAGTGCACTCTGCACCCCATCTTGACTGAAATAAACAGAAATGTAGAAATTTTTGCAAACTTATTAAAATAGAAAAACTGAAATATCACATGGTCATAAGTATTCTGACCCTTTGCTCAGACACTCATATTTAAGTCACATGCTGTCCATTTCCTTGTGATCCTCCTTGAGATGGCTCTACTCTTTAATTGGAGTCCAGCTGTGTTTAATTAAACTGGTAGGACTTGATTTGGAAAGGCACACACCTGTCTATATAAGACCTCACAGCTCACAGTGCATGTCAGTCCAAATGAGAATCATGAACTCGAAGGAACTGCCCAAGGAGCTCAGAGACAGAATTGTGGCAAGGCATAGATCTGGCCAAGGTTACAAAAGAAGTTCTGCATTACTCATGGTTCCTAAGAGCACAGTGGGCTCCATAATCCTTAAATGGAAGAAGTTTGAGACCACCAGAAGTCTTCCTAGACCTGGCCGTCCAGCCAAACTGAGCAATCGTGGGAGAAAAGCCTTGGTGAGAGAGGTAAAGAAGAACCCCAAGATCACTGTGGCTGAGCTCCAGAGATGCAGCAGGGACATGAGATAAAGTTGCACAAAGTCAACTATCACTGCAGTCCTCCACCAATCGGGCCTTTATGGCAGAGTGGCCTGACAGAAGCTTCTCCTCAGTGCAAGACATATAAAAGCCCACATAGAGTTTGCTCAAAAACACATGAAGGACTCCCAGACTATGAGAAAAATAAGATTCTCTGGTCTGATGAGACGAAGATAGAACTTTTTGGTGATAATTCTAAGCTGTATGTGTGGAGAAAACCAGGCACTGCTCATCACCTGCCCAATACAATCCCAACAGTGAAACATGGTGGTGGCAGCATCATACTATGGGGGTGTTTTTCAGCTGCAGGGAAAGGACGATGGTTGCAATTGAAGGAAACATGGATGCGGCCAAGTACAGAGATATCCTGGATGAAAATCTCTTCCAGAGTGCTCTGGACCTCAAACTTGGCCGAATGTTCACCTTCCAAGAAGACAATGACCCTAAGCACTAAGCTAAAATAACAAAGGAGTGGCTTCAGAACAACTCTGTGACCATTCTTGACTGGCCCAGCCAGAGCCCTGACCTAAACCCAATTGAGCATCTCTGGAGAGACCTGCAAATGGCTGTCCACCAACGTTCGGCATCCAACCTGATGGAACTGGAGAGGATCAGCAAGGAAGAATGGCAGAGGATCCCCAAATCCAGGTGTGAAAAACTTGTTGCATCATTCCCAAGAAGACTCATGGCTGTACTAGCTCAAAAGGGTGCTTTTACTCAATACTGAGCAAAGGGTCTGAATACTTATGCCCATGTGATATTTCAGTTTTTCTTTATTAATAAATTTGCAAAGATTTCTACATTTCTGTTTTTTTTCAGTCAAGATGGGGTGCAGAGTGTACTTTAATGAGAAAAAAAATGAACTTTTTAGAATTTACCAAATGGCTGCAATGAAGCAAAGAGTGAAAAATGTAAAGGGGTCGGAATACTTTCCTTACCCACTGTATATGATTTTCACAATAATCTTGGGGAAATTAAATTTATTAGAAAGATTTTGAGAAAGGGGGACTTCAAATACATAAGTAGGGCCATAGCAGTGATGACTTAGCCCAGGAACTTAGGACCTTATATTGTCTATTCATATATAGTTTAGTCTACATTTTGGCGTTGTTTTACATCCTTACAAATTTAGGTGTTTATTTTTGAAAAAATGGGATGGGGTCCATTTAATTTTCTTAACAGCTGAGGGAAAGCAGTGGGCAATCTGGGAAGGGGCCGCTATTCATGGATCTTCCCAGCTTATTAATAACAGCTCACAGCTGTCTGCTTAGCCTTTAATGGTATTAAAAAGGGGGTATCCCCCCAAAAATTATGTGGTGTCCCACCTAGTTTTAATAACCAGCAAAGGTTAAACAGACACCTGCAGGCTGATATTAAAAGGCTGGGAAGGGACCATGGATATTGGCCTCCTCCCTGACTAATAACATGAGCCCTCAGCCACCCCAGAAATTCTGGTGCTTATTCTCGGCTCTTCCCACTTGCCCTGGTGCATTGGCAAGTGGGGTAATGGTTTTGGGGTTGATGTCAGCTGTTTGATGTTTGCTGACATCAAGCCCAGGGGTTAGTAATGGAGAGGCGTGAATAAGACATCCCGATTACTAACGCCATTAGTTCAAGTAAAAAAACTCACACAGAGCAAAGACCTTTGTTTGAACAAAACACTCAATGACCCTCTTTTACACATTTCTTAAGATCCACATAAAAATAAAAAAACAAAGTAATCCTCACCTGTCCGCAGATAATCCATACTGATGATGTCGAACAATGATCCCCAGATCTGCTACATCCGATTGGTGTGTTGAGCGGTTGCATGAGTATGCAACTGCTCAGCACGCCAGCTGGAACTCACTGACAGTAGCCTGAGGACGTTCCTGCAGTGACGAGCGATGCCGTCAATAAGGTTGCAACTTGAAAACGCTTTGCTATTTTCTTATAGCCTACTCTTGCTTTGTGGGCCTCCACCATTTTCATTTTCAGAGTGCTAGGCAGCTGCTTAGAAGAACCCATGGCTGCTGTTTTTTGGCACAAGGTTAGAGGAGGCTGGGTTTTTATAAAGTTGGGAAATTTGTATCACCTGGCCTTTCCTAATGATAGTGAACAAACCATAACCTTTAGGGTATGTGCAGATGGTCGGTGTTGGCTGCGCTTTGAACGCAGCATACTTTATGCTGCGTCCAAAGCGCTGCACGCAAGTGAATCCGCATGTGTTCAATGAACCATGCGGATTCACCACATCCTATACATTACAGTGATATAATTTCTCTTGCGGTCTGTGAAGACGCACTGCATGACCGTCTCCACGGGTGAGCTGCAGGAGCACGGAGACGCATAGTGGACATGGGATTTGTATAAATCCCATCCACTATGCTGTAACATCTGGCCGCTGCAGATTGCACGCAGCGCAAGTGTGCTGCATCCAATCCGCAGTGTTTACTGACCATGTGCACGCACTCTAACAGACTAATTAAGGTCTGAAACCTTGGTCAAAGTATTCTGAGCACACAAATCTCCAAGGGTGCCAAAACTTTTGCATCAGCCCATTTTCCTTTGTGTAATTTTTAAAATGTAAAAAATTACAAGATTTTTTCTTGCCTAAAATACAAAGGAAATGTGTCATCTTTAACTTTAGCCCTTTTATAGAGATCATTTCATCTTCAACTTGCTTTACTGTTCACAATAACAATAATTTTTTACCAAGGGGCCTAAACTTTTACATGCCACTGTAAGAGAAACACATCGCTATTTACATTACTCGTAAAACCGCATGGCACTGTACACATAAAGGGATTATTGCCTTCAAGGGTAGGAATGCTGCAGAACAGTCCATCACTCTTACATTCCCTCTTTGGACATGGTCATCCTCGACCATTCTGGAACCTGGAAGACAACACACAGCATATACAGTGGGGGCCCTTGAAAACGCACACTGCAGCCGCAATACTCGCTGCCTCTGTCAGGCCTGAGGCTGTGGTACTAACCGTGGAGGAGTCATTGCTGGACATGATCTTCCCGCTGAGGGCTGAAATATTGGATGTGACATCTGGTCATCTGGTCAATGACTTTGTGGCACCCCTGAGGGTTCAGTCGCCACAGAGGTACTGCACCTCACCCAGAAGTGTGGCATCTCCTTCTCTCAGGTAAGGCAGAAGTACTGCCGGTGGCACGGTGGTGCAGTGGTTAGCACTGCAGCCTTGCAGCGCTGGGGTCCTGGGTTCAAATCCCACCAAGAACAACATCTGCAAGGAGTTTGTATGTTCTCCCCGTGTTTGCGTGGGTTTCCTCCGGGTTCTCCGGTTTCCTCCCACACTCCAAAGACATACTGATAGGGAATCTAGATTGTGAGCCCCGATGGGGACAGCGACAATAATGTATGTAAAGCGCTGCGGAATAAAGATTATTACTGCCGGGGACCCCGACACCTGCACTCAACACTGCACTACTCCAGGCCGGCTGGAAGGGCATTATGCACTTCTTTTGCTGCCCTGTCCCTGGCTGGAGTGGGGGGAACCAAGGAGAGGGGGAACCAGTAGTGGGTGTGGGTGGAGGACGTAGGACAGGGGAGCGCTTAGAGAATAGATATAAAAAAGGAAGCCATCTTAGTTGGAGCAGTGCAGTTCAGCCAGTGAGTAGCAAGGAGAGGAGGGGAGCAGAGTCTCTTCAGGAACTCTGCTCCATTGTGGGCCTAGTGAGAGAGGCCCAGGAGAGGAGTGGGAGCAAGGGAGGAATGCTCCGGGAACAGAAGGGATCCCAGGGGGTACAGTGAGTGCAGGACGGCACCTATACGCCCGAATCTGCCAAGAATCAGAGGGATCAGGCCGCAGGAAGGGAACTGGTCCCTGGACCAGCCGTGTTACTCCAGGTGTCGGCTGGAAAAATCGGAGGCTTCTGCACTTCCATGGTGCAGTTGCCACAGCCTCACCCTGCCGTGAAGGGCATCAAGTAGGTCCGGGAACTCCAGGTTGCCCAGAAGGGACTTCAGAGCACCCGATCGGGACTGTGTGTGGGGAGCGCAGGGCAGGAGTGAGAAGACCCAGCGCGTGAAGTCAGTCAAGGAAGGAACATAAGAAAGGGGGTCCCGTTAAGTGCTTCTAATCTACCTGAAGGAGTGCTGAGCCCCTGCCTGGCAAACGCAGTGCGACGCGGGAGTCTGACACCTGGACAGTGTACCCGAGGAACCTAAAAAGAACTGTGAGTAAACTCGGATGACTGCACTCCACTGTCTCTGTCAGTTATTTCCATCATGCTACCGCGCCTGCACTACAATGCCCAGCATTACCATCTGCAACTACCCTGCCCCAGGGGCCCGCTCCGCCTGTGGGGAGCAGAAACATCCCAGCTGCCATCCCATCACCCCCGGAGGTCTGCAGCAGCGCCGGTATTCATTACCGGGAAACACAGGTGGCGTCACGAGACAAACTGTTAACAAACCCCCTTTTAAAGAGCGACCCCAGAGGATGGGCCCGGGAACCGACTGCCGTGACATCCTACAAAGAAGGTAAAGGCCCGGGTACCAAGTTTCCCCCTATATCCCCCCTGGGCGGGTCAACTTCACCACCTCCTGGGTGCTCGAGTTGGGCTCTCACCCATTTCTCCCACTCCTTCTTAACCTCAATGACCTTCACCACCCATCTGGCCTTATCGGGGTCCAGAGCTGGTGTCTCTTCCATGTACTGCTGTGGCCAGGGAATGAGGGCTGGTTCCCAGGCTGATAACTCTCCAGGACGCTGAGGTGTACTTACCACCAGGGCTGCCAGCATAGCTTTCAGTCACCCTGCCTGGTCGCAGGATCTTGGCCACGCTGACACTGCTGCCTCCGCCTTGGAATCGGGTTCTGGTTTTGGGGACTGCGGGCGAACCTTTGTCTTGAGGTCAGGCATTGGATCCTGGGCCTTCCCTGGACCTTGGTTGGTGCCTCTACTGATGACAGTTCACCCAGCTGCATCTCTTGCTCCAGCTGCGTCAGCTTCCTTTTCCACTTGACCTTTCCGGGCACACCGCGGAGCACAATGCCGTGGCACCGACCATCACTTTCAATAGGTAAACCGAAGCACTCTATCTTCTCTTGCCACTTTACCTCCTCACCAACAATGGTCCCAGCCCACTCTGCCATGGGTGTGCTCTTACGTTGCTCTGCCCATTCTTGGGGGAGGCCACTTCTGGCTCACCTGCCCGTTTCCTGGGAGTCTCCACCCGTTCTCCCTTGGCTTGCTGCAATGGGCGTGGTTTCTTTTTCTTCCACCGTGCCCTTCTTACGCACACGATGGGACGGGTCCGTCTCACTCTTTCGTGTCACTCACCGACATCTTGCAGTCTCTATCCATTAACCCTATCCTAAAGACTAAACCTATTATTCTCATCTTATCTCCTGTACCGTTGCTAAGCCACTTAACTATATGAACAGTACTTCGCTGTTATAAGTTTTGTCCAAATAGTGTATATACGAGTACTTATATATATCAGTTTATCATAGTGTAAAGCGTTAGAAGTTTCGCACTCCTAATTAGAAGATGTAGTGCATAGAAGGAATATCAATAAGATCCAGAAAGAAAACCTTTGGCACTGTAGATATGACACTTGAGATGCAGAGTAAATTCATTAGTACATTTATTCGCAACCGACATATAGTTTATCATATACTTATCTTTTTTTAAATCTTTAGATATTATTAATAAAGTGTTTAATTGAAAATATAATGAATAATGTTAATGTCAGATGAAACACATTGATGAAATGATATGTAAAATTAGACTAAGAATGGAGTGGTAATGGTGGACATTAGGACCCTGCGCTCTCATGAGCAGCATAGCTGAGCTCAACGTTCCTTCCAGACACTGGTGGACTAAACGTGCACAGATACCGTATTACGGAGATCTCCCCTCCTTTATCAGTGGCACCAGGAATTTTATGTGACAGTAACTGGAGGTGGCTATGACCACTACGCATGTAGCCTTACAAGGTTGGTTTTATCTCGTCACATCTTGCATTCAGTGACACACTCCTTCCTGCTTTATTGCTGATGTTTAGGAGTACGGGGGCGACTTGCATAGTGACATGCTTCTGTACATGACACGGATGAGATGGTGTTTTGTTCCTACAGATGGCTGTGATCTCACCCGTACTATAGTGATGGAATACATCAGCCGCCCATCAGATGACAGCTGCAGTGATACAGAATGAGGGGATAGCACTTATGTTATCAGACATCAGCCACAACATGTGAGAACCGCTCATATGTTTAAAGGGAACAGACAAGTCCACCATGTACGAGGGTGTGTCTTCAATAACCAATCACAGATCCATGGGCTCCAATCAGAAGGGGTTTTACATCGCAGGCAGTAGTAAAGGGCGCAATGTCCCGCATAGCAGCATTGGTGGTGCCAGACTGCTGTCATTCAGGTGACGCACACTGAAGCCCTGGTTCCTGATCTACAAGCCGCAGGGATATAGCAGAGCACATCCCATTCATAGCATGATGCTATCTGCTGAGGGACAATAGAAGACTGCTACAGCACATCTAGCATCTCTGCTCAGCAGCGGGGGTGAGCTCCTGTGTTCTCTCCCTTCTATAGTACTGGTTCAGCACCACAGTGGTTGGCAGCTCTCCTCTGGGCACTACAGTCCTAGATTCAGCACCACAACGGTGGGCAGCTCTGATCTGGGCAGTACTGGCTAGATTCAGCACCACAGCAGTGGACAGCTTTTATGTGGGAAGAACTGTCTAGATACAGCACCACAGCAGCGGACGGCTTGTAACCAGGACGTTATAGTAACATTTGGTTCAATACCACAACGTTGGAGGGCAGTGCCATCCAGATTCAGCACCACGCTAGTGGACAGCTCTGGTGCTTCTGGATACAACAGTTTCAGCACTTCTGCCTAGGACAGCTCCAGCATCTTCACCTCTACCTTGAAGGTCCCAGTGCCCGCCAGCCTGTCTATCAGCCGTGCCCGCCTGTCAACCGGCCGTGCTCATCCGCTGTGCCTTTCAGATTCAGCCATCAGTCCCATGGGAGTCGCCTGCTCTCACAAGGTCGGTCCCAGAGTGGCACCTGGTTCACCTTCCCGGTCCCTCCTTGGTTCACAGAGTCGACTAAGCCGCTGTGTGGCCAGGGTCGGTCCGGGTAGGCACTTAGTTACACCCCTCTGATCCCTCCTTGCATCACAGCACAGAGGTTCCACCACTCGGATTCATAACAGAATACATTTTGTTATATAATAATTTTGTGTTCAAAGATCAATACTACCTACAGAAGAAAGAGGTGGCAATGGCCGCGGCTTGGGCCCCATCTTACGCCAATCTCTCCTTGGGATTTTGGGAGTGTGAATACATCCGATTCCAGAACATTGAACATACGTCATTGGGATCAGTGATATCTTGGATGAGATTCATAGACGATGTGTTGTTTATTTTGCAGGGCTCCCATGAGGAACTTGAAAAATTCTTAAAATATCTCAATGACAATGCATTGAATATTAAGCTAACCCATCATATTGATCAAAAGAAAATAGATTTTCTGGATTTGGATATTCATGTTGATGACCATGGACAGTTGCATACAAATACTTATCACAAGATTACTAGTGCCAATGCTTTCTTGCATGCCAAATCAGTCATCTGGCACATGTAATACAGGCAATGCCGTCCGGACAATTTATTAGGGCACATCATATTTGTGACCAAGACAAAGCTTTTGAAGAATAGGCATGTGATATGACCAGTAGATACTTACAACGTGGTACAAAATGGAAATTGTTCAACAGGCCTACTATCGGGCCAAACACGCCAATAGACAATATCTTCTCATTACTAAAAAGAAAAAGGAATCTGATGGGCATGTTCGATTCATCACGAATTATCATTCGAGGTGGAAGGAAATTACTAATATCATCTCCAAATTTTGGCTAATTCTCCAACAGGATCAGACAATACTTCAATTTTTATCAAATCGTCCATTGATTATGGCTAAACGTAATAAGACACTACGTGATATACTAGTACATAGTCATCATGTACCTGATACATCTTCATATACACTGCTCAAATAAATAAAGGGAACACTCAAATAACACATCCTAGATCTGAATGAATGAAATATTCTCATTGAATACTTTGTTCTGTACAAAGTTGAATGTGCTGACAACAAAATCACACAAACATCATCAATGGAAATCAAATTTATTAACCAATGGAGGCCTGGATTTGGAGTCACCCCCAAAATTAAAGTGGAAAAACACACTACAGGCTGATCCAACTTTGATGTAATGTCCTTAAAACAAGTCAAAATGAGGCTCAGTATTGTGTGTGGCCTCCACGTGCCTGTATGACCTCCCTACAACGCCTGGGCATGCTCCTGATGAGGTTGAGTATTGTGTGTGGCCTCCACGTGCCTGTATGACCTCATTACAATGCCTGGGCATGCTCCTGATGAGGTTGCAGATGGTCTCCTGTGGGATCTCCTCCCAGACCTGGACTAAAGCATCCGCCAACTCCTGGACAGTCTGTGGTGCAACGTGATATTGGTGGATGGAGCGAGACATGATGTCCCAGATGTACTCAATCGGATTCAGGTCTGGGGAACGGGCGGGCCAGTCCATAGCTTCAATGACTTCATCTTGCAGGAGCTGCTGACACATTCCAGCCACATGACGTCTGGCATTGTCCTGCATTAGGAGGAACCCAGGGCCAACCGCACTAGCATATGGTCTCACAAGAGGTCAGAGGATCTCATCTCGGTACCTAATGGCAGTCAGGCTACCTCTGGCAAGCACATGGAGGGCTGTGCGGCCCTCCAAAGAAGTGCCACCCCACACCATTACTGATCTACTGCCAAACCGGTCATTCTGAAGGATGTTGCAGGCAGCAGATCGCTCTCCATGGCGTCTCCAGACTCTGTCACGTCTGCCAGATGTGCTCAGTGTGAACCTGCTTTCATCTGTGAAGAGCACAGGGTGCCAGTGGCGACTTTGCCAATCGTGGTGTTCTGTGGCAAATGCCAAGCATCCTGCACGGTGTTGGGCTGTGAGCACAACCCCCTTCTGTGGACGTCGGGCCCTCATACCACCTTCATGGAGTCGGTTTCTAACCGTTTGTGCAGACACGTGCACATTTGTGGCCTGCTGGAGGTCATTTTGCTGGGCTCTGGCAGTGCTCCTTCTGTTCCTCCTTGCACAAAGGCGGAGGTAGCAGTCCTGCTGCTGGGTTGTTGCCCTCCTACGGCTCCCTCCACGTCTCCTGGTGTACTGACCTGTCTCCTGGTAGCGCCTCCAGCCTCTGGACACTACACTGACAGACACAGCAAATCTTCTTGCCACAGCTCGCATTGATGTGCCATCCTGGATGAGCTGCACTACCTGAGCAATTTCTGTGGGTTGTAGAGTCCGTCTCAAGCTACCACAGGTGTGAAAGCACAACCAACATTCAAAAGTGACCAAAACATCAGCCCAGAAAGCATTGGTACTGAGATGTGGTCTGTGGTCCCCACCTGCAGAACCACTCCTTTATTGAGGGTGTCTTGATAATTGCCAATAATTTCCATCTATTGTCTATTCCATTTGCACAACAGCATGTGAAATTGATTGTCAATCAGTGTTGCTTCCTAAGTGGACAGTTTGATTTCACAGAAGTTTGATTTACTTGGAGTTATATTCTGTTGTTTAAGTGTTCCCTTTATTTTTTTGAGCAATGTATATTTGGCTCAAAGGGCCCCAAATTGGGCACATGGAAGTGTGGCAACTGCAAAGCGTGCAGATATATTGAAAAAACGGATACCTTTCAGGATTCGATGGGTGAGTAGGCTTACAAGATTCTGTATTTCATTAATTGTAGAACATCTATGGTCATCTATCAAGGCACATCTTTCTGTGGACTCATTTATATTGGTATGACAACTCGGGAGCTTTGGAACACATCAAAAATATTAGGGCAGCGGAGAAAATCTGTCAAGATGAGGTGGGTGCTATTTCTCAACCTAAACCTTTGGCGAGACAGTTTCGGAATTGCTACCCTCATCAATGTCATCTCTTATGTGTCAAAGGGATTGTCCATCTGTATCCTGGGAATAGGAGGGAAAATCTAGCCAAAAAGCTGGCCCAGATTGAACAAATAAATAATAAATAAAAAAGTAAATGGATCACCACTCTAAGAAGTATGACCCCCAGAGGGTTAAATGAACAGTGGGGATTTTCGAGTATTCTTTAAGTATACACTAGGATTTTTGGTATATTCTCATCTTCAGTGTCTTGTCCTTATTATAAATCGAATAATATAATCAATATATATCATAGTGCATTTGATTGAATAAACATATATACATGTATTGTTGGCTTTATTGTACAGTACATATAGAGAGTTTATAGTGTGTTTATTCACTTTTACATATACACGTTATATAAGCAACAATATTGTGTATGCACGCATTAACTATATTATATATAGAACTTTTTCTATATTTCATACAATTCTCTTTTGGCACGTATAATTATATTTAGACTTTGATGCTGACCCGCACTTTTTCCCTTTTCTAATATGGCTGCAGGGTCGCTGTGCGCCACACTGCGCATGCTCCGGTGTGCTCTAGTACCCGATACTGGGATGTTTTCATTGAACTGCGACCTTTGGTCGTGTTTCGGTGATGCACATTCGGTCGCAGACGGGACGGCTATCCGAACGCGTGGGACAGTAGAGGCGTCCAATAATATGGCGTCCTTGATTTGTAAGTAACCACAGCTGTAATCACCCTATAAAACATCGCCTCTTCCTCCTCCCCCTCACTTCCTAATGAATCGGTAGCGAAACGTGCGTTGAAGCATGTGGAAGGGGTGATGATGTGCCTCTGAATAGTACGTGTGACGGGAGCTAGTTACCCCATCCGCAGATGTCCAATCTTCTTCTGTAGGCCCCTGACATGGAAAGGCTTTTCTTTCACGGGATAGTCATATTTTATTTATCGCACAGTGTCTCCAAGATGAACTTAACTTTTATTCTCACAAGCAGGTTTTATAGAGAATCACACAGGCTATTTTTAACACCCATTGTTCTCACCAGATAATACCCACAGTAGGCTCCCAGACAGCAGTTATGCAACAACCCATTAATCAGCACATTGTCTGTTTGCCACTGCTAAGTGAGCACAGGAAGGTGGGGGCCAGGAGTGCTTCGGTCACATCACAAAATGTCCAATAATATGTGATCCACAATATTCACCCCACTTTATAACGTTATGTCCCATTAGCTGCATAGGCGCTACGACAACCCCCATGTGGCAAAATCTTGGGAGTACGGGGTTGATCTGTCACAATGCTCCCTCTTCCCGGACAGGATCGGCCTACCCAGTCTGCTCCCCGACGGATCAGCTGGAGGAGGTCCACGATTTATGAGGTTGGTAGCAGGTCAGTTTGTCGGCTTAGTTCATCGGCGTTACCATTTTGCTTGCCAGGTCTATAGTGGATGGTGAAGTCTAACGGTTGTAGCGCCAAACTCCACCGTAGTAGTCTGGCATTGTCCCCGGAGACCCGATTAAGCCATACCAGGGGGTTATGGTCCGTTATGAGGGAAAACTGTCTTCCATACAAATATGGTTGGAGCTTCTTGGCAGCCCATACTACTGCCAGGCATTCCTTTTCGACGGCCGCATAGCTGACTTCTCGAGGCAGTAATTTCCGACTCAGATAAGCTATTGGATGTTCTTGGCCGTCCGGCCCAACTTAGCTCAGTACTGCCCCCAACCCAAACATAGATGCGTCTGTGTGAACAAGGAAACGTTTAGTTGTATCGGGTGCGGCCAATATCGGGGTATTTGTGAGAGCGTCCTTTAGCTGGCGGAAGGCTTCCTCACACTCGGGGGTCCAGGTTACCTGGCGGGGGGGGGTTCTTATGTGTCAGATCAGTGGGGGGCTTGGCAATGCTGCTGTAATTAGGGACAAATTTCCTATAATACCCCGCTGTCCCTAGAAAGGCCATGACTTGGGTTTTAGTACGTGGGGTGGGCCACTTGGCTACCGCCTCAATCTTGGCAGGTTCCGGTCGTTGTTTTCCACCCCCCACCCAATGTCCTAAATACTGAACCTCTGCTTTGCCTACGTGACACTTGTTGGGGTTCAGGGTGATTCCGGCTTTGTGGATCCTATCCAATACTGTCTCTGGGTGATTTAGATGCTCATCCCATGTCGCGCTGTAGACGACGATGTCATCCAGGTAGGCACAAGCATAGTCCTGGAGACCATCCTGAAGCCAGTCAGCCAGCCTCTGGAAGGTCGCGGGGGCATTCTTCATCCCAAATGGCATAACCCGAAACTGGAATAAGCCAAACGGGGTGACAAATGCAGACTTGGGAATAGCATCAGGACTTAGAGGGATCTGCCAATAGCCTTTGCATAGATCGATGGTGGTCAAATACTTTGCCCCAGCCAGCCTGTCTAACAACTCGTCCACACGCGGCATGGGATACGCATCCGTCACAGTTTTCTCATTTAGCTTGCGATAGTCTACACAAAACCGGGTAGTCCCATCTTTCTTAGGCACTAACACTACAGGGGATGCCCAGGGCCTATCTGACTCCTCAATGACCCCTAAACGCAACATCTCCTGTATCTCTTGTCGCATCCCTTCTCGTACAGACTCCGGGACGCGGAAGGGGGGTTGTCTCAGGGGGTCTGATCTTGCGTCTCAACCTTGTGTTGTGCAAGTCGGGTGAACCCCGGTCTCTCTGAGAACATCCTCTGCCGCTACCTCAGCAATGTCTCAGCCTGCTCTCTCTCCCGGACCCCTAGGTTTTCTCCTAAGTGTACCTGGTCCCAGGTTTTCAACTGAGTCTTCTCACCTAAGACATCAGGCAAGGGGAGTCCGGCTAAATCCTCTGCTTCGGGTGCGCAGATGGCAGCTACCTCTTCAGGGCACTCCCGGTAGGGCTTCAGCGTATTCACGTGGAACATGCGGATAACCCTGGGGTCGTCAGAATCGACGACATTGTAGGTGGTGTCTGCTATTTTCCCCACTACCCGGTAAGGCCCTTGCCATGCGGCCTGGTATTTGTTCTGCCTAACCGGTTCTAGTACTAGGACCTTCTGTCCTATCTCGAAGGTGCGTTCTCTAGCCCTCTGATCGTACCATACGCGCTGGCGCCGTTGGGCCACCTGCATGTTCACACGCACAGCCTGAGTCAACTCCTGCAGGCGGTCCCGGAGTTCCAGCACGAAGGGCACGATAGGGGTTCCTGCTATGGTTTCCTCCCCTTCCCAGAGCTCTTGCACTAAGTCTAGGGGCCCCCTCACCCGCCTCCCGTATAACAGCTCAAATGGGGAGAACCCCGTAGATTTTTGGGGCACCTCCCGATAGGCGAACAGGAGGTGCGGCAAGAATTTCTCCCAGTCTCTGTAGGTCCGGGTGAACATCCCAATGAGTTGTTTTAACGTTCCGTTAAAGCGCTCACACAACCCGTTGGTTTGCGGGTGGTATGGGGCGCTTCTAATGGACTTTACACCACACAGTCTCCACAGTTGGCCGTAAATTAGGTGCCTTGATCCGAGATAATCTCCTGGGGAAATCCAACCCGTGAGAAAACCTGGAGCAGGGCAGCCACCACCGTCTCTGCCAGTATGTTAGGTAAGGCAACCGCCTCTGGATGCTGTGTGGCATAATCTATCACTGTCAATATATACCTTTTCCCTGATGGACTGGGTTTGGCTAACGGCCTTATCAGATCGACCGCTACTCGGCTAAATGGCTCCTCCACAATGGGAAGGGGGTGTAATTTGGCCTTGCAGCGATCTCCCCTCTTGCCAATGCGCTGGCAACTGTCACAGGTCTGGTAGTACTGACGAACATCATGGGATGCCCCTGGCCAAAAGTATTTTTGTGTCAGACGATGCCTGGTGCGGCTGACTCCGAGGTGCCCCGCCAAGAGTATGTCATGAGAGATTCGCAGCAACTCCCGCCTATACTTTTTGGGAACTACCAGCTGTAGTTTTACAGTGGGGCTCGTCTCTGAGTGAGTTTGCTCTGTAACCCTGTAGAGGAGTCCCTGATACCATATAAACTGTTCACCTTCCAGTACCCCTCTCCCCTCTTATGCCTTCCCGCGATACCCCTGCAATGAGGGATCCTCTAGTACCTCCCTCCTAAATGCTGCTGGGGTGTCCCATGAAATGTGTCAGGCTATGGGAATACGTGAAGGGCTGTAGTGTGTAACGGGTCTGGGAGGCGGAACCTCTGGGCTACTATACAAGGGAGCGGTCCTTGTAAGGGAGCGGGTGGCGACCAGGCAGGCAGTCACAGCAGGAGACCGGGACAGTCTCTGGGTGTACGGGCAGGAGGTCACGGCAAGTGATCAGGGCAGTCTCTGGAAGAACGGGCTGGAGGTCACGGTAAGTGACCGGGGCAGTCTCTGGAAGAACGGGCTGGAGGTCACGGCAAGTGACCGGGGCAGTCTCTAGGTAAAGGGTAGGTACGACCTGTGATGGCTGAACCTCCAGGTAGGCTAGCAAGGCAGATGGACGATGTGTGCTCCCAGGTGAGCAAGCGAGAGTCTCTGGAATAGCAGGTGGTCACAGCACGTGACGGCGGAGCCTCCAGGCAGGCAAGCAGGCAGGTAGCGGAGAAGCGCTCCCAGGTGAGCGGGCAAGAGTCTCTGGAATAGCTGGTGGTCCCAGCACGTGACAGCGGAACCCCCGGGCAGGCAAGCAGGCAGGTAGCGGAGAAGCGCTCCCAGGTGAGCGGGCAAGAGTCTGGAATAGCTGGTGGTCACAGCACGTGACAGCGGAGCCTCCGGGCAGGCAAGCAGGCAGGTAGCGGAGAAGCGCTCCCAGGTGAGCGGGCAAGAGTCTGGAATAGCTGGTGGTCACAGCACGTGACAGCGGAGCCTCCGGGCAGGCAAGCAGGCAGGTAGCGGAGAAGCGCTCCCAGGTGAGCGGGCAAGCTGGTCCATAGACAGACTGACCGCAGTTGTAAGGCAGACCGTCGGACCTCAGGCAAGCAGGCAGGTAGCTGATGTGCGCTCCCAGGTGAGCGGGCAAGTTGGTCCTTAGACAGACTGACCGGAGTTGTAAGGCAGACCGTCGGACCTCAGGCAGGCAGGCAGGTAACAGGAAATCAGGCAGGATTAGGACAGCAAGCTGGCAGGAATCTGGCAGGTAACTGGCAGGTAACTGGCAACGGGACCTGAGGGCTGAAGCAGAGTAGAACGGTGCAACAACATTGCTCGGGCACCTCCATTTTGGAGGAGGTGCCTTATATATGGTAAAGTCCTCCGGCCATTGGCCGGGGACTCCTTAGGACGGCGCGCGCGGCCCCTTTAATAGGGAGGGAGGGCGCGCGCGCGCGCCCTAAGCACAGTGGCCGGGAAGGAGTGCGCGCTGCCAGCAGAGCGGGAGAGGGACGCCGGGCACGGAGCAGAGCGGTGAGGGGAACAGCGTCCCTGCCTAGCAGAGGGCAGGGACGCCGGCACTACATAGTGTCTTACCTGGGCCTCCTCCGAGTGTGATTCCGCCTCCGCAGCTCGAGCTTGTCTCCGGGTAGTCACAGGATATGTCTCAGCCAGGGGGGCGACCGAGAAGGAAGACAACATGGGCCCCAAGTCATTTCCCAGCAGGACGTCTGCAGGCAAATCCTTCATTATGCCGACCTCGACAAGGCCATCCCCGACCCCCCAGTTCAGGTGAATCTTGGCCGTGGGCAGTCAATGTATGGCTCCCCCTGCTACACGGACCGCCACTGTCCGACCCGTCTTTTGGTCTTGGGCGAGATGCGACTTCACAAGGGTCAGAGTAGCTCCGGAACCTCTTAATCCTTGCAGCCGTTTCCCATTAATCCACACCGACTGTCGATGTTGTTGTCGATTATCCGCCTGGGCTGCCTGCACAGGGTCCACTTCATGCAGCACTCCCTCTATCTCTTCCATCCCATAGTTAGCCATAGCCACCGATGCCGGGTCGGCTTCGCCTTGGTAGCAGTGTACAGCGGCCCGGTTGAAGGTAGTCGCTTCCGGTTTTGGCCACTGGGTGCGCTGGGTCCGGTTGGGACAGTGTCTCTGCAGGTGACCCAGCTGATGGCAGGTGTGGCATCGCACCCCAGGAGGACTCTGGTAGGCTGGGGTATTGGTGAGTCCCCCGCCAAGCTTCTGTGGTTTAGGGGCCTCCAGACCCATGGAAGGGCCCCTTGAGACAGTTTTGGACCCTGACAATTGGGCCCTCCTGGCATCATAATGTTCATCGGTCAGCAATGCGGCCTCCTCAAGAGTCGTCGGTCCCGAAGCCATTCTTGCGTCTCGGGAGTTAACCCAGTAAAGAATCGTTCTAACGCGATGAGCTGTAGGACGTCCTCCTTCGTGTCTGCTTTGCTACCTTGTACCCACTGTAGCAGTGACCGCCATAGTTTACAGGCCCATTCAGCATGGGTATCCGTTTCCCGTTTTGTGGTTTTGCGGAACTTTTGACGGTATGCCTCTGGTGTTGGTGCATACCGGGCCAAGATCACTTCTTTGACTCACTTATAGTCCATACAGTCCTTATCCGATACAGTGCGATAGGCATCCGCTGCCGGGCCTGTCAGCTTGCTGGCCAGAATCTGGACCCAATCCTCCGGCTCCACTTTATGAAGGGTACACTGCCGCTCAATGTCCTGCAGAAAGCCATCAATGTCTTCCTCTGCCTCCCCCAATGTCGGAAGGCATTGTATTGGATCTTTTTGTGGCTTACCCCCGCTCGCTGTATCTCCTCTCTCCGTTCTGCCATCTCCATCTTGGCTAGCTCTATCTTGGTCCGCTGTGCCATCTCCATCCTGGCTAGCTCCATCTTTTTATCCAGATCAGTACGCACATCAGCCATCACCTTATCTATGATCTGTACTGCCGGGTTGGGAGCATAAAGTGCCAGTCTGCTCTTTACCTCCCTCTGGAATTCAGTCTCTTCCACGTTCCCACTGGAGGTTGTTGCGTTGTCGAGCTCCATAATGGCTGCTATCAAATCCGCTTTTGTTTTGTTTCTGGCGGTTAACCCTCGAGCTTCCACAAGGTCCTTCAACGTATTCCTCTTTAGCTTCTGGTAGATGTCTTCCATTCAGTCCTTGGCTCCTGAAGAAGATGGACCGCATCCCACCGCTGCCACCAGTGTGACGGGAGCTAGTTACCCCATCCACAGATATCCAATCTTCTTCTGTAGGCCCCTGACATGGAAAGGCTTTTTTTACACTGGGATATATAAAATATGACTATCGCACAGTGTCTCCAAGATGAACTTAACTTTTATTCTCACAAGCAGGTTTTATAGAGAATCACACAGGCTATTTTTAGCACCCATTGTTCTCACCAGATGATACCCACAGTAGGCTCCCAGACAGCAGTTATGCAACAACCCATTAATCAGCACATTGTCTGTTTGCCACTGCTAGGTGAGCACAGGAAGGTGGGGGCCAGGAGTGCTTCGGTCACATCACAAAATGTCCAACAATATCTGATCCACAATATTCACCCCACTTTATAACATTATGTCCCATTAGCTGCATAGGCGCTACGACAACCCCCATGTGGCAAAATCTTGGAGTATGGGGTTGATCCATCACAGTATGTAATAATATGCACAAATTAAACTATTTATGAACTTATTTCTGTATTCTTTTTTGCATTATGACATTTGATATTGCATGGTGATCACTTTTACTGTTCATCATATGATTTGGATAGGCATAGTTCCATACATATATAAATTTTCCTTTTTGCTTAAATAATGTAAATACATTTGGATATGCACATACATATATATACAGTACAGACCAAAAGTTTGGACACACCTTCTCATTTAAAGATTTTTCTGTATTTTCATGCTTATGAAAATTGTACATTCACACTGAAGGCATCAAAACTATGAATTAACACATGTGGAATTATATAGTTAACAAAAAAGTGTGAAACAACTGAAAATATGTCTTATATTCTAGGTTCTTCAAAGTAGCCACCTTTTGCTTTGATTACTGCTTTGCACACTCTTGGTTTTCTCTTGATGAGCTTCAAGAGGTAGTCACCAGAAATGGTGTTCCAACAATCTTGAAGGAGTTCCCAGAGATGCTTAGCACTTGTTGGCCCTTTTGCCTTCACTCTGTGGTCTGTACTGTGTGTGTGTGTATATATATATATATATATATATATATATATATATATATATATATATGTAACGGGACAGGTGATGAAAGAACTGTTCCACGGCGCAAGGATCGGAGGGTCGTAACTAGGTGCCTCACAGAATCCGACCTTAGATATACGGCAGCTTAACGACTCCGTGATCCAAGGAGGGACGAGGAAGGTGAACCAGGTGCTACTCCAGTACTGACCTCGGATGATTGGCAGCTGATTCCCAGAGACAGGAGGCAGACACAGACTGATACCACTGATGGACAGGCAAGAGGTTTCGGCCGATAGACAAGCAGGCAGGCATGGCTGATAGACAGGCAGGCGGGCACGGCTGATAGACAGGCTGGTGGGCACGGCTGATAGGCAGGCGGGCATGGCTGATAGGCAGGCAGGTGGGCATGGCTGATAGAAAGGCAGAAAGTTGGGTACATGTACTGGGACCAGGAACTAAAGAGAGTGTTAACCACAAACAAACTAAGTTGCACAAGCACCTCCATATTGGAGGAGGTGCCTTAAATAGCCAGAGTCCTCCGGCCATTGGCCGGGGACACTTTAGGATGGTGCGCGCTGTACCTTTAAGAGGAGGGGAGCGCACGCACACCTTAAGCACAGTGCCCAGGCATCTGTGCACTGTGCGCGCGTGCCGGGCTGAGTCAGCGTGGAGAGAGGGGGGCCCTCCGGCGTTTCTGCCAGGGAAAGAGGGTAGGAGGCAGAGACGCCGAAGCTACAGTGCCCCCCTTTATGCCCCCTAGTTTTTTAGGCCTGCAAGAAATTTCTCCAGGAGGAGAGGGGTATGGATGTTCTCTCTGGGTTCCCAGGATCTCTTCTCAAAACCAAACCCCTTCCAATCTACAAGAGAAAAGGTCTTTACTCTTACCCTCTTGATAGCCAGGATACTCTCTACTTCAAAAACGTCTGCAGAGCTGAAAGGAGCAGGAGTAGTTTCCGAATCTTTGGAAAATGGACTAGATGTTTAAGGAGAGACACATTAATTTACGACCTATGCCGTAATAGTATGGCACAGGTCATATTCCCCTGTTTAGCGCAGGCTCTGGTGTTGAGCCCGCATTAAATCGGGCACATGTCAGCTGATCTATACAGCTGACATGTGCCCGCAACAGCCACGAGTGGAATCGCAATCCACCTGCAGCTGTTAACTAGTTAAATGCCACTGTCAATCTCTGACAGTGGCATTTAACATCGCCAAGCCAGAGGCGCATCACTTTCCCCGCCCATCGGTGACCCTGTCACATGATTGCGGGTCACCGATGGGTTGGCATGACAACCAGAGATTTGCAGGAGACCTCTGTGGCTCTCATGTCCAGATTGCTATGAGCGCCGCCCAGTGGTCGGGGCTCATAGCACGTGAACAAATCTGCTACATAGAGGCGATCTGATCATCGCCTGTATGTAGCAGAGCCGATCAGGCAAGTGCTGCTTTTAGTCTCCCATGGAGACTATTGAAGCAATCAAAAAGTTTAAAAAAAAATGTTTAAACATATTAAAAAAATAAAACTTTAAAACACCCCCCTTTCGCCCCAATTCAAAGTAAAACAATAAAAAAAAAATCACACATACACATATTTGGTATCGCTGTGTTCAGAATCGCCCAATCTATCAAAATAAAAAAATAATTAATCCGATCAGTAAACGGCGTAATGAGAAAAAAATTCTAAACTCCAGAACTACGTTTTTTGGTCGCCGCAACATTGCAATGATGTTGTTTAAGCTTTTACTTGTTTAGGGGATTCTTTTTTACTTGTGTGTCCATTGGTTTTTGGCCCAGTCTGGTTTCGCAGTTTTTCTTATGTGTTTGTTATTTTTTAGTGTGTGCTTTAGGGAGAAGCCTGGAATACTCGGGATTGTCTCTGTGGAGCAGTGGCTCCATTTCATCTTACAGACAGAGTGCCAACCTCTGCAGTCAGGTAGGGATGTTTATATAAGGGCTTTCACAATAATATCTTTGTATGCCATTATCCCTGTAGCAGCATACTATTTGTTCCAGTAGCGTAGCTACCGGGGGGGCAGAGGGGACTGTCTCCACGGGCCCCACACTCTGAGGGGGCCCACCCAGCGCTACATTATTGTAACTGTAGCTGTGTCACCCCAGGCCTGGATGCCACAAATAATAAAGGCTGTGTCTGAGAGCAGGAGGGAGGTTCCCTGGTTAGGAACAATTAGCATACATCACCTCCTGTCCCAGGCCAGTAGGGGGAGCTGGCTGCCCCTATAAAAGCTGGAACTGGGGGCAGGGTTAGGGAGAACTGGACGACCTAGCTCAGGAGTGAGACTAGACCCAGAGGAGGAGGGACAGTTCAGCTGTAGCTGAGGAGGTCGTGAGGCAGTGGAGGAACTGCCAGCCAGGGACGTAAGGCGCGGAGAGCCTGTCCTGGCTGAGAGAAACCACCTAACCGGACATTGGCATCCGAGGCTGTTAGGATTCTATGTCGTACAGCAGATAACCAGCCCGCAAGGGATTTTATATCCTTTGGCCTAAGAAGCCCGGAGGCTCCGCCACAGCAGAAGGGACCAGCAAGGCCAAGAGAGGCCCAAGGTAAAAAGGCACCCAAGTTGCAAGCCATACGCCCGATTTGACTTTTGCACAGTTCAAAGATAGGGCCATCCGGGTGCTCCAAGAACCCGCACCAGGTGGCGCTGTAGCTTCCCGGTGCCCTTCCATCACTTACCACCAGGGTGCAGCGCCCTATCCCGCAGACCTTGTGGGGGCTGATGCGCAGGCCCAAAATCCATCCCCGCCTGCAAACCTGCACCATCAGGTCCAAGAACTAACAAAGAGTGTTGCTGCATTGACCATGACCGTACAGTCGTTACAGATGGACCCGTCAGGACCAATCAAGCTGGCTTCCAGTCCGGAGGATGTCCCGTGGCGTCGACAGAGGAGGATCCTGTCATTCAGAGGGAGGCCCACCGACCGTTACACTGAGGATGGACAGACGATTTGCCGCCGTTGCAGCCAGCCGCGACACGTAGCCAGGTACTTTACTTTAAACGGGTCCGACCTGGGGCAGAGGGCCAACCCCCAGGCGTAAGGTCATGAGGCCCGTCTAATTGGCGTGATAAGTACGTGGGGGGATGCCCAGTTTTACCCGTAGTGCTGGACGGTATCCCCATGAGTGCACTGCTGGATACCGGGTCACAAGTAACTACCATCCCCTATGTACTTTTTAAGCAGTATTGGAGTGACACTGACATAACCCGCTATCCAGACAATGACTTGAGCATCATCGCCAGCAATGGCCAGCCCGTGCCGCAGGTGGGGTTCAGAGAGATGACCATTAAGATTGGTAAAGTTGAACTGCCGGCACAGGGAGTGATCATTATGGACATTGACCGTCGAGAAAGTCACCCTAAAATAACCTTGGGTACTAACGTGATTGAAAATTGTCTTTCAGAAGTAATTGTAATTTTGCAGCTGGTAGCGATGAATGCGAGCTCCAGCCAACTGAGGGTCCTCCAGAAAGAGATAAGAGTCCTGATGAGACGGCAACAGGTAGAACTGTCTGGTGGTGAGATCGGTAGCGTGAGGATGAGCGACCCGTTCCCCATTGCCATGCCGCCCAAAAGTGAAATGATGATCTGGTGTCGGACTGCAATCGGGTTAAGAGTGAGAGACTACCAAGCCATGGTAAACATTGGGGAAAGGGAAGTACACTTGCCCCGGTACGCTACACTAGCCAAATTGTATACTGTTGAACACAATGCTGTCAGGGCCATGGAACCCTTGCCTCCATCTCCCCAGGCGAAGGGTAATGGCTCCCAGAAACCCAAGGAGGACTGGTGCCAGAAACTCCACGTGGGTGCTGACTCCACTCCCTTGCACCAAAAGCAAGGAGTCTACCGGGTGGTTCAAGAGTACGAGAGAATCTTTAGTAAGCACCCGCTAGACTTCGGCAGAATGAAATGGGTCGAACACCACATCCCCACGGGGAGCCACCCACCAATAAAAGAAAGATACAGACCTGTGCCCCCCACACACTATCAGAATGCAAAGGGCATGCTGAGAGAAATGAAGGAAGCCGGGGTCATTAGAGACAGTTGCAGCCCCTGGGCAGCCCCCTTGGTTCTGGTAAAAAAGAAAAACGGTACTATGAGAATGTGCATGGACTATAGACAAGTCAATCGTATCACCCATAAAGACGCATACCCGTTGCCTAGAATAGAGGAGTCTTTGGCTGCACTAAAATCAGCTACTTTCTTCTCTACTTTGGACCTTAGTAGCGGGTACTGGCAGGTTCCTGTGGCAGAGGCTGACAAGGAGAAGACCGCCTTCACCACCCCGATGGGATTAAGTGAATTCAACTGTATGCCCTTCGGGCTCTGCAACGCACCTGGGACCTTCCAGAGGCTGATGGAATGCTGCCTTGGGCACCGAAACTTTGAGACGGTCCTACTTTACTTAGACAATGTGATTGTATATTCGAAGACCTACGAGGACCATCTAAAACACCTGGCAGAGGTGATCGAAGCCCTGGCAGGCTATGGCCTGAAAGTGAAGCCCTCAAAGTGTCACCTGTTGAAACCGAAGGTACAGTACCTGGGGCACGTGGTGAGTGCTGAGAGAGTAGCCCCCGACCCCGACAAGGTTACGGCCATCAAGAGCTGGCCAAGCCCCTCTAACATCAAAGAAGTGAGGCAATTCCTCGGGTTGGTAGGCTACTACCGAAGGTTCATCCCCGGGTTCACTAAGATGGCAGCTCCAATGCAGGACCTCCTGATAGGTCAGTCTAAATCCAGAAGTCACAAGCCACCCTTCAAGTGGGATAAGTTGGAAGAGGATTCCTTCCGCCAGCTGAAGATGGCCCTCACGGGGGATGAAATTCTGGCCAACCCTGATTATGGCCAGCCTTTTATCCTCCACACCGACGCCAGTAATGTGGGGCTAGGAGCCGTACTGTCCCAAAATCAACAGGGCAGGGAACGAGTGATAGCGTATGCCAGCCGGAAGCTGAGGCCCACTGAAAGAAACCCGGAGAATTACAGCTCCTTCAAGCTAGAATTCTTGGCAGTGGTGTGGGCCGTCACAGAACGGTTTAAACATTACCTGGCCTCCGCAAAGTTCACTGTGTACACGGACAACAACCCGTTGACACACCTGGACAATGCAAGACTTGGTGCCCTGGAACAGCGGTGGATGGCCTGGCTATCAAATTATGACTTCACAATCAAATACCGGGCAGGCAGAACCAACGCCAATGCAGACGCCCTATCAAGAATGTCCCACCTGCCCAAAGGAGAAGAAGACTCGGTAGAGCAGGAGGAAGTAGAGCTCCCTGCGTTCCACCGGTATGGGGCCACTCAGTATTCTCACCGGGTAAGAGACAAAGACCTAACCACCATCATGTTCAACCCCTTGCCCCACCACGGCTGGGCTGAAACACAAGATAGTAATCCTGCAATACGCCTGGTGAAGGACATGTTAACCCAGGCAGACGCTAGCCCTGGCCCAGACGCTCCAAAGGAAGCCAAGCAGTTATGGGAGGAGAAAAGCAGGCTATTCCTCTGCGAAGTTAAGCTGTGCAGAAGACTTGTCAACCACCGGACGCACAAGCTGACCTGGCAAGTAGTGGTCCCAAAACGAGATGCAGCAATGGTCCTGGAGGCCTACCATGACAGAGCGGGAAACTTCGGGTGGAAGAAACTGGAGTTCCTACTGAGAGAGCGGTTCTTCTGGATCGGTATGAGAGGGGCCATAGAGAAGTGGTGCAGGGACTGCAGCTCATGTCACCTCAGAAGGAAGGACGGTACCAGCCAGAAGGCACCCTTGAGGCCCGTCGTCACCAGGCAGCCTCTTGAGCTGGTAGCTCTGGACCATGTGAAATTGGCTCCAAGCCGGTCGGGCTACGTCTATGCTCTGACAATAGTGGATCACTATTCCCGGTTCCTGGCGGTGGTTCCCGTTAAAGACTTGACAGCCCAAACAGCGGCCAGAGCCTTCCAACAACACTTCTGCCATCCACACGGGTATCCGGAACAGGTCTTGACAGATCAAGGTATAGCGTTCGAGGCGGAAATCTTTCAGGAGTTCTGCAACCTCTACGGCTGTAAGAAGATTCGGACAACGCCTTACCACCCGCAAACCAATGGGCTGTGTGAGAAAATGAATAATATCGTCATTGATCTCCTCAAAACGTTGCCCCTGGAAGAACGCAGCCTGTGGCCGGAGAAGCTGCCATACCTGATAGACTTATACAACCATATCCCGGTGAATGCTACAAGTTGCACCCCGGCTTACCTGATGCGAGCAAGACCAGGTAAGCTGCCGATAGACCTGGAGATGGGAGTCCTGACACCAGAGGACACCTCCCCAGACGCGGATTGGGATACGGAACGGCGGCTACAGTACAAAAAGGTACAGGAGAGCGTGGAGAGGAGCCTGGCTCAAGCAAGAGAAAAGCAAGAGAGGCTCTTCAACCAACACGCCCCTGCTGGTCCCCTGGAACCTGGCGAGCAGGTCCTGAAGCAGAAGAGAAAGCTTCACAAGCTAGATGACCAGTGGGAGAGAGACCCGTACACAGTACTGCCGCCCAACCACGACAACTCGAAGGTATGTGTAATTACAAAGGATGGAGGAGAAACCGCTAGCACCGTCTCCAGAGACCACCTAAAAAGGTGCCCCGAGCAACTACAGAGTGCAGGAGAAGATCAAGATGACCTTGAACCCGCAGAGGACAAGGAAGAAATGATCAGCACAGTTCTTGGAGAGTTTCCCCGGTCCTGGACTCGGATAAATTATGCAATACATACATATTACATATTAAATGGGAAACCGTTGGGGAAATCTGACATGGAGAAGAACCTGGGCGTCTTCGTTAATAGCAAATTAAATTGGAGTGCCCAGTGTCAGGCAGCAGCTGCGAAGGCAAATAGAGTCATGGCATGCATCAGAAGAGGAATAGGGGCATATGATGAGAACATTGTTCTTCCTCTGTATAAAGCGCTGGTAAGGCCGCACTTAGAATATTGTGCACAGTTCTGGGCTCCGGTGCTCAGGAAAGACATATTGGAGCTAGAGAGGGTACAAAGGAGGGCGACTAAGGTAATAAAGGGAATGGAGGGACTAGAATACCCAGAAAGGTTGTCAAAATTAGGCCTATTTATGTTGGAAAAGAGAATGCTTAGGGGAGACCTCATAAACATGTATAAATACATCAGGGGGCAGCACAGAGATCTCTCCCATGACCTGTTTATACCAAGGATGGTGACAAAGACGAGGGGGCACACTATGCGTCTGGAGGAAAGGAGGTTCCTGCACCAGCATAGAAGGGGATTCTTTACGGTCAGAGCCGTGAGACTCTGGAACTCTCTGGGAGAGGAAGTGGTGATGTCCAACTCACTTAATGAGTTCAAGAGAGGCCTGGAAGCCTTTCTTGAGAACAATAAAATTACATCTTATGCTTAGTGATAGTTAATTAATCCAGGGATTTAATTTGACTGACAGATTGGTGTCGGGAAGTGAATTTTTCCTCAATGATGCAAATTGGCCTATACCACATGTTTTTTTTTTGGCTTCCCCTGGATCAACGTTGCGGAATAGCTGCAGTGCACAAGAAATAGGCTGAACTAGATGGACGCTTATCTTTTTTCGGCCTTATAAACTATATAACTATGTATGTAACAATAGTGGTACCCGTCCTACACTTCCTTCAACCAACCCAGCAGGAACCTACAGGACAGCAGGAAGAATCAGAGGAACAAGCAGCCCCAGAGGCAGAAGAACCCATGCCAGCAGCCCAGGAGAGTCAACCCTCTGCTGACAGTGAGCCTGCCATGCCTGCGGTAAGCCAAAGGACCCGCAGACAGCTGCCTGCACTGCCTGTAAACCCAGCTAGTAACTGTACCCTAAATGCTAGTGGGGAAAGCCAGGTTAGACCACCACCAGACAGTGGGTTACGTAGGTCAACCCGGAGCACTAGGGGGCAGATACCTGCTCGCTGGAAAATATAGGGTGTATTAAGAACTGTAAATAACCCTTGTAAATAATTGTCAAATGTTTAAACAGTTAATAGCATGACCAGTAATTATGTTTTTTTCAGTTTCTTTCAGTTGACTAAATGGACTAACAGGTTATGAACTTTGAGTAACCGGGACTTTCTTGTAAAATATGTTCGGAGCTTAACCAACGGAATGAATAAAGACAGCCAAGGACTCGGGGCTAGGACAGACCCCCACCTGGTTAAGGCTCCCCTTGGTTTGGTGATATGGACACCCGGTCACAGACCACACTGTGACCCTAAGAACTCAATATGTGATGTTGTTTGCTATTTCCTTCCCTGTAGTGTTTTCATGGTCATGTATATGTTACCCTGTTTGTTTTTGGCCAAAAAGGCTTAGTCCCGGAGTACTAAATTTTACTAGGGGGGAATGTGTTACCCCAGACCTGGATGCCACAAATAATGAAGGCTGTGTCTAAGAGCAGGAGGGAGGTTCCCTGGTTAGGGACAATTAGCATACAGCACCTCCTGTCCCAGGCCAGTAGGGGGAGCTGGCTGCCCCTATAAAAGCTGGAACTGGGGGCAGGGTTAGGGAGAACTGGACGACCTAGCTCAGGAGTGAGACTAGTCCCAGAGGAGGAGGGACAGTTCAGCTGTAGCTGAGGAGGTCGTGAGGCAGTGGAGGAACTGCCAGCCAGGGACTTAAGGCGCGGAGAGCCTGTCCTGGCCGAGAGAAACCACCTAACCGGACATTGGCATCCGAGGCTGTTAGGATTCTATGTCCTGCAGCAGATAACCAGCCCGCAAGGGATTTTATATCCTTTGGCCTAAGAAGCCCGGAGGCTCCGCCACAGCAGAAGGGACCAGCAAGGCCAAGAGAGGCCCAAGGTAAAAAGGCACCCAAGTTGCAAGCTATACGCCCGATTTGACTTTTGCACAGTTCAAAGATAGGGCAATCCGGGTGCTCCAAGAACCCGCACCAGGTGGCGATGTAGCTTCCCGGCGCCCTTCCATCACTTACCACCAGGGGGCAGTGCCCTATCCCGCAGACCTTGTGGGAGCTGATGCGCAGGCCCTAAATCCATCCCCGCCTGCAAACCTGCACCATCAGGTCCAAGAACTAACAAAGAGTGTTGCTGCATTGACCATGACCATACAGTCGTTACAGATGGACCCGTCAGGACCAATCAAGCTGGCTTCCAGTCCGGAGGATGTCCCGTGGCGTCGACAGAGGAGGATCCTGTCATTCAGAGGGAGGCCCACCGACCGTTACACTGAGGATGGACAGACGATTTGCCGCCGTTGCAGCCAGCCGCGACACTTAGCCAGGTACTTTACTTTAAACGGGTCCGACCTGGGGCAGAGGGCCAACCCCCAGGCATAAGGTCATCAGGCCCGTCTAATTGGCATGATAAGTACGTGGGGGGATGCCCAGTTTTACCCGTAGTGCTGGACGGTATCCCCATGAGTGCACTGCTGGATACCGGGTCACAAGTAACTACCATCCCCTATGTACTTTTTAAGCAGTATTGGAGTGACACTGACATAACCCGCTATCCAGACAATGACTTGAGCATCATCGCCAGCAATGGCCAGCCCGTGCCGCAGGTGGGGTTCAGAGAGATGACCATTAAGATTGGTAAAGTTGAACTGCCGGCACAGGGAGTGATCATTGTGGTCATTGACCGTCGAGAAAGTCACCCTAAAATAACCTTGGGTACTAACGTGATTGAAAATTGTCTTTCAGAAGTAATTGTAATTTTGCAGCTGGTAGCAATGAATGCGAGCTCCAGCCAACAGAGGGTCCTCCAGAAAGAGATAAGAGTCCTGATGAGATGGCAACAGGTAGAACTGTCTGGTGGTGAGATCGGTAGCGTGAGGATGAGCGACCCGTTCCCCATTGCCATGCCGCCCAAAAGTGAAATGATGATCTGGTGTCGGACTGCAATCGGGTTAAGAGTGAGAGACTACCAAGCCATGGTAAACATTGGGGAAAGGGAAGTACACTTGCCCCGGTACGCTACACTAGCCAAATTGTATACTGTTGAACACAATGCTGTCAGGGCCATGGAACCCTTGCCTCCATCTCCCCAGGCGGAGGGTAATGGCTCCCAGAAACCCAAGGAGGACTGGTGCCAGAAACTCCACGTGGGTGCTGACTCCACTCCCTTGCACCAAAAGCAAGGAGTCTACCGGGTGGTTCAAGAGTACGAGAGAATCTTTAGTAAGCACCCGCTAGACTTCGGCAGAGTGAAAGGGGTCGAACACCACATCCCCACGGGGACCCACCCACCAATAAAAGAAAGATACAGACCTGTACCCCCCACACACTATCAGAATGCAAAGGGCATGCTGAGAGAAATGAAGGAAGCCGGGGTCATTAGAGACAGTTGCAGCCCCTGGGCAGCCCCCTTGGTTCTGGTAAAAAAGAAATACGGTACTATGAGAATGTGCATGGACTATAGACAAGTCAATCGTATCACCCATAAAGACGCATACCCGTTGCCTAGAATAGAGGAGTCTTTGGCTGCACTAAAATCAGCTACTTTCTTCTCTACTTTGGACCTTAGTAGCGGGTACTGGCAGGTTCCTGTGGCAGAGGCTGACAAGGAGAAGACCGCCTTCACCACCCCGATGGGATTAAGTGAATTCAACTGTATGCTCTTCGGGCTCTGCAACGCACCTGGGACCTTCCAGAGGCTGATGGAATGCTGCCTTGGGCACCGAAACTTTGAGACGGTCCTACTTTACTTAGACAATGTGATTGTATATTCGAAGACCTACGAGGACCATCTAAAACACCTGGCAGAGGTGATCGAAGCCCTGGCAGGCTATGGCCTGAAAGTGAAGCCCTCAAAGTGTCACCTGTTGAAACCGAAGGTACAGTACCTGGGGCACGTGGTGAGTGCTGAGAGAGTAGCCCCCGACCCCGACAAGGTTACGGCCATCAAGAGCTGGCCAAGCCCCTCTAACATCAAAGAAGTGAGGCAATTCCTCGGGTTGGTAGGCTACTACCGAAGGTTCATCCCCGGGTTCACTAAGATGGCAGCTCCAATGCAGGACCTCCTGATAGGTCAGTCTAAATCCAGAAGTCACAAGCCACCCTTCAAGTGGGATAAGTTGGAAGAGGATTCCTTCCGCCAGCTGAAGATGGCCCTCACGGGGGATGAAATTCTGGCCAACCCTGATTATGGCCAGCCTTTTATCCTCCACACCGACGCCAGTAATGTGGGGCTAGGAGCCGTACTGTCCCAAAATCAACAGGGCAGGGAACGAGTGATCGCGTATGCCAGCCGGAAGCTGAGGCCCACTGAAAGAAACCCGGAGAATTACAGCTCCTTCAAGCTAGAATTCTTGGCAGTGGTGTGGGCCGTCACAGAACGGTTTAAACATTACCTGGCCTCCGCAAAGTTCACTGTGTACACGGACAACAACCCGTTGACACACCTGGACAATGCAAGACTTGGTGCCCTGGAACAGCGGTGGATGGCCTGGCTATCAAATTATGACTTCACAATCAAATACCGGGCAGGCAGAACCAACGCCAATGCAGACGCCCTATCAAGAATGTCCCACCTGCCCAAAGGAGAAGAAGACTCGGAAGAGCAGGAGGAAGTAGAGCTCCCTGCGTTCCACCGGTATGGGGCCACTCAGTATTCTGACCGGGTAAGAGACAAAGACCTAACCACCATCATGTTCAACCCCTTGCCCCACCACGGCTGGGCTGAAACACAAGATAGTGATCCTGCAATACGCCTGGTGAAGGACATGTTAACCCAGGCAGACGCTAGCCCTGGCCCAGACGCTCCAAAGGAAGCCAAGCAGTTATGGGAGGAGAAAAGCAGGCTATTCCTCTACGAAGTTAAGCTGTGCAGAAGACTTGTCAACCACCGGACGCACAAGCTGACCTGGCAAGTAGTGGTCCCAAAACGAGATGCAGCAATGGTCCTGGAGGCCTACCATGACAGAGCGGGAAACTTCGGGTGGAAGAAACTGGAGTTCCTACTGAGAGAGCGGTTCTTCTGGATCGGTATGAGAGGGGCCATAGAGAAGTGGTGCAGGGACTGCGGCTCATGTCACCTCAGAAGGAAGGACGGTACCAGCCAGAAGACACCCTTGAGGCCCATCGTCACCAGGCAGCCTCTTGAGCTGGTAGCTCTGGACCATGTGAAATTGGCTCCAAGCCGGTCGGGCTACGTCTATGCTCTGACAATAGTGGATCACTATTCCCGGTTCCTGGTGGTGGTTCCCGTTAAAGACTTGACAGCCCAAACAGCGGCCAGAGCCTTCCAACAACACTTCTGCCATCCACACGGGTATCCGGAACAGGTCTTGACAGATCAAGGTATAGCGTTCGAGGCGGAAATCTTTCAGGAGTTCTGCAACCTCTACGGCTGTAAGAAGATTCGGACAATGCCTTACCACCCGCAAACCAATGGGCTGTGTGAGAAAATGAATAATATCGTCATTGATCTCCTCAAAACGTTGCCCCTGGAAGAACGCAGCCTGTGGCCGGAGAAGCTGCCAGACCTGATAGACTTATACAACCATATCCCGGTGAATGCTACAAGTTGCACCCCGGCTTACCTGATGCGAGCAAGACCAGGTAAGCTGCCGATAGACCTGGAGATGGGAGTCCTGACACCTGAGGACACCTCCCCAGACGCGGATTGGGATACGGAACGGCGGCTACAGTGCAAAAAGGTACAGGAGAGCGTGGAGAGGAGCCTGGCTCAAGCAAGAGAAAAGCAAGAGAGGCTCTTCAACCAACACGCCCCTGCTGGTCCCCTGGAACCTGGCGAGCAGGTCCTGAAGCAGAAGAGAAAGCTTCACAAGCTAGATGACCAGTGGGAGAGAGACCCGTACACAGTACTGCCGTCCAACCACGACAACTCGAAGGTATGTGTAATTACAAAGGATGGAGGAGAAACCGCTAGCACCGTCTCCAGAGACCACCTAAAAAGGTGCCCCGAGCAACTACAGAGTGCAGGAGAAGATCAAGATGACCTTGAACCCGCAGAGGACAAGGAAGAAATGATCAGCACAGTTCTTGGAGAGTTTCCCCGGTCCTGGACTCGGATAAATTATGCAATACATACATATTACATATTAAATGGGAAACCGTTGGGGAAATCTGACATGGAGAAGAACCTGGGCGTCTTCGTTAATAGCAAATTAAATTGGAGTGCCCAGTGTCAGGCAGCAGCTGCGAAGGCAAATAGAGTCATGGCATGCATCAGAAGAGGAATAGGGGCATATGATGAGAACATTGTTCTTCCTCTGTATAAAGCGCTGGTAAGGCCGCACTTAGAATATTGTGCACAGTTCTGGGCTCCGGTGCTCAGGAAAGACATATTGGAGCTAGAGAGGGTACAAAGGAGGGCGACTAAGGTAATAAAGGGAATGGAGGGACTAGAATACCCAGAAAGGTTGTCAAAATTAGGCCTATTTACGTTTCTAAAAGAGAAGGCTTAGGGGAGACCTCATAAACATGTATAAATACATCAGGGAGCAGTACAGAGATCTCTCCCATGACCTGTTTATACCAAGGATGGTGACAAAGACGAGGGGGCACACTATGCATCTGGAGGAAAGGAGGTTCCTGCACCAGCATTGAAGGGGATTCTTTACGGTCAGAGCCGTGAGACTCTGGAACTCTCTGGGAGAGGAAGTGGTGATGTCCAACTCACTTAATGAGTTCAAGAGAGGCCTGGAAGCCTTTCTTGAGAACAATAAAATTACATCTTATGCTTAGCGATAGTTAATTAATCCAGGGATTTAATCTGACTGACAGATTGGTGTCGGGAAGTGAATTTTTCCTCAATGATGCAAATTGGCCTATACCGCATGTTTTTTTTTTGGCTTCCCCTGGATCAACGCTGCGGAATAGCTGCAGTGCACAAGAAATAGGCTGAACTAGATGGACGCTTATCTTTTTTCGGCCTTATAAACTATATAACTATGTATGTAACAATAGTGGTACCCGTCCTACACTTCCTTCAACCAACCCAGCAGGAACCTACAGGACAGCAGGAAGAATCAGAGGAACAAGCAGCCCCAGAGGCAGAAGAACCCATGCCAGCAGCCCAGGAGAGTCAACCCTCTGCTGACAGTGAGCCTGCCATGCCTGCGGTAAGCCAAAGGACCCGCAGACAGCTGCCTGCACTGCCTGTAAACCCAGCTAGTAACTGTACCCTAAATGCTAGTGGGGAAAGCCAGGTTAGACCACCACCAGACAGTGGGTTACGTAGGTCAACCCAGAGCACTAGGGGGCAGATACCCGCTCGCTGGAAAATATAGGGTGTATTAAGAACTGTAAATAACCCTTGTAAATAATTGTCAAATGTTTAAACAGTTAATAGCATGACCAGTAATTATGTTTTTTTCAGTTTCTTTCAGTTGACTAAATGGACTAACAGGTTATGAACTTTGAGTAACCGGGACTTTCTTGTAAAATATGTTCGGAGCTTAACCAACGGAATGAATAAAGACAGCCAAGGACTCGGGGCTAGGACAGACCCCCACCTGGTTAAGGCTCCCCTTGGTTTGGTGATATGGACACCCGGTCACAGACCACACTGTGACCCTAAGAACTCAATATGTGATGTTGTTTGCTATTTCCTTCCCTGTAGTGTTTTCATGGTCATGTATATGTTACCCTGTTTGTTTTTGGCCAAAAAGGCTTAGTCCCGGAGTACTAAATTTTACTAGGGGGGAATGTGTTACCCCAGACCTGGATGCCACAAATAATGAAGGCTGTGTCTAAGAGCAGGAGGGAGGTTCCCTGGTTAGGGACAATTAGCATACAGCACCTCCTGTCCCAGGCCAGTAGGGGGAGCTGGCTGCCCCTATAAAAGCTGGAACTGGGGGCAGGGTTAGGGAGAACTGGACGACCTAGCTCAGGAGTGAGACTAGTCCCAGAGGAGGAGGGACAGTTCAGCTGTAGCTGAGGAGGTCGTGAGGCAGTGGAGGAACTGCCAGCTAGGGACGTAAGGCGCGGAGAGCCTGTCCTGGCTGAGAGAAACCACCTAACCGGACATTGGCATCAGAGGCTGTTAGGATTCTATGTCCTGCAGCAGATAACCAGCCTGCAAGGGATTTTATATCCTTTGGCCTAAGAAGCCCGGAGGCTCCGCCACAGCAGAAGGGACCAGCAAGGCCAAGAGAGGCCCAAGGTAAAAAGGCACCCAAGTTGCAAGCCATACGGGCGAGAATACACGGTACGCTCAGGAACGTGGGCTATTATACCACGAAAAGGGAAATAGTCAGGAAGAGCCTAGTGAGCACGGTAGGCCTACACCCTCACCCTGACCAGAAGGGCAGGGCTTCCCGCTTGTTCTCAGAAGTCCAGGCCCCCTCCTAGTCGGGACAGTTGTTGGGTCACTACCATCGGTTTCAATAAAGACCCTAAACTGTTTAAGTGGACTCTGCAGTCTGACTATTGCGACCGGAATTACAACTCCCAACATCCACCTACACTGCCCTGGGGCTACACTCCTCCCGTGGGGAGTTGTACTACTCTGTGCTGCACACCCACATCTGCCCCAGTGGTCTGCCTTGCAGCGGCGGTTATCCCTGACCGCAATCCACTGGTGGCGTAGTCGGACATTCAAAACACTGATAAATAGACCGCCGCAATTTGGTCTGACCACCCTGAGCCACGGGATCGGGTTGCCACTACTACCCCCAGCATCGTACAGAAGGCTCGGTTCCGGGTACCCCACGGCCCAGGGGGCGAGTCATAGCGGCGTGAGCAGGGTCGGACTGGGGTGCCTAGGGCCCACCAGAGGAACTGACTCTAGGGGCCCACACTACAGCCTACCATAAACGTTTTTATTACTTGTTATGCTTTTCTATAATGTACTATAATTACATGATTGGCCGCGCTGTGGAGCACCAAGTGGCAGGATTTTGTTCGAACAGTCATTCCGTACTGCCGGAGTCCATTTAATGGTAACCTGTCACCTTGAAAAACACTATTTATCTGCAGATATAGGGGTAATCTGCAGGTAAATAGGGTTTAAAGCCTGGTTAGATGGCTTATTGGAAAAGCGTTGGCTACACAGAGAAAATTACATTTTATTCTCCCTGCCGCCACTCGCTTCCCGTTATTGGGTCGGTGCAAGGAGGGAGACATTACAGTCACCGCGAACTACACAGTGAGGGTGCTGTTATAATGTCCGGCACCTTGATTGTGACACTTCCATGGAGCCCAACCTCAGGCTGTTAGAGCTTACCTAACAAACAGGCAATTCCTGCATGTGTTGCGTCTGTCTACCGCCGCAAAACATGCTACCTCGGGGACTCGAGCATATTAGCAGAGCACTACAAGATACTCGGATAACATCCGAGCATGCTGGGATCACGCCTTATCCGACCACGCTCGCTCAGCACTAGTTGCCAGGTGCTGCTGCCATGTTAGTCATTCAAAGGGCCCGCGACCACTTTTTTTTTTTTTAATTCTTCTCTGCAGGGGGCCTGGGGCCCACCGGGAAATTTCCCGGCACCCCGCCATGAAAGTCTGAGACAGGGCATGAGCAGCACGCTGCTACAGTTACACTCCGGGCAGAGCAGGGAGACTCGATGTCCCTGCACTGCCTGGCGGCCGCTATGGGGCCCTTGAGCAGGAGGGGTGCCCCCGGTGCCAGCATTGGGCCCCCCCACCATTCACCACAACCGCGAGCTCAGTGATGGGAGAGGGAGCGACCTCTGTGTCTGAGCACCCGGCCCTCTGTGCTGAAGATGTGTACCGGCCGGGCGCTCAGAGCAGCGGGGGAACCAGGAGGAGAGAGAGGTAAGTATTGTGCTTATTTATTTATTTTTTCTTATGGGGGGATTATGCTACAGACTGCCTATGGGGGTGGGGGGATTATGCTACAGACTGCCTATGGGGGGTGGGGGGATTATGCTACAGACTGCCTATGGGAGGGTGGGGGGATTATGCTGCAGACTGCCTATAGGGGGGGTGGGGGGATTATTCTACAGACAGCCTATGGGGGTGGGGAGATTATGCTACAGACTGTCTTTGAGGTTTGGGGGGAATTATGCTGCAGACTGCCTATGAGGTAGTGGGGGGATTATTCTACAGACTGCCTATGGGGGATGGGGGGATTATGCTACAGACTGCCTATGGGGGGTGGGGGGAATTTGCTACAGACTGCCTATGCGGGGTGGGGGGATTATACTACAGACTTCCTATGGGGGGGATTATCCTGCAAACTCTTCCTCTGGGGAGTGCACTATACTTTATTGTGGATTGTCTGGTGCATTATACTATATGGAGGTTATTTATACAGTGTGGGGATTACAGTTAGGGTCATACAGTATGGGAGATTATTTGCGGTCTTTTCACAGTGTAGGGGCCATCATACAGTGTGGGAGATAATGTGGGGTATTTGTATAGTGTGGGGGCCTTCATACAATGTGGGAGATAATGTGGGGTCTTTGTGCAGTGTGGGGGCCATAATACAGTGTGGGAGATAATGTGGGGTCTTTACACAGTGTGAGAGCCAGCATACAGTGTGGGGGATAATGTGGGGTCTCTTCACAGTGTGGGGGCTATCATACAGTGTGGGAGATAATGTGGGGTCTTTGCACAGTGTGGGGGCCATCATACAGTGTGGGAGATAATGTGGGGTCTTTGCACAGTGTGGGGGCCATCATACAGTATGGGAGATAATGGGGTCTTTGCACAATGTGGAGTCCATCATACAGTGTTGGAGACATCAGTTTGGAGGCTACTAAAGGGTCAGTATACTGTGTGTTGGGTACTATACAGTGAGGGGGCATCATACTGTGTATAGGAGAGCATCATACTGTGTATAGGAGAGCTGTGCATGGGGGGAGACTCAGGACATTATTAAATGTTAAGTGGGCACTTATCGTTATAGGGTAACTCAGGTTATTGTGACTGTCAAAGGAGCACACAGAGGGCATTATTACTTTCTAGGGGGCAAAATGTGTCACTGTTTTCTAGGGCACTTGCACACGGCATTACTATATTCTAGAGGGTTGCTTTACCATTTTGAGAGCACACAGAAGGTGCAGTAATATGGACATGTAGAGCAAAAGAGGCTCAGTATTGGGGTATCAGCAGGAAGAGGTGTTTGTGCAGGTTGGGAATAGATGGGGACAGGGCCTGAAATGTAAGAAGTCAAATGTGTCTTTGTTATGATCTCTTTAGACCTGAGACTCTGAGTCCTGGATGGAGAAGTCGTTGTGTCGGTCTGGGCCAGATGGAAAAGACGGGAAAAGTGAACAATTTAATCAGAAAGAACATCAGCTGTAAGTTACTATATATAACTGTGCTGTGATCTCTTATATGTTCTGCAGGACTGGTATCTAGCAATATGTCACCATATGGCGGTAATAGCAGTGCTGCTCTTTGTATAGAGATTATTTTCAGTAACAGCGCTGTCCTCTGCTGAGGTTCTCCTACATCCACTGTCTGGGTGCGCCACTATTTTTGTAATCGGGGTTACCTGATTAGGGGCCCACTCAGAAGTTTTGCCCCCCCCTGAACTAAAACCCTAGCTACACCTCTGATTTGATCATATATAAGCCCTGCTTACTGTCATTTAACAGTCATACATTACATACAGTTAGATCCAGAAATATTTGGACAGTGACTGAATCTTTGTGATTTGAGCTCTACATGCCACTATTTTTTATTTAAAATGAAACAACTGAGATGCAATTGAAGTGTAGACTTTCAGGTTCAATTAAAGGGTTTGAACAAAATTATCCTGTGAAATGTTTAGGAATTGCAACCATTTTTCTACATAGCCTCCTCATTTCAAGGCCACAAAAGTAGTTGGATAAATTAACTTTACCATAAATAAAATGTTCATTATTAATACTTTGTAGAGAATCCTCTGCAGGCAATGACTGCCTGAGGTCTGGAAGTTATGGACGTCACCAAATGCTGGGTTTCCTCCTATTTGATGCTTTGCCAGGCCTTTACTGCAGCTGACTTCAGGTGTAGCTTGTTTGTGGGTCTTTCTCCCTTAAATTTTGTATTAAAGGGTTTTTCCCACAAATAAAGTACATTTTAATTAATAGATCTTGGAATAATAATAACTTCCACAATTGGATGTGTTTAAAAAAAATGTCCCTGTGCTGAGATAATCTTATAAATGTGCCCCTGCTGTGTACTGAGTAATGGCTGTGTCTGACTGTGCAGGAACATGGTCTGATCATACCACATCTCCTGGGCCGGCATTATGGGGGAGCACTTTGGGCGGTTGACCATGGCCCGCACTCTACCATAGACCCCGAGCAATATTAGCAGCAGGCCACACAATCGCTATGGGGCCCATGATTCGGAGGTGGGACCCGGTGCCAGCTGTCCACTCCTTCCCCTATCATTCTCCCTCAGCATCTGATGTCTGAGCCAGTGGGCGCAATGCCATCACTTCATCGTGCCGCATTGTGCCGGGCAGTGGAGTACTATATGTACTGTATGGAGGTCTGTTGGGTGTGCATTATAGTATATGTATTGTATGCAGGGTCGGTCTGGGCTGGCGGGATACCGGGAAATTTCCCGGTGGGCCCCGCCCCCTGCTGCAGAGTAGAGGGGGGAGAAGAGAACAAAAAAAAATCCTGCGGTTTTAAGGGGCACGGGCCCTTTAAAAGCGCAGGCACAGTGTATGCAGGGACGCGCGCACGCAGCGTTCATTACCTGAACCACCGCGGCGCACGTCCCAGTGAAGCAGCTGAAGCTGCGTGTCTCCCTTCGCCGGCCGGCTTATGACGTCATCGTCATGCGCCTGCTGTGAAGGAGGCGCGCAACTCAGGAGAAGGAGGACACCGCACGGGATCGCAGGAAGGTAAGAGGTGTGTGTGTGTGTGTGTGTGTGTGTGTGTGTGTAATGGTCTGGACACACAAGGCGGGGGTCAGCAGGACACACAAGGGGGGGCCCAGCTGGACAGACCCACAAGGTGGGGGCCCAGCTGGACAGACACACAAGGGGGGGCCCAGCTGGACAGACACACAAGGGGGGGCCAAGTTGGACAGACACACAAGGGGGGGGGGGCAGCTGGACAGACACACAAGGGGGGGGCCCAGCTGGACAGACACACAAAGGGGGGCCCAGCTGGACAGACACACAAGGGGGGGCCAAGTTGGACAGACACACAAGGGGGGGGCCCAGCTGGACAGACACACAAGGGGGGGCCCAGCTGGACAGACACACAAGGGGGGGCCAAGTTGGACAGACACACAAGGGGGGGGGCCCAGCTGGACAGACACACAAGGGGGGGCCAAGGTGGACAGACACACAAGGGGGGGCCCAGCTGGACAGACACACAAGGGGGGGGCCCAGCTGGACAGACACACAAGGGGGGGCCCAGCTGGACAGACACACAAGGGGGGGCCAAGTTGGACAGACACACAAGGGGGGGGCCCAGCTGGACAGACACACAAGGGGGGGCCCAGCTGGACAGACACACAAGGGGGGGCCCAGCTGGACAGACACACAAGGGGGGCCCAGCTGGACAGACACACAAGGGGGGGCCCAGCTGGACAGACACACAAGGGGGGGCCCAGCTGGACAGACACACAAGGGGGGGCCCAGCTGGACAGACACACAAGGGGGGGCCCAGCTGGACAGACACACAAGGGGGGGCCCAGCTGGACAGACACACAAGGGGGGCCCAGCTGGACAGACACACAAGGGGGGCCCAGCTGGACAGACACACAAGGGGGGGCCAAGTTGGACAGACACACAAGGGGGGGGCCCAGCTGGACAGACACACAAGGGGGGGCCCAGCTGGACAGACACACAAGGGGGGGCCCAGCTGGACAGACACACAAGGGGGGCCCAGCTGGACAGACACACAAGGGGGGGCCCAGCTGGACAGACACACAAGGGGGGCCCAGCTGGACAGACACACAAGGGGGGGCCCAGCTGGACAGACACACAAGGGGGGGCCCAGCTGGACAGACACACCAGGGGGGGGCCCAGCTGGACAGACACACGAGGGGGGGCCCAGCTGGACAGACACACAAGGGGGGGCCCAGCTGGACAGACACACGAGGGGGGGCACAGCTGGACAGACACACAAGGGGGGCCCAGCTGGACAGACACACGAGGGGGGGCCCAGCTGGATGGACACACGAGGGGGGGCCCAGCTGGACGGACACACGAGGGGGGGCCCAGCTGGACGGACACACGAGGGGGGGCCCAGCTGGACACACGAGGGGGGGCCAAGCTGGACACACGAGGGGGGAACCCTGGCTGGACACGCAAGGGGGGGGCCCTGGCTGGACACGCAAGGGGGGGAGCCTTGGCTGGACACGCAAAGGGGGAGCCCTGGCTGGACACGCAAGGGAGGGGAGCCCTGGCTGGACACACAAGGGGGAGCCCTGGCAGGACACACAAGGGGGAACCAAGGTGGACCCAGGCAAAGGGGGGTGGGCAGGATGGGTATATGGGGGGCAGGCTGGACACATGGAGGCCAGGATGGATATATGGGGGGCAGGATGGATATATGGGGGGGGGCAGGATGGATATATGGGGGGGCAAGATGGATATATGGAGACCAGGATGGATATATGGGGGGAGGCAAGCTGGACTTATGGAGGCCAGGATGGATATATGGGGGAGGGGGGGCAGGCTGAACACATGGAGGCCAGGATGGATATATGGGGGGGGGGACAGGCTGGACACATGGGGGGCTAGGATGAATATGTGGGGGGGGACGGGCTCGATACACATGGGCTAGCATAAATATATGGAGGGGCACGCTGGATATATGGGGGGTGTCAGGATGGATATATGCAGGGGGTAAGGGCAGTATGGATATATGAGGGGAGAGGCTGGACACATGGAGGCCAGGATGAATATGTAGAGGGCAGGCTGGACACATGGAGGATATATGGGGGGGACATATGGGGGCGCAGGCTGGAAACATGGAGGCAAGGATGGATATGTGGGGGGGCAGACTGGCACATGGGGGGGCTAGGATGGGTATATGGGAGGGGGCAGGCTCGATACACATGTGCTAGGATAAATATATGGAGGGGTCACACTAGACAAATGGTGGCCAGAAGGGACATATGGGGGTGCCTGGCTAGACAAGGGACTTAATTACTGTTTGGGAGCCAGATTGAGGAACATACTTTATTAGTTTATGGTGACCAGTGGGGAACATTATTACTTTAGATTCCAATTATTATTACATTATTACTTCTGTAATATAATTTACTTTTTAGGAAATTGTTTTCCATGGGATGGGACAAAAGAGAGTTCCTGTTACTGTGCAGGACGGCACTATGTTGCTTTTTTTCTTCAACTGGTGTAGTGTAGAGGTCGGGGGGGGAAAGTGGGAATATTCTCTAGAAGAGATCAGTTATTAATAACTGTGTGTTATTTTCTGCAGAGATGATTCCTGGCTGGAAGAAGTGATGGCTGTCTGTGCCAGATGAAGAAGAAAAGCGAAGATGAAGGACTTCACCTAGAGACATCACTGGTGAGTCAGTGTATTACATGTACACTTACACTACACACGTGGTCAAAATTGTTGGTACTCCTCGTTTAATGAAAGAAAAACCCACAATGGTCACAGAAATAACTTCAATCTGATAAATTACAAATTTTTGAAAATGAAGAGATGAAGGTCAGACATTGATTTTCTGCTTCCACAGAATTTAAAAAAAAATTAACCTCATGAAATCGGCCTGGACAGAAATGATGGTTCTTCTTCTTAACTTAATATTTTGTTGAACCTTTTGAGGCAATCACTGCAATCAAACGATTCTTGTAACTGTCAATGAGACTTCTGCGCCTCTCGACAGGTATTTTGGCCGACTCCTCATGAGCAAACTGCTCCAGTTGTCTCGTGTTTGAAGGTTGCCTTTTCCAGAATGTTTCAGCTCTTTCCAAAGATGCTCCATAGGATTTAGGTCAGGGCTCATAGAAGCCACTTCAGAATAGTCCAATGTTTTCCTCTTAGCCATTCTTGGGTGTTTTTAGCTGTGTGTGTTTTGGGTCATTATCCTGTTGCTAGACCTGCGACTGAGACCAAGCTTTCTGACACTGGGCAGCACATTTCTCTCTAGAATCCCTTGATAGTCTTGAGATTTCATTGTACCCTGCACAGATTCAAGACACCCTGTGCCAGGTGCAGCAAAGCAGCCCCAGAACATAACAGAGCCTCCACCATGTTTCACAGTAGGGACAGTGTTCTTTTCTTGATATGCTTCATTTTTCCATCTGTGAACATAGAGCTGATGTGCCTTGCCAAAAACTTCAATTTTTGTCTCATCTGTCCATAGTACATTCTCCCAGAAGCTTTGTGGCTTGTCAACATGTAGTTTGGCAAATTCCAGTCTGGCTTTTTTACTATTTTTTTTTTCAACAATGGTGTTCTCCTTGGTCGTCTTACATGAAGTTCACTTTGGATCAAACAACGGTGGACAGTACGATCTGACACTGATGTTCCTTGAGCTTGAAGTTCACCTTTAATCTCTTTAGAAGTTATTCTGGGCTCTTTTGTTACCATTCATATTATCCGTCTCTTTGATTTGTCATCAATTTTCCTCCTGCACCCACGTCCAGGGAGGTTGGCTACAGTCCCATGGATCTTAAATTTCTGAATAATATGTGCACCTGTAGTCACAGAAACATCAAGCTGCTTGGAGATGGTCTTATAACCTTTACCTTTTAACATGCTTTTCTATAATTTTCTTTCTAATCTCCTGAGACAGCTCTTTCCTTTGCTTCTTCTGGTCCATGTTGAGTGTGGTACACACCATGTCACCAAACAACACAGTGAGTATCTGTAGCCCTATATACAAGCACAGTGAGTATCTGTAGCCCTATATACAAGCACAGTGAGTATCTGTAGCCCTATATACAGGCACAGTGAATATCTGTAACCCTATATACAGGCACAGTGAGTATCTGTAACCCTATATACAGGCACAGTGAGTATCTGTAACCCTATATACAGGCACAGTGAGTATCTGTAGCCCTATATACAGGCACAGTGAGTATCTGCAGCCCTATATATAGCACAGTGAGTATCTGTAGCCCTATATACAGGCCCACTGACTGATTACAAGATTGTAGACACCTGTGATGCTAATTAGTGGACACAACTTTATTTAACATGTCCCTTTTGTCACATTATTTTCAGGGGTACCATCATTTCTGTCCAGGCCGATTTCATGAGTTTAATTTTTTTTTTAAATTCAGTGGAAGCAGAAAAGCAATGTCTGACTTTCATTTGTTCATTTTCATAGATTTTTAATTTATTATTACTTTTGTCAGATTCAAGTTATTTCTGTGACCATTGTGGGTTTTTCTTTCATTAAACGAGGGGTACCAACAATTCTGACCACGTGTGTATATAGTATATACAGAACTCCTGTGTATGTCACTGGTGATCACTATATTATGTATACACTATATACAGAGCTTCTGTGTATAATGTCACTTGTGACCACTGTATTACCTGTGCAATATATACAGAGCTCCTGTGTATAATGTCACTGGTGACCACTGTATTACCTGTACACTATATACAGAGCTCCTGTGTATAATGTCACTGGTGACCACTGTATTATCTGTACACTATATACAGAGCTCCTGTGTATAATGTCACTGGTGACCACTGTATTACCTGTGCACTATACACTATGTACAGAGCTCCTGTGTATAATGTCACTGGTGACCACTGTATTACCTGTACACTATATAAAGAGCTCCTGTGTATAATGTCACTGGTGACCACTGTAATACCTGTACACTAAATACAGAGCTCCAGTGTATAATGTCACTGGTGATCACTGTATTACCTGTACACTGACACTCTATACAGAGCTCCTGTGTATAATGTCACTGGTGAACCCTGTATTACCTGTACACTGACACTATATACTGAGCTCCAGTGTATAATGTCACTGGTGGTCACTGTATTACCTGTACACTGTACACTATATACAGAGCTCCTGTGTATAATGTCACTGGTGATCCCTGTATTACCTGTACACTGACACTATATACAGAGCTCCTGTGTATAATGTCACTGGTGATCCCTGTATTACCTGTACACTGACACTATATACAGAGCTCCTGTGTATAATGTCACTGGTGGTAATAACAGTGTTGTTAGTATTGTGGTTTGTATTCATGATCAGTATTGTAGTATTTGGTCACTTTGGGGTGGTAATATGTGGTGTGGTCATGGTGTGGCCGTATTTGTTCCTTGTATGTAGTATTATTCGGTCACTATGTGGTGGTAATATGTGATCTAGTCATGGTGTGGCGATATTTGTCTCTTTTGTATGTGGTATTATTGGTGTTGATATAGTGGACTGTGTTGTGTATGGCAGTCATTTTGTTCTTGCTGATATTAACTAGGAAAAGATTTTTTTCCATTAGGCCACAGCCCCACCATCAGTATTCGGTCAGTATTTTTTCTCAGGAGTAGCTGCCAAAACCAGGAGTGGGTGATAAATACAGAATTGGTGACTTGTTTCTATTATACCTTTTCTCTGATTGTTCCTCACCTGGTTTTGGCTCCCACTCCTGAGAAAAATTACTGACCAAATACTGATAGTGGGGCCGCAGCCTTAGAGATTAAATACTTGGACCAGAGCGGCAGAGATGCACTTACAGGGGTTCTCTGGTGAAAACAAGTAATCACCTCTCCACAGGATCAGTGATGATATTGATTGGTGGGGGTCTGACTGCTGGGACACAATCGGCAGAATGTGGAGCTTTTCTCCCCATTAGACTGGAGCGGCATGTGAGATGCGACCACTCATCCAGTCATTCCCTCAGTGACTGTGAGCGCTGCTCTTTTTTGGAAGCTGCATTTTAAAATGGGGATAAGTGTCCTGTCAGGGATGAAACTTCCCCATTCTTCTGATAGGCGCCTTTTCCAATGTTCGGACCCAAACGATCAATAAGTGATCACCGATCCTGTGGATCCCATGGATCGGTGATAACTTGTTTTAACCAAAGAAGCCCTTTAATGCAAACTACCGTAATTGTACATCCCAGTTATAGTGGTGCACAGTAGATGTGCAGGAGCCGCCAGTCAATGCTCCACTATAACGGGGACAGCGGATAACAGATATTTGCATATGGCTGTAGGTGGGCCCCTAGAGTCAGTTCTCCCTGTGGGCCCCAGACACCCCAGTCCGACCCTGATTGTATGCAGGATTATGAGATGTGCGCTATACTATATGTTCTATACTGAGGACTATGGGGTGTGCATTATACTGTATGTACTGTATGGAAGACTATGGGGTGTGCATTATACTGTATAGAGGACTATGGTGGGTGCAGTATACTGTATGCACTGTATGAAGAACTATGGGTGTGCATTAAACTGTATGGAGGACGAAGGGGAGTGTAGTATACTGTATGGAGGACTATGGGGTGTGCATTATATTGCATGTACTGTATGGAGGACTATGGATTGTTCATTATACTGTATGGAGGACTATGGGGTGTGCATTATACTGTATGTACTTTATGGAGGACTATAGGGTGGGCATTATACTATATGAAGGACTATGGGGGTGCATTATACTATATAGGAGGTAATATGGGGCCCATTATACTATATGGAAGGCAATGTTGGCACCATTATATTATTTGGAGGGCTATGTGGAGACCATTATAATATTTGGAGGGGCATTATAAGATTTAAAGGGCTATGTGGGGTCATTATAATATTTGAAGGGCTATTTGAGGGTCATTATACTATATGGAGGACTATGTGGGAGCCTTTATACTTTATGAAGGGCTATGTGGGAGCCTTTATACTTTATGCAAGCATTTATACAGGGTGAAGGTTTGTGTGGGGTTTATCATACTGTGGAAGGCTGTGTGAGAGCCATTATACTGTTTGTAGGGCTGTGTGGAAGCCAATTACACTGAAGGGCTGCGTGGGGTCCATTATACTATGTCTCTGTATGTAACAGCTCTGTCCATGCATGTGTTGGTATGTATGTGCTCTGTCCATGCATGTGTCTGTATGTATGTGCTCCGTACATGCATGTGTTGGTAGGTATGTGCTCCGTCCATGCATGTGTTTGTATTTATGTGTTCCATCCAAGCATGAGTCTGTATGTATGTGCTCCATATATGCATGCGTCTTTATGTAGGTGCTCTGTTTACATGTATCTGTATGTACGTACGTTCCTGTAAATATGTGCTCTGTGTATACATTTATGTGTATGTGATATGTGTATATACATGTGTGTAACATGCAGTTTGTGTATACGTGTGTGTCACATACTGTGTGTTTAGCATCCACATTTAGAAATACCAGTAGCACAGACAGGAGAAAATAGGTGTAAACATCAGCAATCGCCCAGTGAACGAGCAAAATGCAACCTATTGTTTATGCCAGAACCGAAATCATTGTTCTCAGCAGCTCATCGCCTAGTGCAAACTGCAGATGTGCTGCTGATAACATTATATGTATGGGGACAGATTGATCTATTAGTGATTGTTCTGTGCCCATGATTTTTCCTCACCCAGTGTAAAGAGGCCGGGAAACAAGCACCGAAGGACTTCAGAATTGCTGATAGCACTCATTTAACGGCCTGAACTCAACCTATGTAAATGCAATGTAAATGTTTCTGTGTGATGGTGCAATATGTTATCATCTGGAGCTCCACGTTGTCTAAAACCGGCCCTTCTCCTCAGCAGGGGAGGAAGTAAAAGAGTATACAGACAGGACAGCAAATGATTCTTTTTGTGAGGCAAAGCATTTCACTGACTGTTATTAAGCAAAGTTTTACCTGGAAGAAAGATTCATTTGTGATACTATGCTGTAATGTCTGTATACTCTTTTGCTTCCTCCCCTGCCCAGGAGCTGTGGTATGTTCCTGCAGGGTCAGACACAGCCATTACACAGTACATAGTATGGGCACATTTATAAGATTATCTCCGCACAGAAACATTTTTTTGAAACACATCCAATTGTGGAACTTCTTAGAATTCAAAGATCAATTGATTAAAATGTTGATTCAAATTAACTTTGTTTCTGGAAAAACCCCTTTAAACCCTTCACAAACTTGGACGTATCCATACATCCTGGCTGGGAAGGGTTCCCGACCTTGAATTTATGGATACGTCCTGGCGAAAATGCGGCACTGTGACCGAGCGCACTGTGATCACACAAAGGTGCCTGCTGATTCTGACAGGACACTCATCACCACGGAGCCGCCCCCCGCAACTACAGTCACTGTGATTGACTTTTCAATTCTGAACAGCCAATCACAGCTATTTTAGAGTTTCATGCCATGAAAATGCCTGAAACATTAAAGTCCAGGTACGATCGGTGCTTTAACCACTTCGCGCCAGAGCCTGTTTTTGCCTTCGTGACCAGGCCAATTTTTTCAATTCTGACCACTGTCACTTTATGAGGTAATAGTCTGAAACGCTTCAACGGATTCCCCTGATTCTGAGATTGTTTTTGTGACTTATTGTACTTCATGATAGTGGTAAAATTTCTTCGATATCACTTGCATTTATTTGTGAAAAAATCGGAAATTTGGCCAAAATTTTGAAAATTTTGCAATTTTCAAACTTTGAATTTTCATGTCCTTAAATCAGAGGGATATGTCACACAAAATAGTTAATAAATAACATTTCCCACATGTCTACTTTACATCAACACAATTTTGGAACCAACTTTTTTTTTTGTTAGAAAGTTCTAAGGGTTAAAAGTTGACCAGCGATTTCTCATTTTTCCAACAAAATTTACAAAACCATTTTTTTAGGGACCACATCTTATTTGAAGTGACTTTGAGGGGCCTTTATGACCGAAAATACCCAAAAGTGACACCATTCTAAATACTGCGCCCCTCAAGATGCTCAAAACCACATTCAAAAAGTTTATTAACCGGTTTCAGGTGCGCCACGGGAATTTTTGGAATGTGGAAGAAAACAATGAACATTTAACTTTTTTTCACAAAAATATTACTTTAGACCCAATTTTTTTATTTTCACAAGGGTAAAAGGAAAAAATGGAATACTCATTTTGTAGTGCAATTTCTCATGAGCGCGCTGATACCCCATATGTGAGAGAAAACCACTGTTTGGGCGCACTGCAGGGTTCGGAAGGGAAGGAGCGTCATTAGACTTTTTGAATGTAAAATTTGTTTGAATAATTAGCGGACGCCATGTTGCGTTTGGAGAGCCCCTGATGTGCCTAATCAGTGGAAACCCCCCACTTTTTGATCGCATTTTATTCCACTTTTTATTTGGCGACATGATGAAAAAGCATAGTTTTTTGCTCCGTTTTTTATTTATTTTTATTACGGTGTGCACAGAAGGAGTTAATTAGTGTGACAGTTTTATAGATCGGGTTGTTTCGGACGCGGCGATACCAAATATGTGTACTTTTTTTGTTTTTGCATAAAAATGCGGATTTATTGGATTAATATTTTATTTATTTATTTTTATTTATTTTGTGATTTTTTTTTAACAGTTTGAAAACATTTTTTAGACTTTTTTTTTACATTTTTACTTAGTCCCTGTATGGGACATTAACTTTTTATTTTTCTAATCACTGTTCTCATGCAATGCAATAGACATGTATTGCATTGCATGAGAGTTCTGCTGATAGTTTAAAACTGTCATTATCTCCTGCTAGACTTCAGCTGCAGGCTGAGTCTAGCAGGATACCGTACATGGCAGACCCGGAGGCGGTCATCTGACCTCCGGCTGCCATGACAACGGCAGGTCCTGTCAGACATCAGGGGGCCGTCGGAGAGGTAAGTGGACGACCCCCTCTCCTCTCACTATCTTCTAAATGCCGCGATCGCTATAGATCGCGGCATTTAGAAGATAGCAAAGGGTTAACATCATTGGGACCTGATCTAATCAGGTCCCGATGATGTTCCCTATCAGAGCGCTGCGGGACCACGGACCATTTATAAACGTCGGCACTGCACAGAGCCCAGCAAGCGCCGACGTTTATATACAGTGGGCGGTCAGGAAGCGGTTAACAGCACTGATCATAGCCAGGTGCTAGGAGACCACAGCGTCAGCAGCCACAGCACTGATTGGAACAATCAGATGATTGTACCAATCAGTGAGCAGAGACACGGTCTGATCTCTGTTAGAACTCTCCTGTTAGTTTTTTTTTAGTTTGCTGGTCACATGACCATTTTTGCCTATTTAATCCGGCTCCGCCCTCCTGGCCTTGCTGGACTTCATTGTATTTACTACTCTTGAGCTAGCTTGGTGCTCTGTTGCCGTTCTCTGTTAGTTTTGCTAGGTCTTCTGACCTCTATGCTTTTTGTTGTGTGTTTTTCTTTGACTGCTACTATTTCTGCTAGGAGGTGTCCAACTTATCCCAGTCCCTAGTTCTTGTAGGGATCCCTCCCTCACATCTATAGGTCTTCGTACAGACTAGCCGAGGACTTTAGCGGGTCTGATCGCAGGATCAGGTTCCCCGTTACATCGTAGGGATCTAGTTTAGTTCTATTGTAGGGACAGATCTCCTGTCTTTCCTTAGTCTCTGTAGCAGATCATAACAATCTCACAGTGACCGCTTAGCCTCATTACAGCTTGTAGGCATTGCAGAGCAGTCACTGTGTCATTCTGTTGCTGATCTGCTGGGCCTTCTGGTACCACAGACTTTTTAAAGCCTGTGACATCACGTCCTCTGCTGCTGCTGCTACTGCTAGAAGAAAGAAGATGATCCTGATCCGTTTCTGACCTGTACCTGTCCCCTGTTTTTTCTAACCCACCCAAATACCCTTCACCATCTTTACCCCATCTCTCTAACCCCTTCCCCACTCCCACTTCTGCCGCCGAGCTTTGATCAGTATTTGATCGCCTATCAGTAGTTGATCTTTCTATTTTTGGCAGTTTCTTTGTGCGTTCTACAGTCGCTGAGCGCTGATCAGTGACACACATCACTGATCAGAGTCCGTGCTCGCTTTTGGCCAGGACTTTTTTTCCTGTTCATTTTCTCTCCTCCTCCCCTTTGTACCACCTCCATGCGTGTGTCCTGCAGCCAGTGAGCCACTGATCGGTGATGCACATCACTGATCATCATCTGTGGTTGCTTTTGGCCAGGACTTTTTTTTTTCCCTGTTCATTTTTCCCCCATTTTGCACCACATCCGTGCGTGCCTTCTACAACTTACAGGCTTCCACTGAAGGAAAACTCACCACCTCTCATGGCAGCCTGTTCTACTCGTTAATCACCCTCACTGTTGAAATGTTTTTTCTAATATGTAATCTGTACCGTCTCCCATTCTGTTTCATCCGATTGCTTGTAGCCTTTCTTTGTGCAAATGAGAATGTAGCTGAGCCCTCTACAGTGTGATAGGCCTTGAGATATTTGTAAACAGCTATTAGTCTCCTCTCAGTCTTCTCTTTTGCAAGCTAAACATTCCCAAATCCTCTAACCGTTCCTCATACCATTCCTCATAGTGAGGGAGAGGATGCCACCTTCCTTTATTCTCCCCCTCCTATTCCTCAAGAGATACCGAACTGCCATACAAACTTCCCATGACCGCAAATGAGCCACCGCCCACCATTAGTGACCCCCTACGAACTTCACCCCCGAAGATTACAAAATACAGATTCCTGATTTTGTGGTGCAATTAGGAATTGAATTTGACACTACCAGCCTCACAGAAATCAACTTTTTCAAAGTCTTTTTCTCTGAGGATTTTGTAAACCTCATGGTGCCCCAGACAAATTTATATGGCCAAAATTTTTTGCCCAAAACCCCACTTCATCATTTTCTAACTGGACTCCCATAAGTGCAGTAGAAATGATGGGGCATTGCTCTTCATATGAGGATTGTGTAGAACCCAGAACTTCGGCAATATTGGAGTGTTGATGTTTCACATGGCTATGACTTGTAAACGCTTTGAGTCCATCCACAAATTTTTGCATTACAGCTAGTGATGAGCGAGTATGTTCTGTTAACCCTTTTGGCGAGTATGCTCGGTGTTATGTTTGAATCACTCCCGTGTGCATGATTTGAGACTGTTTGACAAATTTAATACATGTGAGGAATGTGTAAGAAATAGACATTCCTTACATGTACTAAAGCTGTCAAACAGTCGCAAATCATGCACACGGGAGTGATTCAAACATAACACCGAGCAGCTGTAACTACTCGGTGCTCGGCCCGAGCATACTCGCTGAAAGGGTTAACAGAACATTGATCACTTCAGCAATAAGTTTGCTGAAGTTTACATTCCCCAAAGTGACATCTGTGTGGATGAGTTCATAATACTGAAATGTAGGGGAGGCTCAAATTCCAGCAATACCTACTGTAACGGGTCTGGGAGGCGGAACCTCTAAGCTACTATACAAGGGGGCGGTCCTTGTAAGGGAGCGGGTGGCGACCAGGCAGGCAGTCACAGCAGGTGACCGGGACAGTCTCTGGATGAACGGGCAGATGGTCACGGCAAGTGACCGGGGCAGTCTCTGGATGAACGGGCAGATGGTCACGGCAAGTGACCGGGGCAGTCTCTGGATGAACGGGCAGATGGTCACGGCAAGTGACCCGGGCAGTCTCTGGATGAACGGGCAGATGGTCACGGCAAGTGACCGGGGCAGTCTCTGGGTAAAGGGTTGGTACGACCTGTGGCGGCTGATGGTAGACGTGAGCTCCCAGGTGAGCAGGCGAGAGTCTCTGGATAAACGGGTGGTCACGGCATGTGACAGCGGAGCCTCCAGGAAGACCAACAGACAGGCGGAAGATGAGCGCTCCCAGGTGAGCGGGCAGAAGTCTCTGGACAGGCGGGTGGTCACAGCACGTGACGGCAGAGCCTCCAGGTAGGCTAGGAGACAGGCAGCAGATGAGCGCTCCCAGGTGAGCGGGCAGGAGTCTCTGGACAGGCAGGTGGTCACAGCACGTGACGGCGGAGCCTCCAGGTAGGCTAGCAAGCAGGTAGCAGATGTGCGCTCCCAGGTGAGCGGGCAAGCTGGTCCATAGACAGACTGACAGGAGTTGGAAGGCAGACCGTCGGACCTCAGGCAAGCAGGCAGGTAGCTGATGTGCGCTCCCAGGTGAGCGGGCAAGCTGGTCCTTAGACAGACTGACAAGAGTTGTAAGGCAGACCGTCGGACCTCAGGCTAGCAGGCAGGTAGCAGAATATCAGGCAGGAATAAGACAGCAAGCTGGCAGGAATCTGGCAGGTATCTGGCAGGTAACTGGCAACGGGACCTGAGGGCTGAAGCAGAGTAGTGAACAGTGCAACAACATTGCTCGGGCACCTCCATTTTGGAGGAGGTGCCTTATATATGGTGAAGTCTTCCGGCCATTGGCCGGGGACTCCTTAGGACGGCGCGCGCGGCCCCTTTAAGAGGGAGGGAGAGCGCGCGCGCGCGCCCTAAGCACAGTGGCCGGGAAGGAGCGCGCGCTGCCAGCAGAGCGGGAGGAGGACGCCGGGCACGGAGCAGAGAGGTGAGGGGAACAGCGTCCCTGCCTAGCAGAGGGCAGGGACGCCGGCGCTACAGTACCCCCCCCTTTAGGCCCCCCCTTTTTTAGGCCAGACAGAAATTTAGCAAGGATAAGAGGGGCATGGATGTTCTCCCGGGGCTCCCACGTTCTCTCCTCAGGACCAAACCCCTTCCAATCTACTAGAAAAAAGGTCTTTCCTCTTACCCTTTTGGTGGCAAGAATGTTCTCTACCTCAAACTCGTCCTCAGCAGAAACCGGAGCAGGAGGCGTACCTGTAGACTTGGAAAAAGAGTTAAGTACCACAGGTTTGAGGAGAGATACATGGAAGGAGTTAGGGATCCGTAAGTTGGCCGGGAGTTTCAATTTATAGGCCACCGGGTTGATCTGACTGATGACCTCCAGAGGACCGATGAACCGAGGCCCTAACTTGTAAGAAGGTATCTTGAGTCGGACATATTTAGATGAGAGCCAGACTTTATCTCCAGGACGAAATTGTGGAGGATCCAGGCGTTTTTTGTCAGCGTGTCTTTTCATCCGTTCGGACGACTGAAAGAGTGCGGATCGGGTACTCTCCCAAATGGAGGAAAATTTGCTAACGAGAGATTCCGCAGCCGGGTTGTCCACAGAGGTGGAGACAGGAAAAGGAATCCGAGGATGCTGACCGAAGACTACAAAAAACGGGGATTTGGAGGAGGATTCGCTCTCGTGATTGTTATAAGAGAACTCGGCCCATGGTAGGAGATCCACCCAGTCTGAATGATGAGCATTAACGAAGTGCCGGAGGTAACTGGTCAGGTTCTGATTGATCCGCTCCACTTGACCATTGGACTGAGGGTGGTAAGCGGAAGAGAAGTCCAGGGTGACGTCTAGCAGTTTACAAGTGGCTCTCCAGAAGCGTGAGGTGAACTGTACCCCACGATCCGACACGATGTGGAGGGGCAGGCCATGAAGACGAAAGATTTGACGAATAAAGTCTTTAGCTAGCTCGGGTGCAGACGGGAGGCCTGGCAGGGGAACGAAATGAGCCATCTTGGAGAAGCGGTCAGCGACCACCCAAATGACCGTACAACCGGCAGAGACTGGGAGGTCAGTTATAAAGTCCATTGCTATATGCTGCCAGGGGGCAGCAGGTACAGAAAGCGGAAGTAGGCGACCGGCTGGCAGATGTCTCGGAACCTTGTTGCGGGCGCAGGACACACAGGCAGAAACAAAGTCTATTACGTCCTTGTGCAGGGTAGGCCACCAGTAGTGCCGGGTAATAAGCTGGAGGGTCTTTTTCTGACCGGCATGGCCAGCCAGTTTAGACGAGTGACCCCAGTGAAGGATCTTCTCCCGATCAGGTACTGATACGAACGTCTTTCCGGGAGGGAGACGATTTAGACTCACGGGAGCCACCTGCATTACTCTGGCGGGATCGATGATGTGTTTCGGATCTTCCTCGAGATCAGACACCAGAAAGGATCGAGACAAGGCGTCCGCCTTGACGTTTTTGTCAGCCGGGCGAAAATGAAGAACAAAATCAAAGCGAGCAAAAAACAAGGACCACCGGGCTTGGCGCGGGTTAAGTCTCTGGGCATGCTGGAGGTAAGCCAAGTTCTTGTGGTCAGTGTAAATTATTACCGGGTGAAGAGCCCCCTCGAGCAGGTAACGCCACTCCTCCAATGCCAGTTTGATGGCCAATAACTCTCGGTCTCCTATGGAATAATTGCGCTCTGAGGAGGAGAAGAGTTTAGAGAAGAAGCCACAAGTTACCATCCTCCCGGAAGATGATTTTTGAGTAAGTACCGCTCCGGCTCCAGAGGAGGAGGCGTCAACTTCCAGGAAGAACTGCTTGTTGCCGTCCGGGCGATGCAGCACCGGGGCGGAAGAGAAGGCCTGTTTTAAGGAAAGAAAGGCCTCCTCTGCTTCGGGCGGCCACTCTTTGGGATTAGTACCCTTACGGGTGAGCGCGGAAATTGGGGCAGTCCGGGAAGAGAAGTGTGGTATGAAGAGGCGGTAGTAGTTGGCGAAGCCCAGGAACCGCTGAATGGCCTTCAACCCCTCCGGTCGAGGCCATTTCTCGATGGCAGACAGTTTCTCTGGATCCATTCGTAGGCCGGTCTGAGAAATAATGTAGCCCAAAAACGGAAGCGAGGTCTGCTCAAAGAGGCACTTCTCGTATTTAGCGAAGAGGTGATTCTGCCTGAGCCTGAGCAGGACCTGACGAACGTCCCTCCGGTGAGTCTGGAGATCCGGAGAGAAGACCAAGATGTCGTCCAGGTACACCACTACGCAGGAGTAGAGAAGGTCCCGGAAGATGTCATTGACCAACTCTTGAAAGACGGCAGGAGCGTTACAGAGACCAAAGGGCATTACCAGATATTCATAGTGGCCGTCCCGGGTGTTGAATGCCGTCTTCCATTCATCCCCCTGACGGATACGAACCAGGTTGTACGCCCCACGGAGGTCCAGTTTGGTGAAGATTCTAGCCCCCCTCAGACGATCAAATAACTCCGGAATGAGCGGAAGGGGGTACTTATTCTTCACCGTGATCTGGTTAAGGCCTCTATAGTCTATACAGGGACGGAGAGAGCCGTCCTTCTTTTTGACGAAAAAGAAGCCTGCTCCCGCCGGGGAGGTAGATTTCCGGATGAATCCCTTGGCCAGATTCTCCTCAATATATTCGGACATCGACCGGGTCTCAGCAGCGGATAATGGATAAATACGCCCACGGGGAGGAGTAGTACCGGGTAACAGGTCGATAGGGCAGTCGTATGGTCTATGAGGGGGTAGTGTCTCTGCCTCCTTTTTATTAAAGACATCAGCATAAGACCAATAAGGAATCGGAAGTCCAGGTAGATTAGCTGGGGTAGGAGAAGGAAGGACGGGATGGACGGGAACCAGACAGGTCTTATGGCAGTCCTGTCCCCAGCGAAGGACCTCTCCGGTCTGCCAGTCAAGCACGGGTGCATGTCTCTGGAGCCAAGGTAGACCTAGCAAGAGGGCGTGAGAGAGTCCAGGCAGAACATGAAAGGAGATACTCTCAAAATGCAGCATTCCCACCTGCAGAGTAATGGATTCGGTGATGAGTTGGATGGGGCATGGTAAGAGACCCCCATCCACGGCAGCAACAGACAAGGGTACAGCCAGAGGTTTGGTGGGGATGCGGTATTTCTCTACCAGGGACTGTGAAATAAGATTCCCGGCTGCTCCAGAGTCAAGTTGGGCTAGTTCGAAATAACGGTTCTCCCCGCAGACGATTGAGACTGACAGCAGCAGAGATGGAGAGGATTTATTCTTGTCTAGGTCGACCTCTCTGAGCGAACCTAGACACAGGCGTTTCCCGACCTCTCCGGGCAGGCACGGATCCGGTGCTCCTTACTGCCACAGTAGAAGCAGCTCCCCTCGGCACGGCGTAAGTCCTGACGGGTTTTGACCATCTTGGTCTGGTCGACCTGCATAGGCTCAGGAGAGTGTACCTGGGGAGAGACGGAGGGAGTGACGGGTTTCTGAAGAGTAGGAGCTAGACGTGGAAACCTCCTCTCACGGGTGACCTCTTTGGCACGCTCCTGGAACCGTAGGTCAATCCGGGTGGCAAGAGTTATTAGGTCATCGAGAGTGGTAGGAATGTCCCGACCGGCAAGTTCATCTTTAATACGGCCGGACAGACCCTCCCAGAAGACGGATACCAGAGCGTCGTTATCCCAGGCCAGCTCCGAGGCAAAGGTACGGAACCGTATGGCATATTGGCCCACGGTGAGACTTCCCTGATGGAGGCGTAGCAGTGATGATGCGGATGAGGTCTTCAGTCCGGGTTCGTCGAAGACTTTCCGGAAAGCCGTGAGAAAGGCAGGCAAGTCGGACACCAGGGGGTCTCCTCTCTCCCATAGAGGATTTAGCCAGGCCAGGGCCTCCCCGGTGAGATGGGACATGATGAAGGCAATTTTGGCCCGGTCGGAGTTAAACTGGTGGGACAATAGTTCAAAGTGCAGGGTGCACTGATTTATGAAGCCCCGAGCCTGGGCGGAGTCGCCTCCGAAGCGAGGAGGTGCAGAAAGCTGGGGTCCGGGGTAGGATACCATGGTATTAGTGGGCAGCGGAGCTGCCGGATTGCGAGTCATGGCACTGGAGGAGGTTGCTGGCGGAGCAGTCAGAGTGTCCAGGCGAGAATTGACATTCCGCAGGTGACCCAGGATGGACTCCTGTTGGGACCTCTGACGGGACAGTTCATGACACAGGTCCGAGAGCGAGGGAGCTTGGGTGCCACCGGGTTCCATGGCCCGAGCAAACTGTAACGGGTCTGGGAGGCGGAACCTCTGAGCTACTATACAAGGGGGCGGTCCTTGTAAGGGAGCGGGTGGCGACCAGGCAGGCAGTCACAGCAGGTGACCGGGACAGTCTCTGGATGAACGGGCAGATGGTCACGGCAAGTGACCGGGGCAGTCTCTGGATGAACGGGCAGATGGTCACGGCAAGTGACCGGGGCAGTCTCTGGATGAACGGGCAGATGGTCACGGCAAGTGACCCGGGCAGTCTCTGGATGAACGGGCAGATGGTCACGGCAAGTGACCGGGGCAGTCTCTGGGTAAAGGGTTGGTACGACCTGTGGCGGCTGATGGTAGACGTGAGCTCCCAGGTGAGCAGGCGAGAGTCTCTGGATAAACGGGTGGTCACGGCATGTGACGGCGGAGCCTCCAGGAAGACCAACAGACAGGCGGAAGATGAGCACTCCCAGGTGAGCGGGCAGAAGTCTCTGGACAGGCGGGTGGTCACAGCACGTGACGGCAGAGCCTCCAGGTAGGCTAGGAGACAGGCAGCAGATGAGCGCTCCCAGGTGAGCGGGCAGGAGTCACTGGACAGGCAGGTGGTCACAGCACGTGACGGCGGAGCCTCCAGGTAGGCTAGCAGGCAGGTAGCAGATGTGCGCTCCCAGGTGAGCGGGCAAGCTGGTCCATAGGCAGACTGACAGGAGTTGGAAGGCAGACCGTCGGACCTCAGGCAAGCAGGCAGGTAGCTGATGTGCGCTCCCAGGTGAGCGGGCAAGCTGGTCCTTAGACAGACTGACAGGAGTCGTAAGGCAGACCGTCGGACCTCAGGCTAGCAGGCAGGTAGCAGAATATCAGGCAGGAATAAGACAGCAAGCTGGCAGGAATCTGGCAGGTATCTGGCAGGTAACTGGCAACGGGACCTGAGGGCTGAAGCAGAGTAGTGAACAGTGCAACAACATTGCTCGGGCACCTCCATTTTGGAGGAGGTGCCTTATATATGGTGAAGTCTTCCGGCCATTGGCCGGGGACTCCTTAGGACGGTGCGCGCGGCCCCTTTAAGAGGGAGGGAGAGCGCGCGCCCTAAGCACAGTGGCCGGGAAGGAGCGCGCGCTGCCAGCAGAGCGGGAGGAGGACGCCGGGCACGGAGCAGAGAGGTGAGGGGAACAGCGTCCCTGCCTAGCAGAGGGCAGGGACGCCGGCGCTACACCTACCCAGTAAGAGGGCCAGGTACGGAATTAAACTCTACAAGCTGTGTGAGAGTACCTCAGGGTTCACCCACAGATTTAGGGTTTATGAAGGGAAGGACACCTGGATTCAATCCTCTGAATGTCCCCCTGTTCTGGGAATGGGTAGGAGAATTGTGTGGGATTTGGTTCATCCACTGCGGGATCAAAGTTATCACTTCTACATAGATAACTTTTATACCAGCATCCCTCTCTTCATATTCCTGTCTGCCAGAGCTACCGCAGTATTTGGTACTGTCCGCAAAATTCAGAGAGGACTCCCTAAGTCACTAATTGGGCAGCTGCTCAGAAAAGGTGAGAGCAGAGCCCACAGTAACGACAACATGCTGGTGGGATATCCTTTTCTTGACCACCATACATGGTGATGGCAGCACCCCCACAGCTGTACAAGGTACTTATACACAGGTCCGCAAACCAGACTGTGTACTGAACAATAAAAATGTGGGGGAAGTTGATCTGTAAGACTATTTTAACAATTCTGTCACCTGCATGCCCATAGTAATAGGTTTAAAATATCCCAGGGGGTGACAGATTCCCTTCAAGAAAGGCTGCATAATTGTTATGATCTGCTACAAGCACTAAGGAAAGATAGGAGATCTGTCCCTACAATAGAACTAAGCTAGATCCCTATGATGTAACGGGGAACCTGATCCTGCGATCAGACCCGCTAAAGTCCTCGGCTAGTCTGTACGAAGACCTATAGATGCAAGGGAGGGATCCCTACAAGAACTATGGACTGGGATAAAGTTGGACACCTCCTAGCAGAAATTGTAGCAGTAAAAGACAAACACACAACATAGAACATAAAGGTCTGAAGACCTAGCTAAACTGACTGAGAAAGGTAACTAAGCACTAGGCTAACTTAAGAGTAGAAATTACAATGAAGTCCAGCAAGGCCAGGAGGGCGGAGCAGGATTAAATAGGCAAAAAAGGTCATGTGACCAGCAAGATAGAAAAAAAACTAACAGGAGAGTTCTAACAGTACCCTCTCTTCTATGAGGATCCTCCAGATCCCCTAGGCCCAGGCTTATCAGGAAACCTCTTGTGAAACGCTCTGACAAGTCTGGAAGCAGAAACATCATCCGCCCTCACCCATGAGTTATCCTCGGGACCGAAAGCTTTCCAAGCGACGAGATACTGCAAACTCCCTCTATACTGTCTAGAATTTAGGATGCGGGAAATTTCGTATTCCCCGTCCTCCACCACCGGAGGAACAGTGGCAAAGGCGTCTCCATCCGACACATAAGCTCTTTTCAACAGAGAAACATGAAACACCGGATTAATCTTCCAGGAGGTAGGAACCTCCAACCTAACAGCAGATTGGTTAACTACCTGAAGCACCTTAAAGGGCCCTACAAACTTGGGACCCAATTTTTTAGAAGGAATCCTCAACCGCAGATTCTTAGAGGACAACCAAACCATGTCACCAATAGCAAACAAAACCTCTTGCCGTTTCCTATCAAAGTACCTCTTAGATTTTTTGTTAGCCTCCTGAAGATTACCATGCACATCCGTCCAAACTCTCTCCAAATAACCGGAAAAACTCTCCTCCTCAGGCACAGCCGATACCAATTTGGAGAATGACCCAAAAGACGGATGTCTCCCAGAACAACAAAAAAAAGGCAAACAACCAGCAGAAGAGGATGTATGGTTGTTAAGAGCAAACTCAGCAAGTGACAGAAACTCAGACCACCCCTCCTGATTGTCTGCCACAACACAACGCAAGAACTGCTCAACATCCTGATTCTTCCTTTCTGTCTGGCCATTAGACTCAGGATGATATCCAGATGAAAACGACAAATGAACTCCCAACCTGTCACAAAAGGCACGCCAAAAACGAGCCACGAACTGAGGTCCCCTATCCGAAACAATGTCAGTAGGAACGCCATGTAGTCTGACAATTTCCTTGACAAAGGCCTTAGCGAGTGTCTTAGCGCAGGGCAGTTTGATGAAAGGAACCAAGTGACACATCTTGCTAAAACGGTCCACGACCACCCAGATGACTGTGAAATCCTCAGAGGGGGGAAGGTCAGTAATAAAGTCCATAGCCAGATGTGTCCAAGGTGCACTAGGAACCTCCAGAGGGCAAAGCAACCCCGCCGCAGGAGTATGAGAAGACTTAGATCTAGCACACACAGTACATTGACGCACACACTTAATGACTTCCTTCTGCCATCCAGGCCACCAAAAACTGCGACCCACAAGTCTCTTGGTCTCAGAAATTCCTGGATGACCTGAAAACCGAGACTCATGACACTCAACAAACAAATCTCTCCTAAAGGTCCTAGGCACAAACAACCTCCCATGGGGAGTGTTAGATGGGGCATTCTCCTGTGCTTTAAGAATCTCATCTTCCAAAACGGAGTCCAAAGCAGCAATCACAACACCTTCTTGTAAAATGCTCTCCTCCTCCTCAGCACCGACCATGGGAGAAAAGCTGCGAGACTAAGCATCAGCTTTAACATTCTTGGTACCCGGGATGTAAGTAATGGAAAAATTAAACCGCGAGAAAAAAAGTGCCCACCTAGCCTGACGGGCATTCAAGCGCTTGGCAGCATCAAGATAGATCAGATTTTTATGATCAGTGAAAACCTGAATGGGAAATTCAGCACCTTCCAAGAGATGACGCCAGTGTTCAAATGCGAGTTTAATAGCCAGCAATTCCCGATTACCAATATCGTAATTAAGTTCAGTCTCAGAAAAATTTTTTGAAAAAAAAGCACAGGGATGTACTCCATCCTTGCTTTTCTGAGACGACACCGCACCGACCCCCACCGAAGAAGCATCAACCTCAACCAAAAACGGCTTAGTCACATCAGGCTGCATAAGTATGGGAGCAGAGCTGAACCTCTCCTTTAGAAACACAAAAGCTTCAATGGCCTCAGTAGTCCACTGAACCGCATTAGCACCTTTCCTGGTGAGATCGGTCAGTGGTTTGACAATAATAGAAACATTTTTAATGAATTTTCTGTAATAATTGGCGAAACCCAAAAACCTCTGTATCGATTTCAAACCAATAGGCCTAGGCCATTCCTGAACCGCCTGAACCTTCACAGGGTCCATCTCAAAGCCCTCGCTGGAGATAATGTAGCCCAAAAACCTAATTCTCTGTACAGCGAACTCACATTTCTCCAGCTTAGCAAAAAGTGAATTGTCCATTAATAACTGTAATACCTCACGTACGCTCCGCCAATGAGACTCCAGATCCGGTGAATAAATCAAAATGTCATCCAAATACACAACCACAATTTTGCCGATCAAAGGTCTAAGGATGTCATTAATAAGATTCTGAAAAAATGCTGGAGCATTGGTAAGACCAAAAGGCATAACCAGGTTCTCAAAATGAGCCACAGGAGTGTTAAAAGCAGTCTTCCATTCATCACCCTCCTTCATGTGCAACAAATTGTATGCCTCCCGGAGATCAATTTTAGAGAACCACTTGGCCCCCACTAACTGGTTAAACAAATCTGGAATCAATGGCAGTGGGTAAGGATTGCGTACAGTAATTTTATTAATCTCACAAAAATCCAGACAAGGACGTAAACCGCCATCCTTTTTTTTAACAAAAAAAAATCCAACAGCGACAGGAGACTTGGAAGGCCTAATGTGACCGGCGGCCAAGCTTGTCTGTATGTATTCCTCCAAAGCCTCTCTCTCAGGAACAGTAAGATTAAATAAACGACTTTTAGGAAGAGTCGCTCCAGGGACAAATTCAATGGTACAATCATTGTCTCTATGGGGAGGCAAAATTTGTGACTCCTCCTCAGAAAAAAATCTCCAAAAATCCTGAATAGGTACAGGTAATTCCCCTTTTTCCACCGCAGCAATACGTCCGTTACAACACTTGTCATAACACTTAGGGCTCCAGGACTTAATTTCATTGGTAGACCAATCCAGTACAGGATTGTGCAATTTTAACCAGGGTAACCCCAAAATTACTGGAGAAGGCAAATTATTTAATACCACCAAATCCAAATTTTCTTGGTGAATACCATTAATAGTGAGAGGAAATTCACAGACCTTGTGAGTAACACTCTTCAAGGGGGAGCCATCGACAGAAACCACAGCAATAGGGGATGACAAAGGTTTGGGTTTTAATTTAAGTTTTTCCAAGAATCCCCCATCAATCACATTCAGAGTAGAACCACAATCCACAAATATCCGAAATTCAATTAATTCTTCCTGAGCAGCAGTAGTAGCAGAAAGAAATACCACCTTAGTATTTAAACAGGCAATGCGGGCATAACTAACCTTTTTTTTTTCTTTGTTCATACGAAGCACACAGTTCTTAATAAAATGGTTAGATTTCCCGCAATAAAAGCACAAACCTTCAGAAGATCTGCGGTCTTTTTCCTGAGAGCGGGGCGCTTTCGCCCCAATCTCCATCGGCTCTCCAATGTCAGTACAGACCCTCTCAAGACTCAGAGCTGACATGGCAGAGGATTTACTCTCATTAACCCTTGCACGCAGTCTCCTGTCCACCCGTATAGCTAATTGCATTGCCTCCTGCAAGTTTCCAGGTGTGGGATAAGCAATCAGCAAATCCTTAACCCTTTCACCTAGCCCCGCAAGAAACAAACCTTTCAAAGCTGAATCGTTCCACCCCACCTGGGCAGACCACCGACGGAAGTGAGAACAATATTTTTCCACATTACCTAATCCCTGCCTCCCAATTCAGTCTCAGCTGATGAGACACGATCAGGATCATCATACAACAAACCCAAAGCAGAAAAAAAACTATCCACTGATCTAAAGCATGGATCACTAAGTTGGAGAGAAAAGGCCCATCCCTGAGGTTCTTTGCGCAAAAGTGACATTATGAACCCTATGCGCTGTGATTCATCACCAGAGGATCTGGGTCTCAAACGAAAATACAACAAACAAGCATTTTTAAAGGAAAACAATTCTTCTTGATCACCAAAAAATAAATCAGGCAAACGTACCTTTGGCTCCACAAAATGTGCTCCAGAACAGCTACTCACGTGTTGTTGGAGCTCGGCCACCTCCAGAGAGAGTCCCTGTAGGCATTCACCCAAATCCTGAACCGACACCATGATGGAAACTGGAAGTCTCTCCTTAGAGATATTTTTGGGCTGGACTTACTGTTATGATCTGCTACAAGCACTAAGGAAAGATAGGAGATCTGTCCCTACAATAGAACTAAGCTAGATCCCTACGATGTAACGGGGAACCTGATCCTGCGATCAGACCCGCTAAAGTCCTCGGCTAGTCTGTACGAAGACCTATATATGCAAGGGAGGGATCCCTACAAGAACTAGGGACTGGGATAAAGTTGGACACCTCCTAGCAGAAATTGTAGCAGTAAAAGACAAACACACAACATAGAACATAAAGGTCTGAAGTCCTAGCTAAACTGACTGAGAAAGGTAACTAAGCACCAGGCTAACTTAAGAGTAGAAATTACAATGAAGTCCAGCAAGGCCAGGAGGGCGGAGCAGGATTAAATAGGCAAAAAAGGTCATGTGACCAGCAAGATAGAAAAAAACTAACAGGAGAGTTCTAACAATAATGCTTTATGTTTTATTTCTTTATTTTACTAATTTATATAGCGCCATTAATTCCACAGCACTTTACAGACATTATGGGCACTGTCCCCATTGGGGCTCACAATCTAGATTCCCTATCAGTATGTCTTTGGAGTGTGGGAGGAAACTGGAGAACCCAGAGGAAACCCACCAAAACATGGAGAGAACATACAAACTCCTTGCAGATGTTGTTCTTGGTGGGATTTGAACCCAGGACCCCAGCGCTGCAAGGCTTCAGTGCTAACCACTGAGCCACAGTGCTGCCCCTTAGGGCAGTATAATGCTATATGAAAGGTTTCCTGCCTAATTTGAACATGATTTTTTATGAGTCTAGGTCTAGCTGAAGTCATCAAATGATATTTTAACCCCTTAACAACATTTGACGTACTAATACGCGTCTGTGCCCTGGGACTTAAGAGCCAGACCCGTATTAGTACGTCATGGCGATCGCGCGCGCACACAGGCTGTGCGGGAGCAATCGCCGGCGGGTGTCAGCTGATTGTCACAGCTGACACCCGGTACTATGTGCAGGGAGCGGTCACGCACCGCTCCCAGCATATTAACCCCCGCGATGCTGCGATCAAAGTCGATCGCAGCATTGCGGTGGCAAGAGGAGGTGATCGCAGATACTCACCTCCTCTTCCGGCTTCCAGCGCTGTCTGCCGTGGCTTCCAGGATGTTTCCATGACGACCCGATGTCATCATGACAACATCCGGGTCACCAGACAGCAGGAAGATTTTTTGGACATGCGCAGTGCATCTCCAAACAATCTTCTCCCTGTCCAGCGCTGACAGCCTGCATGGCACAGGGATGGTGCTGCATTCCTGTGCCATGCAGGCGATCAGAGAAAAATAAGTGAAAGTACCATAGTGGGACAAAGTAATAAAGTATAAAAACGATCAGAAAGTGAAAAAAAAAAAATTGCAAAAATATGAAAAAAAAAATAAAAAAAATAATCCACCAAAAATAAAAATATAATGTACCCATCAATAAATATTATTATAAAAAAAAAACAAAAACAATAAAAGTACACATATTTGGTATCGCCGCGTCCGGAACAACCTGACCTATAAAACTGTCCCACTAGTTAACCCTTTCAGTGAACACGGTAAAAAAAATAAATAAAAAACGAAGCAAAAAACAATGCTTTATCACCATACCGCCAAACAAAAAATAGAATAACACGCGATCAAAAAGACAAATATAAATAAAAATGGTACCGCTGAAAACGTCATCTCGTCCCACAAAAAACAAGCTGCCATACAGCTCCATCAGCCGAAAAATAAAAAAGTTATAGCTCTCAGAATAAAGCTATGCTAAAAAATTATTTTTTCTATAAAATTGCTTTTATTATGTAAAAGTGCAAAACATAGAAAAACTATATAAATGTGGTACTGCTGTAAACGTACTGACCTGAAGAATAAAGCTGCCTCATCAATTTTACCACACGCGGAACAGAATAAAAAAAACAAAAAAAACAATTCCTGAATTGTTGGTTATTGTTTATTCTGCCTCCCAAAAATCGGAATAGAAAGCGATCAAAAAATGTCACGTGCCTGAAAATGGCACCAATAACAACGTCAACTCATCCCGCAAAAAACGAGCCATCACATGACTGTCTGCCAAAATCTGGAAAAATTATAGCTCTCAAAATATGGCGATGCAAAAACTAGATTTTACAAAAAATTTTAGTGTGTGACAGCTGTCAGTCATAAAAACCCCATATGATTCTGGTATTGCTGTAATCACACCGACCCGAAGAATAAAGTCGTCTAATCACTTATACCACACGAGGAATGGCGTAAAAAATAAACTCTCGGGTTAGGGTTGGGCTAGGGTTAGGGCTGGGTTTGGGGTTAGGGTTGTGATGGGGTTGGGATTTTTTTCAAAAGTAAGAAAAAAAGATGACGATATGGCGACTAGTGTTGAGCGCAAGTGCTCGCTACTTGAGTTTGCATCGGGTGCTCTGGAATGCATTGAGTATCGTGGGTATTTGAGTGACATGCTCGAGTCTCCGCCCCATATGCTTCGCGGCCAAAAAAACTTTGCGGGGATTGCCTGCCATGCACGAGCAATCCACGCATTTTTTTTTTGGGTGTCTAATAACCGTAAAACATGCAGAGCAGGGACTCGAGCATGTCACTCGAGCACACGCTGTACATGGTGCATACCTGAGTACCTGATGCAAACTCAAGTAGCGAGCACTTGCGCTCAAGACTAGAGATGAGCGTTGTTCTACTCGAACTGTTCGCCAATCTCAAATTCGAGCTGTTTTGGGCGGTGTTCGAGCCGGTCGGCGAACACGAACAATTTGAGAAAAATTCGGCTGTTCGAGGTTATGTTCGATAACTGTTCGTGCACCAAAATCATAACTGGATTTTTTCTCAGTAATGATGAAAATTAATGTTAATACGCAGTTTGAGTGTACAGCGGGGTGGGGGGAGGGGCAGGGGGTGGATCTCTGCAGGAACAATGAAGATCTCCATTTTTTTTTTCTCTTTCCCGCATTTGCAGTGGGGAGGTGCAATCTGTCAGCCTATCAGCAGCGCACACACGGAGCGAAGTGCTTTTTTTCACACAAGCAAGGGCATGTGTGATTGGCAGTGTATGTCACATGTCCTTGCCCTATAAGACCAAGCCATTTTCCCCGTCGCCACCATTTTCTCACTGCTGCAGCTGCGTGTTAGACGGCACCGCTGTTGCTGTGTGCGCTATACCTTGTTAATTTCAAGCCAATTTTCGCACAAATATACAGATAGCTTGGGAGTAGGGAATAGTTGTGATTGCAGTCCTTTTAAGGACTAGGTTACAGCATTTCCTACGACTTTTATCAAGCAGGTCTGTGCTCTTAAATAGATAGATTGTGGGAGTAAAGACTAATTGTAATTGCAGTCCTTTTCAGGACTAGGTTACATCAGTTCCTATCAGTTTTTGCCAGGCAGGTCTGTGCCAGTGCTGTGCAAGTTTTTTTCACAGCATTTGGCTGAATCTAGCAAAGCTAATCCTTTTTGGCCTATTGCAGAGTGTGTTAGTCAGTGGAGTAGCCTATCATTCTATTAGTCCATCTATACTGACCTCCATCAGGTTGCAAATTAAAAATAATTTTTTTCTGCATCTAGCTCTGAAAAAATATTTGGGCTTCTAGCAGTGTGTGGGACTTGGTCTATTAGTCCATCTATACTGACCTCCATCAGGTTGCAAATTAAAAATAATTTTTTTCTGCATCTAACCCAGCCAATAGTTTTGGCCTAATACCACAGTTTGGCCACTCAGCTCTGCTCGGTTACCATCCATTGTTTTTTTGTGCAAACAACTCCAGAGTTGTGAATTAGTTAACCACTAAAATGAGTGGAAAAAGGCCTGCTGCTGGTGGAAAGGGGAATAGGCGTGTTGGGAAGGGGAAAAAAGGTTGTGTCCGTGGGGTAGGTGCAGAAGAAAGACCATCTTCCAGCCAAACTAAAATGTCTACTTCTTTTAGCGGACAATGTGATAAGATCCCTTTCTTACGGCCACGCCAATCGCTACAAATTCCAGATGAGGCACAAAAACAGCAGGTGCTTCAACGGATATCAAGTGCTCCTTTAAGTGGGCTCTCCTCCACATCAACTTCAACATCACAAATACTCCAGTCCTCAAAGGTGTCACCCAAATCGCACTTGCTTCCTCACAGCTCCCAAATCTCCAGCTGCCCGTCTGAGTATGAGGTAGAACAGATGGTTGAGTCTGCAGAGCTGTTTACTCATACTATAGCCTGGGAATCAGAGGTCGACTCCAGCGCTTCTGTGAATCCAGACGAGGAAATGATCTGCACTGATGCCCAGAATCTTTATGAGTCGGATCCAGGACCAGACGCAGAAGGTTCTGACCATAATGTAGACCCTCATTCCCAAACTGTAACTCCTGTTGGTGGAGACAATGAGGAAGACGATGATAAGACTCAAATACCTGATTGGAGCGACAACTTTAGTTTTTTGTCAGGGCAGGAACAGGTTGGCTCTGAGGACGACGGGTGTGATAACGCACAGGGTGATGATGATGAGGTCGGAGATCCCACTTACTGTCAACCCACAGTCAGCCAAGAGATGAGGTCAGCAGAGGAGGTGGAGGAAGATGCTAGTGACGACGAGGTCAGGTTGCGCCTTCCTGGACAGAGACGTAGTACTGGAAGCACGTCAACAACTGCATCCTCAAACACAACTCTGCCTCTCACCACAAGTCGTGGTGGCTCTTCAGGTCGCATGGGTGCTAAGCCTTGCATAGCCTGGGCATTTTTTCAGATCGATAAAGATGACCCAACTCGTGTTATCTGTAACATTTGTCAGCAAAAGCTAAGTAGAGGCCAAAAAATACATAGTTTGAGTACTTCATGCATGAACCGGCACATGGACATGAAGCATAAGTTGCAGTGGGAAGCTCAGTGTGCTACAATGCGGCCTAGCCGGCCGGGCCAACCACCGTCTGCCATATCTTGTGCATCCGCGGCCTCTTCATCCTCTGTGACTGGGGGGACAGCAGTCACACCTGTTTTGGGGCGCAGACCTGCCACCTCTTTACCCGCAACAGCCAGCGTGATTGGCAGGTCATCATTTTCTTTGGAGGTGGTAACACCAGCTGGTCTTGAGCGCTGTCCGACATCGATAGCACCACCTTTGGATCAAGGCAACCTAACATGTCCGCCTGCATCTTCCTCACAGACCGGCAGTTTGCCGGGGACACCCTTATCAACCCCGTCTAAGCACAATAGCCAGCCCTCGGTCCCTCAGATATGGACAAGTAAAAGACCATTTCCTCCTAGCCATGAGAAAGCTAAGAGGTTGAATTTCACCATCTGCAAGCTCTTGGCTACAGAAATGCTGCCTTTCCGCCTGGTGGACACAGAGGATTTTCAAGACCTTATGTCCGTCGCAGTGCCCCAGTACCAGATGCCCAGTCGGCACTACTTCTCAAAGAAAGGTGTGCCTGCGCTCCACCAGCATGTCGCACACAACATCACCGCTTCTTTGAGAAACTCTGTGTGTGACAGGGTGCATTTCACCACAGACACTTGGACGAGTAGGCATGGACAGGGGCGTTACATGTCGCTGACTGGGCACTGGGTAACTATGGTGACAGCAGGACAAGGGGCTGCTGTCCAAGTCTTGCCGTCCCCACGAGTTGTGCGTCAATCCTCTTTATGTCAAAGTTCCTCCACTGCTTCTGCCTCCTCAACCTCCTCTCGGTCTTCCACCTGCACCCAAAGCCTGTCTGGTCATGCCACAAGCTTTCTAACTGCGCAGAAGGGATCCTGCACACCTCCTTACTATGCTGGCAGTAGGGCTCAACGTCATCAGGCGGTTTTTACATTGAAATGTCTGGGAAATGTGAGTCACACAGCTGAGGAGTTGTGGTCAGCTCTGGAGAACCAATTTCATGAATGGTTGTCTCCACTGGACCTGAAACCAGGGAAGGCCGTGTGCGACAATGCTGCAAACCTGGGTGCGGCCCTTCGCCGGGGCAATGTCACACACGTGCCTTGTATGGCTCACGTGTTGAACCTGGTTGTCCAGCAATTTTTAGCCCACTATCCCAGACTAGATGGCCTTCTGCAGAGGGCACGGTCGCTGTGTGCTCACTTCCGCCGTTCGCATCCCGCAGCTCAGCGACTTACATCTCTACAGAAGTCGTTGGGCCTGCCACTTCACCGGCTAAAATGCGATGTGCCTACCCGGTGGAATTCAACTCTGCACATGTTGCAGCGACTGTGGCAGCACCGACAAGCCCTGGTGCAATACGTTCTGACGTATAGCCTGGGCCAACGAGATTCAGAGGTGGGGCAAATCACGCTGGAGGAGTGGTCTCAGATCAGGGACCTATGCACCCTTCTGCACAGTTTTGAAATGGCGACGAAGATGTTTAGTGCTGACGATGCCATTATCAGCATGACTATTCCGGTGATTTACATGCTGGAGCACATGTTAAACAGAATTCGGAGTCAGGTGGTGGCACAAGAGGAGGTGGAGGAAGTAGAGGAGGAGGAGTTGTATGCGGAAGGGCTAACATCTGCAAGGTCCAGACGGTCGGCAGCACCAAGGCGGCAGGCATGTGAGGGTGGGGGAGATGATTTTACCAGGGCGCATGGTAGCAGCCAAACTAGTGAGGAAGGTGCAGGAGCCCAGGAAGAAGTGGAGGACGAACTGATGGAAGACTCATCAGATGAGGGAGACCTTGATCACATTTCTGTTGTGCGAGGTTGGGGGGAGAGGACAGAGGAAGGAAGCATGATTGTTACCTCGCCACCAACACAACAGGGACTTGGTGCTCCTGGATGCGCAACACACATGAGTGCCTTCTTGCTGCACTACCTGCAACATGACCCTCGAATTGTGAGAATTAGAAATAATCCTGACTACTGGGTTGCCACACTGTTAGATCCCCGGTACAAAAGTAAATTTGCAGAAATTATTCCTGCCATAGAAAGGGATGCACACATGCAGGAGTATCAGCAGAGACTGTTGCAGAATCTTACATGTGCTTTTCCACAAAATACCAGTGGTGCACGTAGTGAATCTCACAGTTCCAACTTGCCAACCGTGGGACCGTCAAGTGTTCAGCACTCAAACCGTAACAGAACCACAGTATCTGCTGGTAACATCAATTTTGCGGAATCATTTCACCACTTTTTTAGCCCATCCTTTGCAAGGCCACAGGAGACAAGAAGTCTGACACATAGTCAACGCCTAGAGACGATGGTACAGGAGTATCTCCAAGTAAACATTGAAGCCACGACTGTGTCACTGGACCCTTGCTCTTTTTGGGCTTCCAATCTGGATAAATGGCCGGAGCTAGCCACTTACGCCTTGGAGATCTTGTCATGCCCCGCAGCCAGCGTTCTGTCTGAACGTGTGTTCAGCGCTGCTGGTGGTGTGCTGACAGATAAGCGCACGCGGCTCTCCACTGATAATGTAGACAGACTCACGTTCATAAAGATGAACAAATCATGGATCCGAAACGACTTTTCTACCCCTGTGTCATCCTGGGGAGAGTAAAAGCTTGATGATTGGTTAAAATCACCCTACCAACCGTTTTAAGCTTTCAAATTACTAATCATGTTTATCTGTATCTTGACTGGAAAATAATTTGGGCTTTGTAGCAGTGTGCAGCACTGATCCTATTAGGCCATCTATAATAAGCTTCACCAGATTTAAAATTAAAAATAATTTTTAGCTGCATCTAGCCCGGAAAATAATTTTGGGGCTCCGAGATGCGCAAGACACATAAGTGCCTTCTTGCTGCACTACCTGCAGCATGACCCTCATATTGTCAGAATTCGAAGTAATCATGACTACTGGGTTGCCACACTCTTAGATCCCCCAAACTTTTCGATCAACCTTTTCATTTTAATAAAGACCAAAAAAATGGTCATTTTTGAAATTATAAGCATTAGCAGGTTGTTAGAAACTGAAATCAAACAGTTTTCAACTCAAAACTTTATTCTAGGTGATGTTACATTTTCACATAGGACCCCTTGTTCGAAAGGAGCTTCTGAACTCTCTCGTCCATTGAATTTGTCAGGTTTTGGATGGTTTCTGCTTCAATTGTTTTGCATGAGGACAGAATACCCTCCCAGAGCTGTTGCTTAGATGTGAACTGCCTCCCGCCATCATAGACACTCCTTTTAATGATGCTCCAAAGGTTCTGAATGGGGTAGAGGTCAGGGGAGCATGGGGGTCACACCATAAGTTTGTCCCCTTTTATGCCCATATCAGCCAGAGATGCAGATGTTTTATGTGCAGCATGAGATGGTGCATTATCATGCAGAAAAATGATCTTGCTGTGAAATACACGGTTCTTCTTCTTGAACCATGGCAGGAAGTGCTGTTTGAGAAAATCCACATACATTATGGAGTTCATCTTTAGCGCCTTCAGGGATCCTAAAGGGGCCGACAATCTCTCTCCCCATGATTCCAGCCCAAAACATTACTCCACCTCCTCCTTGTTGGCGCTGTAGCCGTGTTTGCGTGGGGTGTCCATCAACCAGCCATCCTCCACTCCATTCATCTGGACCATCGAGCGCTGCACGGCACTCATCCGTGAACAAAACATTTTTGAAATCAGTCTTCATGTAACGCTTGGCCCACTGGAGCCGTTTCTGCTTGTGTGAAGTGGATAGAGGAGGTCGACAGGATGGCGTATGCACAGCTGCAAACCTCTGAAGGACCCTGCATCTTGTTGTTCGGGGGACGTTGGAGGCACAAGCAGCTTCAAAAACTTGTCTGCTGCTATGACAAGGCTTTTTTGCCGCTGCTCTTTCAACCTGACGTAATTGCCTGTAGGAAAGAGTCCTCAATTTGCCCTTATCAGCACGCACACGTGTGTACTGTGAATCAGCTACATACTTCTTGATTGCCAAGACACTTCATCCTGATCATCGCACAATGTTGATTGTAGTCATGCCTTGACCTAAACACTCCACAATTTGCTGCTTCTCAGCAGCCGACACATCCTTTTTCTTTCCCATTTTGGCAGAAAATGTAGGCTGCTTAATAATGTGAGAGAGCCTTCTTAAGTAGTCTTGCCTTTCATTGGACACACCTGCCAAACTAATTAGCACAGGTGTCTGCAATTGCTTACAGTGATATAAAGAGCCCTGACACACATCACCATCAATGAGTTTAACTGACAAACAAACAAATTCTTCCCTTATCACTCCTAAACACTTTTTGCATAATAATTTGGAACGCGGTGTACATGTGCTTTTCCACAAAACACCAGTGGTTCACGTAGTGAATCTTACAGTTCTAACTTGCCAACCGTGGTTTGTATGGAATTGTTCAATAAAGGGCCCAAAATTAAGATAACATAGATGGGAGAGGTCTCTATGAATAGGAATTCCTAAGTATTTGATACCCTGTGAGGGCCAGGCAAAGGGAAAGTTGGACTGGATGGAATCCTATATGGATTTGGGGAGGGAGACATCGAGGGCCTCAGACTTCGCTGCATTGATTTTAAAATTTTACCATGTAACAAAGTGATCTATTTCAGCCATAACAGCATGGATGGATATATGTGATTGAGTGATATATACTAGGACATCATCAGCAAATAGAGAGCACTTGTACTCGGTGCCTCCCACCTCAATCCACCTAATATTGGGGTTATGGCGAATTGATGAGAGCAGGTGCTCCGTCACTAGGATGTATAAGAGAGGGGACAGAGGACATCCCTGCCTTGTCCCATTGGTGATTGTGAAAGGTGATGAAAATGTTCTGACGCACCCCCTGGGCCTTGGGACACCCGGAGCCGGACCCTTTTTGGTGGATGCTGGTGGTTGTAGTCTTCGTGGCGGCGATCCGGTTCCGTGGCTCAGGGCGGTCAAACCAGTGGCGGAACTATTTATGTGGTTTTGATGTTTAAATGTCCGACTACGCCACCCGTGGATTGCGGTCAGAGTGAACCGCCGCTACAGGGCAGACCGCTAAGGCTGGTGTTGTGGGTGCAGCAGAGCGTAGCATAACTCCCCACGGGAGGAGTATAGCCTCAGGGCAGTGTATGCAGAGGATGGGGGTGATGGTGCAGGGCAGCAGCAGTAACGACACGGAGTCAGTGATGCAGTTCAGGGCCTTTACTCACAGTTCTTATTATCCAGACCACGTCTGCAGGTAACGGCTGCCCACGTCGTACTGTGCTCACCAGGTGAGGGGCTCAGACAACTCCCAGATAACTTTGGAGCGCTTCACAGGACCCCCTTTGTGTGTCCTTTGTCTGGCCTTTCTTACCAACACTTCTGTCCGGCTGCCTCGGGCCTCCTCTTGGTAAACTTGGCGCCAGTTTCCCTGACCCTATGTGGTGCCTTCCTAGCGGGTGGAGCAAGGGGCTGCGCCACATAAAATGTCAGAGCCTCCGGTTTCTAGCTGAGGGTCGTTTCCTGCCTCCACTAGTTCGGGGACCGGTCTCCCCCTTTGGCCTGACCCCTCCACGCAGGTGGATTCGGGCGTGCGGTGGCGACTCGCCCGTCCGCACCCCTGGGATCCCTTCATTCCTCGTTCCTGGAGCCTTCTCCGCTCCTCTTCCTTCCTTCTCCCTCTTGCAGGCCTGGGCCTCTGTTACTAGGCCCGCCTCCGGAGCAGAGCTCATGCAGAGCCCCTGCTCCCTGCCACTTCTGCTCAGACTTCTCTGCACTGAACTAAGATGGTGCCCACCTTTTATACTCCCTTCTCAATGCACCCAGGAACTGCTTCCTCCCTGCTCCTGCACTGCAGGGTTCCCCTTCCTCAGTGTTCCCTCCCCCCACTCCAGCCAGGGACAGGGACTGTCGTGCCCATCTCAGGGGCATATTGGTCGCCCTGCCCCACGGCAATGTGGTGTAATGCATGCAGGTGTCGGGTCCTGATCCACACTCCATCCTTATCTGAGAGTGAGATATCACACCTCTGGGTGAGGTGCAATACGTCTGTAGCAACCGAGCCCTCGGTGCTACAGTTCCATTTATCTTCAGCCTAGGTGACGTATTGTGATACAGGGCCGTGATTTTGGCTATAAAAGGGTCCCCTAGACCCCTACCCCAAGCTTTTTAAGAGAATCATATATGGCGTGCCAGGAGACTCTATGGAATGCTTTCTCAGCATCCAACGAGAGTATCTACTTACAAATTTTTAACTGCATCTAGCCCAGGAAATACTTTGTGCCTAGTAGCAGTGTCTGCTAGTCAGCGGATTATCCCGGCTGTTAAGCAAGCTACACCACCTGTAGTTTGGACACTTAATTTTTTCAAAGGAAATGCTTCGGGACCACGGGATACTCAGTGAAGAGCATCAGGAGGCACCCCAAGGCATAGGGGCTGGGACTGGCACTAGGATGCCTTGCGGTGGACAGCCGAGCTCGATCCTTATAAAAGCTTTTTAACTGCAGCAGCTTTAGTGGACGCTACTGGAGCTGGAATTACGCGGCTGCTGGCATGAGACTTGCCCTCCAATAGATCCTTGTAAATGGATTTAAAGTGTATTCATTCAAATTAGAGGGACAATTTAAATTAAAAAGCTTAGAGCTGCCTCCACCACAGGGGGGCTCTCTCGACCCACCAGCGGACAGGCACCAGTATTGGGAGAGGGGGGCTGGCCGTCAGGGTTCACCGCGGCTCTGGCACAAACCCGGCGACACGGAGGTGGCACGGGCAGGAGCGGACTGGCCGTCTCGGCTTCTCACTTTTTGGATTTTAGAAGGGCATGACATGCCTATATCTGTGTCTCCCCCTCCTTTTACTCCTCCACCTCTTTTCTTTTCGCATGACTATATGTACTTGTCACTTTTCCATGTGTTAGTTGTGTCTTCTGAGCAGTTTGTCAGCTTTTGAACACCTTTGAAGGTGTTTTCTATGTGTTTCTATGTGTTTTTGTTTGCCTGCCATTGGTTTTAACGGTGTTCGAAGGTGTTCGACGAACAGTTCGGCGAACACACGGGTGTTCGACGAACCGAACCGAACTCGAACACTACGGGGGTGGCTCAACACTACTCAAGACTAATGACAACTTATTTAATATGATGACCTAAGGTTATCAAATTCTGTGTCGTACCTCTGGGTTCAAAATGTTCACTATACACCTCAATAAAATCCTTGAGGGGTATAGTTTCCAAAATGGGGTCACTTGTGGGGGAGCTCCACTGTTTAGGCACATCAGGGGCTCTCCAAACGCGACATGGTGTCCGCTAACAAATTGAATGGAAAATCGGCTCAAATTGTTAGCGGACGCCATGTTGCGTTTGGAGAGCCCCTGCGTGCCTAAACATCGGAGATCCCCCACAAGTGACCCCATTTTGGAAACTAGACCCCCCAAGGCACCAATCTAGATGCATAGTGAGCACTTGGAACCCCCAGGTGCTTCACAAATTGATTCGTAAAAATGAAAAAGTGTTTTTTTTTTTCACTTTTTCATTATTACGAATCAATTTATGAAGCACCTGGGGTTCCAAGTGCTCACTATGCATCTAGATAGGTGCCTTGGGGGGTCTAGTTTCCAAAACGGGGTCACTTGTGGGGGAGCTCCAATGTTTTGGCACACAGGGGCTCTCCAAACGCAACATGGTGTCCGCTAACAATTTAAGCTGACAATTTGTTAGCGGATACCATGTTGCATTTGAAGAGTCCCTGTGTGCCCAAACATTGGAGCTCCCCCACAAGTGACCTCATTTTGGAAACTAGACCCCCCAAGGCACCTATCTAGATGCATAGTGAGCATTTGGAACCCTCAGGTGCTTCACAAATTGATTCATAAAAATGAAAAAGTGAAAAAAAAACACTTTTTCATTTTAATGAATCAATTTGTGAAGCACCTGGGGGTTCCAAGTGCTCACTATGCATCTAGATAGGTGCCTTGGGGGGGTCTAGTTTCCAAAATGGGGTCACTTGTGGGGGAGCTCCAATGTTTGGGCACACAGGGGCTCTCCAAACGCAACATGGTGTCCGCTAACAATTTGAGCCGACAATTTGTTAGCGGATACCATGTTGCATTTGAAGAGTCCCTGTGTGCCTAAACATTGGAGCTCCCCCACAAGTGACCCCATTTTGGAAACTAGACCCCCCAAGTCACCTATCTAGATGCATAGTGAGCACTTGGAACCCCCAGGTGCTTCACAAATTGATTCATAAAAATGAAAAAGTGTTTTTTTTTTCACTTTTTCATTTTTACAAATCAATTTGTGAAGCACCTAGGGGTTCCAAGTGCTCACTCTGCATCTAGATAGGTGCCTTGGGGGGTCTAGTTTCCAAAATGGGGTCACTTCTGGGGGAGCTCCAATGTTTGGGCACACAGGGGCTCTCCAAACGCAACATGGTGTCCGCTAACAATTTGAGCCGATTTTCCATTCAGTTTGTTAGCGGACACCATGTTGCATTTGGAGAGTCCCTGTGTGCCGAAACATTGGAGCTCCCCCACAAGTGACCCCATTTTGGAAACTAGACCCCCCAAGGCACTTATCTAGATGCATAGTGAGCACTTGGAACTCCCAGGTGCTTCACAAATTGATTCATAAAAATGAAAAAGTGTTTTTTTTTCACTTTTTTATTTTTACGAATCAATTTGTGAAGCAGCTGGGGGTTCCAAGTGCTCACTATGCATCTAGACAGGTGCCTTGGGGGGTCTAGTTTCCAAAATGGGGTCAGTTGTGGGGGCGCTCCAATGTTTGGGCACCCAGGGGCTCTCCAAACGCAACATGGCGTCCGCTAACAATTTGAGCCGACAATTTGTTAGCGGATACCATGTTGCATTTGGAGAGTCCCTGTGTGCCCAAACATTGGAGCTCCCCCACAAGTGACCCCATTTTGGAAACTAGACCACCCAAGGCACCTATCTAGATGCATAGTGAGCCCTTGGAACCCCCAGGTTCTACACAAATTGATTCATAAAAATGAAAAAGTGTTTTTTTTTTACTTTTTCATTTTTACGAATCAATTTGTGAAGCACCTAGGGGTTCCAAGTGCTCACTATGCATCTAGATAGGTTCCTTGGGGGGTCTAGTTTCCAAAATTTGGTCACTTGTGGAGGAGCTCCAATGTTTGGGCACACAGGGGCTCTCCAAACACAACATGGTGTCCGCCAACAATTTGAGCCGATTTTCCATTCAATTTGTTAGCGGACACCATGTTGCATTTGGAGAGTCCCTGTGTGCCCAAACATTGGAGCTCCCCCACAAGTGACCCCATTTTGGAAACTAGACCCCCCAAGGCACCTATCTAGATGCATAGTGAGCACTTGGAACTCCCAGGTGCTTCACAAATTGATTCATAAAAATGAAAAACTGTTTTTTTTTCACTTTTTTATTTTTACGAATCAATTTGTGAAGCACCTGGGGGTTCCAAGTGCTCACTATGCATCTAGATAGGTGCCTTGGGGGGTCTAGTTTCCAAAATGGGGTCACTTGTGGGGGTGCTCCAATGTTTGGGCACACAGGGGCTCTCCAAACGCAACATGGTTGTCATGGTTGTGTCGCCACGAAGATCATCACGATTGCACAGCCTGACTTCTCGCAGCTGAGTTTTTGGTGCTTTGTGCTTTTCGGCAGTGAGGGAGTTAACTCTCTCTCTCTGTGCTAGACAAGGTTCAGCCTCGCCCAGCTGCAATCAATTCTGTGTAACGGGTCTGGGAGGCGGAACCTCTGGGCTACTATACAAGGGAGCGGTCCTTGTAAGGGAGCGGGTGGCGACCAGGCAGGCAGTCACAGCAGGTGACCGGGACAGTCTCTGGGTGTACGGGCAGGAGGTCACGGCAAGTGATCAGGGCAGTCTCTGGAAGAACGGGCTGGAGGTCACGGCAAGTGACCGGGGCAGTCTCTGGAAGAACGGGCTGGAGGTCACGGCAAGTGACCGGGGCAGTCTCTAGGTAAAGGGTAGGTACGACCTGTGATGGCTGAACCTCCAGGTAGGCTAGCAAGGCAGATGGAGGATGTGTGCTCCCAGGTGAGCAAGCGAGAGTCTCTGGAATAGCAGGTGGTCACAGCACGTGACGGCGGAGCCTCCAGGTAGGCAAGCAGGCAGGTAGCGGAGAAGCGCTCCCAGGTGAGCGGGCAAGAGTCTCTGGAATAGCTGGTGGTCCCAGCACGTGACAGCGGAACCCCCGGGCAGGCAAGCAGGCAGGTAGCGGAGAAACGCTCCCAGGTGAGCGGGCAGGAGACTGGAATAGCTGGTGGTCACAGCACGTGACAGCGGAGCCTCCGGGCAGGCAAGCAGGCAGGTAGCGGAGAAGCGCTCCCGGGTGAGCGGGCAAGAGTCTGGAATAGCTGGTGGTCACAGCACATGACAGCGGAGCCTCTGGGCAGGCAAGCAGGCAGGTAGCGGAGAAGCGCTCCCAGGTGAGCGGGCAAGCTGGTCCATAGACAGACTGACCGGAGTTGTAAGGCAGACCGTCGGACCTCAGGCAAGCAGGCAGGTAGCTGATGTGCGCTCCCAGGTGAGCGGGCAAGTTGGTCCTTAGACAGACTGACCGGAGTTGTAAGGCAGACCGTCGGACCTCAGGCAGGCAGGCAGGTAACAGGAAATCAGGCAGGATTAGGACAGCAAGCTGGCAGGAATCTGGCAGGTAACTGGCAACGGGACCTGAGGGCTGAAGCAGAGTAGAACGGTGCAACAACATTGCTCGGGCACCTCCATTTTGGAGGAGGTGCCTTATATATGGTAAAGTCCTCCGGCCATTGGCCGGGGACTCCTTAGGACGACGCGCGCGGCCCCTTTAAGAGGGAGGGAGGGCGCACGCGCGCGCCCTAAGCACAGTGGCCGGGAAGGAGCGCGCGCTGCCAGCAGAGCGGGAGAGGGACGCCGGGCACGGAGCAGAGCGGTGAGGGGAACAGCGTCCCTGCCTAGCAGAGGGCAGGGACGCCGGCACTACAGTACCCCCCCCTTTAGGCCCCCCCTTTTTTAGGCCAGATAGAAAATTAGCTAGGATGAGAGGGGCATGGATGTTCTCCCGGGGCTCCCACGTTCTCTCCTCAGGACCAAACCCCTTCCAATCTACCAGAAAAAAGGTCTTTCCTCTTACCCTTTTGGTGGCAAGAATGTTCTCTACCTCAAACTCGTCCTCAGCAGAAACCGGAGCAGGAGGCGTACCTGTAGACTTGGAAAAAGAGTTAAGCACCACGGGTTTGAGGAGAGATACATGGAAGGAGTTAGGGATCCGTAAGTTGGCCGGGAGTTTCAATTTATAGGCCACCGGGTTGATCTGACTGATGACCTCCAGAGGACCGATGAACCGAGGCCCTAACTTGTAAGAAGGTATCTTGAGTCGAACATATTTAGATGAGAGCCAGACTTTATCTCCTGGATGAAATTGTGGAGGATCCAGGCGTTTTTTGTCAGCGTGTCTTTTCATACGCTCGGATGACAGAAGGAGTGCGGACCGGGTACTCTCCCATATGGAGGAAAATTTGCTAACGAGAGATTCCGCAGCCGGGTTGTCCACAGAGGTGGAGACAGGAAAAGGAATCCGAGGATGCTGACCAAAGACTACAAAAAACGGGGATTTGGAGGAGGATTCGCTCTCGTGATTATTATAAGAGAACTCGGCCCATGGTAGGAGATCCACCCAGTCAGAATGGTGGGCATTAACGAAGTGCCGGAGGTAACTGGTCAGGTTCTGATTGATCCGCTCCACTTGACCATTGGACTGTGGGTGGTAAGCGGAAGAGAAGTCCAGGGTGACGTCTAGTAGTTTACAAGTGGCTCTCCAGAAACGTGAGGTGAACTGTACCCCACGATCCGACACGATGTGGAGGGGCAGGCCATGAAGACGGAAGATGTGGCGGATAAAGTCTTTAGCCAACTCGGGTGCAGACGGAAGGCCTGGCAGGGGAATAAAGTGAGCCATCTTGGAAAAGCGGTCAGCGACCACCCAAATGACCGTACAACCGGCAGAGACGGGGAGATCAGTTATAAAGTCCATTGCTATATGCTGCCAGGGGGCAGCAGGTACAGGAAGCGGAAGGAGGCGTCCGGCTGGCAGATGTCTCGAGACTTTGTTGCGGGCGCAGGACACACAGGCAGAAACAAAGTCTATTATGTCCTTGTGCAGGGTAGGCCACCAATAGTGCCGGGCAATAAGCTGGAGGGTCTTTTTCTGACCGGCGTGGCCAGCTAGTTTAGACGAATGGCCCCAGTGTAGGATCTTCTCCCGATCAGGTACTGAAACAAACGTCTTACCGGGAGGGAGACGATTTAGACTCACGGGAGCCACCTGCATTACTCTGGCGGGATCGATGATATGTTTAGGTTCTTCCTCGAGATCGGACACCAGAAAGGATCGGGACAAGGCGTCTGCTTTGACGTTTTTGTCAGCCGGGCGAAAATGAAGAACAAAATCAAAGCGAGCAAAAAACAAGGACCACCGGGCTTGGCGCGGGTTAAGTCTCTGGGCATGCTGGAGGTAAGCCAAGTTCTTGTGGTCAGTGTAAATTATTACCGGATGAAGAGCCCCCTCGAGTAGGTAACGCCACTCCTCCAACGCCAGCTTGATGGCCAATAACTCTCGGTCTCCTATGGAATAGTTGCGCTCAGAAGAGGAGAAGAGTTTGGAGAAGAAGCCACAAGTTACCATTCTCCCGGAAGATGATTTTTGAGTAAGTACCGCTCCGGCTTCAGAGGAGGAGGCGTCAACTTCCAGGAAGAACTGCTTGTTGCCGTCCGGGCGATGCAGCACCGGGGCGGAAGAGAAGGCCTGTTTTAGGGAAAGAAAGGCCTCCTCTGCTTCGGGCGGCCACTCTTTGGGATTAGTACCCTTACGGGTGAGCGCGGAAATTGGGGCAGTCCGGGAAGAGAAGTGCGGGATGAAGAGGCGGTAATAGTTGGCGAAGCCCAGGAACCGTTGAATAGCCTTCAACCCCTCTGGTCGGGGCCATTTCTCGATGGCAGACAGTTTCTCAGGATCCATTTGTAGGCCGGTCTGAGAGATAATGTAGCCCAGAAACGGAAGCGAGGTCTGCTCAAAGAGGCACTTCTCATATTTAGCGTACAGATGGTTCTGCCTGAGCCTGAGCAGGACCTGACGAACATCCCTCCGGTGAGTCTGGAGATCCGGAGAGAAGACCAAGATGTCGTCCAGGTACACCACTACGCAGGAGTAGAGAAGGTCCCGGAAGATGTCATTGACCAACTCTTGAAAGACGGCAGGAGCGTTACAGAGGCCAAAGGGCATTACCAGATATTCATAGTGGCCGTCCCGGGTGTTGAATGCCGTCTTCCATTCATCCCCCTGACGGATACGAACCAGGTTGTACGCCCCACGGAGGTCCAGTTTGGTGAAGATTCTAGCCCCCCTCAGACGATCAAATAACTCCGGAATGAGCGGAAGGGGGTACTTATTCTTCACCGTGATCTGGTTAAGGCCTCTATAGTCTATACAGGGACGGAGAGAGCCGTCCTTCTTTTTGACGAAAAAGAAGCCTGCTCCCGCCGGGGAGGTAGATTTCCGGATGAATCCCCTGGCCAGATTCTCCTCAATATATTCGGACATCGACCGGGTCTCAGCAGCGGATAATGGATAAATACGCCCACGGGGAGGAGAAGTACCAGGTAACAGGTCGATAGGGCAGTCGTATGGTCTATGAGGGGGTAGTGTCTCTGCCTCCTTTTTATTAAAGACATCAGCATAAGACCAATAAGGAATCGGAAGTCCAGGTAGATTAGCTGGGGTAGGAGAAGGACGGACGGGATGAACGGGAACCAGACAGGTCTTATGGCAGCCCTGTCCCCAGCGAAGGACTTCTCCGGTCTGCCAGTCAAGAACGGGTGCATGTTTCTGGAGCCAAGGTAGGCCTAGCAAGAGGGCGTGAGAGAGTCCAGGCAGAACATGGAAGGAGATACTTTCAGAATGCAGCATTCCCACCTGCAGAGTAATGGATTCGGTGATGAGTTGGATGGGGCGTGGTAAGAGCCCCCCATCCACGGCAGCAACAGACAAGGGTACAGCCAGAGGTTTGGTGGGGATGCGGTATTTCTCTACCAGGGACTGTGAAATAAGATTCCCGGCTGCTCCAGAGTCCAGTTGGGCTAGTTCGAAATAACGGTTCTCCCCGTAGACGATTGAAACTGACAACAGCAGGGATGGAGAGGATTTATTCTTGTCTAGGTGGACCTCTCTGAGCGAACCTAGACACAGGCGTTTCCCGACCTCTCCGGGCAGGCACGGATCCGGTGCTCCTTACTGCCACAGTAGAAGCAGGTCCCCTCGGCACGGCGTAAGTCCTGACGGGTCTTGACCATCTTGGTCTGGTCGACCTGCATAGGCTCAGGTGGGTGTACCTGGTTAGAGACAGAAGGAGTGACGGGTTTCTGAAAAGTAGGAGCTAGACGTGGTAACCTCCTCTCACGGGTGACCTCTCTGGCACGCTCCTGGAACCGTAGGTCAATCCGGGTGGCAAGAGTTATTAAGTCATCGAGAGTGGTAGGAATGTCCCGACCGGCAAGTTCATCTTTAATACGGCCGGACAGACCCTCCCAGAAGACGGAAACCAGAGCGTCGTTATCCCAGGCCAGCTCCGAGGCAAGGGTACGGAACCGTATGGCATATTGGCCCACGGTGAGACTTTCCTGACGGAGGCGTAGCAACGATGATGCGGATGAGGTCTTCCGTCCGGGTTCGTCGAAGACTTTCCGGAAAGCCGTGAGAAAAGCAGGCAAGTTGGACACCAGGGGGTCTCCTCTCTCCCATAGAGGATTTAGCCAGGCCAGGGCCTCCCCGGTGAGATGGGACATGATGAATGTAATTTTGGCTCGGTCGGAGTTAAACTGGTGGGACAATAGTTCAAAGTGCAGGGTGCACTGATTTATGAAGCCCCGAGCCTGGGCTGAGTCGCCTCCGAAGCGAGGAGGTGCAGAAAGCCGAGGTCCGGGGTAGGATATCATGGTGTTAGTGGACAGCGGAGCTGCCGGATTGCGAGACATGGCACTGGCGGAGGTTGTTGGTGGAACAGTCAGAGTGTCCAGGCGAGTATTGACATTCCGCAGGTGACCCAGGATGGACTCCTGTTGGGACCTTTGACGGGACAGTTCATGACACAGGTCCGAGAGCGAGGGAGCTTGGGTGCCACCGGGTACCATGGCCCGAGCAAACTGTAACGGGTCTGGGAGGCGGAACCTCTGGGCTACTATACAAGGGAGCGGTCCTTGTAAGGGAGCGGGTGGCGACCAGGCAGGCAGTCACAGCAGGTGACCGGGACAGTCTCTGGGTGTACGGGCAGGAGGTCACGGCAAGTGATCAGGGCAGTCTCTGGAAGAACGGGCTGGAGGTCACGGCAAGTGACCGGGGCAGTCTCTGGAAGAACGGGCTGGAGGTCACGGCAAGTGACCGGGGCAGTCTCTAGGTAAAGGGTAGGTACGACCTGTGATGGCTGAACCTCCAGGTAGGCTAGCAAGGCAGATGGAGGATGTGTGCTCCCAGGTGAGCAAGCGAGAGTCTCTGGAATAGCAGGTGGTCACAGCACATGACGGCGGAGCCTCCAGGTAGGCAAGCAGGCAGGTAGCGGAGAAGCGCTCCCAGGTGAGCGGGCAAGAGTCTCTGGAATAGCTGGTGGTCCCAGCACGTGACAGCGGAACCCCCGGGCAGGCAAGCAGGCAGGTAGCGGAGAAGCGCTCCCAGGTGAGCGGGCAGGAGACTGGAATAGCTGGTGGTCACAGCACGTGACAGCGGAGCCTCCGGGCAGGCAAGCAGGCAGGTAGCGGAGAAGCGCTCCCAGTTGAGCGGGCAAGAGTCTGGAATAGCTGGTGGTCACAGCACGTGACAGCGGAGCCTCCGGGCAGGCAAGCAAGCAGGCAGGTAGCGGAGAAGCGCTCCCAGGTGAGCGGGCAAGCTGGTCCATAGACAGACTGACAGGAGCTGTAAGGCAGACCGTCGGACCTCAGGCAAGCAGGCAGGTAGCTGATGTGCGCTCCCAGGTGAGCGGGCAAGTTGGTCCTTAGACAGACTGACCGGAGTTGTAAGGCAGACCGTCAGACCTCAGGCAGGCAGGCAGGTAACAGGAAATCAGGCAGGGTTAGGACAGCAAGCTGGCAGGAATCTGGCAGGTAACTGGCAGGTAACTGGCAACGGGACCTGAGGGCTGAAGCAGAGTAGAACGGTGCAACAACATTGCTCGGGCACCTCCATTTTGGAGGAGGTGCCTTATATATGGTAAAGTCCTCCGGCCATTGGCCGGGGACTCCTTTGGACGACGCGCGCGGCCCCTTTAAGAGGGAGGGAGGGCGCGCACGCGCGCCCTAAGCACAGTGGCCGGGAAGGAGCGCGCGCTGCCAACAGAGCGGGAGAGGGACGCCGGGCACGGAGCAGAGCGGTGAGGGGAACAGCGTCCCTGCCTAGCAGAGGGCAGGGACGCCGGCACTACATTCTGCAGTAGTGAGATTCCTTCATATGTCTGCTGCTCTGTTAGGGAAGTTGTCGGTGAAAGCATTTCATGCAGACTAACAGAGCGGATCGTGGTATTTGGAGTTTCAGAGCTAAGTGTATTTGGAGTGATTTTTCCCTTCCTCGCTTTATCATTTATCTCCTTTCCCGTTGGTGTTCCCTCTGTTGTAGTTGTGTAGTTTTTGTATGCAAGGTGGTTTTGGTTTTACCCTTGTACTGTCTCGTTCGTCTAAGTACTGAGTGTTGGCATATTATTACCTGTCCCCTTTTGTTGTGATCGGGGTCCTTCTCAGGACTAGATTACTTAGGTGCAGGGATCCTCAGGAGGTAGGGGTTACGCTGGCGGCCTGGACCTCTGTACCTTTAACAGTACCTCCAGGTAGAGGTATTAGTCAAGGCCCCAGCTCAGGGTCAGCTTAGGCCCCCTACCTCCAGTACACAGAGACAGCGTGACAATGGTGTCCGCTAACAATTTGAGCCGATTTTCCATTCGATTTGTTAGCGGATACCATGTTGCATTTGGAGAGTCCCTGTGTGCCCAAACATTGGAGCTCCCCCACAAGTGACCCCATTTTGGAAACTAGACCCCCCAAGGCACCTATCTAGATGCATAGTGAGCACTTGGAACCCCCAGGTGCTTCACAAATTGATTCGTAAAAATGAAAAAGTGAAAAAAAAAACACTTTTTCATTTTTACGAATCAATTTGTGAAGCACCTGGGGGTTCCAAGTGCTCACTATGCATCTAGATAGGTGCCTTGGGGGGTCTAGTTTCCAAAATTGGGTAACTTGTGGCCGAGCTCCAATGTTTGGGCACACAGGGGCTTTCCAAACGCATCATGGCGTCCGCTAATTATTCAAGCAAATTTTACAATCAAAAAGTCAAATGGCGCTCCTTCCCTTCCGAGCCCTGCCGTGCGCCCAAACAGTGTTTTTTCCCCACATATGGGGTATCTGTGTGCCCAGGGGAAATTGCACAACAAATTTTGGGGTCCATTTTTTCTTGTTACCCCTGTGAAAATAAAAAAAATTGGGTCTAAAGTAACATTTTGTGAAAAAAGTTAATTGTTCATTTTTTTTCTTCCACATTCCAAAAATTCCTGTGAAGCACCTGAAGGGTTAATAAAGTTCTTGAATGTGGTTTTGAGCACCTTGAGGGGTGAAGTTTTTAGAATGGTGTCACTTTTGGGTATTTTCTGTCATAAAGACCTCTCAGTGACTTCAAATGTGATGTGGTCCCTAAAAAAATGGTTTTGTAAATTTTGCTGGAAAAATGAGAAATCGCTGGTCAACTTTTAACCCTTATAGCTCCCTAACAAAAAAAAATTTTGGTTCCAAAATTGTGCTGATGTAAAGTAGACATGTGGGAAATGTTATTTATTAACTCTTTTGTGTGACATATCTCTCTGATTTAAGGGCATAAAAATTCAAATTTTGAAAATTGCAAAATTTTCAAAATTTTCGCCAAATTTCCGTTTTTTTCACAAATAAACGCAAGTGATATCGAAGAAATTTTACCACAATCTTGAAGTACAATATGTCACGGAAAAAAAATCTCAGAATCAGGGGGATCCGTTGAAGCGTTCCAGAGTAATTACCTCATAAAGTGACAGTGGTCAGAATTGTAAAAATTGGCCTGGTCATTAACGCGCAAACCACCCTTGGGGGTTAAGGGGTTAAAGTTGAGAATTAGACAGCTATTTGACATTGATTCTCACAATAATTACACCAGTTTCATCAGATTTAAGAGACATAATTAATGAGTTTTGCAGTGCGTAATGTGAAAGTGGCTAACAGATCAACTTTTAAGGTGTACTCCCATCTTAGACATTTGTGTCTGTAGAATATGCCATGAATGTCAGATAAATGCCATTTTCACATTTGTACTTCACACCTTTTTTCAGAATGGGTGTTCCCTATACTGCTTTTACATCTATTCCGGAACTCCCATGGAAATTAATGAAGAGGAACACAAATATTCATGGCCATCTCTCTATTCATTGGAAATTGGAGTGCATCTATCAGACAGTGATGACATATCCTGTGGATAGGCAATAACTACTTATGGTACAAATACCCTCTCCCCAGATACAGCATGAAGCCGCACGTAGCTCTCTAGATGCAGCATGAGGCCGCACAATGCTCCCCAGATACAGCATGAGGCCACACAGTGCTCCCCAGATACAGCATGAGGCCGCACGGCGCTTCCCAGATACAGCATGAGGCCGCAAGGCGCTTCCCAGATACAGCATGAGGCCGAACGATGCTCCCTAGAAACAGCAGGAGGCCGAACGATTCTCCCCAGATACAGCATGAGGCCGCACGGCGCTTCCCAGATACAGCATGAGGCCGAACGATGCTCCCTAGAAACAGCATGAGGCCGCACGGCGCTCCCCAGATACAGCATGAGGCCGCACGGTGCTCCCCAGATACAGCATAAGGCCGGACGGCGCTCCCCAGATACAGCATGAGGCCGCACGGAGCTCCCCAGATACAGCATGAGGCCGCACGGAGCTCCCCAGATACAGCATGAGGCCGCACGGCGCTCCCCAGATACAGCATGAGGCCGCACGGAGCTCCCCAGATACAGCATGAGGCCGCACGGAGCTCCCCAGATACAGCATGAGGCCGCACGGCGCTCCCCAGATACAGCATGAGGATACACGGTGCTCCGCAGATACAGCATGAGGCCGCAAGGAGCTCCCCAGATACAGCATGAGGCTACACGGTGCTCCGCAGATACAGCATGAGGCCGCAAGGAGCTCCCAAGATACAGCAGGATGCCGCATGGCGTTCCCCAGATACATCATGAGGCTGTACGGCGCTCCCCAGATAAAGCAGGAGGCCGCACGGCGTTCCCCAGATACAGTATGAGGCTGCACGGCGCTCCCCAGATACAGCATGAGGCTACACGGTGCTCCGCAGATACAGCATGAGGCCGCAAGGAGCTCCCAAGATACAGCAGGATGCCGCATGGCGTTCCCCAGATACAGCATGAGGCTGTACGGCGCTCCCCAGATAAAGCAGGAGGCCGCACGGCGTTCCCCAGATACAGTATGAGGCTGCACGGCGCTCCCCAGATACAGAATGAGGCTCCACGGTGCTCCCCAGATACAGCATGAGGTCGCATGGCGCTCTGCAGACACAACATGAAGTCGCATGTCGCTCCCCAGATACAGCATGAGGCCGTAAAGAGCTTCCCAGATACAGTAGGAGGCCGCACGGCGTTCCCCAGATACAGTATGAGGCTGCACGGCGCTCCCCAGATACAGCAGGAGGTCGCATGGCGCTCTGCAGACACAACATGAAGTCGCATGTCGCTCCCCAGATACAGCATGAGGCCGCGAGGCGCTCAACCAGATACAGCAGGAGGCCGCACGGCGTTCCCCAGATACAGCATGAGGCTGTACGGCGCTCCCCAGATAAAGCAGGAGGCCGCACCGCGATCCACAGATACAGTATGAGGCTGCACGGTGCGCCCCAGATACAGCAGGAGGCCACACGGCGCTCCCCAGATACAGAATGAGGCTGCACAGCGCTCCCCAGATAGAGCATGAGGTCGCATGGCGCTCTGCAGACACAACATGAAGTCGCATGTCGCTCCCCAGATACAGCATGAGGCTGCACGGCGTTCCCCAGATACAGCATGAGGCTGTACGGCGCTCCCCAGATACAGCATGAGGCCGCACATAGCACCCTATATACAATATGTACACAGACAGTCACGCACACACACTGTCATTCACATACAGATACGCACAAGCACTCACGTATACACATGCAGACTTGCACGTATACAGGTCGCAGAAATGTGCGCACACACAAACATATGCAGACATATGCAAAGCACAACAAGAACAAAAAACGATCACAGGCCACAATACATATTAATGAAATTAATCTTTATTTATTAAAAAAAAATAACAAGCCTACAACCTGCAGTAAGCACCGCTCCACCATACTGCTGCACGACCAGCTCTACCCTCACCTACTGTTTCCTCACCCATTCGTCGTAGATTGTGAGCCCTCGCGGGCAGGATCCTCTCTCCTCCTGTACCAGTCGCTAACTTGTTTTGTTAAAATTATTGTGTTTTTGCTATGTATACCCCATTTCACATGTAAAGAGCCATGGAATAAATGGCGCTATAATAATAATAAATAATAATAAAAATAATAAACAGGCAATGGAAGAAAATATGCACAGTGCAAATGGCTATGTGAATAAAGGACGCGCAGCCGTGGAGACATAATTCTTGGTAATATCAATATAACAATACATACATATGTGTTTGCCTCCTCCATATCATGAAATCATAACCATGCTAATACACAATAATGCATCCTACAGTCGCCGAGTGCTCATCAGTGACACACATCACTGATCAGCGTCCTTGCTCACTTTTGGGCTGGACTTTTCTTCCTGTTCATTTTCTCTCCTTCCCCCCTTTGCACCACCTCCATGCGTGTGTCCTGCAGCCAGTGAACCACTGATCAGTGACGCACATCACTGATCATCATCTGTGCTCGCTTTTGGCCAGGACTTTTTTTCCCTGTCCATTTTTTTTCCCTGTTTTGCACCACATCCATGCGTGCGTTCTCACTGTCAAAAAGTTTTTTTTAATATCTAATCTGTATCTTCTCCCATTCTGTTTCATCCCATTGCTTCTAGTCTTTCTTTGTGCAAATGAGAATATAGCTGATCCCTCTACAATGTGAGAGGCCTTGAGATTTTCGTAGACAGCTAGTAAGTCTCCTCTCAGTTATCTCTTTTGCAAGCTAAACATTCCTATATCCTCTAACAGTAGAGATGAGCGTTGTTCGACTCGAACTGTTCGCCAATCTCAAATTCGAGCTGTTTTGGGCGGTGTTCGAGCCGTTCGGCGAACACGAACGATTTGAGAAAAATTCGGCTGTTCGAGGTTATGTTCGATAACTGTTCGTGCACCAAAATCATAACTGGATTTTTTCTCAGTAATGATGAAAATTAATGTTAATACGCAGTTTGAGTGTACAGCGGGGTGGGGGGAGGGGCAGGGGATGGATCTCTGCAGGAACAATGAAGATCTCCATTTTTTTTTCTCTTTCCCGCATTTACAGTGGGGAGGTGCAATCTGTCAGCCTATCAGCAGCGCACACACGGAGCGAAGTGCTTTTTTTCACACAAGCAAGGGCATGTGTCATTGGCAGTGTATGTCACATGTCCTTGCCCTATAAGACCAAGCCATTTTCCCCGTCGCCACCATTTTCTCACTGCTGCAGCTGCGTGTTAGACGGCACCGCTGTTGCTGTGTGCGCTATACCTTGTTAATTTCAAGCCAATTTTCGCACAAATCTACAGATAGCTTGGGAGTAGGGAATAGTTGTGATTGCAGTCCTTTTAAGGACTAGGTTACAGCATTTCCTACGACTTTTATCAGGCAGGTCTGTGCTCTTAAATAGATAGATTGTGGGAGTAAAGACTAATTGTAATTGCAGTCCTTTTCAGGACTAGGTTACATCAGTTCCTATCAGTTTTTGCCAGGCAGGTCTGTGCCAGTGCTGTGCAAGTTTTTTTCACAGCATTTGGCTGAATCTAGCAAAGCTAATCCTTTTTGGCCTATTGCAGAGTGTGTTAGTCAGTGGAGTAGCCTATCTGTGTTGCAAGATATACCACCTGTGTATAGAATACCAATTTTTTTACTGCACCTAGTGAAGTAAAATCTTTTGGGCATAGCATCATTCTATTAGTCCATCTATACTGACCTCCATCAGGTTGCAAATTGAATATAATTTTTTTCTGCATCTAGCTCTGAAAAAATATTTGGGCTTCTAGCAGTGTGTGGGACTTGTTCTATTAGTCCATCTATACTGACCTCCATCAGGTTGCAAACTGAATATAATTTTTTGTCTGCATCTAGCTCTGAAAAAATATTTGGCCTTCTAGCAGTGTGTGGGACTTTCTCTATTAGTCCATCTATACTGACCTCCATCAGGTTGCAAATTCAAAATAATTTTTTGTCTGCATCTAGCTCTGAAAAAATATTTGGCCTTCTAGCAGTGTGTGGGACTTTCCCTATTAGTCCATCTATACTGACCTCCATCAGGTTGCAAATTAAAAATAATTTTTTGTCTGCATCTAGCTCTGAAAAAATATTTGGCCTTCTAGCAGTGTGTGGGACTTTCTCTATTAGTCCATCTATACTGACCTCCATCAGGTTGCAAACTGAATATAATTTTTTTCTGCATCTAGCTCTGAAAAAATATTTGGCCTTCTAGCAGTGTGTGGGACTTGTTCTATTAGTCCATCTATACTGACCTCCATCAGGTTGCAAATTGAATATAATTTTTTTCTGCATCTAGCTCTGAAAAAATATTTGGGCTTCTAGCAGTGTGTGGGACTGGGTCTATTAGTTCATCTATACTGACCTCCATCAGGTTGCAAATTAAAAATAATTTTTATCTGCATCTAGCTCTGAAAAAATATTTGGGCTTCTAGCAGTGTGTGGGACTCATTGTATTAGGCCATCTATACCAAGCTCCACCAGCTTTGAAATTAATAATAATTTTTAGCTGCATCTAGCCCTGAAAATAATTTTTCCCAATAGTGGTAGCAATAGAAATATGGGGCGCGCGCCTGGCTAACAAAAATATACGCTTCATAACACAAAACACCAGCCTAGTGCACTGCATTAATAAGATGGCATCATCGTCTCTCCCAGTGCTAGGCCTACTACGCAGGCTAGCATTCCTGTGCCTAAAACACAATGTATGGGTCCACGCTAGCCACTATGCTGAGGGGTATAAAGCTGCTGCTAACGCTTTATAACAATTCAATTGGCAGATTTTCACAGAGCTCTTCCACAACGCCCACCCATCGGGCAACAGTTGCCCACCATCCCTATGGGATCTAGTGGCGAATAGTTGATGCCATTAATCAGAGCGTCAGTTGCCCCGTCAACGTGGCAAGCATACGGTAAGGCATGGGAAGAGTGGACACGACTAGTAGCAGGCAGACGGGTTGACCAATGTGAACAAGCCAGATCACAAGTCACCATAGAATTTCTCCACCAGCTAATGATGAGGGGCATATCAGGGGCGTCAGCGCAGCGGTGTCTGACCGGAGTAGCATTTCACTTCCAACTACTGAATTGGGGAGATGTGACAAAGATTCATCATCAGACAATCCATAAAAGGGTAGAAAAGGGGTCAGCCAAGTCAGGAATGTAGACGTCCCGTCCCGTGTCACTAAAACTGATTTCTCACATCTTATCCCTAACACCATTAACATGACACTCACAATTTGAAGCAACACTAATGTCTACTGCATTTGTGATCGCCTTCTTCGGGGCGCTATGTATAAGCGAATTAGTCCCTCAATCCAAAATTACCACCAGTGGAGGCTTATTACACCAGGACGTAGTCATAGCCAATAATGCAATACGTCTACGCATACACCAATCGAAAACGGTTCCAGCGGGCAGGGGTACTTGGGTACTTCTACAACCCACAAACGGTACACTGAGTCGGGTAACAATAGTAAAAACATATCTAACCATCAGATCACAAAGTAATTTCTTCCTATCACACATTGATGGAACGCCATTATCAAGATACCTGTTCCAAGCTATATTTAATAAATGCATAACATCGGCAGGGAACCACCCCAAAGATTACGGGACACACTCATTCCGCATAGGTGCGGCCACGGAAGCAGCAAGAGCAGGACTGTCAGAAACGGAAGTTCAGAGGATAGGGAGATGGCGATCCACGTGTTTGGCGAGATACATAAGACCGGACTTGTTATCCTAACGTGGTTTGTTTCTTTTACAGGTGACGCTAAGCCAACAGTGTGAGTGATAGGCCACTCGTATATATATTGGGCACAAAAAAGGGCGAAAGTCCACCCAGGCGGGAGGAAATTAGAGTTTCATAACACATATTTCAACTGGAGAGGTATTAGAGGCCTGCTATGGCCACAGGTACTAATGGAGGTAATCAAGGTAGGGAGAGAGGCAAGAGGTCCGGTCATCTTAGTTATACAGGCCGGGGGAAACAACCTAGGTCATCACAAGAGCGCATAACTAATGGCAATAATGAAAGTAGACACTGAGCGCTTCAGAGAATTTTTCACAAAATTAGCTATAGTATGGTCAGAGATTGTGCCGATAGCGGTATGGCAAGGTGCGCGAGACATCACGGCCATCGAATGGACAAGGCGGGTAATAAATATTCGGATGGCAAAATTTAGAAGAGACAGAGGTGGTGTAGTGATACGACACCGACAACTGGAAGGAGATAAAGCAGGCCTCATACGGCCCGACGGTGTTCACTTAATAGATATTGGACTGGACATATTCCTGTCAGGACTCCAGGACGGAGTGGAACAAGCGTTAAGAGTGATGGGTGGGGGTCAGAGTCCTGCATACGAGTACGCTGGATCCTCCGTGGCCTGGAAATAGAAAGGACATGTTGGAGAGTTACACTTGTTGGCCAACTTGCCGGAGTGGGGACCCAGGGCATGCTGCAACAAGCTGAATTATTTTAGAAATAAAATGCCTTTCTAATGGAATGAGTATAAAGAGTTAATAAAGCTGTGACCGATCCTCACCCATCCAGTTGTAAGAGTTACATTATTGTATTGCCCATGAAAGGGGGGCGGTAGGGGGGCTGAGCGTCTGGGTTTGGTTGGGGGTCCCCACAGTCTGCCTAGGCTAGATTCATTTAAAAATTCTTATTAGATACACAGGCGGTGCAGCTTGCTTCGCAGCTGGGCTACTACGCCCAAAGTATTGCCTAGGCTAGATGCAGTTAAAAATTCTACGCTGACTAGCAGACACTCAAGATTTGGAGCAGACCTCCGAGTAAACAGCTCTTCAGACTCAACCATCTGTGTTACCCCAAGCCATAGTGTATGTAGTTTCTTACAGTTAAAAGGGGGGGGGGGTGCGACCCAACCCACCTGGAATTGACGATGCCAACGTCACGTAAGACACAGCAAGGGGACTCCCAAAATTGTGGCACAGACACCACTTAACCCTAGAACGCATACCTGTGGCCTTGCAGGCCCGCCCAGTTAATTGTTTTCTATTTTCTGCAAGATTACTTTAGTTAGAATTTTGAAACTCTAGGTATTCTTCATGTATATAGTTGTTTGTCATTTGAGTTTGAGTTATTCCATGTTATTTGCACACGGGCCTAAAGGGCCCCAGGTATGTGAAAGTGTAGATTTTTATGGTCATGCGTTCTAGGGTTAAGTGGCATCAATTGCCCCACTGTTGCTTAAAACGGTTGGTAAGGTGATTTTACCAAATCCCCAAGCTTTTAGTCTCCCAAGGATGACACAGGGGTAGAAATGTCCTTGCGAATCCATGATTTGTTCATCTTTATGAACGTGAGTCTGTCTACATTCTCAGTGGACAGCCGCGTGCGCTTATCTGTCAGCACACCACCAGCAGCGCTGAACACACGTTCAGAGAGAACGCTGGCTGCATGGCATGACAAGATCTCCAAGGCGTGAGTGGCGAGCTCCGGCGATTTTTCCAGATTGGAATACCAAAATGAGCAAGGGTCCAGTGACACAGTCATGGCTTCGATGTTCACTTGGAGATTCTCCTGTACCATCCTCTCTAGGCATTGACTATGTGTCAGACTTCTTGTCTCCTGTGGCCTTGCAAAGGATGGTCTAAAAAAGTGGTGAAACGATTCCACAAAATTGCTGTTACCAGCAGATACTGTGTTACTGTTACTGTTTGAGTGATGAAGACTCGACAGTCCCACCGTTGGCAAGTTAGAACTGTGAGATTCACTACGTGTACCACTGGTGTTTTGTGGAAAAGCACATGTAAGATTCTGCAACAGCGTCTGCAGATACTCCTGCATTCGTCAATACCTTTTTATGGCAGGAATTATTTCGGCAAATATACTTTTGTACCGGGGATCTAAGAGTGTGGCAACCCAGTAGTCGGGATTACTTCGAATTCTGACAATCCGGGGGTCATGTTGCAGGTAGTGCAGCAAGAAGGCACTCATGTGTCTTGCGCATCCAGAAGGACCAAGTCCTTGTTGTGTTGGTAGCGAGGTAAGAATCATGCTTCCTTCCTCTGCCCTCTCCCTCCAACCTCGCACAACAGAAATGTGATCAAGGTCTCCCTCATCTGATGAGTCTTCCATGCCCATCGCCAGTTCGTCCTCCACTTCTTCCTCGGCTCCTGCACCTTCCTCAACAGTTTGGCTGCTACCATGCGCCCTGGTTAATCCCTCTCCCCCACCCTTCCATGCCTGCCGCCTTGGTGCTGCCAACCGTCTGGACCCTGGAGATGTTATCCCTTCCGCATACGACTCCTCCTCTACTTCCTCCACCTCCTCTTGTCCCACCACCTGACTCTGAATTCTGTTTAATGTGTGCTCCAGCATGTAAATCACCGGAATAGTCATGCTGATAATGGCATCGTCGTCAGCACTAAACATCTTCGTCGCCATTTCAAAACTGTGCAGAAGGGTGTGTGGCGCCCCTGAGGGTTCAGTCGCCACAGAGTTACTGCATCTCACCCAGAGGTGTGGTATCTCACCCTCAGGTAAGGAAGGCGTATGGCTCGGGACCCTAACTCCTGCATCCAACACATACCCGCAGTGGGGGTAGGGCGAGATTGCTCCTAAGGGAGAGCACAGTCCCAGGTCCCTAGCTGGTTTGAGGGTCCTATGTAGTGGGTGCTTAGGGGAGCAGCTTAGGGGAGCACATGACAAGGAGAGTATAAATAGGAAGCCATCTTAGAAAGAGCAAGCCAGACAGAGGAGGAAAAGTGACAGGAGCAGAGACTAGGCATGAGCTCTGCTCCGGAGGCGGGCCTAGCCTGGGAGGCCCAGGACTGAAGGAGAGAAGAGAGGAGTGGGAGCTGGAAGGCTTCAGGAACCGAAGGGACCCTACGGCTATGGGCCGTGCAGAAGGCCACCCGTACTCCCGCTGCTACCAGGAGGTAGAGGGGTCAGGCCAGATAAGGGGAACCGGTCCCTCAACTAGCGGAGAAACAGCAAGGCTCAACTAGAAACCGGAGGCTGCTGCATTTCATGTACTGCAGGCCAAAGTCCACACCAGTCTCACTAAGAAGGTAGCCACATAGGACCCAGGGGACGGAACACACGTCACCCGCCAAGTCCTGAGGATACCGGATAGAAGTGTCACTGGGTGTGAGGTGCAGGGAGAAGGCCAGAGAAAGGACACACAGAAGGGGGTCCTGCTAAGTACTCCGGAGCTATCTGGGGGTGGACTGAGCCCCTCACTGAGTATGCACAGCACGACGGGGGAGATTGCTCTGGTACCTGTAATCTGGACTACAACAACTGTGAGTAATATCTTGAGACGGCATCACACGGACTCTGTGTTCATTACTGACTCCCTGCACTACAACCACCATCATCCACCCACACTGCCCTGAAGCTACACTCTTCCTGTGGTGAGTAATAATACCGTTGCTGCAAAACCACCAGCTTCAGAGGACTGTTCCGCAGCGGCAGCCCCTTTGGCCGCACTCCACAGGTGGCGTAGTCAGACATTATAAAATCCATATATACAAATTACCCTTGGATTGACCGCCCTGGGTCACGGACTGGGTCACTGCCACAGTGACTACAACCCCCAGCGTCTACCGGCCCGGCTCAGGGTACCCCATGCATGGCCCAGGGGGCGCGTCAACTTCATAGGTCCCTGATCTGAGACCACTCCTGCAGCGTGATTTGCCCCACCTCTGGATCTCGTTGGCCCAGGCTATACGTCAGAACGTATTGCACCAGGGCTTGTCGGTGCTGCCACAGTCGCTGCAACATGTGCAGAGTTGAATTCCACCGTGTCGGCACATCGCATTTCAGCCGGTGAACTGGCAGGCCCAATGACTTCTGTAGAGATGTAAGTCGTTGAACTGCGGGATGCGAACGGCGGAAGTGAGCACACAGCGACCGTGCCCTCTGCAGAAGGCCATCTAGTCCGGGATAGTGGGCTAAAAATTGCTGGACAGCCAGGTTCAACACGTGAGCCATACAAGGCACGTGTGTGACATTGCCCCGGCGAAGTGCCGCACCCAGGTTTGCAGCATTGTCGCACATGGCCTTCCCTGGTTGCAGGTCCAGTGGAGACAACCTTTCATGAAACTGGGTCTCCAGACCTGACCACAACTCCTCAGCTGTGTGACTCACATTTCCCAGACATTTCAAAGTAAACACTGATGCCATTGAGCCCTGCTGCCAGCATAGTAAGGATAGTAAGGAGGTGTGCAGGATTCCTTCTGCGCAGTTAGAAAGCAGGTGGCATTACCAGACAGGCTTTGGGTGCAGGTAGAGGACCGAGAGGAGGTTGAGGAGGCAGAAGCAGTGGAGGAACTTCGAGATAAAGAGGATTGACGCACAACTCGTGGGGACGGTAAGACTTGGACAGCAGCCCCTTGTCCTGCTGTCACCATAGTTACCCAGTGCCCAGTCAGCGACATGTAACACCCCTGTCCATGCCTTCTCGTCCAAGTGTCTGTGGTGAAGTGCACCCTGTCACACACAGAGTTTCTCAAAGAAGCGGTGATGTTGTGTGCGACATGCTAGTGGAACGCAGGCACACCTTTCTTTGAGAAGTAGTGCCGACTGGGCATCTGGTACTGGGGCACTGTGACGGACATAAGGTCTTGAAAATCCTCTGTGTCCTCCAGGTGGAAAGGCAGCATTTCTGTAGCCAACAGCTTGCAGATGGTGAAATTCAACCTCTTAGCTTTCTCATGGCTAGGAGGAAATGGTCTTTTACTTTTCCACATCTGAGGGACCGAGGGCTGGCTGTTGTGCTTAGACGGTGTTGAGTAGGGTGTCCCCGGCAAACTGCCGGTCTGTGAGGAAGATGCAGGCGGACATGTTAGGTTGCCTTGATCCAAAGGTGGTGCTCTCGATGTCGGAGAGCGCTCAACACTAGCAGGTGTTTCCACTTCCCAATGAACTGACGACCTGCCAATCACACTGGCTGTTGCGGGTAAAGAGGTGGCAGGTCTGCGTCCAAAAACATGTGTGACTGCTGTCCCCCCAGTCACAGAGGATGAAGAGGCTGCGGATGCACAAGATGGGGCAGACGGTGGTTGGCCCAGCCGGCTAGGCCGCATTGTAGCACAGTGAGCTTCCCACTGCAACTTATGCTTCATATCCATGTGACGGTACATGCATGAAGTACTCAAACTATGGATTTTTTGGCCTCTACTTAGCTTTTGCTGACAAATATTGCAGATAACACGAGTTGGGTCATCCTTATCGATCTGAAAAAATGCCCAGGCTATGCAAGTCTTAGAGCCCATGTGACCTGAAGAGCCACTACGACTTGTGGTCAGAGGCAGAGTTGTGGTTGAGGATGCAGTTGTTGACGTGCTTCCAGTACTCCGTCTCTGTTCAGGAAGGCGCAACCTAACCTCGTCGTCAATAGCATCTGTGATGCCCCGCTGCGCTTGGTATCACAGATCCTAGAAGAGTGCATTGATGGAATCCTCCACAAGAGGCCCCCATAAACATTCACACATCTCCACCTTCCACCTCAGACCAGCAGAGGGAGCCCGTTAGGGATATAAATAGGGAAGGTGGAGCTAGGCAGTTCAGTTCCTCTGAAGAGTTCCTGCAGTAGAGAAGCCTAAGAGAGGTCAGTCTGCAGTGGAGCTCAGTCTAGTCTAGAGAACGCAGTTAATAGTTCAGCAGTGGAGCACGAGGCTCCTGCTTGCTAGATTCAGGGAGCCCAGATAGAGCTTAAGGTGTGCCGGTGCCGTAAGATCAGTGAAGCGCGGCAAGCTGCCGTTAGTGTGTATAGCCTAGTGAGGGCCCGAGTAGGCCGAAGGCGAGTGGCAAGTTAGTACATAAGGGGCAGAGGAGCTTAACCAGCTCACCCCGAAGCATTTACCGGACACAGGATCCGAGCTTACCGGTATCTCTATGACCCAGTAAGGCATAACCGGAATCCCTGGAGAACTACAAGTCCCAGGATCGCTAAGGTGCTGATATGTAACAGAGCCAGGAGACGCTTAGGCCCCGCATACTGGGAGCGTGAACTCCAAGAGAAGGCCCTACCACAAGGTCAGCCAACGCAGGACAGAGACAAACTTAGGCCTAGCTCCAGGCAGGTCAGAAACTTACTACGCAGAGGCAAGAAACAGGAGGCCCTACACCCGCTCATTGGGGAGGATCCTGATATGCACCCTTCACCCTACAGTGCTCCGGGATGTGCCTGAATTTCCACCAGTAAAAGGTACTGAAGTGACTACCGTGTCTGTTCCCGTTCTTGCTCTGACCCAGCTGGGTCTCGCCTGTCCTGCATTCCCCCTGCATACGCTGCCCTGAGACCTAGCTCCACCTGTGGGGAGCTATACCATCGAGCTGCCTTATCACCGGCCTCAGTGGACTGCTGCAGCGCTGGTGCTTGTCACCAGATACCACAGGTGGTGTCATGAACTCTTATAAAATTAACAATTATCCACCCTTTTAAAGAGAGACCCCAGGGTACGGGCCAGGGAGCCGACCACCGCGACATCCCCAAGGCCAGGCAAATGCCCGGGTACCGAGTCATCCCCATCCCCAGGGCTAGTCACATCCTTCTCCACCTCCTCTGCTGACCTCATCGACTGGCTGACTGTGGGTTGACAGTAAGTGGGATCTCCAACCTCGTCATCACCCTGTGTGTTATCACACCCGTCGTCCTCAGAGCCAACCTCTTCCTGCCCTGACCGAAAAGTCAAGTTGTCGCTCCAATCAGGTATTTGAGTCTCATCATCGTCTTCATCATTGTCTCCACCAACAGGAGTTACAGTTTGGGAACAAGGGTCTACATTATGCTCAGAACCTTCTTCATCTGGTCCTGGATCCGACTTATAAAGATTCTGGGCATCAGATCAGATCATTTCCTCATCTGGATTAACAGAAGCTCTGGAGCAGACCTCCGTTTCCCAGGCTATAGTATGAGTAAACAGCTGTGCAGACTCAACGACTCAACCATCTGTGTTACCCCATACTCAGACGGGCAGCTGGAGACTTGGGAGCTGTGAGGAAGCAAGTGCGATTGGGGTGACACCTCTGAGGACTGGAGTATTTGTGATGTTGAAATTGAGGTGATGGAGAGCCCACTTGAAGGAGCACTTGATATCCGTTGAAGCACTTGCTGTTTTTGTGCCTCATCTAGAGTTTGTAGCGATTGGCGTGTCCGTAAGAATGGGATCGTATCACATTGTCCACGAAAAGAAGTCGACATCTTAGTTTGGCTGAAAGATGGTCTTTCTTCTGCAGATGTTACTCCCCCCCCCACCGTGGGGGGCCTTGACCCACCGGCGGACAGGCACCAGTATTGGGATAGGGGGGCTGGCCATCAGGGTCCACCACGGCTCTGGCACAAACCCGGCGACACAGAGGTGGCACGGGCAGGAACGGACTGGCCGTGTCGGCTTCTCACTTTTTGGATTTTAGAAGGGCATGACATGCCTATATCTGTGTCTCCCCCTCCTTTTACTCCTCCACCTCTTTTCTTTTCGCATGACTATATGTACTTGTCACTTTTCCATGTGTTAGTTGTGTCTTCTGAGCAGTTTGTCAGCTTTTGGACACCTTTGAAGGTGTTTTCTATGTGTTTCTATGTGTTTTTGTTTGTCTGCCATTGGTTTTAACGGTGTTCGAAGGTGTTCGACGAACAGTTCGACGAACAGTTCGGCGAACACACGGGTGTTCGATGAACCGAACCGAACTCGAACACTACGGGGGTGGCTCAACACTATCTAACAGTTCCTCATACCATTTCCTATAGTGAGGGAGAGGATGCCACCTTCCTTCCTTTTCCACCCTCCTATAACTCAAGTGATACCAAACTGCCACGCAGACTCCCCAGGACAGCAAATGAGCCAGCGTCCACTGTCAGTGACCCCTTATAAACCTCACCCCCGAAGATTACGAAATATAAATTCCTGATTTTGTGGCGCAATCGGGAATCCAATTTGACACTACCGGCCTCACAGAAATCAACTTTTTCAAAGTCTTTTTCTCTGAGAATTTTGTAAACCTCATGGTGCCCCAGCCAAATTTATATGGCCCAAAACCCCACTTCATCATTTTCTAACTGGACTCCCATAGATGCAGTAGAAATGATGGGGCCTTGTTTTTTACATGGGGATAGTGGCGATCCCAGAACTTCAGCAATATTGGAGTGTTGATGTTCCACCTGTGTGACCTGTAAACGCTTTGAGTCCATCCACAAATTTTTGCATTACAACGATAATAATGCACAGCGTCCACCCCGAGATGACCTCAACTTTTACCGACTTTTCAAAGTTCAGCCGGTCATTGATCACTTCAGCAATGAGTTTGCTGAAGTGTACATTCTCCAAAGTGACATCTGTGTGGATGAGTCTCTAATACATTTCAAGGGGAGGCTCAAATTCTGGCAATACCTATCTAGGGCAAGGTACGGAATTAAACTCTACAAGCTGTGCGAGAGTACATCAGGGTACACCCACAGATTTAGGGTTTATGAAGGGAAGGACACCCGGATTCAATCCCCTGAATGCCCCCCGTCCTGGGAGTGAGTAGGGAAATTGTGTGGGATTTGGTGCACCAACTGCTGGTTCAAAGTTATCACTGCTACATAGAAAACTTTTATACCAGCATCCATCTCTTCATATTCCTTTCTGCTAGAGCTACCACAGTATTTAGTACTGTCTGAAAAACTCAGAGAGGACTACTAAGGTCACTAATTGGGCAGCTGCTCAGAAAGGGTGAGAGCAGAGCCCAATTTAGCAACAACATGCTGGTGGGATATCCTTTTCTTGTACATGGTGATGGCAGCACCCCCACCACTGTATGAGGTACCTATACACAGGTCCGCAAACCAGACTGTGTACTGGGGTACAATAAAAATATGGGGGGAGTTGATCTGTCTGATCAAGTCCTCAACCTCTACAGTGCCATTCCGAAAGCTAGTTGTGGCCCCTGAATCCCGAGCCTGCGCCCTGCAATAGTGTGATTATACTTACCTTTTCCGCCCTTCAATGGGCATTTGCTTCATAGTTCTTCTGCACAGGCGCCTGCGAGTCACTGCTACTGAAGGGTGGAAAAGGTAAACATAATCGTGCCATTGCAGGCCCACAACTACATGTCACATGGCACTGTGCTGCTGATGGGAGGGAGGTGGTATGCAAATGAACACCAGAGGCAGGAGTTTTCTTCCAGGCACCACCACAGAGTCTGGAAGAACTCATTAACATAAAGGATTAAAAGATGATTTATAAAAAACAAGACAGCAGCTATGAGGCATACAGGTAAGACTATTTTAACAATTCTGTCACTTGTATGCCCATAGTAATAGGTTTAAAACGTCCCAGGGGGTGACAGATTCCCTTCAAGAAAAGCTGTATAATGCTATGTGAAAGTTTTCCTGCCTAATTTGAAAATGATTTGTTATGAGTCTAGATCTAGCTGAAGTCATAAAATGCTCTTTTAAATTTGAGAATTAGACAGCCATTTGATATTGATTTTCATGAATATTACACCAGTTTCATCAGATTTAAAAGACATAATTAATGAGTTTTGCAGTGCGTAATGTGAAAGCTGCTAACAGATCAACTTTTAAGGAGTATTTCCATCTTAGACATTTGCGTCCACAGAATATGCCATGAATGTCTGACAAATGCCATTTTCACATTTGTACTCCACACCTTTTTTCATAATGGGTGTTCCCTATCCTGCTTTTACATCTATTCCGTAACTCCCTTGGAAATTAATGAAGAGGACCACAGATATTCATGGCCATCTCTCTTTTTATTGGAAATTGGAGTGCATCTATCAGACAGTGATGACATATCCTGTGGATAGGCAATAACTACTTAAGGTTGAAATACTCTTTTATTAGACTGTTGAGTGTTTAAAGGGGTTTTCTATGAGTTGAAAAATTCTTAACCTGAAAAGTTTTTGTGTTGAAAATAATTTCACTGCATTTTCTCTTGCTTTGATGATTTTTTTCTGGTCCCAATATCCTGGGCACATGCCACTCATTTGCTTTCACGTTTGTGGTGTTTTTGCCAGTTCAGTTTACTGCAATTATAACTTTACACTGTAAAGGAAAAGATGAAAGGTGTCGGTAGTTCCGCACTCCTAGGTCAGAACAGATTATATAGAATCCAGGACTTGTGTTGTGGATTTATTCTTTTGACAAGCTGAAAACAGACTCGTCCACTTCATCAAGTTCATAGCTTAAGAGATGTTAACAGCAGAGAACGTATATACACATGGAAAGTGAAAAAAACTGGCTCCAAGGCACCAGCAACCGTTTTCATTTAAAAATTAAACCTTTACATATTCCTTAAAAAAGTGTCTATTAGCGTCATTAAGAGAACAATTATAAAAAAGTAATGAGAATTGTATAAAATTGAAATAAAAATTGAAACGTCTTCTACATAAGTTCCATGATGTAAAAATAAAATATATTTTTGTGTATGATGATTCGAACCCGTTATCTCTTGGTACCCTATACCATATAAAGACAACATCCATGGTCAGTACCTCTAGGCCGTGGAAGTATCTGATAGTTGGTGGACGTTGTTTAGCTGCCTTTTTAAGAAGGATATAATCTTAAGATGGTACTAACAAGGAGGACATGATTGTAGAAAAATGTATATTTATAGTGAAAAACTGACAAGTGTATGCACATGCATCCAACATTGCCCATATCCCTATCACTGAGTCAATTGGATAGATGATATACAAACTGGACACATTGAAACCACAGGGTTTAAATGAGGTTACACTGCCCAAATCCTGGCAAGCAAGCGGAAGGGTGAGTCTCTGTAATTTGCCCCATCTTGTGTAGTTGTTGAGACTGTTTTATATGTTATTGATTGTTGGTGGTTCAATAAATTATTGCCACACTGTTTACCATCACCCTGTGTTGTCTGAGTAATGTTCTACCCATGGTAAAAGAGAGTGGGCGTTCAGTGGTATGAGCCCCTGTCCATGCAATCTTTCTAAAGACCACCGGGCTAGCGGACAAGAGCACCCACTGACCCCCGTGTTTTCACACTGTCCCTGATCTGTGATATGCAGGGACTTTAATGGAGGAGACTATACTTGGGTTACAGAGCAGTAGTCGATGATGCTAGCCCTATCCTATGTACAACATGTAATTGATAATGTGGTGCATATTGGGGCAGTGACATTGGTCTGAGAAATCCATATGAAAGATGGCCATAACATCACTGTCATGATGGGAAAGAATCGACAGCGAGATCATGTGACTCAGATTCCCGCAAAAAAAAAAATCGGATTAACTCTTAATTCCCTACTGTTTGTAACATTCACTACAACAGTCCAAAATCAAAATAATAGTGACAGCAGAATGAGCAGAATATAAGGAATACACCGACACAATGAATAGAGTTCATTAATTTTTATTCTTATCTATTATCCAATTTAGTTTTATTTAATCATCCAGTGCCATTTTTAGATTTGCTGCATAAAAAGGATGTGAACCAAAGGAAGGCAAAACAACCCCATGTGTGGGGAAAAATTCCTTCCTGACCCCACATATTGGCGATCGGCTAATCCCTGGTTCACTGCAGTGTCAGCTCTGGATGGGGCCCTGTCACACCTTTACATGGAATATTTCATACATATCTAATATATATGTTTGTCTTATTTTTATATTTAGACTATTTAAAGCGTATGTCTAACTAAGGGCGGCTTACACTGGTTGATTATTGAGAATTGGTGCTTCTTTCCTATACTTATTATTACATACTTATGCTTATCCTTTCTTACATAAACTTTTCCTTACTTACCTATGCTCATCCATTTTTATTTTTTTAATTGAATGCTTAATATAGTTATCCTTTTTTTAACAGTACTTATCCTTTTTGACCTATACTAATTCTTTCCTATCTATACTTCTCCTTTTTACCTATACCTTTTTAATTACATTTTAAATATGCTTCTCCTTTCTTACCTATATTTTTCCTTTTTTAATTATACTTATCCTTTCTTACTTCTACTTACCTCTAATTATCTTTCATTACATATACTTTCATATACATAACCTTTTTAATATATATTTATACTTTTTTACTCATACCTATCCTTATCTACCAATATTTATCATTACTTACCTATGCTTATCCGTTTTTATTGATCGGATGTTAGATAAACTTATTCTTTTTTACCAGCAATTATCCTTACATATACTTATATTTTCTTACCTAGACTTATCCTTTCCTGCCTATATTTTTATCTTAACTAGACTGATCTTTTTTTTCCTATAATTATCTTTTCTTACCTATATTTAGCTACACTTATCCTTTTTACTTCTACTTATCCTTTTTTTATGCATACTTATCTTTTGTTACCTATGCTTATCATTTCTTTCCTGTATTTATCTATGCTTATCATTTTTTCCTATATTTACCTATACTTATTCTTTCCTACCTATATTTACTTATAATTATCCTTTTTTGCCCTTTCTTACCTATACTTATCATTTTTACTTATACTTATCCTCTCTTACCTATATTTACCTATTCTTATAATTTCTTACCAATACTTACCTATAGTTATTCTTTCTTACCTATATTTATCTTTTTTTCCTATACTTATCCTCTTGTACCTACACTTATCCTTACTTATCTATTCTTATATTTACCTATACTTTTTTACCTATACTTATCTTTTCTTATCTTTTCTTACTTATACTTATCCTTTCTTACGTATTTTTATCTATATTTATCACTTATAGTTATCGATGGGGAGGTCCCTGATGATGTTGGACATCCGATCTTCTGCTCTTCTCTGCATGATCTTCTGGAAGCTCAGGTATGCAGCTTGCTCTGATATTATTGAGCAGGTGTCTTGTTGAGGGTTTTCTAGTTGACAAATGAAAACCCTCTGAACACGGCCTGGTCCTCTGGTGTTATAGATAATGTAGCCTCTGCCGCTTGGATCTTGTCAAGCTTAAAAGCACGGAACTTTGGTTTAGGCTTAGTTGGCTATTGAAAAGATGCAGAAAAAGTCATGGTGAAAATTGGTGACTAATTAAAATAGTCTTGACTTGAAGTATAGAAAAAAAATTGCTCAATATTAAGGAACATTTTGAAATGTAAATGTAATATTGTAGAGACAAAACCATCACAACAAGCATTGCAGCTCAAGTTTAGTCACTTCAGTGCGATTTATCCATTTACTTCCAGTTATTTGGGTATTTTGCTTGTCTTTGGTTTTTCTCTGTCTAGTGGCCTTATGTGAACATGCATTTACATTTTGCATGCACATCAATTTACATTTCAGTTCAGATTCCCAGGTTTTTTCTTTGTAGTTTATTGTGCTTTAGTGCATATAAAGGTGTGGCCGTCCTTTGTCTGAGCTGAAAGCTTCATTCTGCCTCTCAGGTCTATGTTTCTACTAGGGATTCAGTCTCTCTGCCCTTATCCATATGTATGTCACTTGACAAATGGTAAGGTTTTAATATTAGAGTTAGGACTGTCCCATAAGGGTTACCCTGACATGGGGATGGCTTTTACATTATTTTGATCAAAATTTTGTTAACTAAAGACCCTTTATTATTTATCATTATTTTTGCATTGTGTGATTTATCCATTTACTTCCAGTTATTTGGGTATTTTGCTTGTCTTTGTTTTTTTTCTGTCTAGTGGCCTTATGTGAACATGCATTTACATTTTGCATGCACATCAATTTACGTTTCAGTTCAGACTCCCAGGTTTTTTCTTTGTATTTTAGTTTGCTTTAGTGTATATATAATGGTGTGGCTGCCCTTTGTCTGAGCTGAAAGGTTTATTCTGCCTCTCAGGTCTCTGTTTCTACTAGGGGTTCAGTCTCTCTGCCCTTATCCATATGCATGTCACTTGACAAATGGTAAGGTTTTAATATTAGAGTTAGGACTGTCCCATAAGGGTTACCGTGACATGGTAGGATGGCTTTTACATTACTTTGATCAAAATTATGTTAACTAAATACCCTTTATTATTTATCATTATTTTTGCACTGTGCAATTTATCCATTTACTTCCAGTTATTTTGCTTGTCTTTGGTTTATCTCTGTAAATGTAATATTGTAGAGACAAAACCAGCACAACAAAGCATTGCAGCTCAAGTTTAGTCACTTCAGTGAGCTGCAGTGCCACTAATTATCTCTATGGCCAATCATACTCCTGTCTCATCATATATAGGATGCAGAATTATGTGCAGGTAATAGGCAATAGCTTAAGTATGGTTAGAATGAGAAGTTTTTAAATAAGTACAATCTGTACTTATATCACTTCAACGCTGAACACTTTGATCTGTTAACAGACTCTTCCAAATTGGGACAGCTCCATCAGTTCTGTTTTTTGACAAAATTGGTTCATATTTGTTGTTTTATTTTTCTTCTGGTCAAAATCAGCAGTGGAGACTATAAAAAGGAGAATTATTGTTGAAAAATGCAAACTAATTTTCTTTAGATTCACTTCCATGTCTGCCTGAAAAATTATCAAAACATTGTGGTCCTTATGGAGAACTCATTTCAATTTTTTTTAGCCAAGGATCTTCTCTAGCTCCAGCTACAGGTGCCTATGCAATTCTTTTGCCAGATTAAATGACTTGCACCTGACAGAACATATAACTAGTTCATTATTTGCGCATAGCCTGCAAAAGAGTCTGAAAGAAGTGCAATACTATAGACTAGACATGCACCATTAATAAATTACATTTTCCAGCCCGATCATTTATAATAGTAATGTAAACATTAACGTAGTCCAAATTATTTTCCAACCCTGATATTAACCCCTTTACAATCCAAGGTGGTTAGCACGTTAATGACCAGGCCAAATTTTACAATTCTGACCACTGTCACTTTATGAGGTAATTACTCTGGAATGCTTCAACGGATCCCCCTGATTATGAGATGAGATTGTTTTTTCGTGACATATTGTACTTCATGTTTTTGGTAAAATTTCTTTGATATCACTTGCGTTTATTTGTGAAAAAAATGGAAATTTAGCAAAAATTTTGAAAATTTTGCAATTTTCAAAATTTGAATTTTTATGCCCTTAAATCAGAGAGATATGTCACACAAAATAGTTAATAAATAACATTTCCCACATGCATACTTTACATCAGCACAATTTTGGAACCAAAACGTTTTTTTATTGGGGAGCTATAAGGGTTAAAAGTTGACCAGTGATTTCTCATTTTTCCAATAAAATTTACAAAACCATTTTTTTAGGGACCACATCATATTTAAAGTCACTTTGAGGCGTCTTTATGACAGAAAATACCCAAAAGTGACACCATTCTAAAAACTGCACCCCTCAAGGTGCTCAAAACCACATTCAAGAACTTTATTAACCCTTTAGGTGCTTCACAGAAATTTTAGGAATGTGGAAGAAAAAAATTAACATTTAACTTTTTTTACAAAAATGTTACTTTAGACCCATTTTTTTTCTTTTTGCAGGGGTAACAGGAAAAAATGGACCCCAAAATTTGTTGTGCAATTTCTCCTGAGTAAGCAGATACCCCATATGTGAGGAAAAACCACTGTTTGGGCGCACGGCAGGGTTCGGAAGGGAAGGAGCGCCATTTGACTTTTTGAATGTAACATTTGCTTGAATAATTAGCGGACGCCATGTTGCATTTGGGGAGCCCCTGATGTGCCTAAACAGTGGAAATCCCCCACAAGTGACACCATTTTGGAAACTAGACCCCTCCGGGAACTTATCTAGATGTGTGGTGAGCACCTTGAACCCCCAGGTGCTTCACAGAAGTTTATAACATTGAGCCGTAAAAATAAAATTTTGGCATTTTTCCCACAAAAATGTTTTTCAGCCCCCACTTTTGCATTTTCATAAGGGTAACAGGAGAAATTGCACCATGCAGTTGTTGTGCAATTTCTCCTGAGTAAGCAGATACCCCATATGTGGGGGAAAACCACTGTTTGGGCGCACGGCAGGGTTCGGAAGGGAAGGAGCGCCATTTGACTTTTTGAATGTAAAATTTGCTTGAATAATTAGCGGACGCCATGTTGAATTTGGGGAGCCCCTGATGTGCCTAAACAGTGGAAACCCCCCACAAGTGACACCATATTGGAAACTAGACCCCTCAGGGAACTTATCTAGATGTGTGGTGAGCACCTTGAACCCCCAAGTACTTTACAGAAGTTTATAAGATGGAGCCGTGAAAATAAAAAAATCAAACTTTTTCCACAAAAATGATGTTTTAGCCCCAATTTTTTTATTTTCACAAGGGTAAGAGGAGAAAATGGACCCCAAAAACGTTTGTGCAATTTCTCATGAGTACGCCAATACCCCATATGTGGGGAAAATACAGTGTTTTGGCGCACGGCAGAGTTCAGAAGGGAAGGAGCACTGTGTGACTTTTTGAACGCAAAATCGGCTGGAATCGAGAGCGGACGCCATGTCGCGTTTGGAGAGCCCCTTATGTGCCTAAATAGTTGAAACCCCCCACAAGTGACCCCATTTTGGAAACTACACCCCTCAAGGATTTTATCAAGGGGTATAGTGAACATTTTGAGCCCAGAGATACGACACAGAATTTGATGACATTAGGTCATCATATTGAATAAGTTGTCATTAGTCTTGAGCACAAGTGCTCGCTACTTGAGTTTGCATCGGGTACTCAGGTATGCACCATGTATCGCGGGTGCTCAAGTGACATGCTCGAGTCCCCGTCCTGTATGTTTCACGGTTATTAGACACCCCAAAAAAACATACGGGGATCACTCGTGCACGGCAGGTAATCCCCACGAGGTTTTTTTGGCCGCGAAGCATATGGAGCGGAGACTTGAGCACTTGTGATACTCAATGCATTCCCGAGCACCCGATGCAAACTCAAGTAGCGAGCACTTGCCTTCAACACTAGTTGCCATATCGTCATTTTTTTTTTTTTTTTTACTTTTGAAAAAAAAAAACTACCCTAACCCTACCCTAGCCCAGCCCTGACCCCCACCCTAACATTAGCACAACCCTATCCCCAACCCCAGCCCTAGCGTTTATTTTTTACGCCGTTCCTAGTGCAGTATAAGTGATTAGACGACCTTATTCTTTGGGTCGGTTCGACTACAGAGATACCAGAATGATATCGGGTTTTTATGATTGACAGCTGTCACACACTAAAAGACACATATTTTGTAAAATCTAGTTTTTGCATCGCCATATTTTGAGAGCTATAATTTTTCCATATTTTGGCCGAAAGAGTTATGTGATGGCTTGTTTTTTGCGGGATGAATTGACGTTTTTATTGGTGCCATTTTCAGGCATGTGATATTTTTTGATTGCTTTCTATTCCAGCTTTTGGGAGGCAGAATAAACAAAAACCAACAATTCAGGAATTGTTTTTTTTTTAATTTTTTTATTCTACTCCGCGAGTGGTAAAATTGATAAGGTAGCTTTATTATTCGGGTCAGTACGTTTACAGCGGTACCACATTTATATAGTTTTTCTATGTTTTGGCGCTTTTACACAATAAAAGCTATTTTATAGAAAAAAATATTTTTTTGCATCGCTTTATTCTGAGAGCTATAACTTTTTGATTTTTCGGATGATGGAGCTGTATGGCAGCTTGTTTTTTGCGGGACAAGATGACGTTTTCAGTGGTAACATTTTTATTTATATTCGTCTTTTTGATCGCGCTTTATTCCATTTTTTGTTTGGCGGTATGATGATAAAGCATTATTTTTCGCTTCGTTTTTTATTTTTATTTTTTTCCGTGTTCACTGAAGGGGTTAACTAGTGAGACAATTTTATAGGTCAGGTCGTTCCGGACGCGGCCATACCAAATATGTGTACTATTGTTTTTTTTGTTTTTTACATAATAATATTAATTGATGGGTACATTATATTTTTATTTTTGGTGGATTATTTTTTTAATTTTTTTTTTATATTTTTACAATTTTTTTAAAAAATGTTTTCACTTTCTGAGAGTTTTTTTAGTTTTTTACTTAGTCCCACTCTGGGACTTTCACTTGTATTATTCTGATTGCCTGCATAGCATAGGGATGGAGCACCATCCCTGTGCTATGCAGGCAGTCAGTGCTGCACAGAGAGAAGATTGTTTGTTCATGCACTGCGCATGACCAAAAAATCTTCCTGCTGTCTGGTGACCCGGATGTTGTCATGACATCGGGTCGTCATGGCAACACCCGGGAAGCCACGGCAGACAGCACTGGAGGCCGGAAGAGGAGGTGAGCATTGCGATCACCTCCCCTTAGCCACCGCAATGCTGCGATAGACTTCGGGTGCAGCATTGCGGGGGTTAATGTGTCGGGAGCGGTGTGGGACCGCTCCCTGCACATAGTACCGGGTGTCAGCTGTAACAATCAGCTGACACCCGGCGGCGATCGCGCCCGCACAGCCTGTGTGCGCACGCGATCGCGATGACGTACTAATACAGGTCAGGCTCTTAAGTCCCAGGGCACAGACGTGTATTAGTACGTCATGGGCTTTAAAGAGGTTAAACATAATGTATCACAGAGCCAAAAGCGTAGAAGATTGTGGGAGAGTATCTTATTCAGATCCATGTGACAATTCTGTACATATACTTACTACATGGATGTATGGTGGGGTCATCCTAAGGGCTTCCACTGAGACCCAATTAATTCGCTGGAAGAAGGGGTGTTCTCGGATGTTACCATTGACTCCTAATCTCTGGACAGGATCTTCCTGGAGGAGCTGTTCAATGATGTCCTTGGCGCCGGAGGATAATTCATCAAAGAGTGAGGGATGGTAGTTACACTCACTGGTAAGCATTTAGTTTAAGATGACTCCAAACGAGTACCAGTCTACTCCGGCGTTATACTCCTCCTTGTCCATGATCTGCCATAGAGAAGCATTATTAGTAGTGCTACCTCTTGTATATCACCGTTCTTACATGTCACTCATATTGTTATGTGATTCTATATTAAATGACAATAAGTCTTACTACTTAAGAGACAAAAAGGATCTTTCATAATTATGCTCCATAAATGAAATTAATAAATGATATGAAAAATCAGAATGAATGTAATATATACGATTGTGACAACGCTCAGCTCAGTGTGCTACCAGCTCAAACTTTAACCCCTTCAAAATTGGGCGATTTTCAGTTTTTCCTCCCTTCTTACAAGAGCCATAACTTTTTTATTTTTCCATCCACATAACCGTATGAGGGCTTGTTTATTGCAGGATGAGCAGTAGTTTTGAATGACGCCATTCATTTTATCATGTGATGCACTTGAAAGTGGTAAAAAAATTCCAAGCAAAAAATTTGCAAAAATTGCAAAAAAAGTGTAATTTTACAATTTTTGTTTTATTTACCATGTTAACTATATGTTAAATCTGACCTGACTTTATGATTATCCCGGTGAGTACAATTACGCAGATACCAAACACATGATGACATTTTTATTGATATCATTTTGAGGCAGATACAATGTTTTGATCACCTTTTATTGCATTTTATTACAATGTTGCGGCGGCCAAAAAAACTTAATTCTGGTGTTTTGATTTTTTCTTTGTTACGCCGTTTACTGATCAGATTAATTTTATATTTTGAGTGATCGGACTTTTACAAACACAGCAATACAGAGATACCAGATATGTGTATTTTTATTTTTTATAATTGTTTTATTTTTAATGGGGCAAAAGGGGGGTGATTTGAACTTTTCTGTATTTTTTAGTTTCCTTATATTTTTAAAAACATTTTTTTTTACTTTTTTTCCGATATTTATCAGTTGCCTTAGGGGAATTGAAGCTTTGACTGTCTGACTGCTGATGCACAGCTATGTATAGCTAAAATTACAATCTCCTATGAATGCCAGCTAAACGGTGGCCTTCACAGGAGTACTGTCATGACAAGCACGGAGATCTTCAGCGACCCCCGAATGCCATGGTAACCCATCAGCACCCCGTGATCATGTCAGGGGCGCACCGATGGGCATGTAGAAAAACGCGCCCCCCCGCCAGCCATGTTAAATGCCACTGTCAGAGATTGACAGCGAGATCTAACATGTTAATGGCTGCAGGCGGAGTAGTGTTACACCAGCAGCTGTTAAAGATTAAATCAACCATCATCCGCAGGAAAAGATGCGGGCTCGGCGTGCGACCTCGCATCAAAGGCAGGGACATGACATATGACCGACATGTACGCCATATGTCATGAAGGGGTTAAGGAGCGATCTGGGACATAGCTGATAATACTGAGGTGGCGGCTTGTCTTGTATTATATACACAGAGCAGCTTAGTCCGATGTACTTGATATTTCAGATACTTGTTATCTAATAAATGTAATAAGTGCACATAAAATAATAGATTTTCCTGTATCATTATTGCACATGTTATTGCCACTTTAGGACATCTCTGGTCCGGATAACTCAGCATTACACCTGGTTGGTCATAGTTCACCATCCATGTAGACATGCAGGCTAGGAGGAATAGGAGACGATGCTCCTCCCATTTGGCGATTGTGCGGCTCACAGTAGTGAAGCACTCAGAGGTCACACATTTTTTCCTGTTCTGTGGATGGGTGATATATTGAAAATACTTTCAATGGATTTCTAGTGCTCTAATATTGATAACCAGAACAGGTCATCAATATAAGATTGGTGGGGGCCAACGCCCGGCAGTCCCACTGATTAACTGTTATTTCCTCCGCCAGTGGTTGGATATAACCAATAAACAGACATCACAGCACCGGTCACTGGTTAGTGGCGGCTGCTGGTACTACAGATTAGCCCCTATTGAAAGAAACACGGGCTGATCTGCATTTCTTGGCACTGACCACTAAACAGTACAGAGGTGCGATGTTCTGCTCTGTTTCCATCAGGTTGCAGCCAGGGGTAAGAACAGCTGATCAGTGTGATCCGATCCTCAATGATTTTATATTGATGAACTCGCCGAAATAAAGCTCATCAATGTGAAAGTATCCGGAATCCTTCTAAATACAACAGATAAAAGCCTTCTATTCTCCCCTCAGGAGCCGTGTAACCCATGGTCCCAGCGAAAGTGGTGGCTGTCCGCTCTCCGTGCATGTTCTCAAGTGCAAGACCGTAATCCGTGATCTTAATGTGGCCGTATCAGTCACCAGGAGGTTCTCGGGCTTCAGCTCTCTGTAAGAAAAAGAAAATGAACCTGAGTAAGTGTTCTTCTTCTATCTGTGGTGAAATGATGATATAGGAGAATAAACCTATTTTCTCTCCCTGCTGTACTTTCCTCTGAGATAACTCCTTTACTATATGCCCTGTACCACCGCAGGGATCACTGTATTCCATGTGACCGCCGCTCATCTGCAGCTTCCTGACAGTGATACCATATAGGACTACTAGACACCAGCTACAGGCATCAGTCTGCAGGTCACCAGGGTGGAGGGACTGACTGCAGCTGAGCTTTAAAGGGGTTTTCCCATCAATAAAAGGTAATTTTAATCAATAGATTTTAGAATAATAATAATTTTCACAATTGGATGTGATTAAATAAAATGTTCCTGTGCTTATCAGCAAATGATTATTTCTTTGAAGTAAAACATTGTTTAAAAAAAAAACAGGCTGAGTGTGATCTGACAAAACATCGGATATCACTGGAACCAATATTATTTAATGGGCTCGTGTACATGTCTGATTTTTTTCCTTGGACCAATTGCAGAATGCCCAAGTTGGATCCAATCAACGGATCACACTCGGCCCTAGCAAGTCTATGAGTCCATGGAAAACATCGGACTGCACTCGGATGACATCTGAGTGCAGGCCGATTTCCACAGACTGACAGAATGGAAAAGATGGAGACATTTTTTTTTCCATCTTCTCCACATCAGAATAAATTGGATCACACTATGATCAAATTCTTTTCAGAGTTTAATCAAAATGTGATTTGTATAATGGTCTGGATTCTCTTAGATGAGAGAATATACGCTGGTGTGACTCAGCCTCACACTGGCTACATTACCTGTGGATGACGCCCTTAGAATGGAGGAACTGGATCCCACACACTAGTTCGGCGGCATAGAATCTGACAAAGAGAAAATGAATAAGTATCAGATCCCACAGATTGTAAACTTGGGAATTCATATGAGTCAATAGGAGCATTATTCTATATTATTCCCTCTATGTGACTGCCGAATCGTGATGGTGTAAACAGCGCACAATGTCAATGTTGCAGTCTCGAGAATGCACGTATGCAAATTACATACTTATGATTAGATGCCGACTATACTCCTGCACGTCTCTCAATTCTCTCCTATTTGAAGAAGCCGGGTGAGACTAGTTGGCATGTGATCACAAGTATGAAAATTGTACCCGTAATCACAGGATCGCCCACCTGAACGGGGTATACAGGGAAATCTTGACTGTGTGCACGTTGCATACTTTCACAATTTGTCAGTCTGCAGTCACATAGAGAGACTGCTGATTTTTCTTCTGAGACTGGACAACTCCTTAAACACATTACCTGGCACTGGTGATGTCAAGCGGCCCCTTCCTGTGTAGAAGTTGGTAAAAGTCCCCGCAGCTCATGTATTCCATACCAAGAAAAACATTCATCTGTAACATGGAACATTAGCATTTATTATACAGTAAAGACAAATACACATTTCACTACTTGAAGGGGTTTTCCATCCAAGAAAGTTAAAGCATATTGGTAAGATATGTAGTCACTCAATACAAAAGGTGGCCTAACTGCTGTGACCCCTAAAATTCTAAACAATGATATCTAATATATAAATACATGTAGAAATTCTTGTTTCAGCCAATGTTTGGTAATTATTTTTCTGTTAATTATAGACATAGGCCCAGATTCATAATTTGAATAGTTTTAATCACTTTCCTTTTTGGTCTTGTGGTATTTGTTGCTGACTTTTGGTGCCAAATTCTTCAAAATGGCGCACACAATTCAAGAATTTGGTACAAAGTAAAAAATGCTCGTTTTCTGCCTTGAAGTGTTTTTTGCAACTTTTTGGCCCCAAAAATCACACATTTTCGAATAGGTCCAAAAATATGGCAAAAAACCTGGCATACTCAAAAAATACGCCAAAGGGGATTGAAATTAAGACTGCGTCATATTTGCAACTTAAAAAAATCACAATTGATGAATCAGGTAAAAACATCTGGAATCACTAAACTCTGCCCACAAAGTGAAAAAAGCAGAAAAGCTGATATAAAATAGACTGCAAAAAAGGCGCAAATAGAGTAATGAATTGGGTGCAAATAAAAAAAAGGCGAAAACACACAAAACCAGACAAAAACCAGACGTAAAGGCAATGATGAATCAAAGCCTTAATCTTATCTCTCTGCTTTGTATAGGGCTGCCATACAGTAACTGTTTTCTGTGTATCCCGCTTCCCAAAAAGTGGAATTAAAGATAGTTATAAAGTGTTGTGTACTCCCAAATAATACCAACGTAAAGCGCAAGCTGTGCAAAAAAACAGCTGTTAACAACAACAATGTTATGAGTCTTGTAAAACACCAACACAAAAAAATGTTTTTGTTTTGTTTTATTTTTTCAGTATGCTAATGTAGCAAAACATAAAAATCATATAAATCTGGTTTCACCATTATCATAAAAGTTATCATATTATGTAAGTGCCATAAAACCCTCAAAATACCAGCAAACTTGCTATTTTTTTCAATCCAACCTATAAAAAATGCAGACACCTTATCCAATACAATGTGCACTCTATAACGGTGCAGTTAAAAATACTACGCTTCATGCAAAATTAAATATAGACCTTCAAAGAACTACGGTGACAGAAGAATAGAAAAGTCACAGCTTTTAGACTGCGGAGATGAAAAAACAACTGAAAATGCTGCTCTCTTACAGCCTCTGCTGCTTCTTTATGGGGATAAAGGGGTTGTTCAGGTTAGGAAAAAATTGCTTTTCTTCCAGAAAAAAAGTGCTTCTGCCCATGAGCTGTGCCTGGTATTTCAGCTCAGCCACATTCAAGACTATACAGAGCCATTTTGGTCTGAACATTAATACCCCCTCTATATCACCTCTGTAGAGTTTGTCTCTGGCAGAGGTATTGGCCATTGATCAGTGAAGCTTGGTTGCATTCAGTGACATTTCTTAAAGGAGTTTTCCACTCTCATGATGTACCTAGCATTAGAATAGGTCATTAATATCAGATTGGTGGGGTCCGATCAGCTGTTACCATCTCCGCCAAAAGCTGGATGTAAACAGTGTACGGAGCAAACAAGGTTTAGTGGTCGCTCTTGGTACTGCAGGACAGCTCCTATTCAGACGAATAGGTCATCAACATCAAAGTAGTGGCAAGACCTTTCAGCAGTAAGCAGTCACAATTCTACCTTGGTCTGGAATCCAAAGTCCGCGTGGACGAGGAAGAGGCTTCCAGATGCCAGCTGAAGAACTCGCCTCTCCACCATCACATCCAGCCTATCACCTCCGGCTAGCAGGGCTCTTTTGCTGATGATCTTAACAGCAAATTCTTGATGGGTTATAGTATCTTCCGCCATCAGGACCTTTCCAAAGCTTCCGAAGCCGAGCACATGGTGGAATAATAATCTCTCCTTGATGGAATGAGAGATTGTGCCGGAGCTGGATGGCCGAACACCACTGCATCCTATCAGGGGAGAAAAATGACAAATATCACAATAAATCTAACATTTACAGGCCATTATTCAGACTGAGGAAATCTTCTGTTCTAAGTAAAGCTTGTATTTCATTTTATGACTTGTGTTAATGGATTTTATTAATACGCAACTTAGTATTCCTGTAAGCAATCTACATAGGTTTGTCTGATAGAGAGAAGTTATAAAATGATTATTTCCATTATACACTTGGCTGTGATGAGGTTGATCAATATGAACATTTAAAGGGTTTTTCCATAATGACACTTATCACTAGCGACAAATCGCATGGATTTTACCGAGACATTCGATTTAGAGTGAATTTATTCTCTGCAAATTCAATTTCCTTTATTAAGCTCAGAGATACTGAGATATGGAAAGACTCCTAAAGCATAGTAAAGGTAAGATGTAAAAAAAAAAGACCGAAAAAACTAATATTCACCTCACTTCTCACCTTTTCCGCTCTCTGACCTTCAAGGTTCTTGGCCCTGCTCCTTACCGCCATTGTGCGCTGATGGAACCCGGTCATCTTCACACTAGGCCAGGACTTCCGGCCATAACTCGGCCTGGGATGTCCCTGCGCATGCAAAGAAATGTCCTGGGCCTACTAGCAGCTGGAATTCCTGGTCCAGAGTCATGAAGCAAGTGATGATGTTACGACATGTGCCATGACCTTACGACAAGCACTCTAGACCAGGACTTCCAGACACAGGGACTTCCAGGGTCTACTCACAACCTAGCGGGAAGATGTGTCAGTGCACGGTCATGGTAAGTAAAGGAGTTGAGGACCGTACTGGGGACCACGAGCAGCAGAGACATTCGTTTTTTAACCTTTTGTATAGTTCAACAAGATGGTGGCGACCATTTTGCTGAATTCCTACAGAGCAAACTACAAAAAATATGTAAAAGAATACAGATTTTTTGTAAAAGTCAACTTCACTTGAATAAATTCTCCCAACTCTAATTATCACCTATATTATTCTGGGACCCTTATGATCACTAGAACAGGACATCTGCAGGTGACCTGTGTGTGGTGGGGGGGGGGTTGATAGGGTGATGGTGAAACATGCATATTGTTATTTTCAACTCAATATTTATGGGACTGACGGAAACAGCAAAGTGCTACAGTATTCTGCTGGCAACTGTAGATGGGAGATCTGAAAAGATGTTTCACCATGTTGTACCTCTCTGTAGGGCTCTAGCAGCAGTTTACTGTTAACAGTGCTAACAAATGCTTTCTGGGAGTTCCCTAAGACTAGGCATATGGACGGGCATGTGGATGGGCATCAGGAAGGATGCTACAACTGTCTCTCCAGAGCAGAGATGTGGTAAAGCACTTACTGCAGAATGCCAAGAGCATTTCAGAGTCACAGAATTCCCAAAAATCGGAAGCATTATACCCCAGATTAAAGCTACATTTTCTCAGTCACAATGCAGCTAAAAACTTTAATTTGTAGACCGACCTGCTGATAGTCTTCTTTTTAGAAAATCACTCTAGCAATTTTTTTTCCATATACAAAGATTACTTGCCATCAGTATTCTAGCTGTTTAACCAGTTTACAACCAGTCTGTTTCCCCCCATTCCTGTCATACATGCACATTTAAGGGCCCTAAAAAGAATGTTCTTGCTTAGATATTTAAAAGTTTTGCCTTTCTTTTTTGCAATACATGGGGCTTAATTTTCAATGCATTTTGATATAAATTTTTTCTTTGCTTATGACGCGCCCCCAGGGCCGTGGGGTACTCGGCAGCCGGGCCTCTTGTCGCTGCTGGCGGGGGATATCATGGTGGCTGGCCCGGTCCATGACCCACAGCGGTCAGTGCAAAAAGGGGATATAATTGTTAGGGACAGTTCGTGACGCCACCTGTGGTGGCTGGTGAGGATCACCAGCGCTGCAGCAGTCCTCTGAGGCAGGTGCTAGGGCAGCTTGAGATGGAACGGCTCCCCACAGGTGGAGCAGGCCTCAGGGCAGTGAAATGAGAGCGTGGGTTGCGCTGGGCGTTGTAGTGCAGGGATCGGAATGGAACCGGTGAAAGAAGGGACGGAGGCAGTACAGTGCAGTCATCCAAGATTTTTACTCACAGTTCTTTAGACGGTCCACAGGTGCACTGTACAGGTGCAAGCCTCCCACGTCGCACTGCGTTCACCGGGCAGGGGTTCAGTCCTTCCTCAGGCAGCTTGGGAGTACCTGGCAGAACCCCACTTTCTTGTGTGCCTTTCTAGACCGACTTCACGCTGGGTCTTTCTCCCTCCTGCCCTGAGCTTCCCCACTCTGTATCCTATTCGGGTACTCTGAAGCCCCTCCTGTCCGTCGGAGTTGCACAGACCTGCTTGACCTTACTTGGATTGGAATGGGGGTTTTGACTACTGGCTATAGAAGCCAGAAGCCTCCGGTTTTTCCAGCCGAGGCTTGAAGCTGCACGACTGGGCCAGGGACCGGCCCCCTTCTTGCGGCCTAGATCCTCCTGACACTTGGCAGGTTTGGGGTGTACGGGTGCCGCCTGCACTCGCCGTACCCCCTAGGATCCCTTCTGCAGAATGGAGCTTACTCCCTGCTCCCCTCCTGGGCCTCTGAGACTAGGCCCTGCTTGGGGAGCAGAGCTCTGACTGAGACTCTGCTCCCTGACAGTCGTCCTCTGACTGAACACACTCTCTAAGATGGCTTCTCTATTTATACCTCCTTCTACAAGTGCTTCCTCTAACTACTTCCTCCACCCACACCCACTACTGGTTTCCCCTACCTTTGGTTCCCCCCACTCCAGCCAGGGACAGGGCTCAGCAGAAAACTACATTGCGTCTTGCCCCTCCTGCTGGCCTGGAGCAGTGTAGTGTTGGATGCAGGTGTTTGGGGTTCCGTGCAGCACTCCCTCCTTACCTGAGTGAAGGGAGACACCACACCTCGGGGTGAGGTGCAGTACTGCAGTACCTTTGTGGCAACTGAACCCTAAGGGGTGCCACACTTATATCAGGGGAAAAATGTAACTAAAAATAGGAAATGTGTCTATTTTTCACTTTATTTAAACAAAGGACAAGTAAAACATTTCAAATTGCATTCCCCTTTACATAGAAATGATTTTTAGATATTGAACGTATTTTTCTTTTCAATGGAGGCAGGGCTAGATACAGTGATTCAGACTGGCTGGGTCTCTTTTTTTACTTTTTTCATTATTTATGCTTTTTTTTCTATTTTATTTTTGCTTTTTTCATTTATTGTTTCATATATTTTACACACTCTGCCCCCCTTAAGGCCTTAAAAGACCTTACAACCCAGCAGCTCTTGTTCCTTCCCTACAGCTAGCGATCACATGTTTCCTGGATCTGGCGGAGGCAGCATGGTAATTGCTTCCTAATTTCTTGTTAATCTGTAACACAAGTGCTGGTATAGCACTGTGAATACAGCCAAACAGATGGTAAGTCTGAGCATGCTCGTTACTCGAGATTTACGAGCCTGCTGAAGATACTATGTGTTCACCCGAGATGCTCATCGAAAAGGTTAACAGAACATACTCGCTCATCACTAATGGTAAGTATGGTAATAAGCCATGTATTGCCTTATGTCTGGGAAGTCTGGCTGTGTACAGCACTCCCCCACTCACAGATTCACGATCTTGTACAAGCTGCTTACAATCCACTGACGTTTTAGAACGTCAATGCAGAGTAATGAGTGGACTGTCCAGAAATCTATAATCTATGGGTCATCCAGAAGTACAGTGCAGACCAAAAGTTTGGACACACTTTCTCATTTAAAGATTTTTCTGTATTTTCATGACTTCGAAAATTGTACATTCACACTGAAGGCATCAAAACTATGAATTAACACATGTGGAATTATATACTTAACAAAAAAGTGTGAAACAACTGAAAATATGTCTTATATTCTAGGTTCTTCAAAGTAGCCACCTTTTGCTTTGATGACTGCTTTGCACACTCTTGGCATTCTCTTGATGAGCTTCAAGAAGTAGTCACCGGAAATGGTTTTCACTTCACAGGTGTGCCCTGTCAGGTTTAATAAGTGGGATTTCTTGCCTTATAAATGGGGTTGGGACCATCAGTTTTGTTGTGCAGAAGTCAGGTGGATACACAGCTGATTGTCCTACTGAATAAACTGTTAGAATTTGTATTATGGCAAGAAAAAAGCAGCTAAGTAAAGAAAAACGAGTGGTCATCATTACTTTAAGAAATGAAGGTCAGTCAGTCCGAAAAATTGGGCAAACTTTGAATGTGTCCCCAAGTGCAGTTGCAAAAACCATCAAGCGCTACAAAGAAACTGGCTCACATGAGGACCACCCCAGGAAAGGAAGACCAAGAGTCACCTCTGCTTCTGAGGATAAGTTTATCCGAGTCACTAGCCTCAGAAATCGCAGGTTAACAGCAGTTCAGATTAGAGACCAGGTCAATGCCACACAGAGTTCTAGCAGCAGACACATCTCTACAACAACTGTTAAGAGGAGACTTTGTGCAGCAGGCCTTCATGGTAAAATAGCTGCTAGGAAACCACTGCTAAGGACAGGCAACAAGCCGAAGAGACTTGTTTGGGCTAAAGAACACAAGCAATGGACATTAGACCAGTGGAAATCTGTGCTTTGGTCTGATGAGTCCAAATTTGAGATCTTTGGTTCCAACCACCATATCTTTGTGCGATGCAGAAAAGGTGAACGTATGGACTCTACATGCCTGGTTCCCACCGTGAAGCATGGAGGAGGAGGTGTGATGGTGTGGGGGTTCTTTGCTGGTGACACTGTTGGGGATTTATTAAAAATTGAAGGCATACTGAACCAGCATGGCTACCGCAGCATCTTGCAGCAGCATGCTATTCCATCCGGTTTGCGTTTAGTTGGACCATCATTTATTTTTCAACAGGACAATGACCCCAAACACACCTCCAGGCTGTGTAAGGGCTATTTGACCAAGAAGGAGAGTGATGGGATCCTACGCCAGATGACCTGGCCTCCACAGTCACCAGACCTGAACCCAATCGAGATGGTTTGGGGTGAGCTGGACCGCAGAGTGAAAGCAAAAGGGCCAACAAGTGCTAAGCATCCCTGGGAACTCCTTCAAGATTGTTGGAAGACCATTTCCAGTGACTACCTCTTGAAGCTCATCAAGAGAATGCCAAGAGTGTGCAAAGCAGTCATCAAAGCAAAAGGTGGCTACTTTGAAGAACCTAGAATATAAGACATATTTTCAGTTGTTTCACACTTTTTTGTTAAGTATATATTTCCACATGTGTTAATTCATAGTTTTGATGCCTTCAGTGTGAATGTACAATTTTCATAGTCATGAAAATACAGAAAAATCTTTAAATGAGAAGGTGTGTCCAAACTTTTGGTCTGTACTGTATATTTCATCACACCTCAGTTACATCTACACATCCCCCTTCAATATAGGGAAATGGGTCATGTGATCTCCAGCCTGACAACTATTCCAGTACATGCACTAATGTGTTGACAGGAAGTCAGTCTCTGGCGTCATGTGATCTGTACGATGACCTCATTACCTATCAAATCCCTCCTGGCGGCTCCGACTCTTCCCCCGCATACCGAGCTTCAGCTTCTTTGTCGTTCTGTACGTCATCCCATGCAGATAAAGATATGCATGAAGACTTTTCTAAAATAAATCCTGTCTTTGCTGCCATAGCAGCCGATCATAGAGCAGCTTTCATTTAGTTTATATAAGTGAGCAGTGACATTGTAGGGGAGACCAGCTGAAGCTGCATCACATGAAGTATTATCAAACCTGTCTAAGGGTCTGTTCACATATTAAGTATTTGATTCAGAGATTTCTACACCATATCTGCATCTTTTGTAAGGAAAAATAAAGTGGCAAAAACACGCGCTTTTGTCCAAATTTTTCCCCACTCATAAGTATGGGTGAAATCTGCAGGAAAACATTGAAAGAATTGATATTCTGCAGATTTAACCCCTTCACAACATCCGCCGTACATGTACTGAGCAAGTTGGAAGCAAGTGTGTAAAGCGGGCTCACAGGGTGAGCCAGCCCCATACCCGGCAGGTGATGTCTGTGTATTACAGCCAGGACCTGCAGCTAACAATTGCGGGTGGAGCGCTGCTCTGACATACATAACACGCAACAGCATGCGTGCGTGTCATTCCCTCCGCCCATCGGTGAGCCTGTGATGTAATTGCGGGTCGGCGATGGGTTGTCATTATAGCCTGGTGTCAGCTGATGACCCCCGTGCCTGTCATTATGGAGCTCCTTTGAAACCCTGACTGTGGCCATGCTTCAAAGGAGACTATGATTTCTGATATATACATCTTTGTATCTAGCACAGGCGATTGGACAATTGCGTCTTCAAGTCCCCTAAGGGGGCTAACAATTATAGTGAAAAATAAAAAAAATGTTTTGAAAAAAAAAATTAAAATATAGCTTTTATTAAACTTAATTAAAAATGTAGGGATCAATGTAGGGATGCCCTGCATTTGGTTAGCTGCAGGGCATCTCTACATTTATCCATTTACCATAGATTTCCTGATGAACCAACATCTGGTGGAGAAATGCGTCGAGATACATTGGAAGACCGTACATGTGGACTGATAAGTATCATGGCCCATGAAATCTATACGTTGTTCAGTCTATAACTGTGCTTTTTTTTAACACTAATGTTTACAGTGCCTACAAGTAGTATTCAACCCCCTGCAGATTTAGCTGGTTGACACATGCGGAATTAACTTGGCATTGTGACATTTGTACTGTAGATCAGCCTGGAAGTGGGAAATGCACTGCAGCAAATATTGTTTTTTTTTTTTTTTCTTTTTTTTTTTTTTTAAAACGTTAAAAGTTAGTTCAGAGTGTCATTTGTTATTCAACCCCTCAAACCACAAGAATTCTGTTTGGTCCCCCTAAAGTATTAAGAAGTAGTTCAGGCACCAAGAATAATGAGCTTCACATGTGTGGATTAAAGATCTCTTTTGCCAGCCTTTTCTGACTATTTAAGACCCTCCCCAAACTTGTGAACAACACTCAGACATGGTCAACATGGGAAAGATAAAGGAGCATTCCAAGGCCATCAGAGACAAGATCGTGGAGGGTCACAAGGCTGGCAAGGGGTACAAAACCCTTTCCAAGGAGTTGGGCCTACCTGTCTCCACTGTTGAGAGCATCATCCGTAAGTGGAAGGCTTATGGAACTACTGTTAGCCTTCCACGGCCTGGACAGCCTTTGAAAATGTCCTCCCGTGCCGAGGCCAGGCTTGTCCGAAGAGTCAAGGCTAACCCAAGGACAACAAGGAAGGAGCTCCGGGAAGATCTCATGGCAGTGGGGACATTGGTTTCAGTCAATACCATAAGTAACGTACTCCACCGCAATGGTCTCCGTTCCAGACGTAAGGTACCTTTACTTTCAAAGCGTCATGTCAAGGCTCGTCTACAGTTTGCTCATGATCACTTGGAGGACTCTGAGACAGACTGGTTCAAGGTTCTATGGTCTGATGAGACCAAGATTGAGATCTTTGGTGCCAACCACACACGTGACGTTTGGAGACTGGATGGCACTGCATATGACCCCAAGAATACCATCCCTACAGTCAAGCATGGTGGTGGCAGCATCATGCTGTGGGGCTGTTTCTCAGCCAAGGGGCCTGGCCATCTGGTCCGCAGCCATGGGAAGATGGATAGCACGGCCTACCTGGAGATTTTGGCCAAGAACCTCCGCTCCTCCATCAAGGATCTTAAGATGGGTCGTAATTTCATCTTCCAACAAGACAACGACCCAAAGCACACAGCCAAGAAAACCAAGGCCTGGTTCAAGAGGGAAAAAGTCAAGGTGTTGGAGTGGCCTAGTCAGTCTCCTGACCTTAACCCAATTGAAAACTTGTGGAAGGAGCTCAAGAATAAAGTCCACATGAGACACCCAAAGAACCTAGATAACTTGTAGAAGATCTGCATGGAGGAGTGGGCCAAGATAACTCCATAGACCTGTGCCGGCCTGATCAGGTCTTATAAAAGACGATTATTAGCTGTAATTGCAAACAAGGGTTATTCCACAAAATATTAAACATAGGGGTTGTATAATAATTGACCCACACTTTTATGTTTAAAATTTAATAAAATTCAACTGAGCAACATTACTTTTTGGTTTGTAAGATTTATGCTTCTGTTCATGAATCCTACTCTCGTTTGCAGTTTGAAGGCTCTAACTTATTTGCATCTTATCAAATCAGCTAAATCTGCAGGGGGTTGAATACTACTTGTAGGCACTGTATATTTGTGCTCACCATTCCATTATGAATTATTTGGATCTATTATTGTGACTGCTATCTAAGATCAGGATAGCTTCTCGCTTGAGGTCAAGCTGAAGGGCTAAGGATTTACCGTATTTTTCGGACCATAAGGCGCACTTTTTTTCCCCAAAATTTGGAAGGAAAATTGGGGTGCATGTTATGGTCCGAACGTTACTTTACCGGTGGCGGTGGAGCGGGGATCGCAGGGTCCTCCGGCGGCGGCAGAGGTGAGATGCTGCTGAAGCCGGGGCCTGTACCTGTGCTGGTGTCGGGTGGTGAAGCAGAGGAGCCGGGGCCTGTGCCGGGCTGTGAGTGGTGTCCGGCGGTGAGGCAGAGGAGCCGGGGCCTCTGTCGGGCTGTGAGCGGTGTCCGACGGTGTGGTAGAGCAGCGTGTGCTGCTTCCGGAGCTCCGGCGGCCATTTTCCTGTAGATCTCTGCCTCACCGCCGGACCCATTCACAGGTCCAGGCCTCAGGCAAGTTCACAGGCCCCAGGCCCGTCCACAGGCCCTAGGCAAGTCCACAGGCCCCAGGCAAGTCTACAGGCCCCAGGCCCCAGGCCAGTCCACAGGCCCCAGCCGGTCCACAGGCCCCAACCAGACACTGGCATTTCACCTCTTCTGCTGCCCCCGGGTTCCTGAGGCAAGGAACAGAGGGATCTGCGATCCTGATCCACCATCACCGCAACTCACAGCTGCTGCAGCACCGGCTTCATGTATCCAGGGTCCGCAGCATTCCTCCACTTCCGCCGGGCCGGTTTCCTGAAGGATCCTGCCTCCTGCTCCAGCACCCCCCCAGGTAGGATACCTAATCAGACTATAAGACGGACCCCATCTTATAAAAAATATTTTTTTTCCTATTTTCCACCCCAAAATTTGGGGTGCGTCTTATGGTCCGGTGCGTCTTATAGTCCGAAAAATACGGTATATATGAATCAATGGGCATATTTGTCAGATGTCATATCTTGTATATATATCCGCATTCAAGAATGTACAATATTATATTGCTGCCTTGCTGCGCTTTATTTACATTTTGGACTTGAGATACTCTCCTACTCTTACATTGTATATTGTTTGCATACCCTGCCGACCTCGTTTTTATGTAGTTACAGTGGATGATTTATTTATATATATATATATATTTCTAATCCCGTTACTATCATACTAGCCCTGTGCTCTCCCTCTCTATTAGTGTTCAGGGACTTACAGGGACTTTTAGGGATAGACAACTTGTGAGTGGGGGCGCCATTGTCGTACAAATTCTAGGGTGCCAACCCCTGCGGTCAGCAATGGTCACCCTAGAGGACAATAGGAGATGACTAGTTCCTGTAGTATCATAGATATGTTATTATATTTATTTATTCCCGCTATTATCATATTACAGGTTCACGAACCTTCTGTTCCCATCCTGTACTTGCTCACAAAGGTCCATAGAAGTCTATAAGACCCTCCGGGACAGCCCATTGTCTCAGTCAATGGGCGTCTATCTGAACCAATTTCTAGATTCTTGTATTACTATCTAAAACCGGTTGCTATGGAACTTCCACCTTTCATCAAAAACTGCGGAAATTTTACAGAGATTGGATAATATTCATGTTGGTTTAGATATGTTTCTCATTACATGTGATGTAGAACCATTATATACTTCTGTAGCGCCCCTGAGGGTTCGGTCGCCACAAGGGGGATACTGCAGCCTGTCAGCAGGTGTAGTGTTTCCTCACCCAGGTAAGGAAGGTGTACTAATCAGGACCCTGTCTTGCATCCAACACTACACACTCCTGACCTATGGGAGGCAAGTATGCACCATAGTGCTGCCTCAGCAGGATCACGAGTGGGGGGAACCAAAAGTTAGGGGAACCATGTAGTGGGTGGAGGGTGTAGAACACACTTTTAGTTTGCACACATAGTTTCATATATAATGGTCAACCATCTTAGAACAATGTTCTTTGATTGTGGCCTTCACAGCTGACAGTGGCCTTGTGTAGGAGCCTGCAGGGTGCTGAAGATGCACGGTCCTCGTGCTCTGACCTCGACACGAGGAGCGGGGACGAGTTAACAGAGTCTCTACCCCGGTCAAGTTCCCTTGCTTAAGAAGGTCAGGAGCTATAGTGGAGCTCCATAGCAAAAGGATCCCAGGGAGCACGGACGGAGCGGCGTACGCCACCTGTACTCTTATTTCTGGCCAGCCAGAGGGACTCCTGCTGCAAGAGGGGTACCGGCCCCCGATATCTGACTTTGCCACTTTAAGTCTCTGTCAGTGGATCCCGTCGCGGGACGGACGCAGCAGCAATTGCCGCCATGCCCCAAATCTGTGGATAGTCCAGAGGGATACCCAGCCTTACTCTACACACGGACAGGAGAGGACTCAAAAGGGGAGAGTTAGGAACACTCTGAGGGTCCTGATCTAGGCACCTGAAGCACTTGGGTGCGCTGAGCCCTCATCCCTGGTGGCCGAAGTCATCCGTGAGGAACAGGGAGAAGCCTTGCGGCTGTGCTTGAAAACTGTGAGTAAAAGACCTGGAAGACTATCCCTATGGCCTCCGGACTCTATTTCCACACTGCACCACACAGCATCTGAGTGACTCTAGACTACTCTCCCCATCCTCCTATCACATCTGCCCTGAGGCCCAGCTCCGCCTGTGGGGAGTTATAACACCTCAAGCTGCCTTAACATCCAGCCTCAGAGGTCTGCTAGCAGCGCTGGTGGCGCATCACCAGGCACCGCAGGTGGCGTAGTCATAATAACACCACTTGTTACACCAACACCGAATGCCCTTCATTTTTAATGTGACGGCCCTGGGCACGGAACGGGTCCGGTCCACGACTACATCCCCCTAACATCTGACCCTGCTCCGAGTACCCCCACCATCTTCCCAGGGCAGGGCTGTGAGCGTCACACTTGAATTTCACATGAATATGGATTATCCGCTACTAGGTTTTTTTCTATCAGGCTGGGGTTTGGATGAATCTCTTGTGGATTTTCTTATGATTCTTTTTGAATATGTAGCGTCGGCATCTCTACCTCCTGCTGGGCAGAGACGCCGATCCCCTCACCGCTGCGGTCCTGGTCCGACGTCCTCCTGCTCCCCTCCTACGTCAGCCCGGGGTGCGCGCACCGTGTGCAGTTCCCCGGGCACTGTGCTCAGGGCGCGCATGCACTCCCTCCCTCTTAAAGGGGCCGTGCGCGCCGCCCTAAAGAGTCCCCGGCCAAAGGCCGGAGGACTTCCCCTATATAAGGCACCTCCTCCAAAATGGAGGTGCCTGTGCAAGATTGTTGTTTGTGTGCTTACACTCTCCTCAGTCCTCAGGTCCCAGTGCCCGCCAGCCTGTCTATCAGCTGTGCCCGCCTGTCTGTCTACTGGCTGTGCTCATCTGCTGTGCCTGTTAGCTTCAGCCATCAGTCCCGTGGGAGTCGCCTGCTCTCACAATGTCGGTCTCAGAGTGGCACCTGGTTCACCTTCACGATCCCTCCTTGGTTCACGAAGTCGACTAAGCCACCATGTGGCCAGGGTCGGTCCGGGTATGCACTTAGTTACGCCCCTCTCATCCCTCCTTGCATCACAGCACAGAGGTTCCACCACCTGGATCCGTAACAGTTTGCACAGGCCATGGAATCCGGTGGCTCCCAGGCTCCTTTGCTCTCAGACCTGTACCAAGAGGTCTCTCGCCAGAGATCCCAACAGGATACTATCATGTCCTATCTGCGGACAGTCAACTCCAGCCTGGACGTGCTGTCCACCCCGACTGTGTCCGCCTCTAACCAAGCAACCCAGTGGCACTGTGGCACCCAGCTTAGGACCCCGGCTATCTGCTCCTCCACGTTTCGGTGGTGACCCCGCCCTATGTCGGGGCTTCATAAATCAGTGCTTTCTGCACTTTGAGGCTCTGGTGTCCACTTTTGGGAGGGCCTTTCCGGATGGAGCAAGGATGAGCTAGCCGGTCATGACATACCTCCCTCTCTAGACGACCTGGTGTCATTAGCTACCCAAATTGACATCCGTTTTCAGGAGCGTTCTAAGGAGACGACCAGGGAGAAAAGACCCCTGCGTCTCGCACCAACCTTCCAAAGGCCAGTCTCGCAACCAGCATTCCCCCCGATGTCCTCTCCAGAGTCTATGCAAATAGACCAAGTTAAGACGGTCAAGTCTCGCCAGGAGATCCGCCTCGCCGAGGGGAGTTGCTTCTACTGTGGCAGTATAGAGCATCAAATCCGCTCCTGTCTGGGACCGTTTGGAGAGGTCGCCCTAGGCAAAAGTTCTTCCTCTCAGTCCTTGACTCTGTCTGTCTCAGTTACCAGTGATAAGACCCGCTTCTTTGAGACTGCCTATCTGGATTCCAGAGCCGCTGGGAATCTCATTCAACAGGCCGTTGTGGAGCGTTATCAGATTCCTACCATACGTCTGGATGATCCTTTATTTTTTCCTCTGAGGATGGAAAGCTTCTCTCTGAGACCATCTTGTTTGTCACTGAGCCTGTAACCCTTCAGGTGAGAATGCTACATTCGGAGATCTCCTTTTACGTGCTGTCCGGCCTCTCTCATCCCCTCTTGCTTGGCCTGCCTTGGTTATAGAGACATGAGCTCGTCCTGAATTGGAGCTCGGGTGAGGTGCTCCGTTGGCTTCAGGAATGCCATAAGTCTTGTCTGGTTCCGGTTCGTCCTGCTCGACCTCCGTCTATCCCAGCTAACCTACCTGGCCTGCCGGCACCCTACTGGTCATATGCGGACGACTTTGATAAAAAGGAGGCAGAGACACTACCACCTCATAGGCTGTATGATTTCCCCATAGACCTAATACCTGGTGCTTCACCTCCTTGCGGGCGAATCTACCCCTTGTCGCTGGCCGAGACCCGTGCTATGTCTGAATACATAGAGGAGAATCTTGCTAGGGGATTTATCCTGAAATCCACCTCTACGGCTGGAGCAGGATTCTTCTTCGTCAAGAAGAAAGACGGCTCTCTTCGTCCATGTATCGACTATAGGGGTCTAAACCAGATTACCATAAAAAATAAGTACCCCCTGCCTCTCATCTCGGAGCTGTTTGACCGCCTTAAAGGCGCGAAGATCTTCACTAAGCTCGATCTTCGTGGGGCGTACAATCTGGTCCAGATTCGCCAGGGAGACGAGTAGAAGACGACATTCAACACTCGGGATGGTCAGTATGAGTACCGCGTAATGCACTTCGGTCTCTGTAATGCTCCAGCCATCTTCCAGGAGTTAGTAAACGACATCTTCCGAGATCTCCTGTATTCCTGCGTGGTGGTGTACCTGGACGATATCTTGGTGTTCTCCCCTGATCTGCCCTCTCACCGGAGGGATGTTCGTCAGGTACAACTGCGGCTTCGGAAGAATCGCCTGTATGTTAAGTACGAGAAGTGCCTCTTTGAGCAGACCTCCCTACCATTTCTTGGATATATCATCTCTGAGACCAGACTGCAGATGAATTCCGAGAAGGTGTCTGCCATCTTAAAGTGGCCCCAACCCGAGGGGTTGAAGGCTATTCAGCGGTTTCTGGGATTCACTAACTATTACCTCCTCTTCATTCCTCATTTCTCCTCCCGGACTGCTCCCATCTCTGCTCTCACCCGTAAAGGAGCAAATCCCAGGGAATGGACTTCTGAGGCAGAAAATGCCTTTGTTTCTCTTAAGCAAGCCTTCTCCTCCGCACCAGTGCTACATCGTCCTGATTGCAATAAACAGTTCTTCCTGGAGGTTGAAGATTCTTCCTCCAGAGTCGGAGCAGTACTCACCCAGAAATCCTCGTCCGGGCGAATGGTGACCTGCGGCTTCTTCTCCAAACTCTTTTCTTCGTCCGAGCGCAATTACTCCATTGGAGATCGAGAACTGCTGGCCATCAAATTAGCGCTGGAGGAGTGGCGCTACTTGCTATAAGGGGCTCTGCACTCGGTGGTCATCTACACTGACCATAAAAACCTCGCTTACTTGCAGACCGCCCAAAGACTAAATCCGCGTCAGGCCAGATGTTCTTTGTTCTTTGCTCGTTTCTGCTTCTCTCTCTATTACCGCCCAGCAGTCAAGAATATTAAAGCTGACGCTCTATCCCGCTCTTTTCTGTCTACCGACTAAGAGGAGGAGCCTCTACACATCATTGACCCCTCCATAATAATGACTGTTGCTCCGTTTGACCTGTCTCATCTACCTCCTGGTAAGACCTTTGTAGCGGCTCAAGATCGCAAGAGGGTCTTACTCTCGGGTCATTCGTCCAAACTGGCTGGTCATGCCGGCCAGAGGAAGACGCTTCTGCTCATTGCCCGACATTATTGGTAGCCCACCCTGTGCAAGGATGTTGCGGATTTTGTCGCGGCTTGTTCCTCTTGTGCCTGTAACAAGATACCTAGGCACCTTCCAGCTGGTCGTCTTCTTCCTCTTCCCGTGCCTTCTGCTCCTTGGCAACACATTGCGATGGACTTCATCACTGATCTCCCGGTATCTTCCGGTTCTACCGTCAGTTGGGTGGTCGCTGACCGCTTCTCCACGATTGCTCACTTCATCCCTCTGCCTGGTCTTCCATCTGCACCTGTGCTTGCTAAGGACTTCATCCATCACATCTTTCATCTCCACGGCTTACCCCTCCACATTGTCTCGTACCGAAGAGTTCAGTTCACTTCTCGCTTCTGGAGAGCCACGTGCAAGCTGCTGGATCTATCTTTGGACTTTTCTTCGGCCTATCATTCTCAGTCCAATGGTCAAGCGGAGCGTATTAATCAGATCCTTACCAGTTTTCTTCGGCATTTTGTCAACGCTCACCATAGCGATTGGGTAGAACTCCTGCCTTGGGCCGAGTTTTCTTATAACAACCATGTGAGTGAGTCCTCTGCTATGTCTCCTTTATTTGTTGTTTACGGCCGACACCCCAGAATTCCTTTTCCTGTCTCCTCTTCAGTGGACAATACTTCCGCGGAGTCTCTTGTCAGTGAATTTTCGTGATTTGGGAAGACACTAGATCTGCGCTTCTTAAGTCCTCCGAGTGGATGAAGAAGCATGCTGATAAGAGACGTCTGGAACCGCCTCTATTTCGTCCGGGAGACAAGGTCTGGCTTTCCTCCAAATATGTCCGCCTCAAGATACCATCATACAAGTTGGGTCCGCGGTTTATCGATCCTTTAGCGATTCTGAGCCAAATAAATCCAGTGGCGTATTAGCTAAAACTCCCTGCCTCCTTACGGATTCCCAATTCCTTTCACATGTCTCTCCTCAAGCCTGTTGTCCTTAATCCTTTATCTGACTATCCAGGTACCACTCCAGCTCCAATCTCTGCTGAGGACGTCTTTGAAGTAGAGAACATTTTGGCCATCAAGAGGGTAAGAGGAAAGACTTTCTTTCTTGTGGATTGGAAGGGGTTTGGTCCTGAGGAGAGGTCTTGGGAGCCCAGGGAGAACATTCATGCCCCTCGTCTTCTAGAAAAATTTCTTGCGGGCCTAAAGAGGGGCATAAAGGGGGGGGTACTGCCGGGCAGAGACGTCGATCCCCTCACCGCCGCGGTAACGGTCCGGCGTCCTCCAGCTCCACCCAGCTTCTGCCCGGGGTGTGCGCACCGCACGCAGTTCCTCGGGCACTGTGCTAAGAGTGCGCGAGAGTGCACTCCCTCCCTCTTAAAGGGGCCGCGCGCGCCGTCCTAAAGAGTCCCCGGCCAATTTCCGGAGGACTACCCCTATTTAAGGCACCTCCTCCAAATGGAGGTGCCTGTGCAAGATTGTTGTTTGTGTGCTAACACTCTCCTCAGTCCTCAGGTCCCAGTGCCTGCCAGCCTGTCTATCAGCCGTGCCCGCCTGTCTACTGGCCGTGCTCATCCGCAGCTTCAGCCATCAGTCCCATGGGAGTCGCCTGCTTTCACAAGGTCAGTCCCAGAGTGGCACCTGGTTCACCTTCCCGGTTCCTCCTTAGTTCACGGAGTCGACTAAGCGGCTGTGTGGCCAGGGTCGGTAAGGGTAGGCACTTAGTTACGCCCCTCTGATCCCTCCTTGCATCACAGCACATAGGTTCCACCACCCGGATCCGTAACAGAATACATTTTGTAACATAATAATTTTGTGTTCAAAGATCGATACTACCTACAGAAGAAAGAGGTGGCAATGGCCGCGGCTTGGGCCCCATCTTACGCCAATCTCTCCTTGGGATTTTGGGAGTGTGAATACATCTGATTCCAGAACATTGAACATACGTCATTGGGATCAGTGATATCTTGGATGAGATTCATAGACGATGTGTTGTTTATTTTGCAGGGCTCCCATGAGGAACTTGAAAAATTCTTAAAATATCTAAATGACAATGCATTCAATATTAAGCTAACCCATCATACTGATCAAAAGAAAATTGATTTTCTGGATTTGGATATTCATGTTGATGACCATGGACAGTTGCATACAAATATTTATCGCAAGAATACTAGTGCCAATGCTTTCTTGCATGCCAAATCAGTCGTCTGGCACATGTAATACAGGCAATGCCGTCCAGACAATTATTTCGTATTTGTGACCAAGACAAAGCTTTTGAAGAATAGGCATGTGATATGACCAGTAGATACTTACAACGTGGTACAAAATGGAAATTATTCAACAGGCCTACTATCGGGCCAAACACGCCAATAGACAATCTCTCCTTATTACTAAAAAGAAAAAGGAATCTGATGGGCATGTTCGATTCATCACGAATTATCATTCGAGGTGGAAGGAAATTACTAATATCTCCAAATTTGGGCTAATTCTCCAACAGGATCAGACAATACTTCCTTTTCTATCAAATCGTCCATTGATTATGGCTAAACGTAATAAGACACTACGTGATATACTAGTTCATTGTCATCATGTACCTGATACATCTTCACATACACTGCTCAAAAAAATAAAGGGAACACTCAAATAACACATCCTAGATCTGAATGAATGAAATATTCTCATTGAATACTTTGTTCTGTACAAAGTTGAATGTGCTGACAACAAAATCACACAAACATCATAAATGGAAATCAAACTTATTAACCAATGGAGGCCTGGATTTGGAGTCACCCCCAAAATTAAAGAGGAAAAACACACTACAGGCTGATCCAACTTTGATGTAATGTCCTTAAAACAAGTCAAAATGAGTCTCAGTATTGTGTGTGGCCTCCACGTGCCTGTATGACCTCCCTACAACGCCTGGGCATGCTCCTGATGAGGTTGCAGATGGTTTCCTGTGGGATCTCCTCCCAGACCTGGACTAAAGCATCCGCCAACTCTTGGACAGTCTGTGGTGCAACGTGACGTTGGTGGATGGAGCGAGACATGATGTCCCAGATGTACTCAATCGGAATCAGGTCTGGGGAATGGACGGGCCAGTCCATAGCTTCAATGCCTTCATCTTGCAGGAATTGCTGACACACTCCAGCCACATGAGGTCTGGCATTGTCCTGCATTAGGAGGAACCCAGGGCCAACCGCACCAGCATATGGTCTCACAAGAGGTCTGAGGATCTCATCTCGGTACCTAATGGCAGTCAGGCTACCTCTGACGAGCACAGGGAGGGCTGTGCGGCCCTCCAAAGAAATGCCACCCCACTCCATTACTAATCTACTGACAAACCGGTCATGCTGAAGGATGTTGCAGGCAGCAGATCGCTCTCCACGGCGTCTCCAGACTCTGTCACGTCTGTCACATGTGCTCAGTGTGAACCTGCTTTCATCTGTGAAGAGCACAGGGCGCCAGTGGTGACTTTGCCAATCATGGCGTTCTGTGGCAAATGCCAAGCATCCTGCACAGTGTTGGGCTGTGAGCACAACCCCCATCTGTGGACGTCGGGCCCTCATACCACCCTCATGGAGTCGGTTTCTAACCATTTGTGCAGACACATGCACTTTTGTGGCCTGCTGGAGGTCATTTTGCAGGGCTCTATTAGTGCTCCTTCTGTTCCACCTTGCACAAAGGCGTAGGTAGCAGTCCTGCTGCTGGGTTGTTGCCCTTCTACGGCCCCCTCCATGTCTCCTGGTGTACTGGCTTGTCCCCTGGTAGCGCCTCCAGCCTCTGGACACTACACTGACAGACACAGCAAACCTTGCCACAGCTCGCATTGATGTGCCATCCTGGATGAGCTGCACTACCTGAGCAACTTCTGTGGGTTGTAGGGTCCGTCTCATGCTACTACAAGTGTGAAAGCACAACCAACATTCAAAAGTGACCAAAACATCAGCCAGAAAGCATTGGTACTGAGATGTGGTCTGTGGTCCCCACCTGCAGAACCACTCCTTTATTGAGGGTGTCTTGATAATTGCCAATAATTTCCATCTATTCTCTATTCCATTTGCACAACAGCATGTGAAATTGATTGTCAATCAGTGTTGCTTCCTAAGTGGACAGTTTGATTTCACAGAAGTTTGATTTACTTGGAGTTATATTCTGTTGTTTAAGTGTTCCCTTTATTTTTTTGAGCAATGTATATTTGGCTCAAAGGGCCCCAAATTTGGCACATGGAAGTGTGGCAACTGCAAAGAGTGCAGATATATTGAAAAAACTGATACCTTTCAGGATTCGATGGGTGAGTTGGCTTACAAGATTCTGTATTTCATTAATTGTAGAACATCTATGGTCATCTATCAAGCCACATGTTTCTGTGGACTCATCTATATTGGTATGACAACTCGGGAGCTTTGGAACACATCAAAAATATTAGGGCAGCGGAGAAAATCTGTCAAGATGAGGTGGGTGCTATTTCTCAACCTAAACCTTTGGCGAGACAGTTTCGGAATTGCTACCCTCATCAATGTCATCTCTTACGTGTCAAAGGGATTGCCCGTCTGTATCCTGGGAATAGGAGGGAAAATCTAGCCAAAAAGCTGGCCCAGATTGAATAAATAAATAATAAATAAAAAAGTAAATGGATCACCACTCTAAGAAGTATGACCCCCAGAGGGTTAAATGAACAGTGGGGATTTTCGAGTTTTCTTTAAGTATACACTAGGATTTTTGGTATATTCTCATCTTCAGTGTCTTGTCCTTATTATCGAATAATATAATCAATATATATCATAGTGGATTTGATTGAATAAACATATATACATGTATTGTTGGCTTTATTGTATATATTAATGGTGGTTTATGAGTTAGTGGAGATATAAGTTTATGGGATAGGAGTTATTAGGGTGTGATCAATCTATATGTGCATATTAATTTTTATTATATCTTTCAGATTGGAGGACTGTTTGTATCATCATCGCCCGAACAGCCATACAGTTTCACATGTATTCCATCACTAAGTACAACATCAGATATACAGTTTTTGTATTATTCTCTCTAACATGACCATATCTCTTTTTCATATATATTTTATTATTATATTTTATGCTTTTTTATTTTTCCTATATACACATATATAACTATCACTCACATACACTTACACATTGAATTAAGGATATTCAATTATCACATGGAGATAGCTTCTAGTATATTCATTCACCTCTATATATACACAAGGTAATTAGATGTATTCATTTGTATATGACATATTTTTATGGGTTCATACAAGAACCAACATTTTAATACATACACACATACTTTATTATGGTCGGCTTGTTTCCATCTTTGCTCTGTTTTAACCAGGTTGTGCTTTCGCTGTGTGTTATATTACGCATGCGCTGCATAGGATAATTAAGCAAACTATTCACCTATATCATATACATATAGAGAGTTTATAGTGTGTTTATTCACTTTTACATATACACATTATATAAGCAGTAATATTGTGTATGCACGCATTAACTATATTATATATAGAACTTTTTCTATATTTCATACAATTCTATTTTGGCACGTATAATTATATTTAGACTTTGATGCTGACCCGCACTTTTGCCCTTTTCTAATATGGCTGCAGGGTCGCTGTGCGCCACACTGCGCATGCTCCGGTGTGCTCTCGTACCCGATACTGGGATGTTTTCGTTGAACTGCGACCTTTGGTCGTGTTTCGGTGATGCACATTCGGTCGCAGACGGGACGGCTATCCGGACGCATGGGACAGTAGAGGCGTCCGATAATATGGCGTCCTTGATTTGTAAGTAACCACAGCTGTAATCACCCTATGAAACATCGCCTCTTCCTCCTCCACCTCACTTCCTAATGAATCGGTAGCGAAACGTGCGTTGAAGCATGTGGAAGGGGTGATGATGTGCCTTTGGACAGTACGTAATAATATGCACAAATTTAACTTTTTATGAACTTATTTCTGTATTCTTTTTTGCATTATGACATTTGATATTGCATGGTGATCACTTTTACTGTTCATCCTATGATTTGGATAGGCATAGTTCCATACATATATAAATTTTCCTTTTTGCTTAAATAATTTAAATCCATTTGGATATGCACATATATATATATATATATATATATATATATATATATATATATATATATCATGCACAATGCACTTTTTGGACAAAATTCATTTTATAAATAGCAGATTTTTGTGCATTAACAGTGGAATTATGTTTGGATATGTACAGACATAATACCGTATTGTTTGGACTATGAGACGCACCTGTCCATAGGACGCACCTGGGATTTAGAGGAGGAAAATAGAAAAAAAAATGTGGTCATGATGCACTGTTAAGGGGGAGAGCATCTGCTGCTGACACTGTTATAGGGGTAATGTCCCCCAATTCTGTTAATATCACCCATCCTTGTATATATGCCCCCCCCTTCCTATTATAAGTGGCCCCACACCCATCCTGGCAAGCATGGCATCCTAATCCCCCATCCTGGTATGCATATCACCCCTTTCCCCCCTCCTGGTATGCATGGCACTCCAATTCCCCATCCTGGTATGCATGGAACCTTCAACCCCATCCTGGTATGCATGGTACCCCTCCATCATGGTTGGCATGGCACACCTCCATCCTGGTATGTATGGCATCTTTCCATTCTGGTATGCATGGCACCCCTCCATCCTGGTTTGCATAGCACCCTTAATCCCCACCCTGGTATGCATGGCACCCCTGATCTCCATCATGGTATGCAAGGCACCCCTCATCCTGGTATGCATGGCACCCATCCATCCTGGTATGCATGGCATGCCTGATCCCCATCCTGGTATGCATTGCACCCCTCATCCTGGTATGCATGGCATCCCTCATCCTTATCCTGGTATGCATGGTACCCCTCATCCATATCCTGGTATGCATGGCACCCCTCAACCTGGTATGCATGGCACCCCTAATCATTATCCTGGTATGCATGGCACCCCTCATCCCTATCCTGGTATGCATGGTATCCCTCATCCTTATCCTGGTATGCATGGCACCCCTCATCCCTATCCTGGTATGCATGGTATCCCTCTTCCTGGCATGCATAGCACTCCTCATCCCAATCCTGGTATGCATGGCACCCTTCATCCCTATCCTGGCATGCATGGCACCCCAATCACCCATCCTGGTATGCATGGCACCCCTCATCCCTATCCTGGTATACAAAGCCCCCCCTCATCCCTCTTCCTGGTATGCTTGACTCCCCTCATCCCTCTTCCAGGTATGCATGGCACCCCTCATCCCTATATTGGTATGCACAAAAGAAATAAACACTTCTACTCACCTTCCTCCCCTCTACTCCATCGCTGCGTCCTGTTTGCCAGCACTGATCTCACCGTATGAGCCGTGCATGACTGCTATGCGCCCTCACAAATAGAGATGAACTGCGGGAATAGTCACTGCTCCCACGCCGGGACTGTGTGCGTGGGGATCAGGAACTTCATTCTCCTTAATAGCCGACACATAGTGTAGCCGCAGCGCGGCTCCTGCTGCTGCCAGGCAATCAATCGCATTTGCTCGCTATTAGAGAGCATAAAAATTCACCCCTCTCCACGGCCATGGGCAGGCACACGCGATCGCCCGGCCGCAGCAGGAGCTGTGCTGCAGCTGCACTGTGTGCCGGCTAGTAAGGAAAATTAATATTCAGTGCTCCACACGCCCATGGGCGTGGGGAGCAGTGAATATTCATTTTCTTTAGTAGCGGGCACAGTGTAGGCTACAGCAGGCGGCTCCTTCCTCCTGTGCCCCGCTCCTCCGCTGCTGCCGCTCCCCCCACACCCCTCACCAGCCACAGTATATATACAGTACAGACCAAAAGTTTGGACACACCTTCTCATTTAAACATTTTTCTGTATTTTCATTACTATGAAAATTGTACATTCACACTGAAGGCATCAAAACTATGAATTAACACATGTGGAATTATATACTTAACAAAAAAGTGTGAAACAACTGAAAATATGTCTTATATTCTAGGTTCTTCAAAGTAGCCACCTTTTGCTTTGATGACACAGCTGATAGTCCTACTGAATAGACTGTTAGAATTTGTATTATGGCATGAAAAAGCAGCTAAGTAAAGAAAAACGAGTGGCCATCATTACTTTAAGAAATGAAGGTCAGTCAGTCCGAAAAATTGGGTAAACTTTGGAAGTGTCCCCAAGTGCAGTTGCAAAAACCATCAAGCACTACAAAGAAACTGGCTCACATGAGGACCGCCCCAGGAAAGGAAGACCAAGAGTCACCTCTGCTTCTGAGGGTAAGTTTATTCGAGTCACCAGCCTCAGAAATCGCAGGTTAACAGCAGCTCAGATTAGAGACCAGGTCAATGCCACACAGAGTTCTAGCAGCAGACATATCTCTACAATAACTGTTAGGAGGAGACTTTGTGAGCAGGCCTTCATGGTAAAATAACTGCTAAGAAATCACTGCTAAGGACAGGCAACAAGCAGAAGAGACTTGTTTGGGCTAAAGAACACAAGGAATGGACATTAGACCAGTGGAAATCTGTGCTTTGGTCTGATGAGTCCAAATTTGAGATCTTTGGTTCCAACCACCGTGTCTTTGTGCGACGCAGAAAAGGTGAACGGATGGACTCTACATGCCTGATTCCCACCGTGAAGCATGGAGGAGGAGGTGTGATGATGTGGGGGTGCTTTGCTGGTGACACTGTTGGGGATTTATTCAAAATTGAAGGCATACTGAACCAGCATTGCTACCACAGCATCTTGCAGCGGCATGCTATTCCATCCGGTTTGAGTTTAGTTGGACCATCATTTATTTTTCAACAGGACAATGACCCCAAACACACCTCCAGGCTGTGTAAGGGCTATTTGACCAATAAAGAGAGTGATGGGGTGCTACGCCAGATGACCTGGCCTCCACAGTCACCAGACCTGAACCCAATCGAGATGGTTTGGGGTGAGCTGGACCGCAGAGTAAAGGCAAAAGGGCCAACAAGTGCTAAGCATCTCTGGGAGCTCCTTCAAGATTGTTGGAAGACCATTTCCGGTGACTACCTCTTGAAGCTCATCAAGAGAATGCCAAGAGTGTGCAAAGCAGTCATCAAAGCAAAAGGTGGCTACTTTGAAGAACCTAGAATATAAGACATATTTTCAGTTGTTTCACACTTTTTTTTTTTTTTTTATATATATACATACCCCACATTCAGACTATAAGACGTACCCCCCCCACTTTCCTCTAAAATTTTGTCTTATAGTCCGAAAATACGGTATATAACATGCATTATGCATATTTCTTGGATTATATCCATTGGATGAATAGTATTTTTTTTGGACATAGAAATACCGCATTTTTCGGACTATAAGACGCACCGGACTATAAGATGCACCTAGGTTTTAGAGGAGGAAAATAAAAAAAACTGTAAGCAAAAAATGTGTTCATGATGCACTTTTAAGGGGGAGGGGGTCTTCTGCTGACACTGGTATAGGGGTAATGTCCCCCAATTCTGACAATATCCCCCATCCTGGTATATATGCCCCCCCCCTTCTTTTTATACGTGGTCCCCATCCCCATCCTGGTATGCCTGGAATCTCTCCATCCTGGTATGCATGGCACCCCTCATCCTTATCCTGGTATGCATGGCACCCCTCATCCCTATCCTGGTATGCATGGCACCCCTCATCCCCATCCTGGTATGCATGGCACAGCAATCCCCATCCTGGTATGCCTGGCACCCCTCATCCCCATCCTGGTATGCATGGCACCCCTCATCCCTGTCCTGGTATGCATGGCACCCCTCATCCCTGTCCTGGTATGCATGGCACCCCTAATCCTTATCCTGGTATGCATGGCGCCCCTAATCCCTATCCTGCTATGCATGGCACCCCTAATCCCTATCCTGGTATGCATGGCACCCCTCATCCTTATCCTGGCATGTATGGCCCCTCATCCTTATCCTGGTATGTATGGCCCCCTCATCTTTATCCTGTTATGTCTGCTCCCCTCAGCGTTATCCTGATATGCATGGCACCCCTCATCCTTACCCTTGTATGTATGGCCCCCTCATCCTTATCCTAGTATGCATGGTCCCCCTAATCCCCACCAGGCTGCACATAAAAAAATAAACACTCCTACTCACCTTTCTTCTCTCCTCAAGCGCAGCGTCACTGCCATGCACGGCTCACAAGGAGAGAGATCAGCTGCCGGAAGTCACTGCTCCCCACACCGGGACTGTGTGCGCGGGGAGCAGTGACTTCATGCTCCTTAATATCCGCCACACAGCGTAGCCGCAGCACGGCTCCTGCTGCTGCCGGGCTATTGCGTGTGCCAGCTTATTAAAAGACATGAATATTCACACCTCCCCACGCCCATGGGCATGGAGAGAGGTTTAATATTCATGCCCATTTACAGCGGGCACAGGCGATTCCGGCATCAGCAGGAGCCGCGCTGCGGCTACACTGTGTGCCACTATTAAGGAGCATGAATATTCAGTGCTCCCCACGCCCCATGGGGGTGAGGAGCAGTGAATATTAATTTTCTTTAGCAGCGGGGACAGTGTAGGCAGCAGCGGGAGGCAGCTGCCTCCTGTGCCCCGCTCCTCCGCCGCTACCACTCCCCCCGTACCCCACACAATGTATATACAGTACAGACCAAAAGTTTGGACATACCTTCTCATTTAAAGATTTTTCTGTATTTTCATGACTATGAAAATTGTACATTCACACTGAAGGCATCAAAACTATGAATTAACACATGTGGAATTATATACTTAACAAAAAAGTGTGAAACAACTGAAAATATGTCTTATATTCTAGGTTCTTCAAAGTAGCCACCTTTTGCTTTGATGACTGCTTTGAACACTCTTGGCATTCTCTTGATGCGCTTCAAGTGGTAGTCACCGGAAATGGTTTTCACTTCACAGGTGTGCCCTGTCAGGTTTAATAAGAGGGATTTCTTGCCTTATAAATGGGGTTGGGACCATCAGTTGTGTTGTGCAGAAGTCTGGTGGATACACAGCTGATAGTCCTATGTTAGAATTTGTATTATGGCAAGAAAAATGCAGCTAAGTAAAGAAAAACGAGTGGCCATCATTACTTTAAGAAATGAAGGTCAGTCAGTCCGAAAAATTGGGAAAACTTTGAAAGTGTCCCCAAGTGCAGTTGCAAAAACCATCAAGCACTACAAAGAAACTAGCTCACATGAGGACCGCCCCAGGATAGGAAGACCAAGAGTCACCTCCGCTTCTGAGGCTAAGTTTATCTGAGTCACCAGCATCAGAAATCGCAGGTTAACAGCAGCTCAGATTAGAAACCAGGTCAATGCCACACAGAGTTCTAGGAGCAGACACATCTCTTCAACAACTGTTAAGAAGAGACTTTGTGCAGCAGGCCTTCATGGTAAAATAGCTGCTAGGAAACCACTGCGAAGGACAGGCAACAAGCAGAAGAGACTTGTTTGGGCTAAAGAACACAAGGAATGGACATTAGACCAGTGGGAATCTGTGCTTTGGTCTGATGAGTCCAAATTTGAGATCTTTGGTTCCAACCGTGTCTTTGTGCAATGCAGAAAAGGTGAACAGATGGACTCTACATGCCTGGTTCCCACCGTGAAGCATGGAGGAGGAGGTGTGATGGTGTGGGGGTGCTTTGCTGGTGATACTGTTGGGGACTTATTCAAAATTGAAGGCATACTGAACCAGCATGGCTACCACAGCATCTTGCAGTGGCATGCTATTCCATCCGGTTTGCGTTTATTTGGACCATCATTTATTTTTCAACAGGACAATGACCCCAAACACACCTCCAGGCTGTGTAAGGGCTATTTGACCAAGAAAGAGAGTGATGGGGTGCTATGCGAGATGACCTGGCCTCCACAGTCACCAGACCTGAACCCAATCGAGATGGTTTGGGGTGAGCTGGACCGCAGAGTGAAGGCAAAGGGGCCAACAAGTGCTAAGCATCTCTGGGAACTCCTTCAAGATTGTTGGAAGACCATTTCCAGTGACTACCTCTTGAAGCTCATCAAGAGAATGCCAAGAGTGTGCAAAGCAGTCATCAAAGCAAAAGGTGGCTACTTTGAAGAACCTAGAATATAAGACATATTTTCAGTTGTTTCACACTTTTTTGTTAAGTATATAATTCCACATGTGTTAATTCATAGTTTTGATGCCTTCAGAGTGAATGTTCAATTTTCATAGTCAAGAAAATACAGAAAAATCTATAAATGATAAGGTGTGTCCAAACTTTTGGTCTGTATTGTATATACCTCCCCAACATTTGGACTATAAGACGCACCCCCTTTTATGCCCATAGCAGCCAGAGATGCAGATGTGTTATGTGCAGCATGAGACGGGGCATTGTCATGCATGAAAATGATCTTGCTGCGGAATGCACGGTTCTTCTTCTTGAACCATGGAAGGAAGTGCTGTTTGAGAAACTCAGCATACATTATGGAGTTCATCTTTACCCCTTCAGGGATCCTAAAAGGGCCGACAATCTCTCTCCCCATGATTCCAGCCCAAAACATTACTCCACCTCCTCCTTGTTAGCGCCGTAGCCATGTTTGCATGGGGTGTCCATCAACCAGCCATCCTCCACTCCATCCATCTGGACCATCGAGATCATTTCATGCATGATAATGCCCCGTCTCATGCTGCACATAACACATCTGCATCTCTGGCTGCTATGGGCATAAAAGGGGACAAACTTATGGTGTGGCAGCCATGCTCCCCTGACCTCAACCCCATTGAGAACCTCTGGAGCATCATCAAAAGGAGTGTCTATGATGGCGGGAGGCAGTTCACATCTAAGCAACAGCTCTGGGAGGGTATTCTGTCCTCATGCAAAACAATTAAAGCAGAAACCATCCAAAACCTGACAAATTCAATGGACGAGAGAGTTCAGAAGCTCATTTCGAACAAGGGATCCTATGTGCAAATGTAACATCACCTAGAATAAAGTTTTGAGTTGAAAACTGTTTGATTTCAGTTTGTAATAACCTGCTAATGCTTAGAATTTCAAAAATGACCATTTTTTTGTTCTTTATTAAAATGAAAAGGTTGAAAACTCTGCTTTGCATAATAATTCGGAACATGCATTTTGAGTATTTTATTTTTTTAAAAATATACTGTTATCATAGGCAGTTTGTACAAAAACCTTTCAATTGTACTCTAATAGGTATTTGACTGGAAAATTACAATGACTGCAATTCATATAGGTAATTTGGGAAAATCTGAGAAAATATTATTTGCATAATAATTTGGAACACAGTGTAAACTTGATTATGATGTAATGTATAATAAAATTCTATGCAATTTATCATATATTGACCTTTTTGAATTGGTATTCCCTGTATGTAGCATGTAGTGCACACTCATCTCCTTCGCCCTGTAACATAATTTTATTCCTTTCCACCCTTTTCTTTCCCCTCCACATAATTTTTTATAACACGTATAACATGTTTTGTGTTTTTAATCGATTTAATAAAGAGATACATATTTTACAATATACTCTTGTTGCCTAATTTATAGATATAATTTTCTAGGTTTATATGATCATATTAGCCCTAATCTATTGCTCACTGTTGTTTCCAGGGACTTATAGGGACTTTGAGGGATAGACGACTTGTGAGTGGGGGCGCCATTGTCGTATTATATTTAGGGTGCCAACCCCTGCAGTCAGGAATGATCATCATAGGGGACAATAGGAGCAGACTAATTCTGCACATTCATTATTTTTCACTTTGATCTTCAGATTATTTCTTTGTATAGATAATTTTAATTATCTTTAATAAAGGTTGCATGTTAAGGGTTTTTTATGCAAATTATATGGTTATACCCTTTGTTTGATATGATGTTAGTTGGTTAAAAAAATGTAAAAAAATAAAAAGTTCAAATCACCCCTCTTTGCCCCATTGAAAGTAAAGATATTAAAAAAAAATACACATATGTGGTATCGTTTTTTTAGTCCCTGCAGTTCCACAAAAATTAGACCACAGACAAAATAAAGTATAAATGTTGAGTGTCCAAGAACAATTGTGCCAAAGAGAAATAACACGTTACAACGATATATAGATGGAATATATTTATGAATTAAAATAAATAATAATGAAAGTCAAAAAATGGGCAAAGGGTACCGAAACAAAGGTGGCACTTGGGGTAAGTATATGCATAATTGTTATTCCATTGATAGGGCAGTAGAATGAATATGCTCATTAGTGGTAAAATACCACAACTATATAATCAAACATAGGGTATGTACATAAGTAGGAATATGGTAAGTACATATCGTTTAAATAGCAGCAAAAAGTACTTTATGTACAACCCTAAAAATTTGGGGGGCCAAACTTCAGAATTTTTTCACCACTAAAATAATTAAAAAGTGGACATGTTGGGTATTGCCGTAATCGTATTGATGAGGAGAATAATATTGCAAGGTCATTTTTACTACAATATGTAAACACAATTCCCAGAAAACAATGTCATATTGCATTTCTTTTCCACAATTTCACTGCACTTGGAATTGTTTCCCTTTTTCCAGTACACTAGTGGTGAAATGAATGGTGTCATTCAAAAGTAAAACTCGTCCCGCAAAAAAATAAGCCCTCATATGTCTATGTGGACAAAAAAATTGTTATGGCTCTGGGAAGAAGGGGGTGAAAACATAGAAACACAAAAGCGTAAATTAGCTGTGGCGTGAAGGGGTTAAGTCTGCACCAAATCTGCAAGTCACAAATAAGCAACGTGTGAATGAGACTTCAGGATTCTCATTCACTTTGCTGGCATCTGGAAATCCTTCAGGTTTTGTGACAAATCTGCACTGAAAAAAAAGCAGCATAAAGCATCGTGTGCACACAGCCTTACATTAGGAGTGTCTATTTACCCATAACAACCAATCAGAAATCAGCTTTCATTTTACCAAAGAAGGTTGAGAAATGAAAGCTGAGCTCTGGTTGGTTGCTATGGACAACAAAGACAATGTAATGAACAGTTTTGATAAATAATGATGCTCTGAGACTCCACATTATACATCAGGGGACAGCAGCTCCATGTCACCGATCTATCACTGCTGTCAGGAGATGGGATCAAGAACAATTGATAAGAATCTAGCAATATGGGTGATGTGCTCCGCATTACAGGAACCATATAGGAGAAGAGCTCAATATGGCGGATAACGCAGACATGGCACATCTGCTACAGCAGGTACACAAGGCAGACACAAGGATTTCTAATTGTACGGCGTACGGTGCTGAGAAGCAACTGCAATACTCATGAAATAAACCTAAAAAGAGACGACAATCCTTTACAAGTATCACTAGGATTATTATTATTCTTTATTATTATGGCGCCATTTATTCCCTGTCGCTTTACATGTGAGAAGGTGTATACATAGTAAAGACAAGTACAATAATCATGAACAATACAAGTTAGCGACTGGTCCAGGAGGAGAGAGGACCCTACCCGCGAGGGCCACAGTCTACAAAGGGATGGGTGAGGATACAGTAGGTGAGGGTAGAGCCTGTCATGCAGCGATGTGGTGGAGCGGTGGTTACTGCAGGGTGTAGGCTTGTCGGAAGAGGTCGGTCTTCATGTTCCTTCTGAAGGTTTCCACAGTAGGCGAGAGTCTGATGTGTTGAGGTAGAGCTTTCCAGAGTAGGGGGGATGCACTGGAGACATCTTGTATGCGATTGTGGGAAGAGGCAATAAGAGGGGAGTAAAGAAGGAGATTGTAACATTCTAACATTTGCACAAATTTGGCAACTTTTTGGGACCATTTTCTGCAGAAAGTCATTTAAGGGGTTGTCCACTACATGTCAACCCCTTCTGGAATGCTACAGTGCCCCAAATAAAGTAAAAACACTTCATATTTACCTCAGTGCCAACATCGTTGGAATGGCGCTATTCCAGGAGGTATGTGTTTTTTATTTTATTTGAGGCACTGCAGCACTTAAAGGTACTATGTCACCAAGGTTTTGAAACCTAATCTGAGATATAATATATATAGAGATATAGATATATAATATACAGAGATAAATGTTTCACTCATTGGGATGCTTGCTGTAGTTTTGATAAAATCACAGTTTTATCAGCAGGAGATTATCACTACTGCTGCCAGGTAGTTATCTATATTCATGAGCTCTGTATAACCCCACCCCCACCACTGATTGGGAGTTTTCTGACTATGCACAGGGTACACACACAGAAAGCTGCCAATCAGTGTTGTTAGCTGGGTTATACAGAGCTCAGCATTCAGAGAACTGGTAAATTTGTAGCAGAGAAAACTGTGATTTTGTCAAAATTATACCATGCAATCCAATGAATAGTACATGCTTGGTAGAAGGGTCTCTGCCCCTATATCATGCTGCTCTCATATAGGGTACCATAAAACTGCTGCCAGATTCCCTTTGAAAAGGTGTCAGCATTTTCCATGTCTTGTGGTAAATTTCAGCAGAACTGAACCTGGACATTACACAATGATAAGAACATTTCACCATGATTTTGGAACAGATAACTCTGACCACTTTGTATTGGTAAACTGCCTATAACAACTATAATCATCTGCTCAAATATAAAACTGTTTTTTGTAATTTTTTATTATAAAGGTAGATTTGGAATCATTTTGGTGACTTTATCCCTGGATTACATGTGGAGGTATAAAACATGCACAATAACGTTCCCTATAATTACTAGTTACATTTCACTTTTTACCTGAGCCTCCCACGTCTTCTTTCTTCTGGCTATTGGCCAGGATTGATGGTGTCTTTCCTTCCTCTGAACAGTCCAGGCTGATTCTTCTGTTCTTCGATAATTTTCTCTGGACAATGATGTCTTCATCTGCTTGCGCCATCTCTGGGGTGGGAGACATCTTCCGTCCTGAGTCTGGTTTCTTCCTCTTTTTTCCCTTCCTTTGGGGCTTTTTGATAGAAGGCTTCTCATCAGCCGATGAGCCCAAATGTCTTCTGTTCTTCAATCCTTCACTCTGGGCAATGACGTCCTCATCCACTCGCTCCATCTCTGGGGTGGGAGACATCTTTCGTCCCGAGTCTTTTTTTTTACCCTTTCTTCCTCTCCATTTGGATTTTTTGATTGAAGACTCCTCATCAGCCGATGAGTCCAAGTGTCTTCTTTTTCTCTCTCTCTTCTTCCCTACAATCTCCTCTTTTTCAATATCATAGATTTGCTCACAGTCCGCAGACAACTTCTTCACTATCACCAGTCAACTCCAACTGTCACTTTCCTCAACTGTCAACTGAGCGCACAGGCACCTGGATGGAACTGGTCATGTGATCAGTAACTGACCAATAAGATTCCAAGGTATATGCTACAGTATAAGTATGGGAATCTATCAGTTTGATATAAGGGTTGTAATAAAATTAAATCTGTTTTTGTTCTACTGTTTTTAGTTAGTTGAAGCTTTATCTTTTCCATTTCCATCACTTCAGTATTATCTCACAGATAATTTTAGGATTTTAGGGCCCATTTTAACAATATGCTGTATTATTTATCCACATCAATGAACTACATACCTGACCATTGTACTTATTGAGAAACAGTTGAGATCTCTATATTATTTGCATCGAGTGGCTACAAACAAAGCAAACAAGATGAATTTCTCATCCACTGCTGTACTCAGCATAAGCAGCGGCTGAAATGACAAATGTTTGTTTTGATTGCTGTCTATGCAGAGCGCAGAAGTCTATGACAAACTCATTTTGACTTCAGTGCTATGTATAAGCAGTGACCAAGATGACAGAAAATGAGCAATACATTATTGAAGGTAGCTCTACTCATGTGCAGTGCATATAAGCAGTGTTCATTCATTCTCTACTCATTTTCTGTTGTCCCAGTCTCTGTCTACGTAGAGGGAACCACTTGAGATGAGTTTGCCATAGGCTGTTGTGCTCTGCTTAGGCAGAGACTTATATGAGAAAGCTCACTTCATTATACTAAGCTTTGTAATTTCCATCTTTGCTTATGTAGACCAGCAGCCACTGGCAAACTCATCTCCCCTTCTGCGTTCTGCATAAATAGCGTTGGGTGGGTATTCGCTTTGCTACTCAACACGGTCTTCATTTATTACATAGAGCTGCTTTTATAGTTTTACATTTTTACTAACCCGAACTAGTGTTACAAGCAGGTGAAGAGACTGGTTTAGGATTAAGCTAATGGTTAGGGCTAGGAATAGGGCTAAGGTAATAACATTGTTCTATAAAAAATGTATTAAGAAAATAGAAAGCATACAAATAAAATAATGTATTGCGTTTTATATTTTTAAAATTCGAGAGATGACTTCAGCAAAAAACAGAAAAAAAATTAAGAAATGAAATTGCAAAGTATAATTACATCAGTATTTTCCTTAAATTACAATACACGTGCAATACTGGGCTTTTGGAAAGGACTCACGGAGTGCTATTGGTGCACGGGTTAGGGGGCATATACTTGTCTTGTCCTGGGTGCTCGCATCCCATGCTGTGACAGTGAGCTATCAGCAGAGTGCACAGCAATCAGCAAGTTTTTTAATTTACTTTTTTTTTCTGCATTTTTTCATCTGTAGCCTAAAAGACAACAGGTAAATATTAAATGCACTACAAACATCAGGCTTTTTTATTGTGTGATAGCTCACTGTAGGTGTGTTTTTGAACAAGCCCTAATGAGTATGAGTATGCATATGATGATATGGTGAGTATGTGTTATTGTTTTTTTTCATGTATATGGTATATTTATATGTATATTGGGGGCTATTTGGGACTCACACTGTATATATGGAGGCTATGTGGGGTTCACACTGTATATATGGAGGCTATGTAGGGCTCACACTGTATAGATTGAGGCTATGTGGGGCTCACACTGTATATATGAAGGTTATGTGGGGCTTATACTGTATATAGGAGCCCATGTGGAGGCTCATACTGTATATAGGGGGCTATGTTGGGGCTCAATCTGTATATACAGAGGCTATGTGGGGCTCATGCTATATATAGGAAGCTATGTGGGGGCACATACTAGATTAGGAGGCTATGTGAGGGCTCATACTGAATGTAGGAGGTTATGTGGGGGTTCATACTGTATGTAGGAGGCTATGTGGGGGCTTATACTGTGTATAGGAGCTATGTGAAGGCTCATCTTGTATATAAGAGGCTCCTTGGGGCTCACACTATATACAGGGAGGCTATGTGGGGGCTCCTGCTGTATATACAGAGGCTATGTGGTGCTCATGCGGTATATAGGAGGCTGTGGGGGCTTATGCTGTATATATGAGGCTATTTGGGGCTCATACTGTAAATAGGAGGCAATATATATGGGACACACTGTATATGCAGGCTATGTGGGGCTCACACTGTATATATGGAGGCTGTGTGGGGGTTCGTACTGTATATGGGAGGTTATGTGGGGGCTCAGACTGAATGTAGGAGGCTATGTGGGGGTTCATACTGTATATAGGAGGCTATATGGGGGCTCATACTGTATATAGGAGGCTATGTGAGGGCTCATATTGTTTATAGAGAGGCTATATGGGGCTCATACTATATATAGGGGGCTGCACTATATTCAATTACAATCCTTGTTATGTGCACATTGTGATGTGTTTTTTTCTGCTCCTCATTTACTCTGTGTGCTACTATGCCCAAAATAGATACTTTTACTGAGATACATATATATGTGTGTATACCTTATATGTGCGCATTTGCACTTTACTATATAATTTTCGATGTGCACATCCATCACTCCATTTACCGTACTTCATAGATTTCTAAGATATAGCAGATTCCTTTTAGGGAGATATATATGTCTGTTATATATTTTTAGCACGTTACTTACTTTGTGAGTTCCCACAGCAGATTACGCTCTTCATATGTGACTATATGGCCAGTAACTATATACATATCTATTCATACAATTGTACCTTTGTAGCTTCCATTCGTACATGTTTTTTATGCCTTTATTTGTCATTGTTTGTATGCATTATGTGTGTGCGCCTGTTTCCTACATTACAACTGCATACCTTTTGGGTTTCTAATAAAGTTTTCTTACCATCTCTATATGACCATTTTTTATTATTAACCATTTTTTCATTTTTTCTTTTTTTTGGTTCTGTATTTTTATGGTCCAAGTACCATTTCTAGCATTTATATGTGTTTCATACCACTGTTACATGCATTGACATTGATATTATATATATGTATATGTTGGAGCTCATATTGTATATAGGAGATAACCGGGGCTCATACTATATAGTGTGGTCCAATAAGGTTATGAAGGGGGAGGTTCATCAAACATGGTGTAAAGTGAAACTGGCTCAGTTGCCCTTAGCAACCAATCAGATTCCACTTTTCATTCCTCACAGACAAAGTTTATAGTCGAAAACCAAAAAGTGTCAGTGATTTGAAAAATTACATAAGAGATGCATTTCAAGAAATTAATACCCATTGCTCTGGCTCTGGCCTGCCCTCGACATGGCTCCGGCCTGCCCTCTCTTTGGCTCCGACCTGCTCTCGCTCTGGCCTGCCCTCGCCTTGGCTGCGGCCTGCTCTCGCTCTGGCCTGCTTTTGCCTTGTCTCCGGCCTGCTCTCACTCTGGCTCTGGCCTGCCATTGCTCCGGCCTGCTCTCGCTCTGGCTCTAGCCTGCCTTCGCCTTGGCTCCGGGCTGCTCTCGCTCCGGCCTGCTCTCGCTTTGGCTCTGGTCTGCCCTTGCCTTGGCTCCGGCCTGCTCTCGCTCTGGCCTGCTCTTGCTCTGGCCTACCCTGGCTCTGCCTCTGGCCTGCCCTCGCCCTGGCTACGGCCTGCTCTCGCTTTGGCTCCAGCCTGCTCTCGCTCTAGCTCCGTCCTGCCCTCGCCCTGGCTCCACTATGCCACAGCTCGGGCTCCGGCCTGCCCTCGCCTTGGCTACATCCTGCTCTCTTCCAGGCTCTAAACTGCTCTCGCTCTGGCTCTGAACTGCTCTCGCTCTGGCCTGCCCTCGCCCTGGCTCCGGCCTGCTCTCTCTCTGGCTCTGGCCTGCCCTTGCCCTGGCTCCGGCCTACTCTCGCTCTGGCTCTTGCCTCGCCCTGTCTCCGGCCTGCTCTCGCCCTGGTTCCGGACTGCCCTTGCCTTGGCTCTGGCCTTCTCAATCTCTGGCTCGGGCCTGCCCCTGCCTTGGCTCTGGCCTACCCTCGCTCTGGCTACGGCCTGACCTCGCCCTGACTCCGGCCTGCCCTTGCTCTGGGTCCGGCCAGCCCTCGCATTGGCTCCGGCCTGCTCTCGCCCTGCCTCCGACCTGCTCTCGCTCTGGCCTGCCCTCGCCCTGGCTCCGGCCTGCTCTCTCTCTGGCTCTGGCCTGCCCATGCCTTGGCTCCGGCCTGCTCTCTCTCTGGCCTGCCCTTGCCTTAGCTCCGGCCTTCTCTTGCTCTGACCTGCCCTCGCCCTGGCTCTGGCCTACACTCGCCTTGGCTCTGGCCTGCTCTCGCTCTGGCTCCTGCCTGCCCTCGCCCTGACTGCGGCCTGCCCTTGATCTGGCTCCGGCCAGCCCTCGCATTGGCTCCGGCCTGCTCTCGCCCTGGCTCTGGCCTGCCCTTGCCGTGGCTCTGGCCTGCTCTCGCTCTGGCTCTGTCCTGCCCTCGCCTTGGCTCCGGCCTGCTCTCTCTCTCGCTCTGGATTGCCCTTGCCCTGGCTTCGGCCTACTCTGGCTCTGGCCTGCTCTCGCTCTGGCCTCGCCCTGTCTCCGGCCTCCTCTCACCCTGGTTCCGGCCTGCCCTTGCCTTGGCTCTGGCCTTCTCTTGCTCTGGCCTGCCCTTGCCTTGGCTCTGGCCTACTCTCACTCTGGCCTGCCCTCGCCCTGGCTCCGGCCTGCTCTCGCTCTGGCCTGCTCTCGCTCTGGTCTGCTCTCGCTCTGGCGTGCCCTCGCTTTGGCTCCGGCCGGCTGTCGCTCTGGCCTGCCCTCACCCTGGCTCCAGCCTGCTCTGGATCTTTCTCTGGCCTGCCCTCGCCTTGGTTCCGCCCTGCTCTCGCTCTGGCTTTGGCCTGCCCTCACCTTGGCTGCGGCCTGCTCTCGCCTTGGCCCCGGCCTGCTCTTGTTCTGGCTCCAGCCTGCCCTCGTCCTGGCTCCGGCCAGCCCTCGAGGGCCTTGGCACCGGCCAGCTCTTGCTTTGGCTCTGGCCTGCCCTCGCCCTGGCTCCGGACTGCTCTTGCTCTGGCCTGCCCTCGTCTTGACTCCGGCCTGCTCTCGCTCTGGTTCTGGCCTGCCTTCGCCTTGGCTCTGGCCTGCCCTCGCTCTGGCTCAAGCCTGCTCTACCTCTGGCTGTGGCCTGCCCTTTCCTTGGCTCCGGACTGCTCTCGCTCTGGCTCTGGCCTTCTTTTGCTCTGGATCTGGCCTGCCCTCGGCTTGGCTCCGGCCTGCACTCGCTCTGGCCTGCTCTCGCTTTGGCTCCGACCTGATCTCGCTCTGGCCTGCCCTAGCCTTGGCTCCGTCTCGCTCTGGCCTGCCCTCGCCTTGGCTCCGGCCTGCTCTCGCTCTGGCTCTGGCCTGCCTTTGCCTTGTCTCCGGCCTGCTCTCACTCTGGCTCTGGCCTGCCTTTGCCTTTGCTCCGGCCTGCTCTCGCTCTGGCTCTAGCCTGCCTTCGCCTTGGCTCCGGGCTGCTCTCGCTCTGGCTCTGGCCTGCTCTCGCTTTGGCTCTGGGCTGCTCTCTCTCTGGCTCTGGCTTGCTCTCGCTTTGGCTCTGGTCTGCCCTATCCTTGGTTACGGCCTGCTCTCGCCTTGGCTCCAGCCTGCTCTCGCTCTAGCTCCGTCCTGCCCTCACCGTGGCTCCACTATGCCACAGCTCGGGCTCCGGCCTGCCCTCGCCTTGGCTACGTCCTGCTCTCTCTCTGGCTCTGGCCTGCCCTTGCCCTGGCTCCGGCCTGCTCTCTCTCTGGCTCTGGCCTGCCCTTGCCCTGGCTCCGGCCTGCTCTCTCTCTGGCTCTGGCTTGCCCTGGCTACGGCCTACTCTCGCTCTGGCTCTGGCCTGTTCTCGCTCTGGCCTCGCCCTGTCTTCGGCCTCCTCTCACCCTGGTTCCGGCCTGCCCTTGCCTTGGCTCTGGCCTTCTCTTGCTCTGGCCTGCCCTTGCCTTGGCTCTGGCCTACTCTCGCTCTGGCCTGCCCTCGCCCTGGCTCCGGCCTGCTCTCGCCCTGGCCTGCTCTCGCTCTGGCCTGCTCTGGCTCTGGCGAGTACTCGCTTTGTCTCCGGCCTGCTCTCGCTCTGACTCTGGCCTGCCCTCGCCCTGGCTCCAGCCTGCTCAGGATGTTTCTCTGGCCTGCCCTCGCCTTAGCTCTGGCCTGCTCTCGCTCTGGCTTTGGCCTGCCCTCACCTTGGCTCCGGCGTGCTCTCGCCTTGGCTCCGGCCTGCTCTTGCTCTGGCTCCAGCCTGTCCTCGTCCTGGCTCCGGCCTGCCCTTACTCTGGCTCCGGCCAGCCCTCGAGGGTCTTGGCTCCTGCCTGCTCTTGCTTTGGCTCTGGCCTGCCCTCGCCCTGGCTCCGGACTGCTCTTGCTCTGGCCTGCCCTCGCCTTGGCTTCGGCCTGCCCTCGCTCTGGCTCAAGCCTGCTCTACCTCTGGCTGTGGCCTGCCCTTTCCTTGGCTCCGACTGCTCTCTCTCTGGCTCTGGCCTGCTCTCGCTTTGGCTCTGGTCTGCCCTTGCCTTGGTTACGGCCTGCTCTCACCTTGGCTCCAGCCTGCTCTCGCTCTAGCTCCGTCCTGCCCTGGCCGTGGCTCCACTATGCCACAGCTCGGGCTCCGGCCTGCCCTCGCCTTGACTACATCCTGCTCTCTCCCTGGCTCTGAACTGCTCTCGCTCTGGCCTGCCCTCGCCCTGGCTCCGGCCTGCTCTCTCTCTGGCTCTGGCCTGCCCTTGCCCTGGCTCCGGCCTGCTCTCTCTCTGGCTTGCCCTGGCTTCGGCCTACTCTCGCTCTGGCTCTGGCCTGCTCTCGCTCTGGCCTCGCACTGTCTTCGGCCTCCTCTCACCCTGGTTCCGGCCTGCCCTTGCTTTGGCTCTGGCCTTCTCTTGCTCTGGCTCTGGCCTGCCCTTGCCTTGGCTCTGGCCTACTCTCGCTCTAGCCTGCCCTCGCCCTGGCTCCGGCCTGCTCTCGCTCTGGCCTGCTCTCGCTCTGGCGTGCACTCGCTTTGTCTCCGGCCTGCTCTCGTTCTGACTCTGGCCTGCCTTCGCCCTGGCTCCAGCCTGCTCTGGATGTTTCTCTGGCCTGCCCTCGCCTTAGCTCTGGCCTGCTCTCGCTCTGGCTTTGGCCTGCCCTCACCTTGGCTCCGGCGTGCTCTCGCCTTGGCTCCGGCCTGCTCTTGCTCTGGCTCCAGCCTGTCCTCGTCCTGGCTCCGGCCTGCCCTTACTCTGGCTCCGGCCAGCCCTCGAGGGCCTTGGCTCCTGCCTGCTCTTGCTTTGGCTCTGGCCTGCCCTCGCCCTGGCTCCGGACTGCTCTTGCTCTGGCCTGCCCTCGCCTTGGCTCCGGCCTGCCCTCGCTCTGGCTCAAGCCTGCTCTACCTCTGGCTGTGGCCTGCCCTTTCCTTGGCTCCGGACTGCTCTCGCTCTGGCTCTGGCCTGCTTTTGCTCTGGCTCTGGCCTGCCCTCGCCTTGGCTCCGGCCTGCTCTCGCTCTGGCCTGACTTTGCCTTGTCTCCGGCCTGCTCTCACTCTGGCTCTGGCCTGCCTTTGCCTTTGCTCCGGCCTGCTCTCGCTCTGGCTCTGGCCTACTCTCGCTCTGGCTCTAGCCTGCCTTCGCCTTGGCTCCAGGCTGCTCTCGCCTTGGCTCCAGCCTGCTCTCGCTCTAGCTCCGTCCTGCCCTCGGCCCTGGCTCCACTATGCCACAGCTCGGGCTCCGGCCTGCCCTCGCCTTGGCTACGTCCTGCTCTCTCTCTGACTCTGGCCTGCCCTTGCCCTGGCTCCGGCCTGCTCTCTCTCTGGCTCCGGCCTGCTCTCTCTCTGGCTCTGGCTTGCCCTGGCTTCGGCCTACTCTCGCTCTGGCTCTGGCCTGTTCTCGCTCTGGCCTCGCCCTGTCTTCGGCCTCCTCTCACCCTGGTTCCGGCCTGCCCTTGCCTTGGCTCTGGCCTTCTCTTGCTCTGGCCTGCCCTTGCCTTGGCTCTGGCCTACTCTCGCTCTGGCCTGCCCTCGCCCTGGCTCCGGCCTGCTCTCGCCCTGGCCTGCTCTCGCTCTGGCCTGCTCTGGCTCTGGCGAGTACTCGCTTTGTCTCCGGCCTGCTCTCGCTCTGACTCTGGCCTGCCCTCGCCCTGGCTCCAGCCTGCTCAGGATGTTTCTCTGGCCTGCCCTCGCCTTAGCTCTGGCCTGCTCTCGCTCTGGCTTTGGCCTGCCCTCACCTTGGCTCCGGCGTGCTCTCACCTTGGCTCCGGCCTGCTCTTGCTCTGGCTCCAGCCTGTCCTCGTCCTGGCTCCGGCCTGCCCTTACTCTGGCTCCGGCCAGCCCTCGAGGGTCTTGGCTCCTGCCTGCTCTTGCTTTGGCTCTGGCCTGCCCTCGCCCTGGCTCCGGACTGCTCTTGCTCTGGCCTGCCCTCGCCTTGGCTTCGGCCTGCCCTTGCTCTGGCTCAAGCCTGCTCTACCTCTGGCTGTGGCCTGCCCTTTCCTTGGCTCCGACTGCTCTCTCTCTGGCTCTGGCCTGCTCTCGCTTTGGCTCTGGTCTGCCCTTGCCTTGGTTACGGCCTGCTTTCGCCTTGGCTCCAGCCTGCTCTCGCTCTGTCCTGCCCTGGCCGTGGCTCCACTATGCCACAGCTCGGGCTCCGGCCTGCCCTCGCCTTGACTACATCCTGCTCTCTCCCTGGCTCTGAACTGCTCTCGCTCTGGCCTGCCCTCGCCCTGGCTCCGGCCTGCTCTCTCTCTGGCTCTGGCCTGCCCTTGCCCTGGCTCCGGCCTGCTCTCTCTCTGGCTCTGGCTTGCCCTGGCTTCGGCCTACTCTCGCTCTGGCTCTGGCCTGCTCTCGCTCTGGCCTCGCCCTGTCTTCGGCCTCCTCTCACCCTGGTTCCGGCCTGCCCTTGCTTTGGCTCTGGCCTTCTCTTGCTCTGGCCTGCCCTTGCCTTGGCTCTGGCCTACTCTCGCTCTTGCCTGCCCTCGCCCTGGCTCCGGCCTGCTCTCGCTCTGGCCTGCTCTCGCTCTGGCGTGCACTCGCTTTGTCTCCGGCCTGCTCTCGTTCTGACTCTGGCCTGCCTTCGCCCTGGCTCCAGCCTGCTCTGGATGTTTCTCTGGCCTGCCCTCGCCTTAGCTCTGGCCTGCTCTCGCTCTGGCTTTGGCCTGCCCTAACCTTGGCTCCGGCGTGCTCTCGCCTTGGCTCCGGCCTGCTCTTGCTCTGGCTCCAGCCTGTCCTCGTCCTGGCTCCGGCCTGCCCTTACTCTGGCTCCGGCCAGCCCTCGAGGGCCTTGGCTCCTGCCTGCTCTTGCTTTGGCTCTGGCCTGCCCTCGCCCTGGCTCCGGACTGCTCTTGCTCTGGCCTGCCCTCGCCTTGGCTCCGGCCTGCCCTCGCTCTGGCTCAAGCCTGCTCTACCTCTGGCTGTGGCCTGCCCTTTCCTTGGCTCCGGACTGCTCTTGCTCTGGCTCTGGCCTGCTTTTGCTCTGGCCTGACCTCGCCTTGGCTCCGGCCTGCTCTCGCTCTGGCCTGACTTTGCCTTGTCTCCGGCCTGCTCTCACTCTGGCTCTGGCCTGCCTTTGCCTTTGCTCCGGCCTGCTCTCGCTCTGGCCTACTCTCGCTCTGGCTCTAGCCTGCCTTCGCCTTGGCTCCAGGCTGCTCTCGCCTTGGCTCCAGCCTGCTCTCGCTCTAGCTCCGTCCTGCCCTCGGCCCTGGCTCCACTATGCCACAGCTCGGGCTCCGGCCTGCCCTCGCCTTGGCTACGTCCTGCTCTCTCTCTGGCTCTGGCCTGCCCTTGCCCTGGCTCTGGCCTACTCTCGCTCTGGCCTGCCCTCGCCCTGGCTCCGGCCTGCTCTCGCTCTGGCCTGCTCTCGCTCTGGCCTGCTCTCGCTCTGGCGTGCACTCGCTTTGTCTCCGGCCTGCTCTCGCTCTGACTCTGGCCTGCCTTCGCCCTGGCTCCAGCCTGCCCTCGCCTTAGCTCTGGCCTGCTCTCGCTCTGGCTTTGGCCTGCCCTCACCTTGGCTTCGGCGTGCTCTTGCTCTGGCTCCAGCCTGTCCTCGTCCTGGCTCCGGCCTGACCTTACTCTGGCGCCGGCCAGCCCTCGAGGGCCTTGGCTCCTGCCTGCTCTTGCTTTGGCTCTGGCCTGCCCTCGCCCTGGCTCCGGACTGCTCTTGCTCTGGCCTGCCCTCGCCTTGGCTCCGGCCTGCCCTCGCTCTGGCTCAAGCCTGCTCTACCTCTGGCTGTGGCCTGCCCTTTCCTTGGCTCCGGACTGCTCTCGCTCTGGCTCTGGCCTGCTTTTGCTCTGGCTCTGGCCTGCCCTCGCCTTGGCTCCGACCTGCTCTCGCTCTGGCCTGCCTTTGCTTTGTCTCCGGCCTGCTCTCACTCTGGCTCTGGCCTGCCTTTGCCTTTGCTCCGGGCCTGCTCTCGCTCTGGCTCTGGCCTACTCTCGCTCTGGCTCTAGCCTGCCTTCGCCTTGGCTCCAGGCTGCTCTCGCCTTGGCTCCAGCCTGCTCTCGCTCTAGCTCCGTCCTGCCCTCGGCCCTGGCTCCACTATGCCACAGCTCGGGCTCCGGCCTGCCCTCGCCTTGGCTACGTCCTGCTCTCTCCCTGGCTCTGAACTGCTCTCGCTCTGGCCTGCCCTCGCCCTGGCTCCGGCCTGCTCTCTCTCTGGCTCTGGCCTGCCCTTGCCCTGGCTCCGGCCTGCTCTCTCTCTGGCTCTGGCCTGCCCTTGCCCTGGCTTCGGCCTACTCTCGCTCTGGCTCTTGCCTGCTCTCGCTCTGGCCTCGCCCTGTCTCCGGCCTCCTCTCACCCTCTTTCCGGCCTGCCCTTGCCTTGGCTCTGGCCTTCTCTTGCTCTGGCCTGCCCTTGCCTTGGCTCTGGCCTACTCTCGCTCTGGCTCTGGCCTGCCCTCGCCCTGGCTCCGGCCTGCTCTCGCTCTGGCCTGCTCTCGCTCTGGCGTGCCCTCGCTTTGGCTCCGGCCTGCTCTGGATCTTTCTCTGGCCTGCCCTCGCCTTGGCTCCGGACTGTTCTCGCTCTGGCTTTGGCCTGCCCTCACCTTAGCTCCGGCCTGCTCTCGCCTTGGCTCCGGCCTGCTCTTGCTCTGGCTCCAGCCTGCCCTCGTCCTGGCTCCGGGCTGCCCTTACTCTGGCTCCGGCCAGCCCTCGAGGGCCTTGGCTCCGGCCTGCTCTTGCTTTGGCTCTGGCCAGCCCTTGCCCTGGCTCCGGACTGCTCTTGCTCTGGCCTGCCCTCGTCTTGACTCCGGCCTGCTCTCGCTCTGGTTCTGGCCTGCCCTTTCCTTGGCTCCGGACTGCTCTCGCTCTGGCTCTGGCCTGCTTTTGCTCTGGCTCTGGCCTGCCCTCGACTTGGCTCCGGTTTGCACTCGCTCTGGCTCTGGACTGCCCTCGCTTTGGCTCCGACCTGCTCTCGCTCTGGCCTTCCCTCGCATTGGCTCTGGTCTGCCCTTGCCTTGGCTACGGCCAGCTCTCGCCTTGGCTCCAGCCTGCTCTCGCTTTAGCTCCGTCCTGCCCTCGCCCTGGCTCCACTATGCCACAGCTTGGGCTCCGGTCTGCCCTCGCCTTGGCTACGTCCTGCTCTCTCCCTGGCTCTGAACTGCTCTCTCTCTGGCTCTGGCCTGCCCTGGCTCCGGCCTGCTCTCTCTCTGGCTCTGGCCTGCCCTTGCCCTGGCTCCGGCCTACTCTCACTCTGGCTCTTGCCTCGCCCTGTCTCCGGCCTGCTCTCGCCCTGGTTCCGGCCTGCCCTTGCCTTGGCTCTGGCCTTCTCTATCTCTGGCTCCGGCCTGCCCTTGACTTGGCTCTGGCCTCCGGCCAGCTCTCGCTCTGGCTATGGCCTGCCCTCGCCCTGACTCCGGCCTGCCCTTGCTCTGGGTCCGGCCAGCCCTCACATTGGCTCCGGCCTGCTCTCGCCCTGCCTCCGACCTGCTCTCGCTCTGGCCTGCCCTCGCCCTGGCTCCGGCCTGCTCTCTCTCTGGCTCTGGCCTGCCCATGCCTTGGCTCCGGCCTGCTCTCTCTCTGGCTCTGGCCTGCCCATGCCTTAGCTCCGGCCTTCTCTCGCTCTGTCTGACTCTGACCTGCCCTCGCCCTGGCCTACCCTCGCCTTGGCTCTGGCCTGCTCTCGCTCTGGCTCCTGCCTGCCCTCGCCCTGACTCCGGCCTGCCCTTGCTCTGGCTCCGGCCAGCCCTCGCATTGGCTCCGGCCTGCTCTCGCCCTGGCTCCGGCCTGCTCTCGCCCTGGATCCGAAATGCTCTCTTTCTGGCTCTGGCCTGCCCTTGCCTTGGCTCTGGCCTGCTCTCGCTCTGGCTCTGTCCTTCCCTCGCCTTGGCTCCGGCCTGCTCTTGCCCTGGCTCCGGCCTGCTCTCTCTCTGGCTCTGGCTTGCCCTTGCCCTGGCTTCGGCCTACTCTCGCTGTGGCCTGCTCTCGCTCTGGCCTCGCCCTGTCTCCCGCCTCCTCTCGCCCTGGTTCCGGCCTGCTCTTACCTTGGCTCTGGCCTTCTCTCGCTCTAGCCTGCGCTTGTCTTGGCTCTGGCCTACTCTCGCTCTGGCCTGCCCTCGCCCTGGCTCTGGTCTGCTCTCGCTCTGGCGTGCCCTCGCTTTGGCTCCGGCCTGCTCTCGCTCTGACTCTGGCCTGCCCTCGCCGTGGCTCCGGCCTGCTCTGGATCTGTCTCTGGCCTGCCCTCGCCTTGGCTCCAGCATGCTATCGCTCTGGCCTGCCCTCACCTTGGCTCCAGCCTGCTCTCGCCTTGGCTCCAGCCTGCTCTTGCTCTGGCTCCGGCCAGCCCTCGCCCTGGCTCTGGCCTGCCCTTACTCTAGCTCCGGCCAGCCCTTGTCCTGGCTCTGGCCTGCCCTCGCCCTGGCTCCGGACTGCTCTTGCTCTGGCCTGCCCTCGTCTTGACTCCGGCCTGCTCTCGCTCTTGCTCTGGCCTGCCCTCGTCTTGACTCCGGCCTGCTCTCACTCTGGTTCTGGCCTGCCCTTGCCCTGGCTCCGGCCTACTCTCGCTCTGGCTCTTGCCTCGCCCTGTCTCCGGCCTGCTCTCGCCCTGGTTCCGGCCTGCCCTTGCCTTGGCTCTGGCCTTCTCTATCTCTGGCTCCGGCCTGCCCTTGACTTGGCTCTGGCCTCCGGCCAGCTCTCGCTCTGGCTATGGCCTGCCCTCGCTCTGACTCCGGCCTGCCCTCACATTGGCTCCGGCCTGCTCTCGCCCTGCCTCCGACCTGCTCTCGCTCTGGCCTGCCCTCGCCCTAGCTCCGGCCTGCTCTCTCTCTGGCTCTGGCCTGCCCATGCCTTGGCTCCGGCCTGCTCTCTCTCTGGCTCTGGCCTGCCCATGCCTTAGCTCCGGCCTTCTCTCGCTCTGACTCTGACCTGCCCTCGCCTTGGCTCTGGCCTGCTCTCGCTCTGGCTCCTGCCTGCCCTCGCCCTGACTCCGGCCTGCCCTAGATCTGGCTCCGGCCAGCCCTCGCATTGGCTCCGGCCTGCTCTCTCCCTGGCTCCGGCCTGCTCTCGCCCTGGCTCCGAAATGCTCTCTTTCTGGCTCTGGCCTGCTCTCGCTCTGGCTCTGTCCTTCCCTCGCCTTGGCTCCGGCCTGCTCTTGCCCTGGCTCCGGCCTGCTCTCTCTCTGGGTCTGGCTTGCCCTTGCCCTGGCTTCGGCCTACTCTCGCTGTGGCCTGCTCTCGCTCTGGCCTCGCCCTGTCTCCGGCCTACTCTCGCCCTGGTTCCGGCCTGCTCTTACCTTGGCTCTGGCCTTCTCTCGCTCTGGCCTGCGCTTGTCTTGGCTCTGGCCTACTCTCGCTCTGGCCTGCCCTCGCCCTGGCTCTGGTCTGCTCTCGCTCTGGCGTGCCCTCGCTTTGGCTCCGGCCTGCTCTCGCTCTGACTCTGGCCTGCCCTCGCCCTGGCTCCGGCCTGCTCTGGATCTGTCTCTGGCCTGCCCTCGCCTTGGCTCCAGCATGCTATCGCTCTGGCCTGCCCTCACCTTGGCTCCAGCCTGCTCTCGCCTTGGCTCCAGCCTGCTCTTGCTCTGGCTCCGGCCAGCCCTCGCCCTGGCTCTGGCCTGCCCTTACTCTAGCTCCGGCCAGCCCTTGTCCTGGCTCTGGCCTGCCCTCGCCCTGGCTCCGGACTGCCCTCGTCTTGACTCCGGCCTGCTCTCGCTCTGGTTCTGGCCTGCCTTCACCTTGGCTCTGGCCTGCCCTCGCTCTGGCTCAAGCCTGCTCTAGACCCCAGTCACAGCTGTTGACCCACACCGGGGAATGCAGGAACAGGCAGGTTCGGCTGGCACACAGACATACATACTGGCAGGCACGGCTGGCATGTTGACAGGTGGGTATTGGCAGGCACGGCTGGTATGCAGAAGGTGGGACTGGCAGGCACGGCTGGCATGCAGACAGGTGGGCACTGGCAGGCACGGCTGGCATACAGACAGGCGGGTACTGGCAGGTAGGAACGCAGGCAGGATAGGGACCAGTACAGACAGGACACAGGAAAGGAGCCGCAGGTGCGGTAGACAAGCAGAGCAGAGCAAAACCCACAGATGCGGTAGACAAGCAGAGCAGAGCAAAACCCGCAGATGCGGAAGACAAGCAGAGCAGAGCAAAACCCGCAGGTGCGGTAAACAAGCAGAGCAGAGAAAAACCCGCAAATGCGGTAGACAAGCAGAGCAGAGCAAAACCCGCAGATGCAGTAGACAAGCAGAGCAGAGCAAAACCCGCAGATGCGATAGACAAGCAGAGCAGAGCAAAACCCACAGATGCGGTAGACAAGCAGAGCAGAGCAAAACTTACTCTGGCTGTGGCCTGCCCTTTCCTTGGCTCCGGACTGCTCTCGCTCCGGACTGCTCTCGCTCTGGCCTGCCCTCGACTTGGCTCCGGCCAGCTCTCGCTCTGGCCTGCCCTCGCCTTGGCTCCGGCCTGCCCTCGCCTTGGCTCCGGCCTGCTCTCGCGCTAGCTCTGGACTGCCTTTGTCTTGTCTCTGGCCTACTCTCACTCTGGCTCCGGCCTGCTCTCGCTCTGGCTCTGGTCTGCCCTTGCCTTGGCTCCGGCCTGCTCTAGCTCTGGCCTGCTCTTGCTCTGGCCTACCCCAGCTGGCTCTGACTCTGGCCTGCCCTCGCCTTGGCTACGGCCTGCTCTCGCTCTAGCTCCGTACTGCCCTCGCCCTGGCTCCACTATGCCACAGCTCGGGCTCCGGCCTGCCCTCGCCTTGGCTACGTCCTGCTCTCTCCCTGGCTCTGAACTGCTCTCTCTCTGGCTCTGGCCTACCCTTGCCCTGGCTCCGGCCTGCTCTCTCTCTGGCTCTGGCCTGCCCTTGCCCTGGCTCCGGCCTACTCTCGCTCTGGCCTGCCCTTGCCTTCTTGGCTCTGGCCTTCTCTATCTCTGGCTCCGGCCTGCCCTTGCCTTGGCTCTGGCCTACCCTCGCCTTGACTCCGGCCTGCTCTCGCCTTGGCTCCGGCCTGCTCTCGCCTTGGCTCCGGCCTACCCTCGCCTTGACTCCGGCCTGCTCTCGCCTTGGCTCCGGCCTGCTCTCGCTCTGGCTACTGCCTGCCCTCGGCCTGACTCCGGCCTGCACTTGCTCTGGCTCCGGCCAGCCCTCACATTGGCTCCGGCCCGCTCTCGCCCTGCCTCCGACCTGCTCTGGCTCTGGCCTGGCCTGCCCTCGCCCTGGCTCCGGCCTGCTCTCTCTCTGGCTCTGGCCTGCCCATTGGCTCCGGCCTGCTCTCTCTCTGGCTCTGGCCTGCCCTTGCCTTAGCTCCGGCCTGCTCTCGCTCTGACTCTGACCTGCCCTCACCCTGGCTCTGGCCTACTCTCACCTTGGCTCCGGCCTGCTCTCGCCTTGGCTCCGGCCTGCTCTCGCTCTGGCTCCTGCCTGCCCTCGCCCTGACTCCGGCCTGCCCTTGCTCTGGCTCCGGCCAGCCCTTGCTCTGGCTCCTGCCTGCCCTCGCCCTGACTCCGGCCTGCTCTCTCTCTGGCTCCGGCCTGCTCTCGCCCTGTCTCTTGCTTGCTCTCGCTCTGGCCAGTCTGGCCTGTCCTCTCCTTGGCTCCAGCCTGCTCTCGCACTGGCTCCGGCCTGCCCTCGTCCTGGCTCTGGCCTTGGCTCCGTCCGGCCTGCTCTCGCCTTGGCTCCGGCCTGCTCTCGCCTTGGCTCCGGCCTGCTATCTCTATGGTTCCGGCCTGCCCTTGCTTTGGCTCATGCCTGCTCTATATCTGGCCTGACCTCAACTTGGCTCCTCCTGTTCTTGCCCTTGTTCTGGCCTGCATTCGCCTTGGCTCCGGCCTGCTCTCTCTCTGGTTCCGGACTGCCCTTGCTTTGGCTCATGCCTGCTCTATATCTGGCCTGACCTCAACTTGGCTCTGGCCTGCTCTCGCTCTGGCCTTCCCTCGCTCTGGCTCCGGCCTACTCTCACTCTGGCCTGCCCTTGCCTTGGCTCTGGCCTTCTCTATCTCTGGCTCCGGCCTGCCCTTGCCTTGGCTGTGGCCTACCCTTTCCTTGGCTGTGGCCTGCCCTCGCCCTGACTCCGACCTGCCCTTGCTCTGGCCCCGGCCAGCTCTCGCATTGGCTCCGGCCTGCTCTCGCCCTGCCTCCGACCTTCTCTGGCTCTGGCCTGCCCTCGCCCTGGCTCCGGCCTGCTCTCTCTCTGGCTCTGGCCTGCCCATGCCTTGGCTCCGGCCTGCTCTCTCTCTGGCTCTGGCCTGCCCTTGCCTGAGCTCCGGCCTGCTCTCGCTCTGACTCTGACCTGCCCTCGCCCTGGCTCTGGCCTACCCTCACCTTGGCTCCGGCCTGCTCTCGCCTTGGCTCCAGCCTGCTCTCGCTCTGGCTCCTGCCTGCCCTCGTACTGACTCCGGCCTGCCCTTGCATTGGCTCTTGCCTGCTCTCGCCCTGGCTCCGACCTGCTCTCTCTGGCCTTGCCTTGGCTCTGGCCTGCTCTCGCTCTGGCTCTGTCCTGCCCTTGCCTTGGCTCCGGCCTGCTCTTGCCCTGGCTCCGGCATGCTCTCGCTCTGGCCTGCCCTCTCTCTGGCTCTGGCCTGCCCTTGCCCTGGCTCCGGCCTACTCTCGCTCTGGCATCGCCCTGTCTCCGGCCTCCTCTCGCCCTGGTTCCGGCCTGCCCTTGCCTTGGCACTGGCCTTCTCTCGCTCTGGCTCTCGCCTGCCCATGCCTTGGCTCTGGTCTACTCTGGCTCTGGCCTGCTGTCGCTCTGGCCTGCTGTCGCTCTGGCCTGCTCTCGCTTTGGCTCCGGACTGCTCTCGCTCTGGCTCTGGCCTGCCCTCGCCTGGCTCCGGAATGTTCTCGCCTTGGCTCCGGCCTGCTATCGCTCTGGCTCTAGCCTGCCCGAGCTCTCTCTGGCTCTGGCTTGCCCTCGCTCTGGCTCTTGCCTGCCCTCGCCTTGACCGGCCTGCTCTGACTCTGGCTCAGGCCTGCCCTCGCCCTGGCTCCGGCATGCTCTTGCCCTGGCCTGCTCTTGCCCTGGCTCTGGCCTGCTCTTGCCCTGGTTCCGGCGTGCCCTTGCCTTGGCTCTGGCCTTCTCTTGCTCTGGCTCTGGCCTGCCCTTGCCTTGGCTCTGCCCAACTCTCGCTCTGGCTCCGGCCTGCCCTTGCCCTGGCTCCGGCCTGCTCTCGGTCTGCCTCTGGCCTGCTCTTGCTCTGGCCTGCCCCTGTCTTTGCTCTGGCTTGCTTCCGCTCTGGCCTGCCCTCACCTTGGCTCCGGACTGCTCTCGCTTTGGCTCTGGCCTGCCCTCGCTCTGGCCTGCCCTCGCCTTGTCTCCGGCCTGATCTGACTCTGGCTCTGGCCTGCCCTCGCCCTGCTCTCGCCTTGGCTCTGGCCTGCTCTCGCCCTGGCTCTGGCCTGCTCTCGCCCTGGTTCCGGCCTGCTCTCGCCCTGGTTCCGGCTGCCCTTGCCTTGGCTCCGGCCCTCTTTCTCTTTGGCTCTGGCCTTGGCTCTGGCCAAATCACGCTCTGGCCAAGGCGAAGGCAGGCCAGAGCCACAGCGAGAGCAGGCCAGAGCCTGAGCGAGAGCAGCCTGGAGCCAAGGCAAAGGCAGGCCGGAGCCAGAGCGATAGCAGGCCGGAGCCAGAGCGATAGCAGGCCGTAGCCATGGCAAAGGCAGGCCGGAGCCAAGGCGAGGGCAGGCCGAAACCAGAGCGAGAGAATGCCGGAGCCAGGGTGAGGGCAGGCCAGAGCAAGAGCAGGCCGGAGACAGGTCGAGGGCAGGCTGGAGCCAGAGCGAGAGCAGGCCAGAGCGAGGGCAGGCCGGAGCCAGGGCAAGGGCAGGCCAGAGCGAGAGCAGGCCAGAGCCAGGGCGAGGGCAGGCCGGAGCCAGAGCCGGAGCTGACCGCAGCCAAGGCGAGGGCTGGCCGGAGGCAGAGCCAGGGTAGGCCACAGCAAGAGCAGGCCGGAGCCAAGGCAAGGACAGGCCAGAGCCAGAGCGAGAGCAGGCATGAGCGAGAGCAGTCCGAAGCCAAGGCGAAGGCAGGCCGGAGCCAGAGCAGGTGCTGGCCGTATCCAAGGCGAGGGCTAGCCGGAGCCAGAGTAAGGGCAGGCCGGAGCTAGGGCGAGGGAAGGCCTAAGCCAGAGCGAGAGCAGGCCTGAGCCAGGGTGAGAGCAGGCCGGACGGAGCCAAGGCGAGGGCAGGCCAGAGCGAGAGCAGTCCGGAGCCAGGACGAGGGCAGGCCAGAGCCAGGGCGAGAGCAGGCCAGAGCCAGGGCGAGAGCAGGCCAGAGCTAGAGCCAGAGCAGGCGGCCAGGGCAGACCAGAGTGAGAGCGACAGCAGGCCGGAGCCAAGGCGAGGCCAGAGCCAGAGCGAGAGTAGGCCGGAGCCAGGGCGAAGGCAGGCCAGAGCCAGGGCGAGAGCAGGACGGAGCCAAGGCGAGGGCAGGCCGGAGCCCGAGCTATGGCATAGCGGAGCTAGGGTGAGGGCAGTACGGAGCTAGAGCGAGAGCAGGCCGGAACTAAGGCAAGGGCAGGCCAGAGGCAGAGCCAGGGTAGGCCAGAGCAAGAGCAGGCCACAGCGAGAGCAGGCCGGAGCCAAGGCAAGGACAGGCCCAAGCCAGAGCGAGAGCAGTCCGGTGCCAAGGCGAAGGCAGGCCAGAGGCAGAGCGAGAGCAGGCCAGAGCCGGAGCGAGAGCAGGCAGGAGCCAAGGCGAAGGCAGGCCGGGGCAAGAGGAGGTGTTGGCAGGAGCCATGGCTCCGGCTGGCTGGAGCCAGAACAAGGGCAGGCCGGAGCCAGGACGAGGGCAGGCCGAAGCCAGAGCGAGAGCAGGCTGGAGTCAGGGCGAGAGCAGGCAGGAGCCAGGACGAGTGCAGGCCAGAGCCAGGGCGAGAGCAGGCCAGAGCCAGCGCGAGAGCAGGCCAGAGCCAGCGCGAGAGCAGGCCAGGGCGAGGGCAGACCAGAGTGAGAGCGAGAGCAGGCCGGAGCCAAGGCCAGGCCAGAGCAAGAGCAGGCCAGAGCCAGAGCGAGAGTACACCGGAGCCAAGGCGAGGGCAGGCCGGAGCTAGGGCTTGCCGGAGCCAGATCAACGGCAGGCCGGAGCCAGGGCAAGGGAAGGCTGAAGCCATAGTGAAAGCAGGCCGGAGCCAGGGAGAGAGCAGGCCAGAGCCAGAGCGAAAGCAGGCCAGAGCCAGAGCAGTCCGGAGCCAGAGCGAGATCAGGCCGGAGCCAGGGCGAGGGCTGGCCAGAGCCAGAGCAAGAGCAGGCCCTTGCCAAGGCGAGAGCAGGCCAGAGGCAAGGCCAGAGCCAGGGCAGGCCAGGCCGGAGCCAGAACGATAGCAGGCCAGTGCCAGAACAAGAGCAGGCCAGAGAGAGAGAAGTCCGGAGCCAAGGTAAGGGCAGGCCAGAGCCAGAGAGAGACTAGGCCTGAGCCAGAGGTAGAGCAGGCCGGAGCCAAGTCGAAGGCAGACCAGAACCAGAGCGAGAGCAGGCCGGAGTCAAGACGAGGGCAGGCCAGAGCCAGAGCAAGAGCAGGCTGGAGCCAAGGCGAGGGCTGGCCGGAGTAAGAGCAAGGGCAGGCCGGAGCCAGGGCAAGGGCAGGTCGGAGACAAGGCTAGAGTAGGCTGGAGCCAAGGCGAGGGCAGGCCAGAGCCAGGGCGAGAGCAGGCCGGAGCCAAGGCGAGCCGGAGCCAGGGCGAGGCAGGCCAGAGTCAAAGCAAGAGCAGGCCGGAGCCATGACGTAGGCACGCCAGAGTGAGAGCAGGCCGAGGCCAGAGCGAGAGAGCAGTCCAGAGCCAGAGCGAGAGTAGGCTGGAGCCTGGGCGAGGGCAGGCCAGACCCAGAGAGAGAGCAGGCAGCAGGGCGAGGGCAGGCCAGAGCCAGGGCGAGGGTAGTCCGAAGGTAAAGCGAGAGTAGGCCGGCGCCAAGACGAGAGCAGGGCCGGAGCCAAGGTGAGGGCAGGCCAGAGGCAGAGCCAGGGCAGGCAAGAGCCAGAGCGAGAGCAGGCCGGAGCCAAGGCAAGGGCAGGCCAGAGCGAGAGCTGGTCGGAGCCAAGGCGAGGGCAGGCCAGAGACAGAGCGAGAGCAGGCTGGACCCAAGGCCAGATCCAGAGCGGGAGCAGGCCAGAGCGAGAGCAAGCCAGAGCCAAGGCGAGAGCAGGCCGGAGCTAAGGCGAGGGCAGTCCAGAGCGAGATCAGGCCGGAGCCAGGGCGAGAGCAGGCCGTAGCCAAGGAGAGGGCAGGCCAGAGCCAGATCCAGAGCAGGCCAGTGCCAGGGTGAGGGCAGGCCAGAGTCACAGCGAGAGCAGGACGGAGCTAAGGCGAGGGCACGTCAGAGCGAGAGCAGGCCAGAGCGAGAGCAGGCCGGGCCAGGGCGAGGGCAGGCCAGAGCCAGAGCAAGAGTAGGCCAGAGCCAAGGCAAGGGCAAGCCAGAGCTAGAGCAAGAGAAGGCCGGAGCCAAGGCAAGGGCAGGCCGGAAACCAGGGCGAGAGCAGGCCGGAGACAGAGCGAAAGTAGGCCGGAGCCAGGGCTAGGGCAGGCCAGAGCCAGAGCGAGAGTAGGTCGGAGCTAGAGCGAGAGCAGGACGGAGCCAGGGTGAGAGCAGTCCGGAGCCAAGGCAAGGGCAGTCCGAAGCCAGTGCGAGGGCAGTACGGATGTAGAGCGACAGCAGGCCGGAGTCAAGGCGAGATTAGCCCGGAGCCAAGGCGAGGGCAGGCCAGAGGCAGAGCCAGGGCAGGGCAGAGCCAGAGCGAGAGTAGGTCGGAGCTAGAGCGAGAGCAGGACGGAGCCAGAGCGAGAGCAGGCCGGAGCCAGGTCAAAGGCTGGCCGGAACAAGGGCGAGAACAGGTCGGAGTCAAGACGAGGGCAGGCCAGAGCCAGAGCAAGAGCAGGCCAGAGCAAGAGCAGGCCGGAGCCAGGGCGAGGGCAGGCTAGAGCCAGAGCAAGAGCAGGTCAGGCGAGGGTAGGCCAGAGCCAGAGCGAGAGCAGGCCGGAGCTAAGGCGAGGGGAGGCCAGAGCGAGAGCAGGCCAGAGCCAGAGCAAGAGCAGGCCGGAGCCAAGGCGAAAGCAAGCCAGAACAAGAGCGAGATCAGGCCAGAGTCAAGACGAGGGCAGGCCAGAGCCAGTGGAAGAGCAGGCCGGAGCCAAGGCATCGGCAGGCGAGAGCCAGAGATAGAGCAGGCCGGAGCCAGAGCGAGGGCAGGCCAGAGCGAGAGCAGGTCGGAGCCAGAGCGAGAGCAGGCCGGAGCTAATGCGAGGGCAGGCCGGAGCAAGAGCAAGGGCAGGCCAGAGCCAGAGAGAGAGCAGGCCAGAGCGAGAGTAGGCCAGAGCCAGGGCGAGGGCAGGCCAGAGCCAGAGAGAGAGCAGGCCGGAGCCAGGGCGAAGGCAGGCCATTGCCAGCGAGAGCAGGCCGGAGCCAGGGCGAGAGCAGGCCAGAGCCAGAGCGAGAGCAGGTCGGAGCCAGGGCGAGAGCAGGAAGGAGCCAATGCGAGGGCAGGCCGGAGCCAGAGGAAGGGCAGGCCAGAGCGAGAGCAGGTCGGAGCCAGGGCGAGAGCAGGCCGGAGCTAGAGCGAGGGCAGGAGAGAGCCAGAGCGAGAGCAGGCCAGAGCGAGAGTAGACCAGAGCCAGGGCGAGGGCAGGTCAGAGCCAGAGAGAGAGCAGGCCGGAGCCAGGGCGAAGGCAGGCCATTGCCAGAGCGAGAGCAGGTCGGAGCCAGGGCGAGAGCAGGCCGGAGCCAGGGCGAAGGCAGGCCATTGCCAGAGCGAGAGCAGGTCGGAGCCAGGGCGAGAGCAGGCCGGAGCCAATGCGAGCGCAGGCCGGAGCCAGGGCAAGGGCAGGCCGGAGTTAGGGCGAGGGCAGGCCGGAGCGAGAGAAGGCCAGAGCCTAGCTAGGCAAGGGCAGGCCGAAACCAGGACGAGAGCAGGCCGGAGACAGGGTGAGTGAGGCCAGAGCAAGAGTAGGCCGGAGCCAGGGTGAGGGCAGGCCAGAGAGAGAGCAGGACGGAGCCAGGGCGAGGGTAGGCCAGAGTGGAAAGAGCAGGCCGGATCCAAGGCAAGAGAGCAGGCCAGAGCCAAAGCGAGAGCAGGCCGGAGCCAGGGCGAGGGCAGGCCAGAGCGAGAGTAGGCCAGAGACAAGGCAAGGGCAGGCCAGAGCCAGAGCGAGAGAAGGCCGGAACCAGGAGGAGGGCAGGCCGGAGACAGGGTGAGGCCAGAGCCAGAGAGAGAGCGGGCCAGAGCCAGATAGAGAGTAGGCAAGAGACAGGGCGAGGGCAGGCCAGAGCCAGAGAGAGAGCAGGCCGGAGCCAGTGCGAGGGCAGGCCAGAGCCAGGGTGAGAGCAGGCCGGAGCCAGGGCGAGAGCAGGCCGGAGACAGGGCGAGGCCAGAGCCAGAGCAAGAGCAGGCCAGAGCCAGAGAAAGAGCAGGCCGGAGCCAGAGAAAGAGCAGGCCGGAGCCAGAGAAAGAGCAGGCCGGAGCCAGGGCGAGGGCAGGCCAGAGCAAGAGCAGGCCAGAGCCAGAACAAGAGCAGGCCAGAGCCAGAGCGACAGCAGGCCTACGCCGGAGCGGTAGCAGGCCGGAGCCAAGGCGAAGGCAGGCCATAACAAGAGCGAGAGCAGGCTGGAGTCAAGACGAGGGCAGGCCCGAGCAAGAGCATGCCAGAGCAAGAGCAGGCCGGAGCCAGGGTGAGGGCAGGCCAGAGCCAGAGCAAGAGCAGGCCAGAGCCAGAGCGAGAGCAGGCCGGAGCCAAGGCGAGGGCTAGCTGGAGCAGAGCAAGGGCAGGCCGGAGCCAGAGCAAGGGCAGGCTGGAGCCAGAGCAAGGGCAGGCCAGAGCCAGGGCGAGGACAGGCCAGAGCCAGAGCGAGAACAGGCCGGAGCCAGGGCGAGAGCAGGCCGGAGCCAAGGCGAGGGCAGGTCAGAGCCAGATCCAGAGCAGGCCGGAGCCAGGGCGAGGGCAGGCCAGACAGAGCCTGAGCAGGCCGGAGCCAAGGCGAGGGAACGCCAGAGCGAGAGGAGGCCAGAGTGAGAGCAGGCCAGAGCCAAGGCGAAGGCAGGCCAGAACCAGAGTGAGAGCATGCCGGAGTCAAGACGAGGGCAAACAGAGCCAGAGCAAGAGCAGGCCGGAGCCAGGGCGAGGACAGGCTAGAGCAAGAGCAGGCCGGAGCCAGGGCGAGAGCAGGCCGGAGCCAAAGCGAGGGCTGGCCAGAGTCAGAGCAAGGGCAGGCAGGAGACAGGGAGAGGGCAGGCCGGAGCCAGAGCAAGAGCAAGCCAGAGCCAAGGCGAGAGCAGGCCGGAGCTAAGGCGAGGGCAGTCCAGAGCGAGATCAGGCCGGAGCCAGGGCGAGAGCAGGCCGTAGCCAAGGAGAGGGCAGGCCAGAGCCAGATCCAGAGCAGGCCAGTGCCAGGGTGAGGGCAGGCCAGAGTCACAGCGAAAGCAGGACGGAGCTAAGGCGAGGGCACGCCAGAGCGAGAGCAGGCCAGAGCGAGAGCAGGCCGGGCCAGGCCAGAGCCAGAGCAAGAGTAGGCCAGAGCCAAGGCAAGGGCAAGCCAGACCTAGAGCAAGAGAAGGCCGGAGCCAAGGCAAGGGCAGGCCGGAAACCAGGGCGAGAGCAGGCCGGAGACAGTTCGAGGCCAGAGCCAGAGCAAGAGCTGGCCAGAGCCAGAGCGAGAGCAGGCAGGAGCCAGGGTGAGAGCAGTCCGGAGCCAAGGCAAGGGCAGTCCGAAGCCAGTGCGAGGGCAGTACGGATGTAGAGCCAGAGCAGGCCGGAGCCAGAGCGAGAGTAGGTCGGAGCTAGAGCAGGACGGCGCCAGGGCAAAGGCTGGCCGGAACAAGGGCGAGAACAGGTCGGAGTCAAGACGAGGGCAGGCCAGAGTCAGAGCAAGAGCAGGCCGGAGCCAGGGCGAGGGCTGACCAGAGTCAGAGCAAGAGCAGGCCTGAGCCAGGGTGAGAGCAGGCCGGAGCCAAGGCGAGAGCTGGCCAGAGCCAGAGCAAGGGCAGGCCGGAGCCAGGGCGAGGACAGGCCGGAGCCAAGGCGAGAGCAGGCCGGAGCCAAGGCAAGGGCAGGCTTGAGCCAGACCGAGAGCAGGCCGGAGCCAGGGCAAGAGCAGGCCGGAGCCAAGGCGAGGGCAAGCCAGAGTCAGAGGAAGAGCAGGCCGGAGCCAAGGCAAGGGCATGCCAGAGCCAGAGCAGGCCAGAACCAAAGCGAGAGCAGGCCAGAGCCAGGGCGAGGGCAAGCAAGAGCCAGAGCGAGAGTAGGCCAGAGCCAAGGCAAGGGCACTCCAGAGCCAGAGCGAGAGAAGGCTGGAGCCAAGGCAAGGGCAGGCCGGAACAAGGGCTAGAGCAGGCCCGAGACAGGGCGAGGCCAGAGGCAGAGCGAGAGCAGGCCACAGGCAGAGTGAGAGTATGCCGGAGCCAGGGCGAGGGCGGGCCAGAGCCAGAGAGAGAGCAGGCCGGAGCCAGGTCGAGGGCGGGCCAGAGCCAAAGCGAGAGAAGGCCGGAGCCAGGGCGAGAGCAGGCCGGAGCTAATGCGAGGGCAGGCCGGAGCCAGATCGATGGCAGGCTCCGGAGCCAGGGCAAGGGCAGTCAGGAACTAGAGCGAGAGCAGGCCGGAGCCAAGGTGAGAGCTGGCTGGAGCCAAGTCGAGGGCAGGCCAGAGGCAGAGCCAGGGCAGGCCAGAGTCAGAGCGAGAGCAGGCCGGAGCCAAGGCGAGGGCAGGCTAGAGCCAGAGCAAGAGCAGGTCAGAGCCAAGGCGAGGGTAGGCCAGAGCCAGAGCGAGAGCAGGCCGGAGCTAAGGCGAGGGGAGGCCAGAGCGAGAGCAGGCCAGAACAAGAGCGAGATCAGGCCAGAGTCAAGACGAGGGCAGGCCAGAGCCAGTGGAAGAGCAGGCCGGAGCCAACGCATCGGCAGGCGAGAGCCAGAGAGAGAGCAGGCCGGAGCCAGAGCGAGGGCAGGCCAGAGCGAGAGCAGGTCGGAGCCAGGGCGAGAGCAGGCCGGAGCTAATGCGAGGGCAGGCCGGAGCAAGAGCAAGGGCAGGCCAGAGCCAGAGAGAGAGCAGGCCAGAGCAAGAGTAGGCCAGAGCCAGGGCGAGGGCAGGCCAGAGCCAGAGAGAGAGCAGGCCGGAGCCAGAGAGAGAGCAGGCCGGAGCCAGGGTGAAGGCAGGCCATTGCCAGCGAGAGCAGGCCGGAGCCAGGGCGAGAGCAGGCCAGAGCCAGAGCGAGAGCAGGTCGGAGCCAGGGCGAGAGCAGGCCGGAGCCAATGCGAGGGCAGGCCGGAGCCAGAGAAAGGGCAGGCCAGAGCGAGAGCAGGTCGGAGCCAGGGCGAGAGCAGGCCGGAGCTAGAGCGAGGGCAGGCCAGAGCCAGAGCGAGAGCAGGCCAGAGCGAGAGTAGGCCAGAGCCAGGGCGAGGGCAGGTCAGAGCCAGAGAGAGAGCAGGCCGGAGCCAGGGCGAAGGCAGGCCATTGCCAGAGCGAGAGCAGGTCGGAGCCAGGGCGAGAGCAGGCCAGAGCCAATGCGAGGGCAGGCCGGAGCCAGGGCAAGGGCAGGCCGGAGTTAGGGCGAGGGCAGGCCGGAGCCAGAGCGAGAGCAGGCCGGAGCCAAGGCGAGAGCAGGCCAGAGCGAGAGCAGGCCAGAGCGAGAGCAGGCCGGAGCCAGGGCGAGGGCAGGCCAGAGCGAGAGAAGGCCAGAGCATAGCTAGGCAAGGGCAGGCCGAAACCAGGACGAGAGCAGGCCGGAGCCAGGGTGAAGGCAGGCCAGAGAGAGAGCAGGCCGGAGCCAGGCGAGGGCAGGCCAGAGCGAGAGCGAGAGCAGGCCAGAACCAAGGCGAGGGCAGTCCAGAGCCAGAGCGAGAGCAGGCCAGAGCCAGAGCGAGAGCAGTCCGGAGCCAGAGCTAGGGCAGGCCAGAGCGAGAGCAGGCCTGAGCCAGAGCGAGAGCAGGCTGGAGCCAAGGAAAAGGCAGGCCAGAACAAGAGCGAGATCAGGTTAGAGTCAAGACGAGGGCAGGCCAGAGCCAGAGGAAGAGCAGGCCGGAGCCAAGGCATGGGCAGGCCGGAGCCAGGGCGGGGACAGGCCGGAGCCAAGGCGAGAGCAGGCCGGAGCCAAGGCTAGGGCAGGCTTGAGCCAGACCGAGAGCAGGCCGGAGCCAGGGCAAGAGCAGGCCGGAGCCAAGGCGAGGGCAAGCCAGAGTCAGAGCAAGAGCAGGCCGGAGCCAAGGCAAGGGCACGCCAGAGCCAGAGCAGGCCAGAACCAAAGCGAGAGCAGGCCGGAGCCAGGGCGAGGGCAAGCAAGAGCCAGAGCGAGAGTAGGCCAGAGCCAAGGCAAGGGCACTCCAGAGCCAGAGCGAGAGAAGGCTGGAGCCAAGGCAAGGGCAGGCCGGAACAAGGGCTAGAGCAGGCCCGAGACAGGGCGAGGCCAGAGCGAGAGCAGGCCACACGCAGAGTGAGAGTATGCCGGAGCCAGGGCGAGGGCGGGCCAGAGCCAGAGAGAGAGCAGGCAGGAGCCAGGTCGAGGGCGGGCCAGAGCCAAAGCGAGAGAAGGCCGGAGCCAGGGCGAGAGCAGGCCGGAGCTAATGCGAGGGCAGGTCGGAGCCAGATCGATGGCAGGCTCCGGAGCCAGGGCAAGGGCAGTCAGGAACTAGAGCGAGAGCAGGCCGGAGCCAAGGTGAGAGCTGGCTGGAGCCAAGTCGAGGGCAGGCCAGAGGCAGAGCCAGGGCAGGCCAGAGTCAGAGCGAGAGCAGGCCGGAGCCAAGGCGAGGGCAGGCTAGAGCCAGAGCAAGAGCAGGTCAGAGCCAAGGCGAGGGTAGGCCAGAGCCAGAGCGAGAGCAGGCCGGAGCTAAGGCGAGGGGAGGCCAGAGCGAGAGCAGGCCAGAACAAGAGCGAGATCAGGCCAGAGTCAAGACGAGGGCAGGCCAGAGCCAGTGGAAGAGCAGGCCGGAGCCAACGCATCGGCAGGCGAGAGCCAGAGAGAGAGCAGGCCGGAGCCAGAGCGAGGGCAGGCCAGAGCGAGAGCAGGTCGGAGCCAGGGCGAGAGCAGGCCGGAGCTAATGCGAGGGCAGGCCGGAGCAAGAGCAAGGGCAGGCCAGAGCCAGAGAGAGAGCAGGCCAGAGCAAGAGTAGGCCAGAGCCAGGGCGAGGGCAGGCCAGAGCCAGAGAGAGAGCAGGCCGGAGCCAGAGAGAGAGCAGGCCGGAGCCAGGGTGAAGGCAGGCCATTGCCAGCGAGAGCAGGCCGGAGCCAGGGCGAGAGCAGGCCAGAGCCAGAGCGAGAGCAGGTCGGAGCCAGGGCGAGAGCAGGCCGGAGCCAATGCGAGGGCAGGCCGGAGCCAGAGAAAGGGCAGGCCAGAGCGAGAGCAGGTCGGAGCCAGGGCGAGAGCAGGCCGGAGCTAGAGCGAGGGCAGGCCAGAGCCAGAGCGAGAGCAGGCCAGAGCGAGAGTAGGCCAGAGCCAGGGCGAGGGCAGGTCAGAGCCAGAGAGAGAGCAGGCCGGAGCCAGGGCGAAGGCAGGCCATTGCCAGAGCGAGAGCAGGTCGGAGCCAGGGCGAGAGCAGGCCAGAGCCAATGCGAGGGCAGGCCGGAGCCAGGGCAAGGGCAGGCCGGAGTTAGGGCGAGGGCAGGCCGGAGCCAGAGCGAGAGCAGGCCGGAGCCAAGGCGAGAGCAGGCCAGAGCGAGAGCAGGCCAGAGCGAGAGCAGGCCGGAGCCAGGGCGAGGGCAGGCCAGAGCGAGAGAAGGCCAGAGCATAGCTAGGCAAGGGCAGGCCGAAACCAGGACGAGAGCAGGCCGGAGCCAGGGTGAAGGCAGGCCAGAGAGAGAGCAGGCCGGAGCCAGGCGAGGGCAGGCCAGAGCGAGAGCGAGAGCAGGCCAGAACCAAGGCGAGGGCAGTCCAGAGCCAGAGCGAGAGCAGGCCAGAGCCAGAGCGAGAGCAGTCCGGAGCCAGAGCTAGGGCAGGCCAGAGCGAGAGCAGGCCTGAGCCAGAGCGAGAGCAGGCTGGAGCCAAGGAAAAGGCAGGCCAGAACAAGAGCGAGATCAGGTTAGAGTCAAGACGAGGGCAGGCCAGAGCCAGAGGAAGAGCAGGCCGGAGCCAAGGCATGGGCAGGCCGGAGCCAGGGCGGGGACAGGCCGGAGCCAAGGCGAGAGCAGGCCGGAGCCAAGGCTAGGGCAGGCTTGAGCCAGACCGAGAGCAGGCCGGAGCCAGGGCAAGAGCAGGCCGGAGCCAAGGCGAGGGCAAGCCAGAGTCAGAGCAAGAGCAGGCCGGAGCCAAGGCAAGGGCACGCCAGAGCCAGAGCAGGCCAGAACCAAAGCGAGAGCAGGCCGGAGCCAGGGCGAGGGCAAGCAAGAGCCAGAGCGAGAGTAGGCCAGAGCCAAGGCAAGGGCACTCCAGAGCCAGAGCGAGAGAAGGCTGGAGCCAAGGCAAGGGCAGGCCGGAACAAGGGCTAGAGCAGGCCCGAGACAGGGCGAGGCCAGAGCGAGAGCAGGCCACACGCAGAGTGAGAGTATGCCGGAGCCAGGGCGAGGGCGGGCCAGAGCCAGAGAGAGAGCAGGCAGGAGCCAGGTCGAGGGCGGGCCAGAGCCAAAGCGAGAGAAGGCCGGAGCCAGGGCGAGAGCAGGCCGGAGCTAATGCGAGGGCAGGTCGGAGCCAGATCGATGGCAGGCTCCGGAGCCAGGGCAAGGGCAGTCAGGAACTAGAGCGAGAGCAGGCCGGAGCCAAGGTGAGAGCTGGCTGGAGCCAAGTCGAGGGCAGGCCAGAGGCAGAGCCAGGGCAGGCCAGAGTCAGAGCGAGAGCAGGCCGGAGCCAAGGCGAGGGCAGGCTAGAGCCAGAGCAAGAGCAGGTCAGAGCCAAGGCGAGGGTAGGCCAGAGCCAGAGCGAGAGTAGGCCGGAGCTAAGGCGAGGGGAGGCCAGAGCGAGAGCAGGCCAGAGCCAGAGCAAGAGCAGGCCGGAGCCAAGGCGAAAGCAGGCCAGAACAAGAGCGAGATCAGGCCAGAGTGAAGACGAGGGCAGGCCAGAGCCAGTGGAAGAGCAGGCCGGAGCCAAGGCATCGGCAGGCGAGAGCCAGAGAGAGAGCAGGCCGGAGCCAGAGCGAAGGCAGGCCAGAGCGAGAGCAGGTCGGAGCCAGGGCGAGAGCAGGCCGGAGCTAATGCGAGGGCAGGCCGGAGCAAGAGCAAGGGCAGGTCAGAGCCAGAGAGAGAGCAGGCCAGAGCAAGAGTAGGCCAGAGCCAGGGCGAGGGCAGGCCAGAGCCAGAGAGAGAGCAGGCCGGAGCCAGGGCGAAGGCAGGCCATTGCCAGCGAGAGCAGGCCGGAGCCAGGGCGAGAGCAGGCCAGAGCCAGAGCGAGAGCAGGTCGGAGCCAGGGCGAGAGCAGGCCGGAGCCAGAGCAAGGGCAGGCCAGAGCGAGAGCAGGTCGGAGCCAGGGCGAGAGCAGGCCGGAGCTAATGCGAGGGCAGGCCGGAGCTAGAGCAAGGGCAGGCCAGAGGCAGAGCGAGAGCAGGCCAGAGCGAGAGTAGGCCAAAGCCAGGGCGAGGGCAGGTCAGAGCCAGAGAGAGAGAAGGTCGGAGCCAGGGCGAGAGCAGGCCAGAGCCAATGCGAGGGCAGGCCGGAGCCAGAGCAAGGGCAGGCCGGAGTCAGGGCGAGGGCAGGCCGGAGCCAGAGCGAGAGCAGGCTGGAGCCAAAGCGAGAGCAGGCCAGAGCGAGAGCAGGCCGGAGCCAGGGCGAGGGCAGGCCAGAGCGAGAGAAGGCCAGAGCCTAGCTAGGCAAGGGCAGGCCGAAACCAGGACGAGAGCAGGCCGGAGACAGGGTGAGTGAGGCCAGAGCAAGAGTAGGCCGGAGCCAGGGTGAGGGCAGGCCAGAGAGAGAGCAGGCCGGAGCCAGGCAAGGGCAGGCCAGAGCCAAGGCGAGGGCAGTCCAGAGCCAGAGCGAGAGCAGGCCAGAGCGAGAGCAGTCCGGAGCCAGAGCTAGAGCAGGCCTGAGCCAGAGCGAGAGCAGGCTGGAGCCAAGGAAAAGGCAGGCCAGAACAAGAGCGAGATCAGGTTAGAGTCAAGACGAGGGCAGGCCAGAGCCAGAGGAAGAGCAGGCCGGAGCCAAGGCATGGGCAGGCCGGAGTCAGAGAGAGAGCAGGCCGGAGCCAGGGCAAGGGCAGGCCAGAGCAAGAGCGAGAGCGGGTCGGAGCCAGGGCGAGGGCAGGCCGGAGCCAATGCGAGGGCAGGCCGGAGCCAGAGCAAGGGCAGGCCGGAGTCAGGGCGAGGGCAGGCCAGAGCCAGAGCAGGCCGGAGCCAAGGCGAGAGTAGGCCAGAGCCAAGGCAAGGGCAGGCCAGAGCCAGAGCGATACAAGGCCAGAGCCAAGGCAAGGGCAGGCCAGAGCAAGAGGAGGCCAGAGCCAGAGCAAAAGCAGGCCGGAGCCAGGGCGAGGGCAGGCCAGAGCAAGAGCAGGCCAGAGCAAGAACAGGCCAGAGCCAGGGCGAGGGCAGGCCAGAGCCAGAGCAGTCCGGAGCCAAGGCAAGGGCAGGCGAGAGACAGCAGGCCTACGTCAGAGCGAGAGCATGCCGGAGCCAAGGTGAAGGCTGGCCATAACGAGCGAGAGCAGGCCGGAGTCAAGACGAGGGCAGGCCAGAGCAAGAGCAGGCCAGAGCAAGAGCAGGCCGGAGCCAAGGCGAGGGCTAGCCAGAGCCAGAGCAAGGGCAGGCCGGAGCCAGAGCAAGGGCAGGCCGGAGCCAGAGCAAGGGCAGTCCGGAGCCAGAGCAAGGGCAGGCCGGAGCCAGGGCAAGGGCAGGCCGGAGCCAGAGCGAGAGTAGGCCGGAGCCAGAGCGAGAGCAGGCCGGAGCCAGGGCGAGAGCAGGCCGGAGCCAGGGCGAGAGCAGGCCGGAGCCAAGGCGAGGGCAGGTCAGAGCCAGAGCGAGAGCAGGCCGGAGCAAGGATGAATGAGGGCAGGCCAGAGTCAGAGCGAGAGCAGGCCGGAGCTAAGGCAAGGGCAGGCCAGAGCCAGAGAGAGAGCAGGCCAGAGGCAGGGCGAGGGAAGGCCAGAGCGAGAGCAGGTCGGAGCCAAGGCGAGAGCAGGCCGGAGCCAGAGCAAGGGCAGGCTAGAGTCAGGGCGACGGCATGCCGGAGCCAGAGAAAGAGAGCCGACCGGAGCTAAGGCGGGAACAGGCCGGAGCCAAGGCGAGGTTAGGCCAGAGCCAGAGTAAAAACAGGCCGGAGCCAGGACGAGGGCAGGCCAGAGCGAGAGCAGGCCGGAGCCTCGGCGAGGGCAAACCAGAGCCAGAGCGAGAGAAGGCCGGAGCCAAGGCAAGGTCAGGCCGTTATCAGGGCGAGAACAGGCCAGAGGCCCAGAGCGACAGTAGGCCAGAGCCAGAGAGAGTAGGGCGGAGACTGGGCGAGGGCAGGCCAGAAACAGAGCAAGAACAGGTCGGAGCCAGGGCGAGAGCAGGGCGGAGCCAAGGCGAGGGCAGGCCGGAGCCAGAGCAGTGGCAGGCCGGAGCCAGGGCGAGGGCAGTCCGGAGCGAGAGCAGGGCGGAGCCAGGGCGAGAGCAGGCCAGAGAAAGAGCGAGAGCAGGCCGGAGCCAGGACGAGTGCAGGCCGGAGCCAGGGCGAGAGCGGGCCGGAGCCTATGCGAGGACAGGCCAGAGCCAGAGCAGGCCGGAGCCAAGGCTTCATTGCTTATTATGAGACACAAATCTGATAATTACACTACTGCTGTAACGTCTGGCCTGCCCTCATCTTGACTCCGGCCTGCTCTCGCTCTTGTTATGGCCTGCCTTCGCCTTGGCTCCGGCCTGCTCTCGCTCTGGCGTAGGCCTGCTGTCGCTCTGGCTCTGTCTGGCATGCCCTTGCCTTGCCTCCGGACTGCTCTTGCTCTGGCCTGCCCTCGCCCTGGCTCCGGCCTGCTCTTGCTCTGGTCTGCCCTCGCCCTGGCTCCGACCTGCTCTTGCTCTGGTCTGCTCTTGCTCTGGCGTCGCCCTGTCTCCAGCCTGCTCTCGCCCTGGTTCCGGCCTGGCCTTGCCTTGGCTCTGGCCTTCTATCGCTCTGGCTCTGGCCTGCCCTTTCCTTGGCTCTGGCCTACCCTCGCCTTGGTTCCGGCCTGCCCTCGCATTTGCTCCGGCCTGTCCTCCCGGCCTGCCCCTCTGAGCAGAGCAAGGGCAGGCCGGAGTCAGGGCGAGGGCAGGCCGGAGCCAGAGCGAGAGCAGGCTGGAGCCAAGGCGAGAGCAGGCCAGAGCGAGAGCAGGCCGGAGCCAGGGCGAGGGCAGGCCAGAGCGAGAGAAGGCCAGAGCCTAGCTAGGCAAGGGCAGGCCGAAACCAGGACGAGAGCAGGCCGGAGACAGGGTGAGTGAGGCCAGAGCAAGAGTAGGCCGGAGCCAGGGTGAGGGCAGGCCAGAGAGAGAGCAAGCCGGAGCCAGGCGAGGGCAGGCCAGAGCGAGAGCGAGAGCAGGCCAGAGCCAAGGCAAGGGCAGTCCAGAGCCAGAGCGAGAGCAGGCCAGAGCCAGAGCGAGAGCAGTCTGGAGCCAGAGCTAGGGCAGGCCAGAGCGAGAGCAGGCCTGAGCCAGAGCGAGAGCAGGCTGGAGCCAAGGAAAAGGCAGGCCAGAACAAGAGCGAGATCAGGTTAGAGTCAAGACGAGGGGAGGCCAGAGCCAGAGGAAGAGCAGGCCGGAGCCAAGGCATGGGCAGGCCGGAGCCAGAGAGAGAGCAGGCCGGAGCCAGGGCGAGGGCAGGCCAGAGCAAGAGCGAGAGAGGGTCGGAGCCAGGGCGAGGGCAGGCCGGAGCCAATGCGAGGGCAGGCCGGAGCCAGAGCAAGGGCAGGCCGGAGTCAGGGCGAGGGCAGGCCAGAGCCAGAGCGAGAGCAGGCCGGAGCCAAGGCGAGAGTAGGCCAGAGCCAAGGCAAGGGCAGGCCAGAGCCAGAGCGATACAAGGCCAGAGCCAAGGCAAGGGCAGGCCAGAGCAAGAGGAGGCCAGAGCCAGAGCAAAAGCAGGCCAGAGCAAGAGCAGGCCAGAGCCAGAGCAAGAACAGGCCAGAGCCAGGGCGAGGGCAGGCCAGAGCCAGAGCAGTCCGGAGCCAAGGCAAGGGCAGGCCAGAGACAGCAGGCCTACGTCAGAGCGAGAGCATGTCGGAGCCAAGGTGAAGGCTGGCCATAACGAGCGAGAGCAGGCCGGAGTCAAGACGAGGGCAGGCCAGAGCAAGAGCAGGCCAGAGCAAGAGCAGGCCGGAGCCAAGGCGAGGGCTAGCCAGAGCCAGAGCAAGGGCAGGCCGGAGCCAGAGCAAGGGCAGGCCGGAGCCAGAGCAAGGGCAGGCCGGAGCCAGAGCAAGGGCAGGCCGGAGCCAGGGCAAGGACAGGCCAGAGCCAGAGCGAGAGTAGGCCAGAGCCAGAGCGAGAGTAGGCCGGAGCCAGGGCGAGAGCAGGCCGGAGCCAGGGCGAGAGCAGGCCGGAGCCAGGGCGAGAGCAGGCCGGAGCCAGGGCGAGAGCAGGCCGGAGCCAGGGCGAGAGCAGGCCGAAGCCAGGGCGAGAGCAGGCCGGAGCCAAGGCGAGGGCAGGTCAGAGCCAGAGCGAGAGCAGGCCGGAGCAAGGATGAATGAGGGCAGGCCAGAGTCAGAGCGAGAGCAGGCCGGAGCTAAGGCAAGGGCATGTCAGAGCCAGAGAGAGAGCAGGCCAGAGGCAGGGCGAGGGAAGGCCAGAGCGAGAGCAGGTCGGAGCCAAGGCGAGAGCAGGCCGGAGCCAGAGCAAGGGCAGGCTAGAGTCAGGGCGAGGGCATGCCGGAGCCAGAGAAAGAGAGCCGACCGGAGCTAAGGCGGGAACAGGCCGGAGCCAAGGCGAGTTTAGGCCAGAGCCAGAGTAAAAACAGGCCGGAGCCAGGACGAGGGCAGGCCAGAGCGAGAGCAGGACGGAGCCTCGGCGAGGGCAAACCAGACCCAGAGCGAGAGAAGGCCGGAGCCAAGGCAAAGTCAGGCCGTTACCAGGGCGAGAACAGGCCAGAGGCCCAGAGCGACAGTAGGCCAGAGCCAGAGAGAGTAGGGCGGAGACTGGGCGAGGGCAGGCCAGAAACAGAGCGAGAACAGGTCGGAGCCAGGGCGAGAGCAGGCCAGAGCCAAGGCGAGGGCAGGCCGGAGCCAGAGCAGTGGCAGGCCGGAGCCAGGGCGAGGGCAGGCCGGAGCGAGAGCAGGCCGGAGCCAGGGCGAGAGCAGGCCAGAGAAAGAGCGAGAGCAGGCCGGAGCCAGGACGAGTGCAGGCCGGAGCCAGGGCGAGAGCGGGCCGGAGCCTATGCGAGGACAGGCCAGAGCCAGAGCGAGAGCAGGCCGGAGCCAAGGCTTCATTGCTTATTATGAGACACAAATCTGATAATTACACTACTGCTGTAACGTCTGGCCTGCCCTCATCTTGACTCCGGCCTGCTCTCGCTCTTGTTATGGCCTGCCTTCGCCTTGGCTCCGGCCTGCTCTCGCTCTGGCGTAGGCCTGCTGTCGCTCTGGCTCTGTCTGGCATGCCCTTGCCTTGCCTCCGGACTGCTCTTGCTCTGGCTCTGGCCTGCCCTCGCCCTGGCTCCGGCCTGCTCTTGCTCTGGTCTGCCCTCGCCCTGGCTCCGACCTGCTCTTGCTCTGGCCTGCTCTTGCTCTGGCGTCGCCCTACCTCCAGCCTGCTCTCGCCCTGGTTCCGGCCTGCCCTTGCCCTGGCTCTGGCCTTCTATCGCTCTGGCTCTGGCCTGCCCTTGCTTTGGCTCTGGCCTACCCTCGCCTTGGTTCCGGCCTGCCCTCGCATTGGCTCCGGCCTGCCCTCCCGGCCTGCCCCTCTGGCTCCGGCCTGCCCTCGCCCTGGCTCCGACCCGCTCTCGCTCTGGCCTGCCCTTGCCCTGGCTCCGGCCTGCTCTCTCTCTGGCTCTGGCCTGCAAATGCCTTGGCTCCGGCCTGCTCTTACTCTGGCCTGCCCTCCTCTTGACTCTAACCTGATCTCGCTCTTGTCTTCGCCTTGGCTCCAGCCTGCTCTCGCTCTGGCTCAGGCCTGCTCTCGCTCTGGCCTGCCCTATCTCTGGCTCCGGACTGCACTCGCTCTGGCCTGCCCTCGCCCTGGCTCCGACATACTCTCGCTCTGGTTCTGACCTGCTCTCGCTCTGGCCTCGCCCTGTCTCCGGCCTGCTCTCGCCCTTGTTCCGGCCTGCCCTTGCCTTGGCTCCGGCCTTCTCTCGCTCTGGCCTGCCCATGCCTTGGATCCGGCCTGCTCTTCCTCTGGCTCTGGCCTGCCCTCGCCCTGGCTCCGGCCTGCTCTCGCTCTGGCCTGCTCTCGCTCTGGCGTGCCCTCGCATTGGCTACGGCCTGCTCTCGCTCTGTCTGGCCTGCCCTCGCCCTGGCTCCGGCCTGCTCTGGATCTGGCTCTGGCCTGCCCTCGCCTTGGCTCCGACCTGCTCTCGCCCTGGCTCCGGCCTGCTCTCGCCCTGGCCTCGCCCTGGCTCCGGCCTGCCCTTGCTCTGACTCCGGCTAGCCCTCGCCTTGGCTCTCGCCTGCTCTCGCCCTGGCTCTGGCCTGCTCTTGCTCTGGCTTTGGCCTACCCTCACCCTGGCTCCTGCCTGCTCTTGCTCTGGCCTGCCCTCGTCTTGACTCCGGCCTGATCTCGCTCTTCTTCTGGCCTGCCTTCGCCTTGGCTCCGGCCCTGCTCTCACCTTGGCGCTGGCCTACTTTCGCTCTAGCTTCGGACTGCCCTCGCCATGGCTCTGGCCTGCCATCGCTCTGACTCCGGCCTGCTCTTCGCCCTGGCTCCGGCCTGCTCTCGCTCTGGCCTCGCTCTGTCTCCGGCCTGCTCCCCCCCTGGTTCCAGCCTGCCCTTGCCTTGGCTCCGGCCTTCTCTCGCTCTAGCTCTTGCCTGCCTTTGCCTTTTGCCTCTCGCCTACTCTCGCTCTGGCTCTGGCCTGTCCTCGCCCTGGTTCCAGCCTGCTCTCGCTCTGGCCTGCCCTCGCTTTGGCTCAGGCTTGCTCTCGCCTTGGCTCCGGCCTGCTCTCGCCCTGGCTCTGGCCTGCTCTCACTCTGGCTCCGGCCTGTCCTCGCCCTGGCTCCGGCCTGCCCTTGCTCTGACTCCAGCTAGCCCTCGCCTTGGCTCCGGCCTGCTCTCGCCCTGGCTCTGGCCTACTCTCGCCCTGGCTCTGGCCTGCTCTCGCCCTGGCTCTGGCCTGCTCTTGCTCTGGCTTTGGCCTGCCCTCGCCCTGGCTCTGGCCTGCTCTTGCTCTGGCTCTGTCGTCTTGACTCCGGCCTGATTTCACTCTTCTTCTGGCCTGCCTTCGCCTTGGCTCCGGCCCTGCTCTCGCCTTGGCGCTGGCCTACTTTCGCTCTAGCTTCAGACTGCCCTCGCCCTGGCTCTGGCCTGCCATCGCTCTGACTACGGCCTGCTCTTCGCCCTGGCTCTGGCCTGCCCTCGCCCTGGCCTGCCTTAGCCCTGGCTCCAGCCTACTCTCGCTCAGGCTCTGGCCTGCTCTCATTCTGACCTCGCCCTGTCTCCGGCCTGCTCCCCCCCCCTGTCGACCTGCCCTTGCCTTGGCTCCCTCCGGCCAGCTCTCGCTCTAGCTCTTGCCTGCCCTCGCCCTGACTCCGGCCTGCCCCTCTGCAATCCGCCCTGACTCCGGCCTGCCCCTCTGGCTCCGGCCTGCCCTCGCATTGGCTCCGGCCTGCTCTCTCGCCCTGGCTCCGACCCGCTCTCGCTCTGGCCTGCCCTTGCCCTGGCTCTCCGGCCTGCTCTCTCTCTGGCTCTGGCCTGCCCATGCCTTGGCTCCGGTCTGCTCTCGCTCTGGCTCAGGCCTGCTCTCGATATGGCTCTGGCCTGCCCTAGCTCTGGCTCCGGCTGCTCTCGCTCTGGCTCTGGCCTGCTATCGCTCTGGCTCTGGCCTGCCCTCGCCTTGGCTCTGGCCTGCCCTCGCCTGGCTCCGGCCTGCTCTCTCTCTGGCCTGCCCTCGCCCTGGCTCCGGCCTACTCTCGCTCTGGCCTCACTCACCCTGTCTCCGGCCTGATCTCGTCCTGGTTTCGGCCTGCCCTTGCCTTGACTCTGGCCTTCTCTCGCTCTGGCCTGCCCTTGTCTTGGCTCTGGCCTACTCTCGCTCTGGCCTGCCCTCGCCCTGGCTCCGGCCTGCTCTCGCTCTGGTGTGCCCTCGCCTTGGCTACGGCCTGCTCTCGCTCTGTCTGGCCTGCCCTCGCCCTGGCTCCGGCCTGCTCTGGATCTGGCTCTGGCCTGCTCTCGCCCTGGCTCCGACCTGCTCTCGCCCTGGCTCCGGCTCTCATCCTGGCTCCGGCCTGCCCTTGCTCTGGCCTGCCCTCGTCTTGACTCCGGCCTGATCTCGCTCTTCTTCTGGCCTGCCCTTCGCCTTGGCTCCGGCCCTGCACTCGCCTTAGCGCTGGCCTACTTTCGCTCTAGCTTCGGACTGCCCTCGCCTTTCTGGCCTGCCATCGCTCTGACTCTGGCCTGCTCTTCGCCCTGGCCTGCCCTCGCCCTGTCCAGCCTACTCTCGCTCTGGCCTGCTTTCGCTCTGACCTCGCCCTGTCTCCGGCCTGCTCCCCCCCCTGGTTCCGGCCTGCCCTTGCCTTGGCTCCCTCTGGCCTTCTCTCGCTGTAGCTCTTGCCTGCCTTTGCTCTCGCCTACTCTCGCTCTGGCCTGACCTCGCCCTGGCTCCGGCCTGCTCTTGCCAGAGCGTGCCTTCGCCATGGCTCCGGCCTGCTCTCTCTCTGACTCTGGCCTGCCTCCGGCGTGCTCTGGCTCTGTTCTGCCCTCGTCTTGGCTCCGGCCTGCTCTCGCCCTGGCTCCGGCCTGCCCTCGCCCTGGCTCCGGCCTGCCCTCGCCCTGGCTCCGGCCTGCCCTTGCTCTGGCTCCGCCTCTTGCTCTGGTCTGCCCTCGTCTTGACTCCAGCCTGCTCTCGCTCTGTTTCTGGCCAGCATTCGCCTTGGCTCCGGTCTGCTCTCGCTCTGGCTCAGGCCTACTCTCTCTCTGGCTCTGGCCTGCCCTGGCGGCGTGCTCTCGCCTTGGCAAGGGCCTGCTTTTGCTCTGGCCTTCCCTTGCCCTGGCTCCGGCCTGCTCTCGCTCTGGCTCTGGACTGCTCTCGCCTTGGCTCTGGCCTGCTCTCTCCCTGGCTCCGGCCTGCTCTCGCTATGGCTTCAGCCTGCCCTTGCCCTGGCTCCGGTCTGCCCTTGATCTGGCTCCGGCCAGCCCTCGCCTTGGCTCCGGCCAGCTCCTGCTCTAGCTCCGGGCTCTGGCCTGCTCTTGCCCTGGCCTGGCCTTGGCCGGATCCGGCCTGCTCTCGCTCTCACTCTGGTCTGCCCTCGCCCTGGCATGCTCTCGCGCTGGCTCTGGCCTGCTCTCGCCCTGGCTCCGGCCTGTACTCGTCCTGGCTCTGGCCTGCTCTCACTCAGGCTCTGGCCTACCCTCGTCTTGGCTCCGGCCTGCTCTCGCCCTGGCTCCAGCCTGCTCTCTCTCTGGCTTCGGCCTTCCCTCGTCCTGGCTCCGGCCTGCCCTTGTTCTGGCTCTGGCCAGCCCTCGACCTGGCCAGCACCTGCACTTGCTCCGGCCTGCCTTCGCCTTGGCTCCTGCCTGATCTCGCTCTGGCCTGCTCTCGCTCTGGCTCTGGCCTGCTCTCGCTCCGGCCTGCCTTCGCCTTGGCTTCGGACTGCTCTCGCTCTGGCCTGCTCTCGCTCTGGCCTGTCCCATGCCTTGGCTCCGGCCTGCTTTAGCTCTGGCCTACCCTGGCTCTGCCTCCGGCCAGCCCTCGCCTTGGCTCCGTCCTGCTCTCGCCCTGGCTCTGGCCTACTCTCTCTCTGGCTCTGGCCTGCCGTCGCCCTAGTTCCGGCCTACTCTCGCTCTGGCTCTGGCCTGCTGCTGCTCTGGTTCTGGCCTCGTCTTGGCTCCCTCACCCTGGCTGCCTGCTCTGGCTCTAGCTCTGGCCTGCTCTCGCGCTGGCTCTGGCCTGCCCTCGTCCTGGCTCCGGCCTGCCCTCGTCTTGGCTCCGGCCGGCCTGCTCTCGCCCTGGCTCCAGCCTGCTCTCGTTCTGGCTTAGGCCTTCCCTCGCCATAGCTCCGGCCTGCCCTTGCTCTGGCTCCGGCCAGCCCTCGCCTTGGATACATACGGCCAGCACCTGCTCTGGCTCCGGCCTGCCTTCGCCTTGGCTTCGGACTGCTCTCGCTATGGCCTGCTCTCGCTCTGGCCTGTCCTTGCCTTGGCTCTGGCCTGGTCTTGCTCTGGCCTGGTCTTGCTCTGCATCCGGCCAGCCCTCGCCTTTGCTCCGGCCAGCTCCGGCACTGGCTCCGGCCTGCCCTCGCCTTGGCTTCGATCTGCTCTTGTGCTGGCTCCGGTCTGCCCTCGCTCTGGCTCCGGCCTGCCCTCGACCTGGCTCCGGCCTGCTCTCGCCCTGGCTACGGCCTGCTCTCGCCCTGTCTCCGGCCTGCTCTCGCCCTGTCTCCGGCCTGCTCTTGCTCTGGCCTGCCCTCGCCCTGGCTCCGGCATTCTCTCGCTCTGGTATCGGCCTGCCCTCGCCTTGGCTCCGGCCTGCCTTTGCCATGGCTACGGCCTGCTATCGCTCTGGCTCCGGCCTGCCTTTGCCTTGGCTCCGGCCTGCTCTCGCTCAGGCTCTGGCCTGCTCTCACTGTGGCTCTGGCCTGCCTTCACCTTGGCCAGAACGAGATTTGGCCAGAGCCAAGGCAAGCCCAGAGCCAGAGAGAAAGAAGGCCGGAGCCATGGCTAGGGCAGCCGGAACCAGGGCGAGAAGCAGGCCAGAGCCAGGGCGAGAGCAGGCCAGAGCCAGGGCGAAAGCAGGGCGAGGGCAGGCCAGAGCCAGAGTCAGATCAGGCCGGAGACAAGGCGAGGGCAGGCCAGAGCCAGAGCGAGGGCAGGCCAGAGCCAGAACAAGAGCAGACCGGACGGAGCCAAGCAAGGGCAGGCCAGAGCCAAAGCGAGAGCAGTCCGCAGGCAAGGAGAGGGCAGGCCAGAGCCAGAGCGGGAGCAAGCTGGAGCAAAGGCAGGGGCAGGCCAGAGCGAGAGCAGGCCAGAGGCAGAGCGAGAGCAGGCCGGAGCCAGGACAAGGGCAGGCCGGAGCCAGAGCGAGAGTTGGCCAGAGCCAAGGCAAGGGCAGGCCGGAGCCAGAGCAAGAGAAGGCCGGAGACAAGGCAAGGGCAGGCCGGAACCAGGGCGAGAGCAGGCCAGAGCCAGGGCGAGAGCAGGCCAGAGCCAGGGCGAGAGCAGGCCACAGCCAGGGCAAGAGTAGGCCGGAGCCAGGGCAAGGGCAGGCCAGAGCCAGGGCAAGGGCAGGCCCGAGCCAGAGTCAGAGCAGGCCGGAGTCAAGGCAAAGGCAGGCAAGAGCCAGAGCGAGGGTAAGCCAGAGACAGAGCGAGCTCGGGCAGGCTAGAGTCAGAAGGATAGCAGACCGGAGCCAAGGCGAGAACATGCCGGAGCGAGGGCGAGGGCAGGCCAGAGCCAGAGAGAGGGCAGGCTGGAGACAGGGCGAGGGCAGGCTGGAGCCAGGGCGAGGGCAGGCCGGAGCCAGAGCGAGAGCAGGCCAGAGCCAAAGGGAGAGCAGGTCGGAGCCAAGGCGAGAGCAGGCCGGAGCCAGGGCGAGGGCAGGCCCGAGCCAGAGTCAGAGCAGGCCGGAGCCAAGGCGAGGGCAGGCAAGGGCAAGAGCGAGGGCAGGCCAGAGCCAAAGCGAGCTCGGGCAGGCTAGAGCCAGAGCGATAGCAGGCCGGAGCCAAGGCGAGGGCAGGCCAGAGCCAGAGCGAGAGCAGGCCGGAGCCAAGGCAAGGGCAAGCCAGAGCAGGCCAGAGCAAAGGCAAGGGCAGGCCAGAGACAGAGCGAGAGCAGGCCACAGCCAGGGCAAGAGTAGGCCGGAGCCAGGGCAAGGGCAGGCCAGAGCCAGGGCAAGGGCAGGCCCGAGCCAGAGTCAGAGCAGGCCGGAGTCAAGGCAAAGGCAGGCAAGAGCCAGAGCGAGGGTAAGCCAGAGACAGAGCGAGCTCGGGCAGGCTAGAGTCAGAAGGATAGCAGACCGGAGCCAAGGCGAGAACATGCCGGAGCGAGGGCGAGGGCAGGCCAGAGCCAGAGAGAGGGCAGGCTGGAGACAGGGCGAGGGCAGGCTGGAGACAGGGCGAGGGCAGGCTGGAGCCAGGGCGAGGGCAGGCCGGAGCCAGAGCGAGAGCAGGCCAGAGCCAAAGGGAGAGCAGGTCGGAGCCAAGGCGAGAGCAGGCCGGAGCCAGGGCGAGGGCAGGCCCGAGCCAGAGTCAGAGCAGGCCGGAGCCAAGGCGAGGGCAGGCAAGGGCAAGAGCGACGGCAGGCCAGAGCCAAAGCGAGCTCGGGCAGGCTAGAGCCAGAGCGATAGCAGGCCGGAGCCAAGGCGAGGGCAGGCCAGAGCCAGAGCGAGAGCAGGCCGGAGCCAAGGCAAGGGCAAGCCAGAGCCAGAGCAGGCCAGAGCAAAGGCAAGGGCAGGCCAGAGACAGAGCGAGAGCAGGCCGGAGCCAGGGCAAGGGCAGGCCGGAGCCAGAGCGAGGGCAGGCCGGAGCCAGAGCGAGAGTAGGCCAGAGCCAAGGCAAGGGCAGGCCAGGACCAGAGCAAGAGAAGGCCGGAGAAAAGGCAAGGGCAGGCCGGAACCAGGGCGAAAGCAGGCCGGGGCCAGGGCGAGAGCACGCCGGAGCCAAGGCGAGAACAGGCCGGAGCCAAGGAGAGAGCAGGCCGGAGCCAGAGTCAGAGCAGGCCGGAGTCAAGGCGAGGGTAGGCAAGAGCCAGAGCGAGGGCAAGCCAGAGCCAAAGCGAGCTTGGGCAGGCTAGAGCCAGAGCGATAGCAGGCCGGAGCCAAGGCGATAACATGCCGGAGCCAGGGCGAGGGCAGGCCAGAGCCAGGGCGAGAGAAGGCCGGAGCCAAGGCGAGAGCACGCCGGAGCCAAGGCGAGAACAGGCCGGAGCCAAGGCGAGAGCAGGCCCGAGCCAAGGCGAGAGCAGGCCCGAGCCAAGGCGAGAGCAGGCCCGAGCCAGAGTCAGAGCAGGCCGGAGACAAGGCGAGGGCAGGCAAGAGCCAGAGAGAGGGCAAGCCAGAGCCAAAGCGAGCTCGGGCAGGCTACAGCCAGAGCAATAGCAGGCCGGAGACAAGGCGAGAGCATGCCGGAGCCAGGACGAGGGCAGGCCGGAGCCAGTGCGAGAGGAGGCCGGAGACAAGAAGAGGACAGGCCAGAGCCAGAGCGAGAGCAAGCAAGAGCAAGGGCGAGAGCAGGCCGGAGCCAAGGCAAGGGCAGGCCAGAGCGAGAGCAGGCCGGAGCCAGGGTGACGGCAGGCCAGAGCTAGAGCAAGAGCAGGCGGAGCCAGGGCGAGAGCAGGCCGGAGCCAAGGTGAGGGCTGGCTGGAGCCAGAGCGAGAGCAGGACGGAGCCAAGGCGAGAGAGAGCAGGCCGGAGCCAAGGCGAGGGCAGACGAGAGCCAGAGCGAGAGCAGGCCGGAGCCAGGGCGATAGCAAGCCGGAGCCAAAGCGAGGGCAGGCCAGAGCCAGATCCAGAGCAGGTCGGAGCCAGGGCGAGGGCAGGCCAGAGTCAGAGCGAGAGCAGGCCGGAGCCAAGGCGAGGGCACGACAGAGCCAGAACGAGAGCTGACCGGAGCCAGGTCGAGGGCAGGCCAGAGCTTGAGCGAGAGTAGGCCGGAGTCAAAGCAAGGGCAGGCCGGAACAAGGGCGAGAACAGGCCGGAACCAGAGCCAGAGCGAGAGCAGGCCAGACAGAGCCAGAGTAGGACGGAGCCAGGGCAAGGGCAGGCCAGAGCTAAGACGAGAGCACGGCCGGAGCCAAGGCGAGGGCAGGCCGGAGCCAAGACGAGGGCAGGCCAGAGGCAGAGCAGGGCAGGCCAGAGCCAGAGCGAAAGCAGGCCGGAGCAAAGGCGAGGGCAGGCCAGAGCCAGAGCGAGAGCAGGTCGGAGCCAAGGCGAGGGCAAGCCAGAGCCAGAGCGAGAGCAGGCTGGAGCCAGGGTGACGGCAGGCCAGAGCTAGAGCAAGAGCAGGCGGAGCCAGGGGGAGAGCAGGCCGGAGCCAAGGCGAGGGCTGGCTGGAGCCAGAGCAAGGACAGGCCGGAGCCAGGGCGAGGGCAGGCCGGAGCCAGAGCAAGAGCAGGCCGGAGCCAAGGAGAGAGCAGGCCGGATCCAGGGCAAGGGCAGGCCGGAGCCAGAGCGAGGGCAGGCTGGAGCAGAAGCGAGAGCAGGCCGGAGCCAAGGCGAGGGCAGGCCGGAGACAGAGCGCTGGAGCCAGAGCCAGAGCAGGCCGGAGAGCCAAGGTAAGGGCAGGCTGGAACCAGAGCAAGAGCAGGCCGGAGCCAAGGCAAGAGCAGGACGTATCCAGGGCGAGAACAGGCAGGAGCCAAGGTGAGGGCAGGCAGGAGCCATAGAGATAGCAGGCGAGAGCCAGAGCGAGAGCAGGCCGGAGCCAGGACGAGGGCAGGCCGGAGCCAGTGCGAGAGCAGGCCGGAGACAAGGAGAGGACAGGCCAGAGCCAGAGCGAGAGCAAGCAAGAGCAAGGGCGAGAGCAGGCCGGAGCCAAGGCAAGGGCAGGCCAGAGCGAGAGCAGGCCGGAGCCAGGGTGAGGGCAGGCCAGAGCCAGAGCGAGATCAGGCCGGAGCCAGGGTGAGGGCAGGCCGGAGCCAGGGCGAGAGCAGGCCGGAGCCAGAGCGAGAGCAGGCCGGAACCAAGGCGAGGGCAGGCCGGAGCCAGAGCAGGAGCTGGCCGGAGCCAAGGCGAGGGCTGCCCAGAGCCAGAGCAAGGGCAGGCCGGAGCCAGGGCGAGGGCAGGCCGAAGCCAGAGCGAGAGCAGGCCGGAGCAAGGGCGAGAGCAGGCCGGAGCCAAGGCGAGGACAGACCAGAGTCAGAGCGAGAGCAGGCGGGAGCCAAGGAGAGGGCACGCCAGAGCCAAGGCGAGGGCAGGCCGAAGCCAGAGCGAGGGCAGGCCGGAGCCAGAGCGGGAACAGGCAGGAGCCAAGGAGAGGGCAGGCCAGATAGAGAGCAGGCATGAGCCAAGGTAAGGGCAGGCTGGAACCAAAGCGAGAGCAGGCCGGAGCCAAGGCGAGAGCAGGTCGTATCCAGGGCGAGAACAGGCAGGAGCCAAGGAGAGGGCAGGCAGGAGCCAGAGAGATAGCAGGCCGGAGCCAGGACGAGGGCAGGCCGGAGCCAGTGCGAGAGCAGGCCGGAGACAAGGAGAGGACAGACCAGAGCCAGAGAGAGAGCAAGCAAGAGCAAGGGCGAGAGCAGGCCGGAGCCAAGGCAAGGGCAGGCCAGAGCGAGAGCAAGCCGGATCCAGGGTGACGGCAGGCCAGAGCTAGAGAAAGAGCAGGCGGAGCCAAAGCGAGAGCAGGCCGGAGCCATGGCGAGAGAGAGCAGGCCAGAGCCAAGGCGAGGGCAGGCGAGAGCCAGAGCGAGAGCAGGCCGGAGCCAGGGCGAGAACAGGCAGGAGCCAAGGTGAGGGCAGGCAGGAGCCATAGAGATAGCAGGCGAGAGCCAGAGCGAGAGCAGGCCGGAGCCAGGACGAGGGCAGGCCGGAGCCAGTGCGAGAGCAGGCCGGAGACAAGGAGAGGACAGGCCAGAGCCAGAGCGAGAGCAAGCAAGAGCAAGGGCGAGAGCAGGCCGGAGCCAAGGCAAGGGCAGGCCAGAGCGAGAGCAGGCCGGAGCCAGGGTGAGGGCAGGCCAGAGCCAGAGCGAGATCAGGCCGGAGCCAGGGTGAGGGCAGGCCGGAGCCAGGGCGAGAGCAGGCCGGAGCCAGAGCGAGAGCAGGCCGGAACCAAGGCGAGGGCAGGCCGGAGCCAGAGCAGGAGCTGGCCGGAGCCAAGGCGAGGGCTGCCCAGAGCCAGAGCAAGGGCAGGCCGGAGCCAGGGCGAGGGCAGGCCGAAGCCAGAGCGAGAGCAGGCCGGAGCAAGGGCGAGAGCAGGCCGGAGCCAAGGCGAGGACAGACCAGAGTCAGAGCGAGAGCAGGCGGGAGCCAAGGAGAGGGCACGCCAGAGCCAAGGCGAGGGCAGGCCGAAGCCAGAGCGAGGGCAGGCCGGAGCCAGAGCGGGAACAGGCAGGAGCCAAGGAGAGGGCAGGCCAGATAGAGAGCAGGCATGAGCCAAGGTAAGGGCAGGCTGGAACCAAAGCGAGAGCAGGCCGGAGCCAAGGCGAGAGCAGGTCGTATCCAGGGCGAGAACAGGCAGGAGCCAAGGAGAGGGCAGGCAGGAGCCAGAGAGATAGCAGGCCGGAGCCAGGACGAGGGCAGGCCGGAGCCAGTGCGAGAGCAGGCCGGAGACAAGGAGAGGACAGACCAGAGCCAGAGAGAGAGCAAGCAAGAGCAAGGGCGAGAGCAGGCCGGAGCCAAGGCAAGGGCAGGCCAGAGCGAGAGCAAGCCGGATCCAGGGTGACGGCAGGCCAGAGCTAGAGAAAGAGCAGGCGGAGCCAAAGCGAGAGCAGGCCGGAGCCATGGCGAGAGAGAGCAGGCCAGAGCCAAGGCGAGGGCAGGCGAGAGCCAGAGCGAGAGCAGGCCGGAGCCAGGGCGAGAGCAGGCCGGAGCCAAAGCGATGGCAGGCCAGAGCCAGATTCAGAGCAGGTCGGAGCCAGGGCGAGGGCAGGCCAGAGTCAGAGCGAGAGCAGGCCAGAGCCAAGGCGAGGGCACGCCAGAGCCAGAACCAGAGCTGACCGGAGCCAGGTCGAGGGCAGGCCAGAGCTAGAGCGAGAGTAGGCCAGAGCCAAGGCAAGGGCAGGCCAGAGCCAGAGCGAGAGAAGGCCGGAGTCAAAGCAAGGGCAGGCAGGAACCAGGGCGAGAACAGGCCGGAGCCAGGGCGAGGCCAGAGCCACAGCGAAAGCAGGCCAGAGCCAGAGTAGGCCGGAGCCAGGGCAAGGGCAGGCCAGAGCCAAAAAGAGAGCAGGCCGGAGCCAGGGCGAGGGCAGTCAGGAGCTAGAGCGAGAGCAGGCCGGAACTAAGACGAGAGCAGGGCCAGAGCTAAGGCGAGGGCAGGCCAGAGGCAGAGCCAGGGCAGGCCAGAGCCAGAGCAGACCGGAGCCAAGGCGAGGGCAGACCAGAGCCAGAGCGAGAGCAGGTCGGAGCCAAGGCGAGGGCAGGCCAGAGCCAGAGCGAGAGCAGGCTGGAGCCAGGGTGATGGCAGGCCAGAGCTAGAGCAAGAGCAGGCGGAGCCAGGGCGAGAGCAGGCCGGAGCCAAGGCGAGGGCTGGCTGGAGCCAGAGCAAGGGCAGGCCGGAGGCAGGGCGAGGGCAGGCCGGAGCCAGAGCAAGAGCAGGCCGGAGCCAAGGAGAGAGCAGGCCGGAGCCAAGGTGAGGGCAGGCCGGAGACAGAGAACTGGAGCCAGAGCCAGAGCAGGCCGGAGAGCCAAGGTAAGGGCAGGCTGGAACCAGAGCAAGAGCAGGACGGAGCCAAGGCGAGAGCAGGTCGTATCCAGGGCGAGAACAGGCAGGAGCCAAGGTGAGGGCAGGCAGGAGCCATAGAGATAGCAGGCCAGAGCCAGAGCAAGAGCAGGCCGGAGCCAGGACGAGGGCAGGCCGGAGCCAGAGCAATAGCAGGCCGGAGCCAGAGCAAGAGCAGGCCGGAGCCAGGGCAAGAGCAGGCCAGATCCAGGGCAAAAGCAGGCCGGAGCCCGTGCGAGGCCAGGCTGGAGCCATAGCGAGAGCAGGCCGGAGCCAGGGTGAGGGCAGGCCGGAGCCAGGGCGAGAGCAGGCCGGAGCCAGGGCGAGAGCAGGCCGGAACCAAGGCGAGGGCAGGCCGGAGCCAGAGCAGGAGCTGGCCGGAGCCAAGGCGAGGGCTGCCCAGAGCCAGAGCAAGGGCAGGCCGGAGCCAGGGAGAGGGCAGGCCGAAGCCAGAGCGAGAGCAGGCCGGAGCAAGGGCGAGAGCAGGCCGGAGCAAGGGCGAGAGCAGGCCGGAGCAAGGGCGAGAGCAGGCCGGAGCCAAGGCGAGGACAGACCAGAGTCAGAGCGAGAGCAGGCGGGAGCCAAGGAGAGGGCACGCCGGAGCCAAGGTGAGGGCAGGCCGGAGCCAGAGCGAAGGCAGGCCGGAGCCAGAGCGAGAACAGGCAGGAGCCAAGGAGAGGGCAGGCCAGATAGAGAGCAGGCATGAGCCAAGGTAACGGCAGGCTGGAACCAGAGCGAGAGCAGGCCGGAGCCAAGGCGAGAGCAGGTCGTATCCAGGGCGAGAACAGGCAGGAGCCAAGGAGAGGGCAGGCAGGAGCCAGAGAGATAGCAGGCCGGAGCCAGGACGAGGGCAGGCCGGAGCCAGTGCGAGAGCAGGCCGGAGACAAGGAGAGGACAGGCCAGAGCCAGAGAGAGAGCAAGCAAGAGCAAGGGCGGGAGCAGGCCGGAGCCAAGGCAAGAGCAGGCCAGAGCGAGAGCAGGCCGGAGCCAGGGTGACGGCAGGCCAGAGCTAGAGAAAGAGCAGGCGGAGCCAAAGCGAGAGCAGGCCGGAGCCATGGCGAGAGAGAGCAGGCCAGAGCCAAGGCGAGGGCAGGCGACAGCCAGAGCGAGAGCAGGCCGGAGCCAGGGCGAGAGCAGGCCGGAGCCAAAGCGATGGCAGGCTAGAGCCAGATTCAGAGCAGGTCGGAGCCAGGGCGAGGGCAGGCCAGAGTCAGAGCGAGAGCAGGCCGGAGCCAAGGCGAGGGCACGCCAGAGCCAGAATCAGAGCTGACCGGAGCCAGGTCGAGGGCAGGCCAAAGCTAGAGCGAGAGTAGGCCAGAGCCAAGGCACGGGCAGGCCAGAGCCAGAGCAAGAGAAGGCCGGAGTCAAAGCAAGGGCAGGCAGGAACCAGGGCGAGAACAGGCCGGAGCCAGGGCGAGGCCAGAGCCACAGCGAAAGCAGGCCAGAGCCAGAGTAGGCCGGAGCCAGGGCAAGGGCAGGCCAGAGCCAAAAAGAGAGCAGGCCGGAGCCAGGGCGAGGGCAGTCCGGAGCTAGAGCGAGAGCAGGCCAGAGCTAAGACGAGAGCAGGGCCGGAGCTAAGGCGAGGGCAGGCCAGAGGCAGAGCCAGGGCGAGGGCAGGCCCGAGCCAGAGTCAGAGCAGGCCGGAGCCAAGGCGAGGGCAGGCAAGGGCAAGAGCGAGGGCAGGCCAGAGCCAAAGCGAGCTCGGGCAGGCTAGAGCCAGAGCGATAGCAGGCCGGAGCCAAGGCGAGGGCAGGCCAGAGCCAGAGCGAGAGCAGGCCGGAGCCAAGGCAAGGGCAAGCCAGAGCCAGAGCAGGCCAGAGCAAAGGCAAGGGCAGGCCAGAGACAGAGCGAGAGCAGGCCGGAGCCAGGGCAAGGGCAGGCCGGAGCCAGAGCGAGGGCAGGCCGGAGCCAGAGCGAGGGCAGGCCGGAGCCAGAGCAAGAGTAGGCCAGAGCCAAGGCAAGGGCAGGCCAGGACCAGAGCAAGAGAAGGCCGGAGCCAAGGCAAGGGCAGGCCGGAACCAGTGCGAAAGCAGGCCGGGGCCAGGGCGAGAGCACGCCGGAGCCAAGGCGAGAACAGGCCGGAGCCAAGGAGAGAGCAGGCCGGAGCCAGAGTCAGAGCAGGCCGGAGTCAAGGCGAGGGTAGCCAAGAGCCAGAGCGAGGGCAAGCCAGAGCCAAAGCGAGCTCGGGCAGGCTAGAGCCAGAGCGATAGCAGGCCGGAGCCAAGGCGATAACATGCCGGAGTCAGGGCGAGGGCAGGCCAGAGCCAGGGCGAGAGAAGGCCGGAGCCAAGGCGAGAGCACGCCGGAGCCAAGGCGAGAACAGGCCGGAGCCAAGGCTAAGGCAGGCCAGAACCAGAGCGAGAGCAGGCCGGAGTCAAGAAGAGGGCAGGCCAGAGCCAGAGCAAGAGCATGCTGGAGCCAAGGCGAGGGCAGGCATGAGCCAGAGTGAGAGCTGGCCGTAGCCAGGGAGAGGGCAGGCCGGAGCCAGAGGGAGAGCAGGCCGGAGCCAGGGCGAGGGCAGGCCGGAGCCAGAGCGAGGGCAGGCCGGAGCCAGAGCGAGGGCAGGCCGGAGCCAGAGCGAGGGCAGGCCGGAGCCAGAGCGAGGGCAGGCCGGAGCCAGGGCGAGGGCAGGCTGATGCCAGAGCAAGAGAAGGCCGGACCCAGTTAGAGGGCAGGCCGGAGCAAGAGCGAGGGCAGGCCGGAGCAAGAGCGAGGGCAGGCCGGAGCAAGAGCGAGGGCAGGCCGGATCCAGTTACAGGGCAGGCGGGAGCCAGGGCGAGGGCAGGCCGGAGCCAGGGCGAGGGCAGGCCGGAGCCAGGGCGAGGGCAGGCCGGAGCCAGGGCGAGAGCAGGCCGGAGCCAGGGCGAGAGCAGGCCGGAGCCAGGGCGAGAGCAGGCCGGAGCCAGGGCGAGAGCAGGCCGGAGACAGAGCAGGAGCTGGCCGGAGCCAAGCCGAGGGCTGGCCAGAGCAAGGGCAGACCTAAGCCAGGGCGAGGGCAGGCCGAAGACAGAGCGAGAACAGGCCGGAGCCAGGGCGAGAGGAGGCCGGAGCAAAGGCCAGAGCAGGCCGGAGCCAGGGCGAAGGCAGGCCGGAGCGAGAGTAGGCCAGAGCCAAGGCTAGGGCAGACGCGAGCCAGAGCGAGAGCAGGCTGGAGCCGAGGCAAGGGGAGGCCAGAACCAGAGCGAGAGCAGGCCAGAGAGAGACCAGGCCGGAGCCAGAGCGAGAGCAGGCAGGAGCCAGGGAGAGGGCAGACCGGTGCCAAGGCGAGAGCAGGCCGGAGCCAAGGCGAGGGCAGGCCAGAGGCCTCAGAGCGAGAGCAGGCCGGAGTCAAGGCGAGGGTAGGCCAGAGCCAAGGCAAGGGCAGGCCAGAGCCAGAGATAAAGAAGGCCAGAGCCAAGGCAAGGGCAGGCCGGAACCAGGGCGAGAGCAGGCCGGAGACTGGGCGAGGCCAGAGCCAGAGCGAGAGCAGGCCGGAGCCAGGGCAAGGGCAGGCCAGAGACAGAGCGAGAGCAGTTCAGAGCCAGGGAGAGAGCAGGACGTAGCCAAGGCGAGGGTAGGCCGGAGACCGAGCTGTGGCATAGTGGAGTCAAGTCGAGGGCAGGCCAGAGCCAGAGCAGGCCAGAGCCAGAGCGAGAGCAGGCCGAAGCAAAGGCAGGCCAAAGCCAGAGTGAGTGCAGGCCGGAGCCAAGGCAAAGGCAGGCCAGAGCGAGAGCAGGCTGGAGCCAAGGTGAGGGCAGGCTGGAGCCAGAGCGAGAGCAGGCCGGATCCAAGGCGACGGCAGGCCGAAACCAGAGCGAGAGAATGCTGGAGCCAGGGCGAGAGCAGGTCAGATCGAGAGCAGGCCAGAGACAGGGCGAGGGCAGCCCGGAGCCAGAGTGAGAGCAGGCCGGAGCCAGGACGGAGCTAGACCGAGAGAGAACAGGCCGGAGACAGGGCAAGGGCAGTCCGGAGCAAGAGCGAGGGCAGGCCGGAGCAAGAGCGAGGGCAGGCCGGATCCAGTTACAGGGCAGGCGGGAGCCAGAGCGAGGGCAGACTGGAGCCAGGGCGAGGGCAGGCCGGAGCCAGGGCGAGAGCAGGCCGGAGCCAAGGCGAGGGCAGGCCGGAGAAAGAGCAGGAGCTGGCCGGAGCCAAGCCGAGGGCTGGCCAGAGCAAGGGCAGGCCTAAGCCAGGGCGAGGGCAGGCCGAAGACAGAGCGAGAACAGGCCGGAGCAAAGGCCAGAGCAGGCCGGAGCCAGGGCGAAGGCAGGCCAGAGCCAGAGCGAGAGTAGGCCAGAGCCAAGGCTAGGGCAGGCGTGAGCCAGAGCGAGAGCAGGCCGGAGCCGAGGCAAGGGGAGGCCAGAACCAGAGCGAGAGCAGGCCAGAGAGAGACCAGGCCGGAGCCAGAGCGAGAGCAGGCAGGAGCCAGGGAGAGGGCAGACCGGTGCCAAGGCGAGAGCAGGCTGGAGCCAAGGCGAGGACAGGCTAGAGGCCTCAGAGCGAGAGCAGGCCGGAGTCAAGGCAAGGGCAGGCCAGAGCCAGAGAGAGAGTAGGCGGCCTGAGCCAGAGCGAGAGCAGGCCGGAGCCAAGGCGAAGGCAGGCCAGAACCAGAGTGAGAGTAGGCCGGAGTCAAGACGAGGGCAGGCCAGAGCCAGAGCAAGAGCATGCTGGAGCCAAGGCGAGGACAGGCCGGAGCCAAAGTAAGGGCAGGCATGAGCCAGAGTGAGAGCAGGCCGTAGCCAAGGCGAGGGCAGGACAGAGCCTAGCAAGAGCAGGCCGGAGCCAGAGTGAGAGCAGGCGGGAGCCAAGGCGAGGCAGGCCAGAGCAGGCCAGAGCGAGATCAGGCCGGAGCCAGGGCGAGGGCAGGCCGGAGCCAGTTAGAGGGCAGGCGGCAGCCAGGGCGAGGGCAGGCTGGAGCCAGGGCGAGGGCAGGCTGGAGCCAGGTCGAGGGCAGGCCAGAGCCAGAGCGAGATCAGACCGGAGCCAGGGCGAGGGCAGGCCAGAGCCAGTTAGAGGGCAGGCGGCAGCCAGGGCGAGGGCAGGCTGGAGCCAGGGCGAGGGCAGGCCGGAGCCAGGGCGAGGGCAGGCCGAAGCCAGAGCGAGAGCAGGCCGGAGCCAGGGCGAGAGCAGGCCGGAGACAGAGCGAGAGCAGGCCGGATCCAAGGCAACGGCAGGCCGAAACCAGAGCGAGAGAATGCCGGAGCCAGGGCGCGAGCAGGCCAGATCGAGAGCAGGCCAGAGACAGGGCGAGGGCAGGCCGGAGCCAGAGCGAGAGCAGCCGGAGCCAAGGCGAGGGCAGCCCGGAGCCAAAGTGAGAGCAGGCCGGAGCCAGGACGAGGGCAGGTCGGAGCTAGACCGAGAGAGAACAGGCCGGAGACAGGGCAAGGGCAGGCCGGAGCAAGAGCGAGGGCAGGCCGGAGCAAGAGCGAGGGCAGGCCGGAGCAAGAGCGAGGGCAGGCCGGAGCAAGAGTGAGGGCAGGCCGGAGCCAGTTACAGGGCAGGCCGGAGCCAGGGCGAGGGCAGGCCGGAGCCAGGGCGACAGGAGGCTGGAGCCAAGGCAAGGGCAGGCCGGAGACAGAGCAGGAGCTGGCCGGAGCCAAGCAGAGGGCTGGCCAGAGCAAGGGCAGGCCTAAGCCAGGGCGAGGGGAGGCCGAAGCCAGAGCGAGAACAGGCCGGAGCCAGGGCGAGAGGAGGCCGGAGCAAAGGCCAGAGCAGGCCGGAGCCAGGGCGAAGGCAGGCCAGAGCCAGATCGAGAGTAGGCCAGAGCCAAGGCTAGGGCAGGCGCGAGCCAGAGCGAGAGCAGGCCGGAGCCGAGGCAAGGGGAGGCCAGAACCAGAGCGAGAGCAGGCCAGAGAGAGACCAGGCCGGAGCCAGAGCGAGAGCAGGCAGGAGCCAGGGAGAGGGCAGACCGGTGCCAAGGCGAGAGCAGGCCGGAGCCAAGGCGAGGGCAGGCCAGAGGCCCCAGAGCGAGAGCAGGCCGGAGTCAAGGCAAGGGCAGGCCAGAGCCAGAGAGAGAGTAGGCGGCCTGAGCCAGAGCGAGAGCAGGCCGGAGCCAAGGCGAAGGCAGGCCAGAACCAGAGAGAGAGTAGGCCGGAGTCAAGACGAGGGCAGGCCAGAGCCAGAGCAAGAGCATGCTGGAGCCAAGGCGAGGGCTGGCCGGAGCCAGAGTAAGGGCAGGCATGACCAGAGTGAGAGCAGGCCGTAGCCAGGGAGAGAGTAGGCCGGAGCCAGAGGGAGAGCAGGCCGGAGCCAGGGCGAGGGCAGGCCGGAGCCAGAGCGAGGGCAGGGTGGAGCCAATTAGAGGGCAGGCCGGAGTCAAGGCGAGGGCAGGCCGCAGTCAGGGCGAGAGCTGTCCAGAGCCAAGGCGAGGGCTTGCCGGAGCCAAAGCAAGGGCAGGCCGGAGCCAGGGCGAGGGCAGGCCGATGCCAGAGCAAGAGAAGGCCGGAGCCAGTTAGAGGGTAGGCCGGAGCCAGGGCGAGGGTAGGCGGGAGCCAGGGCGAGGGCAGGCCGGAGCCAAGGCGAAGGCAGGCCAGAACCAGAGCGAGAGCAGGCCGGAGTCAAGAAGAGGGCAGGCCAGAGCCAGAGCAAGAGCATGCTGGAGCCAAGGCGAGGGCAGGCATGAGCCAGAGTGAGAGCTGGCCGTAGCCAGGGAGAGGGCAGGCCGGAGCCAGAGGGAGAGCAGGCCAGAGCCAGGGCGAGGGCAGGCGGGAGCCAGAGCGAGGGCAGGCCGGAGCCAGGGCGAGGGCAGGCCGGAGCCAGGGCGAGGGCAGGCTGATGCCAGAGCAAGAGAAGGCCGGAGCCAGTTAGAGGGCAGGCCGGAGCGAGGGCGAGGGTAGGCCGGAGCCAGGGCGAGAGCAGGCCGGAGCCAAGGCGAGGGCAGGCCGAAGCCAGAGCAGGAGCCGGCCGGAGCCAAGGCGAGGGCTTGCCGGAGCCAAAGCAAGGGCAGGCCGGAGCCAGGGCGAGGGCAGGCCGATGCCAGAGCAAGAGAAGGCCGGAGCCAGTTAGAGGGCAGGCCGGAGCCAGGGCGAGGGTAGGCGGGAGCCAGGGCGAGGGCAGGCCGGAGCCAAGGCGAACGCAGGCCAGAACCAGAGCGAGAGCAGGCCGGAGTCAAGAAGAGGGCAGGCCAGAGCCAGAGCAAGAGCATGCTGGAGCCAAGGCGAGGGCAGGCATGAGCCAGAGTGAGAGTTGGCCGTAGCCAGGGAGAGGGCAGGCATGAGCCAGAGAGAGAGCAGGCCGGAGCCAGGGCGAGGGCAGGCGGGAGCCAGAGCGAGGGCAGGCCGGAGCCAAGGAGAGGGCAGGCAGATGCCAGAGCAAGAGAAGGCCGGAGCCAGTTAGAGGGCAGGCCGGAGCCAGGGCGAGGGTAGGCCGGAGCCAGGGCGAGAGCAGGCCGGAGCCAAGGCGAGGGCAGGCCAAAGCCAGAGCAGGAGCCGGCCGGAGCCAAGGCGAGGGCTGGCAGGAGCCAGAGCAAGGGCAGGTCGGAGCCAGGGCGAGTGCAGGCCGAAGCCAGAGCGAGAGCAGGCACGAGCCAGGGCGAGAGCAGATCGGAGCCAGAGCGAGATCAGGCCGGAGCCAGGGCGAGGGCAGGCCAGAGCCAGTTAGAGGGCAGGCGGCAGCCAGGGCGAGGGCAGGCTGGAGCCAGGGCGAGGGCAGGCCGGAGCCAGGGCGAGGGCAGGCCGGAGCCAGGGCGAGAGCAGGCCGGAGCCAGGGCGAGAGCAGGCCGGAGACAGAGCGAGAGCAGGCCGGATCCAAGGCAACGGCAGGCCGAAACCAGAGCGAGAGAATGCCGGAGCCAGGGCGCGAGCAGGCCAGATCGAGAGCAGGCCAGAGACAGGGCGAGGGCAGGCCGGAGCCAGAGCGAGAGCAGCCGGAGCCAAGGCGAGGGCAGCCCGGAGCCAAAGTGAGAGCAGGCCGGAGCCAGGACGAGGGCAGGTCGGAGCTAGACCGAGAGAGAACAGGCCGGAGACAGGGCAAGGGCAGGCCGGAGCAAGAGCGAGGGCAGGCCGGAGCAAGAGCGAGGGCAGGCCGGAGCAAGAGCGAGGGCAGGCCGGAGCAAGAGCGAGGGCAGGCCGGAGCAAGAGCGAGGGCAGGCCGGAGCCAGTTACAGGGCAGGCCGGAGCCAGGGCGAGGGCAGGCCGGAGCCAGGGCGAGAGGAGGCCGGAGCCAAGGCAAGGGCAGGCCGGAGACAGAGCAGGAGCTGGCCGGAGCCAAGCAGAGGGCTGGCCAGAGCAAGGGCAGGCCTAAGCCAGGGCGAGGGGAGGCCAGAACCAGAGCGAGAGCAGGCCGGAGTCAAGAAGAGGGCAGGCCAGAGCCAGAGCAAGAGCATGCTGGAGCCAAGGCGAGGGCAGGCATGAGCCAGAGTGAGAGTTGGCCGTAGCCAGGGAGAGGGCAGGCATGAGCCAGAGAGAGAGCAGGCCGGAGCCAGGGCGAGGGCAGGCGGGAGCCAGAGCGAGGGCAGGCCGGAGCCAAGGCGAGGGCAGGCAGATGCCAGAGCAAGAGAAGGCCGGAGCCAGTTAGAGGGCAGGCCGGAGCCAGGGCGAGGGTAGGCCGGAGCCAGGGCGAGAGCAGGCCGGAGCCAAGGCGAGGGCAGGCCAAAGCCAGAGCAGGAGCCGGCCGGAGCCAAGGCGAGGGCTGGCAGGAGCCAGAGCAAGGGCAGGTCGGAGCCAGGGCGAGTGCAGGCCGAAGCCAGAGCAAGAGCAGGCACGAGCCAGGGCGAGAGCAGATCGGAGCCAGAGGGAGATCAGGCCGGAGCCAGGGCGAGGGCAGGCCAGAGCCAGTTAGAGGGCAGGCGGCAGCCAGGGCGAGGGCAGGCTGGAGCCAGGGCGAGGGCAGGCTGGAGCCAGGGCGAGGGCAGGCCAGAGCGAGATCAGGCCGGAGCCAGGGCGAGGGCAGGCCGGAGATAGTTAGAGGGCAGGCGGCAGCCAGGGCGAGGGCAGGCCGAAGCCAGAGCGAGAGCAGGCCGGAGCCAGGGCGAGAGCAGGCCGGAGCCAAGGCGAGGGCAGACCAGAGTCAGAGTGAGAGCAGGCCGGAGCCAAGGAGAGGGCAGGCCGGAGCCAAGGAGAGGGCAGGCCAGAGGCAGAGCCAGGGTAGGCAAGAGCCAGAGCGAGAGCAGGCCAGAGACAAGGCGGGGGAAGTCCAAAGCAAGAGCGAGACCAGGCTGGAGACAAGGTGAGGGCAGGCCAGAGCCAGAACGAGAGCAGGCCAGAGCCAGAGAGAGAGCAGGCCAGACAGAGCCAGAGCGAGATCACGCCGGCGGAGCCAGAGCGAGAGCAGGCCGGAGCCAGGGCGAGGGCAGGCCGGAGCCACAGCGAGGGCATGCCGGAGCCAGGGCGAGAGCAGGCCGGAGACAAGGCGAGGGCAGGCCGGAGCCAAAGCAAGAGCTGGCCGGAGCCAAGGCGAGGGCTGGCCAGGGCCAGAGCAAGGGCAGGCCAGAGCCAGGGCGAGGGCAGGCCAAAGCCACAGCGAGAGCAGGCCGGAGCCAGAGCGATGGCAGGCCGGAGCCAGGGCGAGGGCAGTCCGGAGCTAGAGCGAGAGCAGGGCCGGAGCCAAGGCGAGGGCAGGCCAGAGGCAGAGTCAAGGCAGGCCAGAGCGAGAGCAGGCCGGAGCCAAGGCGAGGGCAGGCCATTGCGAGAGCAGGTCGGAGCCAAGGCCCTGAGGGCAGGCCAGAGCCAGAGTGAGAGCAGGCCGGAGCCAAGTCGAGGGCAGGCCAGAGCGAGAGCAGGCCAGAGCCAGAGTGAGAGCAGTCCGGAGCCAAGGAAAGGGCAGGCCACAGCCAGAGACAGAGCAGGCCAAAGCCTGGGCGAGGGCAGGCCAGAGCCAGAGCGAGAGCAGGCCGGAGCCAGGCGAGGGCAGGCCGGAGCTAGAGCGAGGGCAGGCTGGAGCCAGAGCGAGAGCAGGCCGGAGCCAGGGCGAGGGCAGGACAGAGCCAATGTGAGGGCAGGCCAGAGCCAGAGCGAGAGCAGGCCAGAGCCAGAACGAGAGCAGCCCGAAGCCAGGGCGAGGGCAGGCCAGAGCCAAAAAGAGAGCAGGCCAGATTCAGGGCGAGAGCAGGCCGAAGCCAAGGCAAGGGCAGGCCAGAGCCAGAGCAGGCCGGAGCCAGAGCGAGAGCAGGAAGGAGCCAGAGCGAGAGCAGGAAGGAGCCAGAGCGAGGGCAGGCTAGAGCCAAAACGAGAGCAGGCCAGATTCAGGGCGAGAGCAGGCCGAAGCCAAGGCAAGGGCAGGCCGGAGCCAGAGCGAGAGCAGGCCGGAGCCAGGGCGAGAGTAGGCCGGAGCAAAGGCGAGGGCAGGCCAGAGCCAGTGCGAGAGCAGGCCGTAGCCACAGTGAGAGCAGGACAGAGCCAGAGTGAGAGCAGGACAGAGCCAGAGCGAGAGCAGGACAGAGCCAGGGCAAAGGCAGGCCAGAGCCAGAGCATGCCGGAGCCAGGATATTTCAAAGCAAGCAGACCTCTAATATGGGTCATAGAAGTATGTATAGAATTACATTTCTATAACCTTTATACCCATATTAGAGGTCTGATAAGTCCTAGGGGGTAACAGATTCCCTTTAAAGCTTGTGTCGTGGTTGGCCTCTAGCCCGGTGTCTCATGTGTTGGGTTTGCCCACTCCGGGTCCTCCTGAAGGAGGAAGTAGGATTTCTCTTTTTATTTTGTGCTTTTGGCTTCTTGCCCAGTGATAGGGGCGGATCTCATCCTCTCAGGCCTAGCCCAACCCTAACCCTAGCCCTAACCATAACCCCAACCCCAACTCTACCACAACCCTAAGCCTAGAGTTTATATTTTACGCCGTTTAGACAACTTTATTCTTCGAGTCAGTGCGATTACAGCGATACCAGAATCATATCGGGCTTTTATGATTGACAGCTGTCACACACTAAAAGATGCATTTTTTCGTAAAATCTAGTTTTTGCATCGCCATATGTTGAGAGCTATAATTTTTCCATATTTTGGCCGACAGAGTCATGTGACGTCTTGTTTTTTGCGGGATGAGTTGACGTTTTTATTAGTGCCATTTTCAGGCACGTGACATATTTTGATCGCTCTCTATTCCGATTATTGGGAGGCAGAATAAACAAAAACCAACAATTCAGGAATTGTTTTTTTTTTTTTTTTGATGCTGTTCCGCGTGTGGTAAAATTGATAAGGTAGCTTTATTCTTCGGGTCAGTACGCTTACAGTGGTACCACATTTATATCGATTTTATATGTTTTGGCGCTTTTACACAATAAAAGCTATTTTATAGAAAAAATAATTTTTTTGCATCGCTTTATTCTGAGAGCTATAACTTTTTTATTTTTCGGCTGATGGAGCTGTATGGCGGCTTGTTTTTTGCGGGACAAGATGACGTTTTCAGTGGTATGATTATTATTTATATTCGTCTTTTTGATCGTGTGTTATTCCATTTTTTGTTTGGCGGTATGATGATAAAGCATTTTTTTTGCTTCATTTTTTTTTTTTTTTTTTTTACCATGTTCACTGAAGGGGCTAACTAGTGGGAGTTTTATAGGTCAGGTCATTCCGGACGCGGCGATACCAAATATGTGTACTGTTATTGTTTTTTTTTTCATAATAATATATATTGATGGGTACATTATATTTTTATTTTTGGTGGATTATTTTTTTATTTATTTTCTTCACTTTCTGACACTTTTTTTACTTTTATTCTTTGTCCCACTATGGGCTTTCACTTTTTTTATTCTGATCGCCTGTATAGCATAGGGATGGAGCACCAGCCCTGTGCTATACAGGCTGTCAGCGCTGCAAATGCAGAAGATACTCTGGTCATGCACTGCGCATGCCAAAATATCTTCCTGCTGTCTGGTGATCGAGATGTTGTCATGACGACATTGGGTCGTCATGGCAACATCCAGGAAGCCGCGGCAGACATCGCTGGACGCCGGCAGGAGAGGTGAGTATCCCGATCACCTCCCCTTGCCCCCGCAATGCTGCGATCGACTCAGCTGCGACAATCGGCTGAAACCCGGCGGCGATCGCGCCCGCACAGCCTGTGTGCGGGCGCGATCGCAAAGACGTACTAATACGTATCAGGCTCTTAAGTCCCATGGCGCAGATACGTATTAGTACGTCTTGAGCTTTAAAGGGGTTAAACTACAACTCCAATGTCAGCCCCTAATTCAATAGGAACCAAAGATCTGAGAACAGAGAATGATAATAAAATAATTTGTCCACATAAATGGCAAAACTACCCAAAAATGGAGCCCCATAAAGATGTCCCAACTTGTCCTCCCCCACCCACCTATCGTCAGCAATTTCTCATTTAGACAAGGGGTTGTCCTGAAAATGTCTTATTACAGAGTGTTCCCGGCAATCCATGATAAATCCGGTGGATACATTATAAGTATACCAAAGCTTAAAAGTAAAGAGCTACTTACCTGGACTCGTTCTCTCTTAGCTGTCAGGTTATAGTGACACAAGATGGCAGCAGTGTAGAAATTTATACATTCTATTCCAATTGTGATGTCTATGATGTCATGTGCCTTGTGATGTCATAATAGCCATCACTGTCATTTCAAATTTACAACCGCAAGAAAAAGTTGATTTCATGGTTTAAGAAAAAATATGGTGGGTAATTGCAGCCTGTGATTATTTTACATATTGTTATTAATATTTGTCATGTCCTTCACTGCTGCCTCCTGCACTGCTTTTTATATACTGTTTATTTTAATAATGGACAATTCACAAGCCCTGCATGTAGAATATATAGTTAATGGCCTCTATTGAATGACTAGATGCCTATTAGAGCAATAAGATATACTCTATGTCTACAATCTTTTGGCTGAGTCTAAGGGCTCATACTCATCTGCGTTTAAATCACACGAGTGCAATCTGATAAAAAAAATTGGATTGCACTCTGACTCCTGTTATTGAATGATTATGTGTTCATCTGTGATTTTTTTTTTCCAGCTCGGATCGAACTGAGAAAAAAAAATCACAGCATGCTGCAAGTGGCTGCATATATCAGACGAGACTCACCAATGCAAGTCAATGTGTGCGAGAAAAAAAAAGCACAGCAAACGGACCATGCTTATGCCATCCATATAGCGTCCATATAATACGCATCTATGTAACACCTTTCAGTGACAGTGGCGGCATCTCAGCACACAAATCCTGTATCTCAGATCTTTGTCTGGCCTTGTCTTCTGTGTTTTGGCCATCATGCCAACAAGACAAGGGTGATTGGGGCAAGAGACATGCTGGTGAGGGGGTTGTTGGCTGCCGTGATGCTGGTAATGGAGGTGGCTGCCAAGATGCTGGCACTGGAGGTGGCTGCCGTGATGGTGCCACTGTAGTTGGTGGTGGTTGCTGTGATGCTGTGACTGGAGGTGGTGGTGATGGCTGCTGTGATGCTGGTACTGGAGGTGGTGGTGATTGCCGTGTTGCTGGCACTGGAGGTGGTGGCTGCCGTGATGGTGGGTCTGCTGAGTGCCCTTCTTGGGGGGTCTAATGACCGGGTTTGGTTGTCCTCAGAAAGTTGCCACCTTTCAAGGAATTAAAAGATGGCCATCGGTGAATTTGGTGGCGCAGCGGCAGACAAAACAATTTGGAGGGCAGCCCTGGTCTGCAGCCTCAATAAAAAGGGAACGTGCCTGAAATAACGGGCCAGGCTTAGACAAAAACTCTCATCATCATCACTCACAGGTATTCCCATGTCACGTACGCCAGTGATGGTGGGGCGGTAGCGATGCTGGCTTATTGGTGCATGAGGGGAGGTGTCAGGGGCTGTGGTGTACTGGTGCTCTCCGCAGGCTCTTCTTCTTTCTGGCCCCCAGCTCCGGCCTCCATTTCAGATTCCTCTCTGGCTTCCAGCACCTCCGAGCTACAGGTATTTCCCTTTTTGGTCCAGTCAGATCTGTAAGGTCAGGGATGACAGAGAAAAAAGCATTTTTAATATGCAAAATAATAATCAAACCATTACAACAAATAAAACTGAAAAAGATAGCCACTTACGGGTGAAAATCTAGGACTAGGGTCAAAAACTGGAGCCGGTCATAATATAGGTACAGTACAGACCAAAAGTTTGGACACACCTTCTCATTTAAATATTTTTCTGTATTTTCATGATTTTGAAAATTGTACATTCACACTGAAGGCATCAAAACTATGAATTAACACATGTGGAATTATATACTTAACAAAAAAGTGTGAAACAACTGAAAAGATGTCTTATATTCTAGGTTCTTCAAAGTAGCCACCTTTTGCTTTGATGACTGCTTTGCACACTCTTGGCATTCTCTTGATGAGCTTCAAGAGGTAGTCACCAGAAATGGTTTTCACTTCACAGGTGTGCCCTGTCAGGTTTAATAAATGGGATTTCTTGCCTTATAAATGGGGTTGGGACCATCAGTTGTGTTGTGCAGAAGTCTGGTGGATACACAGCTGATAGACCTACTGAATAGACTGTTAGAATTTGTATTATGGCAAGAAAAAAGCAGCTAAGTAAAGAAAAACGAGTGGCCATCATTACTTTAAGAAATGAAGGTCAGTCAGTCCGAAAAATTGGGCAAACTTTGAAAGTGTCCCCAAGTGCAGTTGCAAAAACCATAAAGCGCTACAAAGAAACTGGCTCACATGAGGACCGCCCCAGGAAAGGAACACCAAGAGTCACCTCTGCTTCTGAGGTTAAGTTTATCCGAGTCACCAGCCTCAGAAATCGCAGGTTAACAGCAGCTCAGATTAGAGACCAGGTCAATGCCACACAGAGTTCTATAGCAAACACATCTCTACAACAACTGTTAATAGGAGACTTTGTGCAGCAGGCCTTCATGGTAAAATAGCTGCTAGGAAACCACTGCTAAGGACAGGCAACAAGCAAAAGAGACTTGTTTGGGCTAAAAAACACAAGGAATGGACATTAGACCAGTGGAAATCTGTGCTTTGGTCTGATGAGTCCAAATTTGAGATCTTTGGTTCCAACCACCGTGTCTTTGTGCGACACAGAAAAGGTGAATGGATGGTTCCCACCGTGAAGCATGGAGGAGGAGGTGTGATGGTGTGGGGGTGCTTTGCTGGTGACACTGTTGGGGATTTATTCAAAATTGAAGGCATACTGAACCAGCATGGCTAACACAGCATCTTGCAGCGGCATGCTCTTCCATCCGGTTTGCGTTTAGTTGGACCATCATTTATTTTTCAACAGGACAATGACCCCAAACACACCTCCAGGCTGTGTAAGGGCTATTTGACCAAGAGCGAGAGTGATGGGATCCTACGCCAGATGACCTAGCCTCCACAGTCACCAGACCTGAACTCAATCGAGATGGTTTGGGGTGAGCTGGACCGCAGAGTGAAGGCAAAAGGGACAACAAGTGCTAAGCATCTCTGGGAACTCCTTCAAGATTGTTGGAAGACCATTTCCGGTGACTACCTCTTGAAGCTCATCAAGAGAATGCCAAGAGTGTGCAAAGCAGTCATCAAAGCAAAAGGTGGCTACTTTGAAGAACCTAGAATATAAGACATATTTTCAGTTGTTTCACACTTTTTTTGTTAAGTATATAATTCCACATGTGTTAATTCATAGTTTTGATGCCTTCAGTGTGAATGTACAATTTTCATAGTCCTGAAGATACAGAAAAATCTTTAAATGAGAAGGTGTGTCCAAACTTTTGGTCTGTACTGTATGGCCTTTCTTTTTAAGAGCCACATCACCACTCTTCCTACCCTGTTGTCGCTCGCGGCGGCACTGGTCCCAGCAACTGCTCCATAATCTTGTCACTACACCCACTGGAAAGAAAAGTGGAAGAGATTATATACAATTTTTATAGGTAACGGATGCTGCATGTAATAACATGTATAGTGTGTATTCTAATATCACTGCTAGCAGGGGCTGGCTGGCAAATTTTAGCCTGGGGGCAAGCACACAGCAGTGGTCCTTGAGTAGCGGCCCATCCTTAAAGGTCGTTTTCCCACAAACAATAGTATATTTTAATCAATAGGTCTTGGAGTAATAATAATTTCCACAATTGGATGTGATATAATAATGTTCCTGTGCTGAGATAATGTTATAAATGTGCCCCTGCTGTGTACTGTGTAATGGCTGTGTCTGACCGTGCAGGAACATGGTCTGATCATACCACATCTCCTGGGCAGGGGGGGGGGAAGACAATACAGGCAGGATAGCAGGGGATCACAGAGGATTCTTTTTGTGAGTAAAACATTTCAATGCCTGTTTTTAAACAATATTTTAGCTCAAAGAAAGACTCAGCTGTGATCCCCTGCTGTAATGTATATATACTCTCTTTATATATAGATGATTAGCGTGCACACAGTCTGTAGGTCAAGGTGCAGGTACACGGGATGTGGAATCCCCAGAATCGGCGGAGATTAAATCACCGCACATTCTAGTTTCATGACGCAAACTAAAGTCTATTTGAAGACATGCAATAAGACACATTTAAGGTGCAGGGAATAATGCAACAGTAAATGAACGTTTTGACCCATCGTTTGCATCTTGAAACTAGAGTGTGCAGTGATTTAATCGATGCTATATACTCTTTTGCTTCCCCCCTGCCCAGTAGCTGTGGTATGATCAGACCATGTTCCTGCACAGTCAGACACAGCCATTACACAGTACACAGCAGGGGCACATTTATAACATTATCTCAGCACAGGGACATTTTATTTAAACACATCCAATTGTGGAAGTTATTATTATTCCAAGATCTATTGATTAAAATATACTTTTATTCGCAGAAAACCCCTTCAACATGTTTATTACCAGCTGCTTCATAGGCTATATTCACACAAACGTATTGTCTAAGTGCTGCCCGTGGAGAAAAATGACAGCACTTGGTCCAGTTCAGGTGAGCATTTAAAACTGGTAATACATAAGCATAATATGTACAATGTCTGACCACTACAACACGGATTTAGGTTGTTAGAGGTGTAATGCAAGTAATCCAAGGTACGCTGTGCTTTTCTACACTCCTAAACAGAGTAAGGCTAAGTGCCCACAATGCAGAAATGCTGAGAATTTTTCCAGAGCGTTTCTGCATCTCCCTGCAAGTCAATGGCGGCGTTTTTTAAGCGTTTCTGCAGCGGAATTACCGTTGCGGAAACGCTTAAAAAACGCATAGTGGGCACACAGCCTAAAGGTGGCCACACATAAGCACAGGTCTGCCAGATAGATACCTAGGAATTATTATTTTGTGTATTATTTCCTACATACTTGATCGAGCAAGTCATTAATGTAAAAGTCAACTCCACATTATAGTATATGATGTACGAGTCACTAATTATCATGTGTGTCCCATCTGATGTCTGTGCACACAGTGAACATATTATACCACATACAATACAATATACATAGGAGAATATATGACTGATATATAGAGATGAGCAACTTCATTTGCAGGACCCTGATCCAATGGTCAGATGAATATTCAGTGGCTGCTGGATAGGAGCCCTGACAGCCTCCTACCTGACACCATTCTCTTTCTCTGCCTTTGATTTGTAGCCAGGCACAATGTCATGTATGTGTCACGCCAAAAAGATGACATCATGCAAAGACTATAATCAAAAGAGGAGTCAGAGATGCCGGCAGGCAGGAGGAGGCTCGCGGGGCTCTGGTCTGGTGGCCACAGACTACTGACGGGACTGTTTGACCAGTGTCCTGCGAATCAATTCGCTCATCTGTACTGGAATAAGATATATTATGACTACATACATCAGATATTACATACAGAATAGCATGTGACAGTTATATACCACACTATGAGCACAGACATCAGATATTACACCAGTGACAGATTATCCTCTGTATAACATTGGATGCCTGTATCAAAGTCCATCACATCCAGTATACAGCATAATATGTGATGGTATGCGATATACTGGGATACAGACATCACATATTCATACCTCTCAACTTTTGAAGAACAGAAAGGGGGACAGAAAGGTGCTATGCGCGGCAAATTTTGGCCTCGCCCCTGGTCACACCCCAATCCACGCCCATTTACCATTATCTTTCTCGCCCGGCAGGAGGAGTTGTCAGAGGGGCGCTGGTAGTGAGGGAAATTCAGCAGACGGCCGAGACTGCAAGGCCCAGACCCAAATCCAGGACTGTCCACTGTATCCAGGGCAGCTGGGACTAGAGATGAGCAGATGGATTCCGGGGCCTCCAGTCGGGGGTCCGGGTCAGTGCTACCTGGCGGCTGGACTGGAGGCCATGAGTCTCTTATCTTCCGGGGCAGTGCGGCCTTATCTGTGATTCCTGCTCATCTCTTGTTGGGACCTGAGGGTTATTTTTTGTTCCCTCATTCACAGTCGGAGCCGCCAGAACTTTCTCATCTTTATGTAGATTCACTATACGACATCTGGCTTTCTTGTGGTGGCTCTTACTGTATATTGGGGGCTATGCGAGGGCTCATACTGTAGGTAGGGGTGGTGTGTGCTAATACTGTATGTACAGGGTTGTGTGGGGGCTCATACTGTATATAGGGGGATGTCAGCATACTTAAATCTGCTCAATATTAAGTGATAATATAAATATACAAAAAATATATAATTCATATGTTAATATTAATATTGAGCTGAATTAATTTGAACCTATTGGTTCGGGCTCCACAAAAGTCACGGTCTCTCACGTGGCCCCTTGGGAAAATTAATCTCCCACCCCTGCCTATTTCAAAGCGCTATGTTAAAAATCACACAGACATCATACACACAGCGGGCACAACCATCACACAGACATCATACACACAGCGGGCACAACCATCACACAGACATCATACACACAGCGGGCACAACCATCACAGAGACATCATACACACGGACATCATACACACAGCGGGCACAACCATCACACAGACATCACACACACAGCGGGCACAACCATCACAAGGACATCACACACACAGCAGGCACAACCATCACACGGACATCACACACACAGCGGGCACAACCATCACACGGACATCACACACACAGCGGGCACAACCATCACACAGACATCACACACACAGCGGGCACAACCATCACACAGACATCACACACACAGCGGGCACAACCATCACACAGACATCACACACACAGCGGGCACAACCATCACACACACAGCGGGCACAACCATCACACAGACATCACACACACAGCGGGCACAACCATCATACACACAGCGGGCACAACCATCACACAGACATCATACACACAGCGGGCACAACCATCACACAGACATCACACACACAGCGGGCACAACCATCACACAGACATCACACACACAGCGGGCACAACCATCACACGGACATCATACACACAGCGGGCACAACCATCACACAGACATCATACACACAGCGGGCACAACCATCACACAGACATCATACACACAGCGGGCACAACCATCACACAGACATCACACACACAGCGGGCACAACCATCACACACACAACGGGCACAACCATCACACAGACATCATACACACAGCGGGCACAACCATCACACAGACATCACACACACAGCGGGCACAACCATCACACAGACATCACACACACAGCGGGCACAACCATCACACAGACATCATACACACAGCGGGCACAACCATCACACAGACATCATACACACAGCGGGCACAACCATCACACGGACATCATACACACAGCGGGCACAACCACCACACGGACATCATACACACAGCGGGCACAACCACCACACGGACATCATACACACAGCGGGCACAACCATCACACGGACATCATACACACAGCGGGCACAACCATCACACGGACATCATACACACAGCGGGCACAACCATCACACAGACATCATACACACAGCGGGCACAACCATCACACAGACATCATACACACGGCGGGCACAACCATCACACGGACATCATACACACGGCGGGCACAACCATCACACAGACATCATACACACGGCGGGCACAACCATCACACGGACATCATACACACAGCGGGCACAACCATCACACAGACATCATACACACAGCGGGCACAACCATCACACAGACATCATACACACAGCGGGCACAACCATCACACGGACATCATACACACAGCGGGCACAACCATCACACGGACATCATACACACAGCGGGCACAACCATCACACGGACATCATACACACAGCGGGCACAACCATCACACGGACATCATACACACAGCGGGCACAACCACCACACGGACATCATACACACAGCGGGCACAACCATCACACGGACATCATACACACAGCGGGCACAACCATCACACAGACATCATACACACAGCGGGCACAACCATCACACAGACATCATACACACAGCGGGCACAACCATCACACGGACATCATACACACAGCGGGCACAACCACCACACGGACATCATACACACAGCGGGCACAACCACCACACGGACATCATACACACAGCGGGCACAACCATCACACGGACATCATACACACAGCGGGCACAACCATCACACAGACATCATACACACAGCGGGCACAACCATCACACGGACAACATACACACAGCGGGCACAACCATCACACAGACATCACACACACAGCGGGCACAACCATCACACAGACATCACACACACAGCGGGCACAACCATCACACAGACATCACACACACAGCGGGCACAACCATCACACGGACATCATACACACAGCGGGCACAACCATCACACGGACATCATACACACAGCGGGCACAACCATCACACAGACATCACACACACAGCGGGCACAACCATCACACAGACATCACACACACAGCGGGCACAACCATCACAAAGACATCACGCACACAGCGGGCACAACCATCACACAGACATCACACACACAGCGGGCACAACCATCACACAGACATCATACACACGGCGGGCACAACCATCACACAGACATCATACACACGGCGGACACAACCATCACACGGACATCATACACACGGCGGGCACAACCATCACACAGACATCATACACACGGCGGGCACAACCATCACACGGACATCATACACACAGCGGGCACAACCATCACACAGACATCATACACACAGCGGGCACAACCATCACACAGACATCATACACACAGCGGGCACAACCATCACACGGACATCATACACACAGCGGGCACAACCATCACACGGACATCATACACACAGCGGGCACAACCACCACACGGACATCATACACACAGCGGGCACAACCATCACACAGACATCATACACACAGCGGGCACAACCATCACACAGACATCATACACACGGCGGGCACAACCATCACACGGACATCATACACACGGCGGGCACAACCATCACACGGACATCATACACACAGCGGGCACAACCATCATACAGACATCATACACACAGCGGGCACAACCATCACACAGACATCATACACACAGCGGGCACAACCATCACACGGACATCATACACACAGCGGGCACAACCATCACACGGACATCATACACACAGCGGGCACAACCACCACACGGACATCATACACACAGCGGGCACAACCACCACACGGACATCATACACACAGCGGGCACAACCACCACACGGACATCATACACACAGCGGGCACAACCATCACACAGACATCATACACACAGCGGGCACAACCATCACACAGACATCATACACACAGCGGGCACAACCATCACACAGACATCATACACACAGCGGGCACAACCATCACACAGACATCATACACACAGCGGGCACAACATGACATGTATATAGTCCCTTCTTCTCCATCATGTCTCCAGTGGCAGTGGTGGGGCCTGGTGTTTGCAATCAGCAGCAGAGTATGGGCTGTACGCAGGAGAGCTGTCAGCCCTGCAGTGTCCCTAAATCCCCCTCCCATCTCCCCTAGTCCCGACTGCAGAGCTGCTGGTGACATTGCATGAGCCCCCTCCCATCCTGTAATAACAGCAGCCACAGATGGGAGAGGCTGCGGGTCTCCCCCTCACCTCAGGACCGCACCTTGTTGTCATGTCCTCCGCAGACTTGGCCCCGCCCCCTGACCCCTCACCTCCTCATGCTGTGCGGTCTCTGCACAGTAGAATTTCTCTGCCCTGATGCCGGGGAGGAGCAGAGAGCGGGAGGCGGAGCTACAAGGGGTCACACACAGCATGGAAAGCCTGCGTGTCTGGAGGAAAAGCCCAGTGCCCAGCAGCGCCCCTGCCGGGAGAAGAGCTGAGCCGGGCCGGGACTGAGCCCTCAAATCGGGACAGGCCCAGGGAATAGGGGAGGCTTGTTAGCTCTGGATATTATACCCGCCTCCTATTATCCTGTATATAATATGGGATGTCTGTGCCTATAGTATATATATTATACCACCTACAGGCTAATATGTAACTAGTGCACATTACACCTTGAGTACAGCCATTAGATATTACACCAGTCACTTCTTCTCCTCTGCACCATCTGATGTCTGTGCACAGTATATGACATCCAGTATACAGGATAATATGTGATGGGATATAGGACATACTGTTATACAGACATCAGGTGCTATATACTGGATAATAAATGATGGTATATATCAGGGGTGGGCAATTCATTTTCCAGAGGGGCCACATGAGAGAACGTAACTGTTGTGGGGGCCTGAACCAATAGGCTGAAAGGCTGAAATTAGTTCTGCTCAATATTAATATTAACTACAATTAATATAAAATAATATTTATATCACTTAATATTGAGCAGAATTAAGTATGCCAACATCCCCCTATATACCGTATGAGCACACACACACAGCCCCCTGTATACAGTATGAGCCCACACACATCCCCCTATATACCATATGAGCACACACACAGCCCCCTGTATACAATATGAGCCCCCACACAGCCCCCCTATATACCATATGAGCCCACACACAGCCCCCCTATATACCATATGAGCCCACACACAGCCCCCCTATATACCATATGAGCCCACACACAGCCCCCTGTATACAGTATGAGCCCACACACAGCCCCCCTATATACCATATGAGCACACACATAGCCCCCTGTATACAGTATGAGCCCACACACATCCCCCTATATACCATATGAGCACACACACAGCCCCCTGTATACAGTATGAGCCCCCACACAGCCCCCCTATATACCATATGAGCACACACATAGCCCCCTGTATACAGTATGAGCCCACACACATCCCCCTATATACCATATGAGCACACACACAGCCCCCTGTATACAGTATGAGCCCACACACAGCCCCCCTATATACCATATGAGCACACACACAGCCCCCTGTATACAGTATGAGCCCACACACAGCCCCCCTATATACCATATGAGCACACACATAGCCCCCTGTATACAGTATGAGCCCACACACAGCCCCCCTATATACCATATGAGCACACACATAGCCCCCTGTATACAGTATGAGTCCCCACACAGCTCCCTATTTATTTATTTTACTTACCATATTTTGCAGATTATAAAATGCACCGTATCATAAGACGCACCCCAAATTTTGGTGAGAAAAATAGGAAAAAAATGTTTTTAATAAAATGGTGGTGCTTCTTATAGTCTGCTTTTACGGTAGATTACCCAGGGAAGGGGGCTGCTGTGGTGGAGCAGAGTCGCTGCTCCAGGAAGCTGGCAGCGGCAGGAGTGGGCTGATGCTGTGGACCCCAGGCTGGGAGGGGGATGTTCGACGATGAGCCGGGCTCCGTGCTTTCACAAAATGCCGGCGGATCCCCTGTACTTCCCGTGGTTTTCAATGCTGTAGACTTAGGGAAAATGGCCACCGGAGGCGGCACATGCTTAGGTTGAGACCTCGGGAGACAAGATCTCGGTGTCACGATCTCAATCCGCACATGCGCCGCCTCTGGTGGCCTTTTTTCCCCAAGTTCAAGGCATTGAAAACCATGGAAAGTGCGGGGGCTCCTCCGACATTTTGTGAAAGCACAGAGCCCGTCGCACAGCCAGACACCCACCTTCCCAGCCTGGGGCCCGCAGCATCGCCTCACTCCTGCCGTCACCAGCTTCCTGCAGCAGCAACCCTAAAATGCCACTCCCAAATGCCCCGGTAAACTACATTCAGATTATAAGACGTACCCCCATTTTCCCAAAAATTTTTGGAGGAGAAAAGTGCGTACTATAATCTGAAAAGTACAGTATATAGTGCTATTAATTCCACAGCAGATTACAGACATTATTCCTACATACAGTATGCACCCCACATAGCCCCTATATACAGTGTAAGCTACCACATAGCCCTTATATACAGTGTGAGCCCTCATATTCCATCCTATATACAGTATTAGCCACCACATAGCCCCCTATATACCGTATGAGACCCACATAGCCTCCTATACATATTATAAGCCACCACATAGCCTCCTTTGTACAGTATGGGCCCGCATATAGCCTCCTATATATAGTATGAGCCCCCTATGTACAGTATGAGTCCTCACATAGCCTCCTTTATACAATATGAGCCCCCACATAGCCTTCTACTGTATACATATTATTAGCAGCCACATAGCCTCCTATGTACAGTATGAGTCCCACATAGCCTCCTTTATACAATGTGAGTCCCCACATAGCCTCTCTATATATTGTCAGACCCCATGTGGCCTCTTATATACATTATGAGATCCGCATAGCTTCCTATATACAGTGTGAGCCCCCACATAGTCTCTTTATATACAATATGAGCCCTCAAATAGCCTCCTATATACAGTATGATTCCCTCATAGCCTTCTATATACAGTGTAAGGCCCCACATAACCTCTTATATACAGTGTGAGGCCTCACATAACCTCTTATATACAGTGTGAGGCCTCACATAGCCTCCTATATACTATATGAGCCCTCACATAGCCTCCTATATACTATATGAGCCCTCACATAGCCTTCTATATACTATATGAGCCCTCACATAGCCTCCTATATACAATGTGAGCCCTCACATGGCCTCCTATATACTATATGAGCCCTCACATAGCCTCCTATATACTATATGAGCCCTCACATAGCCTCCTATATACTATATGAGCCCCCACATAGCCTCCTATATACTATATGAGCCCTCACATAGCCTCCTATATACTATATGAGCCCTCACATAGCCTCCTATAAACTATATGAGCCCTCACATAGCCTCCTATATACTATATGAGCCCTCACATAGCCTCCTATATACAGTATGAGTCCTCACATAGCCCCCTATATGCAGGCACACATTCCATGCACATACGAAAAAAAAAAAAGAAGACATACTCACCTCGCTCTCGTTCCCCCGCGGTCTGTTCTTTTCTCCGGTGCACTGACTCTCCACACAGCAGATGTGATGTCGTGATGGCATCATGTTGGCTGCGTCAGTCGCAAAAGCTGATCTGTGGAAGTAGGAGCCAGTGGCTCCGTCTTCCACCAATGTATTCACCACTCTGCAGATAGCAGTGATATTGGGATAGGGGAGAGTATGGTGTGGCCCGTGCACCACAGTTTTCAGCCCTTCGGCTGTCTCAGTCCGCTGGCTGAACTTTGTAGTTACAGTATTATATATACCAGACATGGGTAGAGTTCAGATATACTATACACACATTACCTGTACATAACATCTGTTCACACAGTATACCACATGCATACAATATATATTAGAATACATGACTAGTATATAATATACTGTCACTATAGACATCTGATGTTGTATAGTAATGTGTATTTTTTAAAAACATCTGATGTGTGTATCACAGTAGATGATAGGCTAATCTGTATACTAGATGTGGTATATTATGTACAGGGATATACACTGCACTGCAGCCTTGCAGTGCTGGGGTCCTGGGTTCAAATCCCACCAAGGACAACATCTTCAAGGAGTTTGTATGTTCTCCCCGTGTTTGCGTGGGTTTCCTCCGGGTTCTCTGGTTTCCTCCCACACTCCAAAGACATACTGATAGGGAATCTAGATTGTGAGCCCCGATGGGGACAGTGACGATAATGTATGGAAAGCGCTGCGGAATATGTTAGCGCTATATAAAAATAAAGATTATTATTACTGAACACACCTGGACCTGCCTACAGGACCTCACATATTATATATGGGGCCATATAGTAGAATATGAGGTGCTGTAGGTTCAGCTGTAATCAGTCGGTGCAGGGTCTTGTATTGTGATGTCTGTGGTCTCTGCTGGGACTAAGTGTGATTTATTGCACCAGACTGAACTTTTTGCACTGACAGGAGGACCCTAATCTGCATGAAAGTTCAGCCTCCTGCAATAACTCACACGGAGCCCCAGCAGCTGGCCCTCTGATTGGACAATATAGAATCCTGGGTGGATTTATGAGAAGGTGAGCACAGTCCCGCTTCCCCCTCACTGCAGACCTCCTGACCTCATACTGACTGAGACCACTGAAGTCTCCGATCCACAGACTCCTGTCCGGCTGACTGAATCAGTTCCAGGTTCGCTGTGTGACGTCACTTCAGCAGACTCAGCCACACAGCGTGCAGGGGGTGTATCTGCATCTCTGCGATGTGGTCGGGTCGGCAGCTGAACATATTTAAAGGTACAGTGCAGTCCCCTGGCAGCCCTGAGAAGCTGCTTGGGAACTGGTCTGGGGGGGCATTTGCCCCTCTGCACCCCAGCCCAGCCCGCCCTTGACTGCTAGTATGATGGTGACTTTTCTTTGTCTTTTTTTTTGTGTTTATTCTGGCTTGCCAAATTTTCGCTTTTGGTGGCGATATGTTTTGGAAAAAAATTAGACACATAATGTTCTGGCTTCAATAGTTATTTGTGTTAAACCTCACCTACAAAATAACCCATATTCAGACAATCCTAATATACCGTTTGTATTTGCCATACTTATATCATCTTGAACCTGCTGTGAGCCGCCTTCCAAATTAGGATATAGTTGGCAGCAAATCTAGTTCCACGGACCGGCCATACCTACCAAACCCTCCGCACCATGGTGTATTTCTACCCTTTACTCCACTTCCCTCACTTACTCATGTTGCTGATCCCCCCACATTTTTCAGCACCCAGTCCTGGCCCTGATTACTGTTCTGCACCTTATTATAATTTGTAATGTTTATTTGCTTTATTTTGCATGTTTTGGCGCATGACAGAAATATTTCTTTTTGATCATTTTTTAAATAAATTAAGTTTGTTTTTTCCTATCTGCTTGTTTTATTCTTTGCCAACTTATACGAAAAGGTAGTTAAATGTAATGTTCAAGGATACAGCGGGTACTGAAAGTATTCAGACCCCTTTACATTTTCACTCTTTGTTTCATTGCAGTCATTTGGTAAATTCTAAAAAGTTCATTTTTTTCTCACTAAAGTGCACTCTGCACCCCATCTTGACTGAAATAAACAGAAATGTAGAAATTTTTGCAAACTTATTAAAAAAGAAAAACTGAAATAGCACATTGTCATAAGTATTCTGACCCTTTGCTCAGACACTCATATTTAAGTCACATGCTGTCCATTTCCTTGTGATCCTCCTTGAGATGGTTCTACTCTTTAATTGGAGTCCAGCTGTGTTTAATTAAACTGTTAGGACTTGATTTGGAAAGGCACACACCTGTCTATATAAGACCTCACAGCTCACAGTGCATGTCAGTCCAAATGAGAATCATGAACTCGAAGGAACTGCCCAAGGAGCTCAGAGACAGAATTGTGGCAAGGCATAGATCTGGCCAAGGTTACAAAAGAAGTTCTGCATTACTCATGGTTCCTAAGAGCACAGTGGGCTCCATAATCCTTAAATGGAAGAAGTTTGGGACCACCAGAAGTCTTCCTAGACCTGGCCGTCCAGCCAAACTGAGCAATCGTGGGAGAAAAGCCTTGGTGAGAGAGGTAAAGAAGAACCCCAAGATCACTGTGGCTGAGCTCCAGAGATGCAGCAGGGAGATGAGAGAAAGTTCCACAAAGTCAACTATCACTGCAGCCCTCCACCAATCGGGCCTTTAAGGCAGAGTGGCCCGACAGAAGCCTCTCCTCAGTGCAAGACATATAAAAGCCCGCATGAAGGACTCCCAGACTATGAGAAAAATAAGATTCTCTGGTCTGATGAGACGAAGATAGAACTTTTTGGTGATAATTCTAAGCGGTATGTGTGGAGAAAACCAGGCACTGCTCATCACCTGCCCAATACAATCCCAACAGTTTAACATGGTGGTGGCAGCATCATACTATGGGGGTGTTTTTCAGCTGCAGGGAAAGGACGATGGTTGCAATTGAAGGAAACATGAATGCGGCCAAGTACAGAGATATCCTGGATGAAAATCTCTTCCAGAGTGCTCTGGACCTCAAACTTTGCCAAATGTTCACCTTCCAAGAAGACAATGACCCTAAGCACTAAGCTAAAATAACAAAGGAGTGGCTTCAGAACAACTCTGTGACCATTCTTGACTGGCCCAGCCAGAGCCCTGACCTAAACCCAATTGAGCATCTCTGGAGAGACCTGCAAATGGCTGTCCACCAACGTTCGGCATCCAACCTGATGGAACTGGAAAGTATCAGCAAGGAAGAATGGCAGAGGATCCCCAAATCCAGGTGTGAAAAACTTGTTGCATCATTCCCAAGAAGACTTGTGGCTGTACTAGCTCAAAAGGGTGCTTTTACTCAATACTGAGCAAAGGGTCTGAATACTTATGACTATGTGATATTTCAGTTGTTCTTTATTAATAAATTTGCAAAGATTTCTACATTTCTGTTTTTTTTTTCAGTCAAGATGGGGTGCAGAGTGTACTTTAATGTGAAAAAAAATGAACTTTTTAGAATTTACCAAGTGGCTGCACTGAAACAAAGAGTGAAAAATTTAAAGGGGTTGGAATACTTTCCTTACCCACTGTATATGATTTTCACAATAATCTTGGGGAAATTAAATTTATTAGAAAGATTTTGAGAAAGGGGGACTTCAAATACATAAGTAGGGCCATAGCAGTGATGACTTAGCCCAGGAACTTAGGACCTTATATTGTCTATTCATATATAGTTTAGTCTACATTTTGGCGTTGTTTTACATCCTTACAAATTTAGGTGTTTATTTTTGAAAAAATGGGATGGGGTCCATTTAATTTTCTTAACAGCTGAGGGAAAGCAGTGGGCAATCTGGGAAGGGGCCGCTATTCATGGATCTTCCCAGCTTATTAATAACAGCTCACAGCTGTCTGCTTAGCCTTTAATGGTATTAAAAAGGGGGTATCCCCCCAAAAATTATGTGGTGTCCCACCTAGTTTTAATAACCAGCAAAGGCTAAACAGACACCTGCAGGCTGATATTAAAAGGCTGGGAAGGGACCATGGATATTGGCCTCCTCCCTGACTAATAACATGAGCCCTCAGCCACCCCAGAAATTCTGGTGCTTATTCTCGGCTCTCCCCACTTGCCCTGGTGCTTTGGCAAGTGGGGTAATGGTTTTGGGGTTGATGTCAGCTGTTTGATGTTTGCTGATATCAAGCCCAGGGGTTAGTAATGGAGAGGCGTGAATAAGACATCCCGATTACTAACGCCATTAGTTCAAGTAAAAAAACTCACACAGAGCAAAGACATTTGTTTGAACAAAACACTCAATGACCCTCTTTTACACATTTCTTAAGATCCACATAAAAATAAAAAACAAAGTAATCCTCACCTGTCCGCAGATAATCCATACTGATGATGTCGAACAATGATCCCCAGATCTGCTACATCGGATTGGTGTGTTGAGCGGTTGCATGAGTATGCAACTGCTCAGCACGCCAGCTGGAACTCACTGACAGTAGCCTGAGGACGTTCCTGCAGTGACGAGCGATGCCGTCAATAAGGTTGCAACTTGAAAACGCTTTGCTATTTTCTTATAGCCTACTCTAGCTTTGTGGGCCTCCACCATTTTCATTTTCAGAGTGCTAGGCAGCTGCTTAGAAGAACCCATGGCTGCTGTTTTTGGCACAAGGTTAGAGGAGGCTGGGTTTTTATAAAGTTGGGAAATTTGTATCACCTGGCCTTTCCTAATGATAGTGAACAAGCCATAACCTTTAGGGTATGTGCAGATGGTCGGTGTTGGCTGCGCTTTGAACGCAGCATACTTTATACTGCGTCCAAAGCGCTGCACGCAAGTGAATCCGCATGTGTTCAATGAACCATGCGGATTCACCACATCCTATACATTACAGTGATATAATTTCTCTTGCGGAGACTAGGGTCTCTGCAAGAGAAATTGACATGCTGCGGTCTGTGAAGACGCACTGCATGACCGTCTCCACGGGTGAGCTGCAGGAGCACGGAGACGCATAGTGGACATGGGATTTGTATAAATCCCATCCACTATGCTGTAACATCTGGCCGCTGCAGATTGCACGCAGCGCAAGTGTGCTGCGTCCAATCCGCAGTGTTTACTGACCATGTGCACGCACTCTAACAGGCTAATTAAGGTCTGAAACCTTGGTCAAAGTTTTCTGAGCACACAAATCTCCAAGGGTGCCCAAACTTTTGCATCAGCCCATTTTCCTTTGTGTAATTTTTAAAATGTAAAACATTACAAGATTTTTTCTTGCCTAAAATACAAAGGAAATGTGTCATCTTTAACTTTAGCCCATTTATAGAGATCATTTCATCTTCAACTTGCTTTACTGTTCACAATAACAGTAATTTTTTACCAAGGGGCCTAAACTTTTACATGCCACTGTAAGAGAAACACATCGCTATTTACATTACTCGTAAAACCGCATGGCACTGTACACATAAAGGGATTATTGCCTTCAAGGGTAGGAATGCTGCAGAACAGTCCATGACTCTTACATTCCCTCTTTGGACATGGTCATCCTCGACCATTCAGGAACCTGGAAGACAACGCACAGCATATACAGTGGGGGCCCTTGAAAACGCACACTGCAGCCGCAATACTCGCTGCCTCTGTCAGGCCTGAGGCTGTGGTACTAACCGTGGAGGAGCCATTGCTGGACATGATCTTCCCGCTGAGGGCTGAAATATTGGATGTGACATCTGGTCATCTGGTCAATGACTTTGTGGCACCCCTGAGGGTTCAGTCGCCACAGAGGTACTGCACCTCACCCAGAAGTGTGGCATCTCCTTCTCTCAGGTAAGGAGGAAGTACTGCCGGCGGCACGGTGGCACAGTGGTTAGCACTGCAGCCTTGCAGCGCTGGGGTCCTGGGTTCAAATCCCACCAAGGACAACATCTGCAAGGAGTTTGTATGTTCTCCCCGTGTTTGCGTGGGTTTCCTCCGGTTTCCTCCCACACTCCAATGACATACTGATAGGGTATCTAGATTGTGAGCCCCGATGGGGACAGCGACAATAATGTATGTAAAGCGCTGCAGAATTTGTTAGCGCTATATAAAGATTATTATTATTAAAGATTATTACTGCCCGGGACCCCAACACCTGCACTCAACACTGCACTACTCCAGGCCGGCTGGAAGGGCATTATGCACTTCTTTTGCTGCCCTGTCCCTGGCTGGAGTTGGGGGAACCAAGGAGAGGGGGAACCAGTAGTGGGTGTGGGTGGAGGACATAGAACAGGGGAGCACTTAGAGAATAGATATAAAAAAGGAAGCCATCTTAGTTGGAGCAGTGCAGTTGAGCCAGTGAGTAGCAAGGAGAGGAGGGGAGCAGAGTCTCTTCAGGAGCTCTGCTCCATTGTGGGCCTAGTGAGAGAGCCCCAGGAGAGGAGTGGGAGCAAGGGAGGAATGCTCCGGGAACAGAAGGGATCCCAGGGGGTACGGTGAGTGCAGGTCGGCACCCATACGCCCGAATCTGCCAAGAATCAGAAGGATCAGGGAAGGGATCAGAGGGAAGGGAACTGGTCCCTGGACCAGCCGTGTTACTCCAGGTCTCGGCTGGAAAAACCGGAGGCTTCTGCACTTCCATGGTGCAGTTGCCACAGCCTCACCCTAGTCGCCGTGAAGGGCATCAAGTAGGTCCGGGAACTCCAGGTTGCCCAGAAGGGTCTTCAGAGCACCCGATCGGGACTATGTGTGGGGAGCGCAGGGCAGGAGTGAGAAGACCCAGCGCGTGAAGTCAGTCAAGGAAGGAACATAAGAAAGGGGGTCCCGTTAAGTGCTTCTAATCTACCTGAAGGAGTGCTGAACCCCTGCCTGGCAAACGCAGTGTGACGCGGGAGTCTGACACCTGGACAGTGTACCCGAGGAACCTAAAAAGAACTGTGAGTAAACTCGGATGACTGCACTCCACTGTCTCTGTCAGTTATTTCCATCACGCTACCGCGCCTACACTACAACGCCCAGCATTACCATCTGCAACTACCCTGCCCCGGGGGCCCGCTCCGCCTGTGGGGAGCAGAAACATCCCAGCTGCCATCCCATCACCCCCGGAGGTCTGCAGCAGCGCCGGTGTTCATTACCGGGAACCACAGGTGGTGTCACGAAACAAACTGTTAACAAACCCCCTTTTAAAGAGCGACCCCAGAGGATGGGCCCGGGAGCCGACTGCCGTGACATCCTACAAAGAAGGTAAAGGCCCGGGTACCAAGTTTCCCCCTATATCCCCCCTGGGCGGGTCAACTTCACCACCTCCTGCGTGCTCGAGTTGGGCCCTCACCCATTTCTCCCACTCCTTCTAACCCTCAATGACCTTCACCACCCATCTGGCCTTAACGGGGTCCAGGGCTGGTGTCTCTTCCATGTACTGCTGTGGCCAGGGGATGAGGGCTGTTTCCCAAGCTGATAACTCTCCAGGACGCTGAGGTGTACTTACCACCAGGGCTGCCAGCATAGCTTTCAGTCACCCTGCCTGGTCGCAGGATCTTGGCCACGCTGACACTGCTGCCTCCGCCTTGGAATTGGGTTCTGGTTTTGGGGACTGCGGGCGAACCTTTGTCTTGAGGTCAGGCATTGGATCCTGGGCCTTCCCTGGACCTTGGTTGGTGCCTCTACTGATGACAGTTCACCCAGCTGCATCTCTTGCTCCAGCTGCGTCATCTTCCTTTTCCACTTGACCTTTCCGGGCACACCGCGGATCACAATGCCGTGGCACCGACCATCACTTTCAATAGGTAAACCGAAGCACTCTATCTTCTCTTGCCACTTTACCTCCTCACCAACAATGGTCCCAGCCCACTCTGCCGTGGGTGTGCTCTTACGTTGCTCTGCCCATTCTTGGTGGAGGCCACTTCTGGCTCACCTGCCCGTTTCCTGGGAGTCTCCACCCGTTCTCCCTTGGCTTGCTGCAATGGGCATGGTTTATTTTTCTTCCACCGTGCCCTTCTTACGCACACGATGGGACGGGTCCGTCTCACTCTTTCGTGTCACTCACCGACATCTTGCAGTCTCTATCCATTAACCCTACCCTAAAGACTAAACCTATTATTCTCATCTTATCTCCTGTACCGTTGCTAATCCACTTAACTATATGAACAGTACTTCGCTGTTATAAGTTTTGTCCAAATAGTGTATATACGAGTACTTATATATATCAGTTTATCATAGTGTAAAGCGTTAGAAGTTTCGCACTCCTAATTAGAAGATGTAGTGCATAGAAGGAATATCAATAAGATCCAGAAAGGAAACCTTTGGCACTGTAGATATGACACTTGAGATGCAGAGTAAATTCATTAGTACATTTATTCGCAACCGACATATAGTTTATCATATACTTATCTTTTTTTAAATCTTTAGATATTATTAATAAAGTGTTTAGTTGAAAATATAATGAATAAGGTTAATGTCAGATGAAACACATTGATGAAATGATATGTAAAATTAGACTAAGAATGGAGTGGTAATGGTGGACATTAGGACCCTGCGCTCTCATGAGCAGCATAGCTGAGCTCAACGTTCCTTCCAGACACTGGTGGAGTAAACGTGCACAGATACCGTATTACGGAGATCTCCCCTCCTTTATCAGTGGCACCAGGAATTTTATGTGACAGTAACTGGAGGTGGCTATGACCACTACGCATGTAGCCTTACAAGGTTGGTTTTATCTCGTCACATCTTGCATTCAGTGACACACTCCTTCCTGCTTTATTGCTGATGTTTAGGAGTACGGGGGCGACTTGCATAGTGACATGCTTCTGTACATGACACGGATGAGATGGTGTTTTGTTCCTACAGATGGCTGTGATCTCACCCGTACTATAGTGATGGAATACATCAGCCGCCCATCAGATGACAGCTGCAGTGATACAGAATGAGGGGATAGCACTTATGTTATCAGACATCAGCCACAACATGTGAGAACCGCTCATATGTTTAAAGGGAACAGACAAGTCCACCATGTACGAGGGTGTGTCTTCAATAACCAATCACAGATCCATGGGCTCCAATCAGAAGGGGTTTTACATCGCAGGCAGTAGTAAAGGGCGCAATGTCCCGCATAGCAGCATTGGTGGTGCCAGACTGCTGTCATTCAGGTGACGCACACTGAAGCCCTGGTTCCTGATCTACAAGCTGCAGGGATATAGCAGAGCACATCCCATTCATAGCATGATGCTATCTGCTGAGGGACAACTACAGCACATCTAGCATCTCTGCTCAGCAGCGGGGGTGAGCTCCTGTGTTCTCTCCCTTCTATAGTACTGGTTCAGCACCACAGTGGTTGGCAGCTCTCCTCTGGGCACTACAGTCCTAGATTCAGCACCACAACGGTGGGCAGCTCTGATCTGGGCAGTACTGTCTAGATTCAGCACCACAGCAGTGGACGGCTTGTAACCAGGACGTTATAGTAACATTTGGTTCAATACCACAACGTTGGAGGGCAGTGCCATCCAGATTCAGCACCACGCTAGTGGACAGCTCTGGGGCTTCTGGATACAACAGTTTCAGCACTTCTACCTAGGACAGCTCCAGCATCTTCACCTCTACCTTGAAGGTCCCAGTGCCCGCCAGCCTGTCTATCAGCCGTGCCCGCCTGTCAACCGGCCGTGCTCATCCGCTGTGCCTTTCAGCTTCAGCCATCAGTCCCATGGGAGTCGCCTGCTCTCACAAGGTCGGTCCCAGAGTGGCACCTGGTTCACCTTCCCGGTCCCTCCTTGGTTCACAGAGTCGACTAAGCCGCTGTGTGGCCAGGGTCGGTCCGGGTAGGCACTTAGTTACACCCCTCTGATCCCTCCTTGCATCACAGCACAGAGGTTCCACCACCCGGATTCATAACAGAATACATTTTGTAATATAATAATTTTGTGTTCAAAGATCAATACTACCTACAGAAGAAAGAGGTGTCAATGGCCGCGGCTTGGGCCCCATCTTACGCCAATCTTTCCTTGGGATTTTGGGTGTGTGAATACATCCGATTCCAGAACATTGAACATACGTCATTGGGATCAGTGATATCTTGGATGAGATTCATAGACGATGTGTTGTTTATTTTGCAGGGCTCCCATGAGGAACTTGAAAAATTCTTAAAATATCTCAATGACAATGCATTGAATATTAAGCTAACCCATCATATTGATCAAAAGAAAATTGATTTTCCGTATTTGGATATTCATGTTGATGACCATGGACAGTTGCATACAAATATTTATCACAAGATTACTAGTGCCAATGCTTTCTTGCATGCCAAATCAGTCGTCTGGCACATGTAATACAGGCAATGCCGTCCGGACAATTTATTAGGGCACATCGTATTTGTGACCAAAACAAAGCTTTTGAAGAATAGGCATGTGATATGACCACTAGATACTTACAACGTGGTACAAAATGGAAATTATTCAACAGGCCTACTATCGGGCCAAACACGCCAATAGACAATCTCTTCTCATTACTAAAAAGAAAAAGGAATCTGATGGGCATGTTCGATTCATCACGAATTATCATTCGAGGTGGAAGGAAATTACTAATATCATCTCCAAATTTGGGCTAATTCTCCAACAGGATCAGACAATACTTCCTTTTCTATCAAATCGTCCATTGATTATGGCTAAACGTAATAAGACACTACGTGATATACTAGTTCATAGTCATCATGTACCTGATACATCTTCATATACACTGCTCAAATAAACAAAGGGAACACTCAAATAACACATCCTAGATCTGAATGAATGAAATATTCTCATTGAATACTTTGTTCTGTACAAAGTTGAGTGTGCTGACGACAAAATCACACAAACATCATCAATGGAAATCAAATTTATTAACCAATGGAGGCCTGGATTTGGAGTCACCCCCAAAATTAAAGTGGAAAAACACACTACAGGCTGATCCAACTTTGATGTAATGTCCTTAAAACAAGTCAAAATGAGGCTCAGTATTGTGTGTGGCCTCCACGTGCCTGTATGACCTCCTTACAACGCCTGGGCATGCTCCTGATGAGGTTGCAGATGGTCTCCTGTGGGATCTCCTCCCAGACCTGGACTAAAGCATCCACCAACTCCTGGACAGTCTGTGGTGCAACGTGACGTTGGTGGATGGAGCGAGACATGATGTCCCAGATGTACTCAATCGGATTCAGGTCTGGGGAACGGGCAGGCCAGTCCATAGCTTCAATGTGTTCATCTTGCAGGAGCTGCTGACACACTCCAGCCACATGAGGTCTGGCATTGTCCTGCATTAGGAGGAACCCAGGGCCATCCGCACCAGCATATGGTCTCACAAGAGGTCTGAGGATCTCATCTCGGTACCTAATGGCAGTCAGGCTACCTCTGGCAAGCACATGGAGGGCTGTGCGGCCCTCCAAAGAAATGCCACCCCACATCATTACTGATCTACTGCCAAACCGGTCATGCTGAACGATGTTGCAGGCAGCAGATCGCTCTCCACGGCGTCTCCAGACTCTGTCACGTCTGTCACATGTGCTCAGTGTGAACCTGCTTTCATCTGTGAAGAGCACAGGGTGCCAGTGGCGACTTTGCCAATCGTGGTGTTCTGTGGCAAATGCCAAGCATCCTGCACGGTGTTGGGCTGTGAGCACAACCCCCTTCTGTGGACGTCGGGCCCTCATACCACCTTCATGGAGTCGGTTTCTAACCGTTTGTGCAGACACGTGCGCATTTGTGGCCTGCTGGAGGTCATTTTGCAGGGCTCTGGCAGTGTTCCTTCTGTTCCTCCTTGCACAAAGGCGGAGGTAGCAGTCCTGCTGCTGGGTTGTTGCCCTCCTACGGCTCCCTCCACGTCTCCTGGTGTACTGACCTGTCTCCTGGTAGTGCCTCCAGCCTCTGGACACTACACTGACAGACACAGCAAACCTTCTTGCCACAGCTCGCATTGATGTGCCATCCTGGATGAGCTGCACTACCTGAGCAATTTCTGTGGGTTGTAGAGTCCGTCTCAAGCTACCACAAGTGTGAAAGCACAACCAACATTCAAAAGTGACCAAAACATCAGCCCAGAAAGAATTGGTACTGAGATGTGGTCTGTGGTCCCCACCTGCAGAACCACTCCTTTATTGAGGGTGTCTTGATAATTGCCAATAATTTCCATCTATTGTCTATTCCATTTGCACAACAGCATGTGAAATTGATTGTCAATCAGTGTTGCTTCCTAAGTGGACAGTTTGATTTCACAGAAGTTTGATTTACTTGGAGTTATATTCTGTTGTTTAAGTGTTCCCTTTATTTTTTTGAGCAATGTATATTTGTCTCAAAGGGCCCCAAATGGGGCACATGGAAGTGTGGCAACTGCAAAGAGTGCAGATATATTGAAAAAACGAATACCTTTCAGGATTCGATGGGTGAGCAGGCTTACAAGATTCTGTATTTCATTAATTGTAGAACATCTATGGTCATCTATCAAGCCACATGTTTCTGTGGACTCCTCCATATTGGTATGACAACTCGGGAGCTTTGGAACACATCAAAAATATTAGGGCAGCGGAGAAAATCTGTCAAGATGAGGTGGGTGCTATTTCTCAACCTAAACTTTTGGCGAGACAGTTTCGGAATTGCTACCCTCATCAATGTCATCTCTTACGTGTCAAAGGGATTGCACATCTGTATCCTGGGAATAGGAGGGAAAATCTAGCCAAAAAGCTGGCCCAGATTGAACAAATAAATAATAAATAAAAAAGTAAATGGATCACCACTCTAAGAAGTATGACCCCCAGAGGTTTAAATGAACAGTGGGGATTTTCAAGTTTTCTTTAAGTATACACTAGGATTTTTGGTATATTCTCATCTTCAGTGTCTTGTCCTTATTATAAATCGAATAATATAATCAATATATATCATAGTGCATTTGATTGAATAAACATATATACATGTATTGTTGGCTTTATTGTACAGGACATATAGAGAGTTTATAGTGTGTTTATTCACTTTTACATATACACATTATATAAGCAATAATATTGTGTATGCACGCATTAACTATATTACATATAGAACTTTTTCTATATTTCATACAATTCTATTTTGGCACGTATAATTATATTTAGACTTTGATGCTGACCCGCACTTTTTCCCTTTTCTAATATGGCTGCAGGGTCGCTGTGCGCCACACTCCGGTGTGCTCTCGTACCCGATACTGGGATGTTTTAATTGAACTGCGACCTTTGGTCGTGTTTCGGTGATGCACATTCGATCGCAGACGGGACGGCTATCCGGACGCGTGGGACAGTAGAGGCGTCCGATAATATGGCGTCCTTGATTTGTAAGTAACCACAGCTGTAATCACCCTATAAAACATCACCTCTTCCTCCTCCACCTCACTTCCTAATGAATCGGTAGTGAAACGTGCGTTGAAGCATGTGGAAGGGGTGATGATGTGCCTCTGGATAGTACGTGTGACGGGAGCTAGTTACCCCATCCGCAGATGTCCAATCTTCTTCTGTAGGCCCCTGACATGGAAAGGCTTTTCTTACACTGGGATAAATAAAATATGATTATCGCACAGTGTCTCCAAGATGAACTTAACTTTTATTCTCACAAGCAGGTTTTATAGAGAATCACACAGGCTATTTTTAACACCCATTGTTCTCACCAGATAATACCCACAGTAGGCTCCCAGACAGCAGTTATGCAACAACCCATTAATCAGCACATTGTCTGTTTGCCACTGCTAAGTGAGCACAGGAAGGTGGGGGCCAGGAGTGCTTCGGTCACATCACAAAATGTCCAATAATATGTGATCCACAATATTCACCCCACTTTATAACGTTATGTCCCATTAGCTGCATAGGCGCTGCGACAACCCCCATGTGGCAAAATCTTGGGAGTACGGGGTTGATCTGTCACAATGCTCCCCCTTCCCGGACAGGATCGGCCTAGCCAGTCTGCTCCCTGTTGGATCAGCTGGAGGAGGTCCACGATTTATGAGGTTAGTAGCAGGTCAGTTTGTCGGCTTAGTTCATCGGCGTTACCATTTTGCTTGCCAGGTCTATAGTGGATGGTGAAGTCTAACGGTTGTAGCGCCAAACTCCACCGTAGTAGTCTGGCATTGTCCCCGGAGACCCGATTAAGCCATACCAGGGGGTTATGGTCCGTTATGAGGGAAAACTGTCTTCCATACAAATATGGTTGGAGCTTCTTGGCAGCCCATACTACTGCCAGGCATTCCTTTTCGACGGCCGCATAGCTGACTTCTCGAGGCAGTAATTTCCGACTCAGATAAGCTATTGGGTGTTCTTGGCCGTCCGGCCCGACTTGGCTCAGTACTGCCCCCAACCCAAACATAGATGCGTCTGTGTGAACAAGGAAACGTTTAGTTGTATCGGGTGCGGCCAATATCGGGGTATTTGTGAGAGCGTCCTTTAGCTGGCGGAAGGCTTCCTCACACTCGGGGGTCCAGGTTACCTGGCGGGGGAGGTTCTTATGTGTCAGATCAGTGAGGGGCTTGGCAATGCTGCTGTAATTAGGGACAAATTTCCTATAATACCCCGCTGTCCCTAGAAAGGCCATGACTTGGGTTTTAGTACGTGGGGTGGGCCACTTGGCTACCGCCTCAATCTTGGCGGGTTCCGGGCGTTGTTTTCGACCCCCCCACCCAATGTCCTAAATACTGAACCTCTGCTTTGCCTACGTGACACTTGTTGGGGTTCAGGGTGATTCCGGCTTTGTGGATCCTATCCAATACTGTCTCTAGGTGATTTAGATGCTCATCCCATGTCGCGCTGTAGACGACGATGTCATCCAGGTAGGCACAAGCATAGTCCTGGAGACCATCCAGAAGCCAGTCAGCCAGCCTCTGGAAGGTCGCGGGGGCATTCTTCATCCCAAATGGCATAACCCGAAACTGGAATAAGCCAAACGGGGTGACAAATGCAGACTTGGGAATAGCATCAGGACTTAGGGGGATCTGCCAATTGCCTTTGCATAGATCGATGGTGGTCAAATACTTTGCCCCAGCCAGCCTGTCTAACAACGCGTCCACACGCGGCATGGGATACGCATCCTTCAAAGTTTTCTCATTTAGCTTGCGATAGTCTACACAAAACTGGGTAGTCCCATCTTTCTTAGGCACTAACACTACAGGGGACTCCCAGGGACTATCTGACTCCTCAATGACCCCTAAACACAACATCTCCTGTATCTCTTGTCACATCCCTTCTCGTACAGACTCCGGGACGCGGAAGGGGGGTTGTCTCAGGGGGGTCTGATCTTGTGTCTCAACCTTGTGTTGTGCAAGTCGGGTGAACCCCGGTCTCTCTGAGAACATCCTCTGCCGCTGCCTCAGCAATGTCTCAGCCTGCTCTCTCTCCCGGGCACCTAGGTTTTCTCCTAAGTGTACCTGGTCCCAGGTTTTCGACTGAGTCTTCTCACCTAAGACATCAGGCAAGGGGAGTCCAGCTAAATCCTCTGCTTCGGGTGCGCAGATGGCAGCTACCTCTTCAGGGCACTCCTGGTAGGGCTTCAGCGTATTCACGTGGAAAATGCGGATAACCCTGGGGTCGTCACAATCGGCGACATTGTAGGTGGTGTCAGCTATTTTCCCCACTACCCGGTAAGGCCCCTGCCATGCGGCCTGGAATTTGTTCTGCCTAACCGGTTCTAGTACCAGGACCTTCTGTCCTATCTCAAAGGTGCGTTCTCTAGCCCTCTGATCGTACCATACGCGCTGGCGCCGTTGGGCCACCTGCATGTTCACACGCACAGCCTGAGTCAACTCCTGCAGGCGGTCCCGGAGTTCCAGCACGAAGGGCACGATAGGGGTTCCTGCTATGGTTTCCTCCCCTTCCCAGAGCTCTTGCACTAAGTCTAGGGGCCCCCTCACCCGCCTCCCATATAACAGTTCAAATGGGGAGAACCCCGTAGATTTTTAGGGCACCACCCGATAGGCGAACAGGAGGTGCAGCAAGAATTTCTCCCAGTCCCTGTAGGTCCGGGTGAACGTCCCAATGAGTTGTTTTAACGTTCCGTTAAAGCGCTCACACAACCCGTTGGTTTGCGGGTGGTATGGGGCGCTTCTAATGGACTTTACACCACACAGTCTCCACAGTTGGCTGGTCACCTCTGCCATAAATTGGGTGCCCTGATCCGAGATAATCTCCCGGGGAAATCCAACCCGTGAGAAAACCTGGAGCAGGGCAGCCACCACCGTCTCTGCCAGTATGTTAGGTAAGGCAACCGCCTCTGGATGCCGCGTGGCGTAATCTATCACTGTCAATATATACCTTTTCCCTGACGGACTGGGTTTGGCTAACGGCCTTATCAGATCGACCGCTACTCGGCTAAATGGCTCCTCCACAATGGGAAGGGGGTGTAATTTGGCCTTGCAGCAATCTCCCCTCTTGCCAATGCGCTGGCAACTGTCACAGGTCTGGCAGTACTGACGAACATCATGGGATGCCCCTGGCCAAAAGAAGTTTTGTGTCAGACGATGCCTGGTGCGGCTGACTCCGAGGTGCCCCGCCAAGAGTATGTCATGAGAGATTCGCAGCAACTCCTGCCTATACTTTTTGGGAACTACCAGCTGTAGTTTTACAGTGGGGCTCGTCCCTGAGTGAGTTTGCTCTGTAACCCTGTAGAGGAGTCCCTGATGCCATATAAACTGTTCACCTTCCAGTACCCCTCTCCCCTCTTATGCCTTCCCGCGATACCCCTGCAATGAGGGATCCTCTAGTACCTCCCTCCTAAATTCTGCTGGGGTGTCCCATGAAATGTGTCTGGCTATGGGAATACGTGAAGGGCTGTAGTGTCTTACCTGGGCCTCCTCCGAGTGTGATTCCGCCTCCGCAGCTCGAGCTTGTCTCCGGGTAGCCACAGGATATGTCTCAGCCAGGGGGGCGACCGAGAAGGTAGACAACATGGGCCCCAAGTCATTTCCCAGCAGGACGTCTGCAGGCAAATCCTTCATCATGCCGACCTCGACAAGGCCATCCCCGACCCCCCAGTTCAGGTGAATCTTGGCTTTGGCAGTCGATGTATGGCTCTCCCTGCTACACGGACCGCCACTGTCCGACCCGTCTTTTGGTCTTGGGCGAGATGTGTAAAATAATACTTTCTGTATTATTTTTCTCTACTGAGGACTTCGCAAAGTATCAATATCAAGATTTTCTAATAAAAAAATGTATCTATTTATTCTTGAATTGTACATTAAAAAGAATCAGATTGCAGCAGGTACATACAATAATTAGTTATAAAGTAATTGTCCATTTGTCCATAATTAGCTTAATTGTTGAGATTCACCCATCTTTCCTTGGATCCTGGCTGGTAAATCACGTCTTTGTCCAGCACGTGTCCAGGCCTACATGTCATCTGCTTCTCAGCATGAAGATTCTTCTTCTGTGTCTTGTGGGGTGGGCAGAGCAAGAGAGCCCCCCTTTCTGTACCATGGTCTTTTATAGCCAGTCGTATGGCACACCTGTTCTACATATGGTAGTGAACTAAAAATACACACACAAATAGCGCATGTCAACTAGACACGATGGCTGATACATAGAACTCAGATTTAAGAATAAAATGAATATCCATAATTAATTATTTAACATTCCCCCCTTTTTGAGAATAAAAGGACTTTAACTGAAAATTCTCAAAAGAAGATACATTCATCAATCATTTTTTCTTTCCTTCTTCCTTGGCAATATCAAATTTCCATAATAATAATAATAGTAATAATAGTATCAATATCTGATTATTGTTATATAATGATGTGAATTCATGTTATGGTAAGCCGTGACTAATATTCATTTAACATGTATAATTATACTTCCCTATATCTAAATTGAAGCAATCGCGGGTCCAATCGTCATCGTCTGATGTCATCGGGTCGTCGTCTCGTCTTCTTCTTGGTTCTTTTATAACACAGTCTTTAGATGAAAACTCCTTTGAAATAAATTATAGCGTGTAGATATTGTACAGTCCATAATTGTATTCATCATTGTTCAGTCTATAAACTGTGCTCTTTATTAGAAAGATCATGTGTCAATTGATAAGAAAACAAAGTCCATGGATGAAATGTAGCTTTAATATCTGTGCGATGTCACCTGGACTTACGTTGGATCGTCTTTGGAATCTTCCGTGTCGTCCGCACTGGTCTCGTGTCACTTTTGGAACAGATGTGACATCTTTGGTCAGTAAAGCAAGGGTTAACTTGACACTTCCCTGCTTTATATAGCACCATAACCAGTACTCAGTCCTTTATGTACAGGACACATATGCCAGGTATTACCTGTTCACCAGCTTTCATTGAAGCGTTGCAGGTGATAGGAAACCACTGGAACATGATGAAGCTTGAACACAACACAGTTCATATAGGATCATCGTCCTCTGCCGTCCTGGTGATCAGTGGTGTGAATTGTATCTGACACAGTCTATTATCACTCAGCATTCACACCTGTTACCTTCTGAGACTTCCGGATATCAGTTGCTTCTTCTTGTAACTTTTGAGAGTCTCTTTGATTTATAAATATGAAAAGTCTTTATTAAGATAGAATTCATAATTGCGATGTCTTGATTGAAGTCTTCATTCCCTAATCTGATACCAAATCTGGCAATTTTTCCTAACCTATAATATCACAGCGTACCATAGCAATCAATAATATCCATCTAATTATTATCAAAACATTAAAATAAATTATGTTTGGAATAATAAACAATAATAGATAGTAATTCAATCAAGTTCTCCATGTGATAAAATATTTTTGTGTCATAGGTGTAATTACCTTTTCCAACCCATAGGTGTCAGTGTGTTTTGAAACAACAAGTGTTTATATCTTTATTAAACCAATAATACCAAAGAATGTATACTCCTGAACTAAAATGAATAAATATATGAATGTATGAAGGAATGAATGAATGAATTGTTGTGTTTACTCAAAAAAAATTGAAACATTTTCTTATATTAATTCATATCATCATTATATTTAATGAAGCAATATTCTTGTACTTGACATTACCCCATTAAATATTAATGTGTTTTCTCAATTAAAATATTGAACTGAATTAAAATCAAAAATTGAGAATTAAAAATGAAAAATGGAAAAATAAGAAAATAAGTAAGAATAAAATTTAAAAAATGAAAAATAAAATTAAGAGTAAAAATAAGAATAAAAACAAAAATAAGGCCTTTAAATTTTAATGACAAATGCAGAGTAATTATATTCTCCATAAAAAATACCCTTATATCTCCATTATCTGGATTATTTCATATTTGTCATAACCTTGTATCACCAAAAAATTATTAAACTATGCAACTTTGCATGTAATACCCTTCTTAATTATACCATAGTACCTTATTATTATTTTACCTTTATTAAAATGTGTGAAAAATAAGTATTGATCACAAGTGATTATGTAATCAGGATCAAAAACACATTTTCCCCCTTAATACCAAAAATATTATTTTATAAAATAATTTATGTATATATCAGAACCAAATTAAAAATAGTTATTCTTTTATAAATATTGTGCATAAATTTCATATCGATGAGTAGCATAGATTTGTCTAAAGAGAGGTGTATACCTATTTAAGTAACCATTAAAAATAATATCATAGTTACTCAAGAATATTATCATGTGGAAAATTATTCTAAATATAAATTTGCTTTGTAAACCATTTTGATGTGTGGTTGCCCTTATCCACTATTAGTTAAATCAATAAATAATAATTATTAAAGAAATATAGAAATATATATATACGTTGATAATTCTTAATTATGTATCATAATTTTCTCAGAATTAAATATATTTTTGTACCTTCACATAAACATTTTTTTTTCTCAAACATACAAACATACGAGGCCTCTGTCACATCAATCACACTTAGCAGCTGCTGATTTACTCATCTGTCACATTCACAGATCTGTTCAACTCAAACATTCCACATATGAAGTTTTAGATATATATATATTTAACCCAAAATTGTTGTATCCCAATTTATTAATGCGCATTTAATATCTTAATATTTCTTTGAATATTCCCCAAGTACATATTATATAATATGAGAGTAAGTCACTGGAATTTCAGACACTTGAAAAAACTCTTGACTTAGATTCTTTTTTCACTGGCTGCCCGGTCTTAAGTTACATCAGCAGAAAATAGAATGAATGGGATCTATACTATTAGCTCAAAGTTCAAAGGCCGCAGCTGTCACACGTCATGCTGTAAAGCTACTTTAATTAGCACGAACACTTCATGCACAGAAAATATTAGCAACACAAAAGAATTAATAAGTATTACATCTATATTATAGTCCAACTAGATATATTGTTATTATTTTAAAATGTTATACACATAAAATCATGCAATTTTTCCACTTCCTGTGTGAATAAAGAAATAAATCCATTTTAGAGTTCTTTGATCAAATCCTGCTTTGGAATGAAAACTCTAAGGAAATATAAGAAAATAAAATTAAATATCAAATTGATACAGAAACAGAATTATTTAAATATCTTATACATATATTAGTTGGTTCTAATGCAATTCAAAATATTGTTACTTAAATTTATATATAAAGTTCTAATTTATTAATTAATATATATATATATATATTATAAATATATATATAAATACAAATATACACAATCTCTACTTAAACAAGTATATATATATATATATATATATATATATATATATATATATATATATATATGAACTATTAGAAACTATGTAACTACAATTTTACTGTATAAGATTATAAATAAATATTGAGACATTGTATAACATTTCTGTGCTACATTTTGATACATTATAATTACAGTTTTTCCTTAGCCACTCCCTAAACCAAATCTTCTGTCTCTCTCAAATATCTCCAGGAACGCCCTATTTAGGAAAGACATTTTTCTATCCTTCAAAACCTCAGAAAACTGCCTGTTCTTCAGTCTACATTCCATGACGTCACTGGGAGCTGGTCGTCTCACCTGACTCTGTCCATCAGTTTCAGCCATTTTCCTTTTTAGAGAATCACAGTTCTGACTGAGAATTAACTCTTTCTGTGGAGAGATGGACCTTTGCACTGGCTGATATGGCTTATAACAGATATGAAATCTCCTGCGTATTTGATAGAGTTCACTATGGGGATGACTCAGTCTAGGAGAGGTTGATATTGGCTTTTGGTAAGATTTTACCTTTCCTGGTTTTATAAATTTAACTTGATTTATTTTATTTTCACGATTCTCATGTTTTCTAAGAGAATCCAGCAACTGCGCCCATTTGAATAGGGATTCTTTTTGTGAGGCTATAACTCTAGATACTGGATCTAGGAATTTGAATTTTTGTACAAAAGTTGTTATCATATGTTGTACTTTTCCATTTTTGATGAGAGCTTTGTACAACTGTTCAAATATGGACATGAATGTATATGTACATTCCTTCCTACCAATCCTTAGTTTCTGCAGATCTTCTATGTTGGGAAAATCCTTTGTGACACAATAAATCAAATATTTTAACCTGTCCAAATCATTTTCCCATCCATTAGGAGAGTAACATCTGGACAATGTCACAGGAATCCATATTTTAAATAATTGATTCCTCTCCTCATTGGATAAATCAAACTTATCAGAAAAGCTCTCATATGTCTCTGAATTTCTACAGGCATGGATTTTGACATCATATTTTGGCATGATTTTGTATAATTTCAGCAAATTTTTCCTCATTTTAATTTGTAGTTGAGCCTGGGTAATTCCTGAATTCTCTGATATTTTTAGTGGCCCTTGTACATCAGCTCCTCCTACGTCACTCACGTCTCCTCCCACATCACCTAGTATGTCGGTTTCTCGTATGTCAGTCATGTCTCCTCCCATGTCAGGTTTCTGTATGTCCGTCTCTTGGTCAGACCCAAGGTCACCTTCAGTTACAGACACGTGTCTCAAATCTTGTTCATTTTCCACATTACAGTCAGAATCATTGTCACTATCTGACACTTCTTCTACACAATTTTCCTGCTTAGACCTTGAAAGTACAAAATCATGAAATACCTGTACAAGATGTAGAATATTCCGCAATTTGTGTTTCTCTCTATTTACCAATTTAGAAGTTAACTGTAAATTCTGCAATTCACATTCTTTGTATAAACTGAGCCACAAAACATCTACGTCATTTCCTACATTAACTTTGAAATTAATATTACTTTGTTTAGCAAAAGAAGAAATTATATCCAGATTTTGCTTACCTTAAGATTCTGTAGATTCTTTCTGCTTCTCGTGACAAACTAGTGAATTTACTGACACGTGAACATCAGCTGTTCAGCTCGTCAGGACTTCCCCCCTTGTTCACGGAAGAAATTCACTTACCTAATTTAAAAAACGAAAAAACAGGACTGGCTGGCTCACCATTGTAAAATAATACTCTTTTCTGTATTATTTTTTCTACTGAGGACTTCTCAAAGTATCAATATCACGATATTCTTATAAAAAAAATGTATTGATTTATTCTTGGATTGTCCATTAAAAAGAATCAAATTTCAGCAGGTACATACAATAATTAGTTATAAAGTAATTGTCCATTTGTCCATAATTAGCTTAATGGTTGAGATTCACCCATCTTTCCTTGGATCCTGGCTGGTAAATCATGTCTTTATCCAGCACGTGTCTAGGCCTACATGTCAGATACTTCTCAGCATGAAGATTCTTGTGTCTTGTGGGGTGGGAAGAGAAAGATAGCCCTCCCTTTCTGTACCATGGGCTTTTATAGCCAGTCGTATGGCACACCTGTTCTACATATGGTAGTGAACTAAAAATATGCACACAAATAGCGCATGTCAAGTAGACACGATGGCTGAGGCATAGAACTCAGATTTAAGAAAAATGATTATCGATTATTAATTATTTAACAGTGACACAGCTACAATTACAATAGTGTAGCTCTGGGTGGGCCCCCTCAGAGTGTGGGGCCCGGGGCGACAGCCCCCTCTGCCCCCCCGGTAGCTACGCTACTGGAACAAATAGTATGCTGCTACAGGGATAATGGCATACAAAGATATAATTGTGAAAGGCCTTATAAAAACATCCCTACCTGACTGCAGAGGTTGGCACTCTGTCTGTAAGATGAAATGGAGCCACTGCTCCACAGAGACAATCCCGAGTATTCCGGGCTTCTCCCTAAAGCACACACTAAAAAATAACAAACACATAAGAAAAACTGCGAAACCAGACTGGGCCAAAAACCAATGGACGCACAAGTAAAAAAGAATCCCCTAAACAAGTAAAAGCTTAAACAACATCATTGCAATGTTGCGACGACCAAAAAACGTAGTTCTGGAGTTTAGAATTTTTTTCTCATTACGCCGTTTACTGATCGGATTAATTATTTTTTTATTTTGATAGATTGGGCGATTCTGAACACAGCGATACCAAATATGTGTATGTGTGATTTTTTTTTTATTGTTTTACTTTGAATTGGGGCGAAAGGGGGGTGTTTTAAACTTTTATTTTTTTATTTTTTTAATGTTTAAACATTTTTTTTTTACTTTTTGATTGCTTCAATGGTCTCCATGGGAGACTAAAAGCAGCACTTGCCTGATCGGCTCTGCTACATATAGGCGATGATCAGATCGCCTCTATGTAGCAGATTTGCTCACGTGCTATGAGCGCCGACCACTGGGCGGCGCTCATAGCAATCTGGACATGAGAGCCACAGAGGTCTCCTGCAAATCTCTGGTTGTCATGCCAACCCATCGGTGACCCGCAATCATGTGACAGGGTCACCGATAGCCGGGGAAAGTGATGCGCCTCCGGCTTGGTGATGTTAAATGCCGCTGTCAGAGATTGACAGTGGCATTTAACTAGTTAACAGCTGCAGGTGGATTGCGATTCCACTTGTGGCTGTTGCGGGCACATGTCAGCTGTATAGATCAGCTGACATGTGCCCGATTTAGTGCGGGCTCAACGCCAGAGCCTGCGCTAAACAGGGGAATATGACCTGTGCCATACTATTACGGCATAGGTCGTAAATTAATGTGTCTCTCCTTAAACATCTAGTCCATTTTCCAAAGATTCGGGAACAACTCCTGCTCCTGTCAGCACTGCAGACGTTTTTGAAGTAGAGAGTATCCTGGCTACCAAGAGGGTAAGAGTAAAGACCTTTTCTCTTGTAGATTGGAAGGGGTTTGGTTTTGAGAAGAGATCCTGGGAACCCAGAGAGAACATCCATACCCCTCTCCTCCTGGAGAAATTTCTTACAGGCCTAAAAAAGGAGGGGGCATAAAGGGGGGTACTGTAGCTTCGGCGTCTCTGCCTCCTACCCTCTTTCCCCGGCAGAGACGCCGGAGGGCCCCCCTCTCTCCACGCTGACTCAGCCCGGCACGCACGCACAGTGCACAGATGCCTGGGCACTGTGCTTAAGGTGTGCGTGGGCTCCCCTCCTCTTAAAGGGACCGTGCGCACCATCCTAAAGTGTCCCCGGCCAATGGCCTGAGGACTCTGGCTATTTAAGGCACCTCCTCCAATATGGAGGTGCTTGTGCAACTTAGTTTGTTTGTGGTTAACACTCTCTTTAGTTCCTGGTCCCAGTACATGTACCCACCTGTCTGCCTTTCTATCAGCCGTGCCCACCTGCCTGCCTATCAGCCATGCCCGCCTGCCTATCAGCCGTGCCCACCAGCCTGTCTATCAGCCGTGCCCGCCTGCCTGTCTATCAGCCATGCCCACCAGCCTGTCTATCAGCCGTGCCCGCCTGCCTGTCTATCAGTCATGCCCGCCTGCTTGTCTATCGGCCGAAACCTCTTGCCTGTCCAGCAGTGGTATCAGTCTGTGTATGCCTCCTGTCTCTGGGAATCAGCTGCCAATCATCCAAGGTCAGTACTGGAGTAGCACCTGGTTCACCTTCCTCGTCCCTCCTTGGATCACGGAGTCGTTAAGCTGCCGTATATCTAAGGTCGGATTCGGTGAGGCACCTAGTTACGACCCTCCGATCCTTGCACCGTGGAACAGTTCTTTCATCACCTGCCCCTTTACATATATATATATATATATATATATATATATATACAGTGCCTACAAGTAGTATTCAACCCCCTGCAGATTTAGCTGGTTGACACATGCGGAATTAACTTGGCATTGTGACATTTGTACTGTAGATCAGCCTGGAAGTGGGAAATGCACTGCAGCAAATATTGTTTTTTTTTTTTTCTTTTTTTTTTTTTTTAAAACGTTAAAAGTTAATTCAGAGTGTCATTTATTATTCAACCCCTCAAACCACAAGAATTCTGTTTGGTCCCCCTAAAGTATTAAGAAGTAGTTCAGGCACCAAGAATAATGAGCTTCACATGTGTGGATTAAAGATCTCTTTTGCCAGCCTTTTCTGACTATTTAAGACCCTCCCCAAACTTGTGAACAGCACTCAGACATGGTCAACATGGGAAAGATAAAGGAGCATTCCAAGGCCATCAGAGACAAGATCGTGGAGGGTCACAAGGCTGGCAAGGGGTACAAAACCCTTTCCAAGGAGTTGGGCCTACCTGTCTCCACTGTTGGGAGCATCATCCGTAAGTGGAAGGCTTATGGAACTACTGTTAGCCTTCCACGGCCTGGACAGCCTTTGAAAATGTCCTCCCGTGCCGAGGTCAGGCTTGTCCGAAGAGTCAAGGCTAACCCAAGGACAACAAGGAAGGAGCTCCAGGAAGATCTCATGGCAGTGGGGACATTGGTTTCAGTCAATACCATAAGTAACGTACTCCACCGCAATGGTCTCCGTTCCAGACGAGCCCGTAAGGTACCTTTACTTTCAAAGCGTCATGTCAAGGCTCGTCTACAGTTTGCTCATGATCACTTGGAGGACTCTCAGAGAGACTGGTTCAAGGTTCTATGGTCTGATGAGACCAAGATCGAGATCTTTGGTGCCAACCACACACGTGACGTTTGGAGACTGGATGGCACTGCATACGACCCCAAGAATACCATCCCTACAGTCAAGCATGGTGGTGGCAGCATCATGCTGTGGGGCTGTTTCTCAGCCAAGGGGCCTGGCCATCTGGTCCGCAGCCATGGGAAGATGGATAGCACGGCCTACCTGGAGATTTTGGCCAAGAACCTCCGCTCCTCCATCAAGGATCTTAAGATGGGTCGTAATTTCATCTTCCAACAAGACAACGACCCAAAGCACACAGCCAAGAAAACCAAGGCCTGGTTCAAGAGGGAAAAAGTCAAGGTGTTGGAGTGGCCTAGTCAGTCTCCTGACCTTAACCCAATTGAAAACTTGTGGAAGGAGCTCAAGAATAAAGTCCACATGAGACACCCAAAGAACCTAGATAACTTGGAGAAGATCTGCATGGAGGAGTGGGGAAAGATAACTCCATAGACCTGTACCGGCCTGATCAGGTCTTATAAAAGACGATTATTAGCTGTAATTGCAAACAAGGGTTATTCCACAAAATATTAAACATAGGGGTTGTATAATAATTGACCCACACTTTTATGTTTAAAATTTAATAAAATTCAACTGAGCAACATTACTTTTTGGTTTGTAAGATTTATGCTTCTGTTCATGAATCCTACTCTCGTTTGCAGTTTGAAGGCTCTAACTTATTTGCATCTTATCAAACCAGCTAAATCTGCAGGGGGTTGAATACTACTTGTAGGCACTGTATATATTGTATATATATATATATATATATATATATATATATATATATATATACACACACACACAGTACAGACAAACAGTTTGGACACACCTTCTCATTTAAAGATTTTTCTGTATTTTCATGACTATGAAAATTGTACATAGAGAAAAGCCTCGGCACTCAAATATTCAAAGCGGTGAAATTTATTTGCAGTCCATACACATACAAAAACGTTTCGGTCATAGCGACCTTCATCAGTTTAACTGCAAAGATGTAAAACAGTGTAACTATATTGTCATAACAGTTTATACATATATACAATGTTACATATAACCTTGATTCAGGGAATGTAAAGTGGGAGGGGAGACAAGACAAGGATAAGACAACTGGAGAGAGAGGGTGGGGGAGGGGAAAGGGCCTGAAGGGGAGAGCGGATGACTATCAGTACCAACATAGAAATAAAGTATGGGGACCTACCAATAGTAGTGTATAGTAGGATTTGCAAAAAGATAAGTCCAACTGGGACCAATACGATGGGGACCACCTGAGGATATAGATAAAGGTGAGCACACACTGTCTAGTCCCCATAATGGAGGGAAGGGAGGGACCAAATATGCTCAGAGGATTACCTTATACAGAGGGACTGGATGCAGACCTGAAAGGCTCCACAACGCGGTATCCACCGCTCGTTGTTGTGGCCTGTAATGGGAAGGGGTCCTTTATATAGGGGGGCGACTATCCCCTGATCAACCGCAGAGAGCGGAGACAGGAAGTGAGGAACAGGAAGTGGGGTGACGTCACCGGAAGTGACGTTTAACTCGGATGCTTGCGTTCCAACGCTACAGTGTTTGCGTTCCAGCATACAGGAAGGGGTGGGCGGCGCTCTGGAGATGCGAACAGGGTACGAGGAAGGAGGAGAAGAGGCAGAGGAGAGGACCAGGAAAGAAACATCTGCAAATACAAAAGATAAAAGTCAGCATAACCAAGTTACATACATAGGTTATCAACTCATGTTCCAGTGTTTGCGGATTATTTTGTGGAGAGTATAGGCAAATGGGTGGTAGGTGTGAATGAAAGGGATGCGCTCAGAATTATCGGAGCGGTGTCCATTTCGACCCGTATGTTGAGGCTGTAAGGTGGATGGAGGGTAGCCTCTTGCTATGAATTTAGAGCCCATCTCTTGCAACCTTTGTTGTCGAATGACGGGGTCTGACACTATTCTTTCAACCCTCTTAAACTGTGATTGAGGAATGGATTTTTTGATATGTGTTGGGTGGTTACTCGAATAATGTAGCAGTCCGTTACGGTCGGTAGATTTAGAGAACAGATCAGTAGTGAGCAGTCCATTATCGTCTTTGATGACCAACGTGTCCAGGAAGCTCACTCTCTGAAGGTCATACGTCATGGTGAAACCCAAGTCTGGCCAAGCAGAGTTGAGGTGGTTATAGAAGGTATCAAGTGTTTCTAGGGGACCATCCCAAATGCAGAAGATATCATCAATTAATCTTTTCCAGAGCAAATAGTGCATTTGGAAAAGCGGATGGGTATATGCTATAAGTTTCTCAAAGGCTGCCATGAAGCAATTAGCATACGGAGGCGCTACGTTTGAACCCATTGCGGTGCCTTTGATCTGCAAATAGTATTTATCCTGAAACAAAAAGTAGTTCTTAGTGAGGACTATGGTGAGTAGGTCAATTGTGAGCTCAATAATCCGAGGGTCAATGTCTGATTCCACTAGGAGGGTCTTCACTGCGTGAATGCCCTGGTCATGTGGTATTGAGGTGTAGAGGCTCTTCACATCAAATGAAATAAGTAGAGAGGTTGTGGGGACTTGTCCTAAATCGGAAAGTGTTTTGAGGAAAGCTCCTGTATCTAAAAGGAAAGATGGGCTTCTCTGAATCAGTGGTGTGATTATTTTCTCTAGAAATCTTGATAATGGAGAAAAGATGGAGTCAGTTGAAGCCACTATAGGTCGCCCAGGGGGATTTGTTAGATTTTTGTGTATTTTGGGCAGTATATAAAATACCGGAATGATAGGATGTGCCCTGTTGAGAAATTCCCCAGTTTTGATGTCAATGGTACCCGCTATAGTATGTCGGTTGACCATGGTCTTAATCAGATTACTAAACTGACTGGTGGGGTCCTGTGAAAGTTGAAGATAGGTGGTAGTGTCGCTCAGCTGGCACTCTATCTCACGGATATATTGGTCCTTATCCATAATTACTATGGCACCCCCTTTGTAACGGGTCCGGGAGGCGGAACCTCTGAGCTACTATACAAGGGGGCGGCCCTTGTAAGGGAGCGGGTGGCAGTCTCTGGGTGAACGGACAGGGAGTTACGGCAAGTGATCAGGGCAGTCTCTGGGTAAGGGGTAGGTACGACCTGTGATGGCAGAGCCTCCGGGTAGGCTAGCAGGCAGATGGTAGATGTGTGCTCCCAGGTGAGCAAGCGAGAGTCTCTGGAATAGCAGGTGGTCACGGCACGTGACGGCGGAACCTCCGGGCTGGCAGGCAGGTAGGTAACGGAGAAGCGCTCCCAGGTGAGCGGGCAAGAGTCTCTGGAATAGCTGGTGGTCACCGCACGTGACAACGGGACCTCCGGGCTGGCAAGCAGGCAGGTAACGGAGATGCGCTCCCAGGTGAGCGGGCAAGAGTCTCTGAGATAGCTGGTGGTCACAGCACGTGACAACGGAGCCTCCGGGCTGGCAAGCAGGCAGATAACGGAGAAGCGCTCCCAGGTGAGCGGGCAAGCTGGTCAATAGACAGACTGACCGGAGTAGTAAGGCAGACCGTCGGACCTCAGGCAAGCAGGCAGGTAGCTGATATGCGCTCCCAGGTGAGCGGGCAGGCTGGTCCTTTAGACAGACTGACAGGAGTAGTAAGGCAGACCGTCGGACCTCAGACTGGCAGACAGGTAACAAGTATTCAGGCAGGAATCAGGCAGGTAACTGGCAGGTAACTGGCAGGAAACTGGCAGGAAACTGGCAACGGGACCTGAGGGCTGAAGCACAGGTGAGACACAGGTGCAAACAACATTGCTCGGGCACCTCCATTTTGGAGGAGGTGCCTTATATATGATGAAGTCCTCCGGCCATTGGCCGGGGACTCTTTAGGGCGGCGCGCGCGGCCCCTTTAAGAGGAGGGGAGCGCGCGCGCGCGCGCCCTAAGCACAGGGGCCGGGAAGGAGCGCGCGCTGAGAGCAGAGCAGGAGGAGGACGCCGGGACGGAGCGCGCGCTGACAGCAGAGCGGGGGGAGGATGCCGGGCACGGAGCAGAGCGGTGAGGGGAGCAGCGTCCCTGCCTAGCAGAGGGCAGGGACGCCGGCACTACAGTACCCCCCCCTTTAGGCCCCCTCTTTTTTAGGCCAGACAGAAATTTAGCTAGGATGAGAGGGGCATGGATGTTCTCCCGGGGCTCCCACGTTCTCTCCTCAGGACCAAACCCCTTCCAATCTACCAGGAAAAAGGTCTTTCCTCTTACCCTTTTGGTGGCAAGAATGTTCTCTACCTCAAACTCGTCCTCAGCAGAAACCGGAGCAGGAGGCGTACCTGTAGACTTGGAAAAAGAGTTAAGCACCACAGGTTTGAGGAGAGACACATGGAAGGAGTTAGGGATCCGTAAGTTGGCCGGGAGTTTCAATTTATAGGCCACCGGGTTGATCTGACTGATGACCTCCAGTGGGCCGATGAACCGAGGCCCTAACTTATAGGAAGGGATCTTGAGCCGGACATATTTGGACGAGAGCCAGACTTTATCCCCAGGGCGGAATTGAGGAGGGTCCAGACGTTTTTTGTCAGCGTGTCTTTTCATACGCTCGGATGACAGAAGGAGTGCGGACCGGGTACTCTCCCATATGGAGGAAAATTTGTTAACAAGAGATTCCGCAGCCGGATTGTCCGCCGAGGTGGAGACGGGAAACGGGATCCGAGGATGCTGACCGTAGACTACAAAAAACGGGGATTTGGAGGAAGACTCGCTCTCGTGATTGTTGTACGAGAATTCGGCCCATGGCAGGAGATCCACCCAGTCAGAATGGTGGGCATTAACGAAGTGCCGAAGGTAACTGGTCAGGTTCTGATTGATCCGCTCCACTTGACCATTAGACTGAGGGTGGTAAGCGGAGGAGAAGTCCAGGGTGACGTCCAGCAATTTACAAGTGGCTCTCCAGAAACGGGAAGTGAACTGTACCCCACGATCCGACACGATGTGACGGGGCAGGCCATGAAGACGGAAGATGTGGCGGATAAAGTCTTTAGCCAGCTCGGGTGCAGACGGAAGACCTGGCAGTGGAATGAAGTGAGCCATCTTGGAGAAGCGGTCAGCGACCACCCAAATGACCGTACAACCGGCAGAGACGGGCAGATCAGTAATGAAGTCCATCGCTATATGCTGCCAGGGGGCAGCAGGTACTGGCAGAGGTAGGAGGCGGCCGGCCGGCAGGTGTCTCGGAACTTTGTTGCGGGCGCAGGACACACAGGCAGAAACAAAGTCTATTACATCCTTGTGCAGGTTAGGCCACCAGTAGTGCCGGGTAATAAGCTGGAGGGTCTTTTTCTGACCGGCGTGGCCAGCTAGTTTAGACGAATGACCCCAGTGTAGGATCTTCTCCCGATCAGGTACTGGTACGAACGTCTTACCAGGAGGAAGACGATTTAGACTCACGGGAGCCACCTGCATTACTCTGGCGGGATCGATGATATGTTTCGGATCCTCCTCGAGATCAGACACCAGAAAGGATCGAGACAAGGCGTCCGCCTTGACGTTTTTGTCAGCCGGGCGAAAATGAAGGACAAAATCAAAACGAGCAAAAAACAAGGACCACCGGGCTTGGCGCGGGTTAAGTCTCTGGGCATGCTGGAGGTAAGCCAAGTTCTTGTGGTCAGTGTAAATTATTACCGGGTGAAGAGCCCCCTCGAGCAAGTAACGCCACTCCTCCAATGCCAGTTTGATGGCCAATAACTCTCGGTCTCCTATGGAATAGTTGCGCTCAGAGGAGGAGAAGAGTTTAGAGAAGAAGCCACAAGTTACCATCCTACCGGAAGATGATTTTTGAGTAAGTACCGCTCCGGCTCCAGAGGAGGAGGCGTCAACTTCCAGGAAGAACTGCTTGTTGCCATCTGGGCGATGCAGCACCGGGGCGGAAGAGAAGGCCTGTTTAAGGGAAAGAAAGGCCTCCTCTGCTTCGGGTGGCCACTCTTTGGGATTAGTACCTTTACGGGTGAGCGCAGAAATTGGGGCCGTCCGGGAAGAGAAGTGTGGTATGAAGAGGCGGTAGTAGTTGGCGAAGCGCAGGAATCGCTGAATGGCCTTCAACCCCTCCGGTCGGGGCCATTTCTCGATGGCAGACAGTTTCTCAGGATCCATTTGTAGGCCGGTCTGAGAGATAATGTAGCCCAGAAACGGAAGCGAGGTCTGCTCAAAGAGGCACTTCTCAAATTTAGCGTAGAGATGGTTCTGCCTTAGCCTGAGCAGGACCTGACGAACGTCCCTCCGGTGAGTCTGGAGATCCGGAGAGAAGACCAAGATGTCGTCCAGGTACACCACTACGCAGGAGTAGAGAAGGTCCCGGAAGATGTCATTGACCAACTCTTGAAAGACGGCAGGAGCGTTACAGAGACCAAAGGGCATTACCAGATATTCATAGTGGCCGTCCCGGGTGTTGAATGCCGTCTTCCATTCATCCCCCTGACGAATACGAACCAGGTTGTACGCCCCACGAAGGTCCAGTTTGGTGAAGATCCTAGCCCCCCTCAGACGATCAAATAATTCTGGAATGAGCGGAAGGGGGTACTTATTCTTCACCGTGATCAGGTTTAGGCCTCTATAGTCTATACAGGGACGGAGAGAGCCGTCCTTCTTTTTGACGAAAAAGAAGCCTGCTCCCGCCGGGGAGGTAGATTTCCGGATGAATCCTCTGGCCAGATTCTCCTCAATATATTCGGACATTGACCGGGTCTCAGCAGCGGATAAAGGATAGATACGCCCACGGGGAGGAGTAGTACCGGGTAGCAGATCGATGGGACAGTCGTATGGTCTATGTGGTGGTAATGTCTCTGCCTCCTTTTTATTAAAGACATCTGCATAAGACCAATAAGGAATCGGAAGTCCAGGTAGATTAGCTGGGGTAGGAGAGGGACGGACGGGATGGACGGGAACCAGGCAGGTTTTATGACAGTCTTGTCCCCAGCGAAGGACCTCTCCGGTTTGCCAGTGTAGCACGGGTGCATGTCTCTGGAGCCAGGGCAGACCTAGCAAGAGGGCGTGAGAGAGTCCAGGCAGAACATGAAAGGAGATACTTTCAGAATGCAGCATTCCCACCTGCAGGGTAATGGATTCGGTGATGAGTTGAATGGGGCGAGGTAAGAGGCCCCCATCCACGGCAGCGACAGACAAGGGTACAGCCAGAGGTTTGGTGGGGATGCGGTATTTCTCAACCAGGGACTGTGAAATAAGGTTCCCGGCTGCTCCAGAGTCAAGTTGGGCTAGTTCGAAATAACGGTTCTCCCCGTAGAAGATCGAAACTGACAACAGCAGGGATGGAGAGGATTTATTCTTGTCTAGGTGGACCTCTCTGAGCGAACCTAGACACAGGCGTTTCCCGACCTCTCCGGGCAGGCACGGATCCGGTGCTCCTTACTGCCACAGTAGAAGCAGCTCCCCTCGGCACGGCGTGAGTCCTGACGGGTTTTGACCATCTTGGTCTGGTCGACCTGCATAGGCTCAGGAGAGTGTACCTGGGGAGAGATGGAGGGAATGACGGGTTTCTGGAAAGTAGGAGCTAAACGTGGAATCCTTCTCTCACGGGTGACCTCTTTGGCACGCTCCTGGAACCGTAGGTCAATCCGGGTGGCAAGGGTTATTAGATCATCGAGAGAGGTAGGAATGTCCCGACCAGCAAGTTCATCTTTAATACGACCGGACAGACCCTCCCAGAAGACGGATACCAGAGCGTCGTTATCCCAGGCCAGCTCCGAGGCAAGGGTGCGGAACCGTATGGCATATTGGCCCACGGTGAGACCCTCCTGACGGAGGCGTAGCAGAGAGGATGCGGATGAGGTCTTCCGTCCGGGTTCGTCGAAGACTTTCCGGAAAGCCGAGAGAAAAGCAGGCAAGTTGGACACCAGGGGGTCTCCTCTCTCCCATAGAGGATTTAGCCAGGCCAGGGCCTCCCCGGTGAGATGGGACATGATAAAGGCAATTTTGGCCCGGTCGGAATTAAACTGATGGGACAAAAGTTCAAAGTGCAGGGTGCACTGATTTATGAAGCCCCGAGCCTGGACGGAGTCGCCTCCGAAGCGAGGAGGTGCAGACAGCCGGGGACCGGGATAGGTTACCATGGTATTAGTGGGTAGCGGAGCTGCCGGGTTGCGAGTCATGGTACTGGCAGTGGCTGCAGGTGGTGCAGTCAGAGTGTCCAGGCGAGTATTGACATTCCGCAGGTGACCCAGGATGGACTCCTGTTGGGACCTTTGACGGGACAGTTCATGACACAGGTCCGTGAGCGAGGGAGCTTGGGTGCCACCGGGTTCCATGGCCCGAGCAAACTGTAACGGGTCCGGGAGGCGGAACCTCTGAGCTACTATACAAGGGGGCGGCCCTTGTAAGGGAGCGGGTGGCAGTCTCTGGGTGAACGGACAGGGAGTTACGGCAAGTGATCAGGGCAGTCTCTGGGTAAGGGGTAGGTACGACCTGTGATGGCAGAGCCTCCGGGTAGGCTAGCAGGCAGATGGTAGATGTGTGCTCCCAGGTGAGCAAGCGAGAGTCTCTGGAATAGCAGGTGGTCACGGCACGTGACGGCGGAACCTCCGGGCTGGCAGGCAGGTAGGTAACGGAGAAGCGCTCCCAGGTGAGCGGGCAAGAGTCTCTGGAATAGCTGGTGGTCACCGCACGTGACAACGGGACCTCCGGGCTGGCAAGCAGGCAGGTAACGGAGATGCGCTCCCAGGTGAGCGGGCAAGAGTCTCTGAGATAGCTGGTGGTCACAGCACGTGACAACGGAGCCTCCGGGCTGGCAAGCAGGCAGATAACGGAGAAGCGCTCCCAGGTGAGCGGGCAAGCTGGTCCATAGACAGACTGACCGGAGTAGTAAGGCAGACCGTCGGACCTCAGGCAAGCAGGCAGGTAGCTGATATGCGCTCCCAGGTGAGCGGGCAGGCTGGTCCTTTAGACAGACTGACAGGAGTAGTAAGGCAGACCGTCGGACCTCAGACTGGCAGACAGGTAACAAGTATTCAGGCAGGAATCAGGCAGGTAACTGGCAGGTAACTGGCAGGAAACTGGCAACGGGACCTGAGGGCTGAAGCACAGGTGAGACACAGGTGCAAACAACATTGCTCGGGCACCTCCATTTTGGAGGAGGTGCCTTATATATGATGAAGTCCTCCGGCCATTGGCCGGGGACTCTTTAGGGCGGCGCGCGCGGCCCCTTTAAGAGGAGGGGAGCGCGCGCGCGCGCGCCCTAAGCACAGGGGCCGGGAAGGAGCGCGCGCTGAGAGCAGAGCAGGAGGAGGACGCCGGGACGGAGTGCGCGCTGACAGCAGAGCGGGGGGAGGATGCCGGGCACGGAGCAGAGCGGTGAGGGGAGCAGCGTCCCTGCCTAGCAGAGGGCAGGGACGCCGGCACTACACCCTTTATCTGCCGGTTTTATGACCAAATCCTTATCATCTTTTAGGCTATTCAACGCTTGTTGGTCTAATGCTGATAAGTTGGGCTCGTAATGGAGTTTCCCTTTGTCAACCCTAGAACGTAGATCCCTAAATGCTGTGTCGACAAATCCAATGAAGGTTTCCAGGGCATGAGACCCATGAGGAGGTCTGTAAGTACTCTTATTGGCTAAACCTAAGCTCTTAGCCGTGATCAATACGTCAGGGTTAGTTGATGGGGTGCTTAGGTCCCGTGTAGGTGGCAATTGAGTCTCTGAAAAATGTGTTTTAAGTCTCAGGGTGCGGTAGAAGCATTGCAGCTCCATATCTAATTGGAAGGTATTATACCTCCCTGTCGGGCAAAAGGACAAGCCCTTCTGCAACACTGACAGTTGGGTGTTGGTTAGAGTTTTAGAAGAGATATTTACCACCAACGAGGTTGTGTCTGGGATCGGGTCACCCTGGTGAATTCTGTGTTGCCTCTTGTGTTGCCCGCCTCTCCTCGTTTTCTTCTTCTTTGTTGCCTCCGTGGAAGTCCTAAAAAATGAGAAGAGTTCGTGAAATGGTCTCTCCTCTCTGCCTCTGACCCTGATGAGGAAAAGTCTGTAGAGGAGCGTGTGAATCTGTGGGTGTGGCCACCCTTGCCTTGCCATTTATAGACTCTATTGAGGTCGTAGTCCTCGGTGTCTCTCTGAAACTTATTCCTCTTCCTCAATTCGGTGTCGCGCCTATGTGTAGCGCTGGCGTCCCTGCCCTCTGCTAGGCAGGGACGCTGCTCCCCTCACCGCTCTGCTGTCAGCGCGCGCTCCGTCCCGGCGTCCTCTCCCCGCTCTGCTGTCAGCGCGCGCTCCGTCCCGGCGTCCTCCTCCTGCTCTGCTCTCAGCGCGCGCTCCTTCCCGGCCCCTGTGCTTAGGGCGCGCGCGCGCTCCCCTCCTCTTAAAGGGGCCGCGCGCGCCGCCCTAAAGAGTCCCCGGCCAATGGCCGGAGGACTTCATCATATATAAGGCACCTCCTCCAAAATGGAGGTGCCCGAGCAATGTTGTTTGCACCTGTGTCTCACCTGTGCTTCAGCCCTCAGGTCCCGTTGCCAGTTACCTGCCAGTTTCCTGCTAGTTACCTGCCAGTTACCTGCCTGATTCCTGCCTGAATACTTGTTACCTGTCTGCCAGTCTGAGGTCCGACGGTCTGCCTTACTACTCCTGTCAGTCTGTCTAAAGGACCAGCCTGCCCGCTCACCTGGGAGCGCATATCAGCTACCTGCCTGCTTGCCTGAGGTCCGACGGTCTGCCTTACTACTCCGGTCAGTCTGTCTATGGACCAGCTTGCCCGCTCACCTGGGAGCGCTTCTCCGTTATCTGCCTGCTTGCCAGCCCGGAGGCTCCGTTGTCACGTGCGGTGACCACCAGCTATTCCAGAGACTCTTGCCCGCTCACCTGGGAGCGCTTCTCCGTTACCTACCTGCCTGCCTGCCTGGAGGTTCCGCCGTCACGTGCCGTGACCACCTGCTATTCCAGAGACTCTCGCTTGCTCACCTGGGAGCACACATCTTCCATCTGCCTGCTAGCCTACCCGGAGGCTCTGCCATCACAGGTCGTACCTACCCCTTACCCAGAGACTGCCCTGATCACTTGCCGTAACTCCCTGTCCGTTCACCCAGAGACTGCCACCCGCTCCCTTACAAGGGCCGCCCCCTTGTATAGTAGCTCAGAGGTTCCGCCTCCCGGACCCGTTACAGTTTGCTCGGGTCATGGAACCCGGTGGCACCCAAGCTCCCTCGCTCACGGACCTGTGTCATGAACTGTCCCGTCAAAGGTCCCAACAGGAGTCCATCCTGGGTCACCTGCGGAATGTCAATACTCGCCTGGATACTCTGACAACACCACCTGCAACTACGGCCAGTACCATGGTATCCTTTTCCGGACCCCGGCTCTCTGCACCTCCTCGCTTCGGAGGCGACTCCGTCCTGGCTCGGGGCTTCATAAATCAGTGCACCCTGCATTTTGAACTATTGTCCCACCAGTTTAACTCCGACCGAGCCAAAATTGCATTCATCATGTCCCATCTCACCGGGGAGGCTCTGGCCTGGCTAAATCCTCTATGGGAGAGAGGAGACCCCCTGGTGTCCGACTTGCCTGCCTTTCTCACGGCTTTCCGGAAAGCCTTCGACGAACCCGGACGGAGGACCTCATCCGCATCATCTCTGCTACGCCTCCGTCAGGGAAGCCTCACCGTGGGTCAATATGCCATACGGTTCCGTACCCTTGCCTCGGAGCTGGCCTGGGATAACGAAGCTCTGGTATCCGTCTTCTGGGAGGGTCTGTCCGGCCGTATTAAAGATGAACTTGCTGGTCGGGACATTCCTACCACTCTCGATGACCTAATAACTCTTGCCACCCGGATTGACCTACGGTTCCAGGAACGTGCCAAAGAGGTCACCCGTGAAAAGGGGCTTCCACGTCTGGTTCCTACTTTTCTGAAACCCGTCACTCCTTCCGTTTCTCCCCAGGTACACTCTCCTGAGCCTATGCAGGTCGACCAGACCAAGATGGTCAAATCCCGTCAGGACTTTCGCCGTGCCGAGGGGAGCTGCTTCTACTGTGGCAGTAAGGAGCATCGGATCCGTGCCTGCCCGGAGAGGTCGGGAGAACGCCTGTGTCTAGGTTCGCTCAGAGGACTTGATCTAGACAAAAATAAATCCTCTCCATCCCTGCTGCTGTCTGTCTCAATCATCTGCGGGGAGAATCGTTATTCCGAACTAGCCCAACTTGACTCTGGAGCAGCCGGAAATCTTATTTCACTGTCCCTGGTGGAGAAATACCGCATCCCCACCAAACCTCTGGCTGTACCCTTGTCTGTTGTTGCCGTGGATGGGGGCCTCTTATCTCGCCCCATCCAATTCATCACCGAATCCATTACTCTGCAAGTGGGTATGCTGCATTCAGAGAGTATCTCCCTTCACGTTCTGCCTGGACTCTCTCACGCCCTCTTGCTAGGTCTGCCTTGGCTCCAGAGACATGCACCCGTGCTAGACTGGCAAACCGGAGAAGTCCTTCGCTGGGGACAAGACTGTCATAAAACCTGTCTGGTTCCCCTCCATTCCGTCCGTCCCTCTCCTATCCCAGCTAATCTACCTGGACTTCCGATTCCTTATTGGTCTTGTGCTGATGTCTTTGATATGGAGGAGGCAGAGACATTACCACCTCATAGACCATGTGACTGCCCCATCGATCCCGCCAGAGTAATGCAGGTGGCTCCCGTGAGTCTAAATTGTCTCCCTCCTGGTAAGACGTTCGTATCGGTACCTGATCGGGAGAGGATCCTACACTGGGGTCATTCGTCTAAACTAGCTGGCCACGCCGGTCAGAAAAAGACCCTCCAGCTTATTACCCGGCACTACTGGTGGCCTAACCTGCACAAGGATGTTATGGACTTTGTTTCTGCCTGTGTGTCCTGCGCCCGCAACAAGGTTCCGAGACACCTGTCGGCCGGCCGCCTTCTTCCTCTGCCAGCACCTGCTGCCCCCTGGCAGCATATAGCGATGGACTTCGTAACTGTTCTGCCCGTCTCTGCCGGTTGTACGGTCATTTGGGTGGTCGCTGACCGCTTTTCCAAGATGGCTCACTTCATTCCCCTGCCAGGTCTTCCGTCAGCACCCGAGCTGGCTAGAGTCTTTATCCGCCACATCTTCCGTCTTCATGGCCTGCCCCGTCACATCGTGTCGGATCGAGGAGTACAGTTCACTTCTCGTTTCTGGAGAGCCACTTGTAAATTGCTAGACGTCACTCTGGACTTCTCCTCCGCTTACCACCCACAGTCTAATGGTCAAGTGGAGCGGATCAATCAGAACCTGACCAGTTACCTCCGGCACTTCGTTAATGCTCACCATTCTGACTGGGTGGATCTCCTGCCATGGGCCGAATTCTCGTACAACAATCACGAGAGCGAGTCTTCCTCCATATGGGAGAGTACCCGGTCCGCACTCCTTCTGTCATCCGAGCGTATGAAAAGGCACGCTGACAAAGGACGTCTGGATCCTCCTCAATTCCGTCCTGGGGATAAAGTCTGGCTCTCGTCCAAATATGTCCGGCTCAAGATCCCTTCCTATAAGTTGGGGCCTCGGTTCATCGGCCCACTGGAGGTTATCAGTCAGATCAACCCGGTGGCCTATAAATTGAAACTCCCGGCCAACTTACGGATCCCTAACTCCTTCCATGTATCTCTCCTCAAACCTGTGGTACTTAACTCTTTTTCTAAGTCTACAGGTACGCCTCTTGCTCCGGTTTCTGCTGAGGACGAGTTTGAGGTAGAGAACATTCTTGCCACCAAAAGGGTAAGAGGAAAGACCTTTTTCTTGGTAGATTGGAGGGGGTTTGGTCCTGAGGAGAGAACGTGGGAGCCCCGGGAGAATATCCATGCCCCTCTCATCCTAGCTAAATTTCTGTCTGGCCTAAAAAAGGGGGGGCCTAAAGGGGGGGGTACTGTAGCGCTGGCGTCCCTGCCCTCTGCTAGGCAGGGACGCTGCTCCCCTCACCGCTCTGCTGTCAGCGCGCGCTCCGTCCCGGCGTCCTCTCCCCGCTCTGCTGTCAGCGCGCGCTCCGTCCCGGCGTCCTCCTCCTGCTCTGCTCTCAGCGCGCGCTCCTTCCCGGCCCCTGTGCTTAGGGCGCGCGCGCGCTCCCCTCCTCTTAAAGGGGCCGCGCGCGCCGCCCTAAAGAGTCCCCGGCCAATGGCCGGAGGACTTCATCATATATAAGGCACCTCCTCCAAAATGGAGGTGCCCGAGCAATGTTGTTTGCACCTGTGTCTCACCTGTGCTTCAGCCCTCAGGTCCCGTTGCCAGTTACCTGCCAGTTTCCTGCCAGTTTCCTGCTAGTTACCTGCCAGTTACCTGCCTGATTCCTGCCTGAATACTTGTTACCTGTCTGCCAGTCTGAGGTCCGACGGTCTGCCTTACTACTCCTGTCAGTCTGTCTAAAGGACCAGCCTGCCCGCTCACCTGGGAGCGCATATCAGCTACCTGCCTGCTTGCCTGAGGTCCGACGGTCTGCCTTACTACTCCGGTCAGTCTGTCTATGGACCAGCTTGCCCGCTCACCTGGGAGCGCTTCTCCGTTATCTGCCTGCTTGCCAGCCCGGAGGCCCCGTTGTCACGTGCGGTGACCACCAGCTATTCCAGAGACTCTTGCCCGCTCACCTGGGAGCGCTTCTCCATTACCTACCTGCCTGCCTGCCTGGAGGTTCCGCCGTCACGTGCCGTGACCACCTGCTATTCCAGAGACTCTCGCTTGCTCACCTGGGAGCACACATCTTCCATCTGCCTGCTAGCCTACCCGGAGGCTCTGCCATCACAGGTCGTACCTACCCCTTACCCAGAGACTGCCCTGATCACTTGCCGTAACTCCCTGTCCGTTCACCCAGAGACTGCCACCCGCTCCCTTACAAGGGCCGCCCCCTTGTATAGTAGCTCAGAGGTTCCGCCTCCCGGACCCGTTACACTATGCTGATCGATATTAATCTTTATTTTGGCTTGCAATGTAGACCACTCTTCAGAACTGGCCAGGGTACTTAACTGAGTTTCTATGCTGCTGATCTGGTCCTTGGTAGAGGTAATCGCCTTATGTAGGGACTCTACAGTCAAAATCATTAAATCAAACGAACACTTATTGAGGATTTGCTCGAACTTACTGCAGTATTCTGGTATGTCAGAGAAAAGGGTGGGTCTCAGTGGTACTCTAAGGCCTCTTGGAATACGGTGTACCCTCAGGTACTCCGTTAGCGTGGCGCAGTGCAATTCCAAGTTGATGAGATGTCGCTGTTCTTTTTCCAAGTCGCGTCCCCTTGTCTCACCTGGAGGTGCCCTCAAAAAATCACTTGGTATGGTACTCTGTGCCAAAATAGATGTGGCTTCATCCGCGTTATAAGAGAAAGTGGAGGATGACATCTCCCGACAGTGTGCAAGCGGACCGGAATTCAATCAATATAGAAAAAAATCGCTGCACTACCGTATACTGGTGCACAAGTAGGGGCCGAACCCGCTGATATATAGAGAAAAGCCTCGGCACTCAAATATTCAAAGCGGTGAAATTTATTTGCAGTCCATACACATACAAAAACGTTTTGGTCATAGCGACCTTCATCAGTTTAACTGCAAAGATGTAAAACAGTGTAACTATATTGTCATAACAGTTTATACATATATACAATGTTACATACAGTGCCTACAAGTAGTATTCAACCCCCTGCAGATTTAGCTGGTTGACACATGCGGAATTAACTTGGCATTGTGACATTTGTACTGTAGATCAGCCTGGAAGTGGGAAATGCACTGCAGCAAATATTGTTTTTTTTTTTTTCTTTTTTTTTTTTTTTAAAACGTTAAAAGTTAATTCAGAGTGTCATTTATTATTCAACCCCTCAAACCACAAGAATTCTGTTTGGTCCCCCTAAAGTATTAAGAAGTAGTTCAGGCACCAAGAATAATGAGCTTCACATGTGTGGATTAAAGATCTCTTTTGCCAGCCTTTTCTGACTATTTAAGACCCTCCCCAAACTTGTGAACAGCACTCAGACATGGTCAACATGGGAAAGATAAAGGAGCATTCCAAGGCCATCAGAGACAAGATCGTGGAGGGTCACAAGGCTGGCAAGGGGTACAAAACCCTTTCCAAGGAGTTGGGCCTACCTGTCTCCACTGTTGGGAGCATCATCCGTAAGTGGAAGGCTTATGGAACTACTGTTAGCCTTCCACGGCCTGGACAGCCTTTGAAAATGTCCTCCCGTGCCGAGGTCAGGCTTGTCCGAAGAGTCAAGGCTAACCCAAGGACAACAAGGAAGGAGCTCCAGGAAGATCTCATGGCAGTGGGGACATTGGTTTCAGTCAATACCATAAGTAACGTACTCCACCGCAATGGTCTCCGTTCCAGACGAGCCCGTAAGGTACCTTTACTTTCAAAGCGTCATGTCAAGGCTCGTCTACAGTTTGCTCATGATCACTTGGAGGACTCTCAGAGAGACTGGTTCAAGGTTCTATGGTCTGATGAGACCAAGATCGAGATCTTTGGTGCCAACCACACACGTGACGTGTGGAGACTGGATGGCACTGCATACGACCCCAAGAATACCATCCCTACAGTCAAGCATGGTGGTGGCAGCATCATGCTGTGGGGCTGTTTCTCAGCCAAGGGGCCTGGCCATCTGGTCCGCAGCCATGGGAAGATGGATAGCACGGCCTACCTGGAGATTTTGGCCAAGAACCTCCGCTCCTCCATCAAGGATCTTAAGATGGGTCGTAATTTCATCTTCCAACAAGACAACGACCCAAAGCACACAGCCAAGAAAACCAAGGCCTGGTTCAAGAGGGAAAAAGTCAAGGTGTTGGAGTGGCCTAGTCAGTCTCCTGACCTTAACCCAATTGAAAACTTGTGGAAGGAGCTCAAGAATAAAGTCCACATGAGACACCCAAAGAACCTAGATAACTTGGAGAAGATCTGCATGGAGGAGTGGGCCAAGATAACTCCATAGACCTGTACCGGCCTGATCAGGTCTTATAAAAGACGATTATTAGCTGTAATTGCAAACAAGGGTTATTCCACAAAATATTAAACATAGGGGTTGTGTAGCGCTGGCGTCCCTGCCCTCTGCTAGGCAGGGACGCTGCTCCCCTCACCGCTCTGCTCCGTGCCCGGCGTCCTCTCCCCGCTCTGCTGTCAGCGCGCGCTCCTTCCCGGCGTCCTCCTCCCGCTCTGCTCTCAGCGCGCGCTCCTTCCCGGCCCCTGTGCTTAGGGCGCGCGCGCGCTCCCCTCCTCTTAAAGGGGCCGCGCGCGCCGTCCTAAGGAGTCCCCGGCCAATGGCCGGAGGACTTCATCATATATAAGGCACCTCCTCCAAAATGGAGGTGCCCGAGCAATGTTGTTTGCACCTGTGTCTCACCTGTGCTTCAGCCCTCAGGTCCCGTTGCCAGTTACCTGCCAGTTACCTGCCAGTTACCTGCCAGTTTCCTGCCAGTTTCCTGCTAGTTACCTGCCTGATTCCTGCCTGAATACTTGTTACCTGCCTGCCTGCCTGAGGTCCGACGGTCTGCCTTACAACTCCGGTCAGTCTGTCTATGGACCAGCTTGCCCGCTCACCTGGGAGCGCTTCTCCGCTACCTGCCTGCTTGCCAGCCCGGAGGCTCCGTTGTCACGTGCTGTGACCACCAGCTATCTCAGAGACTCTTGCCCGCTCACCTGGGAGCGCATCTCCGTTACCTGCTTGCTTGCCAGCCCGGAGGTCCCGTTGTCACGTGCGGTGACCACCAGCTATTCCAGAGACTCTTGCCCGCTCACCTGGGAGCGCTTCTCCGTTACCTACCTGCCTGCCAGCCCGGAGGTTCCGCCGTCACGTGCCGTGACCACCTGCTATTCCAGAGACTCTCGCTTGCTCACCTGGGAGCACACATCTACCATCTGCCTGCTAGCCTACCCGGAGGCTCCGCCATCACAGGTCGTACCTACCCCTTACCCAGAGACTGCCCTGATCACTTGCCGTAACTCCCTGTCCGTTCACCCAGAGACTGCCACCCGCTCCCTTACAAGGGCCGCCCCCTTGTATAGTAGCTCAGAGGTTCCGCCTCCCGGACCCGTTACAGTCCGCCTCCCGGACCCGTTACAGTTTGCTCGGGCCATGGAACCCGGTGGCACCCAAGCTCCCTCGCTCACGGACCTGTGTCATGAACTGTCCCGTCAAAGGTCCCAACAGGAGTCCATCCTGGGTCACCTGCGGAATGTCAATACTCGCCTGGACACTCTGACTGCACCACCTGCAGCCACTGCCAGTGCCATATCTTGCAATCCGGCAGCTCCGCTGCCCACTAATACTATGGTATCCTACCCCGGACCCCGGCTCTCTGCACCTCCTCGCTTCGGAGGCGACCCCGTCCAGGCTCGGGGCTTCATAAATCAGTGCACCCTGCACTTTGAACTTTTGTCCCATCAGTTTAATTCCGACCGGGCCAAAATTGCCTTTATCATGTCCCATCTCACCGGGGAGGCCCTGGCCTGGCTAAATCCTCTATGGGAGAGAGGAGACCCCCTGGTGTCCAACTTGCCTGCTTTTCTCTCGGCTTTCCGGAAAGTCTTCGACGAACCCGGACGGAAGACCTCATCCGCATCCTCTCTGCTACGCCTCCGTCAGGAGGGTCTCACCGTGGGCCAATATGCCATACGGTTCCGCACCCTTGCCTCGGAGCTGGCCTGGGATAACGACGCTCTGGTATCCGTCTTCTGGGAGGGTCTGTCCGGTCGTATTAAAGATGAACTTGCTGGTCGGGACATTCCTACCTCTCTCGATGATCTAATAACCCTTGCCACCCGGATTGACCTACGGTTCCAGGAGCGTGCCAAAGAGGTCACCCGTGAGAGAAGGATTCCACGTTTAGCTCCTACTTTCCAGAGACCCGTCATTCCCTCCATCTCTCCCCAGGTACACTCTCCTGAGCCTATGCAGGTCGACCAGACCAAGATGGTCAAAACCCGTCAGGACTCACGCCGTGCCGAGGGGAGCTGCTTCTACTGTGGCAGTAAGGAGCACCGGATCCGTGCCTGCCCGGAGAGGTCGGGAAACGCCTGTGTCTAGGTTCGCTCAGAGAGGTCCACCTAGACAAGAATAAATCCTCTCCATCCCTGCTGTTGTCAGTTTCGATCATCTACGGGGAGAACCGTTATTTCGAACTAGCCCAACTTGACTCTGGAGCAGCCGGGAACCTTATTTCACAGTCCCTGGTTGAAAAATACCGCATCCCCACCAAACCTCTGGCTGTACCCTTGTCTGTCGCTGCCGTGGATGGGGGCCTCTTACCTCGCCCCATTCAACTCATCACCGAATCCATTACCCTGCAGGTGGGAATGCTGCATTCTGAAAGTATCTCCTTTCATGTTCTGCCTGGACTCTCTCACGCCCTCTTGCTAGGTCTGCCCTGGCTCCAGAGACATGCACCCGTGCTAGACTGGCAAACCGGAGAGGTCCTTCGCTGGGGACAAGACTGTCATAAAACCTGCCTGGTTCCCGTCCATCCCGTCCGTCCCTCTCCTACCCCAGCTAATCTACCTGGACTTCCGATTCCTCATTGGTCTTATGCAGATGTCTTTAATAAAAAGGAGGCAGAGACATTACCACCACATAGACCATACGACTGTCCCATCGATCTGCTACCCGGTACTACTCCTCCCCGTGGGCGTATCTATCCTTTATCCGCTGCTGAAACCCGGTCAATGTCCGAATATATTGAGGAGAATCTGGCCAGAGGATTCATCCGGAAATCTACCTCCCCGGCGGGAGCAGGCTTCTTTTTCGTCAAAAAGAAGGACGGTTCTCTCCGTCCCTGTATAGACTATAGAGGCCTAAACCTGATCACGGTGAAGAATAAGTACCCCCTTCCGCTCATTCCAGAATTATTTGATCGCCTGAGGGGGGCTAGGATCTTCACCAAACTGGACCTTCGTGGGGCGTACAACCTGGTTCGTATTCGTCAGGGGGATGAATGGAAGACGGCATTCAACACCCGGGACGGCCACTATGAATACCTGGTAATGCCCTTTGGTCTCTGTAACGCTCCTGCCGTCTTTCAAGAGTTGGTCAATGACATCTTCCGGGACCTTCTCTACTCCTGCGTAGTGGTGTACCTGGACGACATCTTGGTCTTCTCTCCGGATCTCCAGACTCACCGGAGGGACGTTCGTCAGGTCCTGCTCAGGCTAAGGCAGAACCATCTCTACGCTAAATTTGAGAAGTGCCTCTTTGAGCAGACCTCGCTTCCGTTTCTGGGCTACATTATCTCTCAGACCGGCCTACAAATGGATCCTGAGAAACTGTCTGCCATCGAGAAATGGCCCCGACCGGAGGGGTTGAAGGCCATTCAGCGATTCCTGGGCTTCGCCAACTACTACCGCCTCTTCATACCACACTTCTCTTCCCGGACGGCCCCAATTTCTGCGCTCACCCGTAAAGGTACTAATCCCAAAGAGTGGCCACCCGAAGCAGAGGAGGCCTTTCTTTCCCTTAAACAGGCCTTCTCTTCCGCCCCGGTGCTGCATCGCCCAGATGGCAACAAACAGTTCTTCCTGGAAGTTGACGCCTCCTCCTCTGGAGCCGGAGCGGTACTTACTCAAAAATCATCTTCCGGGAGGATGGTAACTTGTGGCTTCTTCTCTAAACTCTTCTCCTCCTCTGAGCGCAACTATTCCATAGGAGACCGAGAGTTATTGGCCATCAAACTGGCATTGGAGGAGTGGCGTTACCTGCTCGAGGGGGCTCTTCACCCAGTAATAATTTACACTGACCACAAGAACTTGGCTTACCTCCAGCATGCCCAGAGACTTAACCCGCGCCAAGCCCGGTGGTCCTTGTTTTTTGCTCGTTTTGATTTTGTCCTTCATTTTCGCCCGGCTGACAAAAACGTCAAGGCGGACGCCTTGTCTCGGTCCTTTCTGGTGTCTGATCTCGAGGAGGATCCGAAACATATCATCGATCCCGCCAGAGTAATGCAGGTGGCTCCCGTGAGTCTAAATCGTCTTCCTCCTGGTAAGACGTTCGTACCAGTACCTGATCGGGAGAAGATCCTACACTGGGGTCATTCGTCTAAACTAGCTGGCCACGCCGGTCAGAAAAAGACCCTCCAGCTTATTACCCGGCACTACTGGTGGCCTAACCTGCACAAGGATGTAATAGACTTTGTTTCTGCCTGTGTGTCCTGCGCCCGCAACAAAGTTCCGAGACACCTGCCGGCCGGCCGTCTCCTACCTCTGCCAGTACCTGCTGCCCCCTGGCAGCATATAGCGATGGACTTCATTACTGATCTACCCGTCTCTGCCGGTTGTACGGTCATTTGGGTGGTCGCTGACCGCTTCTCCAAGATGGCTCACTTCATTCCACTGCCAGGTCTTCCGTCTGCACCCGAGCTGGCTAAAGACTTTATCCGCCACATCTTCCGTCTTCATGGCCTGCCCCGTCACATCGTGTCGGATCGTGGGGTACAGTTCACTTCCCGTTTCTGGAGAGCCACTTGTAAATTGCTGGACGTCACCCTGGACTTCTCCTCCGCTTACCACCCACAGTCTAATGGTCAAGTGGAGCGGATCAATCAGAACCTGACCAGTTACCTTCGGCACTTCGTTAATGCCCACCATTCTGACTGGGTGGATCTCCTACCATGGGCCGAATTCTCGTACAACAATCACGAGAGCGAGTCTTCCTCCAAATCCCCGTTTTTTGTAGTCTACGGTCAGCATCCTCGGATCCCGTTTCCCGTCTCCACCTCGGCGGACAATCCGGCTGCGGAATCTCTTGTTAACAAATTTTCCTCCATATGGGAGAGTACCCGGTCCGCACTCCTTCTGTCATCCGAGCGTATGAAAAGACACGCTGACAAAAATCGTCTGGACCCTCCTCAATTCCGCCCTGGGGATAAAGTCTGGCTCTCGTCCAAATATGTCCGGCTCAAGATCCCTTCCTATAAGTTAGGGCCTCGGTTCATCGGCCCACTGGAGGTCATCAGTCAGATCAACCCGGTGGCCTATAAATTGAAACTCCCGGCCAACTTACGGATCCCTAACTCCTTCCATGTGTCTCTCCTCAAACCTGTGGTGCTTAACTCTTTTTCCAAGTCTACAGGTACGCCTCCTGCTCCGGTTTCTGCTGAGGACGAGTTTGAGGTAGAGAACATTCTTGCCACCAAAAGGGTAAGAGGAAAGACCTTTTTTCTGGTAGATTGGAAGGGGTTTGGTCCTGAGGAGAGAACGTGGGAGCCCCGGGAGAACATCCATGCCCCTCTCATCCTAGCTAAATTTCTATCTGGCCTAAAAAAGGGGGGGCCTAAAGGGGGGGGTACTGTAGCGCTGGCATCCCTGCCCTCTGCTAGGCAGGGACGCTGCTCCCCTCACCGCTCTGCTCCGTGCCCGGCGTCCTCTCCCCGCTCTGCTGTCAGCGCGCGCTCCTTCCCGGCGTCCTCCTCCCGCTCTGCTCTCAGCGCGCGCTCCTTCCCGGCCCCTGTGCTTAGGGCGCGCGCGCGCGCGCTCCCCTCCTCTTAAAGGGGCCGCGCGCGCCGTCCTAAGGAGTCCCCGGCCAATGGCCGGAGGACTTCATCATATATAAGGCACCTCCTCCAAAATGGAGGTGCCCGAGCAATGTTGTTTGCACCTGTGTCTCACCTGTGCTTCAGCCCTCAGGTCCCGTTGCCAGTTACCTGCCAGTTACCTGCCAGTTACCTGCCAGTTTCCTGCCAGTTTCCTGCTAGTTACCTGCCTGATTCCTGCCTGAATACTTGTTACCTGCCTGCCTGCCTGAGGTCCGACGGTCTGCCTTACAACTCCGGTCAGTCTGTCTATGGACCAGCTTGCCCGCTCACCTGGGAGCGCTTCTCCGCTACCTGCCTGCTTGCCAGCCCGGAGGCTCCGTTGTCACGTGCTGTGACCACCAGCTATCTCAGAGACTCTTGCCCGCTCACCTGGGAGCGCATCTCCGTTACCTGCTTGCTTGCCAGCCCGGAGGTCCCGTTGTCACGTGCGGTGACCACCAGCTATTCCAGAGACTCTTGCCCGCTCACCTGGGAGCGCTTCTCCGTTACCTACCTGCCTGCCAGCCCGGAGGTTCCGCCGTCACGTGCCGTGACCACCTGCTATTCCAGAGACTCTCGCTTGCTCACCTGGGAGCACACATCTACCATCTGCCTGCTAGCCTACCCGGAGGCTCCGCCATCACAGGTCGTACCTACCCCTTACCCAGAGACTGCCCTGATCACTTGCCGTAACTCCCTGTCCGTTCACCCAGAGACTGCCACCCGCTCCCTTACAAGGGCCGCCCCCTTGTATAGTAGCTCAGAGGTTCCGCCTCCCGGACCCGTTACAGTCCGCCTCCCGGATCCGTTACAGGTTGTATAATAATTGACCCACACTTTTATGTTTAAAATTTAATAAAATTCAACTGAGCAACATTACTTTTTGGTTTGTAAGATTTATGCTTCTGTTCATGAATCCTACTCTCGTTTGCAGTTTGAAGGCTCTAACTTATTTGCATCTTATCAAACCAGCTAAATCTGCAGGGGGTTGAATACTACTTGTAGGCACTGTATAACCTTGATTCAGGGAATGTAACGTGGGAGGGGAGACAAGACAAGGATAAGACAACTGGAGAGAGAGGGTGGGGGAGGGGAAAGGGCCTGAAGGGGAGAGCGGATGACTATCAGTACCAACATAGAAATAAAGTATGGGGACCTACCAATAGTAGTGTATAGTAGGATTTGCAAAAAGATAAGTCCAACTGGGACCAATACGATGGGGACCACCTGAGGATATAGATAAAGGTGAGCACACACTGTCTAGTCCCCATAATGGAGGGAAGGGAGGGACCAAATATGCTCAGAGGATTACCTTATACAGAGGGACTGGATGCAGACCTGAAAGGCTCCACAACGCGGTATCCACCGCTCGTTGTTGTGGCCTGTAATGGGAAGGGGTCCTTTATATAGGGGGGCGACTATCCCCTGATCAACCGCAGAGAGCGGAGACAGGAAGTGAGGAACAGGAAGTGGGGTGACGTCACCGGAAGTGACGTTTAACTCGGACGCTTGCGTTCCAACGCTACAGTGTTTGCGTTCCAGCATACAGGAAGGGGTGGGCGGCGCTCTGGAGATGCGAACAGGGTACGAGGAAGGAGGAGAAGAGGCAGAGGAGAGGACCAGGAAAGAAACATCTGCAAATACAAAAGATAAAAGTCAGCATAACCAAGTTACATACATAGGTTATCAAATCACATACAAGGCAGTATGATGTCTAGGGCTTGGTTGATTTTAGAATATGAGAACATGAAGCTATTATGGTGTCAACAAGATGGACATAATAATTAGACCGAATCATTAAATGTATCATCACTCAAAGCGGCACAGTAATCAGTATACATAATATAATACATCCTTCTATAAGTGTACATACATATGTGCTTAATAAATACATTTATAACCATAAATCTGAGGTGCTGGGGCTCTACTAGGAGGTGCATGAAGCCCCTATGTCCTTCAACACCACACTTCTGTTTAAGTGAAAGCGAGGAGATCGTAATCCCTGTTAAGTCCTTTAGGGGAAAGGGATTCAAGTTTGTGGATCCAATAAGCTTCCCTCTGTTTGAGAAGGTGGATCCGATCACCTCCACGTCGTGGCTGTTGGACCTGTTCCAGAACCTGAAACCTCAGTTGGGAAATATTGTGTCCATTGTTGATAAAGTGGTGGGGAATGGGTAGTAGTAGATTTTTACAGCGTATCGTGGATTTGTGTTTTGAGATTCTGTCCCTGATGGGTTGTGTGGTCTCTCCTATGTAAATCATGCCACATGGGCATTTAATCAGGTATACCACATAGGAGCTTTCACAAGTATAGTAGCCCTTGATAGCGTATTGCTTGCCCGTCTGAGGATGATAGACTATACTGCCTTTCATGACGTTGCTACATTGTCTACACTGGAGACATGGGAAAGTTCCCATTTTGGGATTCTGGAGAAATCTCTGACTATGTCCCCGTTTAGTGCTGCCAATGTCTGCTCACACTAGGGAGTCCCTCAGATTACGGGCCCGCTTGAAACATGGCATGAATGGTTTCTCGAAGCTGGTGATAGAAGGATAAGCAGTGCCTAGGATGTTCCAGTGTTTGCAGATTATTTTGTGGAGAGTATAGGCAAATGGGTGGTAGGTGTGAATGAAAGGGATGCGCTCAGAATTATCGGAGCGGTGTCCATTTCGACCCGTATGTTGAGGCTGTAAGGTGGATGGAGGGTAGCCTCTTGCTATGAATTTAGAGCCCATCTCTTGCAACCTTTGTTGTCGAATGACGGGGTCTGACACTATTCTTTCAACCGTCTTAAACTGTGATTGAGGAATGGATTTTTTGATATGTGTTGGGTGGTTACTCGAATAATGTAGCAGTCCATTACGGTCGGTAGATTTAGAGAACAGATCAGTAGTGAGCAGTCCATTATCGTCTTTGATGACCAACGTGTCCAGGAAGCTCACTCTCTGAAGGTCATACGTCATGGTGAAACCCAAGTCTGGCCAAGCAGAGTTGAGGTGGTTATAGAAGGTATCAAGTGTTTCTAGGGGACCATCCCAAATGCAGAAGATATCATCAATGAATCAAGGTTATATGTAACATTGTATATATGTATAAACTGTTATGACAATATAGTTACACTGTTTTACATCTTTGCAGTTAAACTGATGAAGGTCGCTATGACCGAAACGTTTTTGTATGTGTATGGACTGCAAATAAATTTCACCGCTTTGAATATTTGAGTGCCGAGGCTTTTCTCTATATATCAGCGGGTTCGGCCCCTACTTGTGCACCAGTATACGGTAGTGCAGCGATTTTTTTCTATATTGATTGAATTCCGGTCCGCTTGCACACTGTCGGGAGATGTCATCCTCCACTTTCTCTTATAACGCGGATGAAGCCACATCTATTTTGGCACAGAGTACCATACCAAGTGATTTTTTGAGGGCACCTCCAGGTGAAACAAGGGGACGCGACTTGGAAAAAGAACAGCGACATCTCATCAACTTGGAATTGCACTGCGCCACGCTAACGGAGTACCTGAGGGTACACCGTATTCCAAGAGGCCTTAGAGTACCACTGAGACCCACCCTTTTCTCTGACATACCAGAATACTGCAGTAAGTTCGAACAAATCCGCAATAAGTGTTAGTTTGATTTAATGATTTTGACTGTAGAGTCCCTACATAAGGCGATTACCTCTACCAAGGACCAGATCAGGAGCATAGAAACTCAGTTAAGTACCCTGGCCAGTTCTGAAGAGTGGTCTACATTGCAAGCCAAAATAAAGATTAATATCGATCAGCATAGGCGCGACACCGAATTGAGGAAGAGGAAGAAGTTTCAGAGAGACACCGAGGACTACGACCTCAATAGAGTCTATAAATGGCAAGGCAAGGGTGGCCACACCCACAGATTCACACGCTCCTCTACAGACTTTTCCTCATCAGGGTCAGAGGCAGAGAGGAGAGACCATTTCACGAACTCTTCTCATTTTTTAGGACTTCCACGGAGGCAACAAAGAAGAAGAAAACGAGGAGAGGCGGGCAACACAAGAGGCAACACAGAATTCACCAGGGTGACCCGATCCCAGACACAACCTCGTTGGTGGTAAATATCTCTTCTAAAACTCTAACCAACACCCAACTGTCAGTGTTGCAGAAGGGCTTGTCCTTTTGCCCGACAGGGAGGTATAATACCTTCCAATTAGATATGGAGCTGCAACGCTTCTACCGCACCCTGAGACTTAAAACACATTTTTCAGAGACTCAATTGCCACCTACACGGGACCTAAGCACCCCATCAACTAACCCTGACGTATTGATCACGGCTAAGAGCTTAGGTTTAGCCAATAAGAGTACTTACAGACCTCCTCATGGGTCTCATGCCCTGGAAACCTTCATTGGATTTGTTGACACAGCATTTAGGGATCTACGTTCTAGGGTTGACAAAGGGAAACTCCATTACGAGCCCAACTTATCAGCATTAGACCAACAAGCGTTGAATAGCCTAAAAGATGATAAGGATTTGGTCATAAAACCGGCAGATAAAGGGGGTGCCATAGTAATTATGGATAAGGACCAATATATCCGTGAGATAGAGCGCCAGCTGAGCGACACTACCACCTATCTTCAACTTTCACAGGACCCCACCAGTCAGTTTAGTAATCTGATTAAGACCATGGTCAACCGACATACTATAGCGGGTACCATTGACATCAAAACTGGGGAATTTCTCAACAGGGCACATCCTATCATTCCGGTATTTTATATACTGCCCAAAATACACAAAAATCTAACAAATCCCCCTGGGCGACCTATAGTGGCTTCAACTGACTCCATCTTTTCTCCATTATCAAGATTTCTAGAGAAAATAATCACACCACTGATTCAGAGAAGCCCATCTTTGCTTTTAGATACAGGAGCTTTCCTCAAAACACTTTCCGATTTAGGACAAGTCCCCACAACCTCTCTACTTATTTCATTTGATGTGAAGAGCCTCTACACCTCAATACCACATGACCAGGGCATTCACGCAGTGAAGACCCTCCTAGTGGAATCAGACATTGACCCTCGGATTATTGAGCTCACAATTGACCTACTCACCATAGTCCTCACTAAGAACTACTTTTTGTTTCAGGATAAATACTATTTGCAGATCAAAGGCACCGCAATGGGTTCAAACGTAGCGCCTCCGTATGCTAATTGCTTCATGGCAGCCTTTCAGAAACTTATAGTATATACCCATCCGCTTTTCCAAATGCACTTTTTGCTCTGGAAAAGATTCATTGATGATATCTTCTGCATTTGGGATGGTCCCCTAGAAACACTTGATACCTTCTATAACCACCTCAACTCTGCTTGGCCAGACTTGGGTTTCACCATGACGTATGACCTTCAGAGAGTGAGCTTCCTGGACACGTTGGTCATCAAAGACGATAATGGACTGCTCACTACTGATCTGTTCTCTAAATCTACCGACCGTAACGGACTGCTACATTATTCGAGTAACCACCCAACACATATCAAAAAATCCATTCCTCAATCACAGTTTAAGAGGGTTGAAAGAATAGTGTCAGACCCCGTCATTCGACAACAAAGGTTGCAAGAGATGGGCTCTAAATTCATAGCAAGAGGCTACCCTCCATCCACCTTACAGCCTCAACATACGGGTCGAAATGGACACCGCTCCGATAATTCTGAGCGCATCCCTTTCATTCACACCTACCACCCATTTGCCTATACTCTCCACAAAATAATCTGCAAACACTGGAACATCCTAGGCACTGCTTATCCTTCTATCACCAGCTTCCAGAAACCATTCATGCCATGTTTCAAGCGGGCCCGTAATCTGAGGGACTCCCTAGTGCGAGCAGACATTGGCAGCACTAAACGGGGACATAGTCAGAGATTTCTCCAGAATCCCAAAATGGGAACTTTCCCATGTCTCCAGTGTAGACAATGTAGCAACGTCATGAAAGGCAGTATAGTCTATCATCCTCAGACGGGCAAGCAATACGCTATCAAGGGCTACTATACTTGTGAAAGCTCCTATGTGGTATACCTGATTAAATGCCCATGTGGCATGATTTACATAGGAGAGACCACACAACCCATCAGGGACAGAATCTCAAAACACAAATCCACGATACGCTGTAAAAATCTACTACTACCCATTCCCCACCACTTTATCAACAATGGACACAATATTTCCCAACTGAGGTTTCAGGTTCTGGAACAGGTCCAACAGCCACGACGTGGAGGTGATCGGATCCACCTTCCCAAACAGAGGGAAGCTTATTGGATCCACAAACTTGAATCCCTTTCCCCTAAAGGACTTAACAGGGATTACGATCTCCTCGCTTTCACTTAAACAGAAGTGTGGTGTTGAAGGACATAGGGGCTTCATGCACCTCCTAGTAGAGCTCCAGCACCTCAGATTTATGGTTATAAATGTATTTATTAAGCACATATGTATGTACACTTATAGAAGGATGTATTATATTATGTATACTGATTACTGTGCCGCTTTGAGTGATGATACATTTAATGATTCGGTCTAATTATTATGTCCATCTTATTGACACCATAATAGCTTCATGTTCTCATATTCTAAAATCAACCAAGCCCTAGACATCATACTGCCTTGTATGTGATTTGATAACCTATGTATGTAACTTGGTTATGCTGACTTTTATCTTTTGTATTTGCAGATGTTTCTTTCCTGGTCCTCTCCTCTGCCTCTTCTCCTCCTTCCTCGTACCCTGTTCGCATCTCCAGAGCGCCGCCCACCCCTTCCTGTATGCTGGAACGCAAACACTGTAGCGTTGGAACGCAAGCGTCCGAGTTAAACGTCACTTCCGGTGACGTCACCCCACTTCCTGTTCCTCACTTCCTGTCTCCGCTCTCTGCGGTTGATCAGGGGATAGTCGCCCCCCTATATAAAGGACCCCTTCCCATTACAGGCCACAACAACGAGCGGTGGATACCGCGTTGTGGAGCCTTTCAGGTCTGCATCCAGTCCCTCTGTATAAGGTAATCCTCTGAGCATATTTGGTCCCTCCCTTCCCTCCATTATGGGGACTAGACAGTGTGTGCTCACCTTTATCTATATCCTCAGGTGGTCCCCATCGTATTGGTCCCAGTTGGACTTATCTTTTTGCAAATCCTACTATACACTACTATTGGTAGGTCCCCATACTTTATTTCTATGTTGGTACTGATAGTCATCCGCTCTCCCCTTCAGGCCCTTTCCCCTCCCCCACCCTCTCTCTCCAGTTGTCTTATCCTTGTCTTGTCTCCCCTCCCACGTTACATTCCCTGAATCAAGGTTATATGTAACATTGTATATATGTATAAACTGTTATGACAATATAGTTACACTGTTTTACATCTTTGCAGGTAAACTGATGAAGGTCGCTATGACCGAAACGTTTTTGTATGTGTATGGACTGCAAATAAATTTCACCGCTTTGAATATTTGAGTGCCGAGGCTTTTCTCTATATATCAGCGGGTTCGGCCCCTACTTGTGCACCAGTATACGGTAGTGCAGCGATTTTTTTCTATATGAAAATTGTACATTCACACTGAAGGCATCAAAACTATGAATTAACACATGTGGAATTATATAGTTAACAACAAAGTGTGAAACAACTGAAAATATGTCTTATATTCTAGGTTCTTCAAAGTAGCCACCTTTTGCTTTGATGACTGCTTTGCACACTCTTGGCAATCGCTTGATGAGCTTCAAGAGGTAGTCACCAGAAATGGTGTTCCAACAATCTTGAAGGAGTTCCCAGAGATGCTTAGCACTTGTTGGCCCTTTTGCCTTCACTCTGCGGTCCAGTTCACCCCAAACCTTCTCGATTGAGTTCAGGTCTGGTGACTGTGGAGGCCAGGTCATCTGGCGTAGCACCCCATCACTCTCCTTCTTGGTCAAATAGCCCTTACACAGCCTGGAGGTGTGTTTAGGGTCATTGTCCTGTTGAAAAATAAATGATGGTCCAACTAAACACAAACCGGATGGAATAGCATGCCGCTGCAAGATGCTGTGGTAGACATGCTGGTTCAGTATGCCTTCAATTTTGAATAAATCCCCAACAGTGTCACCAGCAAAGCACCCCCACACCATCATACCTCCTCCTCCATGCTTCACGGTGGGAACCAGGCATGTAGAGTCCATCCGTTCACCTTTTCTGTGTCGCACAAAGACACAGTGGTTGGAACCAAAGATTTCAAATTTGGACTCATCAGACCAAAGCACAGATTTCCACTGGTCTAATGTCCATTCCTTGTGTTCTTTAGCCCAAACAAGTCTCTTTTGCTTGTTGCCTGTCCTTAGCAGTGGTTTCCTAGCAGCTATTTTACCATGAAGACCTGCTGCACAAAGTCTCCTCTTAACAGTTGTTGTAGAGATGTGTCTGCTGCTAGAACTCTGTGTGGCATTGACCTGGTCTCTAATCTGAGCTGCTGTTAACCTGCGATTTCTGAGTCTAGTGACTCGGATAAACTTATCCTCAGAAGCAGAGGTGACTCTTAGTCTTCTTTCCTGGGGCGGTCATCATGTGAGCCAGTATCTTTGAAGCACTTGATGGTTTTTGCAACTGCACTTAGGGACACTTTGAAAGTTTTCCCAATTTTTCGCACTGACTGACCTTCATTTCTTAAAGTAATGATGGCCACTCGTTTTTCTTTACTTAGCTGCTTTTTTCTTGCCATAATACAAATTCTAACAGTCTATTCAGTAGGACTATCAGCTGTGTATCCACCAGACTTCTGCACAACACAACTGATGGTCCCAAACCCATTTATAAGGCAAGAAATCCCACTTATTAAACCTGACAGGGCACACCTGTGAAGTGAAAACCATTTCCGGTGACTACCTCTTGAAGCTCATCAAGAGAATGCCAAGAGTGTGAAAAGCAGTCATCAAAGCAAAAGGTGGCTACTTTGAAGAACCTAGAATATAAGACATATTTTCAGTTGTTTCACACTTTGTTGTTAATTATATAATTCCACATGTGTTAATTCATAGTTTTGATGCCTTCAGTGTGAATGTACAATTTTCATAAGCATGAAAATACAGAAAAATCTTTAAATGAGAAGGTGTGTCCAAACTTTTGGTCTGTATTGTATATATGTATGTGCATATCCAAATGTATTTACATTATTTAAGCAAAAAGGAAAATTTATAGATGTATGGAACTATGCTTATCCAAATCATAGGATGAACAGTAAAAGTGATCACCATACAATATCAAATGTCATAATGCAAAAAAGAATACAGAAATAAGTTCATAAAAAGTTTAATTTGTGCATATTATTACGTACTGTGATGGATCAACCCCGTACTCCAAGATTTTGCCACATGGGGGTTGTCGTAGCGCCTATGCAGCTAATGGGACATAATGTTATAAAGTGGGGTGAATATTGTGGATCACATATTGTTGGACATTTTGTGATGTGACCGAAGCACTCCTGGCCCCCACCTTCCTGTGCTCACTTAGCAGTGGCAAACAGACAATGTGCTGATTAATGGGTTGTTACATAACTGCTGTCTGGGAGCCTACTGTGGGTATTATCTGGTGAGAACAATGGGTGCTAAAAATAGCCTGTGTGATTCTCTATAAAACCTGCTTGTGAGAATAAAAGTTAAGTTCATCTTGGAGACACTGTGCGATAGTCATATTTTATATATCCCAGTGTAAGATAAGCTTTTCCATGTCAGGGGCCTACAGAAGAAGATTGGATATCTGCGGATGGGGTAACTAGCTCCCATCACACTGGTGGCAGCGGTGGGATGCGGTCCATCTTCTTCAGGAGCCAAGGACTGAATGGAAGACATCTACCAGAATCTAAAGAGGAATACGTTGAAGGACCTTGTGGAAGCTCGAGGGTTAACCGCCAGCAACAAAACCAAAGCGGATTTGATAGCAGCCATTATGGAGCTCAACAACGCAACAACCTCCAGTGGGAACGAGGAAGAGACTGAATTTCAGAGGGAGGTAAAGAGCAGACTGGCACTTTATGCTCCCAACCCGGCAGTACAGATCATAGATAAGGTGATGGCTGATGTGCGTACTGATCTAGATAAAAAGATGGAGATGGAGAGGGCAGAGCGGATGGAGCTAGCCAGGATGGAGATGGCAGAGCGGACCAAGATAGAGCTAGCCAAGATGGAGATGGCAGAACGGAGAGAGGAGATACAGCGAGCAGGGGGAGCCCTGGCTTCCTCCCCGGTACCAGCAGGGGTAAGCCACAAAAAGATCCAATACAATGCCTTCCGACATTGGGGGAGGAAGAGGAAGACATTGATGGCTTTCTCCAGGACATTGAGAGGCAGTGTACCCTTCATAAAGTGGAGCCGGAGGATTGGGTCCAGATTCTGGCCAGCAAGCTGACAGGCTGGGCAGCGGATGCCTATCGCACTGTATCGGATAAGGACTGTATGGACTATAAGCGAGTCAAAGAAGTGATCTTGGCCCGGTATGCACTAACACCTGAGGCATACCGTCAAAAGTTCCGCAAAACCACAAAACGGGAAACGGATACCCATGCTGAATGGGCCTGTAAACTATGGCGGTCACTGCTACAGTGGGTACAAGGTAGCAAAGCAGACATGAAGGAGGTCGTCCTACAGCTCATCGCGTTAGAACGATTCTTTACTGGGTTAACTCCCGAGACGCAAGAATCGCTTCGGGACCGACGACTCTTGAGGAGGCCGCATGGCTGACCGATGAACATTATGATGCCAGGAGGGCCCAATTGTCAGGGTCCAAAACTGTCTCAAGGGGCCCTCCCATGGGTCTGGAGGCCCCTAAACCACAGAAGCTTTGCGGGGGACCCACCAATACCCCGGCCTACCAAAGTCCTCCTGGGGTGCGATGCCACACCTGCCATCAGCTGGGTCACCTGCAGAGACACTGTCCCAACCGGACCCAGCGCACCCAGTGGCCAAAACCGAAAACGACTACCTTCAACCGGGCCGCTGTACACTGCTACCAAGGTGAAGCCGACCCGGCATCGGTGTCTATGGCTAATTATGGGATGGAAGAGATAGAGGGAGTGCTGCATGAACTGGACCCTGTGCAGGCAGCCCAGGCGGATAATCGACAACAACATCGACAGTCGGTGTGGATTAATTGTAAACGGCTGCAAGGATTAAGAGATTCCGGAGCTACTCTGACCCTTGTGAAGTCGCATCTCGACCAAGACCAAAAGACGGGTCAGACAGTGGCGGTCCGTGTAGCAGGGGGAGCCATACATTGACAGGCCACGGCCAATATTCACCTGAACTGGGGGGTCGGGGATGACCTTGTCGAGGTCGGCATGATGAAGGATTTGCCTGCAGACGTCCTGCTGGGAAATGACTTGGGGCCCATGTTGTCTTCCTTCTCGGTCGCCCCCCTGGCTGAGACATATCCTGTGACTACCCGGAGACAAGCTCGAGCTGCGGAGGCGGAATCACACTTGGAGGAGGCCCAGGTAAGACACTACAGCCCTTCACGTATTCCCATAGCCAGACACATTTCATGGGACACCCCAGCAAAATTTAGGAGGGAGGTACTAGAGGATCCCTCATTGCAGGGGTATCGCGGGAAGGCATAAGAGGGGAGAGGGGTACTGGAAGGTGAACAGGTTATATGGCATCAGGGACTCCTCTACAGGGTTACAGAGCAAACTCACTCAGGGACGAGCCCCACTGTAAAACTACAGCTAGTAGTTCCCAAAAAGTATAGGCAGGAGTTGCTGCGAATCTCTCATGACATACCCTTGGCGGGGCACCTCGGAGTCAGCCGCACCAGGCATCGTCTGACACAAAACTTCTTTCGGCCAGGGGCATCCCATGATGTTCGTCAGTACTGCCAGACCTGTGACAGTTGCCAGCGCATTGGCAAGAGGGGAGATCGCTGCAAGGCCAAATTACACCCCCTTCCCATTGTGGAGGAGCCATTTAGCCGAGTAGCGGTCGATCTGATAAGGCCGTTAGCCAAACCCAGTCCATCAGGGAAAAGGTATATATTGACAGTGATAGATTACGCCATGCGGCATCCAGAGGCAGTTGCCTTACCTAACATACTGGCAGAGACGGTGGTGGCTGCCCTGCTCCAGGTTTTCTCACGGGTTGGATTTCCCCGGGAGATTATCTCGGATCAGGGCACCCAATTTACGGCAGAGGTGACCAGCCAACTGTGGAGACTGTGTGGTGTAAAGTCCATTAGAAGTGCCCCATACCACCCGCAAACCAACGGGTTGTGTGAGCGCTTTAACGGAACGTTAAAACAACTCATTGGGACGTTCACCCGGACCTACAGGGACTGGGAGAAATTCTTGCCGCACCTCCTGTTCGCCTATCGGGTGGTGCCCCAAAAATCTACGGGGTTCTCCCCATTTGAACTGTTATATGGGAGGCGGGTGAGGGGGCCCCTAGACTTAGTGCATGAGCTCTGGGAAGGGGAGGAAACCATAGCAGGAACCCCTATCGTTCCCTTCGTGCTGGAACTCCGGGACCGCCTGAAGGAGTTGACTCAGGCTGTGCGTGTGAAAATGCAGGCGGCCCAACGGCGCCAGCACATATGGTACGATCAGAGGGCTAGAGAACGCACCTTCGAGATAGGACAGAAGGTCCTGGTACTAGAACCGGTTAGGCAGAACAAATTCCAGGCCGCATGGCAGGGGCCTTACCGCGTAGTGGGGAAAATAGCCGACACCACCTACAATGTCGCCGATTGTGACGACCCCAGGGTTATCCGCATGTTCCACGTGAATACGCTGAAGCCCTACCGGGAGTGCCCTGAAGAGGTAGCTGCCATCTGCGCACCCGAAGCAGAGGATTTAGCCGGACTCCCCTTGCCTGATGTCTTAGGTGAGAAGACTCAGTCGAAAACCGGGGACCAGGTACACTTAGGAGAAAACCTAGGGGCCCGGGAGAGAGAGCAGGCTGAGACATTGCTAAGGCAGCGGCAGAGGATGTTCTCAGAGAGACCGGGGTTCACCCGACTTGCACAACACAAGGTTGAGACACAAGATCAGACCCCCCTGAGACAACCCCCCTTCCGCGTCCCGGAGTCTGTATGAGAAGGGATGCAACAAGAGATACAGGAGATGTTGCGTTTAGGGGTCATTGAGGAGTCAGATAGTCCATGGGCGTCCCCTGTAGTGTTAGTGCCTAAGAAAGATGGGACTACCCAGTTTTGTGTAGACTATCGCAAGCTAAATGAGAAAACTGTGACGGATGCGTATCCCATGCCGCGTGTGGACGAGTTGTTAGACAGGCTGGCTGGGGCAAAGTATTTGACCACCATCGATCTATGCAAAGGCTATTGGCAGATCCCCCTAAGTCCTGATGCTATTCCCAAGTCTGCATTTGTCACCCCGTTTGGCTTATTCCAGTTTCGGGTTATGCCATTTGGGATGAAGAATGCCCCCGCGACCTTCCAGAGGCTGGCTGACTGGCTTCTGGATGGTCTCCAGGACTATGCTTGTGCCTACCTGGATGACATCGTCGTCTACAGCGCGACATGGGATGAGCATCTAAATCACCTAGAGACAGTATTGGATAGGATCCACAAAGCCGGAATCACCCTGAACCCCAACAAGTGTCACGTAGGCAAAGCAGAGATTCAGTATTTAGGACATTGGGTGGGGGGTGGAAAACAACGACCGGAACCCGCCAAGATTGAGGCGGTAGACAAGTGGCCCACCCCACGTACTAAAACCCAAGTCATGGCCTTTCTAAGGACAGAGGGGTATTATAGGAAATTTGTCCCTAATTACAGCAGCATTGCCAAGCCCCTCACTGATCTGACACATAAGAACCTCCCCCGCCAGGTAACCTGGACCCCCGAATGTGAGGAAGCCTTCCGCCAGCTAAAGGACGCTCTCACAAATACCCCGATATTGGCCGCACCCGATACAACTAAACGTTTCCTTGTTCACACAGACGCATCTATGTTTGGGTTGGGGGCAGTACTGAGCCAAGTCGGGCCGGACGGCCAAGAACACCCAATAGCTTATCTGAGTCGGAAATTACTGCCTCGAGAAGTCAGCTATGCGGCCGCCGAAAAGGAATGCCTGGCAGTAGTATGGGCTGCCAAGAAGCTCCAACCATATTTGTATGGAAAACAGTTTTCCCTCATAACGGACCATAACCCCCTGGTATGGCTTAATCGGGTCTCCGGGGACAATGCCAGACTACTACGGTGGAATTTGGCGCTACAACCGTTAGACTTCACCATCCACTATAGACCTGGCAAGCAAAATGGTAACGCCGATGAACTAAGCCGACAAACTGACCTGCTACCAACCTCATAAATCGTGGACCTCCTCCAGCTGATCCGTCAGGGAGCAGACTGGGTAGACCGATCCTGTCCGGGAAGGGGGAGCATTGTGACAGATCAACCCCGTACTCCCAAGATTTTGCCACATGGGGGTTGTCGTAGCGCCTATGCAGCTAATGGGACATAACGTTATAAAGTGGGGTGAATATTGTGGATCACATATTATTGGACATTTTGTGATGTGACCGAAGCACTCTTGGCCCCCACCTTCCTGTGCTCACTTAGCAGTGGCAAACAGACAATGTGCTGATTAATGGGTTGTTGCATAACTGCTGTCTGGGAGCCTACTGTGGGTGTTATCTGGTGAGAACAATGGGTGTTAAAAATACAAGCAAAACCTGCTTGTGAGAATAAAAGTTAAGTTCATCTTGGAGACACTGTGCGATAGTCATATTTTATTTATCCCAGTGTAAGAAAAGCCTTTCCATGTCAGGGGCCTACAGAAGAAGATTGGACATCTGCGGATGGGGTAACTAGCTCCCGTCACACGTACTATCCAGAGGCACATCATCACCCCTTCCACATGCTTCAATGCACGTTTCGCTACCGATTCATTAGGAAATGAGGTGGAGGAGGAAGAGGCGATGTTTTATAGGGTGATTACAGCTGTGGTTACTTACAAATCAAGGACGCCATATTATCGGACTCCTCTACTGTCCCACGCGTCCGGATAGCCGTCCCGTCTGCGACCGAATGTGCATCACCGAAACACGACCAAAGGTCGCAGTTCAATGAAAACATCCCAGTATCGGGTACGAGAGCACACCGGAGCATGCGCAGTGTGGCGCGCAGCGACCCAGCAGCCATATTAGAAAAGGGAAAAAGTGCGGGTCAGCATCAAAGTCTAAATATAATTATACGTGCCAAAATAGAATTGTATGAAATGTAGAAAAAGTTCTATATAATATAGTTAATGCGTGCATACACAATATTATTGCTTATACAGTTATATGAAAAAGTTTGGGCACCCCTATTAATCTTAAGCTTAATGTTTTTTAAAAATTGGTGTTTTTGCAACAGCTATTTCAGTTTGATATATGTAATAACTGTTGGATACAGTAATGTTTCTGCCTTGAAATGAGGTTTATTGTACTAACAGAAAATGTGCAATCTTCATTCAAACAAAATTTGACAGGTACATAAGTATGGGCACCTCACCAGAAAAGTGACATTAATATTTAGTAGATCCTCCTTTTGCAAAAATAACAGCCTCTAGTCGCTTCCTGTAGCTTTTAATGAGTTCCTGGATCCTGGATGAAGGTATTTTTGACCATTCCTCTTTACAAAACAATTCCAGTTCAGTTAAGTTTGATGGTCGCTGAGCATGGACAGCCCTCTTCAAATGATCCCACAGATGTTCAATGATATTCAGGTCTGGGGACTGGGATGGCCATTCCAGAACATTGTAATTGTTCCTCTGCATGAATGCCTGAGTAGATTTGGAGCGGTGTTTTGGATCATTGTCTTGCTGAAAGATCCATCCCCTGCGTAACTTCAACTTTATCACTGATTCTTGAACATTATTGTCAAGAATCTGCTGATACTGAGTGGAATCCATGCGTCCCTCAACTTTAACTAGATTCCCGGTGCCGGCATTGGCCACACAGCCCCAAAGCATGATGGAACCTCCACCAAATTTTACTGTGGGTAGCAAGTGTTTTTCTTGGAATGCTGTGGTTTTTTGCCGCCATGCATAACGCCTTTTTGTATGACCAAACAACTCAATCTTGGTTTCATCAGTCCACAGGACCTTCTTCCAAAAAGAAATTGGCTTCTCCAAATGTGCTTTTGCATACCTCAGCCGACTCTGTTTGTGGCGTGCTTGCAGAAACGGCTTCTTTCGCATCACTCTCCCATACAGCTTCTCCTTGTGCAAAGTGCGTTGTATAGTTGACCCATGCACAGTGACACCATCTGCAGCAAGTTGATGCTGCAGCTCTCTGGAGGTGGTCTGAGGATTGTCCTTGACTGATCTCACCATTCTTCTCCTCTGCCTTTCTGATGTTTTTCTTGGCCTGCCACTTCTGGCCTTAACAAGAACTGTCCCTGTGTTTTTCCATTTCCTTACTATGTTCCTCACAGTGGAAACTGACAGGTTAAATCTCTGAGACAGCTTTTTGTATCCTTCCCCTGAACAACTATGTTGAATAATCTTTGTTTTAAGATCATTTGACAGTTGTTTTGAGGAGCCCATGATGCCACTCTTCAGAGGAGATTCAAACAGGAGAACAACTTGCAAGTGGCCACTTTAAGTAGCTTTTCTCATGATTGCATACACCTGGCTATGAAGTTCAAAGCTCAATGAGGTTACAAAACCAAAAAAAGTGCTTTAGTACGTCAGTAAAAAGTAGGTAGGAGTATTTAAAACAAGAAAATGATAAGGTGCCCATACTTATGCACCTGTCAAATTTTGTTTGAATGCAGATTGCACATTTTCTGTTAGTGCAATAAACCTCATTTCAAGGCAGAAACATTACTGTGTCCAACAGTTATTACATATATCAAACTGAAATAGCTGTTGCAAAAACACCAATTTTTAAAAAACATTAAGCTTAAGATTAATAGGGGTGCCCAAACTTTTTCATATAACTGTATAATGTGTATATGTAAAAGTGAATAAACACACTATAAACTCTCTATATGTACTGTACAATAAAGCCAGCAATACATGTATATATGTTTATTCAATCAAATGCACTATGATATATATTGATTATATTATTCGATTGATAATAAGGACAAGACACTGAAGATGAGAATATACCAAAAATCCTAGTGTATACTTAAAGAAAACTCGAAAATCCCCACTGTTCATTTAAACCTCTGGGGGTCATACTTCTTAGAGTGGTGATCCATTTACTTTTTTATTTATTATTTATTTATTCATTTTCCCTCCTATTCCCAGGATACAGGCGGGCAATCCCTTTGACACGTAAGAGATGACATTGATGAGGGTAGCAATTCCGAAACTGTCTCGCCAAAGGTTTAGGTTGAGAAATAGCACCCACCTCATCTTGACAGATTTTCTCCGCTGCCCTAATATTTTTGATGTGTTCCAAAGCTCCCGAGTTGTCATACCAATATAGAGGAGGCCACAGAAACATGTGGCTTGATAGATGACCATAGATGTTCTACAATTAATGAAATACAGAATCTTGTAAGCCTACTCACCCATCGAATCCTGAAAGGTATTCGTTTTTTCAATATATCTGCACTCTTTGCAGTTGCCACACTTCCATGTGGCCTTTTGAGACAAATATACATTGCTCAAAAAAATAAAGGGAACACTTAAACAACAGAATATAACTCCAAGTAAATCAAACTTCTGTGAAATCAAACTGTCCACTTCGGAAGCAACACTGATTGACAATGAATTTCACACGCTGTTGTGCAAATGGAATAGACAATAGATGGAAATTATTGGCAATTATAAGGACACCCTCAATAAAGGAGGGGACCACAGACCACATCTCAGTACCAATGCTTTCTGGGCTGATGTTTTGGTCATTTTTGAATGTTGGTTGTGCTTTCACACTTGTGGTAGCTTGAGACGGACTCTACAACCCACAGAAATTGCTCAGGTAGTGCAGCTCATCCAGGATGGCACATCAATGCGAGCTGTGGCAAGAAGGTTTGCTGTGTCTGTCAGTGTAGTGTCCAGAGGCTGGAGGCGCTACCAGGAGACAGGTCAGTACACCAGGAGACATGGAGGGAGCCGTAGGAGGGCAACAACCCAGCAGCAGGACTGCTACCTCCGCCTTTGTGCAAGGAGGAACAGAAGGAGCACTGCCAGAGCCCTGCAAAATGACCTCCAGCAGGCCACAAATGTGCATGTGTCTGCACAAACAGTTAGAAACCGACTCCATGAAGGTGGTATGAAGGCCCGACGTCCACAGATGGGGGTTGTGCTCACAGCCCAACAATGTGCAGGATGCTTGGCATTTGCCACAGAACACCACGATTGGCAAAGTCGCCACTGGCACCCTGTGCTCTTCACAGATGAAAGCAGGTTCACATTGAGCACATGTGACAGACGTGACAGAGTCTGGAGACGCCGTGGAGAGCGATCTGCTGCCTGCAACATCATTCAGCATGACCGGTTTGGCAGTAGATCAGTAATGGTGTGGGGTGGCATTTCTTTGGAGGGCCGCACAGCCCTCCATGTGCTTGCCAGAGGTAGCCTGACTGCCATTAGGTACCGAGATGAGATCCTCAGACCTCTTGTGAGACCATATGCTGGTGCGGTTGGCCCTGGGTTCCTCCTAATGCAGGACAATGCCAGACCTCATGTGGCTGGAGTGTGTCAGCAGCTCCTGCAAGATGAACGCATTGAAGCTACGGACTGGCCCGCCCGTTCCCCAAACCTGAATCCGATTGAGTACATCTGGGACATCATGTCTCGCTCCATCCTCCAACGTCACGTTGCACCACAGACTGTCCAGGAGTTGGCGGATGCTTTAGTCCAGGTCTGGGAGGAGATCCCACAGGAGACCATCTGCAACCTCATCAGGAGCATGCCCAGGCATTGTAATGAGGTCATACAGGCACGTGGAGGCCACACACAATACTGAGCCTCATTTTGACTTGTTTTAAGGACATTACATCAAAGTTGGATCAGCCTGTAGTGTGTTTTTCCACTTTAATTTTGGGGGTGACTCCAAATCCAGGCCTCCAATGGTTAATAAATTTGATTTCCATTGATGATGTTTGTGGGATTTTGTTGTCAGCACATTCAACTTTGTACAGAACAACGTATTCAATGAGAATATTTCATTCATTCAGATCTAGGATGTGTTATTTGAGTGTTCCCTTTATTTTTTTGAGCAGTGTATATGAGGATGTATCAGGTACATGATGACTATGAACTAGTACATCACATAGTGTCTTATTACATTTAGCCATAATCAATGGACGATTTAATAGAAAAGGAAGTATTGTCTGATCCTGTTGGAGAATTAGCCAAAATTTGGAGATGATATTAGTAATTTCCTTCCACCTCGAATGATAATTCGTGATGAATCGAACATGCCCATCAGATTCCTTTTTCTTTTTAGTAATGAGAAGATATTGTCTATTGGCGTGTTTGGCCCGATAGTAGGCCTGTTGAATAATTTCCATTTTGTACCACGTTGTAAGTATCTACTGGTCATATCACATGCCTATTCTTCAAAAGCTTTGTCTTGGTCACAAATATGATGTGCCCTAATAAATTGTCCGGACGGCATTGCCTGTATTACATGTGCCAGACGACTGATTTGGCATGCAAGAAAGCATTGGCACTAGTATTCTTGCGATAAATATTTGTATGCAACTGTCCATGGTCATCAACATGAATATCCAAATCCAGAAAATCAATTTTCTTTTGATCAATATGATGGGTTAGCTTAATATTCAATGCATTGTCATTGAGATATTTTAAGAATTTTTCAAGTTCCTCATGGGAGCCCTGCAAAATAAACAACACATCGTCTATGAATCTCATCCAAGATATCACTTATCCCAATGACGTATGTTCAATGTTCTGGAATCGGATGTATTCACACTCCCAAAATCCCAAGGAGAGATTGGCGTAAGATGGGGCCCAAGCCGCGGCCATTGCCACCTCTTTCTTCTGTAGGTAGTATTGATCTTTGAACACAAAATTATTATATAACAAAATGTATTCTGTTATGAATCCGGGTGGTGGAACCTCTGTGCTGTGATGCAAGGAGGGATCAGAGGGGCGCAACTAAGTGCCTACCCGGACCAACCCTGGCCACACAGCGGCTTAGTCGACTCTGTGAACCAAGGAGGGACCGGGAAGGTGAACCAGGTGCCACATTGGGACCGACCTTGTGAGAGCAGGCGACTCCCATGGGACTGATGGCTGAAGCTGAAAGGCACAGCGGATGAGCACGGCCGGTTGACAGGCGGGCACGGCTGATAGACAGGCTGGCGGGCACTGGGACCTTCAAGGTAGAGGTGAAGATGCTGGAGCTGTCCTAGGCAGAAGTGCTGAAACTGTTGTATCCAGAAGCACCAGAGCTGTCCACTAGCGTGGTGCTGAATCTGGATGGCACTGCCCTCCAACGTTGTGGTATTGAACCAAATGTTACTATAACGTCCTGGTTACAAGCCGTCCACTGCTGTGGTGCTGAATCTAGACAGTACTGCCCAGATCAGAGCTGCCCACCGTTTTGGTGCTGAATCTAGGACTGTAGTGCCCAGAGGAGAGCTGCCAACCACTGTGGTGCTGAACCAATACTATAGAAGGGAGAGAACACAGGAGCTCACCCCCGCTGCTGAGCAAAGATGCTAGATGTGCTGTAGTTGTCTTCTATTGTCCCTCAGCAGATAGCATCATGCTATGAATGGGATGTGCTCTGCTATATCCCTGCAGCTTGTAGATCAGGAACCAGGGCTTCAGTGTGCGTCACCTGAATGACAGCAGTCTGGCACCACCAATGCTGCTATGCGGGACATTGCGCCCTTTACTACTGCCTGCGATGTAAAACCCCTTCTGATTGGAGCCCATGGATCTGTGATTGGTTATTGAAGACACACCCTCGTACATGGTGGACTTGTCTGTTCCCTTTAAACATATGAGCGGTTCTCACATGTTGTGGCTGATGTCTGATAACATAAGTGCTATCCCCTCATTCTGTATCACTGCAGCTGTCATCTGATGGGCGGCTGATGTATTCCATCACTATAGTATGGGTGAGATCACAGCCATCTGTAGGAACAAAACACCATCTCATCCGTGTCATGTACAGAAGCATGTCGCTATGCAAGTCGCCCCCGTACTCCTAAACATCAGCAATAAAGCAGGAAGGAGTGTGTCACTGAATGCAAGATGTGACGAGATAAAACCAACCTTGTAAGGCTACATGCGTAGTGGTCATAGCCACCTCCAGTTACTGTCACATAAAATTCCTGGTGCCACTGATAAAGGAGGGGAGATCTCCGTAATACGGTATCTGTGCACGTTTAGTCCACCAGTGTCTGGAAGGAACGTTGAGCTCAGCTATGCTGCTTATGAGAGCGCAGGGTCCTAATGTCCACCATTACCACTCCATTCTTAGTCTAATTTTACATATCATTTCATCAATGTGTTTCATCTGACATTAACCTTATTCATTATATTTTCAATTAAACACTTTATTAATAATATCTAAAGATTTAAAAAAAGATAAGTATATGATAAACTATATGTCGGTTGCGAATAAATGTACTAATGAATTTACTCTGCATCTCAAGTGTCATATCTACAGTGCCAAAGGTTTTCTTTCTGGATCTTATTGATATTCCTTCTATGCACTACATCTTCTAATTAGGAGTGCGAAACTTCTAACGCTTTACACTATGATAAACTGATATATATAAGTACTCGTATATACACTATTTGGACAAAACTTATAACAGCGAAGTACTGTTCATATAGTTAAGTGGCTTAGCAACGGTACAGGAGATAAGATGAGAATAATAGGTTTAGTCTTTAGGATAGGGTTAATGGATAGAGACTGCAAGATGTCGGTGAGTGACACGAAAGAGTGAGAAGGACCCGTCCCATCGTGTGCGTAAGAAGGGCACGGTGGAAGAAAAAGAAACCATGCCCACAGCAGCAAGCCAAGGGAGAACGGGTGGAGACTCCCAGGAAACGGGCAGGTGAGCCAGAAGTGGCCTCCCCCAAGAATGGGCAGAGCAACGTAAGAGCACACCCATGGCAGAGTGGGCTGGGACCATTGTTGGTGAGGAGGTAAAGTGGCAAGAGAAGATAGAGTGCTACGGTTTACCTATTGAAAGTGATGGTCGGTGCTACGGCATTGTGCTCCGCGGTGTGCCCGGAAAGGTTAAGTGGAAAAGGAAGATGACGCAGCTGGAGCAAGAGATGCAGCCGGGTGAACTGTCATCAGTAGAGGCACCAACCAAGGTCCAGGGAAGGCCCAGGATCCAATGCCTGACCTCAAGACAAAGGTTCGCCCGCAGTCCCCAAAACCAGAGCTCGATTCCAAGGCGGAGGCAGCAGTGTCAGCGTGGCCAAGATCCTGCGACCAGGCAGGGTGACTGAAAGCTATGCTGGCAGCCCTGGTGGTAAGTACACCTCAGCGTCCTGGAGAGTTATCAGCCAGGGAAACAGCCCTCATCCCCTGGCCACAGCAGTACATGGAAGAGACACCAGCCCTGGACCCCGTTAAGGCCAGATGGGTGGTGAAGGTCATTGAGGGTAAGAAGGAGTGGGAGAAATGGGTGAGGGCCCAACTCGAGCACGCAGGAGGTGGTGAAGTTGACCTGCCCAGGGGGGATATAGGGGGAAACTTGGTACCCGGGCCTTTACCTTCTTTGTAGGATGTCACGGCAGTCGGCTCCCGGGCCCATCCTCTGGGGTCGCTCTTTAAAAGGGGGTTTGTTAACAGTTTGTCTCGTGACGCCACCTGTGGTTCCCGGTAATGAACACCGGCGCTGCTGCAGACCTCCGGGGGTGATGGGATGGCAGCTGGGATGTTTCTGCTCCCCACAGGCGGAGCGGGCCCCCGGGGCAGGGTAGTTGCAGATGGTAATGCTGGGCGTTGTAGTGCAGGCGCGGTAGCGTGATGGAAATAACTGACAGAGACAGTGGAGTGCAGTAATCCGAGTTTACTCACAGTTCTTTTTAGGTTCCTCGGGTACACTGTCCAGGTGTCAGACTCCCGCGTCGCACTGCGTTTGCCAGGCAGGGGTTCAGCACTCCTTCAGGTAGATTAGAAGCACTTAACGGGACCCCCTTTCTTATGTTCCTTCCTTGACTGACTTCACGCGCTGGGTCTTCTCACTCCTGCCCTGCGCTCCCCACACACAGTCCCGATCGGGTGCTCTGAAGTCCCTTCTGGGCAACCTGGAGTTCCCGGACCTACTTGATGCCCTTCACGGCGACTAGGGTGAGGCTGTGGCAACTGCACCATGGAAGTGCAGAAGCCTCCGGTTTTTCCAGCCGAGACCTGGAGTAACACGGCTGGTCCAGGGACCAGTTCCCTTCCCTCTGATCCCTTCCCTGATCCCTCTGATTCTTCGCAGATTCGGGCGTATGGGTGCCGTCCAGCACTGACCGTACCCCCTGGGATCCCTTCTGTTCCCTGAGCATTCCTCCCTTGCTCCCACTCCTCTCCTGGGCCTCTCTCACTAGGCCCACAATGGAGCAGAGCTCCTGAAGAGACTCTGCTCCCCTCCTCTCCTTGCTACTCACTGGCTGAACTGCACTGCTCCAACTAAGATGGCTTCCTTTTTTATATCTATTCTCTAAGTGCTCCCCTGTTCTACGTCCTCCACCCACACCCACTACTGGTTCCCCCTCTCCTTGGTTCCCCCCACTCCAGCCAGGGACAGGGCAGCAAAAGAAATGCATAATGCCCTTCCAGCCGGCCTGGAGTAGTTCAGTGTTGAGTGCAGGTGTTGGGGTCCCGGGCAGTAGTAATCTTTAATAATAATAATCTTTATATAGCGCTAACAAATTCCGCAGCGCTTTACATACATTATTGTCGCTGTCCCCATTGGGGCTCACAATCTAGATACCCTATCAGTATGTCTTTGGAGTGTGGGAGGAAACTGGAGGAAACCCACGCAAACACGGGGAGAACATACAAACTCCTTGCAGATGTTGTCCTTGGTGGGATTTGAACCCAGGACCCCAGCGCTGCAAGGCTGCAGTGCTAACCACTGTGCCACCGTGCCGCTGGCAGTACTTCCTCCTTACCTGAGAGAAGGAGATGCCACACTTCTGGGTGAGGTGCAGTACCTCTGTGGCGACTGAACCCTCAGGGGTGCCACAAAGTCATTGACCAGATGACCAGATGTCACATCCAATATTTCAGCCCTCAGCGGGAAGATCATGTCCAGCAATGACTCCTCCACGGTTAGTACCACAGCCTCAGGCCTGACAGAGGCAGCGAGTATTGCGGCTGCAGTGTGCGTTTTCAAGGGCCCCCACTGTATATGCTGTGCGTTGTCTTCCAGGTTCCAGAATGGTCGAGGATGACCATGTCCAAAGAGGGAATGTAAGAGTGATGGACTGTTCTGCAGCATTCCTACCCTTGAAGGCAATAATCCCTTTATGTGTACAGTGCCATGCGGTTTTACGAGTAATGTAAATAGCGATGTGTTTCTCTTACAGTGGCATGTAAAAGTTTAGGCCCCTTGGTAAAAAATTACTGTTATTGTGAACAGTAAAGCAAGTTGAAGATGAAATGATCTCTATAAAAGGGCTAAAGTTAAAGATGACACATTTCCTTTGTATTTTAGGCAAGAAAAAATCTTGTAATTTTTTACATTTTAAAAATTACACAAAGGAAAATGGGCTGATGCAAAAGTTTGGGCACCCTTGGAGATTTGTGTGCTCAGAAAACTTTGACCAAGGTTTCAGACCTTAATTAGCCTGTTAGAGTGCGTGCACATGGTCAGTAAACACTGCGGATTGGATGCAGCACACTTGCGCTGCGTGCAATCTGCAGCGGCCAGATGTTACAGCATAGTGGATGGGATTTATACAAATCCCATGTCCACTATGCGTCTCCGTGCTCCTGCAGCTCACCCGTGGAGACGGTCATGCAGTGCGTCTTCACAGACCGCAGCATGTCAATTTCTCTTGCAGAGACCCTAGTCTCCGCAAGAGAAATTATATCACTGCAATGTATAGGATGTGGTGAATCCGCATGGTTCATTGAACACATGCGGATTCACTTGCGTGCAGCGCTTTGGACGCAGCATAAAGTATGCTGCGTTCAAAGCGCAGCCAACACCGACCATCTGCACATACCCTAAAGGTTATGGCTTGTTCACTATCATTAGGAAAGGCCAGGTGATACAAATTTCCCAACTTTATAAAAACCCAGCCTCCTCTAACCTTGTGCCAAAAAACAGCAGCCATGGGTTCTTCTAAGCAGCTGCCTAGCACTCTGAAAATGAAAATGGTGGAGGCCCACAAAGCAAGAGTAGGCTATAAGAAAATAGCAAAGCGTTTTCAAGTTGCAACCTTATTGACGGCATCACTCATCACTGCAGGAACGTCCTCAGGCTACTGTCGGTGAGTTCCAGCTGGCGTGCTGAGCAGTTGCATACTCATGCAACCGCTCAACACACCAATCGGATGTAGCAGATCTGTGGATCATTGTTCGACATCATCAGTATGGATTATCTGCGGACAGGTGAGGATTACTTTGTTTTTTTATTTTTATGTGGATCTTAAGAAATGTGTAAAAGAGGGTCATTGAGTGTTTTGTTCAAACAAAGGTCTTTGCTCTGTGTGAGTTTTTTTACTTGAACTAATGGCGTTAGTAATCGGGATGTCTTATTCACGCCTCTCCATTACTAACCCCTGGGCTTGATGTCAGAAAACATCAAACAGCTGACATCAACCCCAAAACCATTACCCCACTTGCCAATGTACCAGGGCAAGTGGGAAGAGCCGAGAATAAGCACCAGAATTTCTGGGGTGGCTGAGGGCTCATGTTATTAGTCAGGGAGGAGGCCAATATCCATGGTCCCTTCCCAGCCTTTTAATATCAGCCTGCAGGTGCCTGTTTAGCCTTTGCTGGTTATTAAAACTAGGTGGGACACCACATAATTTTTGGGGGGATACCCCCTTTTTAATACCATTAAAAGCAAAGCAGACAGCTGTGAGCTGTTATTAATAAGCTGGGAAGATCCATGAATAGCGGCCCCTTCCCAGATTGCCCACTGCTTTCCCTCAGCTGTTAAGAAAATTAAATGGACCCCATCCCATTTTTTCAAAAATAAACACCTAAATTTGTAAGGATGTAAAACAACGCCAAAATGTAGACTAAACTATATATGAATAGACAATATAAGGTCCTAAGTTCCTGGGCTAAGTCATCACTGCTATGGCCCTACTTATGTATTTGAAGTCCCCCTTTCTCAAAATCTTTCTAAAAAAGTTAATTTCCCCAAGATTATTGTGAAAATCATATACAGTGGGTAAGGAAAGTATTCCGACCCCTTTACATTTTTCACTCTTTGTTTCATTGCAGCCATTTGGTAAATTCTAAAAAGTTCATTTTTTTCTCATTAAAGTGCACTCTGCACCCCATCTTGACTGAAAAAAAAAACAGATATGTAGAAATCTTTGCAAATTTATTAATAAAGAAAAACTGAAATATCACATAGTCATAAGTATTCAGACCCTTTGCTCAGTATTGAGTAAAAGCACCCTTTTGAGCTAGTACAGCCATGAGTCTTCTTGGGAATGATGCAACAAGTTTTTCACACCTGGATTTGGGGATCCTCGGCCATTCTTCCTTGCTGATCCTCTCCAGTTCCATCAGGTTGGATGCCGAACGTTGGTGGACAGCCATTTGCAGGTCTCTCCAGAGAAGCTCAATTGGGTTTAGGTCAGGGCTCTGGCTGGGCCAGTCCAGAATGGTCACAGAGTTGTTCTGAAGCCACTACTTTGTTATTTTAGCTTAGTGCTTAGGGTCGTTGTCTTCTTGGAAGGTGAACATTCGGCCAAGTTTGAGGTCCAGAGCACTCTGGAAGAGATTTTCATCCAGGATATCTCTGTACTTGGCTGCATTCATGTTTCCTTCAATTGCAACCATCGTCCTTTCCCTGCAACTGAAAAACACCCCCATAGTATGATGCTGCCACCACGTTTCACTGTTGGGGTTGTATTGGGCAGGTGATGAGCAGTGCCTGGTTTTCTCCACACATACCGCTTAGAATGATCACTAAAACGTTCTATCTTCGTCTCATCAGACCAGAGAATCTTATTTTTCTCATAGTCTGGGAGTCCTTCATGTGTTTTTGAGCAAACTCTATGCGGGCTTTTATATGTCTTGCACTGAGGAGAGGCTTCTGTCGGGCCACTCTGCCATAAAGGCCAGATTGGTGGAGGGCTGCAGTGATAGTTGACTTTGTGGAACTTTCTCTCATCTCCCTGCTGCATCTCTGGAGCTCAGCCACAGTGATCTTGGGGTTCTTCTTTACCTCTCTCACCAAGGCTTTTCTCCCACGATTGCTCAGTTTGGCTGGACGGCCAGGTCTAGGAAGACTTCTGGTGGTCCCAAACTTCTTCCATTTAAGGATTATGGAGCCCACTGTGCTCTTAGGAACCATGAGTAATGCAGAACTTCTTTTGTAACCTTGGCCAGATCTATGCCTTGCCACAATTCTGTCTCTGAGCTCCTTGGGCAGTTCCTTCGAGCTCATGATTCTCATTTGGACTGACATGCACTGTGAGCTGTGAGGTCTTATATAGACAGGTGTGTGCCTTTCCAAATCAAGTCCTACCAGTTTAATTAAACACAGCTGGACTCCAATTAAAGAGTAGAACCGTCTCAAGGAGGATCACAAGGAAATGGACAGCATGTGACTTAAATATGAGTGTCTGAGCAAAGGGTCAGAATACATATGACCATGTGATATTTCAGTTTTTCTTTTTTAATAAGTTTGCAAAAATTTCTACATTTCTGTTTATTTCAGTCAAGATGGGGTGCAGAGTGCACTTTAGTGAGAAAAAAATGAACTTTTTAGAATTTACCAAATGACTGCAATGAAACAAAGAGTGAAAATGAAAAGGGGTCTGAATACTTTCAGTACCCACTGTATCCTTCAACATTACATTTAACTACCTTTTTGTATAAGGTGGCAAAGAATAAAACAAGCAGATAGGAAAAAAACAAACTTAATTTATTTAAAAAATGATCAAAAAGAAATATTTCTGTCATGCGCCAAAACATGCAAAATAAAGCAAATAAACATTACAAATTATAATAAGGTGCAGAACTGTAATCAGGGCCAGGACTGGGTGCTGAAAAATGTGGGGGGATCAGCAACATGAGTAAGTGAGGGAAGTGGAGTAAAGGGTAGAAATACACCATGGTGCGGAGGGTTTGGTAGGTATGGCCGGTCCGTGGAACTAGATTTGCTGCCAACTATATCCTAATTTGGAAGGCGGCTCACAACAGGTTCAAGATGATATAAGTATGGCAAATACAAACGGTATATTAGGATTGTCTGAATATGGGTTATTTTGTAGGTGAGGTTTAACACAAAGAACTATTGAAGCCAGAACATTATGTGTCTAATTTTTTTCCAAAACATATCGCCATGAAAAGCGAAAATTTGGCAAGCCAGAATAAACACAAAAAAAAAGACAAAGAAAAGTCACCATCATACTAGCAGTCAAGGGCGGGCTGGGCTGGGGTGCAGAGGGGCAAATGCCCCCCCAGACCAGTTCCCAAGCAGCTGCTCAGAGCTGCCAGGGGACTGCACTGTACCTTTAAATATGTTCAGCTGCCGACCCGACCACATGGCAGAGATGCAGATACACCCCCTGCACGCTGTGTGGCTGAGTCTGCTGAAGTGACGTCACACAGCGCCCCTGGAACTGATTCAGTCAGCCAGACAGGAGCCTGTGGATCGGAGACTTCAGTGGTCTCAGTCAGTATGAGGTCAGGAGGTCTGCAGTGAGGGGGAAGCGGGACTGTGCTCACCTTCTCATAAATCCACCCAGGATTCTATATTGTCCAATCAGAGGGCCAGCTGCTGGGGCTCCGTGTGAGTTATTGCAGGAGGCTGAACTTTCATGCAGATTAGGGTCCTCCTGTCAGTGCAAAAAGTTCAGTCTGGTGCAATAAATCACACTTAGTCCCAGCAGAGACCACAGACATCACAATACGAGACCCTGCACCGACTGATTACAGCTGAACCTACAGCACCTCATATTCTACTATATGGCCCCATATATAATATGTGAGGTCCTGTAGGCAGGTCCAGGTGTGTTCAGTAATAATAATCTTTATTTTTATATAGCGCTAACATATTCCGCAGCGCTTTACATACATTATCGTCGCTGTCCCCATCGGGGCTCACAATCTAGATTCCCTATCAGTATGTCTTTGGAGTGTGGGAGGAAGCCGGAGAACCCGGAGGAAACCCACGCAAACACGGGGAGAACATACAAACTCCTTGCAGATGTTGTCCTTGGTGGGATTTGAACCCAGGACCCCAGCGCTGCAAGGCTGCAGTGCAGTGTATATCCCTGTACATAATATACCACATCTAGTATACAGATTAGCCTATCATCTACTGTGATACACACATCAGATGTTTTAAAAAAATACACATTACTATACAACATCAGATGTCTATATTGACAGTATATTATATACTAGTCATGTATTCTAATATATATTGTATGCATGTGGTATACTGTGTGAACAGATGTTATGTACAGGTAATGTGTGTATAGTATATCTGAACTCTACCCATATCTGGTATATATAATACTGTAACTACAAAGTTCAGCCCGCGGACTGAGACAGCCGAAGGGCTGAAAACTGTGGTGCACGGGCCACACCATACTCTCCCCTATCCCAATATCACTGCTATCTGCAGTGTGGTGAATACATTGGTGGAAGACGGAGCCACTGGCTCCTACTTCCACAGATCAGCTTTTGCGACTGACACAGCAAACATGATGACATCACATCTGCTGTGTGGAGAGTCAGCGCACCGGAGAAAAGAACAGACCGCGGGGGAACGAGAGCGAGGTGAGTATGTCTTCTTTTTTTTTTTTCCTATGTGCATGGAATGTGTGCCTGCATATAGGGGGCTATGTGAGGACTCATACTGTATATAGGAGGCTATGTGAGGGCTTATATAGTATATAGGAGGCCATGTGAGGGCTCATATAGTATATAGGAGGCTATGTGAGGGCTCATATAGTATATAGGAGGCTATGTGAGGGCTCATATAGTATATAGGAGGCTATGTGAGGGCTCATATAGTATATAGGAGGCTATGTGAGGGCTCATATAGTATATAGGAGGTTATGTGAGGCCTCACTCTGTATATAAGAGGTTATGTGGGGCCTCACACTGTATATAGAAGGCTATGAGGGAATCATACTGTATATAGGAGGCTATTTGAGGGCTCATATTGTATATAGAGAGACTATGTGGGGGCTCACACTGTATATAGGAAGCTATGCGGATCTCATAATGTATATAAGAGGCCACGTGGGGTCCGACAATATATAGAGAGGCTATGTGGGGACTCACATTGTATAAAGGAGGCTATGTGGGACTCATACTGTACATAGGAGGCTATGTGGCGGCTAATAATATGTATACAGTAGAAGGCTATGTGGGGGCTCATACTGTATAAAGGAGGCTATGAGGACTCATACTGTACATAGGAGGCTATGTGGCAGCTAATAATATGTATACAGTAGAAGGCTATGTGGGGGCTCATACTGTATAAAGGAGGCTATGTGAGGACTCATACTGTACATAGGGGGCTCATACTATATATAGGAGGCTATATGCGGGCTGATACTGTTCAAAGGAGGCTATGTGGCGGCTCATAATATGTATACAGTAGAAGGCTATGTGGGGGCTCATACTGTATAAAGGAGGCTATGTGAGGACTCATACTGTACATAGGGGGCTCATACTATATATAGGAGGCTATATGCGGGCTGATACTGTTCAAAAGAGGCTATGTGGCGGCTCATAATATGTATAGGAGGCTATGTGGGTCTCATATGGTATATAGGGGGCTATGTGGTGGCTAATACTGTATATAGGCTGAAATATGAGGGCTCACACTGTATATAAGGGCTATGTGGTGGCTTACACTGTATATAGGAGCTATGTGGGGTGCATACTGTATGTAGGAATAATGTCTGTAATCTGCTGTGGAATTAATAGCACTATACACTGTACTTTTCAGATTATAGTACGCACTTTTCTCCTCCAAAAATTTTTGGGAAAATGGGGGTACGTCTTATAATCTGAATGTAGTTTACCGGGGCATTTGGGAGCGGCATTTTAGGGTCGCTGCAGCAGGAAGCTGGTGACGGCAGGAGTGAGGCGATGCTGCGGGCCCCAGGCTGGGAAGGTGGGTGTCTGGCTGTGCGACGGGCTCTGTGCTTTCACAAAATGTCGGAGGAGCCCACGGCCTGTCCCGATTTGAGGGCTCAGTCCCGGCCCGGCTCAGCTCTTCTCCCGGCAGGGGCGCTGCTGGGCACTGGGCTTTTCCTCCAGACACGCAGGCTTTCCATGCTGTGTGTGACCCCTTGTAGCTCCGCCTCCCGCTCTCTGCTCCTCCCCGGCATCAGGGCAGAGGAATTCTACTGTGCAGAGACCGCACAGCATGAGGAGGTGAGGGGTCAGGGGGCGGGGCCAAGTCTGCGGAGGACATGACAACAAGGTGCGGTCCTGAGGTGAGGGGGAGACCCGCAGCCTCTCCCATCTGTGGCTGCTGTTATTACAGGATGGGAGGGGGCTCATGCAATGTCACCAGCAGCTCTGCAGTCGGGACTAGGGGAGATGGGAGGGGGATTTAGGGACACTGCAGGGCTGACAGCTCTCCTGCGTACAGCCCATACTCTGCTGCTGATTGCAAACACCAGGCCCCACCACTGCCACTGGAGACATGATGGAGAAGAAGGGACTATATACATGTCATGTTGTGCCCGCTGTGTGTATGATGTCTGTGTGATGGTTGTGCCCGCTGTGTGTATGATGTCTGTGTGATGGTTGTGCCCGCTGTGTGTATGATGTCTGTGTGATGGTTGTGCCTGCTGTGTGTATGATGTCCGTGTGATGGTTGTGCCCGCTGTGTGTATGATGTCTGTGTGATGGTTGTGCCCGCTGTGTGTGATGTCTGTGTGATGGTTGTGCCCGCTGTGTGTATGATGTCTGTGTGATGGTTGTGCCCGCTGTGTGTGTGATGTCTGTGTGATGGTTGTGCCCGCTGTGTGTGTGATGTCTGTGTGATGGTTGTGCCCGCTGTGTGTATGATGTCTGTGTGATGGTTGTGCCCGCTGTGTGTGTGATGTCTGTGTGATGGTTGTGCCCGCTGTGTGTGTGATGTCTGTGTGATGGTTGTGCCCGCTGTGTGTGATGTCTGTGTGATGGTTGTGCCCGCTGTGTGTATGATGTCTGTGTGATGGTTGTGCCCGCTGTGTGTGTGATGTCTGTGTGATGGTTGTGCCCGCTGTGTGTGTGATGTCTGTGTGATGGTTGTGCCCGCTGTGTGTATGATGTCTGTGTGATGGTTGTGCCCGCCGTGTGTATGATGTCCGTGTGATGGTTGTGCCCGCCGTGTGTATGATGTCCGTGTGATGGTTGTGCCCGCCGTGTGTATGATGTCCGTGTGATGGTTGTGCCCGCCGTGTGTATGATGTCTGTGTGATGGTTGTGCCCGCCGTGTGTATGATGTCTGTGTGATGGTTGTGCCCGCCGTGTGTATGATGTCTGTGTGATGGTTGTGCCCGCCGTGTGTATGATGTCTGTGTGATGGTTGTGCCCGCCGTGTGTATGATGTCTGTGTGATGGTTGTGCCCGCTGTGCGTATGATGTCTGTGTGATGGTTGTACCTACTGTGCGTATGATGTCTGTGTGATGGTTGTGCCCGCTGTGTGTATGATGTCCGTGTGATGGTTGTGCCCGCTGTGTGTATGATGTCTGTGTGATGGTTGTGCCCGCCGTGTGTATGATGTCTGTGTGATGGTTGTGCCCGCCGTGTGTATGATGTCTGTGTGATGGTTGTGCCCGCCGTGTGTATGATGTCCGTGTGATGGTTGTGCCCGCCGTGTGTATGATGTCCGTGTGATGGTTGTGCCCGCCGTGTGTATGATGTCCGTGTGATGGTTGTGCCCGCCGTGTGTATGATGTCTGTGTGATGGTTGTGCCCGCCGTGTGTATGATGTCTGTGTGATGGTTGTGCCCGCCGTGTGTATGATGTCTGTGTGATGGTTGTGCCCGCCGTGTGTATGATGTCTGTGTGATGGTTGTGCCCGCTGTGTGTATGATGTCTGTGTGATGGTTGTGCCCGCTGTGTGTGTGATGTCTGTGTGATGGTTGTGCCCGCTGTGTGTGTGATGTCTGTGTGATGGTTGTGCCCGCTGTGTGTGTGATGTCTGTGTGATGGTTGTGCCTGCTGTGTGTATGATGTGTGTGTGATTTTTAACATAGCGCTTTGAAATAGGCAGGGGTGGGAGATTAATTTTCCCAAGGGGCTACGTGAGAGACCGTGACTGTTGTGGAGCCCGAACCAATAGGTTCAAATTAATTCAGCTCAATATTAATATTAACTTATTAATTATATTTTTTTGTATATTTATATTATCACTTAATATTGAGCAGATTTAAGTATGCTGACATCCCCCTATATACAGTATGAGCCCCCACACAACCCCGTACATACAGTATTAGCACAAACCACCCCTACCTACAGTATGAGCCCTCGCATAGCCCCCAATATACAGTAAGAGCCACCACAAGAAAGCCAGATGTCGTATAATGAATCTACATAAAGATGAGAAAGTTCTGGCGGCTCCGACTGTGAATGAGGGAACAAAAAATAACCCTCAGGTCCCAACAAGAGATGAGCAGGACTCACAGATGAGGCCGCACTGCCCCGGAAGATAAGAGACTCATGGCCTCCAGTCCAGCCGCCAGGTAGCACTGACCTGGACGCCCGACTGGAGGCCCCGGAATCCATCTGCTCATCTCTAGTCCCAGCTGCCCTGGATACAGTGGACAGTCCTGGATTTGGGTCTGCGCCTTGCAGTCTCGGCCGTCTGCTGAATTTCCCTCACTACCAGCGCCCCTCTGACAACTCCTCCTGCCGGGCGAGAAAGATAATGGTAAATGGGCGTGGATTGGGGTGTGACCAGGGACGAGGCCAAAATTTGCCGCGCATAGCACCTTTCTGTCCCCCTTTCTGTTCTTCAAAAGTTGAGAGGTATGAATATGTGATGTCTGTATCCCAGTATATCGCTTACCATCACATATTATGCTGTATACTGGATGTGATGGACTTTGATACAGGCATCCAATGTTATACAGAGGATAATATGTCACTGGTGTAATATCTGATGTCTGTGCTCATAGTGTGGTATATAACTGTCACATGCTATTCTGTATGTAATATCTGATGTATGTAGTCATAATATATCTTATTCCAGTACAGATGAGCGAATTGATTCGCAGGACACTGGTCAAACAGTCCCGTCAGTAGTCTGTGGCCACCAGACCAGAGCCCCGCGAGCCTCCTCCCGCCTGCCGGCATCTCTGACTCCTCTTTTGATTATAGTCTTTGCATGATGTCATCTTTTTGGCGTGACACATACATGACCTTGTGCCTGGCTACAAATCAAAGGAAGAGAAAGAGAATGGTGTCAGGTAGGAGGCTGTCAGGGCTCCTATCCAGCAGCCACTGAATATTCATCTGACCATTGGATCAGGGTCCTGCAAATGAAGTTGCTCATCTCTATATATCAGTCATATATTCTCCTATGTATATTGTATTGTATGTGGTATAATATGTTCACTGTGTGCACAGACATCAGATGGGACACACATGATAATTAGTGACTCGTACATCATATACTATAATGTGGAGTTGACTTTTACATTAATGACTTGCTCGATCAAGTATGTAGGAAATAATACACAAAATAATAATTCCTAGGTATCTATCTGGCAGACCTGTGCTTATGTGTGGCCACCTTTAGGCTGTGTGCCCACTATGCGTTTTTTAAGCGTTTCCGCAACGGCAATTCCGCTGCAGAAACGCTTAAAAAACGCTTGGTAGAAGGTCTGCTATGTTCCCCAATGATAATCCGCATCTGCTGTGCACATGCTGCGGAAATTTCCGCTGCAGATTATCAATGCGGAAAAATCCGCCGCACTACCAATTATTTTGTGTAATCGCAGCGTTTTCGCCGCCATTGACTTGCATTGAATTGCATAATATCCGCATGACTACATGTGCACATGCGGATATTTAGCGATTCAATGTGCGGATGGTACCCGGATTTGGAGAAGAAGAGACTCTCCTCCAGACCCGGGTACCATAGTACCTGTAAAAAAAAATAATTAAAATAAAAAATATACATTATACTTACCTTCTGATGGCCCCCGGTCTCCATAGCGATGCGTCCTGGCTTCCTGGCAGCTCATGATGGTCTAAAAGGACCTGCCATGACGTCATTTAGTCATGTGACAGGTCACGCGACCGCTGACGTCGGCGGTCGCTTGACCCGTCACATGACTAAATGACGTCATGGCGGGTCCTTTTACACAACCGTGAGACACCGGGAAGACCGGACGCATCGGATAAGGAGACCAGGGGCCGTCAGAAGGTAAGTATAATATTTATTTTTTACCATTCTTTTACGGTCACACTATATAAATCCATACCGGTTGCATGGATTTATATAGTGTGACCAAGTTGTCAAGCACTTTCCAAGTGATGCTAAAATCGCTTGCAAAGCGCTTGACAACCCGCATGCGGAAATGCATGTGAAGAGCGCTTCACTTCTGCTTGTCCCTGGCAGGAAAACTCATAGAATCCGCATGCGTTTTTTCTGCCAGGGAGATGCAGAAACGCTCTGGAAAAATTCTCAGCATTTCTGCATTGTGGGCACTTAGCCTTACTCTGTTTAGGAGTGTAGAAAAGCACAGCGTACCTTGGATTACTTGCATTACACCTCTAACAACCTAAATCCGTGTTGTAGTGGTCAGACATTGTACATATTATGCTTATGTATTACCAGTTTTAAATGCTCACCTGAACTGGACCAAGTGCTGTCATTTTTCTCCACAGGCAGCACTTAGACAATACGTTTGTGTGAATATAGCCTATGAAGCAGCTGGTAATAAACATGTTGAAGGGGTTTTCTGTGAACAAAAGTATATTTTAATCAATAGATCTTGGAATAATAATAACTTCCACAATTGGATGTGATATATTAATGTCCCTGTGCTGAGATAATGTTATAAATGTGCCCCTGCTGTGTACTGTGTAATGGCTGTGTCTGTCTGTGCAGGAACATGGTCTGATCATACCACAGCTACTGGGCAGGGGGGGAGAAAAAGAGGATATAGCATCGATTAAATCACTGCACACTCTAGTTTCAAGATGCAAACGATGGGTCAAAACGTTCATTTACTGTTGCATTATTCCCTGCACCTTAAATGTGTCTTATTGCATGTCTTCAAATAGACTTTAGTTTGCGTCATGAAACTAGAATGTGCGGTGATTTAATCTACGCCGATTCTGGGGATTCCACATCCCGTGTACCTGCACCTTGACCTACAGACTGTGTGCACGCTAATCATCTATATATAAAGAGAGTATATATACATTACAGCAGGGGATCACAGCTGAGTCTTTCTTTGAGCTAAAATATTGTTTAAAAACAGGCATTGAAATGTTTTACTCACAAAAAGAATCCTCTGTGATCCCCTGCTATCCTGCCTGTATCCTCTTTTTCTCCCCCCCTGCCCAGGAGATGTGGTATGATCAGACCATGTTCCTGCACGGTCAGACACAGCCATTACACCGTACACAGCAGGGGCACATTTATAAGATTATCTCAGCACAGGAACATTATTATATCACATCCAATTGTGGAAATTATTATTACTCCAAGACCTATTGATTAAAATATACTATTGTTTGTGGGAAAACGACCTTTAAGGATGGGCCGCTACTCATGGACCACTGCTGTGTGCTTGCCCCCAGGCTAAAATTTGCCAGCCAGCCCCTGCTAGCAGTGATATTAGAATACACACTATACATGTTATTACATACAGCATCCTTTACCTATAAAAATTGTATATAATCTCTTCCACTTTTCTTTCCAGTGGGTGTAGTGACAAGATTATGGAGCAGTTGCCGGGACCAGTGCCGCCGCGAGCGACAACAGGGTAGGAAGAGTGGTGATGTGGCTCTTAAAAAGAAAGGCCATACCTATATTATGCCCGGCTCCAGTTTTTGACCCTAGTCCTAGATTTTCACCCGTAAGTGGCTATCTTTTTCAGTTTTATTTGTTGTAATGGTTTGATTATTATTTTGCATATTAAAAATGCTGTTTTCTCTGTCATCCCTGACCTTACAGATCTGACTGGACCAAAAAGGGAAATACCTGTAGCTCGGAGGTGCTGGAAGCCAGAGAGGAATCTGAAATGGAGGCCGGAGCTGGGGGCCAGAAAGAAGAAGAGCCTGCGGAGAGCACCAGTACACCACAGCCCCTCGACACCTCCCCTCATGCACCAATAAGCCAGCATCGCTACCGCCCCACCATCACTGGCGTACGTGACATGGGAATACCTGTGAGTGATGATGATGAGAGTTTTTGTCTAAGCCTGGCCCGTTATTTCAGGCACGTTCCCTTTTTATTGAGGCTGCAGACCAGGGCTGCCCTCCAAATTGTTTTGTCTGCCGCTGCGCCACCAAATTCACCGATGGCCATCTTTTAATTCCTTGAAAGGTGACAACTTTCTGAGGACAACAAAACCCGGTCATTAGACCCCCCAAGAAGGGCACTCAGCAGACCCACCATCACGGCAGCCACCACCTCCAGTGCCAGCATCACTGCAATCACCACCACCTCCAGTACCAGCATCACAGCAGCCATCACCACCACCTCCAGTCACAGCATCACAGCAACCACCACCAACTACAGTGGCACCATCACGGCAGCCACCTTCAGTGCCAGCATCTTGGCAGCCACCTCCATTACCAGCATCACGGCAGCCAACAACCCCCTCACCAGCATGTCTCTTGCCCCAATCACCCTTGTCTTGTTGGCATGATGGCCAAAACACAGAAGACAAGGCCAGACAAAGATCTGAGATACAGGATTTGTGTGCTGAGATGCCGCCACAGTCACTGAAAGGTGTTACATAGATGCGTATTATATGGACGCTATATGGATGGCATAAGCATGGTCCGTTTGCTGTGCTTTTTTTTTCTCGCACACATTGACTTGCATTGGCGAGTCTCGTCTGATATATGCAGCCACTTGCAGCATGCTGTGATTTTTTTTTTCTCAGTTCTATCCGAGCTGGGAAAAAAAAAATCACAGATGAACACATAATCATTCAATAACAGGAGTCAGAGTGCAATCCAATTTTTTTTATCAGATTGCACTCGTGTGATTTATACGCAGATGAGTATGAGCCCTTAGACTCAGCCAAAAGATTGTAGACATAGAGTATATCTTATTGCTCTAATAGGCATCTAGTCATTCAACAGAGGCCATTAACTATATATTCTACATGCAGGGCTTGTGAATTGTCCATTATTAAAATAAACAGTATATAAAAAGCAGTGCAGGAGGCAGCAGTGAAGGACATGACAAATATTAATAACAATATGTAAAATAATCACAGGCTGCAATTACCCACCATATTTTTTCTTAAACCATGAAATCAACTTTTTCTTGCGGTTGTAAATTTGAAATGACAGTGATAGCTATTATGACATCACAAGGCACATGACTTCATAGACATCACAATTGGAATAGAATGTATAAATTTCTACACTGCTGCCATCTTGTGTCACTATAACCTGACAGCTGGAAGAGGACGAGTCCAGGTAAGTAGCTCTTTACTTTTAAGCTTTGGTATACTTATAATGTATCCACCGGATTTATCATGGATTGCCGGGAACACTCTGTAATAAGACATTTTCAGGACAACCCCTTGTCTAAATGAGAAATTGCTGACTATAGGTGGGTGGGGGAGGTCAAGTTGGGACATCTTTATGGGGCTCCATTTTTGGGTAGTTTTGCCATTTATGTGGACAAATTATTTTATTATCATTCTCTGTTCTCAGATCTTTGGTTCCTATTGAATTAGGGGCTGACATTGGAGTTGTAGTTTAACCCCTTTAAAGCTCAAGACGTACTAATACGTATCTGCGCCATGGAACTTAAGAGCCTGATACGTATTAGTACGTCTTTGTGATCGCGCCCGCACACAGGTTGCGATCGCCGCCGGGTGTCAGCCGATTGTCGCAGCTGAGTCGATCGCAGCATTGCGGGGGCAAGGGGAGGTGATAGGGATATTCACCTCTCCTGCCGGCGTCCAGCGATGTCTGCCGCGGCTTCCTGGATGTTGCCATGATGACCCGATGTCATCATGACAACATCTGGGTCACCAGACAGCAGGAAGATATTTTGGCATGCGCAGTGCATGACCAAAGTATCTTCTGCATTTGCAGCGCTGACAGCCTGTATAGCACAGGGCTGGTGCTCCATCCCTATGCTATACAGGCGATCAGAATAAAAAAAGTGAAAGTCCCATTGTGGGACAAAGAATAAAAGTAAAAAAAGTGTCAGAAAGTGAAGAAAAAAAAAATTTTTAAAAAATAATCCACCAAAAATAAAAATATAATGTACCCATCAATAAATATTATTATGAAAAAAAAAACAATAAAAGTACACATATTTGGTATCGCCGCGTCCGGAATGACATGACCTATAAAATTGTCCCACTAGTTAGCCCCTTCAGTGAACATGGTAAAAATAAAAAATGAAGCAAAAAACAATGCTTTATCATCATACCGCCAAACAAAAAATGGAATAACATGCGATCAAAAAGACGAATATAAATAATAATGATACCACTGAAAACGTCATCTTGTCCCGCAAAAAACAAGCCGCCATACAGCTCCATCAGCCTAAAAATAAAAAAGTTATAGCTCTCAGAATAAAGCGATGCAAAAAAATTATTTTTTCTATAAAATAGCCTTTATTGTGTAAAAGCGCCAAAACATAGAAAATCGATATAAATGTGGTACCACTGTAAACGTACTGACCCAAAGAGTAAAGCTACCTTATCAATTTTACCACACGCGGAACAGCATCAAAAAAAAAAAAAAACAATTCCTGAATTGTTGGTTTTTGATTATTCTGCCTCCCAAAAATCAGAATAGAGAGTGATCAAAATATATCACGTGCCTGAAAATGGCACCAATAAAAACGTCAACTCATCCCGCAAAAAACAAGATGTCACATGACTCTGTCGACCAAAATATGGAAAAATTATAGCTCTCAAAATATGGCGATGTAAAACTAGATTTTACAAAAAAATGCGTCTTTTAGTGTGTGACAGCTGTCAATCATAAAAACCCGATATGATTCTGGTATCGCTGTAATCGCACTGACTCGAAGAATAAAGTTGTCTAAACGGCGTAAAATATAAACTCTAGGGTTAGGGTTGTGGTAGGGTTAGGGTTGGGGTTAGGGTTAGGGCTAGGGTTAGGGTTGGGCTAGGCCTGAGAGGATGAGATCCGCCCCTATCACTGGGCAAGAAGCCAAAAGCACAAAATAAAAAGAGAAATCCTACTTCCTCCTTCAGGAGGACCCGGAGTGGGCAAACACATGAGACACCGGGCTAGAGGCCAACCACGACACAAGCTTTAACCCCTTAATAACATCTGACGTACTAATACTCGTCTGTGCCCTGGGACTTAAGAGCCAGACCCGTATTAGTACGTCATCGCGATCGCGCGCGCACACAGGCTGTGCGGGCGCGATCGCCGCCGGGGGTCCTGCACCGCTCCCAGCACATTAACCCCCGCGATGCTGCGATCGAAGTCGATCGCGGCATTGCGGGGGCAAGGGGAGGTAATCGGCGATACTCACCTCCTCTTCCGGCTTCCAGCGCAGTCTGCAAAGGCTTCCCGGGTGTTGCCATGACGACCCGATGTCGTCATGACAACATCCGGGTCACCAGAGAGCAGGAAGATTGCTTGGACATGCGCAGTGCATCTCCAAGCAATCTTCACACTGTGCACTTCTGACAGCCTTCATGGCATAGGGATGGTGCTCCATTCCTGTGCCATGCAGGCGATCAGAAAAAAAAAAGTGAAAGTCCCAGAGTGGGACAAAGTAATAAAGTGTATAAACTGTGTGAAAGTGAAAAAAAAAAAAAAATGTGCAAAAATATTATAAAAAAATAAAAAAAATAATACACCAAAAATAAAAATATAATGTACCCATCAATAAATATTATTATAAAAAAAAACAATAAAAGTACACATATTTGGTATTGCCGCGTCCGGAACAACCTGACCTATAAAACTGTCCCACTAGTTAACCCCTTCAGTGAACACGGTAAAAAAAAAAAAAAAAACGAAGCAAAAAACAATGCTTTATCACCATACCGCCAAACAAAAAGTGGAATAACACGCGATCAAAAAGACGCATATAAATAAAAATGATACCGCTGAAAACGTCATCTCGTCCTGCAAAAAACAAGCCGCCATACAGCTCCATCAGCCGAAAAATAAAAAAGTTATAGCTCTCAGAATAAAGCGATTCTAAAAAATATTTTTTTCTATAAAATAGCTTTTATTGTGTATAAGCGCCAAAACATAGAAAAATTATACAAATGTGGTACCGCTGTAAACGTACTGACCCGAAGAATAAAGCTACCTCATCAATTTTACCACACGCGGAACAGAATAAAAAAAAAAAACAATTCCTGAATTGTTGGTTTTTGTTTATTCTGCCTCCCAAAAATCGGAATAGAAAGCGATCAAAAAATGTCACGTACCTGAAAATGGCACCAATAACAACGTCAAGTCATCCCGCAAAAAACGAGCCGTCACATGACTGTCTGCCAAAATCTGGAAAAATTATAGCTCTCAAAATATGGCGATGCAAAAACTAGATTTTACAAAAAATGCGTCTTTTAGTGTGTGACAGCTGTCAGTCATAAAAACCCCATATGATTCTGGCATTGCTGTAATCACACCGACCTGAAGAATAAAGTCGTCTAATCACTTATACCGCACAAGGAACGGCGTCAAAAATAAACTCTTGGGTTAGGATTGGGCTAGGGTTAGGGCTGGGTTTGGGGCTAGGGTTGTGCTGGGGCTAGGGTTGTGCTGGGGCTAGGGTTGTGCTAGGGCTAGGGCTGGGGTTGGGATTTTTTTCAAAAGTAAGAAAAAAAGATGACGATATGGCGACTAGTGTTGAGAGCAAGTGCTCGCTACTTGAGTTTGCATCGGGTGCTCTGGTATGCATTGAGTATCGTGGGTATTTGAGTGACATGCTCGAGTCTCTGCCCCATATGCTTCGCGGCCAAAAAACTTTACGGGGATTGCCTGCCATGCACGAGCGATCCCCGCATGTTTTTTTTTGGGTGTCTAATAACCGTGAAACATGCGGAGCAGGGACTCGAGCATGTCACTCGAGCACACGCTGTACATGGTGCATACCTGAGTACCCGATGCAAACTCAAGTAGCGAGCACTTGCGCTCAAGAATAATGACAACTTATTCAATATGATGACCTAATGTAAACAAATTCTGTGCCGTACCTCTGGGTTCAAAATGTTCACTATACACCTTAATAAAATCCTTGAGGGGTATAGTTTCCAAAATGGGGACACTTGTGGGGGAGCTCCACTGTTTAGGCACATCACGGGCTGTCCAAACGCGACATGGTGTCCGCTAACAAATTGAATGGAAAATCGGCTCAAATTGTTAGCGGACGCCATGTTGCGTTTGGAGAGCCCCTGTGTGCCCAAACATTGGAGCTCCCCCACAAGTGACCCCATTTTGGAAACTAGACCCCCCAAGGCACCTATCTAGATGCATAGTGAGCACTTGGAATCCCCAGGTGCTTCACAAATTGATTCGTAAAAATGAAAAAGTGAAAAAAAAACACTTTTTCATTTTTATGAATCAATTTGTGAAGCACCTGGGGTTCCAAGTGCTCACTATGAATCTAGATAGGTGCCTTGGGGGGTCTAGTTTCCAAAATGGGGTCACTTGTGGGGGAGCTCCAATGTTTGGGCACGCAGGGACTCTCTAAATGCAACATGGTATCCGCTAACAAATTGAATGGAAAATTGGCTCAAATTGTTAGCGGACACCACATTGCGTTTGGAGAGCCCCTCTGTGCCCAAACTTTGGAGCTCCCCTACAAGTGACCCCATTTTGGAAACTAGACCCCCCAAGGCACCTTTCTAGATGCATAGTGAGCACTTGGAACCCCCAGGTGCTTCACAAATTGATTCGTAATAATGAAAAAGTGAAAAAAAAAACACTTTTTCATTTTTATGAATCAATTTGTGAAGCACCTGGGGTTCCAAGTGCTCACTATGAATCTAGATAGGTGCCTTGGGGGGTCTAGTTTCCAAAATGGGTTCACTTGTGGGGGAGCTCCAATGTTTGGGCACACAGGGACTCTCCAAATGCAACATGATATCCGCTAACAAATTGTCGGCTCAAATTGTTAGCGGATATCATGTTGCATTTGGAGAGTCCCTGTGTGCCCAAACATTGGAGCTCCCCCACAAGTGACCCCATTTTGGAAACTAGACCCCCCAAGGCACCTATCTAGATGCATAGTGAGCACTTGGAACCCCTAGATGCTTCACAAATTGATTCATAAAAATGAAAAAGTGTTTTTTTTTTCACTTTTTCATTATTACGAATCAATTTGTGAAGCACCTGGGGGTTCCAAGTGCTCACTATGCATCTAGAAAGGTGCCTTGGGGGGTCTAGTTTCCAAAATGGGGTCACTTGTGGGGGAGCTCCAAAGTTTGGGCACAGAGGGGCTCTCCAAACGCAATGTGGTGTCCGCTAACAATTTGAGCCGATTTTCCATTCAATTTGTTAGCGGATACCATGTTGCATTTAGAGAGTCCCTGTGTGCCCAAACATTGGAGCTCCCCCACAAGTGACCCCATTTTGGAAACTAGACCCCCCAAGGCACCTATCTAGATGCATAGTGAGCACTTGGAACCCCAGGTGCTTCACAAATTGATTCGTAAAAATGAAAAAGTGTTTTTTTTTTCACTTTTTCATTATTACGAATCAATTTGTGAAGCACCTGGGGGTTCCAAGTGCTCACTATGCATCTAGAAAGGTGCCTTGGGGGGTCTAGTTTCCAAAATGGGGTCACTTGTAGGGGAGCTCCAAAGTTTGGGCACAGAGGGGCTCTCCAAACGCAATGTGGTGTAAAAATGAAAAAGTGAAAAAAAACAAACACTTTTTCATTGTTACGAATCAATTTGTGAAGCACCTGGGGGTTCCAACTGCTCACTATGCATCTAGATAGGTGCCTTGGGGGGTCACTTGTGGGGGAGCTCCAATGTTTGGGCACACAGGGGCTCTCTAAACGCAACATGGTGTCCGCTAATTATTCAAGCAAATTTTACAATCAAAAAGTCAAATGGCGCTCCTTCCCTTCCGAGCCCTACAGTGCGCCCAAACAGTGTTTTTTCCCCAAATATTGGGTATCTGCGTGCCCAGGGGAAATTGCACAACAAATTTTGCGGTCCATTTTTTCTTGTTACCCCTGTGAAAATAAAAAAATTGGGTCTAAAGTAACATTTTTGTGAAAAAAGTTAAATGTTCATTTTTTTCTTCCACATTCAAAAAATTCCTATGAAGCACCTGAAGGGTTAATAAAGTTCTTGAATGTGGTTTTGAGCACCTTGAGGGGTGCAGTTTTTAGAATGGTGTCACTTTTGGGTATTTTCTGTCATAAAGACCTCTCAAAGTGACTTCAAATGTGATGTGGTCCCTAAAAAAATGGTTTTGTAAATTTTGTTGGAAAAATGAGAAATCGCTGGTCAACTTTTAACCCTTATAGCTCCCTAACAAAAAAAAATTTTGGTTCCAAAATTGTGCTGATGTAAAGTAGACATGTGGGAAATGTTATTTATTAACTCTTTTGTGTGACATATCGCTCTGATTTCAGGGCTTAAAAATTCAAATTTTGAAAATTGCAAAATTTTCAAAATTTTCGCCAAATTTCCATTTTTTTCACAAATAAACGCAAGTGATATCAAAGAAATTTTTCCACAATCATGAAGTACAATATGTCACGAAAAAACAATCTCAGAATCAGGGGGATCCGTTGAAGCGTTCCAGAGTAATTACCTCATAAAGTGACAGTGGTCAGAATTGTAAAAATTGGCCCGGTCATTAACGTGCAAACCACCCTCGGGGCTTAAGGGGTTAAAGGGAATCTGTCACCCCTTAGGACTTATCAGACCTCTAATATGGGCATAAAGGTTATAGAAATGTAAATCTATACATACTTCTATGGCCCATATTAGAGGTCTGCTTGCTTTGAAATATCCTGGCTCCGGCCTGCTCTCGCTCTGGCTCTGGCCTGCCTTTGCCCTGGATCTGTCCTGCTCTCGCTCTGACTCTGGCCTGCTCTCGTACTGGCTCCGGCCTGCTCTCGCCTTGTCTCCGGCCTGCTCTCGCTCTGGCTCCGGCCTGCTCTCGCTCTGGCCTGCCCTTGCCTTGGCTTCGGCCTGCTCTCGCCCTGAATCTGGCCTGCTCTCATTTTGGCTCTGGCCTGCCCTCACCCTGGCTCCGGCCTGCTCTCGTTCTGGCTCTGGCCTGCCCTCGCCCTGGCTCCGGCCTGCTCTCGCTCTGGCTCCAGCCTGCTCTCGCTCTGGCCTGCCCTTGCCTTGGCTTCGGCCTGCTCTCGCCCTGAATCTGGCCTGCTCTCATTTTGGCTCTGGCCTGCCCTCGCCCTTGCTCCGGCCTGCTCTCGCTCTGGCTCCGTCCTGCCCTCGCCCTGGCTCCGGCCTTCCCTCGCCCTGGCTCCGGCCTGCTCTCGTTCTGGCTCCGGCCTGCTCTCGCTCTGGCTCTCGCCTGCCCACTCCTTGGCTCTGTCCTGCCCTCGCCGTGGCTCCGGCCTACCCTCGCCCTGGCTCCGGCCTGCTCTCGCTCTGGCTCCGGCTTGCTCTCTCTCTGGCTCCGGCCTGCCCTCGCTCTAGCTCCGGCCTACCCTCGCCCTGGCTCCGGCCTGCTCTCGCTCTGGCTCTGGCCTGCCCTCGCCCAGGCTCTGGCCTGCTCTGGCTCTGGCCTGCCCTCGCCCAGGCTCTGGCCTGCTCTGGCTCTGGCCTGCCCTCGCCCTGGTTCCGGCCTGCTCTGACTCTTGCCTTCCCCCGCGCCGTCTCTGGCCTGCCCTCACTCTAGCTCTGGCCTGCCCTCGCCCTTGCTCCGGCCTGCTCTCGCTCTGGCTCCGTTCTGCCCTCGCCCTGGCTCCGTCCTGCCCTCGCCCTGGCTCCGTCCTGCCCTCGCCCTGGCTCCGTCCTGCCCTCGCCCTGGCTCCGTCCTGCCCTCGCTCTGGCTCCGGCCTGCTCTCGCTCTGGCTCCGGCCTGCTCTCGCTCTGGCTCCGGCCTGCTCTCGCTCTGGCTCCGGCCTGCTCTCGCTCTGGCTCTGGCCTGCTCTCGCTCTGGCTCCGGCCTGCCCTCGCTCTGGCTCTGGCCTGCCCTCGCCCTGGCTCCGGCCTGCTCTCGCTCTGGCCTTCCCTCGCCCTGGTTCCGGCGTGCTCTCGCTCTGGCTCTGGCCTGAACTCGCCCTGGTTCCGGCGTGCTCTCACTCTGGCTCTTGCCTGCCCTCGCCTTGGCTCCGGCCTGCTCTCGCTCTGGCTCTTGCCTGCCCTCGACTCGGCTCCGGCCTGCTCTCTCCCTGGTTCTTTCCTGCTCTCGCCTTGGGACCGGTCTGCCCTCTCCCTGGCTCCTGCCTGCTCTCGCTCTGGCTCCGGCCTGCTCTCGCTCTGGCCTGCTCTCGCTCTGGTTCTGGCCTCCTCTTGCCTCGGCTCCGGCCTGCTCTCGCTCTGGCTCTGGCCTGCCCTCTCCTTGGCTCCGGCCTGCTCTCGCTCTAGCTCGCGCCTGCCCTAGTCTTGTCTCTGGCCTACTCTCTCTCTGGCTCTGGCCTGCCCTCGCACTGGTTCCGGCCTGCTCTCGCTCTGGCCTTCTCTCTCTCTGGCCTGCCCTCTCCTTGGCTCCGGCCTGCTCTGGCTCTGACTTTGATCTGCCCTCGCCTTTGCTCCGGCCTCCTCTCGCCCTGGCTACGGCCTGTTCTCGCTCTGGCTTCGGCCTGCCCTCTCCCTGGCTTCGGCCTGCCCTTGCTCTGGCTTCGGCCTGCCCTTGCTCTGGCTCTGGCCAGCCCTCGCCTTGGCTCCGGCCTGCTCCTGCTCTGGCTCCGGCCTGCCCTCGCCTTGGCTCCGGCCTGCTCTCGCCCTAGCTCCGCTCTGCCCTCGCCCTGGCTCCGGCCTGCCCTGTATCTGGCTCCGGCATGCCCTCGCTCTGGCTCTGGCCTGCCCTCGCCCTGGCCCCGGCCTGTTCTCGGTCTAGCTCTGGCCTGCCCTCGCCCTGGCTCCGGCCTGCTCTCACTCTGGCTCCGGGCTGCCCTCGCTCTGGCTCCGGCCTGCTCTCGCTCTGGCTCCGGCCTGCCCTCGCTCTGGCTCCGGCCTGCTCTCGCCCTGGCTCCGGCATTCTCTCGCTCTGGTTTCGGCCTGCCGTCGCCTTGGATCCGGCCTGCTCTCGCTCTGGCTCTGGCCTGCTCTCGCTCTGGCTACTGCCTGCCCTCTCTCTGACTCCGGCTTGCCCTTGCTCTGGCTCCGGCCAGCCCTCGCATTGGCTCCGGCCTGCTCTCGCCCTGCCTCCGACCTGTTCTCGCTCTGGCTCTGGCCTGCCCTCGCCCTGGCTCCGGCCTGCTCTCTCTGGCTCTGGCCTGCCCATGCCTTGGCTCCGGCCTGCTCTCTCTGGCTCTGGCCTGCCCTTGCCTTAGCTCTGACCTGCTCTCGCTCTGACTCTGACCTGCCCTCGCCCTGGCTCTGGCCTACCCTCGCCTTGGCTCCGGCCTGCTCTTTCCTTTGCTCTGGCCTGCTCTCGCTCTGGCTCCTGCCTGCCCTCGCCCTGACTCCGGCCTGCCCTCGCCCTGACTCCGGCCTGCCCTTGCTCTGGCTCCGGCCTGCCCTTGCTCTGGCTCCGGCCTGCCCTTGCTCTGGTTCCGGCCAGCCCTCGCATTGGCTCCGGCCTGCTCTCGCCCTGGCTCCGACCTGCTCTCTCTCTGGCTCTGGCCTGCCCTTGCCTTGGCTCTGGCTTGCTCTCGCTCTGGCTCTGTCTTGCCCTGGCTCCGGCCTGCTCTCGCTCTGGCTCTGGCCTGCCCTAGCCCTGGCTTCGGCCTACTCTCGCTCTGGCTCTTGCCTGCTCTCTCTCTGGCCTCGCCCTGTCTCCGGCCTCCTCTCGCCCTGGTTCCGGCCTGCCCTTGCCTTGGCTCTGGCCTTCTCTCGCTCTGGCTCTGGCCTGCCCTTGCCTTGGCTCTGGCCTACTCTCGCTCTGGCCTGCCCTCGCCCTGGCTCCGGCCTGCTCTCGCTCTGGCCTGCTCTTGCTCTGGCTCCGGCCTGCTCTCGCTCTGGCTCTGGCCTGCTCTCGCTCTGGCTCTGGCCTGCTCTCGCTCTGGCTCTGGCCTGCTCTCGCTCTGGCTCCGGCCTGCCCTCGCTCTGGCTCTGGCCTGCCCTCGCCCTGGCTCCGGCCTGCTCTCGCTCTGGCCTGCCCTCGCCCTGGTTCCGGCGTGCTCTCGCTCTGGCTCTGGCCTGAACTCGCCCTGGTTCCGGCGTGCTCTCACTCTGGCTCTTGCCTGCCCTCGCCTTGGCTCCGGCCTGCTCTCGCTCTGGCTCTTGCCTACCCTCGCCTTGGCTCCGGCCTGCTCTCGCTCTTGCTCCGGCCTGCCCTCGACTCGGCTCCGGCCTGCTCTCTCCCTGGTTCTTTCCTGCTCTCGCCTTGGGACCGGTCTGCCCTCTCCCTGGCTCCTGCCTGCTCTCGCTCTGGCTCCGGCCTGCTCTCACTCTGGCCTGCTCTCGCTCTGTTTCTGGCCTCCTCTTGCCTCGGATCCGGCCTGCTCTCGCTCTGGCTCTGGCCTGCCCTCTCCTTGGCTCCGGCCTGCTCTCGCTCTAGCTCGCGCCTGCCCTAGTCTTGTCTCTGGCCTACTCTCTCTCTGGCTCTGGCCTGCCCTCGCACTGGTTCCGGCCTGCTCTCGCTCTGGCCTTCTCTCTCTCTGGCCTGCCCTCTCCTTGGCTCCGGCCTGCTCTGGCTCTGACTTTGATCTGCCCTCGCCTTTGCTCCGGCCTCCTCTCGCCCTGGCTACGGCCTGTTCTCGCTCTGGCTTCGGCCTGCCCTCTCCCTGGCTTCGGCCTGCCCTTGCTCTGGCTTCGGCCTGCCCTTGCTCTGGCTCTGGCCAGCCCTCGCCTTGGCTCCGGCCTGCTCCTGCTCTGGCTCCGGCCTGCCCTCGCCTTGGCTCCGGCCTGCTCTCGCCCTAGCTCCGCTCTGCCCTCGCCCTGGCTCCGGCCTGCCCTGTATCTGGCTCCGGCATGCCCTCGCTCTGGCTCTGGCCTGCCCTCGCCCTGGCTCCGGCCTGTTCTCGGTCTAGCTCTGGCCTGCCCTCGCCCTGGCTCCGGCCTGCTCTCACTCTGGCTCCGGGCTGCCCTCGCTCTGGCTCCGGCCTGCTCTCGCTCTGGCTCCGGCCTGCCCTCGCTCTGGCTCCGGCCTGCTCTCGCCCTGGCTCCGGCATTCTCTCGCTCTGGTTTCGGCCTGCCGTCGCCTTGGATCCGGCCTGCTCTCGCTCTGGCTCTGAACTGCTCTCCCTCTGGCTCTGGCCTGCCCTCGCCCTGGCTCCAGCCTGCTCTCTCTCTGGCTCTGGCCTGCCCTTGCCCTGGCTCTGGCCTACTCTCACTCTGGCTCTGGCCCCGCCCTTTCTCCTGCCTGCGCTCGCCCTGGTTCCGGCCTGCCCTTGCTTGGCTCTGGCCTTCTCTATCTCTGGCTCTGGCCTGCCCTTGCCTTGGCTCTGGCCTACCCTCGCCTTGACTCCGGCCTGCTCTCGCCTTGGCTCTGGCCTGCTCTCGCTCTGGCTACTGCCTGCCCTCTCTCTGAGTCCGGCTTGCCCTTGCTCTGGCTCCGGCCAGCCCTCGCATTGGCTCCGGCCTGCTCTCGCCCTGCCTCCGACCTGCTCTCGCTCTGGCTCTGGCCTGCCCTCGCCCTGGCTCCGGCCTGCTCTCTCTGGCTCTGGCCTGCCCATGCCTTGGCTCCGGCCTGCTCTCTCTGGCTCTGGCCTGCCCTTGCCTTAGCTCCGGCCTGCTCTCGCTCTGACTCTGACCTGCCCTTGCCCTGGCTCTGGCCTACCCTCGCCTTGGCTCCGGCCTGCTCTCGCCTTGGCTCCGGCCTGCTCTCGCTCTGGCTCCTGCCTGCCCTCGCCCTGACTCCGGCCTGCCCTCGCCCTGACTCCGGCCTGCCCTTGCTCTGGCTCCGGCCTGCCCTTGCTCTGGCTCCGGCCAGCCCTCGCATTGGCTCCGGCCTGCTCTCGCCCTGGCTCCGACCTGCTCTCTCTCTGGCTCTGGCCTGCCCTTGCCTTGGCTCTGGCTTGCTCTTGCTCTGGCTCTGTCTTGCCCTGGCTCCGGCCTGCTCTCGCTCTGGCTCTGGCCTGCCCTAGCCCTGGCTTCGGCCTACTCTCGCTCTGGCTCTTGCCTGCTCTCTCTCTGGCCTCGCCCTGTCTCCGGCCTCCTCTCGCCCTGGTTCCGGCCTGCCCTTGCCTTGGCTCTGGCCTTCTCTCGCTCTGGCTCTGGCCTGCCCTTGCCTTGGCTCTGGCCTACTCTCGCTCTGGCCTGCCCTCGCCCTGGCTCCGGCGTGCTCTCGCTCTGGCCTGCTCTCTCTCTGGCCTGCTCTCGCTCTGGCGTGCCCTCGCTTTGGCTCCGGCCTGCTCTCGCTCTGACTCTGGCCTGCCCTCGCCCTGGCTCCGGCCTGCTCTGGATCTGTCTGTGGCCTGCCCTCGCCATGGCTCCGGCCTGCTCAGCTCTGGCTCTGGCCTGCCCTCACCTTGGCTCTGGCCTGCCCTCGCCTTGGCTCCGGCCTACTCTCGCCTTGGCTCCGGCCTGCTCTTGCTCTGGCTCCAGCCTGCCCTCGTCCTGGCTCCGGCCTGCTCTTGCTTTGGCTCTGGCCTGCCCTCGCCCTGGCTCCGGACTGCTCTTGCTCTGGCCTGCCCTCGTCTTGACTCCGGCCTGCTCTCGCTCTGGTTCTGGCCTGCCTTCGCCTTGGCTCCGGCCTGCCCTCGCTCTGGCTCAAGCCTGCTCTACCTCTGGCTGTGGCCTGCCCTTTCCTTGGCTCCGGACTGCTCTCGCTCTGGCTCTGGCCTGCTTTTGCTCTGGCTCTGGCCTGCCCTCGACTTGGTTCCGGCCTGCACTCGCTCTGGCTCTGGCCTGTCCTCGCTTTCCTCCGACCTGCTCTCGCTCTGGCCTGCCCTCGCTTTGGCTCCGGCCTGCTCTCGCTCTGGCCTGCCCTCGTCTTGGCTCCGGCCTGCTCTCGCTCTGGCTCTGGCCTGCCTTTGCTCCGGCCTGCTCTCGCTCTGGCTCTGGCCTGCTCTTTATCTGGCTCTAGCCTGCCTTCTTCGCCTTGGCTCCGGGCTGCTCTCTCTCTGGCTCTGGCCTGCTCTCACTTTGGCTCTGGTCTGCCCTTGCCTGGGCTCCGGCCTGCTCTCGCTCTGGCCTGCTCTTGCTCTGGCCTACCCTGGCTCTGCCTCTGGCCTGCCCTCGCCTTGGCTGCGGCCTGCTCTCGCCTTGGCTCCAGCCTGCTCTCGCTCTAGCTCCGTCCTGCCCTCGCCCTGGCTCCACTATGCCAGAGCTCGGGCTCTGGCCTGCCCTCGCCTTGGCTACGTCCTGCTCTCTCCCTGGCTCTGAACTGCTCTCGCTCTGGCTCTGGCCTTCCCTCGCTCTGGCTCTGGCCTACCCTTCCTTGCCTTGGCTCCGGACTGCTCTCGCTCTGGCTCTGGCCTGCTCTCGCTCTGGCCTTCCGTCGCCTTGGCTCCGGCGTGCTCTTGCCCTGGCTCCGGCCTGCTCTTGCCCTGGCTCCGGCCTGCTCTTGCCCTGGCTCCGGCCTGCTCTTGCACTGGCTCCGGCCTGCTCTCGCTCTGGCTCTGGCCTGCCCTCGCCCTGGCTCCGGCCTGCCGTCGCTCTGCCTCTGGCCTGCCCTCGCCATGGCTCTGGCCTCCTCTCGCCCTGGCTCCAGCCTGCTCTCGCTCTCGCCTGCCCTTGCCTTGGCTCTGGCCTGCTCTGGCTCTGGCCTCGCCCTGGCTCCGGCCTGTTTTCGCCCTGGTTCCGGCCTGCCCTTGCCTTGACTCCGTCCGGCCTTCTCTCGCTCTGGCTCTGGCCAGCCCTTGCCTTGGCTCTGGCCCACTCTCGCTCTGGCCTGCCCTCGACCTGGCTCTGGTCTGCTCTCGTTCTGGCTCTGGCCTGCTCTCGCTCTGGCGTGCCCTCGCCTTGGCTCCGGCCTGCTCCCGCTCTGACTCTGGCCTGCCCTCGCCCTGGCTCCGGCCTGCCTTGGATCTGGCTCCGGCCTGCCCTCGCCCTGGCTCCGGCCTGCTCTCTCCCTGGCTCCGGCCTGCTCTCGCCCTGGCTCTGACCTGCTCTCGCTCTGGCTCTGACCTGCCCTCGCCTTGGCTCCGGCCTGCTCTCGCCTTGGCTCCGGCCTGCTCTCGCCTTGGCTCCGGCCTGCTCTTGCTTTGGCTCCGGCCTGCCCTCGCCTTGGCTCCGGCCTGCCCTCGCCGTGGCTCCGGCCTGCCCTTGCTCTGGCTCCAGTCAGCCTTCACCTTGGCTTTGGCCCGCTCTCGCCCTGCTCTTGCTCTAGCTCTGGCCTGCCCTCATCCTGGATCCGGCCTGCTCCTCGCCCTTGCTCTTGCTTGCTCTGTCTGGCTCTTGCCTGTTCTTTCCTTGTCTCCGGCCTGCTCTCGCACTGGCTCCGGCCGGCCCTCGTCCTGGCTCCGGCCTGCTCTCGCTCTGGCTCTGGCCTGCTATCTCTCTGGCTCCTGCCTGCCCTCGCCTTGGCTCCTGCCTGTTCTCGCCCTGGATACGACCTAGTGCCTTACCGGCCTGCTCTCGCTCTGGTTCCAGCCTGCCCTTACCTTGGCTCATGCCTGCTCTCTATCTGGCCTGCCCTCAACTTGACTCCGGCCTGCTCTTGCTCTGGCTCCGGCCTGCCCTCGCTCTGGCCTGCCCTCGCCTTGGCTCCAGTGTGCTATCGCTCTGGCTCCAGCCTGCCCTCGCCCTGGCTCCGGCCTGCTCTGGCTCTGACTCTGGCCTGCCCTCGCCCTGGCTCCGGCCTGCCGTCGCTCTGCCTCTGGCCTGCCCTTGACTTAGCTCCGGCCTGCTCTCGCTCTGACTCTGACCTGCCCTCGCCCTGGCTCTGGCCTACCCTCACCTTGGCCGGCCTGCTCTCGCCCTTGCTCTGGCTCCGGCCAGCCCTCGCATTGGCTCCGGCCTGCTCTCGCCCTGGCTCCGACCTGCTCTCTCTCTGGCTCTGGCCTGCCCTTGCCTTGGCTCTGGCTTGCTCTCGCTCTGGCTCTGTCTTGCCCTGGCTCCGGCCTGCTCTCGCTCTGGCTCTGGCCTGCCCTAGCCCTGGCTTCGGCCTACTCTCGCTCTGGCTCTTGCCTGCTCTCTCTCTGGCCTCGCCCTGTCTCCGGCCTCCTCTCGCCCTGGTTCCGGCCTGCCCTTGCCTTGGCTCTGGCCTTCTCTCGCTCTGGCTCTGGCCTGCCCTTGCCTTGGCTCTGGCCTACTCTCGCTCTGGCTCCGGCCTGCTCTCGCTCTGGCCTGCTCTTGCTCTGGCTCTGGCCTGCTCTCGCTCTGGCTCTGGCCTGCTCTCGCTCTGGCTCCGGCCTGCCCTCGCTCTGGCTCTGGCCTGCCCTCGCCCTGGCTCCGGCCTGCTCTCGCTCTGGCCTGCCCTCGCCCTGGTTCCGGCGTGCTCTCGCTCTGGCTCTGGCCTGAACTCGCCCTGGTTCCGGCGTGCTCTCACTCTGGCTCTTGCCTGCCCTCGCCTTGGCTCCGGCCTGCTCTCGCTCTGGCTCTTGCCTACCCTCGCCTTGGCTCCGGCCTGCTCTCGCTCTTGCTCCGGCCTGCCCTCGACTCTGCTCCGGCCTGCTCTCTCCCTGGTTCTTTCCTGCTCTCGCCTTGGGACCGGTCTGCCCTCTCCCTGGCTCCTGCCTGCTCTCGCTCTGGCTCCGGCCTGCTCTCGCTCTGGCCTGCTCTCGCTCTGGTTCTGGCCTCCTCTTGCCTCGGCTCCGGCCTGCTCTCGCTCTGGCTCTGGCCTGCCCTCTCCTTGGCTCCGGCCTGCTCTCGCTCTAGCTCGCGCCTGCCCTAGTCTTGTCTCTGGCCTACTCTCTCTCTGGCTCTGGCCTGCCCTCGCACTGGTTCCGGCCTGCTCTCGCTCTGGCCTTCTCTCTCTCTGGCCTGCCCTCTCCTTGGCTCCGGCCTGCTCTGGCTCTGACTTTGATCTGCCCTCGCCTTTGCTCCGGCGTCCTCTCGCCCTGGCTACGGCCTGTTCTCGCTCTGGCTTCGGCCTGCCCTCTCCCTGGCTTCGGCCTGCCCTTGCTCTGGCTCTGGCCAGCCCTCGTCTTGGCTCCGGCGTGCTCCTGCTCTGGCTCCGGCCTGCCCTCGCTCGCCTTGGCTCCGGCCTGCTCTCGCCCTAGCTCCGCTCTGCCCTCGCCCTGGCTCCGGCCTGCCCTGTATCTGGCTCCGGCATGCCCTCGCTCTGGCTCCGGCCTGCCCTCGCCCTGGCTCCGGCCTGTTCTCGGTCTAGCTCTGGCCTGCCCTCGCCCTGGCTCCGGCCTGCTCTCACTCTGGCTCCGGGCTGCCCTCGCTCTGGCTCCGGCCTGCTCTCGCTCTGGCTCCGGCCTGCCCTCGCTCTGGCTCCGGCCTGCTCTCGCCCTGGCTCCGGCATTCTCTCGCTCTGGTTTCGGCCTGCCGTCGCCTTGGATCCGGCCTGCTCTCGCTCTGGCTCTGAACTGCTCTCCCTCTGGCTCTGGCCTGCCCTCGCCCTGGCTCCAGCCTGCTCTCTCTCTGGCTCTGGCCTGCCCTTGCCCTGGCTCTGGCCTACTCTCACTCTGGCTCTGGCCCCGCCCTTTCTCCTGCCTGCGCTCGCCCTGGTTCCGGCCTGCCCTTGCTTGGCTCTGGCCTTCTCTATCTCTGGCTCCGGCCTGCCCTTGCCTTGGCTCTGGCCTACCCTTGCCTTGACTCCGGCCTGCTCTCGCCTTGGCTCTGGCCTGCTCTCGCTCTGGCTACTGCCTGCCCTCTCTCTGAGTCCGGCTTGCCCTTGCTCTGGCTCCGGCCAGCCCTCGCATTGGCTCCGGCCTGCTCTCGCCCTGCCTCCGACCTGCTCTCGCTCTGGCTCTGGCCTGCCCTCGCCCTGGCTCCGGCCTGCTCTCTCTGGCTCTGGCCTGCCCATGCCTTGGCTCCGGCCTGCTCTCTCTGGCTCTGGCCTGCCCTTGCCTTAGCTCCGGCCTGCTCTCGCTCTGACTCTGACCTGCCCTTGCCCTGGCTCTGGCCTACCCTCGCCTTGGCTCCGGCCTGCTCTCGCCTTGGCTCCGGCCTGCTCTCGCTCTGGCTCCTGCCTGCCCTCGCCCTGACTCCGGCCTGCCCTCGCCCTGACTCCGGCCTGCCCTTGCTCTGGCTCCGGCCTGCCCTTGCTCTGGCTCCGGCCTGCCCTTGCTCTGGCTCCGGCCAGCCCTCGCATTGGCTCCGGCCTGCTCTCGCCCTGGCCCCGACCTGCTCTCTCTCTGGCTCTGGCCTGCCCTTGCCTTGGCTCTGGCATGCTCTCGCTCTGGCTCTGTCTTGCCCTGGCTCCGGCCTGCTCTCGCTCTGGCTCTGGCCTGCCCTAGCCCTGGCTTCGGCCTACTCTCGCTCTGGCTCTTGCCTGCTCTCTCTCTGGCCTCGCCCTGTCTCCAGCCTCCTCTCGCCCTGTTTCCGGCCTGCCCTTGCCTTGGCTCTGGCCTTCTCTCGCTCTGGCTCTGGCCTGCCCTTGCCTTGGCTCTGGCCTACTCTCGCTCTGGCCTGCCCTCGCCCTGGCTCCGGCCTGCTCTCGCTCTGGCCTGCTCTCGCTCTGGCCTGCTCTCTCTCTGGCCTGCTCTCGCTCTGGCGTGCCCTCGCTTTGGCTCCGGCCTGCTCTCGCTCTGACTCTGGCCTGCCCTCGCCCTGGCTCTGGCCTGCTCTGGATCTGTCTGTGGCCTGCCCTCGCCATGGCTCCGGCCTGCTCAGCTCTGGCTCTGGCCTGCCCTCGCCTTGGCTCCGGCCTACTCTCGCCTTGGCTCCGGCCTGCTCTTGCTCTGGCTCCAGCCTGCCCTCGTCCTGGCTCCGGCCTGCTCTTGCTTTGGCTCTGGCCTGCCCTTGCCCTGGCTCCGGACTGCTCTTGCTCTGGCCTGCCCTCGTCTTGACTCCGGCCTGCTCTCGCTCTGGTTCTGGCCTGCCTTCGCCTTGGCTCCGGCCTGCCCTCGCTCTGGCTCAAGCCTGCTCTACCTCTGGCTGTGGCCTGCCCTTTCCTTGGCTCCGGACTGCTCTCGCTCTGGCTCTGGCCTGCTTTTGCTCTGGCTCTGGCCTGCCCTCGACTTGGTTCCGGCCTGCACTCGCTCTGGCTCTGGCCTGTCCTCGCTTTCCTCCGACCTGCTCTCACTCTGGCCTGCCCTCGCTTTGGCTCCGGCCTGCTCTCGCTCTGGCCTGCCCTCGTCTTGGCTCCGGCCTGCTCTCGCTCTGGCTCTGGCCTGCCTTTGCTCCGGCCTGCTCTCGCTCTGGCTCTGGCCTGCTCTTTCTCTGGCTCTAGCCTGCCTTCTTCGCCTTGGCTCCGGGCTGCTCTCTCTCTGGCTCTGGCCTGCTCTCACTTTGGCTCTGGTCTGCCCTTGCCTGGGCTCCGTCCTGCTCTCGCTCTGGCCTGCTCTTGCTCTGGCCTACCCTGGCTCTGCCTCTGGCCTGCCCTCGCCTTGGCTGCGGCCTGCTCTCGCCTTGGCTCCAGCCTGCTCTCGCTCTAGCTCCGTCCTGCCCTCGCCCTGGCTCCACTATGCCAGAGCTCGGGCTCTGGCCTGCCCTCGCCTTGGCTACGTCCTGCTCTCTCCCTGGCTCTGAACTGCTCTCGCTCTGGCTCTGGCCTTCCCTCGCTCTGGCTCTGGCCTGCCCTTCCTTGCCTTGGCTCCGGACTGCTCTCGCTCTGGCTCTGGCCTGCTCTCGCTCTGGCCTTCCCTCGCCTTGGCTCCGGCCTGCTCTTGCCCTGGCTCCGGCCTGCTCTTGCCCTGGCTCCGGCCTGCTCTTGCCCTGGCTCCGGCCTGCTCTTGCACTGGCTCCGGCCTGCTCTCGCTCTGGCTCTGGCCTGCCCTCGCCCTGGCTCCGGCCTGCCGTCGCTCTGCCTCTGGCCTGCCCTCGCCATGGCTCTGGCCTCCTCTCGCCCTGGCTCCAGCCTGCTCTCGCTCTCGCCTGCCCTTGCCTTGGCTCTGGCCTGCTCTGGCTCTGGCCTCGCCCTGGCTCCGGCCTGTTTTCGCCCTGGTTCCGGCCTGCCCTTGCCTTGACTCCGTCCGGCCTTCTCTCGCTCTGGCTCTGGCCAGCCCTTGCCTTGGCTCTGGCCCACTCTCGCTCTGGCCTGCCCTCGACCTGGCTCTGGTCTGCTCTCGTTCTGGCTCTGGCCTGCTCTCGCTCTGGCGTGCCCTCGCCTTGGCTCCGGCCTGCTCCCGCTCTGACTCTGGCCTGCCCTCGCCCTGGCTCCGGCCTGCTTTGGATCTGGCTCTGGCCTGCCCTCGCCCTGGCTCTGGCCTGCTCTCTCCCTGGCTCCGGCCTGCTCTCTCCCTGGCTCTGGCCTGCTCTCGCTCTGGCTCTGACCTGCTCTCGCTCTGGCTCTGACCTGCCCTCGCCTTGGCTCCGGCCTGCTCTCGCCTTGGCTCCGGCCTGCTCTCGCCTTGGCTCCGGCCTGCCCTCGCCCTGGCTCCGGCCTGCCCTTGCTCTGGCTCCAGTCAGCCTTCACCTTGGCTTTGGCCCGCTCTCGCCCTGCTCTTGCTCTAGCTCTGGCCTGCCCTCATCCTGGATCCGGCCTGCTCCTCGCCCTTGCTCTTGCTTGCTCTGTCTGGCTCTTGCCTGTTCTTTCCTTGTCTCCGGCCTGCTCTCGCACTGGCTCCGGCCGGCCCTCGTCCTGGCTCCGGCCTGCTCTCGCTCTGGCCTGCTATCTCTCTGGCTCCTGCCTGCCCTCGCCTTGGCTCCTGCCTGTTCTCGCCCTGGATACGACCTAGAGCCTTATCGGCCTGCTCTCGCTCTGGTTCCAGCCTGCCCTTACCTTGGCTCATGCCTGCTCTCTATCTGGCCTGCCCTCAACTTGACTCCGGCCTGCTCTTGCTCTGGCTCCGGCCTGCCCTCGCTCTGGCCTGCCCTCGCCTTGGCTCCAGTGTGCTATCGCTCTGGCTCCAGCCTGCCCTCGCCCTGGCTCCGGCCTGCTCTGGCTCTGGCTCTGGCCTGCCCTCGCCCTGGCTCCGGCCTGCCGTCGCTCTGCCTCTGGCCTGCCCTTGACTTAGCTCCAGCCTGCTCTCGCTCTGACTCTGACCTGCCCTCGCCCTGACTCTGGCCTACCCTCACCTTGGCCGGCCTGCTCTCGCCTTGGCTCCAGCCTGCTCTCGCCTTGGCTCCGGCCTGCTCTTGCTTTGGCTCTGGCCTGCCCTCGCCTTGGCTCCGGCCTGCCCTCGCCCTGGCTCCGGCCTGCCCTTGCTCTGGCTCCAGTCAGCCTTCACCTTGGCTTTGGCCTGCTCTCGCCCTGTCTCCGCCTGCTCTTGCTCTAACTCTGGCCTGCCCTCATCCTGGATCCGGCCTGCTTCTCGCCCTTGCTCTTGCTTGCTCTGGCTCTTGCCTGTTCTTTCCTTGTCTCCGGCCTGCTCTCGCACTGGCTCCGGCCTGCCCTCGTCCTGGCTCCGGCCTGCTCTCGCTCTGACTCTGGCCTGCTATCTCTCTGGCTCCTGCCTGCCCTCGCCTTGGCTCCTGCCCGTTCTCGCCCTGGATACGACCTAGAGCCTTACCGGCCTGCTCTCGCTCTGGTTCCAGCCTGCCCTTACCTTGGCTCATGCCTGCTCTCTATCTGGCCTGCCCTCAACTTGACTCCGGCCTGCTCTTGCTCTGGCTCCGGCCTGCCCTCGCTCTGGCCTGCCCTCGCCTTGGCTCCAGTGTGCTATCGCTCTGGCTCCAGCCTGCCCTCGCCCTGCCTCCGTCCTGCTCTGGCTCTGGCTCTGGCCTGCCCTTGCCCTGGCTCCGGCCTGCCGTCGCTCTGCCTCTGGCCTGCCCTCGCCATGGCTCCGGCCTCCTCTCGCCCTGGCTCCAGCCTGCTCTTGCTCTGGCCTTCCCTTGCCTTGGCTCCGGCCTGCTCTCGCCCTGTCTCTTGCTTGCTCTCCCTCTGGCTCTGGCCTGTCCTCTCCTTGGCTCCGGCCTGCTCTCGCACTGGCTCCGGCCTGCCCTCGTCCTGGCTCCGGCCTGCTCTCGCTCTGTCCTGCTCTCGCCCTGGGTCCGGCCTACTCTCGCCTTGGCTCCGTCCGGCCTGCTCTCCCCTTGGCTCCGGCCTATCTCTCTGGCTCCGGCCTGCCCTCGCCTTGGCTCCTACCTGTTCTTGCCCTGGTTCCGGCCTGCATTCTCCTTGGCTCCGGCCTGCTCTCTCTCTGGTTCCGGCCTGCCCTTGCTGTGGCTCATGCCTGCTCTATATCTGGTCTGACCTCAACTTGGCTCTTCCTGCTCTAGCTCTGGCTCTGGCCTGCCCTCGCTCTGGCTCCGGCCTACTCTCGCTCCGGCCTGCCCCCTTGCCTTGGCTGTGGCCTACCCTCGCCTTGACTCCGGCCTGCTCTCGCCTTGACTCCGGCCTGCTCTCGCCTTGCCTCCGGCCTGCTCTCGCTCTGGCTACGGCCTGCCCTCGCCCTGACTCCGGCCTGCCCTCGCCCTGACTCCGGCCTGCCCTTGCTCTGGCTCCGGCCAGCTCTCGCATTGGCTCCGGCCTGCTCTCGCCCTGCCTCCGACCTTCTCTGGCTCTGGCTCTAGCCTGCCCTCGCCCTGGCTCCGGCCTGCTCTCTCTCTGGCTCTGGCCTGCCCATGCCTTGGCTCCGGCCTGCTATCTCTCTGGCTCTGGCCTGCCCTTGACTTAGCTCCGGCCTGCTCTCGCTCTGACTCTGACCTGCCCTCGCCCTGGCTCTGGCCTACCCTCACCTTGGCCGGCCTGCTCTCGCCTTGGCTCCAGCCTACTCTCGCTCTGGCTCCTGCCTGCCCTCGCTCTGGCTCCTGCCTGCCCTCGCCTTGACTCCGGCCTGCCCTTGCTCTGGCTCCGGCCAGCCCTCGCATTGGCTCTTGCCTGCTCTCGCCATAGCTCCGACCTGCTGTCTCTCTGGCTCTGGCCTGCCCTTGCCTTGGCTCTGGCCTGCCCTTGCCTTGGCTCTGGCCTGCTCTCGCTCTGGCTCTGTTCTGCCCTCGCCTTGGCTCCGGCCTGCTCTTGGCCTGGCTCCGGCATGCTCTCGCTCTGGCTCTGGCCTGCCCTCGCACTGGCTCTGGCCTGCTCTCTCTCTGGCTCTGGCCTGCCCTTGCCCTGTCTCCGGCCTGCTCTCGCTCTGGCCTGCTCTCTCTCTGGCCTCGCCCTGTCTCCGGCCTCCTCTAGCCCTGGTTCCGGCCTGCCCTTGCCTTGGCTTGGGCCTTCTCTCGCTCTGGCTCTCGCCTGCCCTTGCCTTGGCTCTGGCCTACGAGATCTCGCTCTGGCTCTGGCCTGCCCTCGCCCTGGCTCCGGCCTTCTCTCGCTCTGGCCTGCTCTCGCTCTGGCGTGCCCTCACTTTGGCTCCGGCCTGCTCTCGCTCTGGCTCTGGCCTGCCCTCGCCCTGGCTCCGGCCTGCTCTCGCTCTGGCCTGCTCTCGCTCTGGCGTGCCCTCACTTTGGCTCCGGCCTGCTCTCGCTCTGGCTCTAGCCTGCCCAAGCTCTCTCTGGCTCTGGCTTGCGCCTTGACTCCGGCCTGCTCTGACTCTGGCTCGGGCCAGCCCTTGCCCTGGCTCTGGCCTGCTCTCGCCCTGGCTGCGGCCTGCTCTCGCCCTGGCTCTGGCCTGCTCTCGCCCTGGCTCTGGCCTGCTCTTGCCCTGGTTCCTGCGTGCCCTTGCCTTTGGCTCTAGCCTTCTCTTGCTCTGGCTCTGGCCTGCCCTTGCCTTGGCTCTGGCCAACTCTCGCTCTGGCTCCGGCCTGCCCTTGCCCTGGCTCCGGCCTGCTCTCGCTCTGCCTCTGGCCTGCTCTCGCTCTGGCTCTGGCCTGCCCCTGACTTTGCTCCGGCTTGCTCCCGCTCTGGCTCTGGCCTGCCCTCGCCTTGGCTCCGGACTGCTCTCGCTTTGGCTCTGGCCTGCCCTTGCTTGGCTCCGTCTGGCCTGCTCTCGCTCTGGCACTGGCCTGCCCTCGCTCTGGCTCTGGCCTGCCCTCGCCTTGTCTCCGGTCTGATCTGACTCTGGCTCTGGCCTGCCCTCGCCCTGCTCTCGCCTTGACTCCGGCCTGCTCTCGCCCTGGTTCTGGCCTGCTCTCACCCTGGTTCCGGCTGCCCTTGCCTTGGCTCCGGCCTTCTTTCTCTCTGGCTCTGGCCTGCCCTTGCCTTGGCTCTGGCCAAATCTCGCTCTGGCCAAGTCGAAGGCAGGCCAGAGCCACAGCGAGAGCAGGCCAGAGCCTGAGCGAGAGCAGGCCGGAGCCAAGGCAAAGGCAGGCCGGAGCCAGAGCGATAGCAGGCCGTAGCCATGGCAAAGGCAGGCCGGACAGATCCAAGGCGAGGACAGGCCGAAACCAGAGCGAGAGAATGCCGAAGCCAGGGCGAGGGCAGGCCAGAGCAAGAACAGGCCGGAGACAGGGCGAGGGCAGGCCAGAGCGAGAGCAGGCCGGAGCCAGAGCGAGGGCAGGCCGGAGCCAGGGAAAGGGCAGGCCGGAGCCAGCGCGAGAGCAGGCCCGAGCAAGAGCCAGAGCAGGCGGCCAGGGTGAGAGCAGACCAGAGTGAGAGCGAGAGCAGGCCGGACGGCCAAGGCGAGGCCAGAGCAAGAACAGGCCATAGCGAGAGTATGCCGGAGCCAGGGCGAGGGCAGGCCAGAGCAAGAACAGGCCGGAGACAGGGCGAGGGCAGGCCAGAGCGAGAGCAGGCCGGAGCCAGAGCGAGGGCAGGCCGGAGCCAGGGAAAGGGCAGGCCGGAGCCAGAGCGAGAGCAAGCCGCAGCCAGGGCGAGGGCAGGCCAGAGCCGGAGCTGGCCGCAGCCAAGGCGAGGGCTGGCCGGAGGCAGAGCCAGGGTAGGCCCGAGCAAGAGCAGGCCGGAGCCAAGACAAGGACAAGCGAGAGCAGTCCTGAGCGAGAGCAGTCCGAAGCCAAGGCGAAGGCAGGCCAGAGCAGGTGCTGGCCGTATCCAAGGCGAGGGCTGGCCAGAGCCAGAGCAAGGGCAGGCCGGAGCTAGGGCGAGGGAAGGCCTAAGCCAGAGCGAGAGCAGGCTGGAGCCAGGGCGAGAGCATGCCGGATGGAGCCAAGGCGAGGGCAGTCCGGAGCCAGAGCGAGAGCAGTTCGTAGCCAGGACGAGAGCAGGCCAGAGCCAGCGCGAGAGCAGGCCCGAGCAAGAGCCAGAGCAGGCGGCCAGGGTGAGGGCAGACCAGAGTGAGAGCGAGAGCAGGCCGGACGGCCAAGGCGAGGCCAGAGCAAGAACAGGCCATAGCGAGAGTATGCCGGAGCCAGGGCGACGGCAGGCCAGAGCCAGAAAGAGAGTAGGCCAGAGCCATGGCGAGAGCAGGACGGAGCCAAGGCGAGGGCAGGCCCGAGCCCGAGCTATGGCATAGCGGAGCCAGGGTGAGGGCAGTACTTAGCTAGAGCGCAGGCCGGAGCTAAGGCAAGGACAGGCCAGAGGCAGAGAGCCAGGGTAGGCCAGAGCTAGAGCAGGCCAGAGCGAGAGCAAGCTGGAGCCAAGGCAAGGACAGGCCCAAGCCAGAGCGAGAGCAGGCCAGAGTGAGAGCAGGCCAGAGCGAGAGCAGGCAGGAGCCAAGGCGAAGGCAGGCCGGGGCAAGAGGAGGTGTCGGCCGGAGCCAAGATGAGGGCTGGCCAGAGCCAGAGCATACCGGAGCCAGGACGAGTGCAGGCCGGAGCCAGTGCGAGAGCAGGCCAGAGCCAGTGCGAGAGCAGGCCAGGGCGAGGGCAGACCAGAGTGAGAGCGAGAGCAGGCCGGAGCCAAGAGCAGGCCAGAGCGAGAGTAGACCGGAGCCAAGGCGTGGGCAGACCGGAGCTAGGGAGAGAGCAGGCCAGAGCCAAGGCGAGGGCAGTCCAGAGCCAGAGCGAAAGCAGGCCAGAGTCAGAGCGAGAGTAGACCGGAGCCAAGGCGAGGGCAGGCCGGAGCCAGGGCGAGGACAGGCTGAAGCCATAGCGAAAACAGGCCGGAGCCAGGGAGAGAGCAGGCCAGAGCCAAGGCGAGGGTAGTCCAGAGCGAAAGCAGGCCAGAGCGAGAGCAGTCCGGAGCCAGAGCGAGATCAGACCGGAGCCAGGGCGAGGGCAGGCCAGAGCCAGAGCAAGGGCAGGGCGGGCCGGAGCCAGAACGATAACAGGCCAGTGCCAGAACAAGAGCAGGCCAGAGCGAGAGAAGTCCGGAGCCAAGGTAAGGGCAGGCCAGAGAGAGAGCAGGCCGGAGCCAAGGCGAAGGCAGGCCAGAACCAGAGCGAGAGCAGGCTGGAGTCAAGACGAGGGCAGGCCAGAGCAAGGGCAGGCCGGAGACAGAGCGAGAGCAGGTCGGAGACAAGGCTAGAGCAGACTGGAGCCAAGGCGAGGGCAGGCCAGAGCCAGGGCGAGAGCAGGCCGGAGCCAAGGCAAGGGCAGGCCGGAGCCATGGCGAAGGCACGCCAGAGCGAGAGCTGGCCGGAGACAGGGTGAGGCCAGAGCGAGAGAGCAGGGCGAGGGCAGGCCAGAGCAAGAGCAGGGGAGGCAAGGCCAGAGCCAGGGCAGGGCGTGCCGGAGCCAGAACGATAGCAGGCCAGTGCCAGAACAAGAGCAGGCCAGAGCGAGAGAAGTCCGGAGCCAAGGTAAGGGCAGGCCAGAGCCAGAGAGAGAGTAGGCTTGAGCCAGAGCGAGAGCAGGCCGGAGCCACGGCGAAGGCAGGCCAGAACCAGAGCGAGAGCAGGCTGGAGTCAAGACGAGGGCAGGCCAGAGCCAGAGCAAGGGCAGGCCGGAGCCAGGGCGAGGGCAGGCCGGAGACAGAGCGAAAGCAGGTCGGAGACAAGGCTAGAGCAGACTGGAGCCAAGGCGAGGGCAGGCCAGAGCCAGGGCGAGAGCAGGCCGGAGCCAAGGCGAGGGCAGGCCGGAGCCATGGCGAAGGCACGCCAGAGCGAGAGCTGGCCGGAGACAGGGTGAGGCCAGAGCGAGAGAGCAGGGCGAGGCCAGAGCGAGAGAGCAGTCCAGAGCGAGAGTAGGCTGGAGCCTGGGCGAGGGCGACCAGAGCCAGAGAGAGAGCAGGTAGCAGGGCGAGGGCGACCAGAGCCAGAGAGAGAGCAGGTAGCAGGGCGAGGGCAGGCCAGAGCAAGAGCAGGCCGGAGCCAGGGCCAGGGCTGACCGGAGCCAGAGCAAGGGCACGAGGGCAGGCCGGAGCCAGAGCGATGGCAGGCCAGAGCCAGGGCAAGGGCAGTCCGAAGCTAAAGCGAGAGTAGGCCGGCGCCAAGGCGAGAGCAGGGCCGGATCCAAGGCGAGGGCAGGCCAGAGCGAGAGCAGGCCGGAGCCAAGGCAAGCGCCGGCCAGAGCGAGAGCTGGTCGGAGCCAGAGGGCAGGCTGGAGACAGAGCGAGAGCAGGCCGGACCCAAGGCGAGGGCAGGCCAGAGCCAGAGCGGGAGCCGGCCAGAGCGAGAGCAGTCTGGAGCCAAGGAAAGGGCAGGCCGGAGCCAGATGTAGCAGGCTTGAGCCAGAGCGAGGGCTGGCCAGAACCAGAGCGAGAGCAGGCCGGAGTCAAGACGAGGGCAGGCCAGAGTAAGAGCAGCCGGAGCCAGGGCGAGAGCAGCCGGAGCCAGGGCGAGGGTAGGCCAGACGACCAATCAGCAGTATTGGCGCCAAATTTAAACACCGCTTTACTGATTTGTCGCGGTGGCCGGCCGCCCTTAGCAGGAGTTACCTTACCTGCTGCTGCTTGCTGTCCAGCAGCAGACTGAAAAGAGCAAGAGCAGGCCGGATAGCCAGGGCGAGAGCAGGCCGGAGCCAGAGCAAGGGCTGGCAGGTGCCAGATCCAGAGCAGGACGGAACCAGGGCGAGGGCAGGCCAGAGTGGCGAGAGCAGGCCGGAGCCAAGGCAAGAGAGCAGGCCAGAGCCAGAGCGAGAGCAGGCCGGAGCTAGGGCGAGGGCAGGCCAGAGCGAGAGTAGGCCAGAGCCAAGGCAAGGGCAGGCCAGAGCGAGAGAAGGCCGGAACCAGGAGGTGGGCAGGCCGGAGACAGGGCGAGGCCAGAGCCAGATAGAGAGTAGGCCAGAGCCAGGGTCGAGGGCAGGCCAGAGCCAGAGAGAGAGCAGGCCGGAGTGCGAGGGCAGGCCAGAGCCAGGGCGAGAGCAGGCCGGACACAGGGCGAGGCCAGAGCAAGAGCAGGCCAGAACAAGCGCAGGCCGGAGCCAGGGCGAGGGCAGGCCGGAGCCAGGGCGAGGGCAGGCCAGAGCCAGAGCAAGAGAAGTCCGGAGCCAAGGGCAGGCCAGACAGAGCCAGAGCGACAGCAGGCCTACGCCAGAGCGACAGCAGGCCTACGCCAGAGCCGGAGTAGGCCGGAGCCAAGGCGAAGGCAGGCCATAGCAAGAGCGAGAGCAGGCTGGAGTTAAGACCCTCGGGCAGGCCAGAGCAAGAGCATGCCAGAGCAAGAGCAGGCCGGAATCAGGGCGAGGGCAGGCCAGAGCCAGAGCAAGAGCAGGCCGGAGCCAAGGCGAGGGCTAGCCAGAGCAAGGGCAGGCCGGAGCCAGAGCAAGGGCAGGCCGGAGCCAGGCTGAGGACTGGCCGGAGCCAGGGCGAGAGCAGTCCGGAGCCAAGGCGAGGGCAGGTCAGAGCCAGATCCAGCAGAGCAGGCCGGATGGAGCCAGGGTCGAGGGCTGGCCAGACAGAGCAAGAGCAGGCCGGATCCAAGGCGAGGGAAGCCAGAGCGAGAGGAGGCCAGAGCCAGAGCGAGAGCAGGCCGGAGCCAGGGCAAGGGCAGGCCAGAGCGAGAGTAGGCCAGAGCCAAGGCAAGGACAGGCCAGATCTGGCGAGAAAAGGCCGGAGCCAAGGCAAGGGCAGCTCGGAACCAGGACGAGAGCAGGCCGGAGACAGGGTGAGGCCAGAGCAAGAGCAGGCCAGAGCCAGGGCGATGGCAGGCCAGAGAGAGAGCAGGCCGGAGACAGGGCGAGGGCAGGCCAGAGCGAGAGCAGGCCAGAGCCAAGGAGGGCAGGCCAGAGCGAGAGCAGGCCGGAGCCAAGGCGAAGGCAGGCCAGAAGAAGAGCGAGAGCAGGCTGGAGTCAAGGGCAGGCCAGAGCCAGGGCGAGGGCAGGCCATAGCAACAGCTGGCCGGAGTCAGGGCGAGAGCAGGCCGGAGTCAGAGCAAGGGCAGGCCGGAGCCAGGGAGAGAGCAGGCCAGAGCCAAGGCGAGAGTAGGCCGGAGCCAAGGCGAGGGCTGGCCGGAGCCAGAGCGAGAGCAGGCCGGAGCCAAGGCGAGAGTAGGCTCCCGGAGCCAAGGAGAGGGCAGGCCAGAGCGAGAGCAGTCCGGAGCCAAGGCCCTGAGGACAGTGTGCCTGAGCCAGATCCAGAGCAGGCCGGAGTCAGGGCGAGGGCAGGCCAGAGTCAGAGCAAGAGCAGGCCGGAGCCAAGGCGAGAGCAGGCCGGAGCCAAGGCGAGGGTAGGCCAGAGCCAAGGCAAGGGCAAGCCAGAGCCAGAGCGATACGAAGGCCAGAGCCAAGGCAAGGGCAGGCCGGAACCAGGGCGAGAGCAAGCTGGAGACAGGGCGAGGCCAGAGCTAGAGTAGGCCGGAGCCAGGGCGAGGGCAGGCCAGAGCCAGAGCAAGAGAAGTCCGGAGCCAAGGGCAGGCCAGACAGAGCCAGAGCGACAGCAGGCCTACGCCAGAGCGACAGCAGGCCTACGCCAGAGCCGGAGCAGGCCGGAGCCAAGGCGAAGGCAGGCCATAACAAGAGCGAGAGCAGGCTGGAGTTAAGACCCTCGGGCAGGCCAGAGCAAGAGCAGGCCGGAATCAGGGCGAGGGCAGGCCAGAGCCAGAGCAAGAGCAGGCCGGAGCCAGAGCAAGGGCAGGCCGGAGCCAGGCTGAGGACTGGCCGGAGCCAGGGCGAGAGCAGTCCGGAGCCAAGGCGAGGGCAGGTCAGAGCCAGATCCAGCAGAGCAGGCCGGATGGAGCCAGGGTCGAGGGCTGGCCAGACAGAGCAAGAGCAGGCCGGATCCAAGGCGAGGGAAGCCAGAGCGAGAGGAGGCCAGAGCCAGAGCGAGAGCAGGCCGGAGCCAGGGCGAGGGCAGGCCAGAGCGAGAGTAGGCCAGAGCCAAGGCAAGGACAGGCCAGATCTGGCGAGAAAAGGCCGGAGCCAAGGCAAGGGCAGCTCGGAACCAGGACGAGAGCAGGCCGGAGACAGGGTGAGGCCAGAGCAAGAGCAGGCCAGAGCCAGGGCGATGGCAGGCCAGAGAGAGAGCAGGCCGGAGACAGGGCGAGGGCAGGCCAGAGCGAGAGCAGGCCAGAGCCAAGGCGAAGGCAGGCCAGAAGAAGAGCGAGAGCAGGCTGGAGTCAAGGGCAGGCCAGAGCCAGGGCGAGGGCAGGCCATAGCAACAGCTGGCCGGAGTCAGGGCGAGAGCAGGCCGGAGTCAGAGCAAGGGCAGGCCGGAGCCAGGGAGAGAGCAGGCCAGAGCCAAGGCGAGAGTAGGCCGGAGCCAAGGCGAGGGCTGGCCGGAGCCAGAGCGAGAGCAGGCCGGAGCCAAGGCGAGAGTAGGCTCCCGGAGCCAAGGAGAGGGCAGGCCAGAGCGAGAGCAGTCCGGAGCCAAGGCCCTGAGGACAGTGTGCCTGAGCCAGATCCAGAGCATGCCGGAGTCAGGGCGAGGGCAGGCCAGAGTCAGAGCAAGAGCAGGCCGGAGCCAAGGCGAGAGCAGGCCGGAGCCAAGGCGAGGGTAGGCCAGAGCCAAGGCAAGGGCAAGCCAGAGCCAGAGCGATACGAAGGCCAGAGCCAAGGCAAGGGCAGGCCGGAACCAGGGCGAGAGCAAGCTGGAGACAGGGCGAGGCCAGAGCTAGAGTAGGCCAGAGCCAGGGCGAGGGCAGGCCAGAGTCAGAGCAAAAGCAGGCCGGAGCCAAGGCGAGAGCAGGCCAGAGCCAAGGCGAGGGTAGGCCAGAGCCAAGGCAAGGGCAAGCCAGAGCGATACGAAGGCCAGAGCCAAGGCAAGGGCAGGCCGGAACCAGGGCGAGAGCAGGCTGGAGACAGGGCGAGGCCAGAGCGAGAGTAGGCCAGAGCCAGGGCGAGGGCAGGCCAGAGCCAGAGAGAGAGCAGGCCGGAGCCAGGGCGAAGGCAGGCCATTGCCAGAGCGAGAGCAGGCCGGAGCCAGGGCGAGAGCAGGCCAGAGCAAGAGCAGGTCGGAGCCAGGGCGAGAGCAGGCCGGAGCCAGAGCAAGGGCAGGCCGGAGTCAGGGCGAGGGCAGGCCGGAGCCAGAGCGAGAGCAGGCCGGAGCCAAGGCGAGAGCAGGCCAGAGCGAGAGCAGGCCGGAGCCAGGGCGAGGGCAGGCCAGAGCGAGAGTAGGCCAGAGCCAAGGCAAGGGCAGGCCAGAGCGAGAGAAGGCCAGAGCCAAGGCAAGGGCAGGCCGAAGCCAGGACGAGAGCAGGCCGGAGACATGGTGAGTGAGGCCAGAGCGAGAGTAGGCCGGAGCCAGGGCGAGGGCAGGCCAGAGAGAGAGCAGGCCGGAGCCAGGCGAGGGCAGGCCAGAACCAAGGCGAGGGCAGTCCAGAGCGAGAGCTGGCCAGAGCGAGAGCAGTCCGGAGCCAGAGCTAGGGCAGGCCAGAGCGAGAGCAGGCCTGAGCCAGAGAAGAGCGAGAAGATCAGGTTAGAGTCAAGACGAGGGCAGGCCAGAGCCAGAGGAAGAGCAGGCCGGAGAAGGCATGGGCAGGCCAGAGCCAGAGAGAGAGCAGGCCGGAGACAGGGCGAGCGGGCAGGCCAGAGCAAGAGTGGGTCGGAGCCAGGGCGAGAGCAGACCAGAGCCAATGCGAGGTCAGGCCGGAGCCAGAGCAAGGGCAGGCCGGAGTCAGGGCGAGGGCAGGCCAGAGCCAGGGCGAGAGCAGGCCGGAGCCAAGGCGAGTGTAGGCCAGAGCCAAGGCAAGAGCAGGCCAGAGCTAGAGCGATAGAAGGCCAGAGCCAAGGCGAGGGCAGGCCAGAGCAAGAGAAGGCCAGACAGGCCGGAGCCAGGGCGAGGGCAGGCCAGAGCCAGACCAAGAGCAGTCCGGAGCCAAGGCAAGGGCAGGCCAGACAGAGCCAGAGCGACAGCAGGCCTTCGCCAGAGCGAGAGCATGCCGGAGCCAAGGCGAAGGCTGGCCATAACGAGCGAGAGCAGGCCGGAGTCAATACGAGGGCAGGCCAAAGCAAGAGCAGGCCATATTATTCTCTTAAAAAACTTGTGGTAGATAGGGTACCATCACGGCCCTGCCTACGAGCTTACAATCTAATATACAATACAGGCTGCTCCTGAGGGCATACAGAATAATGTATACCCTGTCCTAGGAGCTTACACAATACGTCACCTAGACTGAAGATAAATGGAACTGTGGCACCCCGAGGGCTCGGTTGCTACAGAGGTATTGCACCTCACCCAGAGGTGTGATATCTCACTCTCAGGTAAGGATGGAGTGTGGATCAGGACCCCGACACCTGCATGCATTACACCACATTGCCGTGGGGCAGGGCGACCAATATGCATGCCCCTGAGATGGGCACGACAGTCCCTGTCCCTGGCTGGAGTGGGGGGAGGGAACACCGAGGAAGGGAGCAAGAGCAGGCCAGAGCCAGGGCGAGAGCAGGCCGGAGCCAAGGCGAGGGCTAGCTAGAGCCAGAGCAAGGGCAGGCCGGAGCCAGAGCAAGGGCAGGCCGGAGCCAGGGCGAGGACAGGCCAGAGCGAGAGCAGGCCAGAGCCAGAGCGAGAGCAGGCCGGAGCCAGGGCGAGAGCAGGCCGGAGCCAAGGCGAGGGCAGGTCAGAGCTAGAGTGAGAGCGGGCCGGAGCAAGGATGAGGGCAGGCAGTAGCGAGGGCAGGCCAGAGTCAGAGCGAGAGCAGGCCGGAGCTAAGGCAAGGGCAGGCTAGAGCCAGAGAGAGAGCAGGCTGGATCCAGGGCGAGGGAAGGCCAGAGGTACACCGAGACCATGTACTTTCCAATTGTGCTACTCAGCCCCTGGAACATTAGTCAATGACATTAGCCCATTCCTTAGGGACCTACCATTTGTCACTGTCACTGACTTTGTCAAGTCACATTTCCGGGTTGTAACCTTGTCAGGTCTCCCCCGCTCCCAGCGGTCAGGCGAAACCCTGTCAGGTATCCCCCGCTCCCAGCGGCCAATACAGCAGTGCGACTCACATGCCCTGGTATCTAAGCTCCGGTTTGACTCTGTACTGTCCCGTCCTCTATTGAGTCGTTTGTATGGGCTGCTCAAACCTGAGTTACTGGAGGTCTCACTACCTCTAAACCCACGCCCACTACTCTCAGGACATCTTGAAAGTTCCCTGACTTCAGCTGTAGCTGTTCGGTTATTTAGGGGGCCCTTTCTCTGTCTAGCCTCACAATTTCTAGACGGCTGCCATCTTCTGCTACTCAGATGATGCTGTCTATCCACTCGCAGTCTAGCAAGATTTAACTGTTCCACCTCTCGCAGGTAGGTCACTCGGTACTCCAACAGCATGTGCACATATTCCAGGCTTTCTTCTGTTCCTACCGCGGAGAATGACACCATGCCGTCTTCGTCTGGTATCCAGTCCTGACGATCACGTGGACTGCTTACTTTCACCACACCAGACTTCTTGACCATCATCTGCATGGCTCGACCATTTCTCCCAATGAGCTTTCTCACCAGAACATGAGGCACCCGGATGACGTCTTCCTGCAGACTGTGAGCTTTTCTCATCAGCAGGCCGGAGCCAGAGCAAGGGCAGGCTAGAGTCAGGGCAAGGGGAAGGCCGGAGCCAGAGCGAGAGCCGGCTGTAGCTAAGGCGGGAACAGGCCGGAGCCAAGGCGAGGGTAGGCCAGAGCCAGAGTGAAAACAGGCCGGAGGCAGGCCGGAGCCAGGACGAGGGCAGGCCGGAGCCTCGGCGAGGGCAGACCAGAGCCAGAGCGAGAGAAGGCCGGAGCCAAGGCGAAGGCAGGCCAGAACCAGAGCGAGAGCATGCCGGAGTCAAGACGAGGGCAAACCAGAGCAAGAGCAGGCCGTAGCCAGGTCGAGGACAGGCCAGAGCAAGAGCAGGCTGGAGCCAGGGCGAGAGCAGGCCGGAGCCAAAGCGAGGGCTGGCCAGAGTCAGAGCAAGGGCAGGCTGGAGCCAGGGAGAGAGCAGGCCGAAGCCAGAGCAAGAGCAAGCCAGAGCCAAGGCGAGAGCAGGCTGGAGCTAAGGCGAGGGCAGTCCAGAGCGAGATCAGGCCGGAGCCAAGGAGAGGGCAGGCCAGATCCAGAGCAGGCCGGAGCCAGGGTGAGGGCAGGCCAGAGTCACAGCGACAGCAGGACGGAGCTAAGGCGAGGGCACGCCATAGCGAGAGCACGCCAGAGCGAGAGCAGGGCGAGGGCAGGCCAGAGCCAGAGCAAGAGTAGGCCAGAGCCAAGGCAAGGGCAAGCTAGAGCAAGAGAAGGCCGGAGCCAAGGCAAGGGCAGGCCGGAACCAGGTCGAGAGCAGGCCGGAGACAGTTGGAGGCCAGAGCGAGAGCAGGCCAGAGCCAGATAGAGAGCAGGCCGGAGCCAGGGTGAGGGCAGGCCAGAGCCAGATAGAGAGCAGGCCGGAGTCAGGGTGAGGGCAGGCCAGAGCGAGAGCACGCAGGAGCCAGGGTGAGAGCAGTCCGGAGCCAAGGCAAGGACAGTCCGGAGCCAGTGCGAGGGCAGTCCGGATGTAGAGCGAGAGCAGGCCGGAGCCAAGGCGAGATTAGCCCGGAGCCAAGGCGAGGGCAGGCCAGAGGCAGAGCCAGGGCAGGCCAGAGCGAGAGTAGGTCAGAGCGAGAGCAGGCCGGAGCCAGGGCAAAGGCTGGCCGGAACAAGGGCGAGAACAGGCCGGAGTTAAGACGAGGGCAGGACAGAGCAAGAGCAGGCCAGAGCAAGAGCTGGCCCGAGCCAGGGCGAGAGCAGGCCGGAGCCAAGGCGAGGGCTGGCCGGAGCCAGGGCGAGAGCAGGCCGGAGCCAAGGCGAGGGCTGGCCGGAGCCAAGGCGAGGGCAGGCTAGAGCCAGACCGAGAGCAGGCCTGAGCCAGGGCAAGAGCAGGCCGGAGCCAAGGCGAGGGCTGGCCAGAGCCAGATCCAGAGCAGGCCGGAGTCATGGCGAGGGCAGGCCAGAGTCAGAGCAAGAGCAGGCCGGAGCCAAGGCGAGGTCACGCCAGAGCGAGAGCAGGCCAGAACCAAAGCGAGAGCAGGCCGGAGCCAGGGCGAGGGCAAGCAAGAGCCAGAGCGAGAGAAGGCTGGAGCCAAGGCAAGGGCAGGCTGGAACAAGGGCTAGAGCAGGCCCGATACAGGGCGAGGCCAGAGCGAGAGCAGGCCACAGCCAGAGTGAGAGTATGCCGGAGCCAGGGTGAGGGCGGGCCAGAGCCAGATAGAGAGCAGGCCGGAGCCAGGTCGAGGGTGGGCCAGAGCCAAAGCGAGAGCAGGCCGGAGCCAGGGCGAGAGCAGGCCGGAGCTAAGGCGAGGGCAGTTAGGAACTAGAGCGAGAGCAGGCCGGAGCCAAGTCGAGGGCAGGCTAGAGCCAGAGCAAGAGCAGGTCAGAGCCAAAGCGAGGGTAGGCCAGAGCCAGAGCGAGAGCAGGCCGGAGCCAAGGCGAGGGGAGGCCAGAGCGAGGGCAGGCCAGAGCAAGAGCAGGCCGGAGCCACGGCGAAAGCAGGCCAGAACAAGAGCTAGATCAGGCCAGAGTCAAGACGAGGGCAGGCCAGAGCCAGAGGAATAGCAGGCCGGAGCCAAGGCATCGGCAGGCGAGAGCCAGAGAGAGAGCAGGCCGGAGCCAGAGCAAGGGCAGGCCAGAGCGAGAGCAGGCCAGAGCGAAAGCAGGCCAAAGCGAGAGTAGGCCAGAGCGAGAACGGGTCGGAGCCAGGGCGAGGGCAGGCCAGAGCCAATGCGAGGGCAGGCCGGAGCCAGAGCAAGGGCCGGCCGGAGTCATGGCGAGGGCAGGCCAGAGTCAGAGCAAGAACAGGCCGGCGCCAAGGCGAGGGCACGCCAGAGCGAGAGCAGGCCAGAACCAAAGCGAGAGCAGGCCGGAGCCAGGGCGAGGGCAAGCAAGAGCCAGAGCGAGAGTAGGCCAGAGCCAAGGCAAGGGCACTCCAGAGCGAGAGAAGGCTGGAGCCAAGGCAAGGGCAGGCTGGAACAAGGGCTAGAGCAGGCCCGATACAGGGCGAGGCCAGAGCGAGAGCAGGCCACAGCCAGAGTGAGAGTATGCCGGAGCCAGGGAGAGGGCGGGCCAGAGCCAGAGAGAGAGCAGGCCGGAGCCAGGTCGAGGGCGGGCCAGAGCCAAAGCGAGAGCAGGCCGGAGCCAGGGCGAGAGCAGGCCGGAGCTAAGGCGAGGGCAGGCCGGAGCCAGGGCGAGGGCAGTCAGGAACTAGAGCGAGAGCAGGCCGGAGCCAAGTCGAGGGCAGGCTAGAGCCAGAGCAAGAGCAGGTCAGAGCCAAAGCGAGAGCAGGCCGGAGCCAAGGCGAGGGGAGGCCAGAGCGAGGGCAGGCCAGAGCAAGAGCAGGCCGGAGCCACGGCGAAAGCAGGCCAGAACAAGAGCTAGATCAGGCCAGAGTCAAGACGAGGGCAGGCCAGAGCCAAGGCATCGGCAGGCGAGAGCCAGAGAGAGAGCAGGCCGGAGCCAGAGCAAGGGCAGGCCAGAGCGAGAGCAGGTCGGAGCCAGGGCGAGCGCAGGCCGGAGCTAGAGCAAGGGCAGGCCAGAGCGAGAGCAGGCCAAAGCGAGAGTAGGCCAGAGCGAGAACGGGTCGGAGCCAGGGCGAGGGGAGGCCAGAGCCAATGCGAGGGCAGGCCAGAGCCAGAGCAAGGGCCGGCCGGAGTCATGGCGAGGGCAGGCCAGAGTCAGAGCAAGAGCAGGCCGGAGCCAAGGCGAGGGCACGCCAGAGCGAGAGCAGGCCAGAACCAAAGCGAGAGCAGGCCGGAGCCAGGGCGAGGGCAAGCAAGAGCCAGAGCGAGAGTAGGCCAGAGCCAAGGCAAGGGCACTCCAGAGCCAGAGCGAGAGAAGGCTGGAGCCAAGGCAAGGGCAGGCTGGAACAAGGGCTAGAGCAGGCCCGATACAGGGCGAGGCCAGGGCGAGAGCAGGCCACAGCCAGAGTGAGAGTATGCCGGAGCCAGGGTGAGGGCGGGCCAGAGCCAGAGAGAGAGCAGGCCGGAGCCAGGTCGAGGGCGGGCCAGAGCCAAAGCGAGAGCAGGCCGGAGCCAGGGCGAGAGCAGGCCGGAGCTAAGGCGATGGCAGGCCGGAGCCAGGGCGAGGGCAGTCAGGAACTAGAGCGAGAGCAGGCCGGAGCCAAGTCGAGGGCAGGCTAGAGCCAGAGCAAGAGCAGGTCAGAGCCAAAGTGAGGGCAGGCCAGAGCAAGAGCAGGCCGGAGCCAAGGCGAGGGGAGGCCAGAGCGAGGGCAGGCCAGAGCAAGAGCAGGCCGGAGCCACGGCGAAAGCAGGCCAGAACAAGAGCTAGATCAGGCCAGAGTCGAGACGAGGGCAGGCCAGAGCCAGAGGAATAGCAGGCCGGAGCCAAGGCATCGGCAGGCGAGAGCCAGAGAGAGAGCAGGCCGGAGCCAGAGCAAGGGCAGGCCAGAGCGAGAGCAGGTCGGAGCCAGGGCGAGCGCAGGCCGGAGCTAGAGCAAGGGCAGGCCAGAGCGAGAGCAGGCCAAAGCGAGAGTAGGCCAGAGCCAGAGCGAGAACGGGTCGGAGCCAGGGCGAGGGCAGGCCAGAGCCAATGCGAGGGCAGGCCGGAGCCAGAGCAAGGGCCGGCCGGAGTCATGGCGAGGGCAGGCCAGAGTCAGAGCAATAGCAGGCCGGAGCCAAGGCGAGGGCACGCCAGAGCGAGAGCAGGCCAGAACCAAAGCGAGAGCAGGCCGGAGCCAGGGCGATGGCAAGCAAGAGCCAGAGCGAGAGTAGGCCAGAGCCAAGGCAAGGGCATTCCAGAGCCAGAGCGAGAGAAGGCTGGAGCCAAGGCAAGGGCAGGCTGGAACAAGGGCTAGAGCAGGCCCGATACAGGGCGAGGCCAGAGCGAGAGCAGGCCACAGCCAGAGTGAGAGTATGCCGGAGCCAGGGTGAGGGCGGGCCAGAGCCAGAGAGAGAGCAGGCCGGAGCCAGGTCGAGGGCGGGCCAGAGCCAAAGCGAGAGCAGGCCGGAGCCAGGGCGAGAGCAGGTCGGAGCTAAGGCGAGGGCAGGCCGGAGCCAGGGCGAGGGCAGTCAGGAACTAGAGCGAGAGCAGGCCGGAGCCAAGTCGAGGGCAGGCTAGAGCAAGAGCAGGTCAGAGCCAAAGCGAGGGCAGGCCAGAGCGAGAGCAGGCCGGAGCCAAGGCGAGGGGAGGCCAGAGCGAGGGCAGGCCAGAGCAAGAGCAGGCCGGAGCCACGGCGAAAGCAGGCCAGAACAAGACCTAGATCAGGCCAGAGTCAAGATGAGGGCAGGCCAGAGCCAGAGGAATAGCAGGCCGGAGCCAAGGCATCGGCAGGCGAGAGCCAGAGAGAGAGCAGGCCGGAGCCAGAGCGAGGGCAGGCCAGAGCGAGAGCAGGTCGGAGCCAGGGCGAGAGCAGGCCGGAGCTAGAGCAAGGGCAGGCCAGAGCGAGAGCAGGCCAAAGCGAGAACGGGTCGGAGCCAGGGCGTGGGCAGGCCAGAGCCAATGTGAGGGCAGGCCGGAGCCAGAGCAAGGGCCGGCCGGAGTCAGGGCGAGGCCAGAGCCAGAGCGAGAGAAGGCCAGAGCGAGAGAAGGCCGGAGCCAAGGCGAGAGTAGGCCAGAGCCAAGGCAAGGGCAGGCCAGAGCCAGAGCGATAGAAGGCCAGAGCCAAGGCAAGGGCAGGCCAGAGCCAGAGCAAAAGCAGGCCGGAGCCAGGGTGAGGGCAGGCCAGAGCAAGAGCAGTCCGGAGCCAAGGCAAGGGCAGGCCAGACAGAGCCAGAGCGACAGCAGGCCTACGCCAGAGCGAGAGCATGCCGGAGCCAAGGCGAAGGCTGGCCATGACGAGCGAGAGCAGGCCGGAGTCAAGACGAGAGCAGGCCGGAGCCAGGGTGAGGGCGGGCCAGAGCCAGAGAGAGAGCAGGCCGGAGCCAGGTCGAGGGCAGTCAGGAACTAGAGCGAGAGCAGGCCGGAGCCAAGTCGAGGGCAGGCTAGAGCCAGAGCAAGAGCAGGTCAGAGCCAAAGCGAGGGCAGGCCAGAGCCAGAGCGAGAGCAGGCCGGAGCCAAGGCGAGGGGAGGCCAGAGCAAGAGCAGGCCGGAGCCACGGCAAAAGCAGGCCAGAACAAGAGCTAGATCAGGCCAGAGTCAAGACGAGGGCAGGCCAGAGCCAGAGGAATAGCAGGCCGGAGCCAAGGCATCGGCATTCGAGAGCCAGAGAGAGAGCAGGCCGGAGCCAGAGCGAGGGCAGGCCAGAGCGAGAGCAGGTCGGAGCCAGGGCGAGAGCAGGCCGGAGCTAGAGCAAGGGCAGGCCAGAGCGAGAGCAGGCCAAAGCGAGAGTAGGCCAGAGCGAGAACGGGTCGGAGCCAGGGCGAGGGCAGGCCAGAGCCAATGCGAGGGCAGGCCGGAGCCAGAGCAAGGGCCGGCCGGAGTCAGGGCGAGGCCAGAGCGAGAGAAGGCCAGAGCCAGAGCGAGAGAAGGCCGGAGCCAAGGCGAGAGTAGGCCAGAGCCAAGGCAAGGGCAGGCCAGAGCGATAGAAAGCCAGAGCCAAGGCAAGGGCAGGCCAGAGCCAGAGCAAAAGCAGGCCGGAGCCAGGGTGAGGGCAGGCCAGAGCAAGAGCAGTCCGGAGCCAAGGCAAGGGCAGGCCAGACAGAGCCAGAGCGACAGCAGGCCTACGCCAGAGCAAGAGCTTGCCGGAGCCAAGGCGAAGGCTGGCCATAACGAGCGAGAGCAGGCCGGAGTCAAGACAAGGGCAGGCCAGAGCAAGAGCAGGCCGGAGCCAGGGCGAGGGCTGGCCAGCGCCAGAGAGAGAGCAGGCCGGAGCCAGGGCGAGGGCGGGCCAGAATCAAAGCGAGAGCAGGCCGGAGCCAGAGCGATGGCAGGCCGGAGCCAGGGCAAGGGCAGTCAGGAACTAGAGCGAGAGCAGGCCGGAGCCAAGGTGAGAGCTGGCTGGAGCCAAGGCGAGGGTAGGCCAGAGTCAGAGCCAGGGCAGGCCAGAGCGAGAGCAGGCCGGAGCCAAGGCGAGGGCAGGCTAGAGCAAGAGCAGGTCAGAGCCAAGGCGAGGGCAGGCCAGAGCCAGATCGAGAGCAGGCCAGTGCCAGATTGAGCAGTCCGGAGCCAAGGCAAGGGCAGGCCAGAATCAGAGCTAGAGTAGGCTGGAGCCAGGGCGAGGGCAGGACAGAGGCAGAGCGAGAGCAGGTCGGAGCCAGTGCGAGAGCAGGCCGGAGCCAAGGCGAGAGCAAGCCGGAGCCAATGCGAGGGCAGGCGAGAGCAGGCCGGAGCCAGGACGAGGGGAGGCCGGAGCCTGGGCGAGAGCAGGCTGGAGCCAAGGCGAAGGCTGGCCATAACGAGCGAGAGCAGGCCGGAGTCAAGACGAGGGCAGGCCAGAGCAAGAGCAGGCCGGAGCCAGGGTGAGGGCAGGCCAGAGCCAGAGCGAGAGCAGGCCACAGCCAAAATGAGAGTATGCCGGAGCCAGGGCGAGGGCTGGCCAGCGCCAGAGAGAGAGCAGGCCGGAGCCAGGGCGAGGGCGGGCCAGAATCAAAGCGAGAGCAGGCCGGAGCCAGAGCGATGGCAGGCCGGAGCCAGGGCAAGGGCAGTCAGGAACTAGAGCGAGAGCAGGCCGGAGCCAAGGTGAGAGCTGGCTGGAGCCAAGGCGAGGGTAGGCCAGAGCCAGAGCGAGAGCAGGCCGGAGCCAAGGCGAGGGCAGGCTAGAGCAAGAGCAGGTCAGAGCCAAGGCGAGGGCAGGCCAGAGCCAGATCGAGAGCAGGCCAGTGCCAGATTGAGCAGTCCGGAGCCAAGGCAAGGGCAGGCCAGAATCAGAGCTAGAGTAGGCTGGAGCCAGGGCGAGAGCAGGCCGGAGCCAAGGCGAGAGCAAGCCGGAGCCAATGCGAGGGCAGGCGAGAGCAGGCCGGAGCCAGGACGAGGGGAGGCCGGAGCCTGGGCGAGAGCAGGCTGGAGCCAAGGCGAGGTCAGGACAGAGCCAGAGCAGGCCGGAGCCAGGGCGAGGGCAGGCCAGAGTCAGAGCGAGAGGAGGCCGGAGCCAAGGCAAGGTCAGACCATGGTCCGAGCGAGAGGGCAGGTCAGAGCGAGAGCATGCCAGAGCCACAGCCAGAGCAGGCCCGAGCCAGAGCGAGAGTAGTCCAGAGCCAAGGCTAGGGTAGGCGCGAGCCAGAGCGAGAGAAGGCCAGAGTCTGGGCGAGGGCAGACCGGTGCCAAGGCGAGAGCAGGCCGGAGCCAAGACGAGGGCAGGCTTGAGCAGAGCCAGGGCAGGCCAGAGCCAGAGCGAGAGCAGGCCAGAGCCAGAGCGAGAGCAGGCCGGAGCCAAGGTGAGGACAGGCCAGAGCCAGAACGAGAGCAGGCCAGTGCCAAAGCGAGATCAGCCCAGTGCCAGAGCGAGAGCAGTCCGGAGCCAAGGCAAGGGCAGGCCGGAACCATTGCGAGAGCAGGCCGGAGACAGTTCGAGGCCAGAGCGAGAGCAGGCCGGAGCCAGGGTGAGGGCAGGCCAGAGCCAGAGCAAGAGCAGGCAGGAGCCAGGGCGAGAGCAGTCCGGAGCCAAGGCAAGGGCAGTCCGGAGCCAGGGCGAGGGCTGTCCGGATGTAGGGCGAGAGCAGGCCGGAGCCAAGGCGAGATTAGCCCGGAGCCAAGGTGAGGCAGGCCAGAGGCAAATCGAGAGCAGGCCGGGGCCAGGGCAAGGGCTGGCCGGAGCCAGGGCAAGGGCTGGCCGGAGCCAGGGCGAGGGCTGGCCGGAGCTAGAGCGAGAGCAGGCCGGAGCCAAGGTGAGAGCAGGCCGGAGCCAAGGCAGGTACACCAGAGCCAGATTGAGAGCAGGCCGGAGCCAGGACGAGGACAGGCCGGAGCCAGGACGAGGGCAGGCCAGAGTCATAGAGAGAACAGGCCGCAGCCAAGGCAAAGGCAGGCCAGAGAGAGAGAGCAGGCCGAAGCCAGGGCAAGGGCAGGCAGGAGCCAGGGCAAGGGCAGGCTAGAGTCATAGAGCAGGCCGGAGCCAAGTCAAAGGCAGGCCAGAGCCAGAGAGAGAGAGCAGGCCGGAGCTAGGGCGAGAGCAGGCCGGATCCAGGGCGAGTGCAGGCCGGTGCCAGAGCGAGAGTAGGTCGGAGCCAGGGCGAGAGCAGGCCGGAGCCAGGGCAAGGGCTGGCCAGAGCCAGAGCCAAGGTCAGGTCCGAGCCACGGCGAGGGCAGGCCGGAGCCAAGGTGAGAGCAGGCTCGAGCCAGGAAGAGGACAGGCCGGAGCCAGGACGAGGGCAGGCCAGAGTCATAGAGAGAGCAGGCCGGAGCCAAGGCAAGGGCAGGCCAGAGCCAGAGGGAGAGCAGGCCGGAGCCAGGGCGAGGGCAGGCCAGAGCGAGGTCAGGCCGAAACCAAAGCGAGAGAATGCCGGAGCCAGGGCGAGGGCAGGCCAGAGCGAGAGCAGGCCGCACACAGGGCGAGGGTAGGCCGGAGCCAGAGCGTGAGCAGGCCGGAGCCAGAGCGAGAGCAGGCCGGAGTCAAGGCGAGGGCAGGCCGGAGCCAGACTGAGAGCAGGTTGGAGCTAGGGCTAGGGCAGGCCGGAGCCAGGGCGAGGGCAGGCCGGAGCCAGGGCGAGGGCAGGCCAGAGTCATAGAGAGAGCAGGCCGGAGCCAAGGCAAGGGCAGGCCAGAGCCAGAGAGAGAGCAGGGCGAGGGCAGGCCAGAGCGAGAGCAGGCCGGAGCCAATGCGAGGGGTGGGCAGGCCGAAACCAGAGCGAGAGAATGCCGGAGCCAGGGCGAGGGCAAGCCAGAGCGAGAGCAGGCCGGAGACAGGGCAAGGGCAGGCCGGAGCCAGAGCGAGAGCAGGCTGGAGCCAAGGCGAGGTCAGGCTGGAGCCAGGGCGAGGGCAGGCCCTAGCCAGCGCGAGAGCAGGATGGAGCCAGGGCGAGGGCAGGCCGGAGCCAGGGCGAGGGCAGGCCCTAGCCAGAGCGAGAGCAGGATGGAGCCAGGGCGAGGGCAGGCCGAAGCCAAGGCGAGAGCAGGCTGGAGCCAGAGCAGGAGCTGGCCGGAGCCAAGGCGAGGGCTGGCCGGATGCAGAGCCAGGGTAGGCCAGAGCAAGAGCAGGCCAGAGCAAGAGCAGGCCGGAGCCAAGGCAAGGACAGGCCAGAGCGAGAGCAGTCCGAAGCCAAGGCAAGGACAGGCCAGAGCGAGAGCAGGTCAGAGCGAGAGCAGTCCGAAGCCAAGGCGAAGGCAAGGACAGAGCAGGTCAGAGCGAGAACAGTCCGAAGCCATGGCGAAGGCAGGCCGGAGCCAGAGCAGGTGTTGGCCGGATCCAAGGCGAAGGCCGGAGCCAGAGCTAGGGCAGGCTGGAGCCAGGGCGAGGGAAGGCCTAAGCCAGAGCGAGAGCAGGCTAGAGCGAGGTGGAGAGCAGGCCGGAGCCAAGGCGAGGGCAGGCCAGAGCGAGACCAGGCCGGAGCCAGGACGAGGGCAGGCCGGAGCCAGGGCGAGAGCAGGCCAGAGCTAGAGCCAGAGCAGGCGGCCAGGGCGAGGGCAGACCAGAGTGAGAGCGAGAGCAAGCTGGAGCCAAGGCGAGGCCAGAGCCAGAGCAAGAGTAGGCTGGAGCCAGGGCGACTGCAGGCCAGAGCCAGAGAGAGAGTAGGCGGAGCGAGGGCAGGCCAGAGCCAGAGCGAGGGCAGGTCAGAGCCAGGGCGAGAGCAGGATGGAGCCAAGGCGAGGGCACGCCAGAGCCAAAGCGAGAGCAGGTCAGAGCAAGAGCAGACCGGAGCCAGGGCGAGAGCAGGCCAGAGCGAGAGTAGGCCAGAGCCAAGGCAAGGGCAGGCCAGAGCCAGAACGAGAGAAGGCCGGAGCCAAGGCAAGGGCAGGCCGGAACATGGGCGAGAACAGGCCGGAGACAGGGCGAGGCCAGAGCGAGAGCAGGTCAGAACCTGAGCGAGAGTATACCGGAGCCAGGGCGAGGGCTGGCCAGATCCATAGCGAGAGCAGGCCAGAGCCAGAGCTAGAGCAGTCCGGAGCCAGAGTTAGGGCGGGCCTGAGCCAGAGCGAGAACAGGCCTGAGCCAGAGCGAGAGCAGGCTGGAGCCATGACGAAGGCAGGCCAGAACAAGAGTGAGATCAGGCTAGAGGGCAGGCCAGAGCCAGAGGAAGAGCAGGCCGGAGCCAAGGCATGGGCAGACAAGAGCAAGAGCGAGAGCAGGCTGGAGCCACGGCGAGGGTAGGCCAGAGCCAAGGGAAGGGCAGGCCGGAACCAGGGCGAGAGCAGGCCAGAGATAGGGCGAGGCCAGAGCGAGAGCAGGCCAGAACGAGAGTAGGCTGGAGCCAAGGCGAGAGCAGGCCGGAGCCAAAGCGAGTGCAGGCCAGAGCCAGGGCGAGAGCAGGCCGGAGTCAAGGCGAGTGCAGGCCGGAGTCAGTGCGAGGGCAGGCCAGAGTCAGAGCGAGATCAGGCCGGAACCAAGGCGAAGGCACGCCAGAGCGAGAGCAGGCCAGGGCGAGGGTAGGCAAGAGCCAGAGCGAGAGTAGGCCAGAGCTAAGGCAAGGGCCGGCTAGAGCGAGAGAAGGCCGGAGCCAAGGCAAGGGCAGGCCGGAACAAGGTCGAGAACAGGCAGGAGTCAAGACGAGGGCAGGCCAGAGCAAGAGCAGGCCGGAGTCAGGGCGAGGGCAGGCCAGAGTCCGAGCGAGAGCAGGCCGGAGCCAAGGCGAGGGCACTCCAGAGCCAGAGCGAGAGCAGGCCAGATCCAGAGCGACAGCAGGCCGGAGCCAGGGCGAGGGCAGGCCAGAGCGAGAGCAGGCCGGAGCCAGGGCGAGAGGAGGCCGGAGCCAAGGCGAGGGCTGGCCGGAGCCAGAGCAAGGGCAGGCCGGAACCAGGGCGAGGACAGGCCGGAGCCAGAGCGAGAGCAGGCCAGAGCGAGAGCAGGCCGCAGCCAAGACGAGAGCAGGTCGGAGCCAAGGCGAGGGCAGGCCAGAGCCAGACCGAGAGGAGGCCGGAGCCAGGGCGAGAGCAAGACGGTGCCAAGGCGAGGGCCGGCCAGAGCCAGATCCAGAGCAGGCCGCAGTCAGGGCGACGGCAGGCCAGAGTCAGATTGAGAGCAGGCCGGAAAGGCGAGGGCATACCAGAGCGAGAGCAGGCCGGAGCCAGAGCGAGGGCAGGCAAGAGCCAGAGCGAGAGTAGGCCAGAGCCAAGGCAAGGGCCGGCCAGAGCCAGAGCGAGAGAAGGCCGAAGCCAAGGCAAGGGCAGGCCGAAATAAGGGTGAGAACAGGCCGGAGTCAAGACGAGGGCAGGCCAGAGCAAGCGCAGGCCGGAGTCAGGGCGAGGGCCAGCCAGAGTCAGAGCGAGAGCAGGCCGGAGCCAAGGAGAGGGCACGCCAGAGCGAGAGCAGGCCAGAACCAGAGCGACAGCAGGCCAGGGCGAGGGCAGGCAAGGGCCAGAGCGAGAGTAGGCCAGAGCCAAGGCAAGGGCAGGCCTGAGCGAGAGAAAGCAAGGGCAGGACGGAACAACGGCTAAAGCAGGCCCGAGACAGGGCGAGGCCAGAGCGAGAACAGGCCACAGCCAGATTGAGAGTATGCCTGAGCCTGGGCGAGGGCAGGCCAGAGCCAGAGTGAGAGCAGGCCGGAGCCAGGGCGAGGGCGGGCCAGAGCCAAAGCAAGAGCAGGCCGGAGCTAAGGCGAGGGTAGGCTGGAGCCAGAGCAAGGGCAGTCCGGAACTAGAGCGAGAGCAGGCCGTAGCCAAGGCGAGGGCAGGCCAGAGCGAGAGCAGGCCGGAGCCAAGGCGAGGGCAGGCCAGAGCGAGAGCAGGTCGGAGCCAAGTCGAGGGCAGGCCAGAGCCACAGCAGGCCGGAGCCAAGGCGAGGGGAGGCCAGAGCGAGAGCAGGCCAGAGCGATAGCATGCCAGAGCCAAGGCGAGAGCAGGCCGGAGCCAAGGCAAGGGTAGGCCAGAGCCAAGGCAAGGGCAGGCCAAAGCCAGAGTGATAGAAGGCCAGAGTCAAGGCGAGAGCAGGCCGGAGACAGGGCGAGGCCAGAGCCAGAACAAGAGCGAGATCAGGCTGGAGCCAAGGTGAAGGTAGGCCAGAACAAGAGCGAGATCAGGCTAGAGTCAAGACGAGGGCATTCCAGAGCCAGAGGAAGAGCAGGCCGGAGCCAAGGCATGGGCAGGACAGAGTCAGAGAGAGAGCAGGCCGAAGCCAGGGCGAGGGCAGGCCAGAGCGAGAGCAGGTCGGAGCCAGGGCAAGAGCAGGCCGGAGGCAATGCGAGGCCAGGCCGGAGCCAGAGCAAGGGCGGGCCGGAGTCAGGGCGAGGGCAGGCCGGAGGCAGAGTGAGAGCAGGCCGGAGCCAAGGTGAGAGCAGGCCGGAGCCAAGGCAAGGGTAGGCCAGAGCCAAGGCGAGAGCAGGCCGGAGACAGGGCGAGGCCAGAGCGAGAGTAGGCCAGAGCCAAGGCAAGGGCAGGCCAGAGCCAGAGCGAGAGAAGGCCGGAGCCAAGGCAAGGCAGGCCGGAACAAGGGCTAGATCAGGCCCGAGACAGGGCACGCCAGAGCCAGAGCAGGCCACAGCCAGAGTGAGAGTATGCCGGAGCCAGGACGAGGGCAGGCCAGAGCCAGAGAGAGAGCAGGCCAGAGCCAGGGCGAGGGCGGGCCAGAGCCAAAGCGAGAGCAGGCCGGAGCCAGGGCGAGAGCAGGCCGGAGATAAGGCGAGGGCAGGCCGGAGCCAGAGCGATGGCAGTCCGGAGCCAGGGCAAGGGCAGTCCGGAACTAGAGCGAGAGCAGGCCGGAGCCAAGGCGAGGGCGGGCCAGAGCGAGAGCAGGCTGGAGCCAAGGCGAGGGCAGACCAGAGCGAGAGCAGGCCGGAGCCAAGGTGAGGGCAGCCCAGAGCCAGAAGGAGAGCAGGCCAGTGCCAGGGCGAGAGCAGGGCAGTGCCAGAGCGAGAGCAGTCCGGAGCCAAGGCAAGGGCAGGCCAGAGCCAGAGAGGGAGTAGGCCTGAGCCAGAGCGAGAGCAGGCTGGAGCCAAGTCGAAGTCAGGCTAGAACCAGAGCAAGAGCAGACCAGAGTCAAGACGAGGGCAGGACAGAGCCAGAGCAAGAGCAGACCGGAGCCAAGGAGAAGGCAGCCCAGAACCAGAGCGAGAGCAGGTTGGAACCAAGGCGAGGGCAGGCCATAGGCAGAGCCAGGGCATGCCAGAGCAAGAGAGAGAGCAGGCCGGAGCCAAGGCGATGGCAGGCCAGAGTCAGAGTGAGAACAGGCCAGAGCCAAGGTGAGGGCAGGCCAGAGCGAGAGCAGGCCAGTGCCAGAGCGAGAGCAGGCCAGTGCCAGAGCTAGAGAAGTCCGGAGCCAAGGGCAGGCCAGAGCCAGAGAGCTAGTAGGCCTGAGCCAGAGCGAGAGAAGGCCGGAGCCAAGGCAAGGGTAGGCCAGAGCCAAGGCGAGAGCAGGCCGGAGACAGGGCGAGGCCAGAGCGAGAGTAGGCCAGAGCCAAGGCAAGGGCAGGCCAGAGCGAGAGAAGGCCGGAGCCAAGGCAAGGCAGGCCGGAACAAGGGCTAGATCAGGCCCGAGACAGGGCGAGGCCAGAGCCAGAGCAGGCCACAGCCAGAGTGAGAGTATGCCGGAGCCAGGACGAGGGCAGGCCAGAGCCAGAGAGAGAGCAGGCCAGAGCCAGGGCGAGGGCGGGCCAGAGCCAAAGCGAGAGCAGGCCAGAGCCAGGGCGAGAGCAGGCCGGAGATAAGGCGAGGGCAGGCCGGAGCCAGAGCGATGGCAGTCCGGAGCCAGGGCAAGGGCAGTCCGGAACTAGAGCGAGAGCAGGCCGGAGCCAAGGCGAGGGCGGGCCAGAGCGAGAGCAGGCTGGAGCCAAGGCGAGGGCAGACCAGAGCGAGAGCAGGCCGGAGCCAAGGTGAGGGCAGGCCAGAGCCAGAAGGAGAGCAGGCCAGTGCCAGGGCGAGAGCAGGGCAGTGCCAGAGCGAGAGCAGTCCGGAGCCAAGGCAAGGGCAGGCCAGAGCCAGAGAGGGAGTAGGCCTGAGCCAGAGCGAGAGCAGGCTGGAGCCAAGTCGAAGTCAGGCTAGAACCAGAGCAAGAGCAGACCAGAGTCAAGACGAGGGCAGGACAGAGCCAGAGCAAGAGCAGGCTGGAGCCAAGGAGAGGGCTGGCCGGAGCCAGAGCAAGTACAGGCCAGAGCCAGGGCGAGGGCAGGCCGGAGCCAGGGCGAGGGCAGGCCGGAGCCAGGGCGAGGGCAGGCCGGAGCCAGGGCGAGGGCAGGCCGGAGCCAGGGAGAGAGCAGGTCGGAGCCAAGGCGAGGTCAGGCCAGAGCAAGAGCAGGCCGGAGCCAGGAAGAGGGCAGGCCGGAGCCAGGGCGAGAGCAGGCCAGAGCCAGCACGAGAGCAGGCCAGAGCTACAGCCAGAGCAGGCCGGAGTCAGGGCGAGGGCAGGCCAGAGCCAGAGTGAGAGCAGGCCAGTGCCTGAGCGAGAGCAGTCCGGAGCCAAGGCAAGGGCAGGCCAGAGCCAGAGAGAGAGTAGGCCTGAGCCAGAGCAAGAGCAGACCGGAGCCAAGGAGAAGGCAGCCCAGAACCAGAGCGAGAGCAGGTTGGAACCAAGGCGAGGGCAGGCCATAGGCAGAGCCAGGGCATGCCAGAGCAAGAGAGAGAGCAGGCCGGAGCCAAGGCGATGGCAGGCCAGAGTCAGAGTGAGAACAGGCCAGAGCCAAGGTGAGGGCAGGCCAGAGCGAGAGCAGGCCAGTGCCAGAGCGAGAGCAGGCCAGTGCCAGAGCTAGAGAAGTCCGGAGCCAAGGGCAGGCCAGAGCCAGAGAGCTAGTAGGCCTGAGCCAGAGCGAGAGAAGGCCGGAGCCAAGGCAAAGGCAGGCCCGAACCAGAGCGAGAGCAGGCCGGAGTCAAGACGAGGGCAGGCCAGAGCCAGAGCAAGAGCAGGCTGGAGCCAAGGCAAGGGCAGGCCGGAACAAGGGTGAGAACAGGCCGGAGTCAAGACGAGGGCAGGCCAGAGCAAGAGCAGGCCAGAGCCAGAGCAAGAGCAGACCGGAGCCAGGGCGAGGGCAGGCCAGAGCAAGAGCAGGCCGGAGCCAGGGCGAGAGCAGGCCGGAGCCAAGGCGAAGGCTGGCCGGAGCCAGCGCAAGGGCAGGGCGAGAGCAGACCGGAGCCAAGGCGAGGGCAGGCCAGAGCAAGAGCAGGTCGGAGCCAAGGCGAGGGCAGGTCAGAGCCAGAGCTAGAGCAGGCCGGAGCCAAGGCGAGGGGAGGCCAGAGCGAGAGCAGGCCAGAGTGAAAGCAGTCCGGAGCCAAGGCAAGTGCAGGCCAGAGCCGGAGCGATAGCAGGCCTGAGCCAGAGCGAGAGCAGGCCTGAGCAAGAGCAGGCCGGAGCCAAGGCGAAGGCAGGCCAGAACAAGAGCGAGATCAGACCAGAGTAAAGACGAGGGCAGGCCAGAGCCAGTGGAAGAGCAGGCCGGAGCCAAGGCATGGGCAGGCGAGAGCCAGAGAGAGCGCAGGCCGGAGCCAGAGCGAGGGCAGGCCAGAGCGAGAGCAGGTCGGAGCTAATGCGAGGGCTGGCCTGAGCTAGAGCAAGGGCAGGCCGGAGCCAGGTCGAGAGCAGGCCGGAGCCAAGGCGAGGGCTGACCAGAGTCAGAGCAAGGGCAGGCCGGAGCCAGGGTGAGGGCAGGCCGTAGCCAGAGCAAGAGCAAGCCAGAGTCAAGGCGAGAGCAGGCCGAAGCCAAGGCGAGGGCAGTCCAGAGCGAGAGCAGGCCGGAGCCAGGGCGAGAGAGCAGGCCGTAGCCAAGGAGAAGGCAGGCCAGAGACAAATCCAGAGCAGGCCGGAGCCAGGACGAGGACAGGCCAGAGTCAGAGCGAGAGCAGGACGGAGCCAAGGCGAGGGCACGCCAGAGCGAAAGCAGGCCAGAGCGATAGCAGGCCGGGGCCAGGTCGAGGGCAGGCCAGAGCAAGAGTAGGCCAGAGCCAAGGCAAGGGCAGGCCAGAGCCAGAGCAAGAGAAGGCCGGAACCAAGGCAAGGGCAGGCCGGAACCAGGGCGAGAGCACGCCGTTGACAGTTCGAGGCCAAAGCCAGAGCGAGAGCAGACCAGAGCCAGAGCGAAACTAGGCCGGAGCCATGGCTAGGGCAGGGCAGGCCAGAGCCAGAGAGAGAGCAGGCTGGAGCCAGGGTGATGGCAGGCCAGAGCCAGAGCGACCGCAGGCAGGAGCCAGGGCGAGAGCAGTCCGGAGCCAAGGCAAGGGCAGTCCGGAGCCAGAGCGAAGGCAGTCCGGATGTAGAGCGAGAGCAGGCCGGAGCCAAGGCGAGATTAGACCGAAGCCAAGGCGAGGGCAGGCTAGAGGCAGAGCCAGGGCAGGCCAGAGCAAGAGTAGGTCGGACCCAGGGCGAGAGCAGGCCAGAGCCAGGGCAAGGGCTGGCCGGAGCCAGAGCAAGGGCAGGTTAGAGCCAGTGCGAGAGCAGGCCGTAGCCAAGGTGAGAGCAGGCCGGAGCCAAGGCGAGGGTACACCAGAGCCAGATCGAGAGCAGGCCGGAGCCAGGACAAGGGCAGGCTAGAGTCATAGAGAGAGCAGGCCGGAGCCAAGGCAAGGGCAGGCCAGAGCCACAGAGAGAGCAGGCCGGAGCCAGGGCGAGGGCTGGCCAGAGCGAGAGCAGTACGGAGCCAAGGCGAGGGCTAGCCGGAGCCAGAGCAAGGGCAGTCCGGATCTAGGGCGATGGCGGGCCGGAGCCAGAGCGAGAGTAGGTCGGAGCCAAAGCGAGAGCAGGCCGGAACCAGGGCAAGGGCTGGTCGGAGCTGGCCGGAGCCAGAGCGAGGGCAGGCCGGAGCCAAGGTGAGAGCAGGCCGGACCCAAGGCGAGGGTACGCCAGAGCAAGAGCAGGCCGGAGCCAGGACGAGGACAGGCCAGAGTCATAGAGAGAGCAGGCCGGAGCCAAGGCAAGGGCAGGCCAGAGAGAGAGCAGGCCGGAGCCAGGGTGAGGGCAGGCCAGAGCGACAGCAGTTCGGAGCTAGGGCGAGAGCAGGCCGGAGCCAAGGCGAGGGATGGCCAGAGCCAGATCAAGGGCAGGCCGGATCCAGAGCAAGGTCAGGCCGGAGTCAGGGCGAGGGCAGGCCGGAGCCTGAGCGAGAGCAGGCCGGAGCCAAGGCAAGAGCAGGCCGGAGCCAAGGCGAGGGTAGGCCAGAGCGAGAGCAGGCCTGAGCAAGGACGAGGGCAGGCCGGAGCCAGGGCGAGGGCAGGCCAGAGTCAGAGCGAGAGCTGGCCGGAGCTAAGGCTAGGGCAGGCCGGAGCCAAGGCATGGGCAGGCCAGAGCCAGAGAGAGAGCAGGCCGGATCCAATGCAAGGGCTGGCCGTAGCTAAGGCGAGAGCAGGCCGAAGCCAAGGCGAGGGTAGGCCAGAGCGAGAGCCGGCCAGAGCGAGAGCAGGCCGGAGGCTCGGCGAGGGCAGGCCAGAGCCAGAGCGAGAGAAGGCCTGAGCCAAGGCAAGATCAGGCCGGAACCAGGGCGAGAGCAGGCTGGAGCCAGGGCGAGGGCAGGCAAAAGCCAGAGCGAGAGTAGGCCAGGGGGCATGGGCAGGCCAGAGCGAGAGAAGGCCGGAGCCAAGGCAAGAGCAGGACGGAACAAGGGCTAGATCAGGCCCGAGACAGGGCGAGGCCAGAGCGAGAGCAGGCCACAGCCAGAGTGAGAGTATGCCAGAGCCAGGGTGAGGGCAGGCCAGAGAAAGAGCAGGCCGGAGGCAGGGCGAGGGCGGGCCAGAGCCAAAGCGAGAGCCGGCCGGAGCCAGGGCAAGAGCAGGCCGGAGCTAAGGCGAGGGCAGGCCGGAGCTAAGGCGAGGGCAGGCCGGAGCCAGAGCGATGACAGGCCGGAGCCAGGGCAAGGGCTGTCCTGAACTAGAGCGAGAGCAGGCCGGAGCCAAGGTGAGAGCTGGCCGGAGCCAAGGCGAGGGCAGGCCAGAGGCAGAGCCAGGGCAGGCCAGAGCAAGAGCAGGCCAGAGCCAGAGCAAGAGCAGGTCGTAGCCAAGTCGAGGGCAGGCCAGAGCGAGAGAAGGCCGGAGCCAAGGCAAGGGGAGGCCAGAGCGAGAGCAGGCCAGAACCAGAGCGAGAGCAGGCTGGAACCAGGGCGATGGCAGGCAAAAGCAAGAGCGAGAGTAGGCCAGAGCCAAGGCAAGGGCAGGCCAAAGCCAGAGCGAGAGAAGGCCGTAGCCAAGGCAAGGGCAGGCCGGAACAAGGGCTAGATCAGGCCCGAGACAGAGCGAGGCCAGAGCGAGAGCAGGCCACAGTCAGAGTGAGAGTATGCCGGAGACAGGGCGAGGGCAGGCCAGAGCCAGAGAGAGAGCAGGCCGGAGCAAGGGCGAGGGCGGGCCAGAGCCAAAGCGAGAGCAGGCCGGAGCCAGGACGAGAGCAGGCCCGGCTAAGGCGAGGGCAAGCCGGAGCCAGAGCGATGGTAGTGCGCAGCCAGGGCAAGGGGCAAGGGCAGTCCAGAACTAGAGCGAGACGAGGCCGGAGCCAAGGTGAGAGCTGGCCTGAGCTAGAGCAACAAGGGCAGGCCGGAGTCAGGGCAAGGTCAGGCCGGAGCCAGAGCAAGGGCAGGCCGGAGTCAGGCCGAGGGCAGGCCAGAGCCAGAGCAAGAGCAGGCCGGAGCCAGGGCGATGGAAGGCCAGAGCAAGAGCAGGCCGGAGCCAAGGCAAGGGCAGGCCGGAGCCAAGGTGAGAGCAGGCCGGAGCCAAGGCGAGGGTACGCCAGAGCGAGAGCAGGCCGGAGCCAGGACGAGGACAGGCCAGAGTCATAGAGAGAGCAGGCTGGAGCCAAGGCAAGGGCAGGCCAGAGAGAGAGCAGGCCGGAGCCAGGGCGAGGGCAGGCCAGAGCGACAGCAGTTCGGAGCTAGGGCGAGAGCAGGCTGGAGCCAAGGCGAGGGATGGCCGGAGCCAGAGCAAGTGCAGGCCGGATCCAGGGCGAGGGCAGGCCGGAGCCAGAGCGAGACCAGGCAGTAGCCAAGGCGAGAGCAGGATGGAGCAAAGGCGAGGGTAGGCCAAAGCGAGAGCAGGCCGGAGCCAGGCGAGAGGAAGCCGGAGCCAAGGAGAGGGCATGCCAGAACCAGAGCAGGCAGGAGCCAGGGCTAGGGCAGGCCAGAGTAACAGCAAGAGCAGGCCGGAGCCGAGGCGAGTGCAGGCCACAGCCAGAGCGAGAGAAGGGCAGAGCCATGGTAAGCAGGCCAGAGCCTGAGCGAGAGCAGGCCGGAGCCATGGCGAGGGCAGGCCAGAGCCTGAGCGAGAGAAGGACGGAGCCAAGGCAAGGGCAGGCCTGAACCAGGGCGAGAGCAGGCCGGAGCCAGGGCGAGGCTAGAGGCAGAGCCAGAGCAGGCCAGAGCCAAAGCGAGAGTAGGCCCGAGCCAGGGAGAGGGCAGGCCAGAGCCAGAGAGAGAGAAGGGCGAAGCCTTGGCGAGGGCAGGCCTGAGCCAGAGCGAAAGCAGGTCGGAGCCAGGTCGAGACCAGGCCGGAGCCAAGGCAAGGGCAGGCTGGGAGCCAGAGCGATGGCAAGCCGGATCCAGGGCAAGGGCAGTCCGTAGCTAGAGCGAGAGCAGGCCGGAGCCAAGGCGAGGACAGGCCGGAGTCAGAGCAAAAGCAGGCCGGAGCCAGGACGAGGGCAGGCCGGAGCCAGAGTGATGGCAAGCCGGAGCCAGGGCGCAGGCAGTCCGGAGCTAGAGCTAGAGCAGGCCGGAACCAGGGGGAGAGCAGGCTGGAGCCAAGGCGAGGGCAGGCCAGAGCGAGAGCAGGCATGAGCCAAGGCAAGGGCAGGTTGGAACCAGGACGAGAGCAGTCCGGAGCCAGGGCGAGAGCAGGCCGGAGCCAAGGCGAGGGCAGGCCAGAGCCAGAGCGAGGGCAGACCGGAGCCAGGGCGAGGGCAGGCCAGAGCCAGAGAGAGAGTAGGCCGGAGCCAAGGCGAGTGCAGGCTGGAGCCAGGGCGAGGGCAGGCCGGAACCAAGTTGACGTCAGGCCAGTTCGAGAGCAGGCATGATCCAAAGAAAGGTCAGGCTGGATCCAGGGCGAAAACAGGCAGGAGCCAAGGCGAGGGCAGGCCAGAGCCAGTGAGAGAGCAGGCCGGAGCCAGGGCGAGGGCAGGCCAGAGCGAGAGCAGGCCGGAGCCAGGGTGAGAGCAGGCCGGAGCCAAGGCGAGGGCAGGCCAGAGCCAGAGCTAGAGCTGACTTGAGCCAGAGCGAGGGGATGCCGGAGCCAAGGTGAAGGCAGGCCAGAACCAGAGCGAGAGCAGGCTGGAGTCAAGACGAGGGCAGGCCAGAGCAAGAGGAGGCCGGAGCCAGAGTGAGAGAAGGCCGGAGCCAAGGAAAGAGCAGGCCAGAGCCAGAACTGTCCGGAGACAGAGCTTGGGCAGGCCTGAGCCAGAGCGAGAGCAGGCTGGAGCCATGGCGAAGGCAGGCCAGAACAAGAGCGAGATCAGGCTAGAGTCAAGACGAGGGCAGGCAAGAGCCAGAGGAAGAGCAGGCCGGAGCCAAGGTATGCGTAGGCCAGAGCGAGAGCAGGTCGGAGCCAGGCCGAGAGCAGGCCGGAGCCAATGCAAGGGTAGGCCGGAGTCAGGGCGAGGGCAGGCCGGAGCCAGAGTAAGTGGAGGCCGGAGCCAAGGCGAGAGTAGGCCGGAGCCAAGGCGAGCGTAGGCCAGAGCCAAGGCGAGGGCAGGCCAGAGCCAGAGCGATAGAAGGCCAGAGCCAAGGCAAGGGCAGGCCGGAACCAGGGCGAGAGCAGGCTGGAGACAGGGCGAGGCCAGAGCCAGAGAGATAGCAGGCCAGAGAGAGAGCAGGCCGGAGCCAAGGCGAGAGCAGGCCGGAGCCAAGGCGAGAGGAGGCCGGATCCAGAGCAAGAACTTGCCGGAACCAGGGCGAGGGCAGGCCGGAGCCAGGCCTGGCGAGGGTAGGCCGGAGCCAGGGCGAGGGCTGGCCGGAGCCAGGGCGAGGGTAGGCCGGAGCCAGAGCGAGGGCAGGCCGGAGCCAGAGCGAGAGCAGGCCGGAGCCAAAGCGAGAGCAGGCCGGAGCCAAGGCGAGAGCAGGCCGGAGCCAAGGTGAGGGCAGGCCGGAACCAGCACGAGAGCAGGCCAGAGCCTGGGCGAGAACAGGCCGAAGCCAAGGCGAGGACAGTGCAGAGCCAGAGCGAGAGAAGGCCAGAGCCAGGGCGAGGGCAGGCACGAGCCAGAGTCAGAGCAGGCCGGAGCCAAGGCTCGGGCAGGTAAGAGCCGGTACGAGGGTAGGCCAGAGCCAGAGCGAGAGAAGGCCAGAGCCATGGCGAGGGCAGGCCAGAGCAAGAGCGAGAGCAGGCCGGAGCAAAGGCAAGGGCCAGCCAGAGCGAGAGCAGGCCAGAGACAGAGCGAGAGCAGGCCGAAGCCAGAGCAAGGGCAGGCCGGAGCCAGAGCGAGAGTAGGCCAGAGCCAAGGCGAGGGCAGGCCAGAGCCAGACAGAGCGAGAGAAGGACGAAGCCAAAGCAAGGGCAGGCATGAACCAGGTCAAGAGCAGTCCGGAGCCAAGGCGAGAGCAGGCCGGATCCAGAGCGAGAGCAGGCCGGAGCCAGGTCGAGGGCAGGCCGGAGACAGTGCAAGGGCAGGCTGGAGCCAGATCGATGGCAGGCCAGAGCCAGAGCGAGAGCAGGCAAGAGCCAGAGTGAGAGCAGGCCGGAGCCTGGGCGAAAGCAGGCCGGAGCGAGAGCGGGCGGAGCCATGGCGAGGGCAGGCTGGAGCCAAGGCGAGGGCAGGCCGGAGCCAGAGCGAGAGCAGGCCGGAGCCAGGGGAAGGGCAGGCCTGGCCAAAGAAAGAGTTGGCCAGAGCCAAGGCAAGGACAGGCCAGAACCAGGGCGAGAGCTTGTCGGAGCCAGGCCGAGAGCATGTCGGAGCCAAGGCGAGAGCAGGCCGGAGCCAAGGCGAGAGGAGGCCGGATACAGAGTGAGAACATGCCGGAGCCAGAGCGAGAGTAGGCCAGATCCAGGGCGAAAGCAGGCTGGAGCCCGTGCGAGGGCAAGCCGGAGCCATAGCGAGAGAAGGCCGGAGCCCGTGCGAGGGCAGGCCGGAGCCATAGCGAGAGAAGGCCGGAACCAAGGCGAGGGCAGGCCAGAGCGAGAGCAAGCCGGAGCTAGGGCCTGAGCAGGCGGGAGGCAAGGCAAGGGCAGGCCAGAGCGAGAGCAGGCCGGAGCCAGGGCGAGAGCAGGCTGGAGCCAGGGCGAGGGCAGGCCAGAGCCAGGGCGAGGGCAGGCCAGAGAAAGAGCGACAGTGGGCCGGAGCCAGGGCGAGGGCAGGCTGGAGCCAGAGCGAGAGCAGGCCGGACCCAAGGCGAGAGCAGGACTTAGCCAGAGCGAGGGCAGGCCGAAGCCAGAGCGAGAGCAAGCCGGAGCCAAGTTGATGTCAGGCCAGATCGAGAGCAGGCATGATCCAAAGCAAGGGCAGGCTGGAACCAGACCGAGAGCAGGCCGGAGCCAAGGCAAATGCAGGCCGGATCCAGGGCGAAAACAGGCAGGAGCCAAGGCGAGGGCAGGCCGGAGCCAGAGATATAGCAGGCCGGAGCCAAGGCGAGAGCAGGCCGGAGCCAGTGCGAGAGCAGGCCAGAGCCAGAGCGAGAGCAGGCCAGAGCCAGGACGAAGGCAGGCTGGAGCCAGTGCAAGAGCAGGCTGGAGCCAAGGAGAGGACAGGCCAAAGCCAGAGCGAGAGCAAGCAAGAGCCAGGTCGAGAGCAGGCAGTAGCCAAGACAAGGGCAGGCCAGAGCGAGAGCAGGCTGGAGCCAGGGCGAGAGGAGGCCGGAACTAAGGCGAGGGCAGGCCAGAGGCAGAACGAGGGCAGGCAAGAGCCAGGGCGAGGGCAGGCCAGAGCGAGAGCAGGCCAGAGCCAAGGCAAGGGCAGGCCAGAGCCAGAGTGAGGGCAGGCTGGATCTAGAGCGAGAGCAGGCCGGAGCCAAGGCGAGGGCAGGCCAGAGCGAGAGCAGGAATGAGCCAAGGCAAGGGCAGGCCGGAACCAGGGCGAGAGCAGTCCGGAGCCAGGGCAAGAGCAGGCCGGAGCCAAGGCGAGGGCAGGCCAGAGCCAGAGCGAGGGCAGACCGGAGCCAGGGCGAGGGCAAGCCAGAGCCAGAGAGAGAGTAGGCCGGAGCCAGGGCGATAGCAGGCTGGAGCCAGGGCGAGAGCAGGCCGGAGCCAAGGCGAGGGCAGGCCGGAGCCAGAGCGAGGGCAGGCCGGAGCCAGAGTGAGAGCAGGCCGGAGCCAAGTTGACGTCAGGCCAGATCGAAAGCAGGCATGATCCAAAGCAAGGTCAGGCTGGTTCCAGGGCGAGAACAAGCAGGAGCCAAGGCGAAAGCAGGCCAGAGCCAGATGAAGACGGCTTAGACCGTTGAAACGCGTTGTGGCAGTGGTATTGGAGGAAGAATAAAAGTCGGTTGACATCTACTAAATTGTCCAGTATTCCTTTGGCGCTCCCTGAGACCGCTGCACCATTGTTTACTTGTGAGATATCTCCATGCGGAGCTAAAGCGGCAGGAGCGGCCTGGTCTATTTGGATGTTTGAGGACCTGCGGTATCCAACCACCGGGTTAAACTACTGAGGACCTGCGGTGACGTGGTATCTGGTCCAGCAGGATCGTGTGACCACTTGAGGAGCACGGAGTTGCGAGGCAAACACCGACAGGACGGTACTACAAATAGAGGTGACCCGGAGCCTCATTAATTACACGCTTAATCTTGGTTGTGTAGACGTACACAACCTTCACAGGTGAGTGTACTGGCACTTTTTAAATTCAGCAAATAGCCCTGTGAGTCTACACATGCGCCCTTTCTTTTCTTTTCACAGAGCCAGAGAGAGAGCAGACCGGAGCCAGGGTGAGAGCAGGCCGGAGCCAGAGCGATGGTTGGCCGGAGCCAGGGCGAGAGCAGGCCGGAACCAAGGCGAGAGCAGACCGGAGCCAAGGCGAGGGCAGGCCAGAGCCAAGGCGAGGGCAGACCAGAGCGATAGCAGGTCGGAGCCAAGGCGAGGGCAGACAAGAGCGAGGGCAGGCCGGAGCCAAGGCGAGGGCAGGCAAGAGCGAGAGCAAGCTAGAGCGAGAGCAGTCTGGAGCCAAGGCAAGGGCAGGCCAGAGCCAGAGCTAGAGCAGGCTTGAGCCAGAGCGAGGGGATGCCGGAGCCAAGGTGAAGGCAGGCCAGAACCAGAGCGAGAGCAGGCTGGAGTCAAGAAGAGGGCAGGCCAGAGCAAGAGCAGGCCGGAGCAAGGCCGAGGGAAGGCCAGAGCCAGAGCAAGAGCAGGCCGGAGCCAGGGCGAGGGAAGGCCAGAGACAGAGCAAGAGCAGGCTGGAGCCAGGGCGAGAGCAGGCCGGAGGCAAGGCGAGGGCTGGTCGGAGCCAGAGCAAGGGCAGGCCGGAGCCACAGCGAGGGCAGGCCGAAGCCTGAGCAAGAGCAGGCCGAAGCCAAGGCGAGGGCAGGCCAGAGCGAGAGCAGGCCAGAGCCAGGGCGAGAGCAGGCCGGAGCCAAGGCGAGGGCAGGCCAGAGCCAGATCCAGAGCAGGCCGGAGCCAGGGCGAGGGCAGGCCAGAGTCAGAGCGAGAGCAGGCCGGAGCCAGGGCGAGAGCAGGCCGGAGCCAGGGCGAGGGCAGGCCAGAGCCAGGGCGAGGGCAGGCCAGAGCGAGAGCAGGCTGGAGCCAGGTCGAGAGCAGGCAGTAGCCAAGACAAGGGCAGGCCAGAGCGAGAGCAGGCTGGAGCCAGGGCGAGAAGAGGCCGGAACTAAGGAGAGGGCAGGCCAGAGGCAGAGCGAGGGCAGGCCAGAGCCAGGGCGAGGGCAGCCCAGAGCCAGAGCGAGAGAAGGCCGGATCCAAGGCGAGGGCAGGCCGGAGCCAGAGTGAGGGCAGGCTGGATCCAGAGCGAGAGCAGGCCGGAGCCAAGGCGAGGGCAGGCCAGAGCGAGAGCAGGCATGAGCCAAGGCAAGGGCAGGTTGGAACCAGGGCGAGAGCAGTCCGGAGCCAGGGCGAGAGCAGGCCGGAGCCAAGGCGAGGGCAGGCCAGAGCCAGAGCGAGGGCAGACCGGAGCCAGGGCGAGGGCAGGCCAGAGAGAGAGTAGGCCGGAGCCAAGGCGAGTGCAGGCTGGAGCCAGGGCGAGGGCAGGCCGGAGCCAAGTTGACGTCAGGCCAGTTCGAGAGCAGGCATGATCCAAAGCAAGGTCAGGCTGGATCCAGGGCGAAAACAGGCAGGAGCCAAGGCGAGGGCAGGCCAGAGCCAGTGAGAGAGCAGGCCGGAGCCAGGGCGAGGGCAGGCCAGAGCTAGAGCTGACTTGAGCCAGAGCGAGGGGATGCCGGAGCCAAGGTGAAGGCAGGCCAGAACCAAAGCGAGAGCAGGCTGGAGTCAAGACGAGGGCAGGCCAGAGCAAGAGCAGGCCGGAGCCAGGGCGAGGGAAGGCCAGAGCAAGAGCAGGCCGGAGCGAGGGCGAGAGCTGGCCGGAGGCAAGGCGAGGGCTGGTCGGAGCCAGAGCAAGGGCAGGCCGGAGCCACAGCGAGGGCGGGCCGAAGCCAGAGCAAGAGCAGGCCGGAGCCAAGGCGAGAGCAGGCCGGAGCCAAGGCGAGGGCAGGCCAGAGCGAGAGCAGGCCGGAGCCAAGGCGAGGGCAGGCCAGAGCCAGATCCAGAGCATGCTGGAGCCAGGGCGAGGGCCAGCCAGAGTCAGAGCGAGAGAAGGCCAAAGCCAGGGCAAGAGCAGGCCGGAGCCAGGGCGAGTACAGGCCAGAGCGAGAGCAGGCCGGAGCCAAGGCGAGGGCAGGCCAGAGGCAGATCCAGAGCAGGCCGGAGCCAGGGCGAGGGCAGGCCTGAGTCAGAGCGAGAGCAGGCCGGAGCCAAGGCGAGGGCACGCCAGTGCCAGAGCGATGGCAGGCCGGAGCCAGGGCAAGGGCTGTCCGGAGCTACAGCGAGAGCAGGCCGGAGCCAAGGCGAGAGCAGGCCGGAGCCAAGACGAGGGCAGGCCAGAAGCAGAGCCAGGGCAGGCCAGAGCGAGAGCAGGCCGGAGCCAAGGCGAGGGCAGGCAAGAGCGAGAGCTGGTCGGAGCCAGGGCGAGGGCATTACGGAGCTACAGCGAGAGCAGACCGGAGCCAAGGCGAGAGCAAGCTGGAGCCTTAGCGAGGGCAGGCCAGAGCGAGAACAGGCCGGAGCCAGGACGAGGGCAGGCCGAGGCCTGGGCGAGAGCAGGCCGGAGCCAAGGCGAGGGCAGGACAGAGCCAGAGCAGGCCGGAGCCAAGGCGAGGGCAGGCCAGAGTCAGAGCGAGAGGAGGCCGTAGCAAAGGCGAGGGCATGCCAGAGCGAGAGCAGGCCGGAGCCAGGACGAGGGCAGGCCAGAGCCAGAGCGAGAGTAGGCTAGAGCGAAAGCGAGGGCAGGCCAGAGCAAGAGCAGGCCGGAGCCAGGACGAGGGCAGGCCGGAGCCAAGGCGAGGGCAGGCCCGAGCCAAGTCGAGGGCAGGCCAGAGCGAGAGCAGGCCGGAGCCAAGGCGAGGGCAGGCCAGAGCAAGAGCAGTCTGGAGCCAAGGCAAGGGCAGGCCAGAGTCAGAGCTAGAGCAGGCTTGAGCCAGAGCGAGGGGATGCCGGAGCCAAGGTGAAGGCAGGCCAGAACCAGAGCGAGGGCAGGCCAGAGCAAGAGCAGGCCGGAGCCAGGGCGAGGAAAGGCCAGAGTCAGAGCAAGAGCAGGCCGGAGCGAGGGCGAGGGCAGGCCGGAGGCAAGGCGAGGGCTGGTCGGAGCCAGAGCAAGGGCAGGCCGGAGCCACAGCGAGATCTGGCCGAAGCCAGAGCAAGAGCAGGCCGGAGCCAAGGCGAGAGCAGGCCGGAGCCAAGGCGAGGGTAGGCCAGAGCGAGAGCAGGCCAGAGCCAGGTTGAGAGCAGGCCGGAGCCAAGGCGAGGGCAGGCCAGAGCCAGATCCAGAGCAGGCCGGAGCCAGGGCGAGGGCAGGCCTGAGTCAGAGCGAGAGCAGGCCGCAGCCAGGGCGAGAGCAGGCCGGAGCCAGGGCGAGGGCAGGCCAGAGCCAGAGCGAGAGCAGGCCGGAGCCAGAGCGAGAGCAGGCCGGAGCCAAGGCGAAGGCAGGCCAGAGGCAGATCCAGAGCAGGCCGGAGCCAGGTCGAGGGCAGGCCTGAGTCAGAGCGATGGCAGGCCGGAGCCAGGGCAAAGGCAGTCCGGAGCTACAGCGAGAGCAGGCCGGAGCCAAGGCAAGAGCAGGCCGGAGCCAAGGCGAGGGCAGGCCAGAAGCAGAGCCAGGGCAGGCCAGAGCGAGAGCAGGCCGGAGCCAAGGCGAGAGCAGGCAACAGCGAGAGCTGGTCGGAGCCAGGGCGAGGGCAGTCCGGAGCTACCGCGAGAGCAGTCCGGAGCCAAGGCGAGAGCAAGCCGGAGCCTAAGCGAGGGCAGGCCAGAGCGAGAACAGGCCGGAGCCAGGACGAGGGCAGGCCGAGGCCTGGGCCAGAGCAGGCCGGAGCCAAGGCGAGGGCAGGACAGAGCCAGAGCAGGCCGGAGCCAGGGCGAGGGCCGGCCAGAGTCAGAGCGAGAGGAGGCCGGAGCAAAGGCGAGGGCATGCCAGAGCGAGAGCAGGCCGGAGCCAGGACGAGGGCAGGCCAGAGCGAGAGTAGGCTAGAGCCAAAGCGAGGGCAGGCCAGAGCAAGAGCAGGCCGGAGCCAGGACGAGGGCAGGCCGGAGCCTGGGCGAGAGCAGGCCGGAGCCAAGGCGAGGGCAGGACAGAGCCAGAGCAGGCCGGAGCCAGGGCGAGGGCAGGTCAGGGTCAGAGCGAGAGGAGGCCAGAGCCAAGGCGAGGGCATGTCAGAGCCAGAACAAGAGCAGGCCGGAGCCAGGGCGAGGGCAGGCCAGAGCCAGAGTTAGAGTTGTTTAGAGCCGAGGCTAGGGCATGCCAGAGCGAGAGCAGGCAGGAGCCAAGGTAAGGGGAGGCCGGAACCAGGGCGAGAGCAGGCCGGAGCCAGGGCGAGGCCAGAGCCAGAGCGAGAGCAGGCCAGAGCCAGAGCGAGAGTAGGCCGGAGCCAGGGCGAGGGCAGGCCAGAGCCAGAGAAAGGGCAGGCCAGAGTGAGAGCAGTTCGGAGCCTGGGCGAGAGCAGGACGGAGCTAAAGCGAGGGCAAGCTGGAGCCCGAGCCGTGGCATAGCGGAGCCAGGGTGAGGACAGTACGGAGCTAAAGCGAGAGCAGGCCGGAGCCTATGCAAGAGCAGGCCGTAGCCAAGGCGAGGGCAGGCCAGAGGCAGAACCAGGGTAGGCCAAAGCAACAGCTGGCTAGGGCGAGAGCAGGCTGGAGCCAAAAGGGCAGGCCAGAGTGAGAGCAGGCCAGAGCCAAAGCGAGAGCAGGTCGGAGCCAAGGTGAAGGCAGGCCAGAGCCAGAGTGAGAGCAGGCCGGAGCCAAGGCAAAGGCAGGCCAGAGCGAGAGCAGGCCAGAGCCAGAGTGAGAGCAGGCCGGAGCCAAGGCAAAGGCAGGCCAGAGCGAGAGCAGGCCGGAGCCAAGGCGAGGGCTGGCCGGAGCCAGAGCGAGAGCAGGCCGTATCCAAGGCGAGGGCCAGCCAGAGTCAGAGCGAGAGAAGGCCAAAGCCAGGGCAAGAGCAGGCCGGAGCCAGGGCGAGTACAGGCCAGAGCGAGAGCAGGCCGGAGCCAAGGCGAGGGCAGGCCAGAGGCAGATCCAGAGCAGGCCGGAGCCAGGGCGAGGGCAGGCCTGAGTCAGAGCGAGAGCAGGCCGGAGCCAAGGCGAGGGCACGCCAGTGCCAGAGCGATGGCAGGCCGGAGCCAGGGCAAGGGCTGTCCGGAGCTACAGCGAGAGCAGGCCGGAGCCAAGGCGAGAGCAGGCCGGAGCCAAGACGAGGGCAGGCCAGAAGCAGAGCCAGGGCAGGCCAGAGCGAGAGCAGGCCGGAGCCAAGGCGAGGGCAGGCAAGAGCGAGAGCTGGTCGGAGCCAGGGCGAGGGCATTACGGAGCTACAGCGAGAGCAGACCGGAGCCAAGGCGAGAGCAAGCTGGAGCCTAAGCGAGGGCAGGCCAGAGCGAGAACAGGCCGGAGCCAGGACGAGGGCAGGCCGAGGCCTGGGCGAGAGCAGGCCGGAGCCAAGGCGAGGGCAGGACAGAGCCAGAGCAGGCTGGAGCCAAGGCGAGGGCAGGCCAGAGTCAGAGCGAGAGGAGGCCGTAGCAAAGGCGAGGGCATGCCAGAGCGAGAGCAGGCCGGAGCCAGGACGAGGGCAGGCCAGAGCCAGAGCGAGAGTAGGCTAGAGCGAAAGCGAGGGCAGGCCAGAGCAAGAGCAGGCCGGAGCCAGGACGAGGGCAGGCCGGAGCCAAGGCGAGGGCAGGCCCGAGCCAAGTCGAGGGCAGGCCAGAGCGAGAGCAGGCCGGAGCCAAGGCGAGGGCAGGCCAGAGCAAGAGCAGTCTGGAGCCAAGGCAAGGGCAGGCCAGAGTCAGAGCTAGAGCAGGCTTGAGCCAGAGCGAGGGGATGCCGGAGCCAAGGTGAAGGCAGGCCAGAACCAGAGCGAGGGCAGGCCAGAGCAAGAGCAGGCCGGAGCCAGGGCGAGGAAAGGCCAGAGTCAGAGCAAGAGCAGGCCGGAGCGAGGGCGAGGGCAGGCCGGAGGCAAGGCGAGGGCTGGTCGGAGCCAGAGCAAGGGCAGGCCGGAGCCACAGCGAGATCTGGCCGAAGCCAGAGCAAGAGCAGGCCGGAGCCAAGGCGAGAGCAGGCCGGAGCCAAGGCGAGGGTAGGCCAGAGCGAGAGCAGGCCAGAGCCAGGTTGAGAGCAGGCCGGAGCCAAGGCGAGGGCAGGCCAGAGCCAGATCCAGAGCAGGCCGGAGCCAGGGCGAGGGCAGGCCTGAGTCAGAGCGAGAGCAGGCCGCAGCCAGGGCGAGAGCAGGCCGGAGCCAGGGCGAGGGCAGGCCAGAGCCAGAGCGAGAGCAGGCCGGAGCCAGAGCGAGAGCAGGCCGGAGCCAAGGCGAGGGCAGGCCAGAGGCAGATCCAGAGCAGGCCGGAGCCAGGTCGAGGGCAGGCCTGAGTCAGAGCGATGGCAGGCCGGAGCCAGGGCAAAGGCAGTCCGGAGCTACAGCGAGAGCAGGCCGGAGCCAAGGCAAGAGCAGGCCGGAGCCAAGGCGAGGGCAGGCCAGAAGCAGAGCCAGGGCAGGCCAGAGCGAGAGCAGGCCGGAGCCAAGGCGAGAGCAGGCAACAGCGAGAGCTGGTCGGAGCCAGGGCGAGGGCAGTCCGGAGCTACCGCGAGAGCAGTCCGGAGCCAAGGCGAGAGCAAGCCGGAGCCTAAGCGAGGGCAGGCCAGAGCGAGAACAGGCCGGAGCCAGGACGAGGGCAGGCCGAGGCCTGGGCCAGAGCAGGCCGGAGCCAAGGCGAGGGCAGGACAGAGCCAGAGCAGGCCGGAGCCAGGGCGAGGGCCGGCCAGAGTCAGAGCGAGAGGAGGCCGGAGCAAAGGCGAGGGCATGCCAGAGCGAGAGCAGGCCGGAGCCAGGACGAGGGCAGGCCAGAGCCAGAGCGAGAGTAGGCTAGAGCCAAAGCGAGGGCAGGCCAGAGCAAGAGCAGGCCGGAGCCAGGACGAGGGCAGGCCGGAGCCTGGGCGAGAGCAGGCCGGAGCCAAGGCGAGGGCAGGACAGAGCCAGAGCAGGCCGGAGCCAGGGCGAGGGCAGGTCAGGGTCAGAGCGAGAGGAGGCCAGAGCCAAGGCGAGGGCATGCCAGAGCCAGAACAAGAGCAGGCCGGAGCCAGGGCGAGGGCAGGCCAGAGCCAGAGTTAGAGTTGTTTAGAGCCGAGGCTAGGGCATGCCAGAGCGAGAGCAGGCAGGAGCCAAGGTAAGGGGAGGCCGGAACCAGGGCGAGAGCAGGCCGGAGCCAGGGCGAGGCCAGAGCCAGAGCGAGAGCAGGCCAGAGCCAGAGCGAGAGTAGGCCGGAGCCAGGGCGAGGGCAGGCCAGAGCCAGAGAAAGGGCAGGCCAGAGTGAGAGCAGTTCGGAGCCTGGGCGAGAGCAGGACGGAGCTAAAGTGAGGGCAAGCTGGAGCCCGAGCCGTGGCATAGCGGAGCCAGGGTGAGGACAGTACGGAGCTAAAGCGAGAGCAGGCCGGAGCCTATGCAAGAGCAGGCCGTAGCCAAGGCGAGGGCAGGCCAGAGGCAGAACCAGGGTAGGCCAAAGCAACAGCTGGCTAGGGCGAGAGCAGGCTGGAGCCAAAAGGGCAGGCCAGAGTGAGAGCAGGCCAGAGCCAAAGCGAGAGCAGGTCGGAGCCAAGGTGAAGGCAGGCCAGAGCCAGAGTGAGAGCAGGCCGGAGCCAAGGCAAAGGCAGGCCAGAGCGAGAGCAGGCCAGAGCCAGAGTGAGAGCAGGCCGGAGCCAAGGCAAAGGCAGGCCAGAGCGAGAGCAGGCCGGAGCCAAGGCGAGGGCTGGCCGGAGCCAGAGCGAGAGCAGGCCGTATCCAAGGCGACGGCAGGCCGAAACCAGAGCGAGAGAATGCCGGAGCCAGAGATATAGCAGGCCGGAGCCAAGGCGAGAGCAGGCCGGAGCCAGTGCGAGAGCAGGCCAGAGCCAGGACGAAGGCAGGCTGGAGCCAGTGCAAGAGCAGGCTGTAGCCAAGGAGAGGACAGGCCAAAGCCAGAGCGAGAGCAAGCAAGAGCCAGGTCGAGAGCAGGCAGTAGCCAAGACAAGGGCAGGCCAGAGCGAGAGCAGGCTGGAGCCAGGGCGAGAGGAGGCCGGAACTAAGGCGAGGGCAGGCCAGAGGCAGAGCGAGGGCAGGCAAGAGCCAGGGCGAGGGCAGGCCAGAGCGAGAGCAGGCCAGAGCCAAGGCAAGGGCAGGCCAGAGCCAGAGTGAGGGCAGGCTGGATCTAGAGCGAGAGCAGGCCGGAGCCAAGGCGAGAGCAGGCATGAGCCAAGGCAAGGGCAGGCCGGAACCAGGCCGAGAGCAGTCCGGAGCCAAGGCGAGGGCAGGCCAGAGACAGAGCGAGGGCAGACCGGAGCCAGGGCGAGGGCAGGCCAGAGCCAGAGAGAGAGAAGGCCGGAGCCAGGGCGATAGCAGGCTGGAGCCAGGGCGAGAGCAGGCCGGAGCCAAGGCGAGGGCAGGCCGGAGCCAGAGCGAGGGCAGGCCGGAGCCAGAGTGAGAGCAGGCCGGAGCCAAGTTGACGTCAGGCCAGATCGAAAGCAGGCATGATCCAAAGCAAGGTCAGGCTGGATCCAGGGCGAGAACAAGCAGGAGCCAAGGCGAAAGCAGGCCAGAGCCAGAGAGAGAGCAGACCGGAGCCAGGGTGAGAGCAAGCCGGAGCCAGGGTGAGAGCAGGCCGGAGCCAAGGTGAGGGCAGGCCGGAGCCAGAGCGATGGTTGGCCGGAGCCAGGGCGAGAGCAGGCCGGAACCAAGGCGAGAGCAGACCGGAGCCAAGGCGAGGGCAGGCCAGAAGTAGAGCGAGAGCAGGCCAGAGCCAAGGCGAGGGCAGGCCAGAGCGATAGCAGGTCGGAGCCAAGGCGAGGGCAGACAAGAGCAAGAGCAGGCCGGAGCCAAGGCGAGGGCAGGCAAGAGCGAGAGCAAGCCAGAGCTAGAGCGAGAGCAGTCTGGAGCCAAGGCAAGGGCAGGCCAGAGCCAGAGCTAGAGCAGGCTTGAGCCAGAGCGAGGGGATGCCGGAGCCAAGGTGAAGGCAGGCCAGAACCAGAGCGAGAGCAGGCTGGAGTCAAGAAGAGGGCAGGCCAGAGCAAGAGCAGGCCGGAGCAAGGCCGAGGGAAGGCCAGAGCCAGAGCAAGAGCAGGCCGGAGCCAGGGCGAGGGAAGGCCAGAGCCAGAGCAAGAGCAGGCTGGAGCCAGGGCGAGAGCAGGCCGGAGGCAAGGCGAGGGCTGGTCGGAGCCAGAGCAAGGGCAGGCCGGAGACACAGCGAGGGCAGGCCGAAGCCTGAGCAAGAGCAGGCCGAAGCCAAGGCGAGGGCAGGCCAGAGCGAGAGCAGGCCAGAGCCAGGGCGAGAGCAGGCCGGAGCCAAAGCGAGGGCAGGCCAGAGCCAGATCCAGAGCAGGCCGGTGCCAGGGCGAGGGCAGGCCAGAGTCAGAGCGAGAGCAGGCCGGAGCCAGGGCGAGAGCAGGCCGGAGCCAGGGCGAGGGCAGGCCAGAGCCAGGGCGAGGGCAGGCCAGAGCGAGAGCAGGCTGGAGCCAGGTCGAGAGCAGGCAGTAGCCAAGACAAGGGCAGGCCAGAGCGAGAGCAGGCTGGAGCCAGGGCGACAAGAGGCCGGAACTAAGGCGAGGGCAGGCCAGAGGCAGAGCGAGGGCAGGCTAGAGCCAGGGCGAGGGCAGCCCAGAGCCAGAGCGAGAGAAGGCCGGATCCAAGGCGAGGGCAGGCCGGAGCCAGAGTGAGGGCAGGCTGGATCCAGAGCGAGAGCAGGCCGGAGCCAAGGCGAGGGCAGGCCAGAGCGAGAGCAGGCATGAGCCAAGGCAAGGGCAGGTTGGAACCAGGGCGAGAGCAGTCCGGAGCCAGGGCGAGAGCAGGCCGGAGCCAAGGCGAGGGCAGGCCAGAGCCAGAGCGAGGGCAGACCGGAGCCAGGGCGAGGGCAGGCCAGAGCCAGAGAGAGAGTAGGCCGGAGCCAAGGCGAGTGCAGGCTGGAGCCAGGGCGAGGGCAGGCCGGAACCAAGTTGACGTCAGGCCAGTTCGAGAGCAGGCATGATCCAAAGCAAGGTCAGGCTGGATCCAGGGCGAAAACAGGCAGGAGCCAAGGCGAGGGCAGGCCAGAGCCAGTGAGAGAGCAGGCCGGAGCCAGGGCGAGGGCAGGCCAGGGTGAGAGCAGGCCGGAGCCAAGGCGAGGGCAGGCCAGAGCCAGAGCTAGAGCTGACTTGAGCCAGAGCGAGGGGATGCCGGAGCCAAGGTGAAGGCAGGCCAGAACCAGAGCGAGAGCAGGCTGGAGTCAAGACGAGGGCAGGCTCTGCAAGAGCAGGCCGGAGCCAGAGTGAGAGAAGGCCGGAGCCAAGGAAAGGGCAGGCCAGAGCCAGAGCAGGCCAGAGCCAGAACTGTCCGGAGACAGAGCTAGGGCAGGCCTGAGCCAGAGCGAGAGCAGGCTGGAGCCATGGCGAAGGCAGGCCAGAATAAGAGCGAGATCAGGCTAGAGTCAAGACGAGGGCAGGCAAGAGCCAGAGGAAGAGCAGGCCGGAGCCAAGGTATGCGTAGGCCAGAGCGAGAGCAGGTCGGAGCCAGGCCGAGAGCAGGCCGGAGCCAATGCAAGGGTAGGCCGGAGTCAGGGCGAGGGCAGGCCGGAGCCAGAGTAAGAGGAGGCCGGAGCCAAGGCGAGAGCAGGCCGAAGCCAAGGCGAGCGTAGGCCAGAGCCAAGGCGAGGGCAGGCCAGAGCCTGAGCTATAGAAGGCCAGAGCCAAGGCAAGGGCAGGCCGGAACCAGGGCGAGAGCAGGCTGGAGACAGGGCGAGGCCAGAAAGAGAGCAGGCCAGAGCGAGAGTAGGCCAGAGCCAGGGCGAGGGCAGGCCAGAGCCAGAGAGAGAGCAGGCCGGAGCCAAGGCGAGAGCAGGCCGGAGCCAAGGCGAGAGTAGGCCGGATCCAGAGCAAGAACATGCCGGAACCAGGGCGAGGGCAGGCTGGAGCCAGGCCTGGCGAGGGTAGGCCGGAGCCAGGGCGAGGGCTGGCCGGAGCCAGGGCGAGGGTAGGCCGGAGCCAGAGCGAGGGCAGGCCGGAGCCAGAACGAGAGCAGACCGGAGCCAGAGCGAGGGCCGGCCAGAGTCAGAGCGAGAGGAGGCCGGAGCAAAGGCGAGGGCATGCCAGAGCGAGAGCAGGCCGGAGCCAGGACGAGGGCAGGCCAGAGCCAGAGCGAGAGTAGGCTAGAGCCAAAGCGAGGGCAGGCCAGAGCAAGAGCAGGCCGGAGCCAGGACGAGGGCAGGCCGGAGCCTGGGCGAGAGCAGGCCGGAGCCAAGGCGAGGGCAGGACAGAGCCAGAGCAGGCCGGAGCCAGGGCGAGGGCAGGTCAGGGTCAGAGCGAGAGGAGGCCAGAGCCAAGGCGAGGGCATGCCAGAGCCAGAACAAGAGCAGGCCGGAGCCAGGGCGAGGGCAGGCCAGAGCCAGAGTTAGAGTTGTTTAGAGCCGAGGCTAGGGCATGCCAGAGCGAGAGCAGGCAGGAGCCAAGGTAAGGGGAGGCCGGAACCAGGGCGAGAACAGGCCGGAGCCAGGGCGAGGCCAGAGCCAGAGCGAGAGCAGGCCAGAGCCAGAGCGAGAGTAGGCCGGAGCCAGGGCGAGGGCAGGCCAGAGTGAGAGCAGTTCGGAGCCTGGGCGAGAGCAGGACGGAGCTAAATCGAGGGCAAGCTGCAGCCCGAGCTGTGGCATAGCGGAGCCAGGGTGAGGGCAGTACGGAGCTAGAGCGAGAGCAGGCCGGAGCCTATGCGAGAGCAGGCCGTAGCCAAGGCGAGGGCAGGCCAGAGGCAGAACCAGGGTAGGCCAGAGCAACAGCTGGCTAGGGCGAGAGCAGGCTGGAGCCAAAAGGGCAGGCCAGAGTGAGAGCAGGCCAGAGCCAAAGCGAGAGCAGGTCGGAGCCAAGGTGAAGGCAGGCCAGAGCCAGAGTGAGAGCAGGCCGGAGCCAAGGCAAAGGCAGGCCAGAGCGAGAGCAGGCCAGAGCCAGAGTGAGAGCAGGCCGGAGCCAAGGCAAAGGCAGGCCAGAGCGAGAGCAGGCCGGAGCCAAGGCGAGGGCTGGCCGGAGCCAGAGCGAGAGCAGGCCGTATCCAAGGCGACGGCAGGCCGAAACCAGAGCGAGAGAATGCCGGAGCCAGGGCGAGGGCAGGCCAATGCGAGAGCAGGCCGTAGACAGGGCGAGGGCAGGTCAGAGCGAGAGCAGGCCGGAGCCAGAGCGAGAGCAGGCCGGAGACAAGGCGAGGGCAGGCCGGAGCGAGAGTGAGAGCAGGCCGGAGCCAGGGCAAGGGCAGGCCTTAGCCAGAGCGAGAGCAAGCAGAAGCCAGGGCGAAGTTAGGCCGGAGCCAGGGCGAGGGCATGCCGGAGCCAGGTCGAGGGCAGGCCAGAGCCAGGCGAGGGCAGGCCGGAGCCCGGGCAAGAGCAGGCCGGAGCCAATGCGATGGCAGGCCGGAGCCAGAGCAGGAGCTGGCCGGAGCCAAGGCGAGGGAAGGCCAGAGCAAGGGCAGGCCGGAGCCAGGGCGAGGTCAGGCCGAAGCCAGAGCTAGAGCAGGCCGGAGCCAGGGCGATTGCAGGCCGGAGCCAAGGCAAGGTCAGACCAGAGTCCGAGCGAGAGCAGGCCGGAGCCAAGGAAAGGGCAGGCCAGAACCAGAGCGAGAGCATGCCAGAGGCACAGCCAGATCAGGCCCGAGCCAGAGCGAGAGTAGGCCAGAGCCAAGGCTAGGGCAGACGCGAGCCAGAGCGAGAGAAGTCCGGAGCCAAGGAAACGGCAGTCCAGAGCGAGAGCAGGCCGGAGCCGAGGCTAGGGCAGGCAAGAACCAGAGCGAGAGCAGGCTAGAGCGAGAGCAGGCAGGAGCCAGGGCGAGGGCAGACCTGTGCCAAGGCGAGAGCAGGCCGGAGAGAAGACGAGGGCAGGCTTGAGCAGAGCCAGAGCAGGCCAGAGCCAAGGCGACGGCAGGCCAGAGCCAGAGCGAGAGCTGGTCGGAGCCAGGGCGAGGGCAGTCCGGAGCTACAGCGAGAGCAGGCCGGAGCCAAGGCGAGAGCAAGCCGGAGCCTAAGCGAGGGCAGGCCAGAGCGAGAACAGGCCGGAGCCAGGACGAGGGCAGGCCGAGGCCTGGGCGAGAGCAGGCCGGAGCCAAGGCGAGGGCAGGACAGAGCCAGAGCAGGCTGGAGCCAGGGCGAGGGCAGGCCAGAGTCAGAGCGAGAGGAGGCCGAAGCAAAGGCGAGGGCATGCCAGAGCGAGAGCAGGCCGGAGCCAGGACGAGGGCAGGCCAGAGCGAGAGTAGGCTAGAGCCAAAGCGAGGGCAGGCCAGAGCAAGGGCAGGCCGGAGCCTGGGTGAGAGCAGGCCGGAGCCAAGACGAGGGCAGGACAGAGCCAGAGCAGGCCGGAGCCAGGGCGAGGGCAGGCCAGGGTCAGTGCGAGAGGAGGCCGGAGCCAAGGCGAGGGCATGCCAGAGCCAGAACAAGAGCAGGCCGGAGCCTGGGCGAGGGCAGGCCAGAGCGAGAGTAATTTAGAGCCGAGGCTAGGGCATGCCAGAGCCAGAGCGAGAACAGGCAGGAGCCAAGGTAAGGGGAGGCTGGAACCAGGGCCAGGCTAGAGCCAGAGCGAGAGCAGGCCAGAGCGAGAGTAGGCCAGAGCCAAGGCGAGGGCAGGCCAGAGCCAGTTCGGAGCCAGGGCGAGAGCAGGACGGAGCTAAAGCGAGGGCAAGCCGGAGCCCGAGCTGTGGCATAGCGGAGCGAGGGCGAGGGCAGGACGGAGCTAGAGCTAGAGCAGGCCGGAGCCAAGGCGAGAGCAGACCATAGCCAAGGCGAGGGCAGGCCAGAGGCAGAACCAGGGTAGGCCAGAGCAACAGCTGGCTAGGGTGAGAGCAGGCTGGAGCCAAGGGCAGGCCAGAGCGAGAGCAGGCCAGAGCCAAAGCGAGAGCAATTCGGAGCCAGGGCGAGGGCAAGCCAGAGCCAGAGAGAGAGCAAGCCGGAGCCAGGGTGAGAGCAGGCCGGAGCCAAGGCAAGGGCAGACCAGAGGGAGAGCAGGCTGGTGCCAGGACGAGGGCAGGACAGAACCAGAGAGAGAGCAGGCCGGAGCCAAGGCAAGGGCAGACCAGAGGCAGATCCAGAGCAGGCCGGAGCCAGGGCGAGGGCAGGCCAGAGTCAGAGCGAGAGCAGGCCGGAGCCAAGGCGAGGGCACGCCAGTGCCAGAGCGATGGCAGGCCGGAGCCAGGGCAAGGGCAGTCCGGAACTACAGCTAGAGCAGGCCGGAAGCAAGGCGAGAGCAGGCCGGAGCCAAGGCGAGGGCAGGCCAGAGCCAGAGCGAGAGTAGGCTAGAGCCAAAGCGAGGGCAGGCCAGAGCAAGGGCAGGCCGGAGCCTGGGTGAGAGCAGGCCGGAGCCAAGGCGAGGGCAGGACAGAGCCAGAGCAGGCCGGAGCCAGGGCGAGGGCAGGCCAGGGTCAGTGCGAGAGGAGGCCGGAGCCAAGGCGAGGGCATGCCAGAGCCAGAACAAGAGCAGGCCAGAGCCAGGGCAAGGGCAGGCCAGAGCGAGAGTAGTTTAGAGCCGAGGCTAGGGCATGCCAGAGCCAGAGCGAGAACAGGCAGGAGCCAAGGTAAGGGGAGGCCGGAACCAGGGCAAGAGCAGGCCGGAGCCAGGGCGAGAGCAGGCCATAGCCAGAGCGAGAGTAGGCCGGAGCCAGGGCGAGGGCAGGCCAGAGCCAGAGAGAGGGCAAGCCAGAGCCAGAGCGAGAGCGAGAGCAGTTCAGAGCCAGGACGAGAGCAGGACGGAGCTAAAGTGAGGGCAAACCGGAGCCCGAGCTGTGGCATAGCGGAGCCAGGGCGAGGGCAGTACGGAGCTAGAGCTAGAGCAGGCCGGAGCCAAGGCGAGAGCAGACCGTAGCCAAGGCGAAGGCAGGCCAGAGGCAGAACCAGGGTAGGCCAGAGCAACAGCTGGCTAGGGCGAGAGCAGGCTGGAGCCAAGGGCAGGCCAGAGCGAGAGCAGGCCAGAGCCAAAGCGAGAGCAGGTCGGAGCCAGGGCGAGGGCAAGCCAGTGCCAGGGTGAGAGCAGGCCGAATCCAAGGCAAGGGCAGACCAGAGGGAGAGCAGGCCGGAGCCAGGACGAGGGCAGGACAGAGCCAGAGAGAGAGCAGGCCAGAGCCAAGGCGAGGGCAGACCAGAGGCAGATCCAGAGCAGGCCGGAGCCAGGACGAGGGCAGGCCAGAGTCAGAGCGAGAGCAGGCCGGAGCCAAGGCGAGGGCAGGCCAGAAGCAGAGCCAGGGCAGGCTAGAGCGAGAGCAGGCCGGAGCCAAGGCGAGGGCAGGCAAGAGTGAGAGCGAGAGCTGGTCGGAGCCAGGGCGAGGGCAGTCCGGAGCTACAGCGAGAGCAGGCCGGAGCAAAGGCGAGAGCAAGCCGGAGCCTAAGCGAGGGCAGGCCAGAGCGAGAACAGGCCGGAGCCAGGACGAGGCCTGGGCGAGAGCAGGCCGGAGCCAAGTTGAGGGCAGGACAGAGCCAGAGCAGGCCGGAGCCAGGTCGAGGGCTGGCCAGGGTCAGTGCGAAAGGAGGTCGGAGCCAAGGCGAGGGCATGCCAGAGCCAGAACAAGAGCAGGCCGGAGCCAGGGCGAGGGCAGGCCAGAGCGAGAGTAGTTTAGAGCCGAGGCTAGGGCATGCCAGAGCGAGAGCAGGCAGGAGCCAAGGTAAGGGGAGGCCGGAGCGAGAGTGAGAGCAGGCCGGAGCCAGGGCGAGGGCGGACCTTAGCCAGAGCGAGAGCAAGCAGAAACCAGGGCGCATGCAGGCTGGAGCCAGGTCGAGGGCACGTCAGAGCCAGGCGAGGGCAGGCAGGAGCCAGAGCAGGAGCTGGCCGGAGCCAAGGCGAGGGCAGGCCAGAGCCAGAGCAAGGGCAGGCCGTAGCCAGGGCGAGGTCAGGCCGAAGCCAGAGCTAGAGCAGGCCGGAGCCAAGGCAAGGTCAGACCAGAGTCCGAGCGAGAGCAGGCCGGAGCCAAGGAAAGGGCAGGCCAGAGCCAGAGCGAGAGCATGCCAGAGCCACAGCCAGAGCTGGCCCGAGCCAGAGCGAGAGTAGGCCAGAGCCAAGGGTAGGGCAGGCGTGAGCCAGAGCGAGAGTAGTCCAGAACCAAGGCAAGGGCAGGCCAGAGCGAGAGAAGGCCGGAGCCAAGGCAAAGGCAGCCCGGAACCAGGGCGAGAGCAGGCCGGAGGCAGAGCGAGAGCAGGCCGGAGCCAGAGCGAGAGCAGGCCACAGCCAGAGCGAGAGCAGGCCGGAGCCTCGGCGAGGGCAGGCCAGAGCCAAGGCCAGGGTAGGCCAGAGACAGAGCTAGAGCAGGCCAAAGCCATAGCGAGAGCAGGCCGGAGCCAGGGCGAGGGCAAGCCAGAGCCAGAGAGAGAGCAAGCCGGAGCCAGGGTGAGAGCAGGCCGAATCCAAGGCAAGGTCAGACCAGAGGGAGAGCAGGCCGGAGCCAGGACGAGGGCAGGACAGAGCCAGAGAGAGAGCAGGCCAGAGCCAAGGCGAGGGCAGACCAGAGGCAGATCCAGAGCAGGCCGGAGCCAGGGCGAGGGCAGGCCAGAGTCAGAGCGAGAGCAGGCCGGAGCCAAGGCGAGGACAGGCCAGAAGCAGAGCCAGGGCAGGCTAGAGCGAGAGCAGGCCGGAGCCAAGGCGAGGGCAGGCAAGAGTGAGAGCGAGAGCTGGTCAGAGCCAGGGCGAGGGCAGTCCGGAGCTACAGCGAGAGCAGGACGGAGCCAAGGCGAGAGCAAGCCGGAGCCTAAGCGAGGGCAGGCAGGAGCGAGAACAGGCCAGAGCCAGGACGAGGGCAGGCCGAGGCCTGGGCGAGAGCAGGCCGGAGCCAAGGTGAGGGCAGGACAGAGCCAGAGCAGGCCGGAGCCAGGTCGAGGGCTGGCCAGGGTCAGTGCGAGAGGAGGCCGGAGCCAAGGCGAGGGCATGCCAGAGCCAGAACAAGAGCAGGCCGGAGCCAGGGCGAGGGCAGGCCAGAGCGAGAGTAGTTTAGAGCCGAGGCTAAGGCATGCCAGAGCCAGAGCGAGAGCAGGCAGGAGCCAGGACAAGGGCAGGCCGGAGCCAAGGCGAGGGCTGGCCGGAGCGAGAGCAGGCCGGAGCCAGGGCGAGGGCAGGCCAGAGCTAGATCAGCCCAGAGCTAGGGCGAAGGCAGGACGGAACCAGAGCGAGAACAGGCCGGATCCAAGGCGAGGGCAGGCCAGAGCGCGATTAGGACGGAGCCAAGGCGAGGGCAGGCCAGAGCCAGAGTGATATCAGGCCGGAGCCAGAGCGAGAGCAGGCCGGAGCCATGGTCAAGGCAGGCCAGACCCAGAGCAAGAGCAGTCCGGAGCCAATGCGAAGGCAGGCCAGAGCCAGAGCAGGCCGGAGCCAAGGCAAGAGCAGGCCGGAGCCAAGGCAAGGGCAGGCCAGAGCCATTGCGAGATCAGGCCGAATCCAGAGCGAGGGCAGACCGGAGCCAAGGCGAGGGCAGGCCGAAGGGTGTGAGCAGGCAGGAGCGAGGGCGACGGCAGGCCGGAGCCAGGGCGAGAGCAGGCCAGAGCCAAGGCGAGGGCAGGCCGGAGCCAGGGCGAGGGCAGGCCAGAGCCACAGCGAGAGTAGGCCGGAGCCAAGGCGAAGGCATGCAAGACAGAGTGAGAGCAGGCCGGAGCCGGGGAGAGGGCAGGCCAGAGCCAGCGCGAGAGTAGGCCAGAGCCAAGGCAAGGGCAGGCCAGAGCAAGAGCGAGAGAACACAGTTTTAATTACCTGGCCTGTAGGTAACTGTTTTGAACAGCAAACCAGTGTCAAAAACTGTCCTGACACACTGAAAATTTTTTTTAATGGAGGCCAGAAATGTCAGTATTTTCTGAAAACGTATATGTAATCCGTGTGACGGAGAAAACACGGTTTTAAGTAGATGGATTTTTTTGCGCTGTAATATGGAAAGGACCTGGCTGTATTCTGCAGTGCCAACAAGCAAATGGTGCAGAAAAACCGTGTTCTCTGGATTGCTTTTTAAGCAAATAATGAGGTTTAAGAGGCAAAAAAAAATATTCCTGGCCCCTGAGACCTGGGCCTATTTCCAGAAATATTTAACAGCAGCCAACAGAACTGGAATGGAGCCTCTTGTGCTATATGCTCTGCAGTCTGCTATATACACCTCCTGCCTATACACCCTGCCTGCCTGATATATCTCTGCAGATGGATTAGTCCTCAGAAAGACTGTTTGTTAAGTTGGATATGTGTAATGTACGGTTTTTCTCCCTACACTACCTAATACACGATCAAATCTCTTCCTGACAAAGAAGCAGCTCTCCCTACACTGTCTGATCTGGAGTGACTGTGACGAGCATGGCGGCGCCAGGTCTGATATAGACCTGATGACGCTGTGCGGCCAGCCAATCACTGTAATGCCCACAACCAACATGGCTACGGTATTACAGTGCATGGCAGGCAATCCCTGCATGTTCATTGGCTCTCTAAAGAGTGCCAAACATGCAGGGAGGGGACCCGAGTTCCCGCCCGAGCAACCCGGAAATACTCGCCGAGCTTGTCGAGCACCATGGTGCTCCGGCGAGTACCGAGTAGTGGCGAGCACGTTCGCTCATCACTAATCACAATGGATAAATATTACCTGTGGTCATATTGGAGCAGAAGGAAAAGAGGGCTACTGCACACCTCAATACCGTAAAAGCTCACACACAGCTCCCTATATACAGGGTGGTCCAAAAGTAGGTGGACAGAAAATAATAACATTTATTTTGATTTATATATAAAATTATATTTACTAACACAAGCATAACATTGACAATTAAATTTTATTCTGAACAATAATACAAAACCCCTTAAATTTTATCAACGCAGGTGCTCAAACTGTTTTCCATTACAATTTGCACAGCTTTGAAGTCTGCCTCTTACGCTTCGACAAACTTTTTTTGCACAAGTCTCTTTGGGTATTAATTTCTTGAAATGCATCTCTTATGTAATTTTTCAAATCACTGACACTTTTTGGTTTTCGACTATAAACTTTGTCTGTGAGGAATGAAAAGTGGAATCTGATTGGTTGCTAAGGGCAACTGAGCCAGTTTCACTTTACACCATGTTTGATAAACCTCCCCCTTCATAACCTTATTACATTTTCTGTGCACCTACTTTTGGACCACCCTATATAGTATGAGCTCCGGTTATCTCCTATATACAATATGAGCTCCAGCATAGCCCCCTATATATAGTATGAGCCCCATATAGCCTCTCTATAAACAATATGAGCCCTCACATAGCCTCCTATATACAGTATGAGCCCCCATATAGCCTCCTATATACAGTATGAACCCCCATATAGCCTCCTACATTCAGTCTGAGCCCCCAAATAGCCTCCCACATTCAGTATGAGCCCCCACATAACCTCCCATATACAGTACGAACCCCCACACAGCCTCCATATATACAGTGTGAGCCCCACATAGCCTGCATATACAGTGTGTCCCATATATATAGCCTCCTATTTACAGTATGAGCCCCAAATAGCCTCATATATACAGCATAAGCCCCCCATAGCCTCCTATATGTAGCGCTGGCGTCCCTGCCCTCTGCTAGGCAGGGACGCTGCTCCCCTCACCGCTCTGCTCCGTGCCCGGCGTCCTCTCCCCGCTCTGCTGTCAGCGCGCGCTCCTTCCCGGCGTCCTCCTCCCGCTCTGCTCTCAGCGCGCGCTCCTTCCCGGCCCCTGTGCTTAGGGCGCGCGCGCGCGCGCTCCCCTCCTCTTAAAGGGGCCGCGCGCACCGTCCTAAGGAGTCCCCGGCCAATGGCCGGAGGACTTCATCATATATAAGGCACCTCCTCCAAAATGGAGGTGCCCGAGCAATGTTGTTTGCACCTGTGTCTCACCTGTGCTTCAGCCCTCAGGTCCCGTTGCCAGTTACCTGCCAGTTACCTGCCAGTTTCCTGCCAGTTACCTGCCTGATTCCTGCCTGAATACTTGTTACCTGTCTGCCAGTCTGAGGTCCGACGGTCTGCCTTACTACTCCTGTCAGTCTGTCTAAAGGACCAGCCTGCCCGCTCACCTGGGAGCGCACATCAGCTACCTGCCTACTTTCCTGAGGTCCGACGGTCTGCCTTACAACTCCGGTCAGTCTGTCTATGGACCAGCTTGCCCGCTCACCTGGGAGCGCTTCTCCGTTACCTGCCTGCTTGCCAGCCCGGAGGCTCCGTTGTCACGTGCTGTGACCATCAGCTACTTCAGACTCTTGTCCGCTCACCTGGGAGCGCTTCTCCGTTACCTGCCTGCTTGCCAGCCCGGAGGCTCCGTTGTCACGTGCTGTGACCATCAGCTACTTCAGACTCTTGTCCGCTCACCTGGGAGCGCTTCTCCGTTACCTGCCTGCTTGCCAGCCCGGAGGCTCCGTTGTCACGTGCTGTGACCATCAGCTACTTCAGAGACTCTTGTCCGCTCACCTGGGAGAGCTTCTCCGTTACCTGCCTGCTTGCCAGCCCGGAGGTTCCGCCGTCACGTGCCGTGACCACCTGTTATTCCAGAGACTCTCGCTTGCTCACCTGGGAGCACACATCGACCATCTGCCTGCTAGCCTACCCGGAGGCTCTGCCATCACAGGTCGTACCTACCCTTTACCCAGAGACTGCCCTGATCACTTGCCGTATCTCCCTGTCCGTTCATCCAGAGACTGCCACCCGCTCCCTTACAAGGGCCGCCCCCTTGTATAGTAGCTCAGAGGTTCCGCCTCCCAGACCCGTTACAGTTTGCTCGGGCGATGGAACCCGGTGGCACCCAAGCTCCCTCGCTCTCGGACCTCTGTCTTGAACTGTCCCGTCAGAGGTCCCAACAGGAGTCCATCCTGGGTCACCTGCGGAATGTTAATACTCGCCTGAACACTCTGTCTGATCCACCAACAACCTCCGCCAGTGCCATATCTTGCAATCCCGCAGCTCCGCTGTCCACTAATACCATGGTATCCTACCCCGGACCCCGGCTTTCTGCACCTCCTCGCTTCGGAGGCGACTCCGTCCAGGCTCGGGGCTTCTTAAATCAGTGCACCCTGCATTTTGAACTTTTGTCCTACCAGTTTAACTCCGACCGGGCCAAAATTGCCTTCATCATGTCCCATCTCACCGGGGAGGCCCTGGCCTGGCTAAATCCTCTATGGGAGAGAGGAGACCCCCTGGTGTCCAACTTGCCTGCTTTTCTCACGGCTTTCCGGAAAGTCTTCGACGAACCCGGACGGAAGACCTCATCTGCATCATCGTTGCTACGCCTCCGTCAGGGGAGTCTCACCGTGGGCCAATATGCCATACGGTTCCGTACCCTTGCCTCGGAGCTGGCCTGGGATAACGACGCTCTGGTTTCCGTCTTCTGGGAGGGTCTGTCCGGCCGTATTAAAGATGAACTTGCCGGTCGGGACATTCCTACCACTCTCGATGACTTAATAACTCTTGCCACCCGGATTGACCTACGGTTCCAGGAGCGTGCCAGAGAGGTCACCCGTGAGAGGAGGTTACCACGTCTAGCTCCTACTTTTCAGAAACCCGTCACTCCTTCTGTCTCTAACCAGGTACACCCTCCTGAGCCTATGCAGGTCGACCAGACCAAGATGGTCAAGACCCGTCAGGACTTACGCCGTGCCGAGGGGACCTGCTTCTACTGTGGCAGTAAGGAGCACCGGATCCGTGCCTGCCCGGAGAGGTCGGGAAACGCCTGTGTCTAGGTTCGCTCAGAGAGGTCCACCTAGACAAGAATAAATCCTCTCCATCCCTGCTGTTGTCAGTTTCAATCGTCTACGGGGAGAACCGTTATTTCGAACTAGCCCAACTGGACTCTGGAGCAGCCGGGAATCTTATTTCACAGTCCCTGGTAGAGAAATACCGCATCCCCACCAAACCTCTGGCTGTACCCTTGTCTGTGGCTGCCGTGGATGGGGGGCTCTTACCACGCCCCATCCAACTCATCACCGAATCCATTACTCTGCAGGTGGGAATGCTGCATTCTGAGAGTATCTCCTTTCATGTTCTGCCTGGACTCTCACGCCCTCTTGCTAGGTCTGCCTTGGCTCCAGAGACATGCACCCGTGCTTGACTGGCAAACCGGAGAAGTCCTTCGCTGGGGACAAGACTGTCATAAGACCTGCCTGGTTCCCGTCCATCCCGTCCGTCCCTCTCCTACCCCAGCTAATCTACCTGGACTTCCAATTCCTTATTGGTCTTATGCTGATGTCTTTAATAAAAAGGAGGCAGAGACATTACCCCCTCATAGACCATACGATTGTCCCATCGACCTGTTACCCGGTACTACTCCTCCCCGTGGGCGTATTTATCCTTTATCCGCTGCTGAGACCCGGTCGATGTCCGAATATATTGAGGAGAATCTGGCCAGGGGATTCATCCGGAAATCTACCTCCCCGGCGGGAGCAGGCTTCTTTTTCGTCAAAAAGAAGGACGGCTCTCTCCGTCCCTGTATAGACTATAGAGGCCTAAACCAGATCACGGTGAAGAATAAGTACCCCCTTCCGCTCATTCCAGAATTATTTGATCGTCTGAGGGGGGCTAGAATCTTCACCAAACTAGACCTCCGTGGGGCGTACAACCTGGTTCGTATCCGTCAAGGGGATGAATGGAAGACGGCATTCAACACCCGGGACGGCCACTATGAATACCTGGTAATGCCCTTTGGTCTCTGTAACGCTCCTGCCATCTTTCAAGAGTTGGTCAATGACATCTTCCGGGACCTTCTCTACTCCTGCGTAGTGGTGTACCTGGAAGACATCTTGGTCTTCTCTCCGGATCTCCAGACTCACCGGAGGGACGTTCGTCAGGTCCTGCTCAGGCTCAGGCAGAATCACCTCTTCGCTAAATACGAGAAGTGCCTCTTTGAGCAGACCTCGCTTCCGTTTTTGGGCTACATTATTTCTCAGACCGGCCTACGAATGGATCCAGAGAAACTGTCTGCCATCGAGAAATGGCCTCGACCGGAGGGGCTGAAGGCCATTCAGCGGTTCCTGGGCTTCGCCAACTACTACCGCCTCTTCATACCACACTTCTCTTCCCGGACTGCCCCAATTTCCGCGCTCACCCGTAAGGGTACTAATCCCAAAGAGTGGCCGCCCGAAGCAGAGGAGGCCTTTCTTTCCTTAAAACAGGCCTTCTCTTCCGCCTCGGTGCTGCATCGCCCGGACGGCAACAAGCAGTTCTTCCTGGAAGTGGACGCCTCCTCCTCTGGAGCTGGAGCGGTACTTACTCAAAAATCTTCTTCCGGGAGGATGGTAACTTGCGGCTTCTTCTCTAAACTCTTCTCCTCCTCAGAGCGCAATTATTCCATAGGAGATCGAGAGTTATTGGCCATCAAACTGGCATTGGAGGAGTGGCGTTACCTGCTTGAGGGGGCTCTTCACCCGGTAATAATTTACACTGACCACAAGAACTTGGCTTACCTCCAGCATGCCCAGAGACTTAACCCGCGCCAAGCCCGGTGGTCCTTGTTTTTTGCTCGTTTTGATTTTGTCCTTCATTTTCGCCCGGCTGACAAAAACGTCAAGGCGGACGCCTTGTCTCGATCCTTTCTGGTATCTGATCTCGAGGAAGATCCGAAACACATCATCGATCCCGCCAGAGTAATGCAGGTGGCTCCCGTGAGTCTAAATCGTCTCCCTCCCGGAAAGACGTTCGTATCAGTACCTGATCGGGAGAAGATCCTTCACTGGGGTCACTCGTCTAAACTGGCTGGCCACGCTGGTCAGAAGAAGACCCTCCAGCTTATTTCCCGGCACTACTGGTGGCCTACCCTGCACAAGGATGTAATAGACTTTGTTTCTGCCTGTGTGTCCTGCGCCCGCAACAAGGTTCCGAGACATCTGCCAACCGGTCGCCTCCTTCCGCTCCCAGTACCTGCTGCCCCCTGGCAGCATATTGCAATGGACTTCATAACTGACCTCCCACTCTCTGCCGGTTGTACGGTCATTTGGGTGGTCGCTGACCGCTTCTCCAAGATGGCTCATTTCGTTCCCCTGCCAGGCCTCCCGTCTGCACCCGAGCTAGCTAGAGACTTTATTCGTCACATCTTCCGTTTTCATGGCCTGCCCCTCCACATCGTGTCGGATCGTGGGGTACAGTTCACCTCACGCTTCTGGAGAGCCACTTGTAAACTACTAGACGTCACCCTGGACTTCTCTTCCGCTTACCACCCACAGTCCAATGGTCAAGTGGAGCGGATCAATCAGAACCTGACCAGTTACCTCCGGCACTTCGTTAATGCCCACCATTCTGACTGGGTGGATCTCCTACCATGGGCCGAGTTCTCTTACAATAATCACGAGAGCGAATCCTCCTCCAAATCCCCGTTTTTTGTAGTCTTTGGTCAGCATCCTCGGATTCCTTTTCCTGTCTCCACCTCGGTGGACAACCCGGCTGCGGAATCTCTCGTTAGCAAATTTTCCTCCATTTGGGAGAGTACCCGATCCGCACTCCTTCAGTCTTCCGAGCGTATGAAAAGACACGCTGACAAAAAACGTCTGGACCCTCCTCAATTCCGTCCTGGGGATAAAGTCTGGCTCTCGTCCAAATATGTCCGGCTCAAGATCCCTTCCTATAAGTTAGGGCCTCGGTTCATCGGCCCACTGGAGGTCATCAGTCAGATCAACCCGGTGGCCTATAAATTGAAACTCCCGGTCAACTTACGGATCCCTAACTCCTTCCATGTATCTCTCCTCAAACCTGTGGTACTTAACTCTTTTTCCAAGTCTACAGGTACGCCTCCTGCTCCGGTTTCTGCTGAGGACGAATTTGAGGTAGAGAACATTCTTGCCACCAAAAGGGTAAGAGGAAAGACCTTTTTTCTGGTAGATTGGAAGGGGTTTGGTCCTGAGGAGAGAACGTGGGAGCCCCGGGAGAACATCCATGCCCCTCTCATCCTAGCTAAATTTCTGTCTGGCCTAAAAAAGGGGGGGCCTAAAGGGGGGGGTACTGTAGCGCTGGCGTCCCTGCCCTCTGCTAGGCAGGGACGCTGCTCCCCTCACCGCTCTGCTCCGTGCCCGGCGTCCTCTCCCCGCTCTGCTGTCAGCGCGCGCTCCTTCCCGGCGTCCTCCTCCCGCTCTGCTCTCAGCGCGCGCTCCTTCCCGGCCCCTGTGCTTAGGGCGCGCGCTCCCCTCCTCTTAAAGGGGCCGCGCGCGCCGTCCTAAGGAGTCCCCGGCCAATGGCCGGAGGACTTCATCATATATAAGGCACCTCCTCCAAAATGGAGGTGCCCGAGCAATGTTGTTTGCACCTGTGTCTCACCTGTGCTTCAGCCCTCAGGTCCCGTTGCCAGTTACCTGCCAGTTTCCTGCCAGTTACCTGCCTGATTCCTGCCTGAATACTTGTTACCTGTCTGCCAGTCTGAGGTCCGACGGTCTGCCTTACTACTCCTGTCAGTCTGTCTAAAGGACCAGCCTGCCCGCTCACCTGGGAGCGCACATCAGCTACCTGCCTACTTTCCTGAGGTCCGACGGTCTGCCTTACAACTCCGGTCAGTCTGTCTATGGACCAGCTTGCCCGCTCACCTGGGAGCGCTTCTCCGTTACCTGCCTGCTTGCCAGCCCGGAGGCTCCGTTGTCACGTGCTGTGACCATCAGCTACTTCAGACTCTTGTCCGCTCACCTGGGAGCGCTTCTCCGTTACCTGCCTGCTTGCCAGCCCGGAGGCTCCGTTGTCACGTGCTGTGACCATCAGCTACTTCAGACTCTTGTCCGCTCACCTGGGAGCGCTTCTCCGTTACCTGCCTGCTTGCCAGCCCGGAGGCTCCGTTGTCACGTGCTGTGACCATCAGCTACTTCAGAGACTCTTGTCCGCTCACCTGGGAGAGCTTCTCCGTTACCTGCCTGCTTGCCAGCCCGGAGGTTCCGCCGTCACGTGCCGTGACCACCTGTTATTCCAGAGACTCTCGCTTGCTCACCTGGGAGCACACATCGACCATCTGCCTGCTAGCCTACCCGGAGGCTCTGCCATCACAGGTCGTACCTACCCTTTACCCAGAGACTGCCCTGATCACTTGCCGTATCTCCCTGTCCGTTCATCCAGAGACTGCCACCCGCTCCCTTACAAGGGCCGCCCCCTTGTATAGTAGCTCAGAGGTTCCGCCTCCCAGACCCGTTACACTATATACCGCATGAGCACCACATAGCCTCTGTATATACAGCAGGAGCCCCCACATAGCCTACCTGTATATAGTGTGAGCCCCAAGGAGCCTCTTATATACAAGATGAGCCTTCACATAGCCTCCTATACACAGTATAAGCCCCCACATAGCCGCCTACATACAGTATGAACCCCCACATAACCTCCTACATTCAGTATGAGCCCTCACATAGCCTCCTAATCTAGTATGTGCCCCCACATAGCTTCCTATATATAGCATGAGCCCCACATAGCCTCTGTATATACAGATTGAGCCCCAACATAGCCCCTTATATACAGTATGAGCCTCCACATGGGCTCCTATATACAGTATGAGCCCCACATAACCTTCATATATACAGTGTGAGCCCCACATAGCCTCCATCTATACAGTGTGAGCCCTACATAGCCTCCATATATACAGTGTGAGCCCCACATAGCCTCCATCTATACAGTGTGAACCCCACATAGCCTCCATATATACAGTGTGAGTCCCAAATAGCCCCCAATATACATACAAATATACCATATACATGAAAAAAAACAATAACACATACTCACCATATCATCATATGCATACTCATACTCATTAGGGCTTGTTCAAAAACACACCTACAGTGAGCTATCACACAATAAAAAAGCCTGATGTTTGTAGTGCATTTAATATTTACCTGTTGTCTTTTAGGCTACAGATGAAAAAATGCAGAAAAAAAAAGTAAATTAAAAATCTTTCTGGTTGCTGTGCACTCTGCTGATAGCACACTGTCACAGCATGGGTTGCGAGCACCCAGGACAAGACAAGTATATGCCCCCTAACCCGTGAACCAATAGCACTCCGTGAGTCCTTTCCAAAAGCCCAGTATTGCACGTGTATTGTAATTTAAGGAAAATACTGATGTAATTATACTTTGCAATTTCATTTCTTAATTTTTTTTCTGTTTTTTTGCTGAAGTCATCTCTCGAATTTTAAAAATATAAAACGCAATACATTATTTTATTTGTATGCTTTCTATTTTCTTAATACATTTTTTATAGAACAATGTTATTACCTTAGCCCTATTCCTAGCCCTAACCATTAGCTTAATCCTAAACCAGTCTCTTGACCTGCTTGTAACACTAGTTCGGGTTAGTAAAAATGTAAAACTATAAAAGCAGCTCTATGTAATAAATGAAGACCGTGTTGAGTAGCAAAGCGAATGCCCACCCAACGCTATTTATGCAGAACGCAGAAGGGGAGATGAGTTTGCCAGTGGCTGCTGGTCTACATAAGCAAAGATGGAAATTACAAAGCTTAGTATAATGAAGTGAGCTTTCTCATATAAGTCTCTGCCTAAGCAGAGCACAACAGCCTATGGCAAACTCATCTCAAGTGGTTCCCTCTACGTAGACAGAGACTGGGACAACAGAAAATGAGTAGAGAATGAATGAACACTGCTTATATGCACTGCACATGAGTAGAGCTACCTTCAATAATTTATTGCTCATTTTCTGTCATCTTGGTCACTGCTTATACATAGCACTGAAGTCAAAATGAGTTTGTCATAGACTTCTGCGCTCTACATAGACAGCAATCAAACCAAACATTTGTCATTTCAGCCGCTGCTTATGCTGAGTACAGCAGTGGATGAGAAATTCATCTTGTTTGCTTTGTTTGTAGCCACTCGATACAAATAATATAGAGATCTCAACTGTTTCTCAATAAGTACAATGGTCAGGTATGTAGTTCATTGATGTGGATAAATAATACAGCATATTGTTAAAATGGGCCCTAAAATCCTAAAATTATCTGTGAGATAATACTGAAGTGATGGAAATGGAAAAGATAAAGTTTCAACTAACTAAAAACAGTAGAACAAAAACAGATTTAATTTTATTACAACCCTTATATCAAACTGATAGATTCCCATACTTATACTGTAGCATATACCTTGGAATCTTATTGGTCAGTTACTGATCACATGACCAGTTCCATCCAGGTGCCTGTGCGCTCAGTTGACAGTTGAGGAAAGTGACAGTTGGAGTTGACTGGTGATAGTGAAGAAGTTGTCTGCGGACTGTGAGCAAATCTATGATATGGAAAAAGAGGAGATTGTAGGGAAGAAGAGAGAGAGAAAAAGAAGACACTTGGACTCATCGGCTGATGAGGAGTCTTCAATCAAAAAATCCAAATGGAGAGGAAGAAAGGGTAAAAAAAAAGACTCGGGACGAAAGATGTCTCCTACCCCAGAGATGGAGCGAGTGGATGAGGACGTCATTGCCCAGAGTGAAGGATTGAAGAACAGAAGACATTTGGGCTCATCGGCTGATGAGAAGCCTTCTATCAAAAAGCCCCAAAGGAAGGGAAAAAAGAGGAAAAAAACAGACTCAGGACGGAAGATGTCTCCCACCCCAGAGATGGCGCAAGCAGATGAAGACATCATTGTCCAGAGAAAATTACCGAAGAACAGAAGAATCAGCCTGGACTGTTCAGAGGAAGGAAAGACACCATCAATCCAGGCCAATAGCCAGAAGAAAGAAGACGTGGGAGGCTCAGGTAAAAAGAGAAATGTAACTAGTAATTATAGGGAACGTTATTGTGCATGTTTTATACCTCCACATGTAATCCAGGGATAAAGTCACCAAAATGATTCCAAATCTACCTTTATAATAAAAAATTACAAAAAACAGTTTTATATTTGAGCAGATGATTATAGTTGTTATAGGCAGTTTACCAATACAAAGTGGTCAGAGTTATCTGTTCCAAAATCATGGTGAAATGTTCTTCTCATTGTGTAATGTCCAGGTTCAGTTCTGCCGAAATTTACCACAAGACATGGAAAATGCTGACACCTTTTCAAAGGGAATCTGACAGCAGTTTTATGGTACCCTATATGAGAGCAGCATGATATAGGGGCAGAGACCCTTCTACCAAGCATGTACTATTCATTGGATTGCATGGTATAATTTTGACAAAATCACAGTTTTCTCTGCTACAAATTTACCAGTTCTCTGAATGCTGAGCTCTGTATAACCCAGCTAACAACACTGATTGGCAGCTTTCTGTGTGTGTATCCTGTGCATAGTCAGAAAACTCCCAATCAGTGGTGGGGGTGGGGTTATACAGAGCTCATGAATATAGATAACTACCTGGCAGCAGTAGTGATAATCTCCTGCTGATAAAACTGTGATTTTATCAAAACTACAGCAAGCATCTCAATGAGTGAAACATTTATCTCTGTATATTATATATCTATATCTCTATATATATTATATCTCAGATTAGGTTTCAAAACCTTGGTGACATAGTACCTTTAAGTGATGCAGTGCCTCAAATAAAATAAAAAACACATACCTCCTGGAATAGCGCCATTCCAACGATGTTGGCACTGAGGTAAATATGAAGTGTTTTTACTTTATTTGGGGCACTGTAGCATTCCAGAAGGGGTTGACATGTAGTGGACAACCCCTTAAATGACTTTCTGCAGAAAACGGTCCCAAAAAGTTGCCAAATTTGTGCAAATGTTAGAATGTTGCAATCTCCTTCTCTACTCCCCTCTTATTGCCTCTTCCCACAATCGCATACAAGATGTCTCCAGTGCATCCCCCCTACTCTGGAAAGCTCTGCCTCATCACATCAGACTCTCGCCTACTGTGGAAACCTTCAGAAGGAACATGAAGACCGACCTCTTCCGACAAGCCTACACCCTGCAGTAACCACCGCTCCACCACATCGCTGCATGACAGGCTCTACCCTCACCTACTGTATCCTCACCCATCCCTTTGTAGACTGTGGCCCTCGCGGGTAGGGTCCTCTCTCCTCCTGGACCAGTCGCTAACTTGTATTGTTCATGATTATTGTACTTGTCTTTACTATGTATACACCTTCTCACATGTAAAGCGACAGGGAATAAATGGCGCCATAATAATAAAGAATAATAATAATCCTAGTGATACGTGTAAAGGATTGTCGTCTCTTTTTAGGTTTATTTCATGAGTATTGCAGTTGCTTCTCAGCACCGTACGCCGTACAATTAGAAATCCTTGTGTCTGCCTTGTGTACCTGCTGTAGCAGATGTGCCATGTCTGCGTTATCCGCCATATTGAGCTCTTCTCCTATATGGTTCCTGTAATGCGGAGCACATCACCCATATTGCTAGATTCTTATCAATTGTTCTTGATCCCATCTCCTGACAGCAGTGATAGATCGGTGACATGGAGCTGCTGTCCCCTGATGTATAATGTGGAGTCTCAGAGCATCATTATTTATCAAAACTGTTCATTACATTGTCTTTGTTGTCTATAGTAGGGTTCCCCAACTCCAGTCCTCAAGGCCCACCAACAGGTCATGTTTTCAGGATTTCCTTAGTATTGCACAGGTGATGTGCAGGTGATGTAATTATCACCTGTGCAATACTAAGGAAATCCTGAAAACATGTCCTGTTGGTGGGCCTTGAGGACTGGAGTTGGGGAACCCTGGTCTATAGCAACCAACCAGAGCTCAGCTTTCATTTCTCAACCTGCTTTGGTAAAATGAAAGCTGATTTCTGATTGGTTGTTTGGGGAAATAGACACTCCTACTGTAAGGCTGTGTGCACACAATGCTTTATGCTGCTTTTTTTTTCAGTGCAGATTTGTCACAAAACCTGAAGGATTTCCTGATGCCAGCAAAGTGAATGAGAATCCTGAAGTCTCATTCACACGTTGCTTATTTGTGACTTGCAGATTTGGTGCAGACTTAACCCCTTCACGCCACAGCTAATTTCCGCTTTTGTGTTTCTATTTTTTCACCCCCTTCTTCCCAGAGCCATAACAATTTTTTTGTCCACATAGACATATGAGGGCTTATTTTTTTGCGGGACGAGTTTTACTTTTGAATGACACCATTCATTTCACCACTAGTGTACTGGAAAAAGGGAAACAATTCCAAGTGCAGTGAAATTGTGAAAAAAAAAATGCAATATGACATTGTTTTCTGGGAATTGTGTTTACATATTGTAGTAAAAATTACCTTGCAATATTATTCTCCTCATCAATACGATTACGGCAATGCCCAACATGTCCAGTTTTTAATTATTTTAGTGGTGAAAAAATTCTGAAGTTTGGCCCCCAAATTTTTAGGGTTGTACATAAAGTACTTTTTGCTGCTATTTAAACGATATATACTTCCCATATTCCTACTTATGTACATACCCTATGTTTGATTATATAGTTGTGGTATTTTACCACTAATGAGCATATTCATTCTACTGCCCTATCAATGGAATAACAATTATGCATATACTTACCCCAAGTGCCACCTTTGTTTGGGTACCCTTTGCCCATTTTTTGACTTTCATTATTATTTATTTTAATTCATAAATATATTCCATCTATATATCGTTGTAACGTGTTATTTCTCTTTGGCACAATTGTTCTTGGGCACTCAACATTTATACTTTATTTTGTCTGTGGTCTAATTTTTGTGGAACTGCAGGGACTAAAAAAACGATACCACATATGTGTATTTTTTTTTAATATCTTTACTTTCAATGGGGCAAAGAGGGGTGATTTGAACTTTTTATTTTTTTACATTTTTTAACCAACTAACAGCGTATCAAACAAAGGGTATAACCATATAATTTGCATAAAAAACCCTTAACATGCAACCTTTATTAAAGATAATTAAAATTATCCATACAAAGAAATAATCTGAAGATCAAAGTGAAAAATAATGAATGTGCAGAATTAGTCTGCTCCTATTGTCCCCTATGATGATCATTCCTGACTGCAGGGGTTGGCACCCTAAATATAGTACGACAATGGCGCCCCCACTCACAAGTCGTCTATCCCTCAAAGTCCCTATAAGTCCCTGGAAACAACAGTGAGCAATAGATTAGGGCTAATATGATCATATAAACCTAGAAAATTATATCTATAAATTAGGCAACACGAGTATATTGTAAAATATGTATCTCTTTATTAAATCGATTAAAAACACAAAACATGTCATACATGTTATAAAAAATTATGTGGAGGGGAAAGAAAAGGGTGGAAAGGAATAAAATTATGTTACAGAGCGAAGGAGATGAGTGTGCACTCCATGCTACATACAGGGAACACCAATTCAAAAAGGTCAATATATGATAAATTGCATAGAATTTTATTATACATTACATCATAATCAAGTTTACACTGTGTTCCAAATTATTATGCAAATAATATTTTCTCAGATTTTCCCAAATTACCTATATGAATTGCAGTCATTGTAATTTTCCAGTCAAATAACTATTAGAGTACAATTGAAAGGTTTTTGTACAAACTGCCTATGATAACAGTATATTTTTAAAAAAATAAAATACTCAAAATGCATGTTCCAAATTATTATGCAAAGCAGAGTTTTCAACCTTTTCATTTTAATAAAGAACAAAAAAATGGTCATTTTTGAAATTATAAGCATTAGCAGGTTATTACAAACTGAAATCAAACAGTTTTCAACTCAAAACTTTATTCTAGGTGATGTTACATTTGCACATAGGATCCCTTGTTCGAAATGAGCTTCTGAACTCTCTCGTCCATTGAATTTGTCAGGTTTTGGATGGTTTCTGCTTTAATTGTTTTGCATGAGGACAGAATACCCTCCCAGAGCTGTTGCTTAGATGTGAACTGCCTCCCGCCATCATAGACACTCCTTTTGATGATGCTCCAGAGGTTCTCAATGGGGTTGAGGTCAGGGGAGCATGGCTGCCACACCATAAGTTTGTCCCCTTTTATGCCCATAGCAGCCAGAGATGCAGATGTGTTATGTGCAGCATGAGACGGGGCATTATCATGCATGAAATGATCTCGATGGTCCAGATGGATGGAGTGGAGGATGGCTGGTTGATGGACACCCCATGCAAACACGGCTACGGCGCTAACAAGGAGGAGGTGGAGTAATGTTTTGGGCTGGAATCATGGGGAGAGAGATTGTCGGCCCTTTTAGGATCCCTGAAGGGGTAAAGATGAACTCCATAATGTATGCTGAGTTTCTCAAACAGCACTTCCTTCCATGGTTCAAGAAGAAGAACCGTGCATTCCGCAGCAAGATCATTTTCATGCATGATAATGCCCCGTCTCATGCTGCACATAACACATCTGCATCTCTGGCTGCTATGGGCATAAAAGGGGGTGCGTCTTATAGTCCAAATGTTGGGGAGGTATATACAATACAGACCAAAAGTTTGGACACACCTTGTCATTTATAGATTTTTCTGTATTTTCTTGACTATGAAAATTGAACATTCACTCTGAAGGCATCAAAACTATGAATTAACACATGTGGAATTATATGCTTAACAAAAAAGTGTGAAACAACTGAAAATATGTCTTATATTCTAGGTTCTTCAAAGTAGCCACCTTTTGCTTTGATGACTGCTTTGCACACTCTTGATGAGCTTCAAGAGGTAGTCACTGGAAATGGTCTTCCAACAATCTTGAAGGAGTTCCCAGAGATGCTTAGCACTTGTTGGCCCCTTTGCCTTCACTCTGCGGTCCAGCTCACCCCAAACCATCTCGATTGGGTTCAGGTCTGGTGACTGTGGAGGCCAGGTCATCTCGCATAGCACCCCATCACTCTCTTTCTTGGTCAAATAGCCCTTACACAGCCTGGAGGTGTGTTTGGGGTCATTGTCCTGTTGAAAAATAAATGATGGTCCAAATAAACGCAAACCGGATGGAATAGCATGCCACTGCAAGATGCTGTGGTAGCCATGATGGTTCAGTATGCCTTCAATTTTGAATAAATCCCCAACAGTATCACCAGCAAAGCACCCCCACACCATCACACCTCCTCCTCCATGCTTCACGGTGGGAACCAGGCATGTAGAGTCCATCTGTTCACCTTTTCTGCATTGCACAAAGACACGGAACCAAAGATCTCAAATTTGGACTCATCAGACCAAAGCACAGATTCCCACTGGTCTAATGTCCATTCCTTGTGTTCTTTAGCCCAAATAAGTCTCTTCTGCTTGTTGCCTGTCCTTCGCAGTGGTTTCCTAGCAGCTATTTTACCATGAAGGCCTGCTGCACAAAGTCTCTTCTTAACAGTTGTTGAAGAGATGTGTCTGCTCCTAGAACTCTGTGTGGCATTGACCTGGTTTCTAATCTGAGCTGCTGTTAACCTGCAATTTCTGAGGCTGGTGACTCAGATAAACTTAGCCTCAGAAGCAGAGGTGACTCTTGGTCTTCCTATCCTGGGGCGGTCCTCATGTGAGCCAGTTTCTTTGTAGTGCTTGATGGTTTTTGCAACTGCATTTGGGGACACTTTCAAAGTTTTCCCAATTTTTCGGACTGACTGACCTTCATTTCTTAAAGTAATGATGGCCACTCGTTTTTCTTTACTTAGCTGCATTTTTCTTGCCATAATACAAATTCTAACATAGGACTATCAGCTGTGTATCCACCAGACTTCTGCACAACACAACTGATGGTCCCAACCCCATTTATAAGGCAAGAAATCCCTCTTATTAAACCTGACAGGGCACACCTGTGAAGTGAAAACCATTTCCGGTGACTACCACTTGAAGCGCATCAAGAGAATGCCAAGAGTGTTCAAAGCAGTCATCAAAGCAAAAGGTGGCTACTTTGAAGAACCTAGAATATAAGACATATTTTCAGTTGTTTCACACTTTTTTGTTAAGTATATAATTCCACATGTGTTAATTCATAGTTTTGATGCCTTCAGTGTGAATGTACAATTTTCATAGTCATGAAAATACAGAAAAATCTTTAAATGAGAAGGTATGTCCAAACTTTTGGTCTGTACTGTATATACATTGTGTGGGGTACGGGGGGAGTGGTAGCGGCGGAGGAGCGGGGCACAGGAGGCAGCTGCCTCCCGCTGCTGCCTACACTGTCCCCGCTGCTAAAGAAAATTAATATTCACTGCTCCTCACCCCCATGGGGCGTGGGGAGCACTGAATATTCATGCTCCTTAATAGTGGCACACAGTGTAGCCGCAGCGCGGCTCCTGCTGATGCCGGAATCGCCTGTGCCCGCTGTAAAAGGGCATGAATATTAAACCTCTCTCCATGCCCATGGGCGTGGGGAGGGGTGAATATTCATGTCTTTTTATAAGCTGGCACACGCAATAGCCCGGCAGCAGCAGGAGCCGTGCTGCGGCTACGCTGTGTGGCGGATATTAAGGAGCATGAAGTCACTGCTCCCCGCGCACACAGTCCCGGTGTGGGGAGCAGTGACTTCCGGCAGCTGATCTCTCTCCTTGTGAGCCGTGCATGGCAGTGACGCTGCGCTTGAGGAGAGAAGAAAGGTGAGTAGGAGTGTTTATTTTTTTATGTGCAGCCTGGTGGGGATTAGGGGGACCATGCATACTAGGATAAGGATGAGGGGGCCATACATACAAGGGTAAGGCTGAGGGGTGCGATGCATACCAGGATAACGCTGAGGGGAGCAGACATAACAGGATAAAGATGAGGGGGCCATACATACCAGGATAAGGATGAGGGGCCATACATGCCAGGATAAGGATGAGGGGTGCCATGCATACCAGGATAGGGATTAGGGGTGCCATGCATAGCAGGATAGGGATTAGGGGCGCCATGCATACCAGTATAAGGATTAGGGGCGCCATGCATACCAGGACAGGGATGAGGGGTGCCATGCATACCAGGATGGGGATGAGGGGTGCCAGGCATACCAGGATGGGGATTGCTGTGCCATGCATACCAGGATGGGGATGAGGGGTGCCATGCATACCAGGATAGGGATGAGGGGTGCCATGCATACCAGGATAAGGATGAGGGGTGCCATGCATACCAGGATGGAGAGATTCCAGGCATACCAGGATGGGGATGGGGACCACGTATAAAAAGAAGGGGGGGGCATATATACCAGGATGGGGGATATTGTCAGAATTGGGGGACATTACCCCTATACCAGTGTCAGCAGAAGACCCCCTCCCCCTTAAAAGTGCATCATGAACACATTTTTTGCTTACAGTTTTTTTATTTTCCTCCTCTAAAACCTAGGTGCATCTTATAGTCCGGTGCGTCTTATAGTCCGAAAAATGCGGTATTTCTATGTCCAAAAAAAATACTATTCATCCAATGGATATAATCCAAGAAATATGCATAATGCATGTTATATACCGTATTTTCGGACTATAAGACAAAATTTTAGAGGAAAGTGGGGGGGGTACGTCTTATAGTCTGAATGTGGGGTATGTATATATACAAAAAAAAAAAAAAGTGTGAAACAACTGAAAATATGTCTTATATTCTAGGTTCTGCAAAGTAGCCACCTTTTGCTTTGATGACTGCTTTGCACACTCTTGGCATTCTCTTGATGAGCTTCAAGAGGTAGTCACCGGAAATGGTCTTCCAGCAATCTTGAAGGAGCTCCCAGAGATGCTTAGCACTTGTTGGCCCTTTTGCCTTTACTCTGCGGTCCAGCTCACCCCAAACCATCTCGATTGGGTTCAGGTCTGGTGGCTGTGGAGGCCAGGTCATCTGGCGTAGCACCCCATCACTCTCTTTATTGGTCAAATAGCCCTTACACAGCCTGGAGGTGTGTTTGGGGTCATTGTCCTGTTGAAAAATAAATGATGGTCCAACTAAACTCAAACCGGATGGAATAGCATGCTGCTGCAAGATGCTGTGGTAGCCATGCTGGTTCAGTATGCCTTCAATTTTGAATAAATCCCCAACAGTGTCACCAGCAAAGCACCCCCACATCATCACACCTCCTCCTCCATGCTTCACGGTGGGAATCAGGCATGTAGAGTCCATCCGTTCACCTTTTCTGCGTCGCACAAAGACACGGTGGTTGGAACCAAAGATCTCAAATTTGGACTCATCAGACCAAAGCACAGATTTCCACTGGTGTAATGTCCATTCCTTGTGTTCTTTAGCCCAAACAAGTCTCTTCTGCTTGTTGCCTGTCCTTAGCAGTGATTTCTTAGCAGTTATTTTACCATGAAGGCCTGCTGCACAAAGTCTCCTCCTAACAGTTATTGTAGAGATATGTCTGCTGCTAGAACTCTGTGTCTCTAATCTGAGCTGCTGTTAACCTGCGATTTCTGAGGCTGGTGACTCGAATAAACTTACCCTCAGAAGCAGAGGTGACTCTTGGTCTTCCTTTCCTGGGGCGGTCCTCATGTGAGCCAGTTTCTTTGTAGTGCTTGATGGTTTTTGCAACTGCACTTGGGGACACTTCCAAAGTTTACCCAATTTTTCGGACTGACTGACCTTCATTTCTTAAAGTAATGATGGCCACTCGTTTTTCTTTACCTAGCTGCTTTTTCATGCCATAATACAAATTCTAACAGTCTATTCAGTAGGACTATCAGCTGTGTCATATCAAAGCAAAAGGTGGCTACTTTGAAGAACCTAGAATATAAGACATATTTTCAGTTGTTTCACACTTTTTTGTTAAGTATATAATTCCACATGTATTAATTCATAGTTTTGATGCCTTCAGTGTGAATGTACAATTTTCATAGTAATGAAAATACAGAAAAATGTTTAAATGAGAAGGTGTGTCCAAACTTTTGGTCTGTACTGTATATATACCGTGGCTGGTGAGGGGTGTGGGGGGAGCGGCAGCAGCAGAGGAGCGGGGCACAGGAGGAAGGAGCCGCCTGCTGTAGCCTACACTGTGCCCGCTACTAAAGAAAATGAATATTCTGCTCCCCACGCCCATGGGCGTGTGGAGCACTGAATATTAATTTTCCTTACTAGCCGGCACACAGTGCAGCTGCAGCACAGCTCCTGCTGCGGCCGGGCGATCGCGTGTGCCTGCCCATGGCCGTGGAGAGGGGTGAATTTTTATGCTCTCTAATAGCGAGCAAATGCGATTGATTGCCTGGCAGCAGCAGGAGCCGCGCTGCGGCTACACTATGTGTCGGCTATTAAGGAGAATGAAGTTCCTGATCCCCACGCACACAGTCCCGGCGTGGGAGCAGTGACTATTCCCGCAGTTCATCTCTATTTGTGAGGGCGCATAGCAGTCATGCACGGCTCATACGGTGAGATCAGTGCTGGCAAACAGGACGCAGCGATGGAGCAGAGGGGAGGAAGGTGAGTAGAAGTGTTTATTTCTTTTGTGCATACCAATATAGGGATGAGGGGTGCCATGCATACCTGGAAGAGGGATGAGGGGAGTCAAGCATACCAGGAAGAGGGATGAGGGGGGGCTTTGTATACCAGGATAGGGATGAGGGGTGCCATGCATACCAGGATGGGTGATTGGGGTGCCATGCATGCCAGGATAGGGATGAAGGGTGCCATGCATACCAGGATTGGGATGAGGAGTGCTATGCATGCCAGGAAGAGGGATACCATGCATACCAGGATAGGGATGAGGGGTGCCATGCATACCAGAATAAGGATGAGGGATACCATGCATACCAGGATAGGGATGAGGGGTGCCATGCATACCAGGATAAGGATTAGGGGTGCCATGCATACCAGGTTGAGGGGTGCCATGCATACCAGGATATGGATGAGGGGTACCATGCATACCAGGATAAGGATGAGGGATGCCATGCATACCAGGATGAGGGGTGCAATGCATACCAGGATGGGGATCAGGCATGCCATGCATACCAGGATGGATGGGTGCCATGCATACCAGGATGAGGGGTGCCTTGCATACCATGATGGAGATCAGGGGTGCCATGCATACCAGGGTGGGGATTAAGGGTGCTATGCAAACCAGGATGGAGGGGTGCCATGCATACCAGAATGGAAAGATGCCATACATACCAGGATGGAGGTGTGCCATGCCAACCATGATGGAGGGGTACCATGCATACCAGGATGGGGTTGAAGGTTCCATGCATACCAGGATGGGGAATTGGAGTGCCATGCATACCAGGAGGGGGGAAAGGGGTGATATGCATACCAGGATGGGGGATTAGGATGCCATGCTTGCCAGGATGGGTGTGGGGCCACTTATAATAGGAAGGGGGGGGGCATATATACAAGGATGGGTGATATTAACAGAATTGGGGGACATTACCCCTATAACAGTGTCAGCAGCAGATGCTCTCCCCCTTAACAGTGCATCATGACCACATTTTTTTTTCTATTTTCCTCCTCTAAAACCCAGGTGCGTCCTATGGACAGGTGTCTCATAGTCCAAACAATACGGTATTATGTCTGTAGATATCCAAACATAATTCCACTGTTAATGCACAAAAATCTGCTATTTATAAAATGAATTTTATCCAAAAAGTGCATTGTGCATGATATATATATATATATATATATATATATATATATATATATATATATGTGTGTGCATATCCAAATGGATTTAAATTATTTAAGCAAAAAGGAAAATGTATATATGTATGGAACTATGCCTATCCAAATCATAGGATGAACAGTAAAAGTGATCACCATGCAATATCAAATGTCATAATGCAAAAAAGAATACAGAAATAAGTTCATAAAAAGTTACATTTGTGCATATTATTACGTACTGTCCAAAGGCACATCATCACCCCTTCCACATGCTTCAACGCACGTTTCGCTACCGATTTATTAGGAAGTGAGGTGGAGGAGGAAGAGGCGATGTTTCATAGGGTGATTACAGCTGTGGTTACTTACAAATCAAGGACGCCATATTATCGGACGCCTCTACTGTCCCACGCGTCCGGATAGCCGTCCCGTCTGCGACCGAATGTGCATCACCGAAACACGAGCAAAGGTCGCAGTTCAACGAAAACATCCCAGTATCGGGTACGAGAGCACACCGGAGCATGCGCAGTGTGGCGCACAGCGACCCTGCAGCCATATTAGAAAAGGGCAAAAGTGCGGGTCAGCATCAAAGTCTAAATATAATTATATGTGCCAAAATAGAATTGTATGAAATATAGAAAAAGTTCTATATATAATATAGTTAATGCGTGCATACACAATATTGTTGCTTATATAATGTGTATATGTAAAAGTGAATAAACACACTATAAACTCTCTATATGTATATGATATAGGTGAATAGTTTGCTTAATTATCCTATGCAGCGCATGCGTAATATAACACACAGCGAAAGCACAACCTGGTTAAAACAGAGCAAAGATGGAAACAAGCCGACCATAATAAACTATGTGTGTATGTATTAAAATGTTGGTTCTTGTATGAACCCATAAAAATATGTCATATACAAATGAATACATCTAATTACCTTGTGTATATATAGAGGTGAATGAATATACTAGAAGCTATCTCCATGTGATAATTTAATATCCTTAATTCAATGTGTAAGTGTATGTGAGTGATAGTTATATATGTGTATATAGGAAAAATAAAAAAGCATAAAATATAATAATAAAATATATGTGAAAAAGAGATGTGGTCATGTTAGAGAGAATAATACAAAAACTATATATCTGATGTTGTACTTAGTGATGGAATACAATACATGTGAAACTGTATGGCTGTTCGGGCGATGATGATACAAACAGTCCTCCAATCTGAAAGATATAATACAAATTAATATGCACATATAGATTGATCACACCCTAATAACTCCTATCCCATAAACTTATATCTCCACTAACTCATAAACCACCATTAATATATACAATAAAGCCAACAATACATGTATATATGTTTATTCAATCAAATCCACTATGATATATATTGATTATATGATTCGATTGATAATAAGGACAAGACACTGAAGATGAGAATATACCAAAAATCCTAGTGTATACTTAAAGAAAACTCGAAAATCCCCACTGTTCATTTAACCCTCTGGGGGTCATACTTCTTAGAGTGGTGATCCATTTACTTTTTTATTTATTATTTATTTGTTCAATCTGGGCCAGCTTTTTGGCTAGATTTTCCCTCCTATTCCCAGGATACAGACGGGCAATCCCTTTGACACGTAAGAGATGACATTGATGAGGGTAGCAATTCCGAAACTGTCTCGCCAAAGGTTTAGGTTGAGAAATAGCACCCACCTCATCTTGACAGATTTTCTCCGCTGCCCTAATATTTTTGATGTGTTCCAAAGCTCCCGAGTTGTCATACCAATATAGATGAGTCCACAGAAACATGTGGCTTGATAGATGACCATAGATGTTCTACAATTAATGAAATACAGAATCTTGTAAGCCAACTCACCCATCGAATCCTGAAAGGTATCAGTTTTTTCAATATATCTGCACTCTTTGCAGTTGCCACACTTCCATGTGCCAAATTTGGGGCCCTTTGAGCCAAATATACATTGCTCAAAAAAATAAAGGGAACACTTAAACAACAGAATATAACTCCAAGTAAATCAAACTTCTGTGAAATAAAACTGTCCACTTAGGAAGCAACACTGATTGACAATCAATTTCACATGCTGTTGTGCAAGTGGAATAGACAATAGATGGAAATAATTGGCAATTATAAAGACACCCTCAATAAAGGAGTGGTTCAGCAGGTGAGGACCGCAGACCACATCTCAGTACCAATGCTTTCTGGGCTGATGTTTTCGTCACTTTTGAATGTTGGTTGTGCTTTCACACTTGTAGTAGCATGAGACGGACCCTACAACCCACAGAAGTTGCTCAGGTAGTGCAGCTCATCCAGGATGGCACATCAATGCGAGCTGTGGCAAGAAGGTTTGCTGTGTCTGTCAGTGTAGTGTCCAGAGGCTGGAGGTGCTACCAGGGGACAAGCCAGTACACCAGGAGACATGGAGGGGGCCGTAGAAGGGCAACAACCCAGCAGCAGGACTGCTACCTACGCCTTTGTGCAAGGAGGAACAGAAGGAGCACTACTAGAGCCCTGCAAAATGACCTCCAGCAGGCCACAAAAGTGCATGTGTCTGCACAAATGGTTAGAAACCGACTCCATGAGGGTGGTATGAGGGCCCGACGTCCACAGATGGGGGTTGTGCTCACAGCCCAACACCGTGCAGGATGCTTGGCATTTGCCACAGAACGCCATGATTGGCAAAGTCACCACTGGCGCCCTGTGCTCTTCACAGATGAAAGCAGGTTCACACTGAGCACATGTGACAGACGTGACAGAGTCTGGAGACGCAGTGGAGAGCGATCTGCTGCCTGCAACATCCTTCAGCATGACCGGTTTGTCAGTAGATTAGTAATGGAGTGGGGTGGCATTTCTTTGGAGGACCGCACAGCCCTCCCTGTGCTCATCAGAGGTAGCCTGACTGCCATTAGGTACCGAGATGAGATCCTCAGACCTCTTGTGAGACCATATGCTGGTGCGGTTGGCCCTGGGTTCCTCCTAATGCAGGACAATGCCAGACCTCATGTGGCTGGAGTGTGTCAGCAATTCCTGCAAGATGAAGGCATTGAAGCTATGGACTGGCCCGTCCATTCCCCAGACCTGAATCCGATTGAGTACATCTGGGACATCATGTCTCGCTCCATCCACCAACGTCACGTTGCACCACAGACTGTCCAAGAGTTGGCGGATGCTTTAGTCCAGGTCTGGGAGGAGATCCCACAGGAAACCATCTGCAACCTCATCAGGAGCATGCCCAGGCGTTGTAGGGAGGTCATACAGGCACGTGGAGGCCACACACAATACTGAGCCTCATTTTGACTTGTTTTAAGGACATTACATCAAAGTTGGATCAGTCTGTAGTGTGTTTTTCCTCTTTAATTTGGGGGGTGACTCCAAATCCAGGCCTCCATTGGTTAATAAGTTTGATTTCCATTTATGATGTTTGTGTGATTTTGTTGTCAGCACATTCAACTTTGTACAGAACAAAGTATTCAATGAGAATATTTCATTCATTCAGATCTAGGATGTGTTATTTGAGTGTTCCCTTTATTTTTTTGAGCAGTGTATATGAAGATGTATCAGGTACATGATGACTATGTACTAGTATATCACGTAGTGTCTTATTACGTTTAGCCATAATCAATGGACGATTTGATAGAAAAGGAAGTATTGTCTGATCCTGTTGGAGAATTAGCCCAAATTTGGAGATATTAGTAATTTCCTTCCACCTCGAATGATAATTCGTGATGAATCGAACATGCCCATCAGATTCCTTTTTCTTTTTAGTAATAAGGAGAGATTGTCTATTGGCTTGTTTGGCCCGATAGTAGGCCTGTTGAATTATTTCCATTTTGTACCACGTTGTAAGTATCTACTGGTCATATCACATGCCTATTCTTCAAAAACTTTGTCTTGGTCACAAATACGAAATAATTGTCTGGACGGCATTGCCTGTATTACATGTGCCAGACGACTGATTTGGCATGCAAGAAAGCATTGGCACTAGTATTCTTGCGATAAATATTTGTATGCAACTGTCCATGGTCATCAACATGAATATCCAAATCCAGAAAATCAATTTTCTTTTGATCAATATGATGGGTTAGCTTAATATTGAATGCATTGTCATTTAGATATTTTAAGAATTTTTCAAGTTCCTCATGGGAGCCCTGCAAAATAAACAACACATCGTCTATGAATCTCATCCAAGATATCACTGATCCCAATGACGTATGTTCAATGTTCTGGAATCAGATGTATTCACACTCCCAAAATCCCAAGGAGAGATTGGCGTAAGATGGGGCCCAAGCCGCGGCCATTGCCACCTCTTTCTTCTGTAGGTAGTATCGATCTTTGAACACAAAATTATTATGTTACAAAATGTATTCTGTTACGGATCCGGGTGGTGGAACCTATGTGCTGTGATGCAAGGAGGGATCAGAGGGGCGTAACTAAGTGCCTACCCTTACCGACCCTGGCCACACAGCGGCTTAGTCGACTCCGTGAACTAAGGAGGAACCGGGAAGGTGAACCAGGTGCCACTCTGGGACCGACCTTGTGAAAGCAGGCGACTCCCATGGGACTGATGGCTGAAGCTGCGGATGAGCACGGCCAGTAGACAGGCGGGCACGGCTGATAGACAGGCTGGCAGGCACTGGGACCTGAGGACTGAGGAGAGTGTAAGCACACAAACAACAATCTTGCACAGGCACCTCCATTTTGGAGGAGGTGCCTTATATAGGGGAAGTCCTCCGGCCTTTGGCCGGGGACTCTTTAGGGCGGCGCGCACGGCCCCTTTAAGAGGGAGGGAGTGCATGCGCGCCCTGAGCACAGTGCCCGGGGAACTGCGCACGGTCCGCGCACCCCGGGCTGACGTAGGAGGGGAGCAGGAGGACGTCGGACCAGGACCGCGGCGGTGAGGGGATCGGCGTCTCTGCCCAGCAGGAGGTAGAGACGCCGACGCTACATATTCAAAAAGAATCATAAGAAAATCCACAAGAGATTCATCCAAACCCCAGCCTGATAGAAAAAAACCTAGTAGCGGATAATCCATATTCATGTGAAATTCAAGTGTGACGCTCACAGCCCTGCCCTGGGAAGATGGTGGGGGTACTCGGAGCCAGGTCAGATGTTAGGGGGATGTAGTCGTGGACCGGACCCGTTCCGTGCCCAGGGCCGTCACATTAAAAATGAAGGGCATTCGGTGTTGGTGTAACAAGTGGTGTTATTATGACTACGCCACCTGCGGTGCCTGGTGATGCGCCACCAGCGCTGCTAGCAGACCTCTGAGGCTGGATGTTAAGGCAGCTTGAGGTGTTATAACACCCCACAGGCGGAGCTGGGCCTCAGGGCAGATGTGATAGGAGGATGGGGAGAGTAGTCTAGAGTCACTCAGATGCTGTGTGGTGCAGTGTGGAAATAGAGTCCGGAGGCCATAGGGATAGTCTTCCAGGTCTTTTACTCACAGTTTTCAAGCACAGCCGCAAGGCTTCTCCCTGCTCCTCACGGATGACTGCGGCCACCAGGGATGAGGGCTCAGCGCACCCAAGTGCTTCAGGTGCCTAGATCAGGACCCTCAGAGTGTTCCTAACTCTCCCCTTTTGAGTCCTCTCCTGTCCGTGTGTAGAGTAAGGCTGGGTATCCCTCTGGACTATCCACAGATTTGGGGCACGGCGGCAATTGCTGCTGCGTCCGTCCCGCGACGGGATCCACTGACAGAGACTTAAAGTGGCAAAGTCAGATATCGGGGGCCGGTACCCCTCTTGCAGCAGGAGTCCCTCTGGCTGGCCAGAAATAAGAGTACAGGTGGCGTACGCCGCTCCGTCCGTGCTCCCTGGGATCCTTTTGCTATGGAGCTCCACTATAGCTCCTGACCTTCTTAAGCAAGAGAACTTGACCGGGGTAGAGACTCTGTTAACTCATCCCCGCTCCTCGTGTCGAGGTCAGAGCACGAGGACCGTGCATCTTCAGCACCCTGCAGGCTCCTACACAAGGCCACTGTCAGCTGTGAAGGCCACAATCAAAGAACATTGTTCTAAGATGGTTGACCATTATATATGAAACTATGTGTGCAAACTAAAAGTGTGTTCTACACCCTCCACCCACTACATGGTTCCCCTAACTTTTGGTTCCCCCCACTCGTGATCCTGCTGAGGCAGCACTATGGTGCATACTTGCCTCCCATAGGTCAGGAGTGTGTAGTGTTGGATGCAAGACAGGGTCCTGATTAGTACACCTTCCTTACCTGGGTGAGGAAACACTACACCTGCTGACAGGCTGCAGTATCCCCCTTGTGGCGACCGAACCCTCAGGGGCGCCACAGAAGTATATAATGGTTCTACATCACATGTAATGAGAAACATATCTAAACCAACATGAATATTATCCAATCTCTGTAAAATTTCTGCAGTTTTTGATGAAAGGTGGAAGTTCCATAGCAACCGGTTTTAGATAGTAATACAAGAATCTAGAAATTGGTTCAGATAGACGCCCATTGACTGAGACAATGGGCTGTCCCGGAGGGTCTTATAGACTCCTATGGACCTTGGTGAGCAAGTACAGGATGGAAACAGAAGGTTCGTGAACCTGTAATATGATAATAGCGGGAATAAATAAATATAATAACATATCTATGATACTACAGGAGCTAGTCATCTCCTATTGTCCTCTAGGGTGACCATTGCTGACCGCAGGGGTTGGCACCCTAGAATTTGTACGACAATGGCGCCCCCACTCACAAGTTGTCTATCCCTAAAAGTCCCTGTAAGTCCCTGAACACTAATAGAGAGGGAGAGCACAGGGCTAGTATGATAGTAACGGGATTAGAAATATATATATATATATATAAATAAATCATCCACTGTAACTACATAAAAACGAGGTCGGCAGGGTATGCAAACAATATACAATGTAAGAGTAGGAGAGTATCTCGAGTCCAAAATGTAAATAAAGCGCAGCAAGGCAGCAATATAATATTGTACATTCTTGAATGCGGATATATATACAAGATATGACATCTGACAAATATGCCCATTGATTCATATATACCGTATTTTTCGGACTATAAGACGCACCGGACCATAAGACGCACCCCAAATTTTGGGGTGGAAAATAGGAAAAAAAATATTTTTCTTATAGTCTGATTAGGTATCTTACCTGGGGGGGTGGTGGAGCAGGAGGCAGGATCCTTCAGGAAACCGGCCCGGCGGAAGTGGAGGAATGCTGCGGACCCTGGATACATGAAGCCGGTGCTGCAGCAGCTGTGAGTTGCGGTGATGGTGGATCAGGATCGCAGATCCCTCTGTTCCTTGCCTCAGGAACCCGGAGGCAGCAGAAGAGGTGAAATGCCAGTGTCTGGTTGGGGCCTGTGGACCGGCTGGGGCCTGTGGACTGGCCTGGGGCCTGTGGACTTGCCTGGGGCCTGTGGACTTGCCTAGGGCCTGTGGACGGGCCTGGGGCCTGTGAACTTGCCTGAGGCCTGGACCTGTGAATGGGTCCGGCGGTGAGGCAGAGATCTACAGGAAAATGGCCGCCGGAGCTCCGGAAGCAGCACACGCTGCTCTACCACACCGTCGGACACCGCTCACAGCCCGGCAGAGGCCCCGGCTCCTCTGCCTCACCGCCGGACACCACTCACAGCCCGGCACAGGCCCCGGCTCCTCTGCTTCACCACCCGACACCAGCACAGGTACAGGCCCCGGCTTCAGCAGCATCTCACCTCTGCCGCCGCCGGAGGACCCTGCGATCCCAGCTCCACCGCCATCGGTAAAGTAACGTTCGGACCATAACATGCACCCCAATTTTCCTTCCAAATTTTGGGGAAAAAAAGTGCGCCTTATGGTCCGAAAAATACGGTAAATCCTTAGCCCTTCAGCTTGACCTCAAGCGAGAAGCTATCCTGATCTTAGATAGCAGTCACAATAATAGATCCAAATAATTCATAATGGAATGGTGAGCACAAATATACAGTGCCTACAAGTAGTATTCAACCCCCTGCAGATTTAGCTGGTTTGATAAGATGCAAATAAGTTAGAGCCTTCAAACTGCAAACGAGAGTAGGATTCATGAACAGAAGCATAAATCTTACAAACCAAAAAGTAATGTTGCTCAGTTGAATTTTATTAAATTTTAAACATAAAAGTGTGGGTCAATTATTATACAACCCCTATGTTTAATATTTTGTGGAATAACCCTTGTTTGCAATTACAGCTAATAATCGTCTTTTATAAGACCTGATCAGGCCGGCACAGGTCTATGGAGTTATCTTGGCCCAGTCCTCCATGCAGATCTTCTCCAAGTTATCTAGGTTCTTTGGGTGTCTCATGTGGACTTTATTCTTGAGCTCCTTCCACAAGTTTTCAATTGGGTTAAGGTCAGGAGACTGACTAGGCCACTCCAACACCTTGACTTTTTCCCTCTTGAACCAGGCCTTGGTTTTCTTGGCTGTGTGCTTTGGGTCGTTGTCTTGTTGGAAGATGAAATTACGACCCATCTTAAGATCCTTGATGGAGGAGCGGAGGTTCTTGGCCAAAATCTCCAGGTAGGCCGTGCTATCCATCTTCCCATGGCTGCGGACCAGATGGCCAGGCCCCTTGGCTGAGAAACAGCCCCACAGCATGATGCTGCCACCACCATGCTTGACTGTAGGGATGGTATTCTTGGGGTCGTATGCAGTGCCATCCAGTCTCCAAACGTCACGTGTGTGGTTGGCACCAAAGATCTCGATCTTGGTCTCATCAGACCATAGAACCTTGAACCAGTCTGTCTCAGAGTCCTCCAAGTGATCATGAGCAAACTGTAGACGAGCCTTGACATGACGCTTTGAAAGTAAAGGTACCTTACGGGCTCGTCTGGAACGGAGACCATTGCGGTGGAGTACGTTACTTATGGTATTGACTGAAACCAATGTCCCCACTGCCATGAGATCTTCCTGGAGCTCCTTCCTTGTTGTCCTTGGGTTAGCCTTGACTCTTCGGACAAGCCTGGCCTCGGCACGGGAGGACATTTTCAAAGGCTGTCCAGGCCGTGGAAGGCTAACAGTAGTTCCATAAGCCTTCCACTTACGGATGATGCTCCCAACAGTGGAGACAGGTAGGCCCAACTCCTTGGAAAGGGTTTTGTACCCCTTGCCAGCCTTGTGACCCTCCACGATCTTGTCTCTGATGGCCTTGGAATGCTCCTTTATCTTTCCCATGTTGACCATGTCTGAGTGCTGTTCACAAGTTTGGGGAGGGTCTTAAATAGTCAGAAAAGGCTGGCAAAAGAGATCTTTAATCCACACATGTGAAGCTCATTATTCTTGGTGCCTGAACTACTTCTTAATACTTTAGGGGGACCAAACAGAATTCTTGTGGTTTGAGGGGTTGAATAATAAATGACACTCTGAATTAACTTTTAACGTTTTAAAAAAAAAAAAAAAGAAAAAAAAAAAACAATATTTGCTGCAGTGCATTTCCCACTTCCAGGCTGATCTACAGTACAAATGTCACAATAACAAGTTAATTCCGCATGTGTCAACCAGCTAAATCTGCAGGGGGTTGAATACTACTTGTAGGCACTGTAAACATTAGTGTTAAAAAAAAGCACAGTTATAGACTGAACAACGTACAGATTTCATGGGCCATGATACTTATCAGTCCACATGTATGGTCTTCCAATGTATCTCGACGCATTTCTCCACCAGATGTTGGTTCATCAGGAAATCTATGGTAAATGGATAAATGTAGAGATGTCCTGCAGCTAACCAAATGCAGGGCATCCCTACATTGATCCCTACATTTTTAATTAAGTTTAATAAAAGCTATATTTTAATTTTTTTTTTCAAAACATTTTTTTTATTTTTCACTATAATTGTTAGCCCCCTTAGGGGACTTGAAGACGCAATTGTCCAATCGCCTGTGCTAGATACAAAGATGTATATATCAGAAATCATAGTCTCCTTTGAAGCCTGGCCACAGTCAGGGTTTCAAAGGAGCTCCATAATGACAGGCACGGGGGTCATCAGCTGACACCAGGCTATAATGACAACCCATCGCCGACCCGCAATTACATCACAGGCTCACCGATGGGCGGAGGGAATGACACGCACGCATGCTGTTGCGTGTTATGCATGTCAGAGCAGCGCTCCACCCGCGATTGTTAGCTGCAGGTCCTGGCTGTAATACACAGACATCACCTGCCGGGTATGGGGCTGGCTCACCCTGTGAGCCCGCTTTACACACTTGCTTCCAACTTGCTCAGTACATGTACGGCGGATGTTGTGAAGGGGTTAAATCTGCAGAATATCAATTCTTTCAATGTTTTCCTGCAGATTTCACCCATACTTATGAGTGGGGAAAAATTTGGACAAAAGCGCGTGTTTTTGCCACTTTATTTTTCCTTACAAAAGATGCAGATATGGTGTAGAAATCTCTGAATCAAATACTTAATATGTGAACAGACCCTTAGACAGGTTTGATAATGCTTCATGTGATGCAGCTTCAGCTGGTCTCCCCTACAATGTCACTGCTCACTTATATAAACTAAATGAAAGCTGCTCTATGATTGGCTGCTATGGCAGCAAAGACAGGATTTATTTTAGAAAAGTCTTCATACATATCTTTATCTGCATGGGATGACGTACAGAACGACAAAGAAGCTGAAGCTCGGTATGCGGGGGAGAGTCTGAGCCGCCAGGAGGGATTTGATAGGTAATGAGGTCATCGTACAGATCACATGACGTCAGAGACTGACTTCCTGTCAACACATTAGTGCATGTACTGGAATAGTTGTCAGGCTGGAGATCACATGACCCATTTCCCTATATTGAAGGGGGACGTGTAGATGTAACTGAGGTGTGATGAAATATACAGTACAGACCAAAAGTTTGGACACACCTTCTCATTTAAAGATTTTTCTGTATTTTCATGACTTTGAAAATTGTACATTCACACTGAAGGCATCAAAACTATGAATTAACACATGTGGAATTATATACTTAACAAAAAAGTGTGAAAAAACTGAAAATATGTCTTATATTCTAGGTTCTTCAAAGTAGCCACCTTTTGCTTTGATGACTGCTTTGCACACTCTTGGCATTCTCTTGATGAGCTTCAAGAGGTAGTCACTGGAAATGGTCTTCCAACAATCTTGAAGGAGTTCCCAGAGATGCTTAGCACTTGTTGGCCCTTTTGCCTTCACTCTGCGGTCCAGCTCACCCCAAACCATCTCGATTGGGTTCAGGTCTGGTGACTGTGGAGGCCAGGTCATCTGGCGTAGGATCCCATCACTCTCCTTCTTGGTCAAATAGCCCTTACACAGCCTGGAGGTGTGTTTGGGGTCATTGTCCTGTTGAAAAATAAATGATGGTCCAACTAAACGCAAACCGGATGGAATAGCATGCTGCTGCAAGATGCTGCGGTAGCCATGCTGGTTCAGTATGCCTTCAATTTTTAATAAATCCCCAACAGTGTCACCAGCAAAGAACCCCCACACCATCACACCTCCTCCTCCATGCTTCACGGTGGGAACCAGGCATGTAGAGTCCATACGTTCACCTTTTCTGCATCGCACAAAGATATGGTGGTTGGAACCAAAGATCTCAAATTTGGACTCATCAGACCAAAGCACAGATTTCCACTGGTCTAATGTCCATTGCTTGTGTTCTTTAGCCCAAACAAGTCTCTTCGGCTTGTTGCCTGTCCTTAGCAGTGGTTTCCTAGCAGCTATTTTACCATGAAGGCCTGCTGCACAAAGTCTCCTCTTAACAGTTGTTGTAGAGATGTGTCTGCTGCTAGAACTCTGTGTGGCATTGACCTGGTCTCTAATCTGAACTGCTGTTAACCTGCGATTTCTGAGGCTAGTGACTCGGATAAACTTATCCTCAGAAGCAGAGGTGACTCTTGGTCTTCCTTTCCTGGGGTGGTCCTCATGTGAGTCAGTTTCTTTGTAGCGCTTGATGGTTTTTGCAACTGCACTTGGGGACACATTCAAAGTTTGCCCAATTTTTTGGACTGACTGACCTTCATTTCTTAAAGTAATGATGACCACTCGTTTTTCTTTACTTAGCTGCTTTTTTCTTGCCATAATACAAATTCTAACAGTTTATTCAGTAGGACAATCAGCTGTGTATCCACCTGACTTCTGCACAACAAAACTGATGGTCCCAACCCCATTTATAAGGCAAAAAATCCCACTTATTAAACCTGACAGGGCACACCTGTGAAGTGAAAACCATTTCCGGTGACTACTTCTTGAAGCTCATCAAGAGAATGCCAAGAGTGTGCAAAGCAGTCATCAAAGCAAAAGGTGGCTACTTTGAAGAACCTAGAATATAAGACATATTTTCAGTTGTTTCACACTTTTTTGTTAAGTATATAATTCCACATGTGTTAATTCATAGTTTTGATGCCTTCAGTGTGAATGTACAATTTTCAAAGTCATGAAAATACAGAAAAATCTTTAAATGAGAAAGTGTGTCCAAACTTTTGGTCTGCACTGTACTTCTGGATGACCCATAGATTATACATTTCTGGACAGTCCACTCATTACTCTGCATTGACGTTCTAAAACGTCAGTGGATTGTAAGCAGCTTGTACAAGATCGTGAATCTGTGAGTGAGGGAGTGCTGTACACAGCCAGACTACCCAGACATAAGGCAATACATGGCTTATTACCATACTTACCATTAGTGATGAGCGAGTATGTTCTGTTAACATTTTCGATGAGCATCTCGGGTGAACACATAGTATCTTCAGCAGGCTCGTAAATCTCGAGTAACGAGCATGCTCAGACTTACCATCTGTTTGGCTGTATTCACAGTGCTATACCAGCACTTGTGTTACAGATTAACAAGAAATTAGGAAGCAATTACCATGCTGCCTCCTCCAGATCCAGGAAACATGTGATCGCTAGCTGTAGGGAAGGAACAAGAGCTGCTGGGTTGTAAGGTCTTTTAAGGCCTTAAGGGGGGCAGAGTGTGTAAAATATATGAAACAATAAATGAAAAAAGCAAAAATAAAATAGAAAAAAAAAGCATAAATAATGAAAAAACTAAAAAAAGAGACCCAGCCAGTCTGAATCACTGTATCTAGCCCTGCCTCCATTGAAAAGAAAAATACGTTCAATATCTAAAAATCATTTCTATGTAAAGGGGAATGCAATTTGAAATGTTTTACTTGTCCTTTGTTTAAATAAAGTGAAAAATAGACACATTTCCTATTTTTAGTTACATTTTTCCCCTGATATAAGTGTGGCGCCCCTTAGGGTTCAGTTGCCACAAAGGTACTGCAGTACTGCACCTCACCCCGAGGTGTGGTGTCTCCCTTCACTCAGGTAAGGAGGGAGTGCTGCACGGAACCCCAAACACCTGCATCCAACACTACACTGCTCCAGGCCAGCAGGAGGGGCAAGACGCAATGTAGTTTTCTGCTGAGCCCTGTCCCTGGCTGGAGTGGGGGGAACCAAAGGTAGGGGAAACCAGTAGTGGGTGTGGGTGGAGGAAGTAGTTAGAGGAAGCACTTGTAGAAGGAGGTATAAATAGAGAAGCCATCTTAGAGAGTGTGTTCAGTCAGAGGACGACTGTCAGGGAGCAGAGTCTCAGTCAGAGCTCTGCTCCCCAAGCAGGGCCTAGTCTCAGAGGCCCAGGAGGGGAGCAGGGAGTAAGCTCCATTCTGCAGAAGGGATCCTAGGGGGTACGGCGAGTGCAGGCGGCACCCGTACACCCCGAACCTGCCAAGTGTCAGGAGGATCTAGGCCGCAAGAAGGGGGCCGGCCCCTGGCCCAGTCGTGCAGCTTCAAGCCTCGGCTGGAAAAACCGGAGGCTTCTGGCTTCTATAGCCAGTAGTCAAAACCCCCATTCCAATCCAAGTAAGGTCAAGCAGGTCTGTGCAACTCCGACGGACAGGAGGGGCTTCAGAGTACCCGAATAGGATACAGAGTGGGGAAGCTCAGGGCAGGAGGGAGAAAGACCCAGCGTGAAGTCAGTCTAGAAAGGCACACAAGAAAGTGGGGTTCTGCCGGGTACTCCCAAGCTGCCTGAGGAAGGACTGAACCCCTGCCAGGTGAACGCAGTGCGACGTGGGAGGCTTGCACCTGTACAGTGCACCTGTGGACCGTCTAAAGAACTGTGAGTAAAAATCTTGGATGACTGCACTGTACTGCCTCCGTCCCTTCTTTCACCAGCGCCATTCCGATCCCTGCACTACAACGCCCAGCGCAACCCACGCTCTCATTTCACTGCCCTGAGGCCTGCTCCACCTGTGGGGAGCCGTTCCATCTCAAGCTGCCCTAGCACCTGCCTCAGAGGACTGCTGCAGCGCTGGTGATCCTCACCAGCCACCACAGGTGGCGTCACGAACTGTCCCTAACAATTATATCCCCTTTTTGCACTGACCGCCGTGGGTCATGGACCGGGCCAGCCACCATGATATCCCCCGCCAGCAGCGACAAGAGGCCCGGCTGCAGAGTACCCCACGGCCCTGGGGGCGCGTCATAAGCAAAGAAAAAAATAATATAAAAATGCATTGAAAATTAAGCCCCATGTATTGCAAAAAAGAAAGGCAAAACTTTTAAATATCTAAGCGAGAACATTCTTTTTAGGGCCCTTAAATGTGCATGTATGACAGGAATGGGGGGGAAACAGACTGGTTGTAAACTGGTTAAACCGCTAGAATACTGATGGCAAGTAATCTTTGTATATGGAAAAAAAATTGCTAGAGTGATTTTCTAAAAAGAAGACTATCAGCAGGTCGGTCTACAAATTAAAGTTTTTAGCAGCATTGTGACTGAGAAAATGTAGCTTTAATCTGGGGTATAATGCTTCCGATTTTTGGGAATTCTGTGACTCTGAAATGCTCTTGGCATTCTGCAGTAAGTGCTTTACCACATCTCTGCTCTGGAGAGACAGTTGTAGCATCCTTCCTGATGCCCATCCACATGCCCGTCCATATGCCTAGTCTTAGGGAACTCCCAGAAAGCATTTGTTAGCACTGTTAACAGTAAACTGCTGCTAGAGCCCTACAGAGAGGTACAACATGGTGAAACATCTTTTCAGATCTCCCATCTACAGTTGCCAGCAGAATACTGTAGCACTTTGCTGTTTCCGTCAGTCCCATAAATATTGAGTTGAAAATAACAATATGCATGTTTCACCATCACCCTATCAACCCCCCCCCCCACCACACACACGCAGGTCACCTGCAGATGTCCTGTTCTAGTGATCATAAGGGTCCCAGAATAATATAGGTGATAATTAGAGTTGGGAGAATTTATTCAAGTGAAGTTGACTTTTACAAAAAATCTGTATTCTTTTACATATTTTTTGTAGTTTGCTCTGTAGGAATTCAGCAAAATGGTCGCCACCATCTTGTTGAACTATACAAAAGGTTAAAAAACGAATGTCTCTGTTGCTCGTGGTCCCCAGTACGGTCCTCAACTCCTTTACTTACCATGACTGTGCACTGACACATCTTCCCGCTAGGTTGTGAGTAGACCCTGGAAGTCCCTGTGTCTGGAAGTCCTGGTCTAGAGTGCTTGTCGTAAGGTCATGGCACATGTCGTAACATCATCACTTGCTTCATGACTCTGGACCAGGAATTCCAGCTGCTAGTAGGCCCAGGACATTTCTTTGCATGCGCAGGGACATCCCAGGCCTAGTTATGGCCGGAAGTCCTGGCCTAGTGTGAAGATGACCGGGTTCCATCAGCGCACAATGGCGGTAAGGAGCAGGGCCAAGAACCTTGAAGGTCAGAGAGCGGAAAAGGTGAGAAGTGAGGTGAATATTAGTTTTTTTCGGTCTTTTTTTTTCGACATCTTACCTTTACTATGCTTTAGGAGTCTTCCCATACCCCAGTATCCCAGAGCTTAATAAAGGAAATTGAATTTGCAGAGAATAAATTCACTCTAAATCGAATGTCTCGGTAAAATCCATGCGATTTGTCTCTAGTGATAAGTGTCATTATGGAAAAACCCTTTAGATGTTCATATTGATCAACCTCATCACAGCCAAGTGTATAATGGAAATAATCATTTTATAACTTCTCTCTATCAGACAAACCTATGTAGATTGCTTACAGGAATACTAAGTTGCGTATTAATAAAATCCATTAACACAAGTCATAAAATGAAATACAAGCTTTACTTAGAACAGAAGATTTCCTCAGTCTGAATAATGGCCTGTAAATGTTAGATTTATTGTGATATTTGTCATTTTTCTCCCCTGATAGGATGCAGTGGTGTTCGGCCATCCAGCTCCGGCACAATCTCTCATTCCATCAAGGAGAGATTATTATTCCACCATGTGCTCGGCTTCGGAAGCTTTGGAAAGGTCCTGATGGCGGAAGATACTATAACTCATCAAGAATTTGCTGTTAAGATCATCAGCAAAAGAGCCCTGCTAGCCGGAGGTGATAGGCTGGATGTGATGGTGGAGAGGCGAGTTCTTCAGCTGGCATCTGGAAGCCCCTTCCTCGTCCACGCGGACTTTGGATTCCAGACCAAGGTAGAATTGTGACTGCTTACTGCTGAAAGGTCTTGCCACTACTTTGATGTTGATGACCTATTCGTCTGAATAGGAGCTGTCCTGCAGTACCAAGAGCGACCACTAAACCTTGTTAGCTCCGTACACTGTTTACATCCGGCTTTTGGTGGAGATGGTAAGAGCTGATCGGACCCCACCAATCTGATATTAATGACCTATTCTAATGCTAGGTACATCATGAGAGTGGAAAACTCCTTTAAGAAATGTCACTGAATGCAACCAAGCTTCACTGATCAATGGACAATACCTCTGCCAGAGACAAACTCTACAGAGGTGATATAGAGGGGGTATTAATGTTCAGACCAAAATGGCTCTGTATAGTCTTGAATGTGGCTGAGCTGAAATACCAGGCACAGCTCATGGGCAGAAGCACTTTTTTTCTGGAAGAAAAGCAATTTTTTCCTAACCTGAACAACCCCTTTATCCCCATAAAGAAGCAGCAGAGGCTGTAAGAGAGCAGCATTTTCAGTTGTTTTTTCATCTCCGCAGTCTAAAAGCTGTGACTTTTCTATTCTTCTGTCACCGTAGTTCTTTGAAGGTCTATATTTAATTTTGCATGAAGCGTAGTATTTTTAACTGCACCGTTATAGAGTGCACATTGTATTGGATAAGGTGTATGCATTTTTTATAGGTTGGATTGAAAAAAATAGCAAGTTTGCTGGTATTTTGAGGGTTTTATGGCACTTACATAATATGATAACTTTTATGATAATGGTGAAACCAGATTTATATGATTTTTATGTTTTGCTACATTAGCATACTGAAAAAATAAAACAAAACAAAAACATTTTTTTGTGTTGGTGTTTTACAAGACTCATAACATTGTTGTTGTTAACAGCTGTTTTTTTGCATAGCTTGCGCTTTACGTTGGTATTATTTGGGAGTACACAACACTTTATAACTATCTTTAATTCCACTTTTTGGGAAGCGGGATACACAGAAAACAGTTACTGTATGGCAGCCCTATACAAAGCAGAGAGATAAGATTAAGGCTTTGATTCATCATTGCCTTTACGTCTGGTTTTTGTCTGGTTTTGTGTGTTTTCGCCTTTTTTTTATTTGCACCCAATTCATTACTCTATTTGTGCCTTTTTTGCAGTCTATTTTATATCAGCTTTTCTGCTTTTTTCACTTTGTGGGCAGAGTTTAGTGATTCCAGATGTTTTTACCTGATTCATCAATTGTGATTTTTTTAAGTTGCAAATATGACGCAGTCTTAATTTCAATCCCCTTTGGCGTATTTTTTGAGTATGCCAGTTTTTTTGCCATATTTTTGGACCTATTCGAAAATGTGTGATTTTTGGGGCCAAAAAGTTGCAAAAAACACTTCAAGGCAGAAAACGAGCATTTTTTCCTTTGTACCAAATTCTTGAATTGTGTGCGCCATTTTGAAGAATTTGGCACCAAAAGTCAGCAACAAATACCACAAGACCAAAAAGGAAAGTGATTAAAACTATTCAAATTATGAATCTGGGCCTATGTCTATAATTAAATGAAAAATAATTACCAAACATTGGCTGAAACAAGAATTTCTACATGTATTTATATATTAGATATCATTGTTTAGAATTTTAGGGGTCACAGCAGTTAGGCCACCTTTTGTATTGAGTGACTACATATCTTACCAATATGCTTTAACTTTCTTGGATGGAAAACCCCTTCAAGTAGTGAAATGTGTATTTGTCTTTACTGTATAATAAATGCTAATGTTCCATGTTACAGATGAATGTTTTTCTTGGTATGGAATACATGAACTGCGGGGACTTTTACCAACTTCTACACAGGAAGGGGCCGCTTGACATCACCAGTGCCAGGTAATGTGTTTAAGGAGTTGTCCAGTCTCAGAAGAAAAATCAGCAGTCTCTTTATGTGACTGCAGACTGACAAATTGTGAAAGTATGCAACGTGCACACAGTCAAGATTTCCCTGTATACCCCGTTCAGGTGGGCGATCCTGTGATTACGGGTACAATTTTCATACTTGTGATCACATGCCAACTAGTCTCACCCGGCTTCTTCAAATAGGAGAGAATTGAGAGACGTGCAGGAGTATAGTCGGCATATAATCATAAGTATGTAATTTGCATACGTGCATTCTCGAGACTGCAATATTGACATTGTGCACTGTTTACACCATCACGATTCGGCAGTCACATAGAGGGAATAATATAGAATAATGCTCCTACTGACTCATATGAATTCCCAAGTTTACAATCTGTGGGATCTGATACTTATTCATTTTCTCTTTGTCAGATTCTATGCCGCCGAACTAGTGTGTGGGATCCAGTTCCTCCATTCTAAGGGCGTCATCCACAGGTAATGTAGTCAGTGTGAGGCTGAGTCACACCAGCGTATATTCTCTCATCTAAGAGAATCCAGACCATTATACAAATCACATTTTGATTAAACTCTGAAAAGAATTTGATCATAGTGTCATCCAATTTTTTCTGATGTGAAGAAGATGGAAAAAGAAATGTCTCCATCTTTTCCATTCTGTCAGTCTGTGGAAATCGGCCTGCACTCAGATGTCATCCGAGTGCAGTCTGATGTTTTCCATGGACTCATAGACTTGCATGGCCGAGTGTGATCCGTTGATTGGATCCAACTTGGGCATTCTGCAATTGGTCCAAGGAAAAAAATCAGACATGTACACGAGCCCATTAAATAATATTGGTTCCAGTGATATCCGATGTTTTGTCAGATAACACTCAGCCTGGTTTTTTTTAAACAATGTTTTACTTCAAAGAAATAATCATTTGCTGATAAGCACAGGAACATTTTATTTAACCACATCCAATTGTGAAAATTATTATTATTCTATAATCTATTGATTAAAATTACCTTTAATTGATGGGAAAACCCCTTTAAAGCTCAGCTGCAGTCAGTCCCTCCACCCTGGTGACCTGCAGACTGATGCCTGTAGCTGGTGTCTAGTAGTCCTATATGGTATCACTGTCAGGAAGCTGCAGATGAGCGGCGGTCACATGGAATACAGTGATCCCTGCGGTGGTACAGGGCATATAGTAAAGGAGTTATCTCAGAGGAAAGTACAGCAGGGAGAGAAAATAGGTTTATTCTCCTATATCATCATTTCACCACAGATAGAAGAAGAACACTTACTCAGGTTCATTTTCTTTTTCTTACAGAGAGCTGAAGCCCGAGAACCTCCTGGTGACTGATACGGCCACATTAAGATCACGGATTACGGTCTTGCTCTTGAGAACATGCACGGAGAGCGGACAGCCACCACTTTCGCTGGGACCATGGGTTACACGGCTCCTGAGGGGAGAATAGAAGGCTTTTATCTGTTGTATTTAGAAGGATTCCGGATACTTTCACATTGATGAGCTTTATTTCGGCGAGTTCATCAATATAAAATCATTGAGGATCGGATCACACTGATCAGCTGTTCTTACCCCTGGCTGCAACCTGATGGAAACAGAGCAGAACATCGCACCTCTGTACTGTTTAGTGGTCAGTGCCAAGAAATGCAGATCAGCCCGTGTTTCTTTCCATAGGGGCTAATCTGTAGTACCAGCAGCCGCCACTAACCAGTGACCGGTGCTGTGATGTCTGTTTATTGGTTATATCCAACCACTGGCGGAGGAAATAACAGTTAATCAGTGGGACTGCCGGGCGTTGACCCCACCAATCTTATATTGATGACCTGTTCTGGTTATCAATATTAGAGCACTAGAAATCCATTGAAAGTATTTTCAATATATCACCCATCCACAGAACAGGGAAAAAATGTGTGACCTCTGAGTGCTTCACTACTGTGAGCCGCACAATCGCCAAATGGGAGGAGCATCGTCTCCTATTCCTCCTAGCCTGCATGTCTACATGGATGGTGAACTATGACCAACCAGGTGTAATGCTGAGTTATCCGGACCAGAGATGTCCTAAAGTGGCAATAACATGTGCAATAATGATACAGGAAAATCTATTATTTTATGTGCACTTATTACATTTATTAGATAACAAGTATCTGAAATATCAAGTACATCGGACTAAGCTGCTCTGTGTATATAATACAAGACAAGCCGCCACCTCAGTATTATCAGCTATGTCCCAGATCGCTCCTTAACCCCTTCATGACATATGGCGTACATGTCGGTCATATGTCATGTCCCTGCCTTTGATGCGAGGTCGCACGCCGAGCCCGCATCTTTTCCTGCGGATGATGGTTGATTTAATCTTTAACAGCTGCTGGTGTAACACTACTCCGCCTGCAGCCATTAACATGTTAGATCTCGCTGTCAATCTCTGACAGTGGCATTTAACATGGCTGGCGGGGGGGCGCGTTTTTCTACATGCCCATCGGTGCGCCCCTGACATGATCACGGGGTGCTGATGGGTTACCATGGCATTCGGGGGTCGCTGAAGATCTCCGTGCTTGTCATGACAGTACTCCTGTGAAGGCCACCGTTTAGCTGGCATTCATAGGAGATTGTAATTTTATCTATACATAGCTGTGCATCAGCAGTCAGACAGTCAAAGCTTCAATTCCCCTAAGGCAACTGATAAATATAGGAAAAAAAGTTAAAAAAATGTTTTTAAAAATATAAGGAAACTAAAAAATACAGAAAAGTTCAAATCACCCCCCTTTTACCCCATTAAAAATAAAACAATTAAAAAAAAATAAAAATACACATATCTGGTATCTCTGTATTGCTGTGTTTGTAAAAGTCCGATCACTCAAAATCTAAAATTAATCTGATCAGTAAAGAAAAAATCAAAACACCAGAATTAAGTTTTTTTGGCCGCCGCAACATTGTAATAAAATGCAATAAAAGGCGATCAAAACATTGTATCTGCCTCAAAATGATATCAATAAAAATGTCATCATGTGTTTGGTATCTGCGTAATTGTACTCACCTGGATAATCATAAAGCCAGGTCAGATTTAACATACAGTATAGTTAACATGGTAAATAAAACAAAAATTGTAAAATTACACTTTTTTTGCAATTTTAACATGCTTGGAATTTTTTTACCACTTTCAAGTGCATCACATGATAAAATGAATGGCGTCATTCAAAACTACTGCTCATCCTGCAATAAACAAGCCCTCATACGGTTATGTGGATGGAAAAATAAAAAAGTTATGGCTCTTGTAAAAAGGGAGGAAAAACTGAAAATCGCCCAATTTTGAAGGGGTTAAAGTTTGAGCTGGTAGCACACTGAGCTGAGCGTTGTCACAATCGTATATATTACATTCATTCTGATTTTTCATATCATTTATTAATTTCATTTATGGAGCATAATTATGAAAGATCCTTTTTGTCTCTTGATTAAGTAGTAAGACTTACTGTCATTTAATATAGAATCACATAACAATATGAGTGACATGTAAGAACGGTGATATACAAGAGGTAGCACTACTAATAATGCTTCTCTATGGCAGATCATGGACAAGGAGGAGTATAACGCCGGAGTAGACTGGTACTCGTTTGGAGTCATCTTAAACGAAATGCTTACCAGTGAGTGTAACTACCATCCCTCACTCTTTGATGAATCATCCTCCGGCGCCAAGGACATCATTGAACAGCTCCTCCAGGAAGATCCTGTCCAGAGATTAGGAGTCAATGGTAACATCCGAGAACACCCCTTCTTCCAGAGAATTGATGGGGTCTCAGTCAGGGTCGGACTGGGGTGCCTAGGGCCCACCAGGGGAACTGACTCTAGGGGCCCACACTACAGCCCACCTAAATGGTTTTATTACTTGTTATGTTTTTCTATAATGTACTATAATTACATGTTTGGCCGCGCTGTGGAGCACCAAGCGGCAGGACTTTCTTCGAACAGTCATTCCGTACTGCCAGAGTCCCTTTAATGGTAACTTGTCACCTTGAAAAATGCTATTTATCTGCAGATATAGGGGTAATCTGCAGGTAAATAGGGTGTAAAGCCTGGTTAGACGGCTTATTGGAAAAGCATTGGCTACACGGAGAAAATTACATTTTATTCTCCCTGCCGCCACTCGCTTCCTGTCATAGGGTCGGTGAGGGTGCTGCAATAACGTCCGGCACCTTGATTGTGACATCTTCCATGGAGGCCAACCTCAGGCTGAGCTTCATTGAATGACTAACATGGCAGCAGCACCTGGCAACTAGTGCTGAGCGAACGTGGTTGGATAAGGTGTGATCCCAGCATGCTCGGGTGTTATCCAAGTATCTTGTAGTGCTCTGCTACTATGCTCGAGTCCTCGGGGTAGCATGTTTTACGGAGGTAGATAGACGCAACACATACAGGAATTGCCGGTTTCTTAGGTAATCCCTGCATGTGTTGCTTCTGTCTATCACCGCAAAACATGCTACCCCGGGGACTCGAGCATATTAGCAGAGCACTACAAGATACTCGGATTACACCCGAGCATGCTGGGATCACACCTTATCCGACCAAACTCACTCACCACTAGTTGCCAGGTACGGCTGCCATGTTAGTCATTCAATGAAGCTCAGCCTGAGGTTGGGCTCCATGGAAGTGTCACAATCAAGGTGCCGGACGTTATTGCAGCACGCTCACTTTGTAGTTCGCGGTGACTGTAATGTCTCTTATCCGACCACGCTCACTCAGCACTACTGGCAACCGAACAGCAACCTGCAACTGCGTCACAGGGGGCAGAAGGGAACAGGAGACTGCATGCACCGGCCATTGTGCTATCTAAATGCCGCTGTCAGTGATTAAAAAGGGCACTTAAATACTCAAAACAGCAGCAATCAAGGCGAGCTCTGATCACTGCTGTTACAGGCAGACGCCGGCTATGTAACAAAGCCGACATCTGCCCGGTATGGAGCAGGCTCAGCTCCTGAACCCGCTCCATACAAGCACATCTCAATGGTGACAGTTATGACAAGGTTAGCAAATTTCACTTGTCTGTTCCTAAATGTGGAAAGACAAATGGAATTCCCTAACACATGTGAGCAAGTCCTAATAGATTTAGTAAAGGTGCCCCAAGCATATGAATGTTATTACACACCACAATGGACTCTTACATACACGCATCTTACAAAAATGCATATTATTCCAGATACGTAAACAAATACAAACACGCAGACGCGCACAAACACATGTGAAAGAGACCTAATAGATGTAGTAAAGGTGCCTCAAGCATATGAATGTTATTACACACCACAATGCACAGTTACATACACGCATCTTACAAAAATACATATTATTCCAGATATACGTAAACACATACAAACATGCAGACACGCACAAACACATGTGAAAGAGACCTAATAGATGTAGTAAAGGTGCCTCAAGCATATGAATGTTATTACACACCACAATGCACAGTTACATACACGCATCTTACAAAAATACATATTATTCCAGATACGCAGACACATACAAACATGCAGACACGCACAAACACGCAGACGTGCACAAACACGCAGATGCGCACAAACACACAGACGCGCACAAACACATGAGTACATGAATACATCATCTGAACCACCATCATTTGTAATATCAGGTCAGCCCCATATATCTTTGTATCGCATAAACCTACAACTCCCAGTATGTAATTAACAATAGAGATACTGGGAGTTATCAGTCATCATCAGACTGTGGACCATACAGGAACCACAGTACTGGCGAGACACAGGCAGGATCACAAATGAACATTTACATCCAGGTATCTTACCTGAGAACGTCTTCTCTGATTAGAGTCGTTCTCCTTCTTTTCGCCTCCATCTTGTCCAGACCCCTTGAGGACTTTTCTCATCCACAGCTCGTCTCTGCAGACTTCCATCTTCTCCGGTCTTCTGCAGCTCGTTCCCACACGATGCCCTTAAAGATAGAGTCATTATAATGCTCCTGAATAAAAATATCTACACTGAGCCCCTGAATAAACCTAACTCTTACAATGCTCCCTGCACAAAACATGACATACACTCTACCCCTCTTATGGTACCTGCTCTCCACACTGTCCTCTCCTTACCATACTGGGCCCCCTCTTCACACTGTCCTCTCACACTGTGTCCCCCCTATACTGCCCAGTCTCTATACTGTGCCCCTTCATCACACTCCCCCTCCTCAGCATACTGTTCCCCCCTTTCTGTGCCCTCACACTGTTTCCCCCATACTGCCGCATCTCCATACCTTCCCCCACACTACCTAGTCTCTGTGCTGTGTCACCTCACACTTTTCTCCCTCCATACTGTCTCCTCACACTATTCCCCCACTCTCCGTACTGTTTCCTCATACATCCCCCTTCTGTTCCCGCACCCATTCCCACACCTCCCCTAGTTATTTCACACATCTCCCCATTCTGTCTCCTAAAATTTCTCTCCCATCTCTCTCCAAATATAATAAATCTTCGGAAGACCACACAGACATGCAGAAGCGTGCTTACACACACACATACTAAGGGCTCTTTCACACGTCAGTACATGCGATGACAGTTTCCACAAGTACCAGAGACATTGGTACACGCAGACCCATTCAAATGAATGTTTTTACCAGCTGCACCTCCTGCCAAACGTCCCACACACTGATGACTGCGCTCTTCCCAAGCACCGGGTGCTGAACGCTGCTCTCATCATAGATCCCTGCCGGCACTGCAATCAGCAACAGCAGGGTCAATGATGAGAGTAGTAGTCTACTCCCGCCGTGTCCAACTGTAAAAATAGGAATAAAATAAAAATAATCCTTATACTCACCTCTCCTAAGTGTCACCCGCTGTAATCCGTGTGAGCGCTCACGCCGAGGAGAATGACTCCTGCAGCGAGCGGGCCCCGGAGCTGCGCTCAACAAGGGGTGCCCTGTCAATCACTGAGCACAGCTCTGGGGTCCGCTCGCTGCAGAAGTTGTTCTCCTCGGCGTGAGTGCTCGCACGGATTACAGCGGGTGACACTTAGGAGAGGTGAGTATAAGGATGTCTTTATTTTATTCCTATTTTTACAGTTGGACACGGCGGGAGTAGACTACTACTCTCATCATTGACCCTGCTGCTGCTGATCGCAGCAGGCAGGGATCTATGATGAGGGCAGCACCCAGCTCTTGGGAACAGCGCTAACTGTACATTGATTCCCAAGCGCTGGTATGTGTCACACGGATGACACACAGGTGGACACGGATATCTCCAGTCCCGTAAATAGCAGTCATGCTCAGACACACTCAACCAATCACATACAAAAATGCAGACACGCAGGGAAGCATGCATACATGTGTGAAGACACATATACACATGTAGACATGCAGGCACTCAAATACACACACACACACGCACACACACATGCATGCAGGCATATACACACACATGCAGGCAGGCATATACACACACACTGTACACACACAGCCATATACACAAACTGTACACACATGCATATACACACAGGCAGGCATATACACACACACACGCAAGCATATATACACACGCTTCGCAGGTATATACACACACACTGTACACACACAGGCATTTTCACACACACTGTACACACACACGCAGGCATATACACACATGAACTGCAGGCATATACACGCACCAGCAGGCATATACAAAGTAACACACACACAGGCATATGACTCACCCATAAAAACGTTATTGAATATTTGGCACGGTGCTCTTGATATGAAATTGAAGCAGTGACAGCTGTAGGCCTGCAGTCTTGTTTCCAATTCCAGGCCAGGCCTGGTTGGAGAGTTGAACTGTAGAGTGCTGCAGGTCACCGTCCACATATCCAGCCCCGGAACCGGTATAAAAAAAACCAGAGTCAGAGCAGGAGAGAAGGGGGCGGTGCCACCACCCGGGAGCCAGTATTACTACAGGGGAGCAGGCCAGGGCAGATATGGAGCCGGGATGGGACGTATTAGAAGCCCGGGAGCAGGGAGAGCAGAGCGAGACGTCGGCTTCGGTGGCGCCGGCGTCTCAGAGGCCGGCCCTGGAGCAGAGAGAGAGCACTGCAGAGCACGGGCGCGCGTATCAGAGGCCAGAAGAGAGCGGCGTCAGTGTCACCTGACACCACAGTCTGCCAGCCAGCGGGAAAGCAGAGCGCGGTGCGTGTCACCGCCCAGAAAGAATCCGTCCTCTCAGTGTCAGAGACTCACGTGGTAAGTATGCTGCATGCACGTCACTGCAGGCCCGCTGTCACCAATGAATGTGCCGTGCGCGCGACACTACATTTGATTCAGCCGCGCTTTTAAAGGGCCCCGCCACCAATTTTCTCACTCTCATATCGGGGCCCACCGGGAAATTTCCCGATTTCCCGCCAGGCCAGACCGACCCTGGTCTCAGTGGAAGCCCTTAGGATGGCCCCACCATACATCCATGTAGTAAGTATATGTACAGAATTGTCACATGGATCTGAATAAGATACTCTCCCACAATCTTCTACGCTTTTGGCTCTGTGATACATTATGTTTAACCCCTTTAAATCCCATGACGTACTAATACGCATCTGTGCCCTGGGACTTAAGAGCCTGACCCGTATTAGTACGTCATCGCGATCGCGTGCGCACACAGGCTGCGCGGGCGCGATCGCCGCCGGGTGTCAGCTGATTGTTACAGCTGACACCCAATACTATGTGCAGGGAGCGGTCCCGAAGTCGATCACAGCATTGCGGTGGCTAAGGGGAGGTGATCGCAATACTCACCTCCTCTTCCGGCCTCCAGTGCTGTCTGCCATGGCTTCCCGGGTGTTGCCATGACGACCCGATGTCTTCATGACAACATCCGGGTCACCAGACAGCAGGAAGATTTTTTGGTCATGCACAGTGCATGACCAAACAATCTTCTCTCTGTGCAGCACTGACTGCCTGCATAGCACAGGGATGGTGCTCCATCCCTATGCTATGCAAGCGAACAGAATAAAAAAAGTGAAAGTCCCAGAGTGGGACAAAGTAAAAAACTAAAAAAACTCTCAGAAAGTGAAAATAATTTAAAAAAAAATTGTAAAAATATTAAACAAAATTAAAAAAATAATCCACCAAAAATAAAAATATAATGTACCCATCAATAAATATTATTATGAAAAAAAACAAACAAAACAATAGTACACATATTTGGTATGGCCGCGTCCAGAACGTCTTGACCTATAAAATTGTCCCACTAGTTAACCCCTTCAGTGAACATGGTAAAAAAAAGAAATAAAAAACGAAGCAAAAAATAATGCTTTATCATCATACCGCCAAACAAAAAATGGAATAACACGTGATCAAAAAGACGAATATAAATAAAAATGGTACCACTGAAAACATCATCTTGTCCTACAAAAAACAAGCCGCAATACAGCTCCATCATCTGAAAAATCAAAAAGTTATAGCTCTCAGAATAAAGCGATGCAAAAAAATAATTTTTTCTATAAAATAGCTTTTATTGTGTAAAAGCGCCAAAACATAGAAAAACTATATAAATGTGGTACCGCTGTAAACGTACTGACCAGAAGAATAAAGCTACCTTATCAATTTTACCACTCGCGGAGTAGAATAAAAAATGTAAAAAAAAAAAACAATTCCTGAATTGTTGGTTTTTGTTTATTCTGCCTCCCAAAAGCTGGAATAGAAAGCGATCAAAAAATATCACATGCCTGAAAATGGCACCAATAAAAACGTCAACTCATCCCGCAAAAAACAAGCCATCGCATAACTCTTTCGGCCAAAATATAGAAAAATTATAGCTCTCAAAATATGCAAAAACTAGATTTTACAAAATATGAGTCTTTTAGTGTGTGACAGCTGTCAATCATAAAAACCCGATATCATTCTGGTATCTCTGTAGTCGAACCAACCCAAAGAATAAGGTCGTCTAATCACTTATACCGCACTAGGAACGGCGTAAAAAATAAACGCTAGGGCTGGGGTTGGGGTTAGGGTTGTGCTAATGTTAGGGTTGGGGTCAGGGCTGGGCTAGGGTAGGGTTAGGGATGTTTTTTTTTTCAAAAGTAAAAAAAAAAAAAAAAAGATGACGATATGGCAACTAGTGTTGAACGCAAGTGCTCGCTACTTGAGTTTGCATCAGGTGCTCGGGTATGCATTGAGTATCGCGAGTGCTCGAGTCTCCGCTCCATATGCTTCGCGGCCAAAAAAAACTCGCGGGGATTGCCTGCCATGCATGAGCAATCCCCGTATGTTTTTTTGGGGTGTCTAATAACCATGAAACATACAGGACGGGGACTCGAGCATGTCACTTGAGCACCCATGATACATGGTGCATACCTGAGTACCCGATGCAAACTCAAGTAGCGAGCACTTGCGCTCAAGACTAGTGACAACTTATTCAATATGATGACCTAATGTCATCAAATTCTGTGTCGTATCTCTTGGCTCAAAATATTCACTATACCCCTTGATAAAATCCTTGAGGGGTGTAGTTTCCAAAATGGGGTCACTTGTGGGGGGTTTCAACTATTTAGGCACATCAGGGGCTCTCCAAACGCGACATGGCGTCTGCTCTCGATTCCAGCCGATTTTGCGTTCAAAAAGTCAAACAGTGCTCCTTCCCTTCTGAACTCTGCCGTGTGCCCAAACACTGTATTTTCCACCACATATGGGGTATTGGCGTACTCAGGAGAAATTGCACAAACGTTTTTGGGGTCCATTTTCTCCTCTTACCCTTGTGAAAATAAAAAAATTGGGGCTAAAACATCATTTTTGTGGAAAAAGTTTGATTTTTTTATTTTCACGGCTCCATTTTATAAACTTCTGTAAAGGACTTGGGGGTTCAAGGTGCTCACCACACATCTAGATAAGTTCCCTGAGGGGTCTAGTTTCCAAAATGGTGTCACTTGTGGGGGGTTTCCACTGTTTAGGCACATCAGGGGCTCCCCAAATGCAACATGGCGTCCGCTAATTATTCAAGCAAATTTTACATTCAAAAAGTCAAATGGCGCTCCATCCCTTCCGAACCCTGCCGTGCACCCAAACAGTGGTTTTCCCCCACATATGGGGTATCTGCTTACTCAGGAGAAATTGCACAACAAACTGCATGGTGCAATTTCTCCTGTTGCCCTTATGAAAATGCAAAAGTGGGGGCTGAAAAACATTTTTGTGGGAAAAATGTGAAAATTTTATTTTTACGGCTCAATGTTATAAACTTCTGTGAAGCACCTGGGGGTTCAAGGTGCTCACCACACATCTAGATAAGTTCCCCGAACCCTGCCGTGCGCCCAAACAGTGGTTTTTCCTCACATATGGGGTATCTGCTTACTCAGGAGAAATTGCACAACAAATTTTGGGGTCCATTTTTTCCTGTTACACCTGCAAAAAGAAAAAAAAAATGGGTCTAAAGTAACATTTTTGTAAAATAAGTTAAATGTTAATTTTTTTCTTCCACATTCCAAAAATTCCTGTGAAGCACCTGAAGGGTTAATAAAGTTCTTGAATGTTGTTTTGAGCACCTTGAGGGGTGCAGTTTTTAGAATGGTGTCACTTTTGGGTATTTTCTGTCATAAAGACCCCTCAAAGTGACTTTAAATATGATGTGGTCCCTAAAAAAATGGTTTTGTAAATTTTATTGGAAAAATGAGAAATCACTGGTCAACTTTTAACCCTTATAGCTCCCCAATAAAAAAAATGTTGGTTCCAAAATTGTGCTGATGTAAAGTATGCATGTGGGAAATGTTATTTATTAACTATTTTGTGTGACATATCTCTCTGATTTAAGGGCATAAAAATTCAAATTTTGAAAATTGCAAAATTTTCGCTAAATTTCCGTTTTTTTCACAAATAAATGCAAGTGATATTGAAGAAATTTTACCACAAACATGAAGTACAATATGTCACGAAAAAACATTCTCATAATCAGGGGGATCCGTTGAAGCGTTCCAGAGTAATTACCTCATAAAGTGAAAGTGGTCAGAATTGTAAAATTTGGCCTGGTCATTAACGTGCTAACCACCTTGGATTGTAAAGGGGTTAATATCAGGGTTGGAAAATAATTTGGACTACGTTAATGTTTACATTACTATTATAAATGATCGGGCTGGAAAATGTAATTTATTAATGGTGCATGTCTAGTCTATAGTATTGCACTTCTTTCAGACTCTTGCAGGCTATATGCAAATAATTAACTAGTTATATGTTCTGTCAGGTGCAAGTCATTTAATCTGGCAAAAGAATTGCATAGGCATCTGTAGCTGGAGAAAGAGAAGATCCTTGGCTAAAAAAAATTGAAATGAGTTCTCCATAAGGACCACAATGTTTTGATAATTTTTCAGGCAGACATGGAAGTGAATCTAAAGAAAATTAGTTTGCATTTTTCAACAATAATTCTCCTTTTTATAGTCTCCACTGCTGATTTTGACCAGAAGAAAAATAAAACAACAAATATGAACCAATTTTGTCAAAAAACAGAACTGATGGAGCTGTCCCAATTTGGAAGAGTCTGTTAACAGATCAAAGTGTTCAGTGTTGAAGTGATATAAGTACAGATTGTACTTATTTAAAAACTTCTCATTCTAACCATACTTAAGCTATTGCCTATTACCTGCACATAATTCTGCATCCTATATATGATGAGACAGGAGTATGATTGGCCATAGAGATAATTAGTGGCACTGCAGCTCACTGAAGTGACTAAACTTGAGCTGCAATGCTTGTTGTGCTGGTTTTACATTTACAGAGATAAGTCAAAGACAAGCAAAATACCCAAATAACTGGAAGTAAATGGATAAATTGCACAGTGCAAAAATAATGATAAATAATAAAGGGTATTTAGTTAACATAATTTTGATCAAAGTAATGTAAAAGCCATCCTACCATGTCACGGTAACCCTTATGGGACAGTCCTAACTCTAATATTAAAACCTTAACATTTGTCAAGTGACATGTATATGGATAAGGGCAGAGAGACTGAACCCCTAGTAGAAACATAGACCTGAGAGGCAGAATGAACCTTTCAGCTCAGACAAAGGGCAGCCACACCCTTATATGCACTAAAGCAAACTAAAATACAAAGAAAAAACCTGGGAGTCTGAACTGAAACGTAAATTGATGTGCATGCAAAATGTAAATGCATGTTCACATAAGGCCACTAGACAGAGAAAAACCAAAGACAAGCAAAATACCCAAATAACTGGAAGTAAATGGATAAATCACACAATGCAAAAATAATGATAAATAATAAAGGGTATTTAGTTAACATAATTTTGATCAAAATAATGTAAAAGCCATCCCACCATGTCACAGTAACCCTTATGGGACAGTCCTAACTCTAATATTAAAACCTTACCATTTGTCAAGTGACATACATATGGATAAGGGCAGAGAGACTGAACCCCTAGTAGAAACATAGACCTGAGAGGCAGAATGAAGCTTTCAGCTCAGACAAAGGGCGGCCACACCTTTATATGCACTAAAGCACACTAAACTACAAAGAAAAAAACTGGGAATCTGAACTGAAGCGTAAATTGATGTGCATGCAAAATGTAAATGCATGTTCACATAAGGCCACTAGACAGAGAAAAACCAAAGACAAGCAAAATACCCAAATAACTGGAAGTAAATGGATACATCGCACTGAAGTGACTAAACTTGAGCTGCAATGCTTGTTGTGATGGTTTTGTCTCTACAATATTACATTTACATTTCAAAACGTTCCTTAATATTGAGCAATTTTTTTTCTATACTTCAAGTCAAGACTATTTTAATTAGTCACCAATTTTCACCATGACTTTTTCTGCATCTTTTCTATAGCCAACTAAGCCTAAACCAAAGTTCCGTGCTTTTAAGCTTGACAAGATCCAAGCGGCAGAGGCTACATTATCTATAACACCAGAGGACCAGGCCGTGTTCAGAGGGTTTTCATTTGTCAACTAGAAAACCCTCAACAAGACACCTGCTCAATAATATCAGAGCAAGCTGCATACCTGAGCTTCCAGAAGATCATGCAGAGAAGAGCAGAAGATCGGATATCCAACATAATCAGGGACCTCCCCATCGATAACTATAAGTGATAAATATAGATAAAAATACGTAAGAAAGAATAAGTATAAGTAAGAAAAGATAAGAAAAGATAAGTATAGGTAAAAAAGTATAGGTAAATATAAGAATAGATAAGTAAGGATAAGTGTAGGTACAAGAGGATAAGTATAGGAAAAAAAGATAAATATAGGTAAGAAAGAATAACTATATGTAAGTATTGGTAAGAAAATATAAGAATAGGTAAATATAGGTAAGAGAGGATAAGTATAAGTAAAAATGATAAGTACAGGTAAGAAAGGGCAAAAAAGGATAATTATAAGTAAATATAGGTAGGAAAGAATAAGTATAGGTAAATATAGGAAAAATGATAAGTATAGATAAATACAGGAAAGAAATGGTAAGCATAGGTAACAAAAAATAAGTATGCATAAAAAAGGATAAGTAGAAGTAAAAAGGATAAGTGTAGCTAAATATAGGTAAGAAAAGATAATTATAGGAAAAAAAGATCAGTCTAGTTAAGATAAAATTATTGGCAGGAAAGGATAAGTCTAGGTAAGAAAATATAAGTATATGTAAGGATAATTACTGGTAAAAAAGAATAAGTATATTTAACATCCGATCAATAAAAAAAGGATAAGCATAGGTAAGTAATGATAAATATTGGTAGACAAGGATAGGTATGAGTAAAAAAGTATAAATATATGTTAAAAAGGTTATGTATATGAAAGTATATGTAATGAAGGATAATTAGAGGTAAGTAGAAGTAAGAAAGGATAAGTATAATTAAAAAAGGAAAAATATAGGTAAGAAAGGAGAAGCATATTTAAAATGTAATTAAAAAAGTATAGGTAAAAAGGAGAAGTATAGATAGGAAAGAATTAGTATAGGTAAAAAAGGATAAGTACTGTTAAAAAAGGATAACTATATTTAGCATTCAGTTAAAAAAATAAAAATGGATGAGCATAGGTAAGTAAGGAAAAGTTTATGTAAGAAAGGATAAGCATAAGTATGTAAGAATAAGTATAGGAAAGAAGCACCAATTCTCAATAATTAACCATTGTAAGCCGCCCTTAGTTAGACATACGCTTTAAATAGTCTAAATATAAAAATAAGACAAACATATATATTAGATATGTATGAAATATTCCATGTAAAGGTGTGACAGGGCCCCATCCAGAGCTGACACTGCAGTGAACCAGGGATTAGCCGATCGCCAGTATGTGGGTCAGGAAGGAATTTTTCCCCACACATGGGGTTGTTTTGCCTTCCTCTGGTTCACATCCTTTTTATGCAGCAAATCTAAAAATGGCACTGGATGATTAAATAAAACTAAATTGGATAATAGATAAGAATAAAAATTAATGAACTCTATTCATTGTGTCGGTGTATTCTTTATATTCTGCTCATTCTGCTGTCACTATTATTTTGATTTTGGACTGTTGTAGTGAATGTTACAAGCAGTAGGGAATTAAAAGTTAATCTGATTTTTTTTTTCGGGAATCTGAGTCACATGATCTCGCTGCCGATTCTTTCCCATCATGACAGTGATGTTATGGCCATCTTTCATATGGATTTCTCAGACCAATGTCACTGCCCCAATATGCACCACATTATCAATTACATGTTGTACATAGGATAGGGCTAGCATCATCAGCTACTGCTCTGTAACCCAAGTGTAGTCTCCTCCATTAAAGTCCCTGCATATCACAGATCAGGGACAGTGTGAAAACACAGGGGTCAGTGGGTGCTCTTGTCCGCTAGCCCAGTGGTCTTTAGAAAGATTGCATGGACAAGGGCTCATACCACTGAACGCCCACTCTCTTTTACCATGGGTAGAACATTACTCAGACAACACAGGGTGATGGTAAACAGTGTGGCAATAATTTATTGAACCACCAACAATCAATAACATATAAAACAGTCTCAACAACTACACAAGATGGGGCAAATTACAGAGACTCACCCTTCCGCTGGCTTGCCAGGATTTGGGCAGTGTAACCTCATTTAAACCCCGTGGTTTCAATGTGTCCAGTTTGTATATCATCTATCCAATTGACTCAGTGATAGGGATATGGGCAATGTTGGATGCATGTGCATACACTTGTCAGTTTTTCACTATAAATATACATTTTTCTACAATCATGTCTTCCTTGTTAGTACCATCTTATGATTATATCCTTCTTAAAAAGGCAGCTAAACAACGTCCACCAACTATCAGATACTTCCACGGTCTAGAGGCACTGACCATGGATGTTGTCTTTATATGGTATAGGGTGCCAAGAGATAACGGGTTCGAATCATCATACACAAAAAAATATTTTATTTTTACATCATGGAACTTATGTAGAAGACGTTTCAATTTTTATTTCAATTTTATACAATACTCATTACTTTTTTAAAATTGTTCTCTTAATGACGCTAATAGACACTTTTTTAAGGAATATGTAAAGGTTTAATTTTTAAATGAAAACGGTTGCTGGTGCCTTGGAGCCAGTTTTTTTCACTTTCCATGTGTATATACGTTCTCTGCTGTTAACATCTCTTAAGCTATGCACTTGATGAAGTGGACAGGACGTCCACGAAACGTGTCTGTTTTTAGCTTGTCAAAAGAATAAATCCACAACACAAGTCCTGGATTCTATATAATATGTTCTAACCTAGGAGCGCGGAACTACCGACACCTTTCATCTTTTCCTTTACAGTGTAAAGTTGTAATTGCAGTAAACTGAACTGGCAACAACACCACAAACGTGAAAGCAAATGAGTGGCATGTGCCCAGGATTTTGGGACCAGAAAAAAATCATCAAAGCAAGAGAAAATGCAGTGAAATTATTTTCAACACAAAAACTTTTCAGGTTAAGAATTTTTCAACTCATAGAAAACCCCTTTAAACACTCAACAGTCTAATAAAAGAGTATTTCAACCTTAAGTAGTTATTGCCTATCCACAGGATATGTCATCACTGTCTGATAGATGCACTCCAATTTCCAATAAAAAGAGAGATGGCCATGAATATTTGTGGTCCTCTTCATTAATTTCCATGGAAGTTACGGAATAGATGTAAAAGCAGGATAGGGAACGCCCATTATGAAAAAAGGTGTGGAGTACAAATGTGAAAATGGCATTTGTCAGACATTCATGGCATATTCTGTGGACGCAAATGTCTAAGATGGAAATACTCCTTAAAAGTTGATCTGTCAGCAGCTTTCACATTACGCACTGCAAAACTCATTAATTATGTCTTTTAAATCTGATGAAACTGGTGTAATATTCATTAAAATCAATATCAAATGGCTGTCTAATTCTCAAATGTAAAAGAGCATTTTATGACTTCAGCTAGATCTAGACTCATAACAAATCATTTTCAAATTAGGCAGGAAAACTTTCACATAGCATTATACAGATTTTCTTGAAGGGAATCTGTCACCCCCTGGGACGTTTTAAACCTATTACTATGGGCATACAAGTGACAGAATTGTTAAAATAGTCTTACCTGTATGCCTCATAGCTGCTGTCTTGTTTTTTATAAATCATCTTTTAATCCTTTATGTTAATGAGTTCTTCCAGACTCTGTGGTGGTGCCTGGAAGAAAACTCCTGCCTCTGGTGTTCATTTGCATACCACCTTCCTCCCATCAACAGCACAGTGCCATGTGACATGTAGTTGTGGGCCTGCAATGGCACGATTATGTTTACCTTTTCCACCCTTCAGTAGCAGTGACTCGCAGGCGCCTGTGCAGAAGAACTATGAAGCAAATGCCCATTGAAGGGCGGAAAAGGTAAGTATAATCGCACTATTGCAGGGCGCAGGCTCGGGATTCAGGGGCCACAACTAGCTTTCGGCATGGCACTGTAGAGGTTGAGGACTTGATCAGACAGATCAACTCCCCCCATATTTTTATTGTACCCCAGTACACAGTCTGGTTTGCGGACCTGTGTATAAGTACCTCATACAGTGGTGGGGGTGCTGCCATCACCATGTACAAGAAAAGGATATCCCACCAGCATGTTGTTGCTAAATTGGGCTCTGCTCTCACCCTTTCTCAGCAGCTGCCCAATTAGTGACCTTAGTAGTCCTCTCTGAGTTTTTCAGACAGTACTAAATACTGTGGTAGCTCTATCAGAAAGGAATATGAAGAGATGGATGCTGGTATAAAAGTTTTCTATGTAGCAGTGATAACTTTGAACCAGCAGTGGGTGCACCAAATCCCACACAATTTCCCTACTCACTCCCAGGACGGGGGGCATTCAGGGGATTGAATCCGGGTGTCCTTCCCTTCATAAACCCTAAATCTGTGGGTGTACCCTGATGTACTCTCGCACAGCTTGTAGAGTTTAATTCCGTACCTTGCCCTAGATAGGTATTGCCAGAATTTGAGCCTCCCCTTGAAATGTATTAGAGACTCATCCACACAGATGTCATTTTGGGGAATGTACACTTCAGCAAACTCATTGCTGAAGTGATCAATGACCGGCTGAACTTTGAAAAGTCGGTAAAAGTTGAGGTCATCTCGGGGTGGACGCTGTGCATTATTATCGTTGTAATGCAAAAATTTGTGGATGGACTCAAAGCGTTTACAGGTCACACAGGTGGAACATCAACACTCCAATATTGCTGAAGTTCTGGGATCGTCACTATCCCCATGTAAAAAAACAAGGCCCCATCATTTCTACTGCATCTATGGGAGTCCAGTTAGAAAATGATGAATTGGGTTTTGGGCCATATAAATTTGTCTGGGGCACCATGAGGTTTACAAAATTCTCAGAGAAAAAGACTTTGAAAAAGTTGATTTCTGTGAGGCCGGTAGTGTCAAATTGGATTCCCGATTGCGCCACAAAATCAGGAATTTATGTTTCGTAATCTTCGGGGGTGAGGTTTATAAGGGGTCACTGACAGTGGGCGCTGGCTCATTTGCTGTCCTGGGGAGTCTGCGTGGCAGTTCGGTATCACTTGAGTTATAGGAGGGTGGAAAAGGAAGGAAGGTGGCATCCTCTCCCTCACTATAGGAAATGGTATGAGGAACTGTTAGAGGATTTAGGAATGTTTAGCTTGCAAAAGAGATAACTGAGAGGAGACTTACTAGCTGTCTACGAAAATCTCAAGGCCTCTCACATTGTAGAGGGATCAGGTATATTCTCATTTGCACAAAGAAAAACTAGAAGCAATGGGATGAAACTGAATGGGAGAAGATACAGATTAGATATTAAAAAAAACTTTTTGACAGTGAGGACGCACGCATGGATGTGGTGCAAAACAGGGAAAAAAAATGGACAGGGAAAAAATGTCCTGGCCAAAAGCGAGCACAGACGCTGATCAGTGATGTGCGTCACTGATCAGTTGTTCACTGGCTGCAGGACACACGCATGGAGGTGGTGCAAAGGGGGGAAGGAGAGAAAATGAACAGGAAGAAAAGTCCAGGCCAAAAGTGAGCAAGGACGCTGATCAGTGATGTGTGTCACTGATGAGCACTCGGCGACTGTAGGATGCATTATTGTGTATTAGCATGCTTATGATTTCATGATATGGAGGAGGCAAACAATATGTATGTATTGTTATATTGATTTTACCAAGAATTATGTCTCCACGGCTGCGCGTCCTTTATTCACATAGCCATTTGCACTGTGCACATTTTCTTCCATTGCCTGTTTATTATTTTTATTATTATTTATTATTATTATAGCGCCATTTATTCCATGGCTCTTTACATGTGAAATGGGGTATACATAGCAAAAACACTTACAATAATTTTAACAAAACAAGTTAGCGACTGGTACAGGAGGAGAGAGGATCCTGCCCGCGAGGGCTCACAATCTACGACGAATGGGTGAGGAAATAGTAGGTGAGGGTAGAGCTGGTCGTGCAGCAGTATGGTGGAGCGGTGGTTACTGCAGGTTGTAGGCTTGTTATTTTTTTTTAATAAATAAAGATTAATTTCATTAATATATATTGTGGCCTGTGATCGTTTTTTGTTCTTTTTGTGCTTTGCATATGTCTGCATATGTTTGTGTGTGTGCACATTTCTGCGACCCTTATACGTGCAAGTCTGCATGTGTATACGTGAGTGCTTGTGCGTATCTGCATGTGAATGACCGTGTTTGTGCGTGACTGTCTGTGTACATATTGTATATAGGGTGCTATGTGCGGCCTCATGCTGTTTCTGGGGAGCGCAGTGCGGCCTCATGCTGCATCTGGGGAGCGACATGCGACTTCATGTTTTGTCTGCAGAGCGCCATGCGACCTCATGCTGTATCTGGGGAGCGCTGTGCAGCCTCATTCTGTATCTGGAGAGCGCCGTGCGGCCTCCTGCTGTATCTGGGGAGCGCCGTGCAGCCTCATTCTGTATCTGGAGAGCACTGTGCGGCCTCCTGCTGTATCTGGGGAGCGCCGTGCAGTCTCATACTGTATCTGGGGAACGCATTGCGGCCTCCTGCTGTATCTGGGGAGCGCCGTGCAGCCTCATACTGTATCTGGGGAACGCCGTGCAGCCTCCTGCTTTATCTGGGGAGCGCCGTACAGCCTCATGCTGTATCTGGGGAACGCCGTGCGGCCTCCTGCTGTATCTGGGGAGCACCGTGCGGCCTCATGCTGTATCTGGGGAGCGACATGCGACTTCATGTTGTGTCTGCAGAGCGCCATGCGACCTCCTGCTTTATCTGGGGAGCGCCGTACAGCCTCATGCTGTATCTGGGAAACGCCGTGCGGCCTCCTGCTGTATCTGGGGAGCGCCGTGCGGCCTCATGCTGTATCTGGGGAGCGACATGCGACTTCATGTTGTGTCTGCAGAGCGCCATGCGGCCTCATGCTGTATCTGGGGAGCGACATGCGACTTCATGTTGTGTCTGCAGAGCGCCATGCGACCTCATGCTGTATCTGGGGAGCGCCGTGCAGCCTCATTCTGTATCTGGGGAACGCCGTGCGGCCTCCTGCTTTATCTGGGGAGCGCTGTGCGGCCTCATGCTGTATCTGGGGAGCGACATGCGACTTCATGTTGTGTCTGCAGAGTGCCATGCGACCTCATGCTGTATCTGGGGAGCGCCGTGCAGCCTCATTCTGTATCTGGGGAACGCCGAGCGGCCTCCTGCTTTATCTGGGGAGCGCCGTACAGCCTCATGCTGTATCTGGTGAACGCCGTGAGTCCTCCTGCTGTATCTGGGGAGCGCCATGCGGCATCATGCTGTATCTGGGGATCGACATGCGACTTCACGTTGTGTCTGCAGAGCGCCATGCGACCTCATGCTGTATCTGGGGAGCACCGTGCAGCCTCATTCGGTATCTGGGGAGCACCGTGCGGCCTCCTGCTGTATCTGGGGAGCGCCGTGCAGCCTCATACTGTATCTGGGGAACGCCGTGCGGCCTCCTGCTTTATCTGGGGAGCGCCGTACAGCCTCATGCTGTATCTGGGGAACGCCGTGCGGCCTCCTGCTGTATCTGGGGAGCTCCTTGCGGCCTCATGCTGTATCTGCGGAGCACCGTGTAGCCTCATGCTGTATCTGGGGAGCGCCGTGCGGCCTCATGCTGTATCTGGGGAGCGCCGTCCGGCCTTATGCTGTATCTGGGGAGCACCGTGCGGCCTCATGCTGTATCTGGGGAGCGCCGTGCGGCCTCATGCTGTATCTGGGGAGCGACATGCGACTTCATGTTGTGTCTGCAGAGCGCCATGCGACCTCATGCTGTATCTGGGGAGCGCCGTGCAGCCTCATTCTGTATCTGGGGAACGCCGTGCGGCCTCCTGCTTTATCTGGGGAGCGCCGTACAGCCTCCTGCTGTATCTGGGGTACGCCGTGCGGCCTCCTACTGTATCTGGGGAGCGCCGTGCGGCCTCATGCTGTATCTGGGGAGCGACATGCGACTTCATGTTGTGTCTGCAGAGCGCCATGCGACCTCATGCTGTATCTGGGGAGCACCGTGCAGCCTCATTCTGCATCTGGGGAACGCCGTGCGGCCTCCTGCTTTATCTGGGGAGCGCCGTACAGCCTCATGCTGTATCTGGGGAACGCCGTGTGGCCTCCTGCTGTATCTGGGGAGCTCCTTGCGGCCTCATGCTGTATCTGCGGAGCACCGTGTATCCTCATGCTGTATCTGGGGAGCGCCGTGCGTCCTCATGCTGTATCTGGGGAGCTCCGTGCGGCCTCATGCTGTATCTGGGGAGCGCCGTCCGGCCTTATGCTGTATCTGGGGAGCACCATGCGGCCTCATGCTGTATCTGGGGAGCCCTGTGCGGGATCCTGCTGTTTCTAGGGAGCATCGTTCGGTCTCATGCTGTATCTGGGGAGCACTGTGCGGCCTCATGCTGCATCTAGAGACCTACGTGCGGCCTCATGCTGTATCTGGGGAGCATTGTGCGGCCTCATGCTGCATCTAGAGAGCTACGTGCGGCTTCATGCTGTATCAGGGGAGAGGGTATTTGTACCATAAATAGTTTATTGCCTATCCACAGGATATGTCATCACTGTCTGATAGATGCACTCCAATTTCCAATGAATAGAGAGATGGCCATGAATATTCGTGCTCCTCATTATTGATTTCCATGGGAGTTCCGGAATAGATGTAAAAGCAGTATAGGGAACACCCATTCTGAAAAAAGGTGTGAAGTACAAATGTGAAAATGGCATTTATCTGACATTCATGGCATATTCTACAGACACAAATGTCTAAGATGGGAGTACACCTTAAAAGTTGATCTGTTAGCCACTTTCACATTACGCACTGCAAAACTCATTAATTATGTCTCTTAAATCTGATGAAACTGGTGTAATTATCATGAGAATCAATGTCAAATAGCTGTCTAATTCTCAACTTTAACCCCTTAACCCCCGAGGGTGGTTTGCACGTTAATGACCAGGACAATTTTTACAATTCTGACCACTGTCACTTTATGAGGTAATTACTCTGGAACGCTTCAACGGATCCCCCTGATTCTGAGATTTTTTTTTCATGACATATTGTACTTCATGATTGTGGTAAAATTTCTTCGATATCACTTGCGTTTATTTGTGAAAAAAACGGAAATTTGGCGAAAATTTTGAAAATTTTGCAATTTTCAAAATTTGAATTTTTATGCCCTTAAATCAGAGAGATATGTCACACAAAAGAGTTAATAAATAACATTTCCCACATGTCTACTTTGCATCAGCACAATTTTGGAACCAAAATTTTTTTTTGTTAGGGAACTATAAGGGTTAAAAGTTGACCAGCGATTTCTCATTTTTCCAACAAAATTTACAAAACCATTTTTTTAGGGACCACATCACATATGAAGTCACTTTGAGAGGTCTTTATGACAGAAAATACCAAAAAGTGACAGCATTCTAAAAACTGCACCCCTCAAGGTGCTCAAAACCACATTCAAGAACTTTATTAACCCTTCAGGTGCTTCACAGGAATTTTTGGAATGTGGAAGAAAAAAATGAACATTTAACTTTTTTCACAAAAATGTTACTTTAGACACAATTTTTTTTATTTTCACAGGGGTAACAAGAAAAAATGGACCCCAAAATTTGTTGTGCAATTTCTCCTGGGCACGCAGACACCCCATATGTGGGGAAAAAACACTGTTTGGGCGCACGGCAGGGATCGGAAGGGAAGGAGCGCCATTTGACTTTTTGATTGTAAAATTTGCTTGAATAATTAGCGGACGCCATGTTGCGTTTGGAGAGTCCCTGTGTGCCCAAACATTGGAGCTCCCCCACAAGTGACCCCATTTTGGAAACTAGACCCCCCAAGGCACCTATCTAGATGCATAGTGAGCACTTGGAACCCCCAGGTGCTTCACAAATTGATTCGTAAAAATGAAAAAGTGTTTTTTTTTTTCACTTTTTCATTTTTACGAATCAATTTGTGAAGCACCTAGGGGTTCCAAGTGCTCATTATGAATCTAGATAGGTGCCTTGGGGGTTCTAGTTTCCAAAATGGGGTCACTTGTGGGGGAGCTCCAATGTTTGGGCACACAGGGACTCTCCAAATGCAACATGGTATCCGCTAACAAATTGAATGGAAAATCGTCTCAAATTGTTAGTGGACACCATGTTGCGTTTGGAAAGCCCCTGTGTGCCCAAACATTGGAGCTCCCCCACAAGTGACCCCATTTTGGAAACTAGACACCCCAAGGCACCTATCTAGATGCATTGTGAGCACCAGTTTCCTCCCACACTCCAAAGACATACTGATAGGGAATCTAGATTGTGAGCCCCAATGGGGACAGTGCCCATAATGTCTGTAAAGTGCTGTGGAATTAATGGCGCTATATAAATTAGTAAAATAAAGAAATAAAACATATAGCATTATACAGCCTTTCTTGAAGGGAATCTGTCACCCCCTGGGATATTTTAAACCTATTACTATGGGCATGCAGGTGACAGAATTGTTAAAATAGTCTTACAGATCAACTTCCCCCACATTTTTATTGTTCAGTACACAGTCTGGTTTGCGGACCTGTGTATAAGTACCTTGTACAGCTGTGGGGGTGCTGCCATCACCATGTACGGTGGTCAAGAAAAGGATATCCCACCAGCATGTTGTCGTTACTGTGGGCTCTGCTCTCACCTTTTCTGAGCAGCTGCCCAATTAGTGACTTAGGGAGTCCTCTCTGAATTTTGCGGAAAGTACCAAATACTGCGGTAGCTCTGGCAGACAGGAATATGAAGAGAGGGATGCTGGTATAAAAGTTATCTATGTAGAGGTGATAACTTTGATCCCGCAGTGGATGAACCAAATCCCACACAATTCTCCTACCCATTCCCAGGACAGGGGGGCATTCAGAGGATTGAATCCAGGTGTCCTTCCCTTCATAAACCCTAAATCTGTGGGTGAACCCTGAGGTACTCTCACACAGCTTGTAGAGTTTAATTCCGTACCTGGCCCTCTTACTGGGTAGGTATTGCTGGAATTTGAGCCTCCCCTACATTTCAGTATTATGAACTCATCCACACAGATGTCACTTTGGGGAATGCAAACTTCAGCAAACTTATTGCTGAAGTGATCAATGACCGGCTGAACTTTGAAAAGTCGGTCAAAGTTGGGGTCATCTCGGGGTGGACGCTGTGCATAATCGCTGTAATTAGTGATGAGCGAGTATGTTCTGTTAACCCTTTCGGCGAGTATGCTCGGGCCGAGCACCGAGTAGTTACAGTTGCTCGGTGTTATGTTTGAATCACTCCCGTGTGCATGATTTGCGACTGTTTGACAGCTTTAGTACATGTAAGGAATGTCTATTTCTTACACATTCCTCACATGTATTAAAGTTGTCAAACAGTCGCAAATCATGCACACGGGAGTAATTCAAACATAACACCGAGCATACTCGCCAAAAAGGTTAACAGAACATACTCGCTCATCACTAGTTGTAATGCAAAAATTTGTGGATGGACTCAAAGCGTTTACAAGTCATAGCCATGTGAAACATCAACACTCCAATATTGCCGAAGTTCTGGGTTCTACACAATCCTCATATGAAGAACAATACCCCATCATTTCTACTGCATTTATGGGAGTCCAGTTAGAAAATGATGAAGTGGGGTTTTGGGCCAAAAATTTTGGGCATATAAATTTGTCTGGGGCACCACGAGGTTTACAAAATCCTCAGAGAAAAAGACTTTGAAAAAGTTGATTTCTGTGAGGCTGGTAGCGTCAAATTCAATTCCTAATTGCACCACAAAATCAGGAATCTGTATTTTGTAATCTTCGGGGGTCAAGTTCGTAGGGGGTCACTAACGGTGGGCGGTGGCTCATTTGCGGTCATGGGGAGTTTGTATGGCAGTTCGGTATCTCTTGAGGAATAGGAGGGGGAGAATAAAGGAAGGTGGCATCCTCTCCCTCACTATGAGGAATGGTATGAGGAACGGTTAGAGGATTTGGGAATGTTTAGCTTGCAAAAAAGAAGACTAAGAGGAGACTTAATAGCTGTTTACAAATATCTCAAGGCCTATCACACTGTAGAGGGCTCAGCTACATTCTCATTTGCACAAAGAAAGGCTACAAGCAATCGGATGAAACAGAATGGGAGACGGTACAGATTACATTTTAGAAAAAACGTTTCAACAATGAGGGTGATTAACGAGTAGAACAGGCTGCCATGAGAGGTGGTGAGTTTTCCTTCAGTGGAAGCCTGTAAGTTGTAGGAGGCACGCACGGATGTGGTGCAAAATGGGGGAAAAAATGAACAGGGAAAAAAAAAGTCCTGGCCAAAAGCAAGCACAGATGATGATCAGTGATGTGCATCACCGATCAGTGGCTCACTGGCTGCAGGACACACGCATGGAGGTGGTACAAAGGGGGGGAGGAGAGTAAATGAACAGGAAAAAAAGTCCTGGCCAAAAGCGAGCACGAACTCTGATCAGTGATGTGTGTCACTGATCAGCGCTCAGCGACTGTAGGACGCACAAAGAAACTGCCAAAAATAGAAAGATCAGCTACTGATCGGCGATCAAATACTGATCAAAGCTCGGCGGCAGAGGTGGGAGTGGGGAAGGGGTTGGAGAGAGGGGGTAAAGATGGTGAAGGGTGTTAAATGGTTAATTATGGAAATTCATTTGGAATGTTAATTAATAATCGATAATCATTTTTCTTAAATCTGAGTTCTATGCCTCAGCCATCGTGTCTACTTGACATGCGCTATTTGTGTGTGTATTTTTGGTTCACTACCATATGTAGAACAGGTGTGCCATACGACTGGCTATAAAAGCCCATGGTACAGAAAGGGGGGGCTCTCTTGCTCTGCCCATCCCACAAGACACAGAAGAAGAATCTTCATGCTGAGAAGTATCTGACATGTAGGCCTGGACACGTGCTGGACAAAGACGTGATTTACCAGCCAGGATCCAAGGAAAGATGGGTGAATCTCAACAATTAAGCTAATTATGGACAAATGGACAATTACTTTATAACTAATTATTGTATGTACCTGCTGCAATCTGATTCTTTTTAATGGACAATCCAAGAATAAATCATACATTTTTTATAAGAATATCGTGATATTGATACTTTGCGAAGTCCTCAGTAGGAAAAATAATACAGAGAAGAGTATTATTTTACAAAGGGTATTTGGGTGGGTTAGAAAAAACAGGGGACAGGTACAGGTCAGAAACGGATCAGGATCATCTTCTTTCTTCTAGCAGTAGCAGCAGCAGAGGACGTGATGTCACAGGCTTTAAAAAGTCTGCGGTACCAGAAGGCCCAGCAGATCAGCAACAGAATGACACAGTGACTGCTCTGCAATGCCTACAAGCTGTAATGAGGCTAAGCGGTCACTGTGAGATCAGACCGTGTCTCTGCTCACTGATTGGTACAATCATCTGATTGTTCCAATCAGTGCTGTGGCTGCTGATGCTGTGGTCTCCTAGCACCTGGCTATGATCAGTGCTGTTAACCGCTTCCTGACCGCCCACTGTATATAAACGTCGGCGCTTGCTGGGCTCTGTGCAGCGCCGACGTTTAGAAATGGTCCGTGGTCCCGCAGCGCTCAGGACCCCCAGGGTCCTGCAAGCGCTGCGGGTGCGGTGCAGAGCGACAGCTCTGATAGGGAACATCATCGGGACCTGATTAGATCAGGTCCCAATGATGTTAACCCTTTGCTATCTTCTAAATGCCGCGATCTATAGCGATCGTGGCATTTAGAAGATAGTGAGAGGAGAGGGGGTCGTCCACTTACCTCTCCGACGGCCCCCTGATGTCTGACAGGACCTGCCGTTGTCATGGCAGCCGGAGGTCAGATGACCGCCTCCGGGTCTGCCATGTACGGTGTCCTGCTAGACTCAGCCTGCAGCTGAAGTCTAGCAGGAGATAATGACAGTTTTAAACTGTCAGCAGAGCTCTCATGCAATGCAATACATGTCTATTGCATTGCATGAGAACAGTGATTAGAAAAATAAAAATTAATGTCCCATACAGGGACTAAGTAAAAATGTAAAAAAAAAAGTCTAAAAAATGTTTTCAAACTGTTAAAAAAAAATCACAAAATAAATAAAAATAAATAAATAAAATATTAAACCAATAAATTCGTATTTTTATGCAAAAACAAAAAAAGTACACATATTTGGTATTGCCGCATCTGAAACAACCCGATCTATAAAACTGTCACACTAATTAACTCCTTCTGTGCACACCGTAATAAAAATATATAAAAAGCGGAGCAAAAAACTATGCTTTTTCATCATGTTGCCAAATAAAAAGTGGAATAAAATGCAATCAAAAAGCAAAATGGAAATAAAAATGGTACCGCTGAAAACGTCATCTTGTTCCGCAAAAAAAAAGCCACCATACAGCTCCATCAGCCGAAAAATAAAAAAGTTATAGCTCTCAGAATAAAGCGATGTAAAAAAAATATTTTTTCTATAAAATAGTTTTATTGTGTCAAAGCGCCAAAACATAAAAAAAGATATACGGTAAGTGTAGTATCGCTGTAGACGTACTGACCCGAAGAATAACGCTGTCTTATCAATTTTACCACACGCAGAACGGCATAAAAAAACCCTCAAAAAACAATTCCTGAATTGTTGGTTTTTGTTCATTTTACCTCCCAAAAAACGGAATAGAAAGCGATCAAAAAATGTCACGTACCCAAAAATGGTACCAATAAAAATGTCAACTCATCCCGCAAAATACAAGCCCTCACATGACTCTGTCGGCCGAAATATGGAAAAAGTATAGCTCTCAAAATATGGCGATGCTAAAACAATCGAGAAGGTTTGGGGTGAGCTGGACCGCAGAGTGAAGGCAAAAGGGCCAACAAGTGCTAAGCATCTCTGGGAACTCCTTCAAGATTGTTGGAACACCATTTCTGGTGACTACCTCTTGAAGCTCATCAAGAAAATGCCAAGAGTGTGAAAAGCAGTCATCAAAGCAAAAGGTGGCTACTTTGAAGAACCTAGAATATAAGACATATTTTCAGTTGTTTCACACTTTTTTGTTAACTATATAATTCCACATGTGTTAATTCATAGTTTTGATGCCTTCAGTGTGAATGTACAATTTTCATAAGCATGAAAATACAGAAAAATCTTTAAATGAGAAGGTGTGTCCAAACTTTTGGTCTGTACTGTATATATGTATGTGCATATCCAAATGTATTTACATTATTTAAGCAAAAAGGAAAATTTATATATGTATGGAACTATGCCTATCCAAATCATAGGATGAACAGTAAAAGTGCTCACCATGCAATATCAAATGTCATAATGCAAAAAAGAATACAGAAATAAGTTCATAAAAAGTTTAATTTGTACATATTATTACGTACTGTGATGGATCAACCCCGTACTCCAAGATTTTGTCACATGGGGGTTGTCGTAGCGCCTATGCAGCTAATGGGACATAATGTTATAAAGTGGGGTGAATATTGTGGATCACATATTGTTGGACATTTTGTGATGTGACTGAAGCACTCCTGGCCCCCACCTTCCTGTGCTCACTTAGCAGTGGCAAACAGACAATGTGCTGATTAATGGGTTGTTGCATAACTGCTGTCTGGGAGCCTACTGTGGGTATTATCTGGTGAGAACAATGGGTGCTAAAAATAGCCTTTGTGATTCTCTATAAAACCTGCTTGTGAGAATAAAAGTTAAGTTCATCTTGGAGACACTGTGCGATAGTCATATTTTATATATCCCAGTGTAAGAAAAGCCTTTCCATGTCAGGGGCCTACAGAAGAAGATTGGACATCTGTGGATGGGGTAACTAGCTCCCGTCACACTGGTGGCAGCGGTGGGATGCGGTCCATCTTCTTCAGGAGCCAAGGACTGAATGGAAGACATCTACCAGAAGCTAAAGAGGAATACGTTGAAGGACCTTGTGGAAGCTCGAGGGTTATCCGCCAGCAACAAAACAAAAGCGGATTTGATAGCAGCCATTATGGAGCTCGACAACGCAACAACCTCCAGTGGGAACGTGGAAGAGACTGAATTCCAGAGGGAGGTAAAGAGCAGACTGGCACTTTATGCTCCCAACCCGGCAGTACAGATCATAGATAAGGTGATGGCTGATGTGTGTACTGATCTGGATAAAAAGATAGAGATGGAGAGGGCAGAGCGGATGGAGCTAGCCAGGATGGAGATGGCAGAGCGGACCAAGATAGAGCTAGCTAAGATGGAGATGGCAGAACGGAGAGAGGAGATACAGTGAGCAGGGGGAGCCCTGGCTTCCTCCCCGGTACCAGCAGGGGTAAGCCACAAAAAGATCCAATACAATGCCTTCCGACATTGGGGGAGGCAGAGGAAGACATTGATGGCTTTCTGCAGGACATTGAGCGGCAGTGTACCCTTCAGAAAGTGGAGCCGGAGGATTGGGTCCAGATTCTGGCCAGCAAGCTGACAGGCCAGGCAGCGGATGCCTATCGCACTGTATCGGATAAGGACTGTATGGACTATAAGCGAGTCAAAGAAGTGATCTTGGCCCGGTATGCACTAACACCAGAGGCATACCGTCAAAAGTTCTGCAAAACCACAAAACGGGAAACGGATACCCACGCTGAATGGGCCTGTAAACTATGGCGGTCACTGCTACAGTGGGTACAAGGTAGCAAAGCAGACACGAAGGAGGACATCCTACAGCTCATCGCGTTAGAACGATTCTTTACTGGGTTAACTCCCGAGACGCAAAAATGGCTTCGGGACCAACGACTCTTGAGGAGGCCGCATGGCTGTCCGATGAACATTATGATGCCAGGAGGGTCCAATTGTCAGGGTCCAAAACTGTCTCAAGGGGCCCTCCCATGGGTCTGGAGGCCCCTAAACCACAGAAGCTTGGCGGGGAACCCACCAATACCCCGGCCTACCAGAGTCCTTCTGGGGTGCGATGCCACACCTGCCATCAGCCGGGTCACCTGCAGAGACACTGTCCCAACCGGACCCAGCGCACCCAGTGGCCAAAACCGGAAACGAATACCTTCAACCGGGCCGCTGTACACTGCTACCAAGGCGAAGCCGACCCGGCATCGGTGGCTATGGCTAATTATGGGATGGAAGAGATAGAGGGAGTGCTGCATGAAGTGGACCCTGTGCAGGCAGCCCAGGCGGATAATCGACAACAACATCGACAGTCGGTGTGGATTAATGGTAAACGGCTGCAAGGATTAAGAGATTCCGGAGCTACTCTGACCCTTGTGAAGTCGCATCTCGCCCAAGACCAAGAGACGGGTCGGACAGTGGTGGTCCGTGTAGCAGGGGGAGCCATACATTGACTGCCCACGGCCAAGATTCACCTGAACTGGGGGGTCGGGGATGGCCTTGTCGAGGTCGGCATGATGAAGGATTTGCCTGCAGACGTCCTGCTGGGAAATGACTTGGGGCCCATGTTGTCTTCCTTCTCGGTTGCCCCCCTGGCTCAGACATATCCTGTGACTACCCGGAGACAAGCTCGAGCTGCGGAGGGGGAATCACACTCGGAGGAGGCCCAGGTAAGACACTACAGCCCTTCACGTATTCCCATAGCCAGACTCATTTCATGGGACACCACAACAGAATTTAGGAGGGAGGTACTAGAGGATCCCTCATTGCAGGGGTATCGCGGGAAGGCATAAGAGGGGAGAGGGGTACTGGAAGGTGAAAAGTTTATATGGCATCAGGGACTCCTATACAGGGCTACAGAGCAAACTCACTCAGGGACGAGCACCACTGTAAAACGACAGCTGGTAGTTCCCAAAAAGTATAGGCAGGAGTTGCTGCGAATCTCTCATGACATACCCTTGGCGGGGCACCTCGGAGTCAGCCGCACCAGGCATCGTCTGACGCAAAACTTCTTTTGGCCAGGGGTAACCCATGATGTTCGTCAGTACTGCCAGACCTGCGACAGTTGCCAGCGCATTGGCAAGAGGGGAGATTGCTGCAAGGCCAAATTACACCCCCTTCCCATTGTGGAGGAGCCATTTAGCCGAGTAGCGGTCGATCTGATAAGGCCGTTAGCCAAACCCAGTCCGTCAGGGAAAAGGTATATATTGACAGTGATAGATTACGCCACGCGGCATCCAGAGGCGGTTGCCTTACCTAACATACTGGAAGAGACGGTGGTGGCTGCCCTGCTCCAGGTTTTCTAACGGGTTGGATTTCCCCGGGAGATTATCTCGGATCAGGGCACCCAATTTACGGCAGAGGTGACCAGCCAACTGTGGAGACTGTGTGGTGTAAAGTCCATTAGAATGCCCCATACCACCCGCAAACCAACGGGTTGTGAGAGCGCTTTAACGGAACGTTAAAACAACTCATTGGGACGTTCACCCGGACCTACAGGGACTGGGAGAAATTCTTGCCGCACCTCCTGTTCGCCTATCGGGAGGTGCCCCAAAAATCTACGGGGTTCTCCCCATTTGAACTGTTATATGGGAGGCGGGTGAGGGGGCCCCTAGACTTAGTGCAAGAGCTCTGGGAAGGGGAGGAAACCATAGCAGGAACCCCTATCGTGCCCTTCGTGCTGGAACTCCGGGACCGCCTGCAGGAGTTGACTCAAGCTGTGCGTGTGAACATGCAGGCGGCCCAGCGGCGCCAGCGCATATGGTACGATCAGAGGGCTAGAGAACGCACCTTCGAGATAGGACAGAAGGTCCTGGTACTACAACCGGTTAGGCTGAACAAATTCCAGGCCGCATGGCAGGGGCCTTGCCGGGTAGTGGGGAAAATAGCCGACACCACCTACAATGTCGCCGATTGTGACGACCCCAAGGTTATCCTCATGTTCCACGTGAATATGCTGAAGCCCTACCGGGAGTGCCCTGAAGAGGTAGCTGCCATCTGCGCACCCGAAGCAGAGGATTTAGCCGGACTCCCCTTGCCTGATGTCTTAGGTGAGAGGACTCAGACGAAAACCTGGGACCAGGTACACTTAGGAGAAAACCTAGGGGCCCGGGAGAGAGAGCAGGCTGAGACATTGCTGAAGCAGCGGCAGAGGATGTTCTCAGAGAGACTGGGGTTCACCCGACTTGCGCAACACAAGGTTGAGACACAAGATCAGACCCCCCTGAGACAAGCCCCCTTCCGCGTCCCGGAGTCTGTACAAGAAGGGATGCGACAAGAGAAACAGGAGATGTTGCGTTTAGGGGTCATTGAAGAGTCAGATAGTCCCTGGGTGTCCCCTGTAGTGTTAGTGCCTAAGAAAGATGGGACTACCCGGTTTTGTGTAGACTATCGCAAGCTAAATGAGAAAACTGTGACGGATGCGTATCCCATGCCGCGTGTGGACGAGTTGTTAGACCGGCTGGCTGGGGCAAAGTATTTGACCACCATCGATCTATGCAAAGGCTATTGGCAGATCCCCCTAAGTACTGATGCAATTCCCAAGTCTGCATTTGTCACCCCGTTTGGCTTATTCCAGTTTCGGGTTATGCCATTTGGGATGAAGAATGCCCCCGCGACCTTCCAGAGGCTGACTGACTGGCTTCTGGATGGTCTCCAGGACCATGCTTGTGCCTTTATTTATTATTTATTTATTCAATCTGGGCCAGCTTTTTGGCTAGATTTTCCCTCCTATTCCCAGGATACAGGCGGGCAATCCCTTTGACACGTAAGAGATGACATTGATGAGGGTAGCAATTCCGAAACTGTCTCGCCAAAGGTTTAGGTTGAGAAATAGCACCCACCTTGACAGATTTTCTCCGCTGCCCTAATATTTTTGATGTGTTCCAAAGCTCCCGAGTTGTCATACCAATTTAGATGAGTCCACAGAAACATGTGGCTTGATAGATGACCATAGATGTTCTACAATTAATGAAATACTGAATCTTGTAAGCCTACTCACCCATCGAATCCGGAAAGGTATTCATTTTTTCAATATATCTGCACTCTTTGCAGTTGCCACACTTCCATGTGCCCCATTTGGGGCCCTTTGAGACAAATATACATTGCTCAAAAAAATAAAGGGAACACTTAAACAACAGAATATAACTCCAAGTAAATCAAACTTCTGTGAAATCAAACTGTCCACTTAGGAAGCAACACTGATTGACAATCAATTTCACATGCTGTTGTGCAAATGGAATAGACAATAGATGGAAATTATTGGCAATTATCAAGACACCCTCAATAAAGGAGTGGTTCTGCAGGTGGGTACCACAGACCACATCTTAGTGCCAATGCTTTCTGGGCTGATGTTTTGGTCATTTTTGAATGTTGGTTGTGCTTTCACACTTGTGGTTGCTTGAGACGGACTCTACAACCCACAGAAGTTGCTCAGGTAGTGCAGCTCATCCAGGACGGCACATCAATGCGAGCTGTGGCAAGAAGCTTTGCTGTGTCTGTCAGTGTAGTGTCCAGAGGCTGGAGGCACTACCAGGAGACAGGACAGTACAACAGGAGACATGGAGGGAGCCGTAGGAGGGCAACAACCCAGCAGCAGGACTGCTACCTCCGCCTTTGTGCAAGGAGGAACAGAAGGAGCACTTCCAGAACCCTGCAAAATGACCTCCAGCAGGCCACAAATGTGCATGTGTCTGCACACACAGTTAGAAACCGACTCCATGAAGGTGGTATGAGGGCCCGACCTCCACAGAAGGGGGTTGTGCTCACAGCCCAACACCATGCAGGATGCTTGGCATTTGCCACAGAACACCACGATTGGCAAAGTCGCCACTGGCACCCTGTGCTTTTCACAGATGAAAGCAGGTTCACACTGAGCACATGTGACAGACGTGACAGAGTCTGGAGACGTCGTGGAGAGCGATCTGCTGCCTGCAACATCGTTCAGCATGACCGGTTTAGCAGTAGATCAGTAATGGTGTGGGGTGGCATTTCTTTGGAGGGCCGCACAGCCCTCCATGTGCTTGCCAGGGGTAGCCTGACTGCCATTAGGTACCGAGATGAGATCCTCAGACCTCTTGTGAGACCATATGCTGGTGCGGTTGGCCCTGGGTTCCTCCTAATGCAGGACAATGCCAGACCTCATGAGGCCTCAGCAGCTCCAGCAAGATGAAGGCATTGAAGCTACGGACTGGCCCGCCCGTTCCCCAGACCTGAATCCGATTGAGTACATCTGGGACATCATGTGTAAGGTGCCCCAGCGAGGTAGTCGTGGGCGAGCTGTAGTCCCCACTCGCTATGGCACCCTACAGACAATACGTTTCCTCCCTCTGAAGTGTGGCTGTGTATGTGGTGCTCTTCACTTACTTCAAGCCATCCGATCGCGGCTGTCTCCAGGCATTTCTCTTCTGGGACCAGGGCAGCAATAAATTCAGAGGACACGAGGTTCTTAACCAGAACTTGAACTTTACTTGGGGAAGAGGAATATTTACAGTATTTACAGGCAGATATAATGGATAAGGCCCGACAGGCTATCATCTCTCTCACAGTCACTGGCAACATCTTCAGCCCTGGTTCCCTCTTTAAGTGAAGCATCTCTGTGACTCTATCTCTAGTCCACGAGACTCTTCTGTAACGTTAACAGTGACCTGGATCAAATATCTCCCCCACGTCCTAGCCTGGAGTCCTATTTATCTTCTTCTGCTTCCTGCAGACTAGAAGTGCCTCGGGTCCTCACTACCTCTGATGAGTTTCTCCGACCAGCTAACAGGACTCTTGCTCTTGTGTGAGGAGACTTGCACAGTAGTGATCCCACTGTCTGAGATTGTAGAGCTCCCGTCTACCCTAGCAGCCACTATAGTCAGGCTGCCCGCACGATTCCCTGTATTGTCTCTTAATGGCCTCTGGACACTAAAACAGAGGCTTTTTGCCAATGTGCCCACCCCCTGTGAGCTGTCATCACACAGCATTAACTCATCACTGCCTGCAACCCTGCTAGCAGACTCAACCTGACATCTGCACTCAGAACAGTGGCATCTTGTGGCTGTTTACAGGTACTGCAGCCCACAACGAATTATGCCAGGAACAAGCTCTATATCACTCAAGGCTTGATCCGGGCACTAAGTTCCCCCTTTACTCTACTGACCGGACCAGTAAAGCTAACACCTTAGCTTGGTCTACCAACAGTTCAGAGAGGTCTGACTTCAGGAACACTCCCTTTAACTATCTCAGTACCAAGGGAAGGCTACGCCCTTCCCCACTATTACATTACCCGACACTTTAATGTTGGTCGTCCCCGACCACACTAAACAATAAACACAAATCAGCAGCTATGACATTATATCACATTACTAAATTTTACTAAAACATTTTAGCAAACGACTGGTCCTGAGGTCATCTTCTTGGATGGAAGACCGGCCCTTCTCGGTTAAGGGCCCCGGAACAGCAATTCAGGACAGTCCATTATCAACTTTTCAGAGGTACCGGTCCTTCTTGGTAAGGACCCTGGAAACGCAATGTCCATGTCCATATTTTTAGGGCAGGCCAACACCTCAATAGCCCCCAATCTCCTTCGAGGGCTGCATTCTGAGGCACACAGTCACAGGTAACACCCTGTGAGTCTCTTTCTTCTTGGCCCTAGCGGGGGTCACCGGTTCTTCCCGCTAGGCCGCAAGTCTCTTAGGTTTGGAGGATATCCATCCTCAAGGTGTGCCTCAGCATTGTAAATTCCAGCAGAAAAAGGCGCAACAGGCGCAACAACAAAAAAAAAAAATAAAAAGTAAAAAACAAAAGAGCAGCTCTCCTGGGCACACAACTTTTGGGTGCTGCTTAAGGCCTTCCTGGCCTGGGAGGTAGGGGAACAGTCCTCCATTTTTTTTTTTTTCAACTTAAATCAACATGGGGCACTCCACCCCCACTGGGTAACAGTCCCAAACTGCAGACAGGACCTCCATCTATGGGTCCTAAAGAGGAAAGTGGAAGGTCAACGGACCTTTCAGCCAGCTCACTTCTTTCGGGCCTCCTTCCTTTCCTTCATTAAGGCGGCCCATGCTGTAGAGGAAGGTGGCTTCTTCCACCTCCAGGGCTGGTCAGGGTATTGGCTACGCCCGGGGTCCTCATCCGAGGAGGTGGCGCTGCCACAGCCAACTTGTGTGGGGCCGTAGCTAGTCACGGTGAAGTTGTGAACCTCCTGACTGACAGCAGCCTGAGTCCTTTCGGCGACTCCACGACTAACCGCCTCAGCCCCTTCTGGGTGTTTGGTGGTTGAGCCTACAGCCTCACTGGGAGAGTCAGCCCTACTACAACCCGGGACATCCTCCTCTTTTTCGACGCCATCTCCCCGCTGCTGGCGTCTGGACTCTTCTTCCTGTGGGATGCCGGCCTTGGGAGGGGACACGAATCCTCCAGGGGCTTCCCTAGCCCGATGTTGCCGAGCCTCCCTCTCAGCTCTTCGCCGGAAGACCTGCCTGTCCTTTTCCAGGACGTCCTCCCATTTATATGGGCGGGTGACCGCAGCCGCGTACCACCCCCTTGCACATTCGCATTTCACAAAGTAAACAATCTGCCCTTCATGCAGGTTGTGGAGGCGATCGGGCAGGTATTCGCGCTTGACGGCTTCCTGGCTGACAAACACCTCATGCCCGGTCCACTCTTCCTTGAGGAACCCGTATCCCTCGCGGACACAGAACTCCACAACCCGCCCCTGGGTCTGGGAGTCCTCCACTGACTCCCTCCGCGCCACGTTGGACCCCTCTAGCCAGCCTCTTAAGAAGGTGTCGGTCCACCGCCGCTGCTCCCGCGATGTCATCGAAGGGTCGCGGGTGGCCCACTGTGGACTTCCGGGCTTGGTGTACCGCTCTGTGGAGGGGGAATGTAGGGCCTCCAAGGCCAATGACCAAAAGCTCTCTTGCGGGGCCTTTCTTTTAGGGGGCTTCTCTTCTGCTCCGGCTCTTGAGGGCCTGAGGGCCTCTGTTGCCGCCGAGGCTGCTGGGGCAGGTTCTACAGGGGTGACCGGCCGCTGGGGCATGGACCACTCACCTTCTCTTAGCTCCGCTGCAACTATTGCTCCGGCCCCACCGGGATGTTCTCCTCCCTCAGCCGAGGGGGACGACTCCTCCGGTATCCGGCTCCAGCTCCATACACGAAGCTCATGAAGTAGCAGGCCCATCTCCGGATCGGGCCTAGTGGCCCACTGGACAGCCACTGGGGGTAAAGGCAACGGTTCTCGGGCAGCGCCCGCCGGCGAACGGCTTCCAGCCGCTGCTCCTGGGGTAATAATCTGCAGGGGTTCCAACTCTCCGCCGGTCTATCGCACGCTGTTAGGCTCTGAGGCTGCCATTCTTACAGGACGTCCGCTGCCGGATCTCCTTCTCCTGACGGGTCGGACAGAAAATGGCACCGGTCGCTTACCGGTGCGTCCAGCTCCACCTCTTCCTAGGCCGGCCTTCTGAAGCGACTGCCACGTCACTCTCGGCCGCTCCGCCTTCAGCCGCGCCCCCTCTCTGTGTGCGCTGATACTCACGGGGCCGGGCTTCACTTTACGTCGCGTCCTGTTCCTCTCTGGACGTCCCATCCTGGGACGCATCTTCACCGCCGGGCCCATCCCTCTTTGGGCCGGAACTCGTAGGGGCTGGACATCTTTTCGCGCTCTCCAGCGCCGTCCACTCCCACGATAGGCGGTTCTTCTCCCGGACTTTACCGCCGTCGTCACCATCTTGGAATCCATGCTTCGGGCCGCCATCTTGGGCCGCTTGCCTTCCAACACTTTCTCCTCAGTGTTCTGCGTCGGCTCTTCCCCGCTTTCTTCATGCGAGGAGCTCGCATCCTGCCGACTACGCCAAATGTAAGGTGCCCCAGCGAGGTAGTCGTGGGCGAGCTGTAGTCCCCACTCGCTATGGCACCCTACAGACAATACGTGTCCTCCCTCTGAAGTGCGGCTGTGTATGTGGTGCTCTTCACTTACTTCAAGCCATCCGATCGCGGCTGTCTCCAGGCATTTCTCTTCTGGGACCAGGGCAGCAATAAATTCAGAGGACACGAGGTTCTTAACCAGAACTTGAACTTTACTTGGGGAAGAGGAATATTTACAGTATTTACAGGCAGATATAATGGATAAGGCCCGACAGGCTATCATCTCTCTCACAGTCACTGGCAACATCTTCAGCCTTGGTTCCCTCTTTAAGTGAAGCATCTCTGTGACTCTATCTCTAGTCCACGAGACTCTTCTGTAACATTAACAGTGACCTGGATCAAATATCTCCCCCACGTCCTAGCCTGGAGTCCTATTTATCTTCTTCTGCTTCCTGCAGACTAGAAGTGCCTCGGGTCCTCACTACCTCTGATGAGTATCTCCGACCAGCTAACAGGACTCTTGCTCTTGCGTGAGGAGACTTGCACAGTAGTGATCCCACTGTCTGAGGGTGTAGAGCTCCCGTCTACCCTAGCAGCCACTATAGTCAGGCTGCCCGCACGATTCCCCGTATTGTCTCTTAATGGCCTCTGGACACTAAAACAGAGGCTTTTTGCCAATGTGCCCACCCCCTGTGAGCTGTCATCACACAGCATTAACTCATCACGGCCTGCAACCCTGCTAGCAGACTCAACCTGACATCTGCACTCAGAACAGTGGCATCTTGTGGCTGTTTACAGGTACTGCAGCCCACAACGAATTATGCCAGGAACAAGCTCTATATCATGCAAGGCTTGATCCGGGCACTAAGTTCCCCCTTTACTCTACTGACCGGACCAGTAAAGCTAACCCCTTATCTTGGTCTACCAACAGTTCAGAGAGGTCTGACTGTAGGAACACTCCCTTTAACTATCTCAGTACCAAGGGAAGGCTACGCCCTTCCCCACTATTACACATGTCTCGCTCCATCCACCGTCACGTTGCACCACAGACTGTCCAGGAGTTGGCGGATGCTTTAGTCCAGGTCTGGGAGGAGATCCCACAGGAGACCTTCTGCAAACTCATCAGGAGCATGCCCAGGCGTTGTAAGGAGGTCATACAGGCACGTGGAGGCCACAAACAATACTGAGCCTCATTTTGACTTGTTTTAAGGACATTACATCAAAGTTGGATCAGCCTATAGTATGTTTTTCCACTTTAATTTTGGGGGTGACTCCAAATCCAGGCCTCCATTGGTTAATAAATTTGATTTCCATTGATGATGTTTGTATGATTTTGTTGTCAGCACATTCAACTTTGTACAGAACAAAGTATTCAATGAGAATATTTCATTCATTCAGATCTAGGATGTGTTATTTGAGTGTTCCCTTTATTTTTTTGAGCAGTGTATATGAAGATGTATCAAGTACATGATGACTATGAACTAGTACATCACGTAGTGTGTTATTACGTTTAGCCATAATCAATGGACGATTTGATAGAAAAGGAAGTATTGTCTGATCCTGTTGGAGAATTAGCCAAAATTTGGAGATGATATTAGTAATTTCCTTCCACCTCAAATGATAATTCGTGATGAATCGAACATGCCCATCAGATTCCTTTTTCTTTTTAGTAATGAGAAGATATTGTCTATTGGCGTGTTTGGCCCGATAGTAGGCCTGTTGAATAATTTCCATTTTGTACCACGTTGTAAGTATCTACTGGTCATATCACATGCCTATTCTTCAAAAGCTTTGTTTTGGTCACAAATACGATGTGCCCTAATAAATTGTCCGGACGGCATTGCCTGTATTACATGTGCCAGACGACTGATTTGGCATGCAAGAAAGCATTGACACTAGTAATCTTGTGATAAATATTTGTATGCAACTGTCCATGGTCATCAACATGAATATCCAAATACGGAAAATCAATTTTCTTTTGATCAATATGATGGGTTAGCTTAATATCAATGCATTGTCATTGAGATATTTTAAGAATTTTTCAAGTTCCTCATGGGAGCCCTGAAAAATAAACAACACATCGTCTATGAATCTCATCCAAGATATCACTGATCCCAATGATGTATGTTCAATGTTCTGGAATCGGATGTATTCACACTCCCAAAATCCCAAGGAGAGATTGGCGTAAGATGGGGCCCAAGCCGCGGCCATTGCCACCTCTTTTTTCTGTAGGTAGTATTGATCTTTGAACACAAAATTATTATATAACAAAATGTATTCTGTTACGAATCCGGGTGATGGAACCTCTGTGCTGTGATGCAAGGAGGGATCAGAGGGGCGTAACTAAGTGCCTACCCGGACCGACCCTGGCCACACAGCGGCTTAGTCGACTCTGTGAACCAAGGAGGGACCGGGAAGGTGAACCAGGTGCCACTCTGGGACCGACCTTGTGAGAGCAGGAGACTCCCATGGGACTGATGGCTGAAGCTGAAAGGCACAGCGGATGAGCACGGCCGGTTGACAGGCGGGCACGGCTGACAGACAGGCTGGCGGGCACTGGGACCTTCAAGGTAGAGGTGAAGATGCTGGAGCTGTCCTAGGTAGAAGTGCTGAAACTGTTGTATCCAGAAGCACCAGAGCTGTCCACTAGCGTGGTGCTGAATCTGGATGGCACTGCCCTCCAACATTGTGGTATTGAACCAAATGTTACTATAACGTCCTGGTTACAAGCCGTCCACTGCTGTGGTGCTGAATCTAGACAGTTCTTCCCATATAAAAGCTGTCCACTGCTGTGGTGCTGAATCTAGACAGTACTGCCCAGATCAGAGCTGCCCACCGTTGTGGTGCTGAATCTAGGACTGTAGTGCCCAGAGGAGAGCTGCCAACCACTGTGGTGCTGAACCAGTACTATAGAAGGGAGAGAACACAGGAGCTCACCCCCGCTGCTGAGCAGAGATGCTAGATGTGCTGTAGCTGTCTTCTATTGTCCCTCAGAAGATAGCATCATGCTATGAATGGGATGTGCTCTGGTATATCCCAGTGGCTTGTAGATCAGGAATCAGGGCTTCAGTGTGCGTCACCTGAATGACAGCAGTCTGGCACCACCAATGCTGCTATGCGGGACATTGCGCCCTTTACTACTGCCTGCGGTGTAAAACCCCTTCTGATTGGAGCCCATGGATCTGTGATTGGTTATTGAAGACACACCCTCGTACATGGTGGACTTGTCTGTTCCCTTTAAACATATGAGCGGTTCTCACATGTTGTGGCTGATGTCTGATATCATAAGTGCTATCCCCTCATTCTGTATCACTGCAGCTGTCATCTGATGGGCGGCTGATGTATTCCATCACTATAGTACGAGTGAGATCACAGCCATCTGTAGGAACAAAACACCATCTCATCCGTGTCATGTACAGAAGCATGTCACTATGCAAGTCGCCCCCGTACTCCTAAACATCAGCAATAAAGCAGGAAGGAGTGTGTCACTGAATGCAAGATGTGACGAGATAAAACCAACCTTGTAAGGCTACATGCGTAGTGGTCATAGCCACCTCCAGTTACTGTCACATAAAATTCCTGGTGCCACTGATAAAGGAGGGGAGATCTCCGTAATACGGTATCTGTGCACGTTTAGTCCACCAGTGTCTGGAAGGAACGTTGAGCTCAGCTATGCTGCTCATGAGAGCGCAGGGTCCTAATGTCCACCATTACCACTCCATTCTTAGTCTAATTTTACATATCATTTCATCAATGTGTTTCATCTGACATTAACCTTATTCATTATATTTTCAATTAAACACTTTATTAATAATATCTAAAGATTTAAAAAAAGATAAGTATATGATAAACTATATGTCGGTTGCGAATAAATGTACTAATGAATTTACTCTGCATCTCAAGTGTCATATCTACACTGCCAAAGGTTTCCTTTCTGGATCTTATTGATATTCCTTCTATGCACTACATCTTCTAATTAGGAATGCGAAACTTCTAACGCTTTACACTATGATAAACTGATATATATAAGTACTCGTATATACACTATTTGGACAAAACTTATAACAGCGAAGTACTGTTCATATAGTTAAGTGGCTTAGCAACGGTACAGGAGATAAGATGAGAATAATAGGTTTAGTCTTTAGGATAGGATTAATGGATAGAGACTGCAAGATGTCGGTGAGTGACATGAAAGAGTGAGACGGACCCGTCCCATGGTGTGCGTAAGAAGGGCATGGTGGAAGAAAAAGAAACCACGCCAATTGCAGCAAGTCAAGGGAGAACGGGTGGAGACTCCCAGGAAACGGGCAGGTGAGCCAGAAGTGGCCTCCCCCAAGAATGGGCAGAGCAACGTAAGAGCACACCCACGGCAGAGTGGTCTGGGACCCTTGTTGGTGAGGAGGTAAAGTGGCAAGAGAAGATGGAGTGCTACCGTTTACCTATTGAAAGTGATGGTCGATGCTACGGCATTGTGCTCCGCGGTGGGCCCGGAAAGGTCAAGTGGAAAAGGAAGATGACGCAGCTGGAGCAAGAGATGCAGCCGGGTGAACTGTCATCAGTAGAGGCACCAACGAAGGTCCAGGGAAGGCCCAGGAACCAATGCCTGACCTCAAGACAAAGGTTCGCCCGCAGTCCCCAAAACCAGAACCCGATTCCAAGGCGGAGGCAGCAGTATCAGCGTGGCCAAGATCCTGCGACCAGGCAGGGTGACTGAAAGCTATGCTGGCAGCCCTGGTGGTAAGTACACCTCAGCGTCCTGGAGTGTTATCAGCCTGGGAAACAGCCCTCATCCCCCGGCCACAGCAGTACATGGAAGAGACACCAGCCCTGGACCCTGTTAAGGCCAGATGGGTGGTGAAGGTCATTGAGGGTAAGAAGGAGTGGGAGAAATGGGTGAGGGCCCAACTCGAGCACCCAGGAGGTGGTGAAGTTGACCCGCCCAGGGGGGAAATGGGGGGAAACTTAGTACCCGGGCCTTTACCTTCTTTGTAGGATGTCACGGCAGTCGGCTCCCGGGCCCATCCTCTGGGGTCGCTGTTTAAAAGGGGGTTTGTTAACAGTTTGTCTTGTGATGCCACCTGTGGTTCCCAGTAATGAATACCGGCGCTGCTGCAGACCTCCGGGGGTGATGGGATGGCAGCTGGGATGTTTCTGCTCCCCACAGGTGGAGCGGGCCCCCGGGGAAGGGTAGTTGCAGATGGTAATGCTGGGCGTTGTAGTGCAGGCGCGGTAGCGTGATGGAAATAACTGACAGAGACAGTGGAGTGCAGTCATCCGAGTTTACTCACAGTTCTTTTTAGGTTCCTCGGGTACACTGTCCAGGTGTCAGACTCCCGCGTCGCACTGCGTTTGCCAGGCAGGGGTTCAGCAGTCCTTCAGGTAGATTAGAAGCACTTAACGGGACCCCCTTTCTTATGTTCCTTCCTTGACTGACTTCCCACGCTGTGTCTTCTTACTCCTGCCCTGCGCTCCCCACACACAGTCCCGATCGGGTGCTCTGAAGTCCCTTCTAGGCAACCTGGAGTTCCCGGACCTACTTGATGCCCTTCACGGCGACTAGGGTGAGGCTGTGGCAACTGCACCATGGAAGTGCAGAAGCCTCCGGTTTTTCCAGCCGAGACCTGGAGTAACACGGCTGGTCCAGGGACCAGTTCCCTTCCTGCGGCCTGATCCCTCTGATTCTTGGCAGATTCGGGCGTATGGGTGCCGTCCTGCACTCACCGTACCCCCTGGGATCCATTCTGTTCCCGGAGAATTCCTCCCTTGCTCCCACTCCTCTCCTGGGCCTCTCTCACTAGGCCCACAATGGAGCAGAGCTCCTGAAGAGACTCTGCTCCCCTCCTCTCCTTGCTACTCACTGGCTGAACTGCACTGCTCCAACTAAGATGGCTTCCTTTTTTATATCTATTCTCTAAGTGCTCCCCTGTTCTACGTCCTCCACCCACACCCACTACTGGTTCCCCCTCTCCTTGGTTCCCCCCACTCCAGCCAGGGACAGGGCAACAGAAGAAGTGCATAATGCCCTTCCAGCCGGCCTGGAGTAGTGCAGTGTTGAGTGCAGGTGTTGGGGTTCCGGGCAGAAATAATCTTTAATAATAATAATAAAAATAAAAATAAAAATCTTTATATAGCGCAAACATATTTCGGAGTGCTTTACATACATTATTGTTGCTGTCCCCATCGGGGCTCACAATCTAGATTCCCTATCAGTATGTCTTTGGAGTGTGGGAGGAAACCGGAGAACCTGGAGGAAACCCACACAAACACGGGGAGAACATACAAACTCCTTGCAGATGTTGTCATTGGTGGGATTTGAACCCAGGACACCAGCGCTGCAAGGCTGCAGTGCTAACCACTGTGCCACTGTGCCACCGTGCCGCCGGCAATACTTCCTCCTTACCTGAGAGAAGGAGATGCCACACTTCTGGGTGAGGTGCAGTACCTCTGTGGCGACTGAACCCTCAGGGGTGCCACAAAGTCATTGACCAGATGACCAGATGTCACATCCAATATTTCAGCCCTCAGCGGGAAGATCATGTCCAGCAATGACTCCTCCACGGTTAGTACAACAGCCTCAGGCCTGACAGAGGCAGCGAGTATTGCGGCTGCAGTGTGCGTTTTCAAGGGCCCCCACTGTATATGCTGTGTGCTGTCTTCCAGGTTCCAGAATGGTCGAGGATGACCATGTCCAAAGAGGGAATGTAAGAGTCATGGACTGTTCTGCAGCATTCCTACCCTTGAAGGCAATAATCCCTTTATGTGTACAGTGCCATGCGGTTTTACGAGTAATGTAAATAGCGATGTGTTTCTCTTACAGTGGCATGTAAAAGTTTAGGCCCCTTGGTAAAAAATTATTGTTATTGTGAACAGTAAAGCAAGTTGAAGATGAAATGATCTCTATAAAAGGGCTAAAGTTAAAGATGACACATTTCCTTTGTATTTTAGGCAAAAAAAAATCTTGTAATTTTTTACATTTTAAAAATTACACAAAGGAAAATGGGCTGATGCAAAAGTTTGGGCACCCTTGGAGATTTGTGTGCTCAGAAAACTTTGACCAAGGTTTCAGACCTTAATTAGCCTGTTAGAGTGCGTGCACATGGTCAGTAAACACTGCGGATTGGATGCAGCACACTTGCGCAGCGTGCAATCTGCAGCGGCCAGATGTTACAGCATAGTGGATGGTATTTATACAAATCCCATGTCCACTATGCGTCTCCGTGCTCCTGCAGCTCACCCGTGGAGACGGTCATGCAGTGCGTCTTCACAGGCCGCAGCATGTCAATTTCTCTTGCAGAGACTAGGGTCTCTGCAAGAGAAATTATATCACTGTAATGTATAGGATGTGGTGAATCCGCATGGTTCATTGAACACATGCGGATTCTCTTGCGTGCAGCGCTTTGGACGCAGCATAAAGTATGCTGCGTTTAAAGCGCAGCCAACACCGACCATCTGCACATACCCTAAAGGTTATGGCTTATTCACTATCATTAGGAAAGGCCAGGTGATACAAATTTCCCAACTTTATAAAAACCCAGCCTCCTCTAACCTTGTGCCAAAAAACAGCAGCCATGGGTTCTTCTAAGCAGCTGCCTAGCACTCTGAAAATGAAAATGGTGGAGGCCCACAAAGCAAGAGTAGGCTATAAGAAAATAGCAAAGCGTTTTCAAGTTGCAACCTTATTGACGGCATCGCTCGTCACTGCAGGAACGTCCTCAGGCTACTGTCAGTGAGTTCCAGCTGGCGTGCTGAGCAGTTGCATACTCATGCAACCGCTCAACACACCAATCGGATGTAGCAGATCTGGGGATCATTGTTCGACATCATCAGTATGGATTATCTGCGGACAGGTGAGGATTACTTTGTTTTTGTATTTTTATGTGGATCTTAAGAAATGTCTTTGCTCTGTGTGAGTTTTTTTACTTGAACTAATGGCGTTAGTAATCGGGATGTCTTATTCACACCTCTCCATTACTAACCCCTAGGCTTGATGTCAGCAAACATCAAACAGCTGACATCAACCCCAAAACCATTACCCCACTTGCCAATGCACCAGGGCAAGTGGGAAGAGCCGAGAATAAGCACCAGAATTTCTGGGGTGGCTGAGGGCTCATGTTATTAGTCAGGGAGGAGGCCAATATCCATGGTCCCTTCCCAGCCTTTTAATATCAGCCTGCAGGTGTCTGTTTAGCCTTTGCTGGTTATTAAAACTAGGTGGGACACCACATAATTTTTTGGGGGATACCCCCTTTTTAATACCATTAAAGGCTAAGCAGACAGCTGTGAGCTGTTATTAATAAGCTGGGAAGATCCATGAATAGCGGCCCCTTCCCAGATTGCCCACTGCTTTCCCTCAGCTGTTAAGAAAATTAAATGGACCCCATCCCATGTTTTAAAAAATAAACACCTAAATTTGTAAGGATGTAAAACAACGCCAAAATGTAGACTAAACTATATATGAATAGACAATATAAGGTCCTAAGTTCCTGGGCTAAGTCATCACTGCTATGGCCCTACTTATGTATTTGAAGTCCCCCTTTCTCAAAATCTTTCTAATAAATTTAATTTCCCCAAGATTATTGTGAAAATCATATACAGTGGGTAAGGAAAGTATTCCGACCCCTTTAAATGTTTCACTCTTTGTTTCAGTGCAGCCATTTGGTAAATTCTAAAAAGTTCATTTTTTTTCACATTAAAGTACACTCTGCACCCCATCTTGACTGAAAAAAAAAACAGAAATGTAGAAATCTTTGCAAATTTATTAATAAAGAAAAACTGAAATATCACATAGTCATAAATATTCAGACCCTTTGCTCAGTATTGAGTAAAAGCACCCTTTTGAGCTAGTACAGCCATGAGTCTTCTTGGGAATGATGCAACAAGTTTTTCACACCTGGATTTGGGGATCCTCTGCCATTCTTCCTTGCTGATCCTCTCCAGTTCCATCAGGTTGGATGCCGAACGTTGGTGGACAGCCATTTGCAGGTCTCTCCAGAGATGCTCAATTGGGTTTAGGTCAGGGCTCTGGCTGGTCCAGTCAAGAATGGTCACAGAGTTGTTCTGAAGCCACTCCTTTGTTATTTTAGCTTAGTGCTTAGGGTCATTGTCTTCTTGGAAGGTGAACATTCGGCCAAGTTTGAGGTCCAGAGCACTCTGGAAGAGATTTTCATCCAGGATATCTCTGTACTTGGCTGCATTCATGTTTCCTTCAATTGCAACCATCGTCCTTTCCCTGCAGCTGAAAAACACCCCCTTAGTATGATGCTGCCACCACCATGTTTCACTGTTGGGATGGTATTGGGCAGGTGATGAGCAGTGCCTGGTTTTCTCCACACATACCGCTTAGAATTATCACCAAAAAGTTCTATCTTCGTCTCATCAGACCAGAGAATCTTATTTTTCTCATAGTCTGGGAGTCCTTCATGTGTTTTTGAGCAAACTCTATGTGGGCTTTTATATGTCTTGCACTGAGGAGAGGCTTCTGTCGGGCCACTCTGCCATAAAGGCCCGATTGGTGGAGGGCTGCAGTGATAGTTGACTTTGTGGAACTTTCTCCCATCTCCCTGCTGCATCTCTGGAGCTCAGCCACAGTGATCTTGGGGTTCTTCTTTACCTCTCTCACCAAGGCTTTTCTCCCACGATTGCTCAGTTTGGCTGGACGGCCAGGTCTAGGAAGACTTCTGGTGGTCCCAAACTTCTTCCATTTAACGATTATGGAGCCCACTGTGCTCTTAGGAACCATGAGTAATGCAGAACTTCTTTTGTAACCTTGGCCAGATCTATGCCTTGCCACAATTCTGTCTCTGAGCTCCTTGGGCAGTTCCTTCGAGTTCATGATTCTCATTTGGACTGACATGCACTGTGAGCTGTGAGGTCTTATATAGACAGGTGTGTGCCTTTCCAAATCAAGTCCTACCAGTTTAATTAAACACAGCTGGACTCCAATTAAAGAGTAGAACCATCTCAAGGAGGATCACAAGGAAATGGACAGCATGTGACTTAAATATGAGTGTCTGAGCAAAGGGTCTGAATACTTATGACCATGTGATATTTCAGTTTTTCTTTTTTAATAAGTTTGCAAAAATTTCTACATTTCTGTTTATTTCAGTCAAGATGGGGTGCAGAGTGCACTTTAGTGAGAAAAAAAATGAACTTTTTAGAATTTACCAAATGACTGCAATGAAACAAAGAGTGAAAATGTAAAGGGGTCTGAATACTTTCAGCACCCACTGTATCCTTGAACATTACATTTAACTACCTTTTTGTATAAGGTGGCAAAGAATAAAACAAGCAGATAGGAAAAAACAAACTTAATCTATTTAAATATTTCTGTCATGCGCCAAAACATGCAAAATAAAGCAAATAAACATTACAAATTATAATAAGGTGCAGAATTGTAATCAGGGCCAGGACTGGGTGCTGAAAAATGTGGGGGGATCAGCAACATGAGTAAGTGAGGGAAGTGGAGTAAAGGGTAGAAATACACCATGGTGCGGAGGGTTTGGTAGGTATGGCCGGTCCGTGGAACTAGATTTGCTGCCAACTATATCCTAATTTGGAAGGCGGCTCACAGCAGGTTCAAGATGATATAAGTATGGCAAATACAAACGGTATATTAGGACTGTCTGAATATGGGTTATTTTGTAGGTGAGGTTTAACACAAATAACTATTGAAGCCAGAACATTATGTGTCTAATTTTTTTCCAAAACATATCGCCACCAAAAGCGAAAATTTGGCAAGCCAGAATAAACACAAAAAAAAAGACAAAGAAAAGTCACCATCACAAGGGCGGGCTGGGCTGGAGTGCAGAGGGGCAAATGCCCCCCCAGACCAGTTCCCAAGCAGCTGCTCAGGGCTGCCAGGGGACTGCACTGTACCTTTAAATATGTTCAGCTGCCGACCCGACCACATGGCAGAGATGCAGATACACCCCCTGCACGCTGTGTGGCTGAGTCTGCTGAAGTGACGTCACACAGCGCCCCTGGAACTGATTCAGTCAGCCGGACAGGAGCCTGTGGATCGGAGACTTCAGTGGTCTCAGTCAGTATGAGGTCAGGAGGTCTGCAGTGAGGGGGAAGCGGGACTGTGCTCACCTTCTCATAAATCCACCCAGGATTCTATATTGTCCAATCAGAGGGCCAGCTGCTGGGGCTCCGTGTGAGTTATTGCAGGAGGCTGAACTTTCATGCAGATTAGGGTCCTCCTGTCAGTGCAAAAAGTTCAGTCTGGTGCAATAAATCACACTTAGTCCCAGCAGAGACCACAGACATCACAATACAAGACCCTGCACCGACTGATTACAGCTGAACCTACAGCACCTCATATTCTACTATATGGCCCCATATATAATATGTGAGGTCCTGTAGGCAGGTCCAGGTGTGTTCAGTAATAATAATCTTTATTTTTATATAGCGCTAACATATTCCGCAGCGCTTTACAAACATTATCGTCGCTGTCCCCATCGGGGCTCACAATCTAGATTCCCTATCAGTATGTCTTTGGAGTGTGGGAGGAAACCGGAGAACCCGGAGGAAACCCACGCAAACACGGGGAGAACATACAAACTCCTTGCAGATGTTGTCCTTGGTGGGATTTGAACCCAGGACCCCAGCGCTGCAAGGCTGCAGTGCAGTGTATATCCCTGTACATAATATACCACATCTAGTATACAGATTAGCCTATCATCTACTGTGATACACACATCAGATGTTTTAAAAAAATACACATTACTATACAACATCAGATGTCTATAGTGACAGTATATTATATACTAGTCATGTATTCTAATATATATTGTATGCATGTGGTATACTGTGTGAACAGATGTTATGTACAGGTAATGTGTGTATAGTATATCTGAACTCTACCCATGTCTGGTATATATAATACTGTAACTACAAAGTTCAGCCCGCGGACTGAGACAGCCGAAGGGCTGAAAACTGTGGTGCACGGGCCACACCATACTCTCCCCTATCCCAATATCACTGCTATCTGCAGTGTGGTGAATACATTGGTGGAAGACGGAGCCGCTGGCTCCTACTTCCACAGATCAGCTTTTGCGACTGACACAGCAAACATGATGACATCACGACATCACATCTGCTGTGTGGAGAGTCAGCGCACCGGAGAAAAGAACAGACCGCGGGGGAACGAGAGCGAGGTGAGTATGTCTTCTTTTTTTTTTTTCGGATGTGCATGGAATGTGTGCCTGCATATAGGGGGCTATGTGAGGACTCATACTGTATATAGGAGGCTATGTGAGGGCTCATATAGTATATAGGAGGCTATGTGAGGACTCATACTGTATATAGGAGGCTATGTGAGGGCTCATATTGTATATAGGAGGCTATGTGAGGGCTCATATAGTATATAGGAGGCTATGTGAGGGCTCATATAGTATATAGGAGGCTATGTGAGGGCTCATATAGTATATAGGAGGCCATGTGAGGGCTCATATAGTATATAGGAGGCTATGTGAGGGCTCATATAGTATATAGGAGGCTATGTGAGGGCTCATATAGTATATAGGAGGCTATGTGAGGGCTCATATAGTATATAGGAGGCTATGTGAGGGCTCACATTGTATATTGGAGGCTATGTGAGGCCTCACACTGTATATAAGAGGTTATGTGGGGCCTTACACTGTATATAGAAGGCTATGAGGGAATCATACTGTATATAGGAGGCTATTTGAGGGCTCATATTGTATATAGAGAGACTATATGGGGGCTCTATATGGGGGCTCACACTGTATATAGGAAGCTATGCGGATCTCATAATGTATATAAGAGGCCACGTGGGGTCTGACAATATATAGAGAGGCTATGTGGGGACTCACATTGTATAAAGGAGGCTATGTGGGACTCATACTGTACATAGGAGGCTATGTGGCGGCTAATAATATGTATACAGTAGAAGGCTATGTGGGGGCTCATACTGTATAAAGGAGGCTATGTGAGGCCTCATACTGTACATAGGGGGCTCATACTATATATAGGAGGCTATATGCGGGCTCATACTGTACAAAAGAGGCTATGTGGCGGCTCATAATATGTATAGGAGGCTATGTGGGTCTCATACGGTATATAGGGGGCTATGTGGTGGCTAATACTGTATATTGGATGGAATATGAGGGCTCACGCTGTATATAAGGGCTATGTGGTGGCTTACACTGTATATAGGGGCTATGTGGGGTGCATACTGTATGTAGGAATAATGTCTGTAATCTGCTGTGGAATTAATAGCACTATACACTGTACTTTTCAGATTATAGTACGCACTTTTCTCCTCCAAAAATTTTTGGGAAAATGGGGGTATGTCTTATAATCTGAATGTAGTTTACCGGGGCATTTGGGAGTGGCATTTTAGGGTCGCTGCAGCAGGAAACTGGTGACGGCAGGAGTGAGGCGATGCTGCGGGCCCCAGGCTGGGAAGGTGGGTGTCTGGCTGTGCGACGGGCTCTGTGCTTTCACAAAATGTCGGAGGAGCCCCCGCACTTTCCATGGTTTTCAATGCGGTGAACTTGGGGAAAAAAGGCCACCAGAGGCGGCGCATGTGCGGATTGAGATCGTGACACCGAGATCTTGTCTCCCGAGGTCTCAACCTAAGCATGTGCCGCCTCCGGTGGCCATTTTCCCTAAGTCTACAGCATTGAAAACCACGGGAAGTACAGGGGATCCGCCGGCATTTTGTGAAAGCACGGAGTCCGGCTCATCGTCGAACATCCCCCTCCCAGCCTGGGGTCCACAGCATCACCCCACTCCTGCCGCTGCTAGCTTCCTGGAGCAGCGACTCTGCTCCACCACAGCAGCCCCCTTCCCTGGGTAATCTACCGTAAAAGCAGACTATAAGAAGCACCACCATTTTCTTAAAAACATTTTTTTCCTATTTTTCTCACCAAAATTTGGGGTGCGTCTTATGATATGGTGCATTTTATAATCTGCAAAATATGGTTAGTAAAATAAATAAATAAATGGGGAGCTGTGTGGGGGCTCATACTGTATACAGGGGGCTATGTGTGTGCTCATATGGTATATAGGGGGGCTGTGTGTGGGCTCATACTGTATACAGGGGGCTGTGTGTGTGCTCATATGGTATATAGGGGGGCTGTGTGTGGGCTCATACTGTATACAGGGGGCTATGTGTGTGCTCATATGGTATATAGGGGGATGTGTGTGGGCTCATACTGTATACAGGGGGCTGTGTGTGTGCTCATATGGTATATAGGGGGGCTGTGTGTGGGCTCATACTGTATACAGGGGGCTGTGTGTGTGCTCATATGGTATATAGGGGGATGTCTGTGGGCTCATACTGTATACAGGGGGCTGTGTGTGTGCTCATATGGTATATAGGGGGGCTGTGTGTGGGCTCATACTGTATACAGGGGCTGTGTGTGTGCTCATATGGTATATAGGGGGGCTGTGTGTGTGCTCATATGGTATATAGGGTGGCTGTGTGGGGGCTCATACTGTATACAGGGGGCTATGTGTGTGCTCATATGGTATATAGGGGGGCTGTGTGTGGGCTCATACTGTATACAGGGGGCTGAGTGTGTGCTCATATGGTATATAGGGGGGCTGTGTGTGTGCTCATACTGTATACAGGGGGCTGTGTGTGTGCTCATATGGTATATAGGGGGATGTGTGTGGGCTCATACTGTATACAGGGGGCTGTGTGTGTGCTCATATGGTATATAGGGGGGCTGTGTGTGGGCTCATACTGTATACAGGGGGCTGTGTGTGTGCTCATATGGTATATAGGGGGGCTGTGTGTGCTCATATGGTATATAGGGGGGCTGTGTGGGGGCTCATACTGTATACAGGGGGCTATGTGTGTGCTCATATGGTATATAGGGGGGCTGTGTGTGGGCTCATACTGTATACAGGGGGCTGTGTGTGTGCTCATATGGTATATAGGGGGGCTGTGTGGGGGCTCATACTGTATACAGGGGGCTGTGTGTGTGCTCATATGGTATATAGGGGAGCTGTGTGGGGGCTCATACTGTATACAGGGGGCTGTGTGTGTGCTCATATGGTATATAGGGGGATGTGTGTGGGCTCATACTGTATACAGGGGGCTGTGTGTGTGCTCATATGGTATATAGGGGGGCTGTGTGTGGGCTCATACGGTATATAGGGGGATGTTGGCATACTTAATTCTGCTCAATATTAAGTGATATAAATATTATTTTATATTAATTGTAGTTAATATTAATATTGAGCAGAACTAATTTCAGCCTTTCAGCCTATTGGTTCAGGCCCCCACAACAGTTACGTTCTCTCATGTGGCCCCTCTGGAAAATGAATTGCCCACCCCTGATATATACCATCATTTATTATCCAGTATATAGCATCTGATGTCTGTATAACAGTATGTCCTATATCCCATCACATATTCTCCTGTATACTGGATGTCATATACTGTGCACAGACATCAGATGGTGCAGAGGAGAAGAAGTGACTGGTGTAATATCTAATGGCTGTACTCAAGGTGTAATGTGCACTAGTTACATATTAGCCTGTAGGTGGTATAATATATATACTATAGGCACAGACTTCCCATATTATATACAGGATAATAGGAGGCGGGTATAATATCCAGAGCTAACAAGCCTCCCCTATTCCCTGGGCCTGTCCCGATTTGAGGGCTCAGTCCCGGCCCGGCTCAGCTCTTCTCCCGGCAGGGGCGCTGCTGGGCACTGGGCTTTTCCTCCAGACACGCAGGCTTTCCATGCTGTGTGTGACCCCTTGTAGCTCCGCCTCCCGCTCTCTGCTCCTCCCCGGCATCAGGGCAGAGGAATTCTACTGTGCAGAGACCGCACAGCATGAGGAGGTGAGGGGTCAGGGGGCGGGGCCAAGTCTGCGGAGGACATGACAACAAGGTGCGGTCCTGAGGTGAGGGGGAGACCCGCAGCCTCTCCCATCTGTGGCTGCTGTTATTACAGGATGGGAGGGGGCTCATGCAATGTCACCAGCAGCTCTGCAGTCGGGACTAGGGGAGATGGGAAGGGGATTTAGGGACACTGCAGGGCTGACAGATCTCCTGCGTACAGCCCATACTCTGCTGCTGATTGCAAACACCAGGCCCCACCACTGCCACTGGAGACATGATGGAGAAGAAGGGACTATATACATGTCATGTTGTGCCCGCTGTGTGTGTGATGTCTGTGTGATGGTTGTGCCCGCTGTGTGTGTGATGTCTGTGTGATGGTTGTGCCCGCTGTGTGTATGATGTCTGTGTGATGGTTGTGCCCGCTGTGTGTATGATGTCTGTGTGATGGTTGTGCCCGCTGTGTGTATGATGTCTGTGTGATGGTTGTGCCCGCTGTGTGTATGATGTCTGTGTGATGGTTGTGCCCGCTGTGTGTATGATGTCCGTGTGATGGTTGTGCCCGCTGTGTGTATGATGTCCGTGTGATGGTTGTGCCCGCTGTGTGTATGATGTCCGTGTGATGGTTGTGCCCGCTGTGTGTATGATGTCCGTGTGATGGTTGTGCCCGCTGTGTGTGTGATGTCCGTGTGATGGTTGTGCCCGCTGTGTGTATGATGTCCGTGTGATGGTTGTGCCCGCTGTGTGTATGATGTCCGTGTGATGGTTGTGCCCGCTGTGTGTATGATGTCTGTGTGATCGTTGTGCCCGCTGTGTGTATGATGTCCGTGTGATGGTTGTGCCCGCTGTGTGTATGATGTCCGTGTGATGGTTGTGCCCGCTGTGTGTATGATGTCCGTGTGATGGTTGTGCCCGCTGTGTGTGTGATGTCCGTGTGATGGTTGTGCCCGCTGTGTGTGTGATGTCCGTGTCATGGTTGTGCCCGCTGTGTGTGTGATGTCCGTGTGATAGTTGTGCCCGCTGTGTGTGTGATGTCCGTGTGATGGTTGTGCCCGCTGTGTGTGTGATGTCCGTGTGATGGTTGTGCCCGCTGTGTGTATGATGTCCGTGTGATGGTTGTGCCCGCTGTGTGTATGATGTCTGTGTGATGGTTGTGCCCGCTGTGTGTGTGATGTCTGTGTGATGGTTGTGCCCGCTGTGTGTGTGATGTCTGTGTGATGGTTGTGCCCGCTGTGTGTATGATGTCTGTGTGATGGTTGTGCCCGCTGTGTGTATGATGTCTGTGTGATGGTTGTGCCCGCTGTGTGTATGATGTCTGTGTGATGGTTGTGCCCGCTGTGTGTATGATCTCTGTGTGATGGTTGTGCCCGCTGTGTGTGTGATGTCTGTGTGATGGTTGTGCCCGCTGTGTGTATGATGTCTGTGTGATGGTTGTGCCCGCTGTGTATATTATATCTGTGTGATGGTTGTGCCCGCTGTGTGTATGATGTCTGTGTGATGGTTGTGCCCGCTGTGTGTATGATGTCCGTTTGATTTTTAACATAGCGCTTTGAAATAGGCAGGGGTGGGAGATTAATTTTCCCAAGGGGCCACGTGAGAGACCGTGACTGTTGTGGAGCCCGAACCAATAGGTTCAAATTAATTTAGCTCAATATTAATATTAACTTATTAATTATGTTTTTTTTGTATATTTATATTATCACTTAATATTGAGCAGATTTAAGTATGCTGACATCCCCCTATATACAGTATGAGCCGCCACACAACCCCGTACATACAGTATTAGCACACACCACCCCTACCTACAGTATGAGCCCTCGCATAGCCCCCAATATACAGTAAGAGCCACCACAAGAAAGCCAGATGTCGTATAATGAATCTACATAAAGATGAGAAAGTTCTGGCGGCTCCGACTGTGAATGAGGGAACAAAAAATAACCCTCAGGTCCCAACAAGAGATGAGCAGGACTCACAGATGAGGCCGCACTGCCCGGAAGATAAGAGACTCATGGCCTTCAGTCCAGCCGCCAGGTAGCACTGACCCGGACCCCCGACTGGAGGCCCCGGAATCCATCTGCTCATCTCTAGTCCCAGCTGCCCTGGATACAGTGGACAGTCCTGGATTTGGGTCTGGGCCTTGCAGTCTCGGCCGTCTGCTGAATTTCCCTCACTACCAGCGCCCCTCTGACAACTCCTCCTGCCGGGCGAGAAAGATAATGGTAAATGGGCGTGGATTGGGGTGTGACCAGGGGCGAGGCCAAAATTTGCCGCGCATAGCCTCTTTCTGTCCCCCTTTCTGTTCTTCAAAAGTTGAGAGGTATGAATATGTGATGTCTGTATCCCAGTATATCGCATACCATCACATATTATGCTGTATACTGGATGTGATGGACTTTGATACAGGCATCCAATGTTATACAGAGGATAATCTGTCACTGGTGTAATATCTGATGTCTGTGCTCATAGTGTGGTATATAACTGTCACATGCTATTCTGTATGTAATATCTGATGTATGTAGTCATAATATATCTTATTCCAGTACAGATGAGCGAATTGATTCGCAGGACACTGGTCAAACAGTCCCGTCAGTAGTCTGTGGCCACCAGACCAGAGCCCCGCGAGCCTCCTCCCGCCTGCCGGCATCTCTGACTCCTCTTTTGATTATAGTCTTTGCATGATGTCATCTTTTTGGCGTGACACATACATGACATTGTGCCTGGCTACAAATCAAAGGAAGAGAAAGAGAATGGTGTCAGGTAGGAGGCTGTCAGGGCTCCTATCCAGCAGCCACTGAATATTCATCTGACCATTGGATCAGGGTCCTGCAAATGAAGTTGCTCATCTCTATATATCAGTCATATATTCTCCTATGTATATTGTATTGTATGTGGTATAATATGTTCACTGTGTGCACAGACATCAGATGGGACACACATGATAATTAGTGACTCGTACATCATATACTATAATGTGGAGTTGACTTTTACATTGATGACTTGCTCGATCAAGTATGTAGGAAATAATACACAAAATAATAATTCCTAGGTATCTATCTGGCAGACCTGTGCTTATGTGTGGCCACCTTTAGGCTGTGTGCCCACTATGCGTTTTTTAAGCGTTTCCGCAACGGCAATTCCGCTTCAGAAACGCTTAAAAAACGCTTGGTAGAAGGTCTGCTATGTTCCCCAATGATAATCCGCATCTGCTGTGCACATGCTGCGGAAATTTCCGCTGCGGATTACCAATGCGGAAAAATACGCCGCGCTACCAATTATTTTGTGTAATCGCAGCGTTTTCGCCGCCATTGACTTGCATTGAATTGCATAATATCCGCATGACTACATGTGCACATGCGGATATTTAGCGATTCAATGTGCGGATGGTACCCGGATTTGGAGAAGAAGAGACTCTCCTCCAGACCCGGGTACCATAGTACCTGTAAAAAAAAATAATTAAAATAAAAAATATACATTATACTTACCTTCTGATGGCCCCCGGTCTCCATAGCGATGCGTCCTGGCTTCCTGGCAGCTCATGATGGTCTAAAAGGACCTGCCATGACGTCATTTAGTCATGTGACAGGTCACGCGACCGCTGACGTCGGCGGTAGCTTGACCCGTCACATGACTAAATGACGTCATGGCAGGTCCTTTTACACAACCGCAAGACATCGGGATGACCGGACGCGTCGGATAAGGAGACCAGGGGCCGTCAGAAGGTAAGTATAATATTTATTTTTTGCCGTTCTTTTACGGTCACACTATATAAATCCATACCGGTTGCATGGATTTATATAGTGTGACCAAGTTCTCCAGCACTTTCCAAGTGATGCTAAAATCGCTTGCAAAGCGCTTGACAACCCGCATGCGGAAATGCATGTGAAGAGCGCTTCACTTCTGTTTGTCCCTGGCAGGAAAACTCATAGAATCCGCATGCGTTTTTTCTGCCAGGGAGATGCAGAAACGCTCTGGAAAAATTCTCAGCATTTCTGCATTGTGGGCACTTAGCCTTACTCTGTTTAGGAGTGTAGAAAAGCACAGCGTACCTTGGATTACTTGCATTACACCTCTAACAACCTAAATCCGTGTTGTAGTGGTCAGACATTGTACATATTATGCTTATGTATTACCAGTTTTAAATGCTCACCTGAACTGGACCAAGTGCTGTCATTTTTCTCCACGGGCAGCACTTAGACAATACGTTTGTGTGAATATAGCCTATGAAGCAGCTGGTAATAAACATGTTGAAGGGGTTTTCTGCGAACAAAACTATATTTTAATCAATAGATCTTGGAATAATAATAACTTCCACAATTGGATGTGTTTAAATAAAATGTCCCTGTGCTGAGATAATGTTATAAATGTGCCCCTGCTGTGTACTGTGTAATGGCTGTGTCTGACTGTGCAGGAACATGGTCTGATCATACCACAGCTACTGGGCAGGGGAGGAAGCAAAAGAGTATATAGCATCGATTAAATCACTGCACACTCTAGTTTCAAGATGCAAACGATGGGTCAAAACGTTCATTTACTGTTGCATTATTCCCTGCACCTTAAATGTGTCTTATTGCATGTCTTCAAATAGACTTTAGTTTGCGTCATGAAACTAGAATGTGCGGTGATTTAATCTACGCCGATTCTGGGGATTCCACATCCCGTGTACCTGCACCTTGACCTACAGACTGTGTGCACGCTAATCATCTATATATAAAGAGAGTATATATACATTACAGCAGGGGATCACAGCTGAGTCTTTCTTTGAGCTAAAATATTGTTTAAAAACAGGCATTGAAATGTTTTACTCACAAAAAGAATCCTCTGTGATCCCCTGCTATCCTGCCTGTATCCTCTTTTTCTCCCCCCCTGCCCAGGAGATGTGGTATGATCAGACCATGTTCCTGCACGGTCAGACACAGCCATTACACAGTACACAGCAGGGGCACATTTATAAGATTATCTCAGCACAGGAACATTATTATATCACATCCAATTGTGGAAATTATTATTACTCCAAGATCTATTGATTAAAATATACTATTGTTTGTGGGAAAACGACCTTTAAGGATGGGCCGCTACTCATGGACCACTGCTGTGTGCTTGCCCCCAGGCTAAAATTTGCCAGCCAGCCCCTGCTAGCAGTGATATTAGAATACACACTATACATGTTATTACATACAGTATCCTTTACCTATAAAAATTGTATATAATCTCTTCCACTTTTCTTTCCAGTGGGTGTAGTGACAAGATTATGGAGCAGTTGCCGGGACCAGTGCCGCCGCGAGCGACAACAGGGTAGGAAGAGTGGTGATGTGGCTCTTAAAAAGAAAGGCCATACCTATATTATGACCGGCTCCAGTTTTTGACCCTAGTCCTAGATTTTCACCCGTAAGTGGCTATCTTTTTCAGTTTTATTTGTTGTAATGGTTTGATTATTATCTTGCATATTAAAAATGCTTTTTTCTCTGTCATCCCTGACCTTACAGATCTGACTGGACCAAAAAGGGAAATACCTGTAGCCCGGAGGTGCTGGAAGCCAGAGAGGAATCTGAAATGGAGGCCGGAGCTGGGGGCCAGAAAGAAGAAGAGCCTGCGGAGAGCACCAGTACACCACAGCCCCTCGACACCTCCCCTCATGCACCAATAAGCCAGCATCGCTACCGCCCCACCATCACTGGCGTACATGACATGGGAATACCTGTGAGTGATGATGATGAGAGTTTTTGTCTAAGCCTGGCCCGTTATTTCAGGCACGTTCCCTTTTTATTGAGGCTGCAGACCAGGGCTGCCCTCCAAATTGTTTTGTCTGCCGCTGCGCCACCAAATTCACCGATGGCCATCTTTTAATTCCTTGAAAGGTGGCAACTTTCTGAGGACAACAAAACCCGGTCATTAGACCCCCCAAGAAGGGCACTCAGCAGACCCACCATCACGGCAGCCACCACCTCCAGTGCCAGCATCACGGCAATCACCACCACCTCCAGTACCAGCATCACAGCAGCCATCACCACCACCTCCAGTCACAGCATCACAGCAACCACCACCAACTACAGTGGCACCATCACGGCAGCCACCTTCAGTGCCAGCATCTTGGCAGCCACCTCCTTTACCAGCATCACGGCAGCCAACAACCCCCTCACCAGCATGTCTCTTGCCCCAATCACCCTTGTCTTGTTGGCATGATGGCCAAAACACAGAAGACAAGGCCAGACAAAGATCTGAGATACAGGATTTGTGTGCTGAGATGCCGCCACAGTCACTGAAAGGTGTTACATAGATGCGTATTATATGGACGCTATATGGATGGCATAAGCATGGTCCGTTTGCTGTGCTTTTTTTTTCTCGCACACATTGACTTGCATTGGCGAGTCTCGTCTGATATATGCAGCCACTTGCAGCATGCTGTGATTTTTTTTTTCTCAGTTCGATCTGAGCTGGAAAAAAAAAATCACAGATGAACACATAATCATTCAATAACAGGAGTCAGAGTGCAATCCAATTTTTTTTTATCAGATTGCACTCGTGTGATTTATACGCAGATGAGTATGAGCCCTTAGACTCAGCCAAAAGATTGTAGACATAGAGTATATCTTATTGCTCTAATAGGCATCTAGTCATTCAACAGAGGCCATTAACTATATATTCTACATGCAGGGCTTGTGAATTGTCCATTATTAAAATAAACAGTATATAAAAAGCAGTGCAGGAGGCAGCAGTGAAGGACATGACAAATATTAATAACAATAGGTAAAATAATCACAGGCTGCAGTTACCCACCATATTTTTTCTTAAACCATGAAATCAACTTTTTCTTGCGGTTGTAAATTTGAAATGACAGTGATAGCTATTATGACATCACAAGGCACATGACATCATAGACATCACAATTGGAATAGAATGTATACATTTCTACACTGCTGCCATCTTGTGTCACTATAACCTGACAGCTGGAAGAGGACGAGTCCAGGTAAGTAGCTCTTTACTTTTAAGCTTTGGTATACTTATAATGTATCCACCGGATTTATCATGGATTGCCGGGAACACTCTGTAATAAGACATTTTCAGGACAACCCCTTGTCTAAATGAGAAATTGCTGACGATAGGTGGGTGGGGGAGGTCAAGTTGGGACATCTTTATGGGGCTCCATTTTTGGGTAGTTTTGCCATTTATGTGGACAAATTATTTTATTATCATTCTCTGTTCTCAGATCTTTGGTTCCTATTGAATTAGGGGCTGACATTGGAGTTGTAGTTTAACCCCTTTAAAGCTCAAGACGTACTAATACGTATCTGCGCCATGGGACTTAAGAGCCTGATACGTATTAGTACGTCTTTGCGATCGCGCCCGCACACAGGCTGTGCGGGCGCGATCGCCGCCGGGTGTCAGCCGATTGTCGCAGCTGAGTCGATCGCAGCATTGCGGGGGCAAGGGGAGGTGATAGGGATACTCACCTCTCCTGCCGGCGTCCAGCGATGTCTGCCGCGGCTTCCTGGATGTTGCCATGACGACCCGATGTCGTCATGACAACATCTGGGTCACCAGACAGCAGGAAGATATTTTGGCATGCGCAGTGCATGACCAAAGTATCTTCTGCATTTGCAGCGCTGACAGCCTGTATAGCACAGGGCTGGTGCTCCATCCCTATGCTATACAGGCGATCAGAATAAAAAAAGTGAAAGTCCCATAGTGGGACAAAGAATAAAAGTAAAAAAAGTGTCAAAGTGAAGAAAAAAAAAAATTAAAAAAAATAATCCACCAAAAATAAAAATATAATGTACCCATCAATAAATATTATTATGAAAAAAAAAACAATAAAAGTACACATATTTGGTATCGCCGCGTCCGGAATGACCTGACCTATAAAATTGTCCCACTAGTTAGCCCCTTCAGTGAACATGGTAAAAAAAAAAAAAAAAAAATGAAGCAAAAAACAATGCTTTATCATCATACCGCCAAACAAAAAATGGAATAACATGCGATCAAAAAGACGAATATAAATAATAATGATACCACTGAAAACGTCATCTTGTCCCGCAAAAAACAAGCCGCCATACAGCTCCATCAGCCTAAAAATAAAAAAGTTATAGCTCTCAGAATAAAGCGATGCAAAAAAATTATTTTTTCTATAAAATAGCTTTTATTGTGTAAAAGCGCCAAAACATAGAAAATCGATATAAATGTGGTACCACTGTAAACGTACTGACCCAAAGAGTAAAGCTACCTTATCAATTTTACCACACGCGGAACAGCATAAAAAAAAAAAAAAAACAATTCCTGAATTGTTGGTTTTTGATTATTCTGCCTCCCAAAAATCGGAATAGAGAGTGATCAAAATATGTCACGTGCCTGAAAATGGCACCAATAAAAACGTCAACTCATCCCGCAAAAAACAAGATGTCACATGACTCTGTCGACCAAAATATGGAAAAATTATAGCTCTCAAAATATGGCGATGTAAAACTAGATTTTACAAAAGAATGCGTCTTTTAGTGTGTGACAGCTGTCAATCATAAAAACCCGATATGATTCTGGTATCGCTGTAATCGCATTGACTCGAAGAATAAAGTTGTCTAAACGGCGTAAAATATAAACTCTAGGGTTAGGGTTGTGGTAGGGTTAGGGTTGGGGTTAGGGTTAGGGCTAGGGTTAGGGTTGGGCTAGGCCTGAGAGGATGAGATCCGTCCCTATCACTGGGCAAGAAGCCAAAAGCACAAAATAAAAAGAGAAATCCTACTTCCTCCTTCAGGAGGACCCGGAGTGGGCAAACCCAACACATGAGACACCGGGCTAGAGGCCAACCACGACACAAGCTTTAAAGGGAATCTGTCACCCCCTAGGACTTATCAGACCTCTAATATGGGCATAAAGGTTATAGAAATGTAAATCTATACATACTTCTATGGCCCATATTAGAGGTCTGTTTGCTTTGAAATATCCTGGCTCCGGCCTGCTCTCGCTCTGGCTCTGGCCTGCCTTTGCCCTGGCTCTGTCCTGCTCTCGCTCTGACTCTGGCCTGCTCTCGCACTGGCTCCGGCCTGCCCTCGCTCTAGCTCCGGCCTGCCCTCGCCCTGGCTCCGGCCTGCTCTCGCTCTGGCCTGCCCTCGCCCAGGCTCTGGCCTGCTCTGGCTCTGGCCTGCCCTCGCCCAGGCTCTGGCCTGCTCTGGCTCTGGCCTGCCCTCGCCCAGGCTCTGGCCTGCTCTGGCTCTGGCCTGCCCTCGCCCTGGTTTCGGCCTGCTCTGTCTCTTGCCTTCCCCCGCGCCGTCTCTGGTCTGCCCTCGCTCTAGCTCTGGCCTGCCCTCGCCCTTGCTCCGGCCTGCTCTCGCTCTGGCTCCGTCCTGCCCTCGCCCTGGCTCCGGCCTGCCCTCGCCCTGGCTCCGGCCTGCTCTCGCTCTGGCTCCGGCCTGCTCTCGCTCTGGCTCCGGCCTGCTCTCGCTCTGGCTCTGGCCTGCTCTCGCTCTGGCTCCGGCCTGCCCTCGCTCTGGCCTGCCCTCGCCCTGGTTCCGGCGTGCTCTCGCTCTGACTCTGGCCTGAACTCGCCCTGGTTCCGGCGTGCTCTCACTCTGGCTCTTGCCTGCCCTCGCCCTGGCTCCGGCCTGCTCTCGCTCTGGCTCTTGCCTACCCTCGCCTTGGCTCCGGCCTGCTCTTGCTCCGGCCTGCCCTCGACTCGGCTCCGACCTGCTCTCTCCCTGGCTCTTTCCTGCTCTCGCCTTGGGACCGGTCTGCCCTCTCCCTGGCTCCTGCCTGCTCTCGCTCTGGCTCCGGCCTGCTCTCGCTCTGGCCTGCTCTCGCTCTGGCTCTGGCCTGCCCTCTCCTTGGCTCCGGCCTGCTCTCGCTCTGGCTCGCGCCTGCCCTAGCCTTGTCTCTGGCCTACTCTCTCTCTGGCTCTGGCCTGCCCTCTCCTTGGCTCCGGCCTGCTCTGGCTCTGACTTTGATCTGCCCTCGCCTTTGCTCCGGCTTCCTCTCGCCCTGGCTACGGCCTGTTCTCGCTCTGGCTTCGGCCTGCCCTCGCCCTGGCTTCGGCCTGCCCTTGCTCTGGCTTCGGCCTGCCCTTGCTCTGGCTTCGGCCTGCCCTTGCTCTGGCTCTGGCCAGCCCTCGCCTTGGCTCCGGCCAGCTCCTGCTCTGGCTCCGGCCTGCCCTCGCCTTGCCTCCGGCCTGCCCTCGCCTTGGCTCCGGCCTGCTCTCGCCCTAGGTCCGCTCTGCCCTCGCCCTGGCTCCGGCCTGCCCTGTATCTGCCTCCGGCATGCCCTCGCTCTGGCTCCGGCCTGCCCTCGCCCTGGCTCCGGCCTGTTCTCGGTCTAGCTCTGGCCTGCCCTCGCCCTGGCTCCGGCCTGCTCTCACTCTGGCTCCGGGCTGCCCTCGCCTTGGCTCCGGCCTGCTCTCGCTCTGGCTCCGGCCTGCCCTCGCTCTGGCTCCGGCCTGCTGTCGCCCTGGCTCCGGCATTCTCTCGCTCTGGTTTCGGCCTGCCGTCGCCTTGGATCCGGCCTGCTCTCGCTCTGGCTCTGAACTGCTCTCCCTCTGGCTCTGGCCTGCCCTCGCCCTGGCTCCGGCCTGCTCTCTCTCTGGCTCTGGCCTGCCCTTGCCCTGGCTCTGGCCTACTCTCACTCTGGCTCTGGCCCCGCCCTTTCTCCTGCCTGCGCTCGCCCTGGTTCCGGCCTGCCCTTGCTTGGCTCTGGCCTTCTCTATCTCTGGCTCCGGCCTGCCCTTGCCTTGGCTCTGGCCTACCCTCGCCTTGACTCCGGCCTGCTCTCGCCTTGGCTCTGGCCTGCTCTCGCTCTGGCTACTGCCTGCCCTCTCTCTGACTCCGGCTTGCCCTTGCTCTGGCTCCGGCCAGCCCTCGCATTGGCTCTTGCCTGCTCTCGCCCTGGCTCTTGCCTGCTCTCGCTCTGGCTCTGTCTTGCCCTGGCTCCGGCCTGCTCTCGCTCTGGCTCTGGCCTGCCCTAGCCCTGGCTTCGGCCTACTCTCGCTCTGGCTCTTGCCTGCTCTCTCTCTGGCCTCGCGCTGTCTCCGGCCTCCTCTCGCCCTGGTTCCGGCCTGCCCTTGCCTTGTCTCTGGACTTCTCTCGCTCTGGCTCTGGCCTGCCCTTGCCTTGGCTCTGGCCTACTCTCGCTCTGGCCTGCCCTCGCCCTGGCTCTGGCCTGCTCTCGCTCTGGCCTGCTCTCTCTCTGGCCTGCTCTCGCTCTGGCGTGCCCTTGCTTTGGCTCCGGCCTGCTCTCGCTCTGACTCTGGCCTGCCCTCGCCCTGGCTCCGGCCTGTTCTGGATCTGTCTCTGGCCTGCCCTCGCCATGGCTCCGGCCTGCTCTCGCTCTGGCTCTGGCCTGCCCTCACCTTGGCTCTGGCCTGCCCTCACCTTGGCTCCGGCCTACTCTCGCCTTGGCTCCGGCCTGCTCTTGCTCTGGCTCCAGCCTGCCCTCGTCCTGGCTCCGGCCTGCTCTTGCTTTGGCTCTGGCCTGCCCTCGCCCTGGCTCCGGACTGCTCTTGCTCTGGCCTGCCCTCGTCTTGACTCCGGCCTGCTCTCGCTCTGGTTCTGGCCTGCCTTCGCCTTGGCTCCGGCCTGCCCTCGCTCTGGCTCAAGCCTGCTCTACCTCTGGCTGTGGCCTGCCCTTTCCTTGGCTCCGGACTGCTCTCGCTCTGGCTCTGGCCTGCTTTTGCTCTGGCTCTGGCCTGCCCTCGACTTGGTTCCGGCCTGCACTCGCTCTGGCTCTGGCCTGTCCTCTCTTTCCTCCGACCTGATCTCGCTCTGGCCTGCCCTCGCTTTGGCTCCGGCCTGCTGTCGCTCTGGCCTGCCCTCGTCTTGGCTCCGGACTGCTCTCGCTCTGGCTCTGGCCTGCCTTTGCCTTTGCTCCGGCTTGCTCTCGCTCTGGCTCTGGCCTGCTCTTTCTCTGGCTCTAGCCTGCCTTCGCCTTGGCTCCGGGCTGCTCTCTCTCTGGCTCTGGCCTGCTCTTGCTTTGGCTCTGGCCCTTGCCTGGGCTCCGGCCTGCTCTCGCTCTGGCCTGCTCTTGCTCTGGCCTACCCTGGCTCTGCCTCTGGCCTGCCCTCGCCTTGGCTGCGGCCTGCTCTCGCCTTGGCTCCAGCCTGCTCTCGCTCTAGCTCCGTCCTGCCCTCGCCCTGTCTCCACTATGCCAGAGCTCGGGCTCTGGCCTGCCCTCGCCTTGGCTACGTCCTGCTCTCTCCCTGGCTCTGAACTGCTCTCGCTCTGGCTTTGGCCTTCCCTCGCTCTGGCTCTGGCCTGCCCTTCCTTGCCTTGGCTCCGGACTGCTCTCGCTCTGGCCTGCTCTCGCTCTGGCCTTCCCTCGCCTTGGCTCTGGCCTGCTCATCCCCTGGCTCCGGCCTGCTCTTCCCCTGGCTCCGGCCTGCTCTTGCCCTGGCTCCGGCCTGCTCTTGCCCTGGCTCCGGCCTGCTCTTGCACTGGCTCCGGCCTGCTCTCGCTCTGGCTCTGGCCTGCCCTCGCCCTGGCTCCGGCCTGCCGTCGCTCTGCCTCTGGCCTGCCCTCGCCATGGCTCTGGCCTCCTCTCGCCCTGGCTCCAGCCTGCTCTCGCTCTGGCCTGCCCTTGCCTTGGCTCTGGCCTGCTCTGGCTCTGGCCTCGCCCTGGCTCCGGCCTGTTTTCGCCCTGGTTCCGGCCTGCCCTTGCCTTGACTCCGTCCGGCCTTCTCTCGCTCTGGCTCTGGCCAGCCCTTGCCTTGGCTCTGGCCCACTCTCGCTCTGGCCTGCCCTCGACCTGGCTCCGGTCTGCTCTCGTTCTGGCTCTGGCCTGCTCTCGCTCTGGCGTGCCCTCGCCTTGGCTCCAGCCTGCTACCGCTCTGACTCTGGCCTGCCCTCGCCCTGGCTCCGGCCTGCTTTGGATCTGGCTCTGGCCTGCCCTCGCCCTGGCTCCGGCCTGCCCTCGCCCTGGCTCCGGCCTGCTCTCGCCCTGGCTCCGGCCTACTCTCGCTCTGGCTCTGACCTGCTCTCGCTCTGGCTCTGACCTGCCCTCGCCTTGGCTCCGGCCTGCTCTCGCCTTGGCTCCGGCCTGCTCTTGCTTTGTCTCCGGCCTGCCCTCGCCTTGGCTCCAGCCTGCCCTCGCCCTGGCTCTTGCCTGCTCTCGCTCTGGCTCTGTCTTGCCCTGGCTCCGGCCTGCTCTCGCCCTGGCTCCGGCCTACTCTCGCTCTGGCTCTGACCTGCTCTCGCTCTGGCTCTGACCTGCCCTCGCCTTGGCTCCGTCCGGCCTGCTCTCGCCTTGGCTCCGGCCTGCTCTTGCTTTGTCTCCGGCCTGCCCTCGCCTTGGCTCCAGCCTGCTCTCGCCCTGGCTCCGGCCTGCTCTTGCTCTGGCTCCAGTCAGCCTTCACCTTGGCTTTGGCCTGCTCTCGCCCTGTCTCCGCCTGATCTTGCTCTAGCTCTGACCTGCCCTCATCCTGGATCCGGCCTGCTCCTCGCCCTTGCTCTTGCTTGCTCTGGCTCTTGCCTGTTCTTTCCTTGTCTCCGGCCTGCTCTCGCACTGGCTCCGGCCTGCCCTCGTCCTGGCTCCGGCCTGCTCTCGCTCTGGCCTGCTATCTCTCTGGCTCCTGCCTGCCCTCGCCTTGGCTCCTGCCTGTTCTCGCCCTGGATACGACCTAGAGCCTTACCGGCCTGCTCTCGCTCTGGTTCCAGCCTGCCCTTACCTTGGCTCATGCCTGCTCTCTATCTGGCCTGCTCTTGCTCTTGCTCCGGCCTGCCCTTGCTCTGGCTCCGGCTTGCTCTCTCTCTGGCTCCGGCCTGCCCTCGCTCTAGCTCCGGCCTGCCCTCGCCCTGGCTCCGGCCTGCTCTCGCTCTGGCTCCGGCTTGCTCTCTCTCTGGCTCCGGCCTGCCCTCGCTCTAGCTCCGGCCTGCCCTCGCCCTGGCTCCGGCCTGCTCTCGCTCTGGCTCTGGCCTGCCCTCGCCCAGGCTCTGGCCTGCTCTGGCTCTGGCCTGCCCTCGCCCAGGCTCTGGCCTGCTCTGGCTCTGGCCTGCCCTCGCCCTGGTTCCGGCCTGCTCTGTCTCTTGCCTTCCCCCGCGCCGTCTCTGGTCTGCCCTCGCTCTAGCTCTGGCCTGCCCTCGCCCTTGCTCCGGCCTGCTCTCGCTCTGGCTCCATCCTGCCCTCGCCCTGGCTCCGGCCTGCCCTCGCCCTGGCTCTGGCCTGCCCTCGCCCTGGCTCCGGCCTGCTCTCGCCCTGGCTCCGGCCTGCTCTCGCTCTGGCTCCGGCCTGCTCTCGCTCTGGCTCTGGCCTGCTCTCGCTCTGGCTCCGGCCTGCCCTCGCTCTGGCCTGCCCTCGCCCTGGTTCCGGCGTGCTCTCGCTCTGACTCTGGCCTGAACTCGCCCTGGTTCCGGCGTGCTCTCACTCTGGCTCTTGCCTGCCCTCGCCCTGGCTCCGGCCTGCTCTCGCTCTGGCTCTTGCCTACCCTCGCCTTGGCTCCGGCCTGCTCTTGCTCCGGCCTGCCCTCGACTCGGCTCCGGCCTGCTCTCTCCCTGGCTCTTTCCTGCTCTCGCCTTGGGACCGGTCTGCCCTCTCCCTGGCTCCTGCCTGCTCTCGCTCTGGCTCCAGCCTGCTCTCGCTCTGGCCTGCTCTCGCTCTGGTTCTGGCCTCCTCTTGCCTCGGCTCTGGCCTGCCCTCTCCTTGGCTCCGGCCTGCTCTCGCTCTAGCTCGCGCCTGCCCTAGCCTTGTCTCTGGCCTACTCTCTCTCTGGCTCTGGCCTGCCCTCTCCTTGGCTCCGGCCTGCTCTGGCTCTGACTTTGATCTGCCCTCGCCTTTGCTCCGGCCTCCTCTCGCCCTGGCTACGGCCTGTTCTCGCTCTGGCTTCGGCCTGCCCTCGCCCTGGCTTCGGCCTGCCCTTGCTCTGGCTTCGGCCTGCCCTTGCTCTGGCTCTGGCCAGCCCTCGCCTTGGCTCCGGCCAGCTCCTGCTCTGGCTCCGGCCTGCCCTCGCCTTGCCTCCGGCCTGCCCTCGCCTTGGCTCCGGCCTGCTCTCGCCCTAGGTCCGCTCTGCCCTCGCCCTGGCTCCGGCCTGCCCTGTATCTGCCTCCGGCATGCCCTCGCTCTGGCTCCGGCCTGCCCTCGCCCTGGCTCCGGCCTGTTCTCGGTCTAGCTCTGGCCTGCCCTCGCCCTGGCTCCGGCCTGCTCTCACTCTGGCTCCGGGCTGCCCTCGCCTTGGCTCCGGCCTGCTCTCGCTCTGGCTCCGGCCTGCCCTCGCTCTGGCTCCGGCCTGCTGTCGCCCTGGCTCCGGCATTCTCTCGCTCTGGTTTCGGCCTGCCGTCGCCTTGGATCCGGCCTGCTCTCGCTCTGGCTCTGAACTGCTCTCCCTCTGGCTCTGGCCTGCCCTCGCCCTGGCTCCGGCCTGCTCTCTCTCTGGCTCTGGCCTGCCCTTGCCCTGGCTCTGGCCTACTCTCACTCTGGCTCTGGCCCCGCCCTTTCTCCTGCCTGCGCTCGCCCTGGTTCCGGCCTGCCCTTGCTTGGCTCTGGCCTTCTCTATCTCTGGCTCCGGCCTGCCCTTGCCTTGGCTCTGGCCTACCCTCGCCTTGACTCCGGCCTGCTCTCGCCTTGGCTCTGGCCTGCTCTCGCTCTGGCTACTGCCTGCCCTCTCTCTGACTCCGGCTTGCCCTTGCTCTGGCTCCGGCCAGCCCTCGCATTGGCTCTTGCCTGCTGTCGCCCTGGCTCTTGCCTGCTCTCGCTCTGGCTCTGTCTTGCCCTGGCTCCGGCCTGCTCTCGCTCTGGCTCTGGCCTGCCCTAGCCCTGGCTTCGGCCTACTCTCGCTCTGGCTCTTGCCTGCTCTCTCTCTGGCCTCGCGCTGTCTCCGGCCTCCTCTCGCCCTGGTTCCGGCCTGCCCTTGCCTTGTCTCTGGACTTCTCTCGCTCTGGCTCTGGCCTGCCCTTGCCTTGGCTCTGGCCTACTCTCGCTCTGGCCTGCCCTCGCCCTGGCTCTGGCCTGCTCTCGCTCTGGCCTGCTCTCTCTCTGGCCTGCTCTCGCTCTGGCGTGCCCTTGCTTTGGCTCCGGCCTGCTCTCGCTCTGACTCTGGCCTGCCCTCGCCCTGGCTCCGGCCTGTTCTGGATCTGTCTCTGGCCTGCCCTCGCCATGGCTCCGGCCTGCTCTCGCTCTGGCTCTGGCCTGCCCTCACCTTGGCTCTGGCCTGCCCTCACCTTGGCTCCGGCCTACTCTCGCCTTGGCTCCGGCCTGCTCTTGCTCTGGCTCCAGCCTGCCCTCGTCCTGGCTCCGGCCTGCTCTTGCTTTGGCTCTGGCCTGCCCTCGCCCTGGCTCCGGACTGCTCTTGCTCTGGCCTGCCCTCGTCTTGACTCCGGCCTGCTCTCGCTCTGGTTCTGGCCTGCCTTCGCCTTGGCTCCGGCCTGCCCTCGCTCTGGCTCAAGCCTGCTCTACCTCTGGCTGTGGCCTGCCCTTTCCTTGGCTCCGGACTGCTCTCGCTCTGGCTCTGGCCTGCTTTTGCTCTGGCTCTGGCCTGCCCTCGACTTGGTTCCGGCCTGCACTCGCTCTGGCTCTGGCCTGTCCTCTCTTTCCTCCGACCTGATCTCGCTCTGGCCTGCCCTCGCTTTGGCTCCGGCCTGCTCTCGCTCTGGCCTGCCCTCGTCTTGGCTCCGGACTGCTCTTTCTCTGGCTCTAGCCTGCCTTCGCCTTGGCTCCGGGCTGCTCTCTCTCTGGCTCTGGCCTGCTCTCGCTTTGGCTCTGGCCCTTGCCTGGGCTCCGGCCTGCTCTCGCTCTGGCCTGCTCTTGCTCTGGCCTACCCTGGCTCTGCCTCTGGCCTGCCCTCGCCTTGGCTGCGGCCTGCTCTCGCCTTGGCTCCAGCCTGCTCTCGCTCTAGCTCCGTCCTGCCCTCGCCCTGTCTCCACTATGCCAGAGCTCGGGCTCTGGCCTGCCCTCGCCTTGGCTACGTCCTGCTCTCTCCCTGGCTCTGAACTGCTCTCGCTCTGGCTTTGGCCTTCCCTCGCTCTGGCTCTGGCCTGCCCTTCCTTGCCTTGGCTCCGGACTGCTCTCGCTCTGGCCTGCTCTCGCTCTGGCCTTCCCTCGCCTTGGCTCTGGCCTGCTCATCCCCTGGCTCCGGCCTGCTCTTCCCCTGGCTCCGGCCTGCTCTTGCCCTGGCTCCGGCCTGCTCTTGCCCTGGCTCCGGCCTGCTCTTGCACTGGCTCCGGCCTGCTCTCGCTCTGGCTCTGGCCTGCCCTCGCCCTGGCTCCGGCCTGCCGTCGCTCTGCCTCTGGCCTGCCCTCGCCATGGCTCTGGCCTCCTCTCGCCCTGGCTCCAGCCTGCTCTCGCTCTGGCCTGCCCTTGCCTTGGCTCTGGCCTGCTCTGGCTCTGGCCTCGCCCTGGCTCCGGCCTGTTTTCGCCCTGGTTCCGGCCTGCCCTTGCCTTGACTCCGTCCGGCCTTCTCTCGCTCTGGCTCTGGCCAGCCCTTGCCTTGGCTCTGGCCCACTCTCGCTCTGGCCTGCCCTCGACCTGGCTCCGGTCTGCTCTCGTTCTGGCTCTGGCCTGCTCTCGCTCTGGCGTGCCCTCGCCTTGGCTCCAGCCTGCTACCGCTCTGACTCTGGCCTGCCCTCGCCCTGGCTCCGCCCTGCTTTGGATCTGGCTCTGGCCTGCCCTCGCCCTGGCTCCGGCCTGCCCTCGCCCTGGCTCCGGCCTGCTCTCGCCCTGGCTCCGGCCTACTCTCGCTCTGGCTCTGACCTGCTCTCGCTCTGGCTCTGACCTGCCCTCGCCTTGGCTCCGGCCTGCTCTCGCCTTGGCTCCGGCCTGCTCTTGCTTTGTCTCCGGCCTGCCCTCGCCTTGGCTCCAGCCTGCCCTCGCCCTGGCTCTTGCCTGCTCTCGCTCTGGCTCTGTCTTGCCCTGGCTCCGGCCTGCTCTCGCCCTGGCTCCGGCCTACTCTCGCTCTGGCTCTGACCTGCTCTCGCTCTGGCTCTGACCTGCCCTCGCCTTGGCTCCGGCCTGCTCTCGCCTTGGCTCCGGCCTGCTCTTGCTTTGTCTCCGGCCTGCCCTCGCCTTGGCTCCAGCCTGCTCTCGCCCTGGCTCCGGCCTGCCCTTGCTCTGGCTCCAGTCAGCCTTCACCTTGGCTTTGGCCTGCTCTCGCCCTGTCTCCGCCTGCTCTTGCTCTAGCTCTGACCTGCCCTCATCCTGGATCCGGCCTGCTCCTCGCCCTTGCTCTTGCTTGCTCTGGCTCTTGCCTGTGCTTTCCTTGTCTCCGGCCTGCTCTCGCACTGGCTCCGGCCTGCCCTCGTCCTGGCTCCGGCCTGCTCTCGCTCTGGCCTGCTATCTCTCTGGCTCCTGCCTGCCCTCGTCTTGGCTCCTGCCTGTTCTCGCCCTGGATACGACCTAGAGCCTTACCGGCCTGCTCTCGCTCTCTCTATCTGGCCTGCTCTTGCTCTTGCTCCGGCCTGCCCTTGCTCTGGCTCCGGCTTGCTCTCTCTCTGGCTCCGGCCTGCCCTCGCTCTAGCTCCGGCCTGCCCTCGCCCTAGCTCCGGCCTGCTCTCGCTCTGGCTCCGGCTTGCTCTCTCTCTGGCTCCGGCCTGCCCTCGCTCTAGCTCCGGCCTGCCCTCGCCCTGGCTCCGGCCTGCTCTCGCTCTGGCTCTGGCCTGCCCTCGCCCAGGCTCTGGCCTGCTCTGGCTCTGGCCTGCCCTCGCCCAGGCTCTGGCCTGCTCTGGCTCTGGCCTGCCCTCGCCCTGGTTCCGGCCTGCTCTGTCTCTTGCCTTCCCCCGCGCCGTCTCTGGTCTGCCCTCGCTCTAGCTCTGGCCTGCCCTCGCCCTTGCTCCGGCCTGCTCTCGCTCTGGCTCCGTCCTGCCCTCGCCCTGGCTCCGGCCTGCCCTCGCCCTGGCTCCGGCCTGCTCTCGCTCTGGCTCCGGCCTGCTCTCGCTCTGGCTCCGGCCTGCTCTCGCTCTGGCTCCGGCCTGCCCTCGCTCTGGCCTGCCCTCGCCCTGGTTCCGGCGTGCTCTCGCTCTGACTCTGGCCTGAACTCGCCCTGGTTCCGGCGTGCTCTCACTCTGGCTCTTGCCTGCCCTCGCCCTGGCTCCGGCCTGCTCTCGCTCCGGCCTGCCCTCGACTCGGCTCCGGCCTGCTCTCTCCCTGGCTCTTTCCTGCTCTCGCCTTGGGACCGGTCTGCCCTCTCCCTGGCTCCTGCCTGCTCTCGCTCTGGCTCCGGCCTGCTCTCGCTCTGGCCTGCTCTCGCTCTGGTTCTGGCCTCCTCTTGCCTCGGCTCCGGCCTGCTCTCGCTCTGGCTCTGGCCTGCCCTCTCCTTGGCTCCGGCCTGCTCTCGCTCTAGCTCGCGCCTGCCCTAGCCTTGTCTCTGGCCTACTCTCTCTCTGGCTCTGGCCTGCCCTCTCCTTGGCTCCGGCCTGCTCTGGCTCTGACTTTGATCTGCCCTCGCCTTTGCTCCGGCCTCCTCTCGCCCTGGCTACGGCCTGTTCTCGCTCTGGCTTCGGCCTGCCCTCGCCCTGCCCTTGCTCTGGCTTCGGCCTGCCCTTGCTCTGGCTCTGGCCAGCCCTCGCCTTGGCTCCGGCCAGCTCCTGCTCTGGCTCCGGCCTGCCCTCGCCTTGCCTCCGGCCTGCCCTCGCCTTGGCTCCGGCCTGCTCTCGCCCTAGGTCCGCTCTGCCCTCGCCCTGGCTCCGGCCTGCCCTCGCTCTGGCTCCGGCCTGCCCTCGCCCTGGCTCCGGCCTGTTCTCGGTCTAGCTCTGGCCTGCCCTCGCCCTGGCTCCGGCCTGCTCTCACTCTGGCTCCGGGCTGCCCTCGCCTTGGCTCCGGCCTGCTCTCGCTCTGGCTCCGGCCTGCCCTCGCTCTGGCTCCGGCCTGCCCTCGCTCTGGCTCCGGCCTGCTGTCGCCCTGGCTCCGGCATTCTCTCGCTCTGGTTTCGGCCTGCCGTCGCCTTGGATCCGGCCTGCTCTCGCTCTGGCTCTGAACTGCTCTCCCTCTGGCTCTGGCCTGCCCTCGCCCTGGCTCCGGCCTGCTCTCTCTCTGGCTCTGGCCTGCCCTTGCCCTGGCTCTGGCCTACTCTCACTCTGGCTCTGGCCCCGCCCTTTCTCCTGCCTGCGCTCGCCCTGGTTCCGGCCTGCCCTTGCTTGGCTCTGGCCTTCTCTATCTCTGGCTCCGGCCTGCCCTTGCCTTGGCTCTGGCCTACCCTCGCCTTGACTCCGGCCTGCTCTCGCCTTGGCTCTGGCCTGCTCTCGCTCTGGCTACTGCCTGCCCTCTCTCTGACTCCGGCTTGCCCTTGCTCTGGCTCCGGCCAGCCCTCGCATTGGCTCTTGCCTGCTCTCGCCCTGGCTCTTGCCTGCTCTCGCTCTGGCTCTGTCTTGCCCTGGCTCCGGCCTGCTCTCGCTCTGGCTCTGGCCTGCCCTAGCCCTGGCTTCGGCCTACTCTCGCTCTGGCTCTTGCCTGCTCTCTCTCTGGCCTCGCGCTGTCTCCGGCCTCCTCTCGCCCTGGTTCCGGCCTGCCCTTGCCTTGTCTCTGGACTTCTCTCGCTCTGGCCTGCCCTTGCCTTGGCTCTGGCCTACTCTCGCTCTGGCCTGCCCTCGCCCTGGCTCTGGCCTGCTCTCGCTCTGGCCTGCTCTCTCTCTGGTTCTCGCTCTGGCGTGCCCTTGCTTTGGCTCCGGCCTGCTCTCGCTCTGACTCTGGCCTGCCCTCGCCCTGGCTCCGGCCTGTTCTGGATCTGTCTCTGGCCTGCCCTCGCCATGGCTCCGGCCTGCTCTCGCTCTGGCTCTGGCCTGCCCTCACCTTGGCTCTGGCCTGCCCTCACCTTGGCTCCGGCCTACTCTCGCCTTGGCTCCGGCCTGCTCTTGCTCTGGCTCCAGCCTGCCCTCGTCCTGGCTCCGGCCTGCTCTTGCTTTGGCTCTGGCCTGCCCTCGCCCTGGCTCCGGACTGCTCTTGCTCTGGCCTGCCCTCGTCTTGACTCCGGCCTGCTCTCGCTCTGGTTCTGGCCTGCCTTCGCCTTGGCTCCGGCCTGCCCTCGCTCTGGCTCAAGCCTGCTCTACCTCTGGCTGTGGCCTGCCCTTTCCTTGGCTCCGGACTGCTCTCGCTCTGGCTCTGGCCTGCCCTCGACTTGGTTCCGGCCTGCACTCGCTCTGGCTCTGGCCTGTCCTCTCTTTCCTCCGACCTGATCTCGCTCTGGCCTGCCCTCGCTTTGGCTCCGGCCTGCTGTCGCTCTGGCCTGCCCTCGTCTTGGCTCCGGACTGCTCTCGCTCTGGCTCTGGCCTGCCTTTGCCTTTGCTCCGGCTTGCTCTCGCTCTGGCTCTGGCCTGCTCTTTCTCTGGCTCTAGCCTGCCTTCGCCTTGACTCCGGGCTGCTCTCTCTCTGGCTCTGGCCTGCTCTCGCTTTGGCTCTGGCCCTTGCCTGGGCTCCGGCCTGCTCTCGCTCTGGCCTGCTCTTGCTCTGGCCTACCCTGGCTCTGCCTCTGGCCTGCCCTCGCCTTGGCTGCGGCCTGCTCTCGCCTTGGCTCCAGCCTGCTCTCGCTCTAGCTCCGTCCTGCCCTCGCCCTGTCTCCACTATGCCAGAGCTCGGGCTCTGGCCTGCCCTCGCCTTGGCTACGTCCTGCTCTCTCCCTGGCTCTGAACTGCTCTCGCTCTGGCTTTGGCCTTCCCTCGCTCTGGCTCTGGCCTGCCCTTCCTTGCCTTGGCTCCGGACTGCTCTCGCTCTGGCCTGCTCTCGCTCTGGCCTTCCCTCGCCTTGGCTCTGGCCTGCTCATCCCCTGGCTCCGGCCTGCTCTTCCCCTGGCTCCGGCCTGCTCTTCCCCTGGCTCCGGCCTGCTCTTGCCCTGGCTCCGGCCTGCTCTTGCCCTGGCTCCGGCCTGCTCTTGCCCTGGCTCCGGCCTGCTCTTGCCCTGGCTCCGGCCTGCTCTCGCTCTGGCTCTGGCCTGCCCTCGCCCTGGCTCCGGCCTGCCGTCGCTCTGCCTCTGGCCTGCCCTCGCCATGGCTCTGGCCTCCTCTCGCCCTGGCTCCAGCCTGCTCTCGCTCTGGCCTGCCCTTGCCTTGGCTCTGGCCTCGCCCTGGCTCCGGCCTGTTTTCGCCCTGGTTCCGGCCTGCCCTTGCCTTGACTCCGTCCGGCCTTCTCTCGCTCTGGCTCTGGCCAGCCCTTGCCTTGGCTCTGGCCCACTCTCGCTCTGGCCTGCCCTCGTTCTGGCTCTGGCCTGCTCTCGCTCTGGCGTGCCCTCGCCTTGGCTCCAGCCTGCTACCGCTCTGACTCTGGCCTGCCCTCGCCCTGGCTCCGGCCTGCTTTGGATCTGGCTCTGGCCTGCCCTCGCCCTGGCTCCGGCCTGCCCTCGCCCTGGCTCCGGCCTGCTCTCGCCCTGGCTCCGGCCTACTCTCGCTCTGGCTCTGACCTGCCCTCGCCTTGGCTCCGGCCTGCTCTCGCCTTGGCTCCGGCCTGCTCTTGCTTTGTCTCCGGCCTGCCCTCGCCTTGGCTCCAGCCTGCCCTCGCCCTGGCTCTTGCCTGCTCTCGCTCTGGCTCTGTCTTGCCCTGGCTCCGGCCTGCTCTCGCCCTGGCTCCGGCCTACTCTCGCTCTGGCTCTGACCTGCTCTCGCTCTGGCTCTGACCTGCCCTCGCCTTGGCTCCGGCCTGCTCTCGCCTTGGCTCCGGCCTGCTCTTGCTTTGTCTCCGGCCTGCCCTCGCCTTGGCTCCAGCCTACTCTCGCCCTGGCTCCGGCCTGCCCTTGCTCTGGCTCCAGTCAGCCTTCACCTTGGCTTTGGCCTGCTCTCGCCCTGTCTCCGCCTGCTCTTGCTCTAGCTCTGACCTGCCCTCATCCTGGATCCGGCCTGCTCCTCGCCCTTGCTCTTGCTTGCTCTGGCTCTTGCCTGTTCTTTCCTTGTCTCCGGCCTGCTCTCGCACTGGCTCCGGCCTGCCCTCGTCCTGGCTCCGGCCTGCTCTCGCTCTGGCTCTGGCCTGCTATCTCTCTGGCTCCTGCCTGCCCTCGCCTTGGCCCCTGCCTGTTCTCGCCCTGGATACGACCTAGAGCCTTACCGGCCTGCTCTCGCTCTGGTTCCAGCCTGCCCTTACCTTGGCTCATGCCTGCTCTCTATCTGGCCTGCTCTTGCTCCGGCCTGCCCTTGCTCTGGCTCCGGCCTGCCCTCGCTCTGGCCTGCCTTCGCCTTAGCTCCAGTGTGCTATCGCTCTGGCTCCAGCCTGCCCTCGCCCTGGCTCCGGCCTGCTCTGGCTCTGGCCTGCCCTCGCCCTGGCTCCGGCCTGCCGTCGCTCTGCCTCTGGCCTGCCCTCGCCATGGCTCCGGCCTCCTCTCGCCCTGGCTCCAGCCTGCTCTCGCTCTGGCCTGCCCTTGCCTTGGCTCCGGCCTGCTCTCGCCCTGTCTCTTGCTTGCTCTCGCTCTGGCTCTGGCCTGTCATCTCCTTGGCTCCGGCCTGCTCTCGCACTGGCTCCGGCCTGCCCTCGTCCTGGCTCCGGCCTGCTCTCGCTCTGTCCTGCTCTCGCCCTGGGTCTGGCCTACTCTCGCCTTGGCTCCGTCCGGCCTGCTCTCGCCTTGGCTCCGGCCTATCTCTCTGGCTCCGGCCTTGGCTCCTACCTGTTCTTGCCCTGGTTCCGGCCTGCATTCTCCTTGGCTCCGGCCTGCTCTCTCTCTCGTTCCGGCCTGCCCTTGCTGTGGCTCATGCCTGCTCTATATCTGGTCTGACCTCAACTTGGCTCTGTCCTGCTCTAGCTCTGGCTCTGGCCTGCCCTCGCTCTGACTCCGGCCTACTCGCTCCGGCCTGCCCCCTTGCCTTGGCTGTGGCCTACCCTCGCCTTGACTCCGGCCTGCTCTTGCCTTGCCTTGCCTTGCCTCCGGCCTGCCCTCGCCCTGGCTCCGGCCTGCTATCTCTCTGGCTCTGGCCTGCCCTTGACTTAGCTCCGGCCTGCTCTCGCTCAGAGCTGGCCTGCCCTGGCTCTGGCTCCGGCCAGCTCTTGCATTGGCTCCGGCTTGCTCTCGCCCTGCCTCCGACCTTCTCTGGCTCTGGCTCTGGCCTGCCCTCGCCCTGGCTCCGGCCTGCTCTCTCTCTGGCTCTGGCCTGCCCATGCCTTGGCTCCGGCCTGCTATCTCTCTGGCTCTGGCCTGCCCTTGACTTAGCTCCGGCCTGCTCTCGCTCTGACTCTGACCTGCCCTCGCCCTGGCTCTGGCCTACCCTCACCTTGGCCGGCCTGCTCTCGCCTTGGCTCCAGCCTGCTCTCGCCTTGGCTCCGGCCTGCTCTTGCTTTGGCTCCGGCCTGCCCTCGCCTTGGCTCCGGCCTGCCCTCGCCCTGGCTCCGGCCTGCCCTTGCTCTGGCTCCAGTCAGCCTTCACCTTGGCTTTGGCCTGCTCTCGCCCTGTCTCCGTCTGCTCTTGCTCTAGCTCTGGCCTGCCCTCATCCTGGATCCGGCCTGCTCCTCGCCCTTGCTCTTGCTTGCTCTGGCTCTTGCCTGTTCTTTCCTTGTCTCCGGCCTGCTCTCGCACTGGCTCCGGCCTGCCCTCGTCCTGGCTCCGGCCTGCTCTCGCTCTGACTCTGGCCTGCTATCTCTCTGGCTCCTGCCTGCCCTCGCCTTGGCTCCTGCCCGTTCTCGCCCTGGATACGACCTAGAGCCTTACCGGCCTGCTCTCGCTCTGGTTCCAGCCTGCCCTTACCTTGGCTCATGCCTGCTCTCTATCTGGCCTGCCCTCAACTTGACTCCGGCCTGCTCTTGCTCTGGCTCCGGCCTGCCCTCGCTCTGGCCTGCCCTCGCCTTGGCTCCAGTGTGCTATCGCTCTGGCTCCAGCCTGCCCTCGCCCTGGCTCCGTCCTGCTCTGGCTCTGGCCTGCCCTCGCCCTGGCTCCGGCCTGCCGTCGCTCTGCCTCTGGCCTGCCCTCGCCATGGCTCCGGCCTCCTCTCGCCCTGGCTCCAGCCTGCTCTTGCTCTGGCCTGCCCTTGCCTTGGCTCCGGCCTGCTCTCGCCCTGTCTCTTGCTTGCTCTCGCTCTGGCTCTGGCCTGTCCTCTCCTTGGCTCCGGCCTGCTCTCGCACTGGCTCCGGCCTACCCTCGTCCTGGCTCCGGCCTGCTCTCGCCTTGGCTCCGGCCGGCCTGCTCTCGCCTTGGCTCCGGCCTGCCTGCTCTCGCCTTGGCTCCGGCCTGCCTGCTCTCGCCTTGGCTCCGGCCTATCTCTCTGGCTCCGGCCTGCCCTCGCCTTGGCTCCTACCTGTTCTTGCCCTGGTTCCGGCCTGCATTCTCCTTGGCTCCGGCCTGCTCTCTCTCTGGTTCCGGCCTGCCCTTGCTGTGGCTCATGCCTGCTCTATATCTGGTCTGACCTCAACTTGGCTCTTCTAGCTCTGGCTCTGGCCTGCCCTCGCTCTGGCTCCGGCCTACTCTCGCTCCGGCCTGCCCCCTTGCCTTGGCTGTGGCCTACCCTTGCCTTGACTCCGGCCTGCTCTCGCCTTGCCTCCGGCCTGCTCTCGCTCTGGCTACGGCCTGCCCTCGCCCTGACTCCGGCCTGCCCTTGCTCTGGCTCCGGCCAGCTCTCGCATTGGCTCCGGCCTGCTCTCGCCCTGCCTCCGACCTTCTCTGGCTCTGGCCTGCCCTCGCCCTGGCTCCGGCCTGCTCTCTCTCTGGCTCTGGCCTGCCCCCATGCCTTGGCTCCGGCCTGCTATCTCTCTGGCTCTGGCCTGCCTTTGACTTAGCTCCGGCCTGCTCTCGCTCTGACTCTGACCTGCCCTCGCCCTGGCTCTGGCCTACCCTCACCTTGGCCGGCCTGCTCTCACTCTCGCTCTGGCTCCTGCCTGCCCTCGCTCTGGCTCCTGCCTGCCCTCGCCTTGACTCCGGCCTGCCCTTGCTCTGGCTCCGGCCAGCCCTCGCATTGGCTCTTGCCTGCTCTCGCCATAGCTCCGACCTGCTGTCTCTCTGGCTCTGGCCTGCCCTTGCCTTGGCTCTGGCCTGCCCTTGCCTTGGCTCTGGCCTGCTCTCGCTCTGGCTCTGTCCTGCCCTTGCCTTGGCTCCGGCCTGCTCTTGCCCTGGCTCCGGCATGCTCTCGCTCTGGCTCTGGCCTGCCCTCGCACTGGCTCTGGCCTGCTCTCTCTCTAGCTCTGGCCTGCCCTTGCCCTGTCTCCGGCCTGCTCTCGCTCTGGCCTGCCCTCGCACTGGCTCTGGCCTGCTCTCTCTCTGGCCTGCCCTTGCCCTGTCTCCGGCCTGCTCTCGCTCTGGCCTGCTCTCTCTCTGGTCTCGCCCTGTCTCCGGCCTCCTCTCGCCCTGGTTCCGGCCTGCCCTTGCCTTGGCTTGGGCCTTCTCTCGCTCTGGCTCTCGCCTGCCCTTGCCTTGGCTCTGGCCTACGAGATCTCGCTCTGGCTCTGGCCTGCCCTCGCCCTGGCCCGGCCTGCTCTCACTCTGGCCTGCTCTCGCTCTGGCGTGCCCTCACTTTGGCTCCGGCCTGCTCTCGCTCTGGCTCTGGCCTGCCCTCGCCCTGGCTCCGGAATGTTCTCGCCTTCGCTCCAGCCTGCTATCACTCTGGCTCTAGCCTGCCCGAGCTCTCTCTGGCTCTGGCTTGCGCCTTGACTCCGGCCTGCTCTGACTCTGGCTCGGGCCAGCCCTTGCCCTGGCTCGGGCCAGCCCTTGCCCTGGCTCGGGCCAGCCCTTGCCCTGGCTCGGGCCAGCCCTTGCCCTGGCTCTGGCCTGCTCTCGCCCTGGCTGCGGCCTGCTCTCGCCCTGGCTCTGGCCTGCTCTTGCCCTGGCTCTGGCCTGCTCTTGCCCTCGTTCCGGCGTGCCCTTGCCTTGGCTCTAGCCTTCTCTTGCTCTGGCTCTGGCCTGCCCTTGCCTTGGCTCTGGCTCCGGCCTGCCGTTGCCCTGGCTCCGGCCTGCTCTCGCTCTGCCTCTGGCCTGCTCTCGCTCTGCCTCTGGCCTGCTCTCGCTCTGGCTCTGGCCTGCCCCTGACTTTGCTCCGGCTTGCTCCCGCTCTGGCCTGCCCTCGCCTTGGCTCCGGACTGCTCTCGCTTTGGCTCTGGCCTGCCCTTGCTTGGCTCCGTCTAGCCTGCTCTCGCTCTGGCACTGGCCTGCCCTCGCTCTGGCTCTGGCCTGCCCTCGCCTTGTCTCCGGTCTGATCTGACTCTGGCTCCGGCCTGCTCTCGCCCTGTCTCTTGCTTGCTCTCGCTCTGGCTCTGGCCTGTCATCTCCTTGGCTCCGGCCTGCTCTCGCACTGGCTCCGGCCTGCCCTCGTCCTGGCTCCGGCCTGCTCTCGCTCTGTCCTGCTCTCGCCCTGGGTCTGGCCTACTCTCGCCTTGGCTCCGTCCGGCCTGCTCTCGCCTTGGCTCCGGCCTATCTCTCTGGCTCCGGCCTTGGCTCCTACCTGTTCTTGCCCTGGTTCCGGCCTGCATTCTCCTTGGCTCCGGCCTGCTCTCTCTCTCGTTCCGGCCTGCCCTTGCTGTGGCTCATGCCTGCTCTATATCTGGTCTGACCTCAACTTGGCTCTGTCCTGCTCTAGCTCTGGCTCTGGCCTGCCCTCGCTCTGACTCCGGCCTACTCGCTCCGGCCTGCCCCCTTGCCTTGGCTGTGGCCTACCCTCGCCTTGACTCCGGCCTGCTCTTGCCTTGCCTTGCCTCCGGCCTGCTCTCGCTCTGGCTACGGCCTGCCCTCGCCCTGGCTCCGGCCTGCTCTCTCTCTGGCTCTGGCCTGCCCATGCCTTGGCTCCGGCCTGCTATCTCTCTGGCTCTGGCCTGCCCTTGACTTAGCTCCGGCCTGCTCTCGCTCAGAGCTGGCCTGCCCTGGCTCTGGCTCCGGCCAGCTCTTGCATTGGCTCCGGCCTGCTCTCGCCCTGCCTCCGACCTTCTCTGGCTCTGGCTCTGGCCTGCCCTCGCCCTGGCTCCGGCCTGCTCTCTCTCTGGCTCTGGCCTGCCCATGCCTTGGCTCCGGCCTGCTATCTCTCTGGCTCTGGCCTGCCCTTGACTTAGCTCCGGCCTGCTCTCGCTCTGACTCTGACCTGCCCTCGCCCTGGCTCTGGCCTACCCTCACCTTGGCCGGCCTGCTCTCGCCTTGGCTCCAGCCTGCTCTCGCCTTGGCTCCGGCCTGCTCTTGCTTTGGCTCCGGCCTGCCCTCGCCTTGGCTCCGGCCTGCCCTCGCCCTGGCTCCGGCCTGCCCTTGCTCTGGCTCCAGTCAGCCTTCACCTTGGCTTTGGCCTGCTCTCGCCCTGTCTCCGCCTGCTCTTGCTCTAGCTCTGGCCTGCCCTCATCCTGGATCCGGCCTGCTCCTCGCCCTTGCTCTTGCTTGCTCTGGCTCTTGCCTGTTCTTTCCTTGTCTCCGGCCTGCTCTCGCACTGGCTCCGGCCTGCCCTCGTCCTGGCTCCGGCCTGCTCTCGCTCTGACTCTGGCCTGCTATCTCTCTGGCTCCTGCCTGCCCTCGCCCTGGATACGACCTAGAGCCTTACCGGCCTGCTCTCGCTCTGGTTCCAGCCTGCCCTTACCTTGGCTCATGCCTGCTCTCTATCTGGCCTGCCCTCAACTTGACTCCGGCCTGCTCTTGCTCTGGCTCCGGCCTGCCCTCGCTCTGGCCTGCCCTCGCCTTGGCTCCAGTGTGCTATCGCTCTGGCTCCAGCCTGCCCTCGCCCTGGCTCCGTCCTGCTCTGGCTCTGGCCTGCCCTCGCCCTGGCTCCGGCCTGCCGTCGCTCTGCCTCTGGCCTGCCCTCGCCATGGCTCCGGCCTCCTCTCGCCCTGGCTCCAGCCTGCTCTTGCTCTGGCCTGCCCTTGCCTTGGCTCCGGCCTGCTCTCGCCCTGTCTCTTGCTTGCTCTCGCTCTGGCTCTGGCCTGTCCTCTCCTTGGCTCCGGCCTGCTCTCGCACTGGCTCCGGCCTACCCTCGTCCTGGCTCCGGCCTGCTCTCGCCTTGGCTCCGGCCGGCCTGCTCTCGCCTTGGCTCCGGCCTGCCTGCTCTCGCCTTGGCTCCGGCCTGCCTGCTCTCGCCTTGGCTCCGGCCTATCTCTCTAGCTCCGGCCTGCCCTCGCCTTGGCTCCTACCTGTTCTTGCCCTGGTTCCGGCCTGCATTCTCCTTGGCTCCGGCCTGCTCTCTCTCTGGTTCCGGCCTGCCCTTGCTGTGGCTCATGCCTGCTCTATATCTGGTCTGACCTCAACTTGGCTCTTCTAGCTCTGGCTCTGGCCTGCCCTCGCTCTGGCTCCGGCCTACTCTCGCTCCGGCCTGCCCCCTTGCCTTGGCTGTGGCCTACCCTTGCCTTGACTCCGGCCTGCTCTCGCCTTGCCTCCGGCCTGCTCTCGCTCTGGCTACGGCCTGCCCTCGCCCTGACTCCGGCCTGCCCTTGCTCTGGCTCCGGCCAGCTCTCGCATTGGCTCCGGCCTGCTCTCGCCCTGCCTCCGACCTTCTCTGGCTCTGGCCTGCCCTCGCCCTGGCTCCGGCCTGCTCTCTCTCTGGCTCTGGCCTGCCCCCATGCCTTGGCTCCGGCCTGCTATCTCTCTGGCTCTGGCCTGCCTTTGACTTAGCTCCGGCCTGCTCTCGCTCTGACTCTGACCTGCCCTCGCCCTGGCTCTGGCCTACCCTCACCTTGGCCGGCCTGCTCTCACTCTCGCTCTGGCTCCTGCCTGCCCTCGCTCTGGCTCCTGCCTGCCCTCGCCTTGACTCCGGCCTGCCCTTGCTCTGGCTCCGGCCAGCCCTCGCATTGGCTCTTGCCTGCTCTCGCCATAGCTCCGACCTGCTGTCTCTCTGGCTCTGGCCTGCCCTTGCCTTGGCTCTGGCCTGCCCTTGCCTTGGCTCTGGCCTGCTCTCGCTCTGGCTCTGTCCTGCCCTTGCCTTGGCTCCGGCCTGCTCTTGCCCTGACTCCGGCATGCTCTCGCTCTGGCTCTGGCCTGCCCTCGCACTGGCCTGCTCTCTCTCTAGCTCTGGCCTGCCCTTGCCCTGTCTCCGGCCTGCTCTCGCTCTGGCCTGCCCTCGCACTGGCTCTGGCCTGCTCTCTCTCTGGCTCTGGCCTGCCCTTGCCCTGTCTCCGGCCTGCTCTCGCTCTGGCTCTGGCCTGCTCTCTCTCTGGTCTCGCCCTGTCTCCGGCCTCCTCTCGCCCTGGTTCCGGCCTGCCCTTGCCTTGGCTTGGGCCTTCTCTCGCTCTGGCTCTCGCCTGCCCTTGCCTTGGCTCTGGCCTACGAGATCTCGCTCTGGCTCTGGCCTGCCCTCGCCCTGGCCCGGCCTGCTCTCGCTCTGGCCTGCTCTCGCTCTGGCGTGCCCTCACTTTGGCTCCGGCCTGCTCTCGCTCTGGCTCTGGCCTGCCCTCGCCCTGGCTCCGGAATGTTCTCGCCTTCGCTCCAGCCTGCTATCGCTCTGGCTCTAGCCTGCCCGAGCTCTCTCTGGCTCTGGCTTGCGCCTTGACTCCGGCCTGCTCTGACTCTGGCTCGGGCCAGCCCTTGCCCTGGCTCGGGCCAGCCCTTGCCCTGGCTCGGGCCAGCCCTTGCCCTGGCTCGGGCCAGCCCTTGCCCTGGCTCGGGCCAGCCCTTGCCCTGGCTCTGACCTGCTCTCGCCCTGGCTGCGGCCTGCTCTCGCCCTGGCTCTGGCCTGCTCTTGCCCTGGCTCTGGCCTGCTCTTGCCCTCGTTCCGGCGTGCCCTTGCCTTGGCTCTAGCCTTCTCTTGCTCTGGCTCTGGCCTGCCCTTGCCTTGGCTCTGGCTCCGGCCTGCCGTTGCCCTGGCTCCGGCCTACTCTCGCTCTGCCTCTGGCCTGCTCTCGCTCTGGCTCTGGCCTGCCCCTGACTTTGCTCCGGCTTGCTCCCGCTCTGGCCTGCCCTCGCCTTGGCTCCGGACTGCTCTCGCTTTGGCTCTGGCCTGCCTTTGCTTGGCTCCGTCTAGCCTGCTCTCGCTCTGGCACTGGCCTGCCCTCACTCTGGCTCTGGCCTGCCCTCGCCTTGTCTCCGGTCTGATCTGACTCTGGCTCTGGCCTGCCCTCGCCCTGCTCTCGCCTAGACTCCGGCCTGCTCTCGCCCTGGCTCTGGCCTGCTCTCACCCTGGTTCCGGCTGCCCTTGCCTTGGCTCCGGCCTTCTTTCTCTCTGGCTCTGGCCTGCCCTTGCCTTGGCTCTGGCCAAATCTCGCTCTGGCCAAGGCGAAGGCAGGCCAGAGCCACAGCGAGAGCAGGCCAGAGCCTGAGCGAGAGCAGGCCGGAGCCAAGGCAAAGGCAGGCCGGAGCCAGAGCGATAGCAGGCCGTAGCCATGGCAAAGGCAGGCCGGACAGATCCAAGGCGAGGACAGGCCGAAACCAGAGCGAGAGAATGCCGAAGCCAGGGCGAGGGCAGGCCAGAGCAAGAACAGGCCGGAGACAGGGCGAGGGCAGGATGGAGCCAGGGAAAGGGCAGGCCGGAGCCAGAGCGAGAGCAAGCCGGAGCCAGGGCGAGGGCAGGCCAGAGCCGGAGCTGGCCGCAGCCAAGGCGAGGGCTGGCCGGAGGCAGAGCCAGGGTAGGCCCGAGCAAGAGCAGGCCGGAGCCAAGGCAAGGACAACCAAGAGCGAGAGCAGTCCTGAGCGAGAGCAGTCCGAAGCCAAGGCGAAGGCAGGCCAGAGCAGGTGCTGGCCGTATCCAAGGCGAGGGCTGGCCGGAGCCAGAGCAAGGGCAGGCCGGAGCTAGGGCGAGGGAAGGCCTAAGCCAGAGCGAGAGCAGGCTGGAGCCAGGGCGAGAGCATGCCGGATGGAGCCAAGGCGAGGGCAGTCCGGAGCCAGAGCGAGAGCAGTCCATAGCCAGGACGAGAGCAGGCCAGAGCCAGCGCGAGAGCAGGCCCGAGCAAGAGCCAGAGCAGGCGGCCAGGGTGAGGGCAGACCAGAGTGAGAGCGAGAGCAGGCCGGACGGCCAAGGCGAGGCCAGAGCCAGAGCAAGAGCAGGCCATAGCGAGAGTATGCCGGAGCCAGGGTGACGGCAGGCCACAGCCAGAGAGAGAGTAGGCCAGAGCCATGGCGACGAGCAGGACGGAGCCAAGGCGAGGGCAGGCCGGAGCCAGAGCAAGGGCAGGCCGGAGCCAGGGTGAGGGCAGTACTTAGCTAGAGCGAGAGCAGGCCGGAGCTAAGGCAAGGACAGGCCAGAGGCAGAGAACCAGGGTAGCGCCAGAGCTAGAGCAGGCCAGAGCGAGAGCAAGCTGGAGCCAAGGCAAGGACAGGCCCAAGCCAGAGCGAGAGCAGGCCAGAGCAAGAGCAGTCCGGAGCCAAGGCGAAGGCAGGCCAGAGCCAGAGTGAGAGCAGGCCAGAACGAGAGCAGGCAGGAGCCAAGGTGAAGCCTCGCCTTGGCTCCGGTCTGCTCTCGCTCTGGCTCCGGTCTGCCCTCGCTCTGGCTTCGGACTGCCCTCGCCCTGGCTCCGGCCAGCCCTTACTCAGGCTCCGGCCAGCCATCGCCTTGGCTCCGGCCAGCTCCTGCAATGGTTCCGGCCTGCCCTCGCCTTGGCTCCAGCCTGCTCTCGCCCTGCCCTCGCCCTCCCTGGCTCCGGCCTGCCCTCGCCCTGGCTCCGGCCTGCCCTCAAACTGGCTCCGGCCTGCCCTTGCCTTGGCTCCAGCCTGCTCTTGCTCTGGCTCTGGCCTACCCTCGTCTTGACTCCGGCCTGCTCTCGCTCTGGTTCGGGCCTGCCTTTGCCTTGGCTCCGGCCTCCTCTCGCTCTGGCTCAGGCCTACTCGCTCTCTGGCTCTGGTCTGCCCTTGCCTTGGCTCCAGACTTCTCTAGCTCTGGCACTGGCCTGCTCTCGTTCTGGCACTGGCCTGCTCTCGCTCTGGCACTGGCCTGCTCTTGCTCTGGCACTGGCCTGCTCTCGCTCTGGCCTGCCCTCACCTTGGCTCTGGCCTGTTCTCACTCTGGCTATGGGCTGCCATCGCCTTGGCTTCCGCCTGCTCTCTCTCTTGCTCTGGCCTGCCCTGGCTCTGCCTATGGCCTGCCCTCGCCTTGGTTCCGACCTGCTCTCGCTCTGGTTCTGGTCTGCCTTCTCCTTGGCTCCGGCCTGCTCTCGCTCTGGCTCAGGCCTACTCTCTCTCTGGCTCTGGCCTGCCCTTGCCTTGGCTCCGGACTGCTCTCGCTCAGGCACTGGCCTGCTCTCACTCTGGCCAGCTCTAGCTCTGGCCTGCCCTCACCTTGGCTCCGGCCTGCTCTCGCTCTGACTCTGGTCTGCCCTCGCCCTGACTCCGACCTGCTCTGGCTGTAGCTCTGGCATGCTCTCGTGCTGGCTCTCGCCCTGGCTCCGGCCTGCCCTCGTCCTGGCTCCAGCCTGCTCTCTCTCTGGCTCTGGCCTGCCCTCGCCTTAGCTCCGGCCTGCTCTTGCCCTGGCTCTGGCCTGCCCTCGCCTTAGCTCCGGCCGGCTCTCGCCCTGGCTACGGCCTGCCCTCGTGCGGGCTCCGGCCTGCTCTCACCTCGCCTTGGCTCCGACCTGCTCTCTCCCTGGCTCCGGCATGCCCTCACCCTGGCTCCGGCCTGCCCTCACCCTGGCTCCGGCCTGCCCTCGCCCTGGCTCCGGCCTGCCCTCGACCTGGCTCCGGCCTGCCCTCGCCCTGGCTCCGGCCTGCTCTTGCTCTAGCCTGCCCTCGCCCTGGCTCTGGCCTGCTCTCACTCTGGCTCTGGCCTGTCCTTGCTCTGGCTCCGGCCAGCCCTCTCCTTGGCTCCAGGCTGCTCTTGCTCTGTCCTGCCCTCGTCTTGACTCCGGTCTGCTCTCGCTCTGGTTCTAGCCTGACTTCGCCTTGGCTCCGGCCTGCTCTCGCTCTGGCTCAGGCCTACTCTCTCTCTGGCTCTGGCCTGCCCTTGCTTTGGCTCCGGACTGCGCCCGCTCTGGCACTGGCCTGTTCTCGCTCTGGCACTGGCCTGCTCTCCTTCTGGCTCTGGCCTGCCCTCACCTTGGCTCCGGCCTGCTCTCACTTTGGTACTGGCCTGCCCCGGCTCTGCCTCTGGCTTGCCCTCGCCTTGGCTCCGGTCTGCTCTCGCCCTGGCCGCTGCCTGCTATTGCTCTGGCCCCGGCCTGCTCTCGCTCTGCCTCTGGCTTGCTTTCGCTCTGGATCTGGCCTGCTCTCTCTCTGGCCTGCCCTCTGCTTGGCTCCGGCTTTCTCTCGCTCTGGCTCTCGCCTGCCCTAGCCTTGGCTCTGGCTTACTCTCGTTCTGATTCAGGTCTGCCATCGCCCAGGCTCCGGCCTGCTCTGGCTCTAGCTCTGGCCTGCCCTTGCCTTGGCTCTGGCCTGCTCTCGCCCTGGCTCCAGTCTGCCTACGCTCTGGCTTCGGCCTGCCCTCGCCCTGGCTCCGGCCAGCTCCTGCAATGGTTCCGGCCTGTCCTCGCCCTGGCTCCGGCCTGCTCTCGCCCTGGCTCCGGCCTGCTCTCGCCCTGGCTCCGGCCTGCCCTCGCCCTGGCTCCGGCCTGCCCTCGCCCTGGCTCCGGCCTGCCCTCTAACTGGCTCCGGCCTGCCCTCTAACTGGCTCCGGCCTGTCCTCGCCCTGGCTCCATCCTGCTCTCGCTTTGGCTCCGGCCTGCCCTCGCCCTGGCTCTGGCCTGCTCTCACTGTGGCTCCGGCCTGCCCTCCTCTTGGCTCTGGCTCCGGCCTGCTCTCGCTCTGGCCTGCCCTCGCCCTGGTTCCGGCATTGTCTCGCTCTAGTTTCGGCCTGCCGTCTCCTTGGATCCGGCCTGCCCTCCCTCGCCTTGGCTCCAGCCTTCTCGCACTCTGGCTCTGACCTGCCTTTGCCTTGGCTTCGGCCTGCTCTCGCTCTGACTCTGGCCTGCCTTTGCCTTGGCTCCTGCCTGCTCTCGTTCAGGCTCTGGCCTGCTCTCGCTCTGGCCTGCTCTTGCTCTGGCCTACCCTGGCTCTGCCTCTGGCCTGCCCTTGCCTTGGCTACGACCTGCTCTCGCTCTTGCTCCGTACTGGTCTCGCCCTGGCTCCGCAATGCCATAGCTCAGGCTCCGGCCTGCCCTCACCTTGGCTCCGTCCTGCTCTTGCCCTGGCTCCGACCTGCTCTTGCTCTGACTCTGACCTGCCCTCGCCCTGGCTCCGGCCTACTCTCTCTCTGGCTCTCACCTGCCCTCGCCCTGGCTCCGGCCTACTCTCGCTCTGGCCTCGCCTTGGCTCAGGCCTGCTCTCGCTCTCACTCTGGTCTGTCCTAGCCCTGGCCGCCTGCTCTGGCACTAGCTTTGGCCTGCTATCGCGCTGGCTCCAGCCTGCCCTCGTCCTGGCTCAGCAGCCCCCCTGCTAAGGTAGACAGCTGCTCGTTCCACCCCACCCCCCGCCTTAATTGGTTCTCCTCCCTTCCAACGGTGTTGAGGCGGGTGGGAACAGCAGGGGGTGAGGGTGCTGTGTTTAAAGAGGTGGAGTTATGCAGATCTAAAACGCGTGGATTGCAGCAGCAGCAGCAAGCCGAAAAGTGCAGGCATGTCAGGGATCTAGAGGTTGACAACATGTCTTCTTAACGGGAGTCCAGGAGCTCATCTCCACAAATGGACTTTTCAGGATCCTTGGGTGGCTCCGTAGTTCGAAACCAATTCTGGTTATCGCTTCTCGGCCTTTTGGCTAAGATCAAGTGTAGTATCTGTTCTTATCAGTTTAATTGCTCTGGCCTGCCCTCGTCTTGGCTCCGGCCTGCTCTCGCACTGGCTCCAGCCTGCTCTCGCTCTGGCTTCGGCATTCCCTCGCCCTGGCTCCGGCCTGCCCTTGCTCTGGCTCCGGCCAGCCCTCGCCTTGGCTCCGGCCAGCACCTGCTCTTGCTCCGGCCTGCCTTCCTTCGCCTTGGCTCCTGCCTGCTCTCGCTCTGGCTCTGGCCAGCTCTCGCTCTGGCTGTGGCCTGCCTTCGCCTTGGCTCCGGACTGCTCTCGCTCTGGCCTGCTTTCGCTCTGGCTTGAGCCTGTCTTGCTCTGGCCTGCTCTTGCTCTGGCTCTGGCCTCGCCTTGGCTCCAGCTTGCTCTCTCTCTCACTCTGGTCTGCCCTCGCCCTGGCCGCCTGCTCTGGCTCTAGCTCTGGCCTGCTCTCGCCCTGGCTCCGGCCTGCCCTCGTCCTGGCTCCGGCCTGGTCTCGCTCTGGCCTGCCCTCGCCTTGGCTCCGGCCTGCTCTCCACCTCGCTCCAGCCTGCTCTCGCTCTGGCTTAGGCCTTCCCTCGCCCTGGCTCCAGCCTGCCCTAGCTCTGGCTCCGGCCAGCCTTCGCCTTGGATCCGGCCAACACCTGCTCTGGCTCCGGCCTGCCTTCGCCATGGCTTCGGACTGCTCTCGCTCTGACCTGCTCTGGCTCTGGCCTGTCCTTGCCTTCGCCTTGGCTTCGGACTGCTCTCGCTCTGACCTGCTCTCGCTCTGCCCTGTCCTTGCCTTGGCTTCGGACTGCTCTCGCTCTGACCTGCTCTCGCTCTGGCCTGTCCTTGCCTTGGCTCCGGTCTGCTCTTGCTCTGGCCTGCTCTTGCTCTAGCCTACCCTGGCTCTGCCTCCGGCCAGCCCTCGCCTTGGCTCCGGCCAGCTCCTGCTCTGGCTCCAGCCTGCCCTCGCCTTGGCTTCGGCCTGCCCTCGTCCTGGCTCCGGCCTGCCCTCTCTCTGGCTCCAGCCTGCCCTCGCCCTGGCTCCATCCTGCTCTCGCTCTGGCTAGGGCCTGCCCTCGCCCTGGCTCCAGCCTGACCTCGCCTTCGCTCCGGCCTGCTCTCGCTCTGGCTCCGGCCTGCCCTTGCCCTGTCTCCGGCCTGCTCTCGCTCTGGCTTGCCCTCGCCCTGGCTCCGGCATTCTCTCGCTCTGGTTTCGGCCTGCCCTCCCCTCGCCTTGGATCCGGCCTGCACTCGCTCTGGCCTGCCCTTACCCTGCTCTCTCTCTGGCTCTGGCCTGCCCTTGCCTTGGCTCCGGCCTACTCTCTCTATGACTCTGGCCTGCCCTCGCCCTGGCTCCGACCTGCCCTCGCCCTGGCTCCGGCCTGCCCTAGCCCTAGCTCCGACCTGCTCTCAGTCTGGCTCCGGCATGCTCTCGCTATGGCTCCGGCCTGCTCACGCTCTGGCTCCGGCCTACCCTCGCCCTGTGTGCGGCCTGCTCTCGCTCTGGCCTGCCCTCGCCCTGGCTCCGGCCTGCTCTCTCTCTGGCTCTGGCCTGCCCTTGCCTTGGCTCCGGCCTGCTCTCTCTATGACTCTGGCCTGTCCTATTCCTGGCTCCGGCCTGCTCTTGCTCTAGCTCTAGTGTACCCTCACCTTGGCTCCGGCCTGCTCTCACCTTGGCTCCGGCCTGCCCTCGCCCTGGCTCGGACCTGACCTTGGCTCTGGCTCTGGCCAGCCCTTGCCCTGGCTCCGGCCTGCTATCGCCCTGGCTCCGACTTACTCTCGCTCTGGCACCGGCCTGCCCTCGCCCTGGATCCGGCCTGCTCTCTCTCTCTGGCTCTGGCCTGCCTTTGCTCCGGCCTGCTCTATGACTCTAGCCTGCCCTTGCCCTGGCTCCTGCCTGCCCTCGCCCTGGCTTCGGCCTGCTCTCTCTCTCTGGCCTGCCTTTGCCTTGGCTCCGGCCTGTTCTCTCTATGACTCTGGCCTGCCCTCGTCCTGGCTCCGGCCTGTCCTCGTCCTGGCTCCGGCCTGATCTCAATCTGGCTCTGGTGTACCCGCCTTGGCTCCGGCCTGCTCTCACCTTGGCTCCGGCCTGCTCTCGTTCTAGCTCCGGCCTGCCCTCGCCCTGGCTTCGGCCAGCCCTTGCCCTGGCTCCGGCCTGCTCTCGATTTGCCTCTGGCCTGCCTCGCCTTGGCTCCGGGCTAATCTCGCCTTGGCTCCGGCCTGCTCTCGCTCTACATCCGGACAGCCCTCGCCCTGGCTCCGGACTGCCCTTGCCTTGGCTCCGGACTGCTCTCGCCCTGGCTCCTGCCTGCTCTTGCTCTGGCCTGCCCTCACCCTGGCTCCGGCCTGCTCTCTATCTGGCTATGGCCTGCTCTCGCACTGGCCTCGAACTGTCTCCGGCCTGCTCTCGCCCTGGTTCCGGCCTGCCCTTGCCTTGGCTCCGGACTGCTCTCGCTCTGGCACTGGGCTGATCTCGCTTTGGCACTGGCCTGCTCTCGTTCTGGCTCTGGCCTGTCCTCACCTTGGCTCCGGCCTGCTCTCGCTCTGGCTCTGGCCTGCTCTCGCTCTGGCCTGCCCTGGCTCTGCTCAAGCCTGCCCTCGTCTTGGCTCCGGCCTGCTCTCGCCTTGGCACCGGTCTGCCCTCGCCCAGGCTCTGGCCTTCTCTCGCTCTGGCTCGCGCCTACCCTAGCCTTGGCACTGGACTACTCTCGCTCTGGCTCGGGCCTGCTCTGGCTGTGGCTCTGGCATGCTCTCGCTCTGACCTGCCCTCTCGCTCGGACCATGGTCTGACCTTGCCTTGGCTCCGGCCTCCTCTCGCTCTGACTCTGGCCTGCCCTCGCCCTGGCTCCGGCCTGCTCTGGCTCTGTCCTGACCTCGCCTTGGCTCCAGCCTGCTCTCGCCCAGGCTCCGGCCTGCCCTCGTCCTGGCTCCAGCCTGCTCTCGCCTGCCCTCGCTTTGGCTCCGGCTTGCTCTCGCCTTGGCTCCGGCCTGCTCTCGCACTGGCTCCGACCTGCTCTCGCTCTGCCTCTGTCCTGCCCTCGCCCTGGCTCCAGCCTACTCTAGCTCTGATTCTGGCCTGCCCTTGCCTTGGCTCCGGACTGCTCACTCTGGCACTGGCCTGCTCTCGATCTGGCTCTGGCCTGCCCTCGCCTTGGCTCTGACCTGCTCTTGCTCTGGCTCTAGCCTGCCCTCGCCTTGGCTCCGGCCTGCCCTGGCTCTGGCCTGCCCTCGCCTTGGCTCCAGCCAGCTCTCACCTTGGCTCCGGCCTGCTCTCGCTCTAGTTCCTGACTGCCCTTGCCCTGGCTCCGGCCTGCCATCGCTCTGGCTCCGGCCTGCTCTCGCTTTGATTCTGGCCCGCCCTCGCCCTGGCTCCGGCCTGCTCTCTCTCTGGCGCTGGCCAGCCCTCGCCCTGGCTCCGGCATACTCTCATTCTGGCTGTGGCCTGCTCTCGCTCTGGCTTGCTCTCGCCCTGCCCTCACCCTGGCTCCGGCCTGGTCTTGCTCTGGCCTGCCCTCGTCTTGACTCCGGCCTGCTCTCGCTCGTTATGGCTAGCCTTCGCCTTGGCTCCGGCATGCTCTCGCTCTGGCGTAGGCCTGCTGTCGCTCTGGCTCTGTCTGGCCTGCCCTTGCCTTGGCTCCGGACTGCTCATGCTCTGGCCTGCTCTTACCCTGGCTCCGGCCTGCTTTCGCTCTGGCTCTGGCCTGCCCTTGCCTTGGCTCTGGCCTTCTATCGCTCTGGCTCTGGCCTGCCCTTCCCTTGGCTCTGGCCTACTCTCGCCTTGGCTCCGGCCTTCTCTCGCTCTGGCTCTGGCCTTCTCTCGCTCTGGCCTCGCCCTGACTCCGGCCGGCCCTTGCTCTGGCTCCGGCCTGCCCTCGCATTGGCTCTGGCCTGCCCTCGCCCTGGCTCCGACCCGTTCTCGCTCTGGCTCTGGCCTACTCTCGCTTTGGCCTGCCTTTGCTCTAGCTCCGGCCTGCTCTCGCCCTGGCTCCGACCTGCCCTCGCTCTGGCTCCGGCCTTCTCTCTCTCTGGCTCTCGCCTGCTGATGCCTTGGCTCTGGCTTGCTATTCCTCTGGCTCTGGCCTGCCCTCGTCTTGACTCTGACCTGATCTAGCTCTTGTTCTGGCCTGCTTTCGCAGTGGCTCCGGCCTGCTCTTGCTCTGGCCTGCCTTCGCTCTGGCCTCCCCTCGCCTTGGCTCCGGCCTGCTCTCGCTCTGGCCTGCCCTCGCTTTGGCTCTGACCTGCTCTTGCTCTGGCTCTAGCCTGCCCTCGACTTGGCTCCGGCCTGCTCTCGCTCTAGTTCCTGACTGCCCTCGCCCTGGCTCCGGCCTGCCATCGCTCTGGCTCCGGCCTGCCCTCGCCTTAGCTCCGGCCTGCTCTCGCCCTGGCTCCGGCCTGCTCTCGCTTTGGCTCTGGCCCGCCCTCGACCTGGCTCCGGCCTGCTCTCTCTCTGGCTCTGGCCCGCCCTCACCCTGGCTCCGGCATACTCTCACTCTGGCCTCGCCCTGTATCGGGCCTGCTCTAGCCCTTGTTCCAGCCTGCCCTTGCCTTGGCTCCAGCCTTCTCTCGCTCTGGCTCTGGAGTGCCCTTGCCTTGGCTCTGGCTTACTCTCGCTCTGGCTCTTGCTTGCCCTCGCCCTGGCTCCGGCCTGCTCTCGCTTTGGTTCTGGCCTGCTCTCGCTCTGGCGTGCCCTCGCCTTGGCTCCGGCCTGCTCTTGCTCTGACTCTGGCCTGCCCTCGCCATGACTCCGGCCTGCTCTGGATCTGGCTCTGGCCAGCCCTCGCCTTGGCTCCGGCCTGCTCTTGCCCTGGCTCAGGCCTGCTCTCGGTCTGGCTCAGGCCTGCTCTCGGTCTGGCTCTAGCCTGCCCTCGGTCTGGCTCTAGCCTGCCCTCGGTCTGGCTCCGGCCAGCCCTCGCCTTGGCTCCGGCCTGCTCTCGCCCTGGCTCCGGCCAGCTCTTGCTCTGACTCTGGTTAGCCCTCGCCCTGGCTCGGCCTGCTCTTGCTCTGGCCTGCTCTTGCTCTGTCCTGCCCTCGTCTTGACTCCGGCCTGTTCTCGCCCTTGTTCCGGCCAGCCTTTGCCCTGGCTCCGGCCTGCTCTCGCTCTGGCTCCGACCTACTCTCGCTCTGGCTCCGACCTACTCTCGCTCTGGCTCTGGCCTGCCCTGGCTCTGCCTCTGGCCTGCCCTCGCCTTGGCTCCGGGCTAATCTCGCCTTGGCTCCGGCCTGCTCTCGCTCTACATCCGGACTGCCCTCGCACTGGCTCCGGACTGCCCTTGCCTTGGCTCCGAACTGCTCTCACCCTGGCTCCTGCGTGCTCTCGCTCTGGCCTGCCCTCACCCTGACTCCGGCCTGCTCTCTATCTGGCTCTGGCCTGCCCTCACCCTGGCTCCGGCCTGCTCTCGCTCTGGCCTCGAACTGTCTCCGGCCTGCTCTCGACCTGGTTCCGGCCTGCCCTTGCCTTGGCTCCGGCCTTCTCTTGCTCTAGCTTGCCCTTGCCTTGGCTCTGGCCTACTTTTGCTCTGGCTCTGGCCTGCCCTCGCCCTGCTCTCGCTCTGGCGTGCTCTCGCTATGGCGTGCCCTCGCCTTAGCTCCGTCCTGCTGTCGCTGTGACTCTGGCCTGCCCTCACCCTGGCTCCGGCCTGCTCTGGATCTGGCTCTGGCCTGCCCTCTCCTTGGCTCCGGCCTGATCTCGCTCTGGACTGCCCTCGCCTTAGCTCCAGCCTGCTCTCGCCTTGGCTCTGGCTTGCTCTTGCTCTGGCTCCGGCCTGCTCTCTCCCTGGCTCCAGCCTGCCCTTGCTCTGACTCTGGCCAGCCCTCGCTTTGGCTCCGGCCTGCTCTCGCCCTGGCTCCGGCCTGCTCTTGCTCTGGCCTGTCCTCGACCTGGCTACGGCCTGCTCTTGCTCTGGTTTGCCCTCGTCTTGACTCCGGCATGCTCTCGCTCTGGTTCTGGCCTGCCTTCGCCTTGGCTTCGGCCTTCTCTCGCTCTGGCTCTGGTCTGCCCTCGCCGAGGCTCCGGCCTGCCCTCGTCCTGGCTCCGGCCTGTTTTCACTCTGGCTCTGGCCTACCCTCGCCTTGGCTCCGGCCTGTTCCCGCCTTAGCTACAGCCGGCTCTCGCTCTGGCTCCGGCATGCCCTCGCCCTGACTCTAGCCTGCCCTTGCTCTGGCTCCGGCCTGCTGATGAGAAAAGCTCACAGTCTGCAGGAAGAGGTCATCCGGGTGCCTCATGTTCTGGTGAGAAAGCTCATTGGGAGAAATGGTCGAGCCATGCAGATGATGGTCAAGAAGTCTGGTGTGGTGAAAGTAAGCAGTCCACGTGATCGTCAGGACTGGATACCAGACGAAGATGGCATGGTGTCATTCTCCGCGGTAGGAACAGAAGAAAGCCTGGAATATGTGCACATGCTGTTGGAGTACCGAGTGACCTACCTGCGAGAGGTGGAACAGTTAAATCTTGCTAGACTGCGAGTGGATGGACAGCATCATCTGAGTAGCAGAAGATGGCAGCCGTCTAGAAATTGTGAGGCTAGACAGAGAAAGGGCCCCCTAAATAACTGAACAGCTACAGCTGAAGTCAGGGAACTTTCAAGATGTCCTGAGAGTAGTGGGCGTGGGTTTAGAGGTAGTGAGACCTCCAGTAACTCAGGTTTGAGCAGCCCATACAAATGACTCAATAGAGGACGGGACAGTACAGAGTCAAACCGGACCTTAGATACCAGGGCATGTGAGTCGCACTGCTGTATTGGCCGCTGGGAGCGGGGGAGACCTGACAGGGTTTCGACTGACCGCTGGGAGCGGGGGAGACCTGACAAGGTTACAACCCGGAAATGTGACTTGACAATGACAAATGGTAGGTCCCTAAGGAATGGGCTAATGTCATTGACTAATGTTCCGGGGGCTGAGTAGCACAATTGGAAAGTACATGGTCTCGGTGTACCTCTGGCCTTCCCTCGCCCTGGATCCGGCCTGCTCTCTCTCTGGCTCTAGACTGCCCTTGCCTTAGCTCCGGCCTGCTCTCGCTCTGACTCTGGCCTGCTCTCGCCCTGGCTACTGCCTGCCCTCATCCTTGCTCTGGCCCGCTCTCACTCTGGCTCTGACCTGCCCTCGCCTTGGCTCCGGCCTGCTCTCGCCCTGGCTCCGGCCTGCTCTCGCCCTGGCTCCGGCCTGCTCTGGCTCTGGCCTGCTCTCGCCTGTCCTCGCCCTGGCTCCGGCCTGCCCTTGCTCTGGCTAGCCCTCGCCTTGGCTCCGGCCTGCTCTCGCCCTGGCTCTGGCCTGCTCTTGCTCCCTTTCTCGGTGTTCCCTCCCCCCACTCCAGCCAGGGACAGGGACTGTCGTGCCCATCTCAGGGGCATGCATATTGGTCGCCCTGCCCCACGGCAATGTGGTGTAATGCATGCAGGTGTCGGGGTCCTGATCCACACTCCATCCTTACCTGAGAGTGAGATATCACACCTCTGGGTGAGGTGCAATACCTCTGTAGCAACCGAGCCCTCAGGGTGCCACAGTTCCATTTATCTTCAGCCTAGGTGACGTATTGTGTAAGCTCCTAGGACAGGGTATACATTATTCTGTATGCCCTCAGGAGCAGCCTGTATTGTATATTAGATTGTAAGCTCGTAGGCAGGGCCGTGATGGTACCCTATCTACCACAAGTTTTTTAAGAGAATAATATGGCCTGCTCTTGCTCTGGCCTGCCCTCGTCTTGGCTCCGGCCTGCTCTCGCTCGTTATGGCCAGCCTTCGCCTTGGCTCCGGCATGCTCTCGCTCTGGCGAAGGCCTGCTGTCGCTCTGGCTCTATCTGGCCTGCCCTTGCCTTGGCTCTGGACTGCTCTTGGTCTGGCTCTGGCCTGCCCTCGCCCTGGCTCCGGCCTGTCTGGCCTTCTCTTGCTCTGGCCTGCCCTCGCCTTGGCTCTGGCCTTCTATCGCTCTGGCTCTGGCCTGCCCTTGCCTTGGCTCTGGCCTACACTCGCCTTGGCTCCGGCCTGCTCTCGCCGTGGCTCTGGCCTGCCCTCGCCCTGACTCCGGCCTGCCCTTGCTCTGGCTCCGGCCTGCCCTCGCATTGGCTCTGGTCTGCTCTCGCCCTGGCTCCGACCCGCTCTTGCTCTGGCCTGCCCGCTCGCCCTGTCTCCGGCCTGCTCTCTCTGGCTCTGGCCTGCCCATGCCTTCTCCGGCCTGCTCTTCCTCTGGCTCTGACCTTCCCTCGTCTTGACTCTAACCTGATCTTCTCGCTCTTCTCTGGCTCAGGCCTGCTCTCGCTCTGGCCTGCCCTAGCTCTGGCTCCGGACTGCTCTCGCTCTGGCCTGCTCTCGCTCTGGACTGCCCTCGCCTTGGCTCTGGCCTGCCCTCGCCTGGCTCCGGCCTGCTCTCTCTCTGGCCTGCCCTCGCCCTGGCTCCGGCCTACTCTCGCTCTGGCCTGCTCTCGCTGTGGCTCTGGCCTCACTCACCCTGTCTCCGGCCTGCTCTCGTCCTAGCTTCAGCCTGCCCTTGCCTTGGCTCTGGCCTTCTCTCGCTCTGGCCTGCCCTTGCCTTGGCTCTGGCCTACTCTCGCTCTGGCCTGCGCTCGCCCTGGCTCCGGCCTGCTCTCGCTCTGGCCTGCTCTCGCCTTGGCTCCGGCCTGCTCTCGCTCTGGCTCCGGCCTGCCCTCGCCTTGACTCCGGCCTGCCCTTGCTCTGGCTCCGGCCTGCTCTTGCCCTGGCTCCGACCTGCTCTTGCTCTGGCCTGCTCTCGCCCTGGCTCCGGCCTGCTCTCGCTCTGGCAATGGCCTGCCTTCGCCCTGGCTCCGGCCTGCTCTCTCTCTGGCTCCGGCCTGCTCTCTCTCTGACTCTGGCCTGCCCTCGCCCTGGCTCTGGCCTACTCTCGCTCTGGCCTCGCCCTGTCTCCAGCCTGCTCTCGCCCTGGTTCCGGCCTGCCCTTGCCTTGGCTCTGGCCTTCGTATCGCTCTGGCTTGCCCTTGCCTTGGCTCTGGCCTACCCTCGCCTTGGCTCCGGCCTGCTCTCGCCTTGGCTCCGGCCTGCTTTTGCTCTGACTCTGGCCTGCCCTCGCCCTGGCTCTGGCCTACTCTCGCTCTGGCCTCGTCCTGTCTCCAGCCTGCTCTCGCCCTGGTTCCGGCCTGCCCTTGCCTTGGCTCTGGCCTTCGTATCGCTCTGGCTCTGGCTTGCCCTTGCTTTGGCTCTGGCCTACCCTCGCCTTGGCTCCGGCCTGCTCTCGCCTTGGCTCCGGCCTGCTCTTGCTCTGACTCTGGCCTGCCCTCGCCCTGACTCTGGCCTGCTCTGGATCTGGCTCAGGCACACTGTCCTCAGGGCCTTGGCTCCGGACTGCTCTCGCTCTGGCCTGCCCTCTCCTTGGCTCCGGGAGCCTACTCTCGCCTTGGCTCCGGCCTGCTATCGCTCTGGCTCCGGCCAGCCCTCGCCTTGGCTCCGGCCTGCTCTCGCCTTGGCTCTGGCCTGCTCTCTCCCTGGCTCCGGCCTGCCCTTGCTCTGACTCCGGCCTGCTCTCGCCCTGACTCCGGCCAGCTGTTGCTCTGGCCTGCCCTCGCCCTGGCTCTGGCCTGCCCTTGACTCCAGCCTGCTCTCGCTCTTCTTCTGGCCTGCCTTCGCCTTGGCTCCGGCCTGCTCTCGCTCTGGCCTGCCCTCCTTGGCTCTGGCCTGCTCTCGCTCTGGCCTGCCCTCGCCCTGTCTCCGGCCTGCTCTCTCTCTGGCCTGCCCTCCTTGGCTCTGGCCTGCTCTCGCTCTGGCCTGCCCTCGCCCTGTCTCCCTCCGGCCTGCTCTCTCTCTGGCCTGCCCTCGCCATGGCTCTGGCCTGCTCTTGCTCTGGCCTCACCCTGTCTCCGGCCTGCTCTCGTCCTGGTTCCGAGCTGCCCTTGCCTTGGCTCCGGCCTTTTCTCGCCAGATCTGGCCTGTCCTTGCCTTGGCTCTGGCCTACTCTCGCTCTGGCCTGCCCTCGCCCTGGCTCCGGCCTGCTCTCGCTCTGGCTTCCCTCGCCTTGGATCCGGCCTGCTCTTGCTCTGTCTGGCCAGCCCTCGCCCTGGCTCCATCCGGCCTGCTCTGCTGGATCTGGCTCTGACCTGCCCTCGCCTTGGCTCCGGCCTGCTCTTGCCCTGGCTCCGGCCAGTCCTCAGCCTGGCTCCGGCCTGCCCTTGCTCTGGCTCCGGCCTGCCCTTACTCTGGCTCCGGCTAGCCCTCGCCTTGGCTCCGGCCTGCTCTTGCTCTGGCCTGCCCTCGCCCTGATTCCGGCCTGCTCTTGCTCTGGCCTGCCCGAGGGTCTTAACTCCAGCCTGCTCTCGCTCTTGTTATGGCCTGCCTTCGCCTTGGCTCCGGCCTGCTCCCGCTCTGGCGTAGGCCTGCTGTCGCTCTGGCGTAGGCCTGCTGTCGCTCTGGCTCTGTCTGGCCTGCCCTTGCCTTGGCTCCGGACTTCTCTTGCTCTGGCTCCGGCCTGCCCTCGCCCTGTCTCCAGCCTGCTCTCGCCCTGGTTCCGGCCTGCCCTTGCCTTGGCTCTGGCCTTCGTATCGCTCTGGCTCTAGCTTGCCCTTGCCTTGGCTCTGGCCTACCCTCGCCTTGGCTCCGGCCTGCTCTCGCCTTGGCTCCGGCCTGCTTTTGCTCTGACTCTGGCCTGCCCTCGCCCTGGCTCTGGCCTACTCTCGCTCTGGCCTCGCCCTGTCTCCAGCCTGCTCTCGCCCTGGTTCCGGCCTGCCCTTGCCTTGGCTCTGGCCTTCGTATCGCTCTGGCTCTGGCTTGCCCTTGCCTTGGCTCTGGCCTACCCTCGCCTTGGCTCCGGCCTGCTCTCGCCTTGGCTCCGGCCTGCTCTTGCTCTGACTCTGGCCTGCCCTCGCCCTGACTCCGGCCTGCTCTGGATCTGGCTCAGGCACACTGTCCTCAGGGCCTTGGTTCCGGACTGCTCTCGCTCTGGCCTGCCCTATCCTTGGCTCCGGGAGCCTACTCTCGCCTTGGCTCCGGCCTGCTCTCGCTCTGGCTCCGGCCAGCCCTCGCCTTGGCTCCGGCCTGCTCTCGCCTTGGCTTTGGCCTGCTCTCTCCCTGGCTCCGGCCTGCCCTTGCTCTGACTCCGGCCTGCTCTCGCCCTGACTCCGGCCAGCTGTTGCTCTGGCCTGCCCTCGCCCTGGCTCTGGCCTGCCCTTGAATCCAGCCTGCTCTCGCTCTTCTTCTGGCCTGCCTTCGCCTTGGCTCCGGCCTGCTCTCGCTCTGGCCTGCCCTCCTTGGCTCTGGCCTGCTCTCGCTCTGGCCTGCCCTCGCCCTGTCTCCGGCCTGCTCTCTCTCTGGCCTGCCCTCCTTGGCTCTGGCCTGCTCTCGCTCTGGCCTGCCCTCACCCTGTCTCCGGCCTGCTCTCTCTCTGGCCTGCCCTCGCCATGGCTCTGGCCTGCTCTTGCTCTGGCCTCACCCTGTCTCCGGCCTGCTCTCGTCCTGGTTCCGAGCTGCCCTTGCCTTGGCTCCGGCCTTTTCTCGCCAGATCTGGCCTGTCCTTGCCTTGGCTCTGGCCTACTCTCGCTCTGGCCTGCCCTCGCCCTGGCTCCGGCCTGCTCTCGCTCTGGCCTCCTCTCGCTCTGGCTTCCCTCGCCTTGGATCCGGCCTGCTCTTGCTCTGTCTGGCCAGCCCTCGCCCTGGCTCCATCCGGCCTGCTCTGCTGGATCTGGCTCTGACCTGCCCTCGCCTTGGCTCCGGCCTGCTCTTGCCCTGGCTCCGGCCAGTCCTCAGCCTGGCTCCGGCCTGCCCTTGCTCTGGCTCCGGCCTGCCCTTACTCTGGCTCCGGCTAGCCCTCGCCTTGGCTCCGGTCTGCTCTTGCTCTGGCCTGCCCTCGCCCTGATTCCGGCCTGCTCTTGCTCTGGCCTGCCCGAGGGTCTTAACTCCAGCCTGCTCTCGCTCTTGTTATGGCCTGCCTTCGCCTTGGCTCCGGCCTGCTCCCGCTCTGGCGTAGGCCTGCTGTCGCTCTGGCGTAGGCCTGCTGTCGCTCTGGCTCTGTCTGGCCTGCCCTTGCCTTGGCTCCGGACTTCTCTTGCTCTGGCTCCGGCCTGCCCTCGCCCTGGCTCTGGCCTGCCCTCGCCCTGGCTCCGGCCTGCGCTTGTTCTGGCTCTGGTCAGCTCTTGCTCTGGCCTGCTCTTGCTCTGGCCTCGCCCTGTCTCCGGCCTGCTCTCGCCCTGGCTCTGGCCTGCCCTCGCACTCCGGCCTGCTCTCTCTCTGGCTCTGGCCTGCCCTCGCCCCTGGCTCTGGCCTCGCCCTGTCTCCGGCCTGCCCTCCTCCTGGTTCCGGCCTTCTCTCGCTCTGGCCTGCCCTTGCCTTGGCTCTGGCCTACTCTCGCTCTGGCCTGCCCTCGCCTTGGCTCCGGCCTGCTCTCGCCACTCTGGCCTGCCCTCGCCCTGGTTCCGTCCTGCTCTGGATCTGGCACCGGCCAGCCCTTGCTCTGGCTCCGGCCTGCTCTCGCCCTGGCTATCCGGCCTGCTCTTGCTCTTTTCAGTCTGCTGCTTGACAGCAAGCAGCAGCAGGTAAGGTAACTCCTGCTAAGGGCGGCCGGCCACCGCGACAAATCAGTAAAGCGGTGTTTAAATTTGGCGCCAATACTGCTGATTGGTCATCTGGCCTACCATCGCCCTGGCTCCGGCTGCTCTCGCCCTGGCTCTGGCTGCTCTTACTGTTAGAACCTTGCTGTTAGGTCTTTTTTCCTTTGCTGGTCACATGACCTTGTTGGCCTATTTAATCCTGCTCCGCCCTTCTGGCTTTGCTGGACTTCATTGTATATCTACTTTCTAGCTAGCCTGTGCTCAGTATCTAACTCTGTTAGTTTGCTTGGTCTACGGACCTCTATGTTCTATCTATTTTGTTTGTTCGTCTGTCTGCTACTATTTCTGTTAGGAGGTGTCCCATATTCCTCCCAGTCCTTAGTACTTGTAGGGATTCCCTCCCCACATCTATAGGTCTCCGTACAGACTAGATTAGGACTTTAGCAGGTCTGATCGCAGGATCAGGTTCCCTGTTACATCGTAGGGATTCAGCTGAGTCCTATAGTAGGGACAGATCTCCTCTCTTTCCTTAGCTTTGGTAGCAGAACATAACAGTAAGTCCAGCCAGCAAATTCTCTAAGGAAAGATTTTTCTGTTCCATCATGGTGTCGGTTCAGGATTTGGCTCATCGCCTGCAGGGACTCTCTCTGGAGGTGGCCGAGCTCCGTCAGCACGTGAGTAACTGTCCTGGAGCACATTTCTTGGAGCCTAAGGTATGTTTGCCGGATTTATTTTTTGGTGAACACCGAGAATTTTTTTCATTTAAAAATGCTTGCTTATTGTATTTTCGTTTGAGACCTAAGTCCTCTGGGGATGAATCCCAGCGCGTAGGGTTCATAATATCACTTTTGCGCAAAGAGCCTCAGGAGTGGGCCTTTTCTTTGCAACCTAGTGATTCATGCTTCAGATCAGTGGATAGTTTTTTTTCTGCTTTGGGACTATTATATGATGATCCTGACCGTGTCGCATCAGCTGAGACTGAGTTGAGACATTTAAAACAAGGATCAGGTAATGTAGAAAAATATTGTACACATTTTCGTCGTTGGTCCACTCAAACAGGGTGGAACGATTCTGCTCTGAAAAGTCTATTTCTTGCTGGGCTCAGTGAAAGGGTTAAAGACCTGCTAATTGCTTATCCTACACCTGAGGATTTGCAACAGGCTATGCAATTAGCTATACGGGTGGATAGAAGACTGCGTGCTAGGGTTAATGAGAGCAAATCCTCTGCTATGTCAGTTTCTGGTTATAATAATGTGTGTACTAACAGTGGTGAACCGATGGAGATTGGATCGGTGGCACCTCGCTCTCAAGAAAAATACCGTCGTTTTTCGGAAGGCTTGTGTTTCTATTGCGGAAAATCTGGTCATTTGATTAAAGGCTGTGAGCTTCGTATGAAGAAAGAAAAAAAAATGGTCAGTCACGCCCGTATTGCCTGTTTAAATTCCAAGGGTATATTTTTAGCTGCTTCCATGATTGCTCAGGAAAAATTAATGGAATTTCGGGTGTTTGTTGATTGCGGGTCTACACTGAATGTAATTGATGGGGGATTCGTGGAAAAACTCAATTTAAACCTGAACCTTTATCATCCCCCATTGCTGTGGTTTCTGTGGATGGCTCCCCTTTGAAGAATATTACTCTCAAGGTCAGTGAATTTCCTCTCACTATTAATTGTGTTCACCATGAGAAATTGGATTTGGTAGTGTTGAATAACTTGCCTTCTCCAGTAATATTGGGTTTGCACTGGTTAAAATTTCACAATCCTGTACTGGATTGGTCTACCGGTGAAATTAAATCCTGGAGCCATAAATGTTATGACAAGTGTTGTAACGGGCGTATTGCAGCTTTGGATAGGGGAGAATTGCCTGTTCCTATTCAGGATTTTTGGAGAGTTTTTTCTGAGAAAGAATCGCAGGTTTTGCCTCCCCATAGAGACTATGATTGTTCTATTGAATTTGTCCCTGGAGCGACTCTTCCTAAAAGTCGTTTATTTAACCTTACTATTCCTGAGAGGAAGGCTTTGGAGGAATACATACAGACAAGTTTGGCCGCCGGTCACATTAGGCCCTCTAAGTCTCCTGTGGCGGTTGGATTTTTTTTTGTAAAAAAAAAGGACGGCGGTTTACGTCCTTGTCTGGATTTTCGTGAGATTAACAAAATTACGGTACGCAATCCTTACCCACTGCCATTGATTCCTGATCTGTTTAACCAGTTATTGGGGGCCAAGTGGTTCTCTAAAATTGACCTTAAGGGGGCATACAATCTGTTGCGCATGAAGGAGGGTGATGAATGGAAGACTGCTTTTAACACTCCTGTGGGTCATTTTGAGAATCTGGTTATGCCTTTTGGTCTTACTAATGCTCCTGCATTTTTTCAGAATCTGATTAATGACATCCTTAGACCTTTGATCGGTAAAAATGTGGTTGTGTATTTGGATGACATTTTGATTTATTCGCCAGATCTGGAGTCTCATTGGCGGAGTGTGCGTGAGGTATTACAGTTATTAATGGACAATTCGCTTTATGCTAAACTGGAGAAATGTGAGTTCGCTGTACAGAGAATTAGTTTTTTGGGCTACATTATCTCCAGCAAAGGTTTTGAGATGGATCCGGTTAAGGTTCAGGCTGTGCAGGAATGGCCTAGGCCTATTGGTTTGAAATCGATACAGAGGTTTTTGGGTTTCGCCAATTACTATAGAAAATTCATAAAAAAAATTTTCTAGTATTGTCAAACCTCTGACTGATCTCACCAGGAAAGGTGCTGATGCGGTTCAGTGGTCTTCTGAGGCCATTGAAGCTTTTGTGTATCTCAAGGAGAGGTTCACCTCTGCTCCCATCCTTATGCAGCCTGATGTTACTAGGCCGTTTTTGGTTGAGGTTGATGCTTCCTCTGTAGGGGTTGGCGCAGTATTGTCTCAGGATAACGGGGATGGATTACATCCCTGTGCCTTTTTTTCAAAAAATGTTTCGGAGACTGAATTGAATTACGATATTGGTAATCGGGAATTATTGGCTATTAAACTCGCATTTGAACACTGGCGCCACTTCTTGGAAGGTGCGGAATTTCCCGTTCAGGTTCTTACGGATCATAAAAATCTGATATATCTTGATGCTGCCAAGCGCCTGAATGCCCGTCAGGCTAGGTGGGCACTGTTTTTCTCGCGGTTTAATTTCTCCGTTACTTACATCCCTGGTACTAAGAATGTTAAGGCGGATGCCTTGTCTCGCAGTTTTTCTCCCATAGTCGGTGCTGAGAAAGAGGAAAACATTTTACAAGAAGGTGTTGTGATAGCTGCTTTAGACTCCGTTTTGGAAGATGAGATTCTTAAAGCTCAGGAGAATGCCCCATCTAACACTCCTCATGGGAGGTTGTTTGTGCCTGGGACCTTTAGGAGAGATTTGTTTGTTGAGTGTCACGAATCTCGGTTGGCAGGTCATCCCGGAATCTCTGAGACCAAGAGACTGGTGGGTCGCAGTTTTTGGTGGCCTGGATGGCAGAAGGAAGTCATTAAGTGGGTGCGCCAATGTACTATATGTGCTAGATCTAAGTCCTCACATACTCCTGCTGCGGGGTTGCTTTGTCCTTTGGAGGTCCCCAGTGCTCCTTGGACACATTTGGCTATGGACTTTATAACTGACCTCCCCCCCTCTGAGGGTTTTACTGTCATCTGGGTGGTCGTGGACCGTTTTAGCAAGCTGTGTCACTTGGTTCCCTTCGTCAAACTGCCCTGCGCTAAAACTCTCGCTAAGGCCTTTGTCAAGGAAATTGTCAGACTTCATGGCGTTCCTACTGACATTGTTTCTGATAGGGGTCCTCAGTTCGTGGCTCGTTTTTGGCGTGCCTTTTGTGACAGGTTGGGAATTCATTTGTCGTTTTCGTCCGGATATCATCCTGAATCTAATGGCCAGACAGAAAGGAAAAACCAGGATGTTGAGCAGTTCTTGCGTTGTTTTGTGGCAGACAATCAAGAGGGGTGGTCTGAGTTTCTGCCACTTGCCGAATTTGCTCTGAACAATCATACATCTTCTTCTGCTGGTTGTTCGCCTTTTTTTTGTTGTTCTGGGAGACATCCGTCGTTTGGGTCGTTCTCCAAGTTGGGATCTGCCGTGCCTGAGGAGGAGAATTTTTCCGGTGATTTGGAAAGAGTTTGGACGGATGTGCGTGGTAATCTTCAGGAGGCCAACAGAAAATCTAAAGACTACTTTGATAGGAAACGACAGGAGGTTTTGTTCGCTGTTGGTGACATGGTTTGGTTGTCCTCTAGGAATCTGCGGTTGAGGATTCCTTCTAAGAAATTGGGTCCCAAGTTTGTAGGGCCCTTTAAGGTGCTTCAGGTTGTCAACCAATCTGCTGTTAGGTTGGAGGTTCCTACCTCCTGGAGAATTAATCCGGTCTTTCATGTCTCTCTGTTAAAAAAAGCTGTTGTGTCGGATGGTGACGCCTCTGCCTCTGTTCCTCCGGTGGTGGAGGACGGGGAATATGAAATTTCTCGCATCCTTGACTCTAGACGGTATAGAGGTAGTTTGCAGTATCTTGTGGCCTGGAAAGGTTTCGGACCCGAGGATAACTCTTGGGTGAGGTCAGATGATGTTTCCGCGTCCAGACTTATCAGAGCGTTTCACAGGAGATTTCCTGATAAGCCTGGTCCTAGGGGATCCGGAGGATCCTCTTAGAAGGGCCCCGGGGTACTGTTAGAACCTTGCTATTAGGTCTTTTTTCCTTTGCTGGTCACATGACCTTGTTGGCCTATTTAATCCTGCTCCGCCCTTCTGGCTTTGCTGGACTTCATTGTATATCTACTTTCTAGCTAGCCTGTGCTCAGTATCTAACTCTGTTAGTTTGCTTGGTCTACGGACCTCTATGTTCTATCTATTTTGTTTGTTCGTCTGTCTGCTACTATTTCTGTTAGGAGGTGTCCCATATTCCTCCCAGTCCTTAGTACTTGTAGGGATTCCCTCCCCACATCTATAGGTCTCCGTACAGACTAGATTAGGACTTTAGCAGGTCTGATCGCAGGATCAGGTTCCCTGTTACATCGTAGGGATTCAGCTGAGTCCTATAGTAGGGACAGATCTCCTCTCTTTCCTTAGCTTTGGTAGCAGAACATAACACTTACTCTGGCCTGCCCTCGTCTTGACTCCGGCCTGCTCTCGCTCTGGTTCTGGCCTGCCCTCGCTCTGGCTCAAGCCTGCTACATCTGGCTCCGGCCTGCCCTTTCCTTGGCTCCAGACTGCTCTCGCTCTGGCCTGCCCTCGCCTTGGGTCCGGCCTGCTCTCGCTCTGGCCTGCCCTCGCCTTGGCTCCGGCCCTGCTCTCGCCTTGGCACCGGCCTACTCTCGCTTTAGCTTCGAACTGCACTTGCCCTGGCTCTGGCCTGCCATCGCTCTGGCTCCGGCCTGCCCTCGTGCCCTTGCTCTGGCTCCGGTCAGCCCTGGCCCTGGCTCCGGCCTGATCTTGCTCTGGCCTGCCCTCGCCCTGCTACCTGCTCTCTCTCTGGTCGCCCTCGCCCTGCTACCTGCTCTCTCTCTGGCTCTGGTCGCCCTCGCCCAGGCTCCAGCCTACTCTCGCTCTGGACTGCTCTCTCGCTCTGGCCTCGCCCTGCTCTCTCACTCTGGCCTCACCCTGTCTCCGGCCAGCTCTCGCTCTGGCGTGCCTTCGCCATGGCTCCGGCCTGCCCTCGCCTTGGCTCCAGCCTGCTCTCGCCCTGGCTCTGGCCTGCCCTCGCCTTGGCTCCAGTCTGCTCTAGCCTTGTCTCCGACCTGCTCTCGCTCTGTCTCCGGCCTGCCCTCGCCCTGGCTTCGGCCTGCCCTTGCTCTGGCTCTGGCCTGCCCTCGTCTTGACTCCAGCCTGCTCTCGCTCTGGTTCTGGCCTGCCTTCGCCGTGGCTCCGGCCTGCTCTCGCTCTGGCTCAGGCCTACTCTCTCTCTGGCTCTGGCCTGCCCTTACCTTGGCTCCGGACTTCTCTCGCTCTGGCCTGCTCTTGTTCTGGCACTGGCCTGCTATCGTTCTGGCTCCCGCCCGCCCTGCCCTGGCTCTGGCCTTGCCTCCCCTGCTCTTGCTCTGGCCTGCCCTCGCCCTGCTCTCTCGCTCTGGCCTCACCCTGTCTCCGGCCAGCTCTCGCTCTGGCGTGCCTTCGCCATGGCTCCGGCCTGCCCTCGCCTTGGCTCCAGCCTGCTCTCGCCCTGGCTCTGGCCTGCCCTCGCCTTGGCTCCAGTCTGCTCTAGCCTTGTCTCCGACCTGCTCTCGCTCTGTCTCCGGCCTGCCCTCGCCCTGGCTTCGGCCTGCCCTTGCTCTGGCTCTGGCCTGCCCTCGTCTTGACTCCAGCCTGCTCTCGCTCTGGTTCTGGCCTGCCTTCGCCGTGGCTCCGGCCTGCTCTCGCTCTGGCTCAGGCCTACTCTCTCTCTGGCTCTGGCCTGCCCTTACCTTGGCTCCGGACTTCTCTCGCTCTGGCCTGCTCTTGTTCTGGCACTGGCCTGCTATCGTTCTGGCTCCCGCCCGCCCTGCCCTGGCTCTGGCCTTGCCTCCCGTGCTCTTGCTCTGGCCTGCCCTCGCCCTGCTCTCTCGCTCTGGCCTCACCCTGTCTCCGGCCAGCTCTCGCCTTGGCTCCGGCCTGCTCTCGCCCTGGCTCTGGCCTGCCCTCGCCTTGGCTCCAGTCTGCTCTAGCCTTGTCTCCGACCTGCTCTCGCTCTGTCTCCGGCCTGCCCTCGCCCTGGCTCTGGCCTGCCCTCGTCTTGACTCCAGCCTGCTCTCGCTCTGGTTCTGGCCTGCCTTCGCCTTGGCTCCGGCCTGCTCTCGCTCTGGCTCAGGCCTACTCTCTCTCTGGCTCTGGCCTGCTCTTACCTTGGCTCCGGACTTCTCTCGCTCTGGCCTGCTCTTGTTCTGGCACTGGCCTGCTATCGTTCTGGCTCCGGGCCGCCCTGGCTCTGGCCTTGCCTCCCCTGCTCTTGCTCTGGCTCTGGCCTGCCCTCGCCCTGGCTCCGGTCTGATCTCGCTCTGGCTCCGGACTGCTCTCGCTCTGGCCTGCTTTCGCTATGGCTTCAGCCTGTCCTCGCCCTGGCTCCGGCCTGCCCTCGCCTTGGCTCCGGTCTACTCTCGCTCTGACTCTGGCCTGCTTTCGCTCTGGCTCTGGACTGCCCTCGCCTTGGCTCTGGCCTGCTCTCTCCCTAGCTCCGGCCTGCCCTCGCCTTGGCTCCGGTCTACTCTCGCTCTGGCTCTAGCCTGCTCTTGGCTCCAGCCTGCTCTCGCTCTCACTCTGGTCTGCCCTCGCCCAGGCCTGCTCTCGCACTGGCTCTGGCCTGCTCTCGCACTCTGGCCAGCCCTCGTCTTGGCTCCGGCCAACACCTCCTCTTGCCCCGGCCTGCCTTCGCCTTGGCTCCTGCCTGCTCTCGTTCTGGCCTGCTCTCACTCTGGCTCTGGCCTGCCTTCGCCTTGGCTCCGGACTGCTCTTGCTCTGGCCTGCTCTCGCTCTGGCTTGGGCCTGTCCTTGCCTTGGCTCCAGCTTGCTCTCGCTCTGGCCTGCTCTAGCTCTGGCGCTACCCTGGCTCTCTGCCTCTGGCCTGTCCTTGCCTTAGCTCCGGCCTGCTCTCGCTCTAGCTAAGTACTGCCCTCACCCTGGCTCCGCTATGCCATAGCTCGGGCTCCGGCCTGCCCTCGCCTTGGCTCCGTCCTGCTCGTCGCCATGGCTCTGGCCTACTCTCTCTCTGGCTGTGGCCTGCCGTCACCCTGGCTCCGGCATACTCTCGCTATGGCCTGCTCTTGCTCTGGCTCTGGCCTCGCCTTGGCCGTCCGGCCTGCTCTCGCTCTCACTCTGGTCTGCCCTCACCCTGGCCGCCTGCTCTGGCTCTTGCTCGGGCCTGCTCTCGTCCTGGCTACGGACTGCTCTCGCTCTGGCTCCGGACTGCCCTCGCCTTGGTTCCATCCGGCATGCTCTCGCCCTGGCTCCAGCCTGCTCTCGCTCTGGCTTAGGCCTTCCCTCGCCCTAGCTCCGGCCTGCCCTTGCTCTGGCTCCGGCCAGCCCTCGCCTTGGATACGGCCAGCACCTGCTCTGGCCTGCCTTCGCCTTGGCTTCGGACTGCTCTCGCTCAGGACTGCTCTCGCTCTTGGTTGTCCTTGCCTTGGCTCCGGCCTGCTCTTGCTCGGGCCTACCCTGGCTCTGCCTCCGGCCAGCCCTCGCCTTGGCTGCGGCCAGCTCCGGCTCTGGCCTGCCCTCGCCCTGGCTCCGGCTTGCTCTCGCTCTGGCTCCGGCCTGCCCTTTCCCTGGCTCCGGCCTGCCCTCGCTCTGGCTCCGGCCTGCCCTCGCCCTGTCTCCGGCCTGTTCTTGCTCTGGCCTGCCCTCGGCATTCTCTCGCTCTGGTTTCGGCCTGTCCCCTCGCCTTGGATCTGTCCGGCCTGCCTTTGCCATGGCTACGGCCTGCTATCGCTCTGGCTCCAGCCTGCCTTTGCCTTGGCTCCGGCCTGCTCTCGCTCAGGCTCTGGCCTGCTCTCGCTGTGGCTCTGGCCTGCCTTCGCCTTGGCCAGAGCGAGATTTGGCCAGAGCCAAGGCAAGGGCAGGCCAGAGCCAGAGAGAAAGAAGGCCGGAGCCAAGGCAAGGGCAGCCGGAACCAGGGTGAGAGCAGGCCAGAGCCAGGGCGAGAGCAGGCCGGAGTCAAGGCGAGAGCAGGGCGAGAGCAGGCCAGAGCCAGAGTCAGATCAGACCGGAGACAAGGCGAGGGCAGGCCAGAGCCAGAGCGAGGGCAGGCCAGTGCCAGAGCGAGAGCAGGCCAGACGGAGCCAAGCAAGGGCAGGCCAGAGCCAAAGCGAGAGCAGTCCGGAGCCAAGGCGAGGGCAGGCCAGAGCGGGAGCAAGCCGGAGCAAAGTCAGGGGCAGGCCAGAGCCAGAGCGAGAGCAGGCCAGAGGCAGATCGAGAGCAGGCCGGAGCCAGGGCAACGGCAGGCCAGAGCCAGAGCCAAGGCAAGGGCAGGCCAGAGCCAGAGCAAGAGAAGGCTAGAGCCAAGGCAAGGGCACGCCGCAACGAGGGCAAGAGCAGGCCAGAGCCAGAGCAAGAGCAGGCCAGAGCCAGGGCGAGAGCAGGCCGCAGCCAGGGCGAGAACAGGCCAGAGCCAGGGCAAGGGCTGGCCCGAGCCAGGGCAAGGGCTGGCCCGAGCCAGAGTCAGAGCAGGCCGGAGTCAAGGCGCAAGCCAGAGCCAGAGAGAGCTCGGGCAGGCTAGAGCCAGAGCGATAGCAGGCTGGAGCGAAGGCGAGAACATTCCGGAGCCAGGGCGAGGGCAGGCCAGAGCCAGAGCGAGAGCAGGCCGGAGCCAAAGTGAGGGCACGCCAGAGCGAGAGCAGGCCAGAGCGAGAGCAGGCCGGAGCCAGGGCGAGGGCAGGCCAGAACCAGAGCGAGATCTCGTAGGCCAGAGCCAAGGCAAGGGCAGGCGAGAGCCAGAGCGAGAGAAGGCCCAAGCCAAGGCAAGGGCAGGCCGGAACCAGGGCGAGAGGAGGCCGAAGACAGGGCGAGGCCTGAGAGAGCAGGCCAGAGCGAGAGCAGACCGGAGACAGGGCAAGGGCAGGCCAGAGCCAGAGAGAGCAGGCCAGAGCCAGTGCGAGGGCAGGCCAGAGCCAGAGCGAGAGCAGGCCGGAGACAGGGCAAGGGCAGGCCAGAGCCAGAGAGAGAACAGGCCAGAGCCAGTGCGAGGGCAGGCCAGAGCCAGAGCGAGAGCATGCCGAGCCAGGGCAAGAGCAGGCCGGAGCCAAGGCAAGGGCAGGACAGAGCCAGAGCGAGAGCAGGCCAGAGCCAAGGCAAGGGCAGGCCAGAGCCAAGGCAAGGGCAGGCCAGAGCCAGAGAGACAGCAGGTCGGAGCTATGGCGAGAGCAGGCAAGAGCCAATGCGAGGGCTGGCCGGAGCCAGAGTAAGGGCAGGCCGGAGTCAAGGCGAGGGCAGGCAGGAGCCAGAGCGAGGGCAGGCAGGAGCCAGAGCGAGAGTGAGAGCAGGCCGGCCAAGGTGAGGGTAGGCCAGAGCCAGGGCGAGGGCAGGTCAGAGTCAGAGCGAGAGCAGGCCGGAGCTAAGTCAAGGGCAGGCCAGAGCCAGAGAGATAGCAGGCCGGAGCCAAGGCATGGGGGCAGGCCAGAGCCAGAGAGAGAGCAGGCCGGAGCCAGGGAGAGGGCAGGCCAGAGCCAGAGAAGGTCGGAGGCAGGGCGAGAGCAGGCCGGAGCCAATGCGAGAGCTGGCCGGAGCCAGAGCAAGGGCAGGCCGGAGTCAGGCCGTAGCCAGAGCGAGAGCAGGCCGGAGGCAAGGCGAGAGCAGGCCGGAGTCAAGGCGAGGGTAGGCCACAGCCAAGGCAAGGGGGCAGGCCGGAGCGAGAGTAGGCCGGAGCCAGAGCGAGGGCAGGCCAGAGCCAGAGCTAGAAGAGCCAAGTTGAGGTCAGACAAGATATAGAGCAGGCATGAGCCACAGCAAGGGCAGGCCGGAACCAGAGAGAGAGCAGGCCGGAGCCAAGGAGAATGCAGGTCGGAACCAGGGCAAGAACAGGTAGGAGCCAAGGCGAGGGCAGGCCGGAGCCAGAGAGATAGGCCGGAGCCAAGGCGAGAGCAGGCCGGCCGGAGCCAAGGCGAGAGTAGGCCGGACCCAGGGCGAGAGCAGGACAGAGCGAGAGCAGGCCGGAGACAGGACGAGGGCAGGCCGGAGCCAAGGAGAGGACAGGCCAGAGCCAGAGCAAGAGCAAGCAAGAGACAGGGCGAGAGCAGGCCGGAGCCAAGGCAAGGGCAGGCCAGAGCAAGAGCAGGCTGGAGCCAGGGCGAGAGGAGGCCGGAGCCATGGCGAGGGCAGGCCAGAGGCAGAGCGACGGCAGGCCGGAGCCAGGGCGAGGGCAGGCCAGAGCCAGAGCAGGACAGAGCCAGGGCGAGGGCAGGCTGGAGCCAGAGCGATAGCACACTGGAGCCAAGGCGAGGGCAGGCCAGAGCGAGGGCAGGCCGGAGCCAGAGCAAGAGCAGGCCGGAGTCAAGTTGAGGGCAGGCCAGATAGAGAGCAGGCATGAGCCAAGGTAAGGGCAGCTGGAACCAGAGAGAGAGCAGGCCGGTAAGGCTCTAGGTCGTATCCAGGGCGAGAACGGGCAGGAGCCAAGGCGAGGGCAGGCAGGAGCCAGAGAGATAGCAGGCCAGAGTCAGAGCGAGAGCAGGCTGGAGCCAGGACGAGGGCAGGCCGGAGCCAGTGCGAGAGCAGGCCGGAGACAAGGAAAGAACAGGCAAGAGCCAGAGCAAGCAAGAGCAAGGGCGAGGAGCAGGCCGGATCCAGGATGAGGGCAGGCCAGAGCTAGAGCAAGGGCAGGCCGGAGCCAGGGCGAGGGCAGGCCGGAGCCAAAGCAAGAGCAGGCCGGAGCCAAGGCGAGAGCAGGCTGGAGCCAAGGCGAGAGCAGGCCGGCCAAGGTGAGGGTAGGCCAGAGCCAGGGCGAGGGCAGGTCAGAGTCAGAGCGAGAGCAGGCCGGAGCTAAGTCAAGGGCAGGCCAGAGCCAGAGAGATAGCAGGCCGGAGCCAAGGCATGGGCAGGCCAGAGCCAGAGAGAGAGCAGGCCGGAGCCAGGACGAGGGCAGGCCAGAGCCAAAGCCAGAGAAGGTCGGAGGCAGGGCGAGAGCAGGCCGGAGCCAATGAAAGAGCTGGCCGGAGCCAGAGCAAGGGCAGGCCAGCTCTGAGCGAGAGCAGGCCGGAGCTAAGTCAAGGGCAGGCCAGAGCCAGAGAGATAGGAGGCCGGAGCCAAGGCATGGGCAGGCCAGAGCCAGAGAGAGAGCAGGCCGGAGCCAGGTCGAGGGCAGGCCGTAGCCAGAGCGAGAGCAGGCCGGAGGCAAGGCAAGAGCAGGCCGGAGTCAAGGCGAGGGTAGGCCACAGCCAAGGCAAGGGGGCAGGCCGGAGCGAGTAGGCCGGAGCCGGAGCGAGTAGGCCAGAGCGAGGGCAGGCCAGAGCCAGAGCTAGAGCAGGACAGAGCCAAGTTGAGGTCAGACCAGATATACAGCAGGCATGAGCCACAGCAAGGGCAGGCCGGAACGAGAGAGAGAGCAGGCCGGAGCCAAGGAGAATGCAGGCCGGAACGAGGGCAAGAACAGGTAGGAGCCAAGGCCGGAGCCAAGGCGAGAGCAGGCCGGACGGAGCCAAGGCGAGAGTAGGCCGGACCCAGGGCGAGAGCAGGACGGAGCCAGGACGAGGGCAGGCCGGAGCCAGTGCGAGAGCAGGCCGGAGCCAAGGAGAGGACAGGCCAGAGCCAGAGCGAGAGCAAGCAAGAGACAGGGCGAGAGCAGGCCGGAGCCAAGGCAAGGGCAGGCCAGAGCGAGAGCAGGCTGGAGCCAGGGCGAGAGGAGGCCGGAGCCATGGCGAGGGCAGGCCAGAGGCAGAGAGACGGCAGGCCGGAGCCAGGGCGAGGGCAGGCCAGAGCCAGAGCAGGCCGGAGCCAGGGCAAGGGCAGGCTGGAGCCAGAGTGATAGCACACTGGAGCCAAGGCGAGGGCAGGCCGGAGCCAGAGCAAGGGCAGGCCGGAGCCAGAGCAAGAGCAGGCCGGAGTCAAGTTGTGGGCAGGCCAGATAGAGAGCAGGCATGAGCCAGGCTGGAACCAGAGCGAGAGCAGGCCGGTAAGGCTCTAGGTCGTATCCAGGGCGAGAACAGGCAGGAACCAAGGCGAGGGCAGGCAGGAGCCAGAGAGATAGCAGGCCAGAGCCAGAGCGAGAGCAGGCCGGAGCCAGGACGAGGGCAGGCCGGAGCCAGTGCGAGAGCAGGCCGGAGACAAGGAAAGAACAGGTAAGAGCCAGAGCAAGCAAGAGCAAGGGCGAGGAGCAGGCCGGATCCAGGATGAGGGCAGGCCAGAGCTAGAGCAAGAGCAGGCGGAGACAGGGCGAGAGCAGGCCAAAGCCAAGGTGAAGGCTGACTGGAGCCAGAGCAAGGGCAGGCCGGAGCCAGGGCGAGGGCAGGCTGGAGCCAAGGCGAGGGCAGGCCGGAGCCAAAGCAAGAGCAGGCCGGAGCCAAGGCGAGAGCAGGCCGGAGCCAAGGCGAGGGCATGTCAGAGCCAGAGCGAGAGCAGGTCAGAGCCAGAGCGAGAGTAGGCCGGAGCCAGGGCGAGAGCAGGCCGGAGCCAGGGCGAGGGCAGGCCAGAGCCAGATCCAAAGCAGGCCGGAGCCAGGGCGAGGGCAGGCCAGAGTCAGAGCGGGAGCAGGCCGGAGCCAAGGCGAGGGCACGCCAGAGCGAGAGCAGGCCAGAGCCAGAACGAGAGCAGACCGGAGCCAGGTCGAGGGCAGGCCAGAGCGAGAGTGGGCCAGAGCCAAGGCAAGAGCTGGCCAGAGCCAGAGCGAGAGAAGGCCGGACGGAGTCAAGGCAAGGGCAGGCCGGAACCAGGGCGAAAACAGGCCGGAGCCAGGGCAAGGCCAGAGCCAGAGCAGGCCAGAGCCAAGGCAAGGGCAGGCCAGAGCGAGAGCAGGCTGGAACCAGGGCGAGAGGAGGCCAGAGCCATGGCGAGGGCAGGCCAGAGGCAGAGCGACGGCAGGCCGGAGCCAGGGCGAGGGCAGGCCAGAGCCAGAGCGAGAGCAGGCCGGAGCCAGTGCAAGAGCAGGCCGGAGCCAGGGCAAGAGCAGGCCGGAGCCAGGGCAAGAGCAGGCCAGAGCCAAGGCGAGGAAGGGCAGGCCAGAGCCAGAGCGAGGGAAGGCCAAAGCCAGAGCGAGAGCAGTTCAGAGCCAGGGAGAGAGCAGAACGTAGCCAAGGCGAGGGCAGGCCAGAGCCCGAGCTCTGGCATAGTGGAGCCAGGGCGAGGGCAGGACGGAGCTAGAGCGAGAGCAGGCTGGAGCCAAGGCGAGAGCAGGCCGCAGCCAAGGCGAGGGCAGGCCAGAGGCAGAGCCAGGGTAGGCCAGAGCAAGAGCAGGCCAGAGCGAGAGCAGGCCGGAGCCCAGGCAAGGGCCAGAGCCAAAGCGAGAGCAGGCCAGAGCCAGAGAGAGAGCAGCCCGGAGCCAAGGCGAAGGCAGGCTAGAGCCAGAGAAAGAGCAGGCCAGAGCGAGAGCAGGCCGAAGCAAAGGCAAAGGCAGGCCAGAGCGAGAGCAGGCCGGAGCCAAGACGAGGGCAGGCCGGAGCCAAAGCGAGGGCAGGCCAGAGCGAGAGCAGGTCGGAGGAAAGAGAGGACAGGCCAGAGCCAGAGCGAGTGCAGGCCGGAACCAAGTCGAGGGCAGGCCAGAGCCAGAGCAAAAGCAGGCCAGAGCCAGAGCGAGAGCAGTCCGGAGCCAAGGAAAGGGCAGGCCACAGCCAGAGGTAGAGCAGGCTTGAGCCAGAGCGAGGGCAGGCCGGAGCCAAGGCGAAGGCAGGCCAGAACCAGAGCGAGAGCAGGCCGGAGTCAAGACGAGGGCAGGCCAGAGCAAGAGCAGTCCGGAGCCAGGGCGAGGGCAGGCCAGAGCCAAAGCAAGAGCAGGCCGGAGCCAGGACGAGGGCAGGCTGGAGCCAGAGCAAGAGCAGGCCGGAGCCAAGGCGAGAGTAGGCCGGAGCCAAGGTGAGGGCAGGCCAGAGCCAAGGTGAGGGCAGGCCAGAGCCAGAGCGAGAGCAGGCCGGAGCCATGGCGAGGGCAGGCCAGAGACAGATCCAGAGCAGGGCGGAGCCAGGGCGAGGGCAGGCCAGAGTCAGAGCGAGAGCAGGCCGGAGCCAAAGCGAGGGCACGCCAGAGAGAGAGCAGGCCAGAGCGAGTGCAGGCTAGAGCCAGGGCGAGGGCAGGCCAGAGCGAGAGTAGGCCAGAGCCAAGGCAAGGGCAGGCCAGAGCGAGAGAAGGCCAGAGCCAAGGCAAGGGCAGGCCGGAACCAGGGCGAGAGGAGGCCGGAGACAGCGCGAGGCCAGAGAGAGAGCAGGCAAGAGCCAGAGCGAGAGTAGGCCGAAGCCAGGGCTAGGGCAGGCCAGAGCCAGAGCGAGAGCAGGCCGGAGCCAGGGCAAGACAGAGCCAGAGCGAGAGCAGGCAAGAGCCAGGGTGAGAGCAGGCAAGAGCCAATGCGAGGGCTGGCCGGAGCCAGAGCAAGGGCAAGCCGGAGTCAGAGAGAGGGCAGGCAGTAGCCAGAGCGAGAGCAGTCCAGAGCCAAGGCGAGAGCAGTCCGGAGTCAAGGCGAGGGTAGGCCAGAGCCAAGGCAAGGGCAGGCTGGAGCCAGAGATAGAGAAGGCCAGACCAAGCAAGGGCAGGCCGGAACCAGGGCGAGCGCAGGCAGGAGAAAGGGCGGGGCCAGAGCCAGAGTGAGAGTAGGCCAGAGCCAGGGCAAGGGCAGGCCAGAGCCAGAGAGAGAGCAGGCCGGAGCCAGGGCGAGGGCAGGCCAGAGCCAGAGGGAGAGCAGTTCAGAGCCAGAGCGAGAGCAGGCCGGATCCAAGGCGACGGCAGGCCGAAACCAGAGCGAGAGAATGCCGGAGCCAGGGCGACAGCAGGCCGGAGCCAGAGCGAGGGCAGGCCGGAGCCAGAGCGAGGGCAGGCCGGAGCCAGAGCGAGAGCAGGCCGGAGCCAAGGCGAGGGCAGCCCGGAGCCAGGGCGAGGGCAGGCCAGAGCTAGACCGAGAACAGGCCGGAGCCAGGGCGAGGGCAGGCCGGAGCCAGAGCGAGGGCATGCCGGAGGCAGATACAGGGCAGGCCGGAGCCAGGGCGAGGGCAGAGCGGACCTAGGGCGAGAGCAGGCCGGAGCCAAGGCGAGGGCAGGCCGGAGGCAAGGCGAGGGCAGGCCGGAGGCAAGGCGAGGGCAGGCCGGAGCCAAGGCGAGGGCAGGCCGGAGCCAAGGCGAGGGCAGGCCGGAGGTAAGGCGAGGGCAGGCCGGAGGCAAGGCGAGGGCAGGCCGGAGCCAGAGCAGGAGCTGGCCGGAGCCAAGGCGAGGGCTGGCCAGAGCCAGAGCAAGGGCAGGCCGAAGCCAGAGCAAGGGCAGGCCGAAGCCAGGGCGAGGGCAGGCCGAAGCCAGAGCGAGGGCAGGCCGAAGCCAGAGCGAGAACAGGCCGTAGCCAGAGCGAGAGGAGGCCGGAGCAAAGGCGAGGGCAGATCAAAGTCAGAGCCAGAGCAGGCCAGAGCCAAGGAGAGGGCAGGCCAGAGAGAGAGAAGGCCAGAGCGAGAGCAGGCCGGAACCAGTGCGAGGGCAGGCCAGAGCCAGAGAGAGAGTAGGCCAGAGACAAGGCTAGGGCAGGCGCGAGCTAGAGCGAGAGCAGGCCGGAGCCAAGGAGAGGGCAGGCCGGAGCCAGAGCGAGAGCAGGCCGGAGCCGAGGCAAGAGGAGGCCAGAACCAGAGCGAGAGCAGGCCGGAGCCAGAGCGAGAGCAGGCAGGAGCCAGGGAGAGGGCAGACCGGTCCCAAGGCGAGAGCAGGAAAGAGCCAGGGAGAGAGCAGGCCGGAGCCGAGTCGAGGGCAGGCCGGAGCAAGAGCAAGAGCAGGCCGGAGCCAAGGCGAGGGTAGGCAAGAGCCAGAGCGAGAGCAGGCCGGAACCAGGGCGAGTTCAGGCCAGAGTCAGAGCGAGAGCACGCCGGAACCAGGGCGAGGGCAGGCCAGAGCGAGGGCAGGCCGGAGCCAGAGTGAGAGCAGGCCAGAGCGAGAGCAGGCCGAAGCCAGAGCGAGAGCAGGCCGGAGCCAGAGCGAGAGCAGGCCGGAGCCAGAGCGAGAGCAGGCCGGAGCCAGGGCGAGGGCAGGACGGAGCCAGAGCGAGAGCAGGCTGGAGCAAGGGCGAGGGCAGGCCAGAGCTAGAGCGAGGGCAGACCAGAGACGGCGCGGGGGAAGGCAAGAGACAGAGCAGGCCGGAACCAGGGCGAGGGCAGGCCAGAGCCAGAGCAGGCCAGAGCCTGGGCGAGGGCAGGCCAGAGCCAGAGCAGGCCAGAGCCTGGGCGAGGGCAGGCCAGAGCGAGAGCAGGCCGGAGCCAGAGCGAGAGCAGGCAGGAACCAGGGAGAGGGCAGACCGGTCCCAAGGCGAGAGCAGGAAAGAGCCAGGGAGAGAGCAGGCCGGAGCCGAGTCGAGGGCAGGCCGGAGCAAGAGCAAGAGCAGGCCGGAGCCAAGGCGAGGGTAGGCAAGAGCCAGAGCGAGAGCAGGCCGGAGCCAGGGCGAGGGCAGGCAAGAGTCAGAGCGAGAGCAGGCCGGAGCCAGGGCGAGGGCAGGCAAGAGCCAGAGTGAGAGCACGCCGGAACCAGGGCGAGTTCAGGCCAGAGTCAGAGCGAGAGCACGCCGGAACCAGGGCGAGGGCAGGCCGGAGCCAGAGCGAGAGCAGGCCAGAGCGAGAGCAGGCCGGAGCCAGAGGGAGAGCAGGCCGGAGCCAGGGCGAGGGCAGGCCGGAGCCAGGGCGAGGGCAGGACGGAGCCAGAGCGAGAGCAGGCTGGAGCAAGGGCGAGGGCAGGCCAGAGCTAGAGCGAGGGCAGACCAGAGACGGCGCGGGGGAAGGCAAGAGACAGAGCAGGCGCGGGGGAAGGCAAGAGACAGAGCAGGCCGGAACCAGGGCGAGGGCAGGCCAGAGCCAGAGCAGGCCAGAGCCTGGGCGAGGGCAGGCCAGAGCCAGAGCGAGAGCAGGCCGGAGCCAGGGCGAGGGCAGGCCGGAGCTAGAGCGAGGGCAGGCTGGAGCCAGAGAGAGAGCAAGCCGGAGCCAGAGCGAGAGCAGGCCGGAGCCAGGGCGAGGGCAGGCCAGAGCCAGAGCGAGAGCAGGCCGGAGCCAGGGCGAGGGCAGGCCGGAGCTAGAGCGAGGGCAGGCTGGAGCCAGAGAGAGAGCAAGCCGGAGCCAGAGCGAGAGCAGGCCGGAGCCAGGGCGAGGGCAGGCCGGAGCCAGGGCGAGGGCAGGCCGGAGCCAGGGCGAGGGCAGGCCGGAGCCACGGCGAGGGCAGGACGGAGCCACGGCGAGGGCAGGCGAGAGCCAGAGCGAGAGCAGGCCAGAGCCAGAACGAGAGCAGGCCGGAGCCAGGGCGAGGGCAGGCCGGAGCCAGGGCGAGGGCAGGACGGAGCCAGAGCGAGAGCAGGCCGGAGCAAGGGCGAGGGCAGGCCAGAGCCAAAATGAGAGCAGGCCAGATTCAGGGCGAGAGCAGGCCGAAGCCAAGGCAAGGGCAGGCCAGAGCGAGAGCAGGCTGGAGCCAGAGCGAGAGCAGGCCGGAGCCAGGGCGAGGGCAGGCCAGAGCCAGAACGAGAGCAGGCCGGAGTCAGGGCGAGGGCACGCCAGAGCCAAAATGAGAGCAGGCCGGAGTCAGGGCGAGAGCAGGCCGAAGCCAAGGCAAGGGCAGGCCAGAGCGAGAGCAGGCCGGAGCCAGAGCGAGAGCAGGCCGGAGCCAGAGCGAGAGCAGGCCGGAGACAAGGCGAGAGCAGGCCGGAGCCAGTGCGAGAGCAGGCCAGAGTCAGAGCGAGAGCAGGACAGAGCCAGGGCAAAGGCAGGCCAGAGCCAGAGCGAGAGCAGGCCGGAGCCAGGATATTTCAAAGCAAGCAGACCTCTAATATGGGCCATAGAAGTATGTATAGATTTACATTTCTATAACTTTTATGCCCATATTAGAGGTCTGATAAGTCCTAGGGGGTGACAGATTCCCTTTAAAGCTTTTGTCGTGGTTGGCCTCTAGCCCGGTGTCTCATGTGTTGGGTTTGCCCACTCCGGGTCCTCCTGAAGGAGGAAGTAGGATTTCTCTTTTTATTTTGTGCTTTTGGCTTCTTGCCCAGTGATAGGGGCGGATCTCATCCTCTCAGGCCTAGCCCAACCCTAACCCTAGCCCTAACCCTAACCCCAACCCTAACCCTACCACAACCCTAACCCTAGAGTTTATATTTTACGCCGTTTAGACAACTTTATTCTTCGAGTCAATGCGATTACAGCGATACCAGAATCATATCGGGTTTTTATGATTGACAGCTGTCACACACTAAAAGACGCATTCTTTAGTAAAATCTAGTTTTACATCGCCATATTTTGAGAGCTATAATTTTTCCATATTTTGGTCGACAGAGTCATGTGACATCTTGTTTTTTGCGGGATGAGTTGACGTTTTTATTGGTGCCATTTTCAGGCACGTGACATATTTTGATCACTCTCTATTCCAATTTTTGGGAGGCAGAATAATCAAAAACCAACAATTCAGGAATTGTTGTTTTTTTTTTTTATGCTGTTCCGCGTGTGGTAAAATTGATAAGGTAGCTTTATTCTTTGGGTCAGTACGTTTACAGTGGTACCACATTTATATTGATTTTCTATGTTTTGGCGCTTTTACACAATAAAAGCTATTTTATAGAAAAAATAATTTTTTTGCATCGCTTTATTCTGAGAGCTATAACTTTTTTATTTTTAGGCTGATGGAGCTGTATGGCGGCTTGTTTTTTGCGGGACAAGATGACGTTTTCAGTGGTATCATTATTATTTATATTCGTCTTTTTGATCGCATGTTATTCCATTTTTTGTTTGGCGGTATGATGATAAAGCATTGTTTTTTGCTTCATTTTTTTTTTTTTTTTTTTTTACCATGTTCACTGAAGGGGCTAACTAGTGGGACAATTTTATAGGTCAGGTCATTCCGGACGCGGCGATACCAAATATGTGTACTTTTATTGTTTTTTTTTTCATAATAATATTTATTGATGGGTACATTATATTTTTATTTTTGGTGGATTATTTTTTTTTATTTTTTTTTTTCTTCACTTTCTGACACTTTTTTTACTTTTATTCTTTGTCCCACTATGGGACTTTCACTTTTTTTATTCTGATCGCCTGTATAGCATAGGGATGGAGCACCAGCCCTGTGCTATACAGGCTGTCAGCGCTGCAAATGCAGAAGATACTTTGGTCATGCACTGCGCATGCCAAAATATCTTCCTGCTGTCTGGTGACCCAGATGTTGTCATGACGACATCGGGTCGTCATGGCAACATCCAGGAAGCCGCGGCAGACATCGCTGGACGCCGGCAGGAGAGGTGAGTATCCCGATCACCTCCCCTTGCCCCCGCAATGCTGCGATCGACTCAGCTGCGACAATCGGCTGACACCCGGCGGCGATCGCGCCCGCACAACCTGTGTGCGGGCGCGATCGCAAAGACGTACTAATACGTATCAGGCTCTTAAGTCCCATGGCACAGATACGTATTAGTACGTCTTGAGCTTTAAAGGGGTTAAACTACAACTCCAATGTCAGCCCCTAATTCAATAGGAACCAAAGATCTGAGAACAGAGAATGATAATAAAATAATTTGTCCACATAAATGGCAAAACTACCCAAAAATGGAGCCCCATAAAGATGTCCCAACTTGACCTCCCCCACCCACCTATCGTCAGCAATTTCTCATTTAGACAAGGGGTTGTCCTGAAAATGTCTTATTACAGAGTGTTCCCGGCAATCCATGATAAATCCGGTGGATACATTATAAGTATACCAAAGCTTAAAAGTAAAGAGCTACTTACCTGGACTCGTTCTCTCTCAGCTGTCAGGTTATAGTGACACAAGATGGCAGCAGTGTAGAAATTTATACATTCTATTCCAATTGTGATGTCTATGATGTCATGTGCCTTGTGATGTCATAATAGCTATCACTGTCATTTCAAATTTACAACCGCAAGAAAAAGTTGATTTCATGGTTTAAGAAAAAATATGGTGGGTAATTGCAGCCTGTGATTATTTTACATATTGTTATTAATATTTGTCATGTCCTTCACTGCTGCCTCCTGCACTGCTTTTTATATACTGTTTATTTTAATAATGGACAATTCACAAGCCCTGCATGTAGAATATATAGTTAATGGCCTCTGTTGAATGACTAGATGCCTATTAGAGCAATAAGATATACTCTATGTCTACAATCTTTTGGCTGAGTCTAAGGGCTCATACTCATCTGCGTATAAATCACACGAGTGCAATCTGATAAAAAAAATTGGATTGCACTCTGACTCCTGTTATTGAATGATTATGTGTTCATCTGTGATTTTTTTTTTCCCAGCGCCAATGCAAGTCAATGTGTGCGAGAAAAAAAAAGCACAGCAAACGGACCATGCTTATGCCATCCATATAGCGTCCATATAATACGCATCTATGTAACACCTTTCAGTGACTGTGGCGGCATCTCAGCACACAAATCCTGTATCTCAGATCTTTGTCTGGCCTTGTCTTCTGTGTTTTGGCCATCATGCCAACAAGACAAGGGTGATTGGGGCAAGAGACATGCTGGTGAGGGGGTTGTTGGCTGCCGTGATCCTGGTAATGGAGGTGGCTGCCAAGATGCTGGCACTGAAGGTGGCTGCCGTGATGGTGCCACTGTAGTTGGTGGTGGTTGCTGTGATGCTGTGACTGGAGGTGGTGGTGATGGCTGCTGTGATGCTGGTACTGGAGGTGGTGGTGATTGCCGTGATGCTGGCACTGGAGGTGGTGGCTGCCGTGATGGTGGGTCTGCTGACCGGGTTTTGTTGTCCTCAGAAAGTTGCCACCTTTCAAGGAATTAAAAGATGGCCATCTGTGAATTTGGTGGCGCAGCGGCAGACAAAACAATTTGGAGGGCAGCCCTGGTCTGCAGCCTCAATAAAAAGGGAACGTGCCTGAAATAACGGGCCAGGCTTAGACAAAAACTCTCATCATCATCACTCACAGGTATTCCCATGTCACGTACGCCAGTGATGGTGGGGCGGTAGCGATGCTGGCTTATTGGTGCATGAGGGGAGGTGTCGAGGGGCTGTGGTGTACTGGTGCTCTCCGCAGGCTCTTCTTCTTTCTGGCCCCCAGCTCCGGCCTCCATTTCAGATTCCTCTCTGGCTTCCAGCACCTCCGAGCTACAGGTATTTCCCTTTTTGGTCCAGTCAGATCTGTAAGGTCAGGGATGACAGAGAAAAAAGCATTTTTAATATGCAAAATAATAATCAAACCATTACAACAAATAAAACTGAAAAAGATAGCCACTTAGCGGTGAAAATCTAGGACTAGGGTCAAAAACTGGAGCCGGTCATAATATAGGTATGGCCTTTCTTTTTAAGAGCCACATCACCACTCTTCCTACCCTGTTGTCGCTCGCGGCGGCACTGGTCCCGGCAACTGCTCCATAATCTTGTCACTACACCCACTGGAAAGAAAAGTGGAAGAGATTATATACAATTTTTATAGGTAAAGGATGCTGTATGTAATAACATGTATAGTGTGTATTCTAATATCACTGCTAGCAGGGGCTGGCTGGCAAATTTTAGCCTGGGGGCAAGCACACAGCAGTGGTCCATGAGTAGCGGCCCATCCTTAAAGGTCGTTTTCCCACAAACAATAGTATATTTTAATCAATAGATCTTGGAGTAATAATAATTTCCACAATTGGATGTGATATAATAATGTCCCTGTGCTGAGATAATGTTATAAATGTGCCCCTGCTGTGTACTGTGTAATGGCTGTGTCTGACCGTGCAGGAACATGGTCTGATCATACCACATCTCCTGGGCAGGGGGGAGAAAAAGAGGATACAGGCAGGATAGCAGGGGATCACAGAGGATTCTTTTTGTGAGTAAAACATTTCAATGCCTGTTTTTAAACAATATTTTAGCTCAAAGAAAGACTCAGCTGTGATCCCCTGCTGTAATGTATATATACTCTCTTTATATATAGATGATTAGCGTGCACACAGTCTGTAGGTCAAGGTGCAGGTACACGGGATGTGGAATTCCCAGAATCGGCGTAGATTAAATCACCGCACATTCTAGTTTCATGACGCAAACTAAAGTCTATTTGAAGACATGCAATAAGACACATTTAAGGTGCAGGGAATAATGCAACAGTAAATGAACATTTTGACCCATCGTTTGCATCTTGAAACTAGAGTGTGCAGTGATTTAATCGATGCTGTATCCTCTTTTTCTCCCCCCCTGCCCAGTAGCTGTGGTATGATCAGAGCATGTTCCTGCACAGTCAGACACAGCCATTACACAGTACACAGCAGGGGCACATTTATAACATTATCTCAGCACAGGGACATTTTATTTAAACACATCCAATTGTGGAAGTTATTATTATTATTCCAAGATCTATTGATTAAAATATACTTTTGTTCGCAGAAAACCCCTTCAACATGTTTATTACCAGCTGCTTCATAGGCTATATTCACACAAACGTATTGTCTAAGTGCTCTGCCCGTGGAGAAAAATGACAGCACTTGGTCCAGTTCAGGTGAGCATTTAAAACTGGTAATACATAAGCATAATATGTACAATGTCTGACCACTATAACACGGATTTAGGTTGTTAGAGGTGTAATGCAAGTAATCCAAGGTACGCTGTGCTTTTCTACACTCCTAAACAGAGTAAGGCTAAGGGCCCACAATGCAGAAATGCTGAGAATTTTTCCAGAGCGTTTCTGCATCTCCCTGGCAGAAAAAACGCATGCGGATTCTATGAGTTTTCCTGCCAGGGACAAGCAGAAGTGAAGCGCTCTTCACATGCATTTCCGCATGCGGGTTGTCAAGCGCTTTGCAAGAGATTTTAGCATCACTTGGAAAGTGCTGGAGAACTTGGTCACACTATATAAATCCATGCAACCGGTATGGATTTATATAGTGTGACCGTAAAAGAATGGTAAAAAATAAATATTATACTTACCTTCTGACGGCCCCTGGTCTCCTTATCTGATGCGTCCGGTCTTCCCGGTGTCTCGCGGTTGTGTAAAAGGACCTGCCATGACGTCATTTAGTCATGTGACGGGTCAAGCGACCGCCGACGTCAGCGGTCGCGTGACCTGTCACATGACTAAATGACGTCATGGCAGGTCCTTTTAGACCATCATGAGCTGCCAGGAAGCCAGGACGCATCGCTATGGAGACCGGGGGCCATCAGAAGGTAAGTATAATGTATATTTTTTATTTTAATTATTTTTTTTTACAGGTACTATGGTACCCGGTCTGGAAGAGAGTCTCTTCTTCTCCAAATCTGGGTACCATCTGCACATTGAATCACTAAATATCCGCATGTGCACATGTAGTCATGCGGATATTATGCAATTCAATGCAAGTCAATGGCGGTGAAAACGCTGCGATTACACAAAATAATTGGTAGTGCGGCGGATTTTTCCGCATTGATAATCCGCAGCGGAAATTTCCGCAGCATGTGCACAGCAGATGCGGATTATCATTGGGGAACATAGCAGACCTTCTACCAAGCGCTTTTTAAGCATTTCTGCAGCGGAACTGCCGTTGCGGAAACGCTTAAAAAACGCATAGTGGGCACACAGCCTAAAGGTGGCCACACATAAGCACAGGTCTGCCAGATAGATACCTAGGAATTATTATTTTGTGTATTATTTCCTACATACTTGATCGAGCAAGTCATTAATGTAAAAGTCAACTCCACATTATAGTATATGATGTACGAGTCACTAATTATCATGTGTGTCCCATCTGATGTCTGTGCACACAGTGAACATATTATACCACATACAATACAATATACATAGGAGAATATATGACTGATATATAGAGATGAGCAACTTCATTTGCAGGACCCTGATCCAATGGTCAGATGAATATTCAGTGGCTGCTGGATAGGAGCCCTGACAGCCTCCTACCTGACACCATTCTCTTTCTCTTCCTTTGATTTGTAGCCAGGCACAAGGTCATGTATGTGTCACGCCAAAAAGATGACATCATGCAAAGACTATAATCAAAAGAGGAGTCAGAGATGCCGGCAGGCGGGAGGAGGCTCGCGGGGCTCTGGTCTGGTGGCCACAGACTACTGACGGGACTGTTTGACCAGTGTCCTGCGAATCAATTCGCTCATCTGTACTGGAATAAGATATATTATGACTACATACATCAGATATTACATACAGAATAGCATGTGACAGTTATATACCACACTATGAGCACAGACATCAGATATTACACCAGTGACATATTATCCTCTGTATAACATTGGATGCCTGTATCAAAGACCATCACATCCAGTATACAGCATAATATGTGATGGTATGCGATATACTGGGATACAGACATCACATATTCATACCTCTCAACTTTTGAAGAACAGAAAGGGGGACAGAAAGAGGCTATGCGCGGCAAATTTTGGCCTCGCCCCTGGTCACACCCCAATCCACGCCCATTTACCATTATCTTTCTCGCCCGGCAGGAGTTGTCAGAGGGTCGCTGGTAGTGAGGGAAATTCAGCAGACGGCCGAGACTGCAAGGCCCAGACCCAAATCCAGGACTGTCCACTGTATCCAGGGCAGCTGGGACTAGAGATGAGCAGATGGATTCCGGGGCCTCCAGTCGGGGGTCCAGGTCAGTGCTACCTGGCGGCTGGACTGGAGGCCATGAGTCTCTTATCTTCCGGGGCAGTGCGGCCTCATCTGTGAGTCCTGCTCATCTCTTGTTGGGACCTGAGGGTTATTTTTTGTTCCCTCATTCACAGTCGGAGCCGCCAGAACTTTCTCATCTTTATGTAGATTCATTATACGACATCTGGCTTTCTTGTGGTGGCTCTTACTGTATATTGGGGGCTATGCGAGGGCTCATACTGTAGGTAGGGGTGGTGTGTGCTAATACTGTATGTACGGGGTTGTGTGGGGGCTCATACTGTATATAGGGGGATGTCAGCATACTTAAATTTGCTCAATATTAAGTGATAATATAAATATACAAAAAATATATAATTAATATGATAATATTAATATTGAGCTGAATTAATTTGAACCTATTGGTTCGGGCTCCACAACAGTCACGGTCTCTCATGTGGCCCCTTGGGAAAATTAATCTCCCACCCCTGCCTATTTCAAAGCGCTATGTTAAAAATCACACAGACATCATACACACAGCGGGCACAACCATCACACAGACATCATACACACAGCGGACACAACCATCACACAGACATCATACACACAGCGGGCACAACCATCACACAGACATCATACACACAGCGGGCACAACCATCACACAGACATCACACACACAGCGGGCACAACCATCACACACACAGCGGGCACAACCATCACACGGACATCACACACACAGCGGGCACAACCATCACACGGACATCACACACACAGCGGGCACAACCATCACACGGACATCACACACACAGCGGGCACAACCATCACACAGACATCATACACACAGCGGGCACAACCATCACACAGACATCACACACACAGCGGGCACAACCCTCACACAGACATCACACACACAGCGGGCACAACCATCACACGGACATCACACACACAGCGGGCACAACCATCACACGGACATCACACACACAGCGGGCACAACCATCACACGGACATCACACACACAGCGGGCACAACCATCACACGGACATCACACACACAGCGGACACAACCATCACACGGACATCATACACACAGCGGGCACAACCATCACACGGACATCACACACACAGCGGGCACAACCATCACACGGACATCACACACACAGCGGGCACAACCATCACACGGACATCACACACACAGCGGGCACAACCATCACACGGACATCACACACACAGCGGGCACAACCATCACACGGACATCACACACACAGCGGGCACAACCATCACACAGACATCACACACACAGCGGGCACAACCATCACACGGACATCACACACACAGCGGGCACAACCATCAGACAGACATCATACACACAGCGGGCACAACCATCACACAGACATCATACACACAGCGGGTACAACCATCACACAGACATCATACACACAGCGGGCACAACCATCACACAGACATCATACACACAGCGGGCACAACCATCACACAGACATCATACACACAGCGGGCACAACCATCACACAGACATCATACACACAGCGGGCACAACCATCACACAGACATCATACACACAGCGGGCACAACATGACATGTATATAGTCCCTTCTTCTCCATCATGTCTCCAGTGGCAGTGGTGGGGCCTGGTGTTTGCAATCAGCAGCAGAGTATGGGCTGTACGCAGGAGAGCTGTCAGCCCTGCAGTGTCCCTAAATCCCCCTCCCATCTCCCCTAGTCCCGACTGCAGAGCTGCTGATGACATTGCATGAGCCCCCTCCCATCCTGTAATAACAGCAGCCACAGATGGGAGAGGCTGCGGGTCTCCCCCTCACCTCAGGACCGCACCTTGTTGTCATGTCCTCCGCAGACTTGGCCCCGCCCCCTGACCCCTCACCTCCTCATGCTGTGCGGTCTCTGCACAGTAGAATTCCTCTGCCCTGATGCCGGGGAGGAGCAGAGAGCGGGAGGCGGAGCTACAAGGGGTCACACACAGCATGGAAAGCCTGCGTGTCTGGAGGAAAAGCCCAGTGCCCAGCAGCGCCCCTGCCGGGAGAAGAGCTGAGCCGGGCCGGGACTGAGCCCTCAAATCGGGACAGGCCCAGGGAATAGGGGAGGCTTGTTAGCTCTGGATATTATACCCGCCTCCTATTATCCTGTATATAATATGGGATGTCTGGGCCTATAGTATATATATTATACCACCTACAGGCTAATATGTAACTAGTGCACATTACACCTTGAGTACAGCCATTAGATATTACACCAGTCACTTCTTCTCCTCTGCACCATCTGATGTCTGTGCACAGTATATGACATCCAGTATACAGGAGAATATGTGATGGGATATAGGACATACTGTTATACAGACATCAGATGCTATATACTGGATAATAAATGATGGTATATATCAGGGGTGGGCAATTCATTTTCCAGAGGGGCCACATGAGAGAACGTAACTGTTGTGGGGGCCTGAACCAATAGGCTGAAAGGCTGAAATTAGTTCTGCTCAATATTAATATTAACTACAATTAATATAAAATAATATTTATATCACTTAATATTGAGCAGAATTAAGTATGCCAACATCCCCCTATATACCGTATGAGCCCACACACAGCCCCCCTATATACCGTATGAGCCCACACATAGCCCCCTGTATACAGTATGAGCCCACACACAGCCCCCTGTATACAGTATGAGCCCACACACAGCCCCCCTATATACCGTATGAGCCCACACATAGCCCCCTGTATACAGTATGAGCCCCCACACAGCCCCCCTATATACCATATGAGCCCACACACAGCCCCCCTATATACCATATGAGCACACACAGCCCCCTGTATACAGTATGAGCCCCCACACAGCTCCCCTATATACCGTATGAGCCCACACACAGCCCCCCTATATACCGTATGAGCCCACACATAGCCCCCTGTATACAGTATGAGCCCACACACAGCCCCCCTATATACCATATGAGCACACTCACAGGCCCCTGTATACAGTATGAGCCCACACACAGCCCCCCTATATACCATATGAGCACACACAGCCCCCCTATATACCATATGAGCACACACATAGCCCCCTGTATACAGTATGAGCCCACACACAGCCCCCCTATATACCATATGAGCACACACACAGCCCCCTGTATACAGTATGAGCCCACACACAGCCCCCCTATATACCATATGAGCACACACACAGCCCCCCTATATACCATATGAGCACACACACAGCTCCCTATTTATTTATTTATTTTACTAACCATATTTTGCAGATTATAAAATGCACCGTATCATAAGACGCACCCCAAATTTTGGTGAGAAAAATAGGAAAAAATTGTTTTTTAATAAAATGGTGGTGCTTCTTATAGTCTGCTTTTACGGTAGATTACCCAGGGAAGGGGGCTGCTGTGGTGGAGCAGAGTCGCTGCTCCAGGAAGCTGGCAGCGGCAGGAGTGGGGTGATGCTGTGGACCCCATGCTGGGAGGGGGATGTTCGACGATGAGCCGGGCTCCGTGCTTTCAAAAAATGCCGGCGGACCCCCTGTACTTCCCGTGGTTTTCAATGCTGTAGACTTAGGGAAAATGGCCACCGGAGGCGGCACATGCTTAGGTTGAGACGTCGGGAGACAAGATCTCGGTGTCACGATCTCAATCCGCAACCATCTCTGGTGGCCTTTTTTCCCCAAGTTCACCGCATTGAAAACCATGGAAAGTGCGGGGGCTCCTCCGACATTTTGTGAAAGCACAGAGCCCATCGCACAGCCAGACACCCACGTTCCCAGCCTGGGGCCCGCAGCATCGCCTCACTCCTGCCGTCACCAGCTTCCTGCAGCAGCGACCCTAAAATGCCGCTCCCAAATGCCCCGGTAAACTACATTCAGATTATAAGACGTACCCCCATTTTCCGAAAAATTTTTGGAGGAGAAAAGTGCGTACTATAATCTGAAAAGTACAGTATATAGTGCTATTAATTCCACAGCAGATTACAGACATTATTCCTACATACAGTATGCACCCCACATAGCCCCTATATACAGTGTAAGACACCACATAGCCCTTATATACAGTGTGAGCCCTCATATTCCATCCTATATACAGTATTAGCCACCACATAGCCCCCTATATACCGTATGAGACCCACATAGCCTCCTATACATATTATGAGCTGCCACATAGCCTCCTTTGTACAGTATGAGCCCGCATATAGCCTCCTATATATAGTATGAGCCCCCTATGTACAGTATGAGTCCTCATAGCCTCCTTTATACAGTATGAGCCCCCACATAGCCTTCTACTGTATACATATTATTAGCCACCACATAGCCTCCTATGTACAGTATGAGTCCCACATAGCCTCCTTTATACAATGTGAGTCCTCACATAGCCTCTCTATATATTGTCAGACCCCACGTGGCCTATTATATACATTATGAGATCCGCATAGCTTCCTATATACAGTGTGAGCCCCCACATAGTCTCTCTATATACAATATGAGCCCTCAAATAGCCTCCTATATACAGTATGATTCCCTCATAGCCTTCTATATACAGTCTAAGGCCCCACATAACCTCTTATATACAGTGTGAGGCCTCACATAACCTCCAATATACATTGTGAGCCCTCACATATCCTCCTATATATTATATGAGCCCTCACATAGCCTCCTATATACTATATGAGCCCTCACATAGCCTCCTATATACTATATGAGCCATCACATAGCCTCCTATATACTATATAAGCCCTCACATAGCCTCCTATATACAGTATGAGTCCTCACATAGCCTCCTATATACTATATGAGCCCTCACATAGCCTCCTATATACAGTATGAGTCCTCACATAGCCCCCTATATGCAGACACACATTCCATGCACATACGAAAAAAAAAAAAGAAGACATACTCACCTTGCTCTCGTTCCCCCGCGTTCTGTTCTTTTCTCCGGTGCACTGACTCTCCACACAGCAGATGTGATGTCGTGATGTCACCATGTTGGCTGTGTCAGTCGCAAAAGCTGACCTGTGGAAGTAGGAGCCAGTGGCTCCGTCTTCCACCAATGTATTCACCACACTGCAGATAGCAGTGATATTGGGATAGGGGAGAGTATGGTGTGGCCCGTGCACCACAGTTTTCAGCCCTTCGGCTGTCTCAGTCCGCGGGCTGAACTTTGTAGTTACAGTATTATATATACCAGACATGGGTAGAGTTCAGATATACTATAGACTCATTACCTGTACATAACATCTGTTCACACAGTATACCACATGTATACAATATATATTAGAATACATGACTAGTATATAATATACTGTCACTATAGACATCTGATGTTGTATAGTAATGTGTATTTTTTTAAAACATCTGATGTGTGTATCACAGTAGATGATAGGCTAATCTGTATACTAGATGTGGTATATTATGTACAGGGATATACACTGCACTGCAGCCTTGCAGCGCTGGGGTCCTGGGTTCAAATCCCACCAAGGACAACATCTGCAAGGAGTTTGCATGTTCTCCCCGTGTTTGCGTGGGTTTCCTCCGGGTTCTCCAGTTTCCTCCCACACTCCAAAGACATACTGATAGGGAATCTAGATTGTGAGCACCGATGGGGACAGCGACGATAATTGACGATAATGTATGTAAAGCGCTGCGGAATATGTTAGCACTATATAAAAATAAAGATTATTATTACTGAACACACCTGTACCTGCCTACAGGACCTCACATATTATATATGGGGCCATATAGTAGAATATGACGTGCTGTAGGTTCAGCTGTAATCAGTCGGTGCAGGGTCTCGTATTGTGATGTCTGTGGTCTCTGCTGGGACTAAGTGTGATTTATTGCACCAGACTGAACTTTTTGCACTGACAGGAGGACCCTAATCTGCATGAAAGTTCAGCCTCCTGCAATAACTCACACGGAGCCCCAGCAGCTGGCCCTCTGATTGGACAATATAGAATCCTGGGTGAATTTATGAGAAGGTGAGCACAGTCCCGCTTCCCCCTCACTGCAGACCTCCTGACCTCATACTGACTGAGACCACTGAAGTCTCCGATCCACAGGCTCCTGTCCGGCTGACTGAATCAGTTCCAGCTGCGCTGTGTGACGTCACTTCAGCAGACTCAGCCACACAGCGTGCAGGGGGTGTATCTGCATCTCTGCCATGTGGCCGGGTTGGCAGCTGAACATAGTCATTTGGTAAATTCTAAAAAGTTCATTTTTTTTCTCACTAAAGTGCACTCTGCACCCCATCTTGACTGAAATAAACAGAAATGTAGAAATTTTTGCAAACTTATTAAAAAAGAAAAACTGAAATATCACATGGTCATAAGTATTCTGACCCTTTGCTCAGACACTCATATTTAAGTCACATGCTGTCCATTTCCTTGTGATCCTCCTTGAGATGGCTCTACTCTTTAATTGGAGTCCAGCTGTGTTTAATTAAACTGGTAGGACTTGATTTGGAAAGGCACACACCTGTCTATATAAGACCTCACAGCTCACAGTGCATGTCAGTCCAAATGAGAATCATGAACTCGAAGGAACTGCCCAAGGAGCTCAGAGACAGAATTGTGGCAAGGCATAGATCTGGCCAAGGTTACAAAAGAAGTTCTGCATTACTCATGGTTCCTAAGAGCACAGTGGGCTCCATAATCCTTAAATGGAAGAAGTTTGGGACCACCAGAAGTCTTCCTAGACCTGGCCGTCCAGCCAAACTGAGCAATCGTGGGAGAAAAGCCTTGGTGAGAGAGGTAAAGAAGAACCCCAAGATCACTGTGGCTGAGCTCCAGAGATGCAGCAGGGACATGAGATAAAGTTGCACAAAGTCAACTATCACTGCAGTCCTCCACCAATCGGGCCTTTATGGCAGAGTGGCCCGACAGAAGCTTCTCCTCAGTGCAAGACATATAAAAGCCCACATAGAGTTTGCTCAAAAACACATGAAGGACTCCCAGACTATGAGAAAAATAAGATTCTCTGGTCTGATGAGACGAAGATAGAACTTTTTGGTGATAATTCTAAGCTGTATGTGTGGAGAAAACCAGGCACTGCTCATCACCTGCCCAATACAATCCCAACAGTGAAACATGGTGGTGGCAGCATCATACTATGGGGGTGTTTTTCAGCTGCAGGGAAAGGACGATGGTTGCAATTGAAGGAAACATGGATGCGGCCAAGTACAGAGATATCCTGGATGAAAATCTCTTCCAGAGTGCTCTGGACCTCAAACTTGGCCGAATGTTCACCTTCCAAGAAGACAATGACCCTAAGCACTAAGCTAAAATAACAAAGGAGTGGCTTCAGAACAACTCTGTGACCATTCTTGACTGGCCCAGCCAGAGCCCTGACCTAAACCCAATTGAGCATCTCTGGAGAGACCTGCAAATGGCTGTCCACCAACGTTCGGCATCCAACCTGATGGAACTGGAGAGGATCAGCAAGGAAGAATGGCAGAGGATCCCCAAATCCAGGTGTGAAAAACTTGTTGCATCATTCCCAAGAAGACTCATGGCTGTACTAGCTCAAAAGGGTGCTTTTACTCAATACTGAGCAAAGGGTCTGAATACTTATGCCCATGTGATATTTCAGTTTTTCTTTATTAATAAATTTGCAAAGATTTCTACATTTCTGTTTTTTTTCAGTCAAGATGGGGTGCAGAGTGTACTTTAATGAGAAAAAAAATGAACTTTTTAGAATTTACCAAATGGCTGCAATGAAGCAAAGAGTGAAAAATGTAAAGGGGTCGGAATACTTTCCTTACCCACTGTATATGATTTTCACAATAATCTTGGGGAAATTAAATTTATTAGAAAGATTTTGAGAAAGGGGGACTTCAAATACATAAGTAGGGCCATAGCAGTGATGACTTAGCCCAGGAACTTAGGACCTTATATTGTCTATTCATATATAGTTTAGTCTACATTTTGGCGTTGTTTTACATCCTTACAAATTTAGGTGTTTATTTTTGAAAAAATGGGATGGGGTCCATTTAATTTTCTTAACAGCTGAGGGAAAGCAGTGGGCAATCTGGGAAGGGGCCGCTATTCATGGATCTTCCCAGCTTATTAATAACAGCTCACAGCTGTCTGCTTAGCCTTTAATGGTATTAAAAAGGGGGTATCCCCCCAAAAATTATGTGGTGTCCCACCTAGTTTTAATAACCAGCAAAGGTTAAACAGACACCTGCAGGCTGATATTAAAAGGCTGGGAAGGGACCATGGATATTGGCCTCCTCCCTGACTAATAACATGAGCCCTCAGCCACCCCAGAAATTCTGGTGCTTATTCTCGGCTCTTCCCACTTGCCCTGGTGCATTAGCAAGTGGGGTAATGGTTTTGGGGTTGATGTCAGCTGTTTGATGTTTGCTGACATCAAGCCCAGGGGTTAGTAATGGAGAGGCGTGAATAAGACATCCCGATTACTAACGCCATTAGTTCAAGTAAAAAAACTCACACAGAGCAAAGACCTTTGTTTGAACAAAACACTCAATGACCCTCTTTTACACATTTCTTAAGATCCACATAAAAATAAAAAAACAAAGTAATCCTCACCTGTCCGCAGATAATCCATACTGATGATGTCGAACAATGATCCCCAGATCTGCTACATCCGATTGGTGTGTTGAGCGGTTGCATGAGTATGCAACTGCTCAGCACGCCAGCTGGAACTCACTGACAGTAGCCTGAGGACGTTCCTGCAGTGACGAGCGATGCCGTCAATAAGGTTGCAACTTGAAAACGCTTTGCTATTTTCTTATAGCCTACTCTTGCTTTGTGGGCCTCCACCATTTTCATTTTCAGAGTGCTAGGCAGCTGCTTAGAAGAACCCATGGCTGCTGTTTTTTGGCACAAGGTTAGAGGAGGCTGGGTTTTTATAAAGTTGGGAAATTTGTATCACCTGGCCATTCCTAATGATAGTGAACAAACCATAACCTTTAGGGTATGTGCAGATGGTCGGTGTTGGCTGCGCTTTGAACGCAGCATACTTTATGCTGCGTCCAAAGCGCTGCACGCAAGTGAATCCGCATGTGTTCAATGAACCATGCGGATTCACCACATCCTATACATTACAGTGATATAATTTCTCTTGCGGTCTGTGAAGACGCACTGCATGACCGTCTCCACGGGTGAGCTGCAGGAGCACGGAGACGCATAGTGGACATGGGATTTGTATAAATCCCATCCACTATGCTGTAACATCTGGCCGCTGCAGATTGCACGCAGCGCAAGTGTGCTGCATCCAATCCGCAGTGTTTACTGACCATGTGCACGCACTCTAACAGACTAATTAAGGTCTGAAACCTTTGTCAAAGTATTCTGAGCACACAAATCTCCAAGGGTGCCAAAACTTTTGCATCAGCCCATTTTCCTTTGTGTAATTTTTAAAATGTAAAAAATTACAAGATTTTTTCTTGCCTAAAATACAAAGGAAATGTGTCATCTTTAACTTTAGCCCTTTTATAGAGATCATTTCATCTTCAACTTGCTTTACTGTTCACAATAACAATAATTTTTTACCAAGGGGCCTAAACTTTTACATGCCACTGTAAGAGAAACACATCGCTATTTACATTACTCGTAAAACCGCATGGCACTGTACACATAAAGGGATTATTGCCTTCAAGGGTAGGAATGCTGCAGAACAGTCCATCACTCTTACATTCCCTCTTTGGACATGGTCATCCTCGACCATTCTGGAACCTGGAAGACAACACACAGCATATACAGTGGGGGCCCTTGAAAACGCACACTGCAGCCGCAATACTCGCTGCCTCTGTCAGGCCTGAGGCTGTGGTACTAACCGTGGAGGAGTCATTGCTGGACATGATCTTCCCGCTGAGGGCTGAAATATTGGATGTGACATCTGGTCATCTGGTCAATGACTTTGTGGCACCCCTGAGGGTTCAGTCGCCACAGAGGTACTGCACCTCACCCAGAAGTGTGGCATCTCCTTCTCTCAGGTAAGGCAGAAGTACTGCCGGTGGCACGGTGGTGCAGTGGTTAGCACTGCAGCCTTGCAGCGCTGGGGTCCTGGGTTCAAATCCCACCAAGAACAACATCTGCAAGGAGTTTGTATGTTCTCCCCGTGTTTGCGTGGGTTTCCTCCGGGTTCTCCGGTTTCCTCCCACACTCCAAAGACATACTGATAGGGAATCTAGATTGTGAGCCCCGATGGGGACAGCGACAATAATGTATGTAAAGCGCTGCGGAATAAAGATTATTATTATTAAAGATTATTACTGCCGGGGACCCCAACACCTGCACTCAACACTGCACTACTCCAGGCCGGCTGGAAGGGCATTATGCACTTCTTTTGCTGCCCTGTCCCTGGCTGGAGTGGGGGGAACCAAGGAGAGGGGGAACCAGTAGTGGGTGTGGGTGGAGGACGTAGGACAGGGGAGCGCTTAGAGAATAGATATAAAAAAGGAAGCCATCTTAGTTGGAGCAGTGCAGTTCAGCCAGTGAGTAGCAAGGAGAGGAGGGGAGCAGAGTCTCTTCAGGAACTCTGCTCCATTGTGGGCCTAGTGAGAGAGGCCCAGGAGAGGAGTGGGAGCAAGGGAGGAATGCTCCGGGAACAGAAGGGATCCCAGGGGGTACAGTGAGTGCAGGACGGCACCTATACGCCCGAATCTGCCAAGAATCAGAGGGATCAGGCCGCAGGAAGGGAACTGGTCCCTGGACCAGCCGTGTTACTCCAGGTCTCGGCTGGAAAAATCGGAGGCTTCTGCACTTCCATGGTGCAGTTGCCACAGCCTCACCCTGCCGTGAAGGGCATCAAGTAGGTCCGGGAACTCCAGGTTGCCCAGAAGGGACTTCAGAGCACCCGATCGGGACTGTGTGTGGGGAGCGCAGGGCAGGAGTGAGAAGACCCAGCGCGTGAAGTCAGTCAAGGAAGGAACATAAGAAAGGGGGTCCCGTTAAGTGCTTCTAATCTACCTGAAGGAGTGCTGAGCCCCTGCCTGGCAAACGCAGTGCGACGCGGGAGTCTGACACCTGGACAGTGTACCCGAGGAACCTAAAAAGAACTGTGAGTAAACTCGGATGACTGCACTCCACTGTCTCTGTCAGTTATTTCCATCATGCTACCGCGCCTGCACTACAATGCCCAGCATTACCATCTGCAACTACCCTGCCCCAGGGGCCCGCTCCGCCTGTGGGGAGCAGAAACATCCCAGCTGCCATCCCATCACCCCCGGAGGTCTGCAGCAGTGTTACCGGGAAACACAGGTGGCGTCACGAGACAAACTGTTAACAAACCCCCTTTTAAAGAGCGACCCCAGAGGATGGGCCCGGGAGCCGACTGCCGTGACATCCTACAAAGAAGGTAAAGGCCCGGGTACCAAGTTTCCCCCTATATCCCCCCTGGGCGGGTCAACTTCACCACCTCCTGGGTGCTCGAGTTGGGCTCTCACCCATTTCTCCCACTCCTTCTTAACCTCAATGACCTTCACCACCCATCTGGCCTTATCGGGGTCCAGAGCTGGTGTCTCTTCCATGTACTGCTGTGGCCAGGGAATGAGGGCTGTTTCCCAGGCTGATAACTCTCCAGGACGCTGAGGTGTACTTACCACCAGGGCTGCCAGCATAGCTTTCAGTCACCCTGCCTGGTCGCAGGATCTTGGCCACGCTGACACTGCTGCCTCCGCCTTGGAATCGGGTTCTGGTTTTGGGGACTGCGGGCGAACCTTTGTCTTGAGGTCAGGCATTGGATCCTGGGCCTTCCCTGGACCTTGGTTGGTGCCTCTACTGATGACAGTTCACCCGGCTGCATCTCTTGCTCCAGCTGCGTCATCTTCCTTTTCCACTTGACCTTTCCGGGCACACCGCGGAGCACAATGCCGTGGCACCGACCATCACTTTCAATAGGTAAACCGAAGCACTCTATCTTCTCTTGCCACTTTACCTCCTCACCAACAATGGTCCCAGCCCACTCTGCCATGGGTGTGCTCTTACGTTGCTCTGCCCATTCTTGGGGGAGGCCACTTCTGGCTCACCTGCCCGTTTCCTGGGAGTCTCCACCCGTTCTCCCTTGGCTTGCTGCAATGGGCGTGGTTTCTTTTTCTTCCACCGTGCCCTTCTTACGCACACGATGGGACGGGTCCGTCTCACTCTTTCGTGTCACTCACCGACATCTTGCAGTCTCTATCCATTAACCCTATCCTAAAGACTAAACCTATTATTCTCATCTTATCTCCTGTACCGTTGCTAAGCCACTTAACTATATGATCAGTACTTCGCTGTTATAAGTTTTGTCCAAATAGTGTATATACGAGTACTTATATATGTCAGTTTATCATAGTGTAAAGCGTTAGAAGTTTCGCACTCCTAATTAGAAGATGTAGTGCATAGAAGGAATATCAATAAGATCCAGAAAGAAAACCTTTGGCACTGTAGATATGACACTTGAGATGCAGAGTAAATTCATTAGTACATTTATTCGCAACCGACATATAGTTTATCATATACTTATCTTTTTTTAAATCTTTAGATATTATTAATAAAGTGTTTAATTGAAAATATAATGAATAAGGTTAATGTCAGATGAAACACATTGATGAAATGATATGTAAAATTAGACTAAGAATGGAGTGGTAATGGTGGACATTAGGACCCTGCGCTCTCATGAGCAGCATAGCTGAGCTCAACGTTCCTTCCAGACACTGGTGGACTAAACGTGCACAGATACCGTATTACGGAGATCTCCCCTCCTTTATCAGTGGCACCAGGAATTTTATGTGACAGTAACTGGAGGTGGCTATGACCACTACGCATGTAGCCTTACAAGGTTGGTTTTATCTCGTCACATCTTGCATTCAGTGACACACTCCTTCCTGCTTTATTGCTGATGTTTAGGAGTACGGGGGCGACTTGCATAGTGACATGCTTCTGTACATGACACGGATGAGATGGTGTTTTGTTCCTACAGATGGCTGTGATCTCACCCGTACTATAGTGATGGAATACATCAGCCGCCCATCAGATGACAGCTGCAGTGATACAGAATGAGGGGATAGCACTTATGTTATCAGACACCAGCCACAACATGTGAGAACCGCTCATATGTTTAAAGGGAACAGACAAGTCCACCATGTACGAGGGTGTGTCTTCAATAACCAATCACAGATCCATGGGCTCCAATCAGAAGGGGTTTTACATCGCAGGCAGTAGTAAAGGGCGCAATGTCCCGCATAGCAGCATTGGTGGTGCCAGACTGCTGTCATTCAGGTGACGCACACTGAAGCCCTGGTTCCTGATCTACAAGCCGCAGGGATATAGCAGAGCACATCCCATTCATAGCATGATGCTATCTGCTGAGGGACAATAGAAGACTGCTACAGCACATCTAGCATCTCTGCTCAGCAGCGGGGGTGAGCTCCTGTGTTCTCTCCCTTCTATAGTACTGGTTCAGCACCACAGTGGTTGGCAGCTCTCCTCTGGGCACTACAGTCCTAGATTCAGCACCACAACGGTGGGCAGCTCTGATCTGGGCAGTACTGTCTAGATTCAGCACCACAGCAGTGGACAGCTTTTATATGGGAAGAACTGTCTAGATTCAGCACCACAGCAGTGGATGGCTTGTAACCAGGACGTTATAGTAACATTTGCTTCAATACCACAACGTTGGAGGGCAGTGCCATCCAGGTTCAGCACCACGCTAGTGGACAGCTCTGGTGCTTCTGGATACAACAGTTTCAGCACTTCTACCTTGGACAGCTCCAGCATCTTCACCTCTACCTTGAAGGGCCCAGTGCCCGCCAGCCTGTCAATCAGCCGTGCCCGCCTGTCAACTGGCCGTGCTCATCCGCTGTGCCTTTCAGCTTCAGCCATCAGTCCCATGGGAGTCGCCTGCTCTCACAAGGTCGGTCCCAGAGTGGCACCTGGTTCACCTTCCCGGTCCCTCCTTGGTTCACAGAGTCGACTAAGCCGCTGTGTGGCCAGGGTCGGTCCGGGTAGGCACTTAGTTACGCCCCTCTGATCCCTCCTTGCATCACAGCACAGAGGTTCCACCACCCGGATTCGTAACAGAATACATTTTGTTATATAATAATTTTGTGTTCAAAGATCAATACTACCTACAGAAGAAAGAGGTGGCAATGACCGCAGCTTGGGCCCCATCTTACGCCAATCTCTCCTTGGGATTTTGGGAGTGTGAATACATCCGATTCCAGAACATTGAACATACGTCATTGGGATCAGTGATATCTTGGATGAGATTCATAGACGATGTGTTGTTTATTTTGCAGGGCTCCCATGAGGAACTTGAAAAATTCTTAAAATATCTAATTGACAATGCATTGAATATTAAGCTAACCCATCATATTGACCAAAGAAAATTGATTTTCCGTATTTGGATATTCATGTTGATGACCATGGACAGTTGCATACAAATATTTATCACAAGATTACTAGTGCCAATGCTTTCTTGCATGCCAAATCAGTCATCTGGCACATGTAATACAGGCAATGCCATCCGGACAATTTATTAGGGCACATCGTATTTGTGACCAAAACAAAGCTTTTGAAGAATAGGCATGTGATATGACCAGTAGATACTTACAACGTGGTACAAAATGGAAATTATTCAACAGGCCTACTATCGGGCCAAACACGCCAATAGACAATATCTTCTCATTACTAAAAAGAAAAAGGAATCTGATGGGCATGTTCAATTCATCACGAATTATCATTCGAGGTGGAAGGAAATTAGTAATATCATCTCCAAATTTTGGCTAATTCTCCAACAGGATCAGACAATACTTCCTTTTCTATCAAATCGTCCATTGATTATGGCTAAACGTAATAAGACACTACGTGATGTACTAGTACATAGTCATCATGTACCTGATACATCTTCATATACACTGCTCAAATAAATAAAGGGAACGCTCAAATAACACATCCTAGATCTGAATGAATGAAATATTCTCATTGAATACTTTGTTCTGTACAAAGTTGAATGTGCTGATGACAAAATCACACAAACATCATTAACCCCTTAATAACATCTGACGTACTAATATGCGTCTGTGCCCTGGGACTTAAGAGCCAGACCCGTATTAGTACGTCATCGCGATCGCGCGCGCACACAGGCTGTGCGGGCGCGATCGCCGCCGGGTGTCAGCTGATTGTCACAGCTGACACCCGGTACTATGTGCAGGGAGCGGTCCTGCACCGCTCCCAGCACATTAACCCCCGCGATGCTGCGATCGAAGTCGATCGCGGCATTGCGGGGGCAAGGGGAGGTGATCGGCGATAATCACCTCCTCTTCCGGCTTCCAGAGCAGTCTGCAAAGGCTTCCCGGGTGTTGCCATGACGACCCGATGTCGTCATGACAACATCCGGGTCACCAGAGAGCAGGAAGATTGCTTGGACATGCGCAGTGCATCTCTAAGCAATCTTCACACTGTGCACTTCTGACAGCCTTCATGGCATAGGGATGGTGCTCCATTCCTGTGCCATGCAGGCGATCAGAAAAAAAAAAGTGAAAGTCCCAGAGTGGGACAAAGTAATAAAGTGTATAAACTGTGTGAAAGTGGAAAAAAAAAAAATGTGCAAAAATATTATAAAAAAATAAAAAAAATAATACACCAAAAATAAAAATATAATGTACCCATCAATAAATATTATTATAAAAAAAATTAAAAAAAAACAATAAAAGTACACATATTTGGTATCGCCGCGTCCGGAAAAACCTGACCTATAAAACTGTCCCACTAGTTAACCCCTTCAGTGAACACGGTAAAAAAAACAAAAAAAAAAACAAAGCAAAAAACAATGCTTTATCACCATACCGCCAAATAAAAAGTGGAATAACACGCGATCAAAAAGACACATATAAATAAAAATGATACCGCTGAAAACGTCATCTCGTCCCGCAAAAAACAAGCTGCCATACAGCTCCATCAGCCGAAAAATAAAAAAGTTATAGCTCTCAGAATAAAGCGATACTAAAAAATATTTTTTTCTATAAAATAGCTTTTATTGTGTATAAGCGCCAAAACATAGAAAAATTATACAAATGTGGTACCGCTGTAAACGTACTGACCTGAAGAATAAAGCTGCCTTATCAATTTTACCACACGCGGAACAGAATAAAAAAAAAAAAAAACAATTCCTGAATTGTTGGTTTTTGTTTATTCTGCCTCCCAAAAATCGGAATAGAAAGCGATCAAAAAATGTCACGTGCCTGAAAATGGCACCAATAACAACGTCAAGTCATCCCACAAAAAATGAGCCGTCACATGACTGTCTGCCAAAATCTGGAAAAATTATAGCTCTCAAAATATGGCGATGCAAAAACTAGATTTTACAAAAAATGCGTCTTTTAGTGTGTGACAGCTGTCAGTCATAAAAACCCCATATGATTCTGGCATTGCTGTAATCACACCGACCCGAAGAATAAAGTCGTCTAATCACTTATATTGCACAAGGAACGGCGTCAAAAATAAACTCTTGGGTTAGGATTGGGCTAGGGTTAGGGCTGGGTTTGGGGCTAGGGTTGTGCTGGGGCTAGGGTTGTGCTAGGGTTAGGGCTGGGGTTGGGATTTTTTTCAAAAGTAAGAAAAAAAGATGACGATATGGCGACTAGTGTTGAGAGCAAGTGCTCGCTACTTGAGTTTGCATCGGGTGCTCTGGTATGCATTGAGTATCGTGGGTATTTGAGTGACATGCTCGAGTCTCTGCCCCATATGCTTCGCGGCCAAAAAACTTTACGGGGATTGCCTGCCATGCACGAGCGATCCCCGCATGTTTTTTTTGGGTGTCTAATAACCGTGAAACATGCGGAGCAGGGACTCGAGCATGTCACTCGAGCACACACTGTACATGGTGCATACCTGAGTACCCGATGCAAACTCAAGTAGCGAGCACTTGCGCTCAAGAATAATGACAACTTATTCAATATGATGACCTAATGTAAACAAATTCTGTGCCGTACCTCTGGGTTCAAAATGTTCACTAAACACCTTAATAAAATCCTTGAGGGGTATAGTTTCCAAAATGGGGTCACTTGTGGGGGAGCTCCAATGTTTGGGCACGCAGGGACTCTCTAAATGCAACATGATATCCGCTAACAAATTGAATGGAAAATCGGCTCAAATTGTTAGCGGACACCACATTGCGTTTGGAGAGCCCCTCTGTGCCCAAACTTTGGAGCTCCCCCACAAGTGACCCCATTTTGGAAACTAGACCCCCCAAGGCACCTTTCTAGATGCATAGTGAGCACTTGGAACCCCCAGGTGCTTCACAAATTGATTCATAATAATGAAAAAGTGGAAAATAAAACACTTTTTCATTTTTATGAATCAATTTGTGAAGCACCTGGGGTTCCAAGTGCTCACTATGAATCTAGATAGGTGCCTTGGGGGGTCTAGTTTCAAAAATGGGGTCACTTGTGTGGAGCTCCAAAGTTTGGGCACAGAGGGGCTCTCCAAACGCAATGTGGTGTCCGCTAACAATTTGAGCCGATTTTCCATTCAATTTGTTAGCGGATACCATGTTGCATTTAGAGAGTCCCTGTGTGCCCAAACATTGGAGCTCCCCCACAAGTGACCCCATTTTGGAGACCCCCCAAGGCACCTATCTAGATGCATAGTGAGCACTTGGAACCCCTAGGTGCTTCACAAATTGATTCGTAAAAATGAAAAAGTGTTTTTTTTTTCACTTTTTCATTATTACGAATCAATTTGTGAAGCACCTGGGGGTTCCAAGTGCTCACTATGCATCTAGAAAGGTGCCTTGGGGGGTCTAGTTTCCAAAATGGGGTCACTTGTGGGGGAGCTCCAAAGTTTGGGCACAGAGGGGCTCTTCAAACGCAATGTGGTGTCCGCTAACAATTTGAGCCGATTTTCCATTAAGTTTGTTAGCGGATACCATGTTGCATTTAGAAAGTCCCTGTGTGCCCAAACATTGGAGCTCCCCCACAAGTGACCCCATTTCGGAAACTAGACCCCCCAAGGCACCTATCTAGATGCATAGTGAGCAGTTGGAACCCCCAGGTGCTTCACAAATTGATTCGTAAAAATGAAAAAGTGTTTTTTTTTTCACTTTTTCATTTTTACGAATCAATTTGTGAAGCACCTGGGGGTTGCAACTGCTCACTATGCATCTAGATAGGTGCCTTGTGGGGTCTAGTTTCCAAAATGGGGTCACTTGTGGGGGAGCTCCAATGTTTGGGCACACAGGGGCTCTCTAAACGCAACATGGTGTCCGCTAATTATTCAAGCAAATTTTACTATCAAAAAGTCAAATGGCGCTCCTTCCCTTCCGAGCCCTACAGTGCGCCCAAACAGTGTTTTTTCCCCCACATTCAAAAAATTCCTATGAAGCACCTGAAGGGTTAATAAAGTTCTTGAATGTGGTTTTGAGCACCTTGAGGGGTGCAGTTTTTAGAATGGTGTCACTTTTGGGTATTTTATGTCATAAAGACCTCTCAAAGTGACTTCAAATGTGATGTGGTCCCTAAAAAAATGGTTTTGTAAATTTTGTTGGAAAATGAGAAATCGCTGGTCAACTTTTAACCCTTATAGCTCCCTAACAAAAAAAAATTTTGGTTCCAAAATTGTGCTGATGTAAAGTAGACATGTGGGAAATGTTATTTATTAACTCTTTTGTGTGACATATCGCTCTGATTTCAGGGCTTAAAAATTCAAATTTTGAAAATTGCAAAATTTTCAAAATTTTTGCCAAATTTCCGTTTTTTTCACAAATAAACGCAAGTGATATCGAAGAAATTTTTCCACAATCATGAAGTACAATATGTCACGAACAAACAATCTCAGAATCAGGGGGATCCGTTGAAGCGTTCCAGAGTAATTACCTCATAAAGTGACAGTGGTCAGAATTGTAAAAATTGGCCCGGTCATTAACGTGCAAACCACCCGCGGGGCTTAAGGGGTTAATGGAAATCAAATTTATTAACCAATGGAAGCCTGGATTTGGAGTCACCACCAAAATTAAAGTGGAAAAACACACTACAGGCTGATCCAACCTTGATGTAATGTCCTTAAAACAAGTCAAAATGAGGCTCAGTATTGTTTGTGGCCTCCACGTGCCTGTATGACCTCCCTACAACGCCTGGGCATGCTCCTGATGAGGCTGAGTATTGTGTGTGGCCTCCACGTGCCTGTATGACCTCATTACAACGCCTGGGCATGCTCCTGATGAGGTTGCAGATGGTCTCCTGTGGGATCTCCTCCCAGACCTGGACTAAAGCATCCGCCAACTCCTGGACAGTCTGTGGTGCAACGTGCCGTTGGTGGATGGAGCGAGACATGATGTCCCAGATGTACTCAATCGGATTCAGTTTGGGGAACGGGCGGGCCAGTCTGTAGCTTCAATGCGTTCATCTTGCAGGAGCTGCTGACACACTCCAGCCACATGAGGTCTGGCATTGTCCTGCATTAGGAGGAACCCAGGGCCATCCGCACCAGCATGTGGTCTCACAAGAGGTCTGAGGATCTCATCTCGGTACCTAATGGCAGTCAGGCTACCTCTGGCAAGCACATGGAGGGCTGTGCGGCCCTCCAAAGAAATGCCACCCCACACCATTACTGATCTACTGCCAAACCGGTCATACTGAATGATGTTGCAGGCAGCAGATCGCTCTCCACGGCGTCTCCAGACTCTGTCATGTCTGTCACATGTGCTCAGTGTGAACCTGCTTTCATCTGTGAAGAGCACAGGGAGCCAGTGGCGACTTTGCCAATCGTGTTCTGTGGCAAATGCCAAGCATCCTGCACGGTGTTGGGCTGTGAGCACAACCCCCTTCTGTGGACGTCGGGCCCTCATACCACCTTCATGGAGTCGGTTTATAACTGTTTGTGCAGACACATGCACATTTGTGGCCTGCTGGAGGTCATTTTGCAGGGCTCTGGCAGTGCTCCTTCTGTTCCTCCTTGCACAAAGGTGGAGGTAGCAGTCCTGCTGCTGGGTTGTTGCCCTCCTACGGCTCCCTCCACGTCTCCTGGTGTACTGACCTGTCTCCTGGTAGCGCCTCCAGCCTCTGGACACTACACTGACAGACACAGCAAACCTTCTTGCCACATCTCGCATTGATGTGCCATCCTGGATGAGCTGCACTACCTGAGCAATTTCTGTGGGTTGTAGAGTCCGTCTCAAGCTACCACAAGTGTGAAAGCACAACAAACATTCAAAAGTGACCAAAACATCAGCCCAGAAAGCATTGGTACTGAGATGTGGTCTGTGGTCCCCACCTGCAGAACCACTCCTTTATTGAGGGTGTCTTGATAATTGCCAATAATTTCCATCTATTGTCTATTCCATTTGCACAACAGCATGTGAAATTGATTGTCAATCAGTGTCGCTTCCTAAGTGGACAGTTTGATTTCACAGAAGTTTGATTTACTTGGAGTTATATTCTGTTGTTTAAGTGTTCCCTTTATTTTTTTGAGCAATGTATATTTGTCTCAAAAGGCCCCAAATGGGGCACATGGAAGTGTGGCAACTGCAAAGAGTGCAGATATATTGAAAAAACGAATACCTTTCAGGATTCGATGGGTGAGTAGGCTTACAAGATTCTGTATTTCATTAATTGTAGAACATCTATGGTCATCTATCAAGCCACATGTTTCTGTGGACTCATCTATATTGGTATGACAACTCGGGAGCTTAGGAACACATCAAAAATATTAGGGCAGCGGAGAAAATCTGTCAAGGTGGGTGCTATTTCTCAACCTAAACCTTTGGCGAGACAGTTTCGGAATTGCTACCCTCATCAATGTCATCTCTTACGTGTCAAAGGGATTGCCCGTCTGTATCCTGGGAATAGGAGGGAAAATCTAGCCAAAAAGCTGGCCCAGATTGAATAAATAAATAATAAATAAAAAAGTAAATGGATCACCACTCTAAGAAGTATGACCCCCAGAGGTTTAAATGAACAGTGGGGATTTTCGAGTTTTCTTTAAGTATACACTAGGATTTTTGGTATATTCTCATCTTCAGTGTCTTGTCCTTATTATCAATCGAATAATATAATCAATATATATCATAGTGCATTTGATTGAATAAACATATATACATGTATTGTTGGCTTTATTGTACAGTACATATAGAGAGTTTATAGTGTGTTTATTCACTTTTACATATACACATTATATAAGCAATAATATTGTGTATGCACGCATTAACTATATTATATATAGAACTTTTTCTATATTTCATACAATTCTATTTTGGCACGTATAATTATATTTAGACTTTGATGCTGACCCGCACTTTTTCCCTTTTCTGATATGGCTGCAGGGTCGCTGTGCGCCACACTGCGCATGCTCCGGTGTGCTCTCGTACCCGATACTGGGATGTTTTCATTGAACTGCGACCTTTGGTCGTGTTTCGGTGATGCACATTCGGTCGCAGACGGGACGGCTATCCGGACGCGTGGGACAGTAGAGGCGTCCGATAATATGGCGTCCTTCATTTGTAAGTAACCACAGCTGTAATCACCCTATAAAACATCGCCTCTTCCTCCTCCACCTCACTTCCTAATGAATCGGTAGCGAAACGTGTGTTGAAGCATGTGGAAGGGGTGATGATGTGCCTCTGGATAGTACGTTTGACGGGAGCTAGTTACCCCATCCGCAGATGTCCAATCTTCTTCTGTAGGCCCCTGACATGGAAAGGCTTTTCTTACACTGGGGTAAATAAAATATGACTATCGCACAGTGTCTCCAAGATGAACTTAACTTTTATTCTCACAAGCAGGTTTTATAGAGAATCACACAGGCTATTTTTAACACCCATTGTTCTCACCAGATAATACCCACAGTAGGCTCCCAGACAGCAGTTATGCAACAACCCATTAATCAGCACATTGTCTGTTTGCCATTGCTAAGTGAGCACTGGAAGGTGGGGGCCAGGAGTGCTTCGGCCCGACTTGGCTCAGTACTGCCCCCAACCCAAACATAGATGCGTTTGTGTGAACAAGGAAACGTTTAGTTGCATCGGGTGCGGCCAATATCGGGGTATTTGTGAGAGCATCCTTTAGCTGGCGGAAGGCTTCCTCTCACTGGGGGGTCCAGGTTACCTGGCGGGGGAGGTTCTTATGTGTCAGATCAGTGAGGGGCTTGGCAATATTGCTGTAATTAGGGACAAATTTCCTATAATACCCCGCTGTTCCTAGAAAGGCCATGACTTGGGTTTTAGTACGTGGGGTGGGCCACTTGGCTACCGCCTCAATCTTGGCGGGTTCCGGTCGTTGTTTTCCACCCCCCACCCAATGTCCTAAATACTGAACCTCTGCTTTGCCTATGTGACACTTGTTGGGGTTCAGAGTGATTCCGGCTTTGTGGATCCTATCCAATACTGTCTCTAGGTGATTTAGATGCTCATCCCATGTCGCGCTGTAGGCGACGATGTCATCCAGGTAGGCACAAGCATAGTCCTGGAGACCATCCAGAAGCCAGTCAGCCAGCCTCTGGAAGGTCGCGGGGGCATTCTTCATCCCAAATGGCATAACCCGAAACTGGAATAAGCCAAACGGGGTGACAAATGCAGACTTGGGAATAGCATCAGGACTTAGGGGGATCTGCCAATAGCCTTTACATAGATCGATGGTGGTGAAATACTTTGCCCCAGCCAGCCTGTCTAACAACTCGTCCACACGCGGCATGGGATACGCATCCGTCACAGTTTTCTCATTTAGCTTGCGATAGTCTACACAAAACTGGGTAGTCCCATCTTTCTTAGGCACTAACACTACAGGGGACGCCCAGGGACTATCTGACTCCTCAATGACCCCTAAAAAAAACATCTCCGTATCTCTTGTCGCATCCCTTCTCGTACAGACTCCGGGACGCGGAAGGGGGGTTGTCTCAGGGGGGTCTGATCTTGTGTCTCAACCTTGTGTTGTGCAAGTCGGGTGAACCCCGGTCTCTCTGAGAACATCCTCTGCCGCTGCCTCAGCAATGTCTCAGCCTGCTCTCTCTCCCGGGCCCCTAGGTTTTCTCCTAAGTGTACCTGGTCCCAGGTTTTCGACTGAGTCTTCTCACCAAAGACATCAGGCAAGGGAAGTCCGGCTAAATCCTCTGCTTTGGGTGCGCAGATGGCAGCTACCTCTTCAGGGCACTCCCGGTAGGGCTTCAGCGTATTCACGTGGAACATGCGGATAACCCTGGGGTCGTCACAATCAGCGACATTGTAGGTGGTGTCGGCTATTTTCCCCACTACCCGGTAAGGCCCCTGCCATGCGGCCTGGAATTTGTTCTGCCTAACCGGTTCTTGTACCAGGACCTTCTGTCCTATCTCGAAGATGCGTTCTTTAGCCCTCTGATCGTACCATACGCGCTGGCGCCGTTGGGCCGCCTGCATGTTCACACGCACAGCCTGAGTCAACTCCTGCAGGCGGTCCTGGAGTTCCAGCACGAAGGGCACGATAGGGGTTCCTGCTATGGTTTCCTCCCCTTCCCAGAGCTCTTGCACTAAGTCTAGGGGCCCCCTCACCCGCCTCCCATATAACAGTTCAAATGGGGAGAACCCCGTAGATTTTTGGGGCACCACCCGATAGGCGAACAGGAGGTGCGGCAAGAATTTCTCCCAGTCCCTGTAGGTCCGGGTGAACGTCCCAATGAGTTGTTTTAACGTTCCTTTAAAGCGCTCACACAACCCGTTGGTTTGCGGGTGGTATGGGGCGCTTCTAATGGACTTTACACCACACAGTCTCCACAGTTGGCTGGTCACCTCTGCCGTAAATTGGGTGCTCTGATCCGAGATAATCTCCCGGGGAAATCCAACCCGTGAGAAAACCTGGAGCAGGGCAGCCACCACCGTCTCTGCCAGTATGTTAGGTAAGGCAACCGCCTCTGGATGCCGCGTGGCATAATCTATCACTGTCAATATATACCTTTTCCCTGACGGACTGGGTTTGGCTAACGGCCTTATCAGATCGACCGTTACTCGGCTAAATGGCTCCTCCACAATGGGAAGGGGGTGTAATTTGGCCTTGCAGCGATCTCCCCTCTTGCCAATGCGCTGGCAACTGTCACAGGTCTGGCAGTACTGACGAACATCATGGGATGCCCCTGGCCAAAAGAAGTTTTGTGTCAGACGATACCTGGTGCGGCTGACTCCGAGGTGCCCCGCCAAGAGTATGTCATGAGAGATTCGCAGCAACTCCTGCCTATACTTTTTGGGAACTACCAGCTGTAGTTTTACAGTGGGGCTCGTCCCTGAGTGAGTTTGCTCTGTAACCCTGTAGAGGAGTCCCTGATGCCATATAAACTGTTCACCTTCCAATACCCCTCTCCCCTCTTATGCCTTCCCGCGATACCCCTGCAATGAGGGATCCTCTAGTACCTCCCTCCTAAATTCTGCTGGGGTGTCCCATGAAATGTGTCTGGCTATGGGAATACGTGAAGGGCTGTAGTGTCTTACCTGGGCCTCCTCCGAGTGTGATTCCGCCTCCGCAGCTTGAGCTTGTCTCCGGGTAGTCACAGGATATGTGTCAGCCAGGGGGGCGACCGAGAAGGAAGACAACATGGGCCCCAAGTCATTTCCCAGCAGGACATCAGCAGGCAAATCCTTCATCATGCCGACCTCGACAAGGCCATCCCCGACCCCCCAGTTCAGGTGAATCTTGGCCGTGGGCAGTCGATGCATGGCTCCCCCTGCTACACGGACCGCCACTGTCCGACCCGTCTTTTGGTCTTGGGCGAGATGCGACTTCACAAGGGTCAGAGTAGCTCCGGAATCTCTTAATCCTTGCAGCCGTTTACCATTAATCCACACCGACTGTCGATGTTGTTGTCGATTATCCGCCTGGGCTGCCTGCACAGGGTCCAGTTCATGCAGCACTCCCTCTATCTCTTCCATCCCATAATTAGCCATGCCACCGATGCCGGGTCGGCTTCACCTTGATAGCAGTGTACAGCGGCCCGGTTGAAGGTAGTCGTTTCCGGTTTTGGCCACTGGGTGCGCTGGGTCCAGTTGGGACAGTGTCTCTGCTGGTGACCCAGCTGATGGCAGGTGTGGCATCGCACCCCAGGAGGACTCTGGTAGGCCGGGGTATTGGTGGGTCCCCCGCCAAGCTTCTGTGGTTTAGGGGCCTCCAGACCCATGGGAGGGCCCCTTGAGACAGTTTTGGACCCTGACAATTGGGCCCTCCTGGCATCATAATGTTCATCGGTCAGCCATGCGGCCTCCTCAAGAGTCGTCGGTCCCGAAGCCATTCTTGCGTCTCGGGAGTTAACCCAGTAAAGAATCGTTCTAACGCGATGAGCTGTAGGAAGTCCTCCTTCGTGTCTGCTTTGCTACCTTGTACCCACTGTAGCAGTGACCGCCATAGTTTACAGGCCCATTCAGCATGAGTATCCGTTTCCCGTTTTGTGGTTTTGCGGAACTTTTGACGGTATGCCTCTGGTGTTAGTGCATATCGGGCCAAGATCACTTCTTTGACTCGCTTATAGTCCATACAGTCCTTATCCGATACAGTGCGATAAGCATCCGCTGCCCGGCCCGTCAGCTTGCTGGCCAGAATCTGGACCCAATCCTCCGGCTCCACTTTATGAAGGGTACACTGCCGCTCAATGTCCTGCAGAAAGCCATCAATGTCTTCCTCTGCCTCCCCCAATGTCGGAAGGCATTGTATTGGATCTTTTTGTGGCTTACCCCTGCTGGTACCTGGGAGGAAGCCAGGGCTCCCCCTGCTCGCTGTATCTCCTCTCTCCGTTCTGCCATCTCCATCTTGGCTAGCTCTATCTTGGTCTGCTCTGCCATCTCCATCCTGGCTAGCTCCATCCACTCTGCCCTCTCCATCTTTTTATCCAGATCAGTACGCACATCAGCCATCAACTTATCTATGATCTGTACTGCCGGGTTGGGAGCATAAAGTGCCAGTCTGCTCTTTACCTCCCTCTGGAATTCAGTCTCTTCCACGTTCTCACTGGAGGTTGTTGTGTTGTTGAGCTCCATAATGGCTGCTATCAAATCCGCTTTTGTTTTGTTGCTGGCGGTTAACCCTCGAGCTTCCACAAGGTCCTTCAACGTATTCCTCTTTAGCTTCTGGTAGATGTCTTCCATTCAGTCCTTGGCTCCTGAAGAAGATGGACCGCATCCCACCGCTGCCACCAGTGTGACGGGAGCTAGTTACCCCATCCACAGATGTCCAGGAGTGCTTCGGTCACATCACAAAATGTCCAACAATATGTGATCCACAATATTCACCCCACTTTATAACATTATGTCCCATTAGCTGCATAGGCGCTACGACAACCCCCATGTGGCAAAATCTTGGAGTACGGGGTTGATCCATCAGAGTACGTAATAATATGCACAAATTAAACTTTTTATGAACTTATTTCTGTATTCTTTTTTGCATTATGACATTTGATATTGCATGGTGATAACTTTTACTGTTAATCCTATGATCTGGATAGGCATAGTTCCATACACATATAAATTTTCCTTTTTGCTTAAATAATGTAAATACATTTGGATATGCACATACATATATACAGTACAGACCAAAAGTTTGGACACACCTTCTCATTTAAAGATTTTTCTGTATTTTCATGCTTATGAAAATTGTACATTCACACTGAAGGCATCAAAACTATGAATTCATGTGGAATTATATAGTTAACAAAAAAGTGTGAAACAACTGAAAATATGTCTTATATTCTAGGTTCTTCAAAGTAGCCACCTTTTGCTTAGATGACTGCTTTGCACACTCTTGGTATTCTCTTCATGAGCTTCAAGAGGTAGTCACCGGAAATGGTTTTCACTTCACAGGTGTGCCTTGTCAGGTTTAATAAGTGGGATTTCTTGTCTTATAAATGGGTTTGGGACCATCAGTTGTGTTGTGCAGAAGTCTGGTGGATACACAGCTGATAGTCCTACTGAATAGACTGTTAGAATTTGTATTATAGCAAGAAAAAAGCAGCTAAGTAAAGAAAAACGAGTGGCCATCATTACTTTAAGAAATGAAGGTCAGTCAGTGCGAAAAATTGGGAAAACTTTCAAAGTGTCCCTAAGTGCAGTTGCAAAAACCATCAAGTGCTACAAAGATACTGGCTCACATGAGGACCGCCCCAGGAAAGAAGACCAAGAGTCACCTCTGCTTCTGAGGATAAGTTTATCCGAGTCACTAACCTCAGAAATCGCAGGTTAACAGCAGCTCAGATTAGAGACCAGGTCAATGCCACACAGAGTTCTAGCAGCAGACACATCTCTACAACAGCTGTTAAGAGGAAACTTTGTGCAGCAGGCCTTCATGGTAAAATAACTGCTAGGAAACCACTGCTAAGGACAGGCAACAAGCAGAAGAGACTTGTTTGGGCTAAAGAACACAAGGAATGGACATTAGACCAGTGGAAATCTGTGCTTTGGTCTGATGAGTCCAAATTTGAAATCTTTGGTTCCAACCACTGTGTCTTTGTGCGACACAGAAAAGGTGAACGGATGACTCTACATGCCTGGTTCCCACCGTGAAGCATGGAGGAGGAGGTGTGATGGTGTGGGGGTGCATTGCTGGTGACACTGTGGGGATTTATTCAAAATTGAAGGCATACTGAACCAGCATGGTTATCACAGCATCTTGCAGCTGCATGCTATTCCATCCAGTTTGTGTTTAGTTGGACCATCATTTATTTTTCAACAGGACAATGACCCCAAACACACCTCCAGGCTGTGTAAGGGCTATTTGACCAAGAAGGAGAGTGATGAGGTGCTACGCCAGATGACCTGGCCTCCACAGTCACCAGACCTGAACCCAATCGAGAAGGTTTGGGGTGAGCTGGACCGCAGAGTGAAGGCAAAAGGGCCAACAAGTGCTAAGCATCTCTGGGAACTCCTTCAAGATTGTTGGAACACCATTTCTGGTGACTACCTCTTGAAGCTTATCAAGAGAATGCCAAGAGTGTGCAAAGCAGTCATCAAAGCAAAAGGTGGCTACTTTGAAGAACCTAGAATATAAGACATATTTTCAGTTGTTTCACACTTTTTTGTTAAGTATATAATTCCACATGTGTTAATTCATAGTTTTGATGCCTTCAGTGTGAATGTACAATTTTCATAGTCATGAAAATACAGAAAAATCTTTAAATGAGAAGGTGTGTCCAAACTGTTGGTCTGTACTGTGTGTGTGTGTGTATATATATATATATATATATATATATATATATATGTAACAGGGCAGGTGATGAAAGAACTGTTCCACGGTGCAAGGATCGGAGAGTCGTAACTAGGTGCCTCACAGAATCCGACCTTAGATATACGGCAGCTTAACGTCTCCGTGATCCAAGAAGGGACGAGGAAGGTGAACCAGGTGCTACTCCAGTACTGACCTCGGATGATTGGCAGCTGATTCCCAGAGACAGGAGGCAGACACAGACTGATACCACTGATGGACAGGCAAGAGGTTTCGGCCGATAGACAAGCAGGCGGGCATGGCTGATAGACAGGCAGGCGGGCACGGCTGATAGACAGGCTGGTGGGCACGGCTGATAGGCAGGCAGGTGGGCACGGCTGATAGAAAGGCAGACAGGTGGGTACATGTACTGGGACCAGGAACTAAAGAGAGTGTTAACCACAAACAAACTAAGTTGCACAAGCACCTCCATATTGGAGGAGGTGCCTTAAATAGCCAGAGTCCTCCGGCCATTGGCCGGGGACACTTTAGGATGGTGCGCGCTGTCCCTTTAAGAGGAGGGGAGCGCACGCACACCTTAAGCACAGTGCCCAGGCATCTGTGCACTGTGCGCGCATGCCGGGCTGAGTCAGCATGGAGAGAGGGGGGCCCTCCGGCGTCTCTGCCAGGGAAAGAGGGTAGGAGGCAGAGACGCCGAAGCTACAGTACCCCCCTTTATGCCCCCTCGTTTTTTAAGCCTGCAAGAAATTTCTCCAGGAGGAGAGGGGTATGGATGTTCTCTCTGGGTTCCCAGGATCTCTTCTCAAAACCAAACCCCTTCCAATCTACAAGAGAAAAGGTCTTTACTCTTACCCTCTTGGTAGCCAGGATACTCTCTACTTCAAAAACGTCTGTAGTGCTGACAGGAGCAGGAGTAGTTCCCGAATCTTTGGAAAATGGACTAGATGTTTAAGGAGAGACACATTAATTTACGACCTATGCCGTAATAGTATGGCATAGGTCATATTCCCCTGTTTAGCGCAGGCTCTGGCTTTGAGCCCGCACTAAATCGGGCACATGTCAGCTGATCTATACAGCTGACATGTGCCCGCAACAGCCACGAGTGGAATCGCAATCCACCTGCAGCTGTTAACTAGTTAAATGCCACTGTCAATCTCTGACAGCCGCATTTAACATCGCCAAGCCGGAGGCGCATCACTTTCCCCGCCCATCGGTGACCCTGTCACATGATTGCGGGTCACCGATGGGTTGGCATGACAACCAGAGATTTGCAGGAGACCTCTGTGGCTATCATGTCCAGATTGCTATGAGCGCCGCCCAGTGGTCGGGGCTCATAGCACGTGAGCAAATCTGCTACATAGAGGCGATCTGATCATCGCCTGTATGTAGCAGAGCCGATCAGGCAAGTGCTGCTTTTAGTCTCCCATGGAGACCATTGAAGCAATCAAAAAGTTTAAAAAAAATGTTTAAACATATTAAAAAAAAAAATAAATAAAAGTTTAAAACACCCCCCTTTCGCCCCAATTCAAAGTAAAACAATAAAAAAAAATCACACATACACATATTTGGTATCGCTGTGTTCAGAATCGCCCAATCTATCAAAATAAAAAAATAATTAATCCGATCAGTAAACGGCGTAATGAGAAAAAAATTCTAAACTCCAGAACTACGTTTTTTGGTCGCCGCAACATTGCAATGATGTTGTTTAAGCTTTTACTTGTTTAGGGGATTCTTTTTTACTTGTGCGTCCATAGGTTTTTGGCCCAGTCTGGTTTCGCAGTTTTTCTTATGTGTTTGTTATTTTTAAGTGTGTGCTTTAGGGAGAAGCCTGGAATACTCGGGATTGTCTCTGTGGAGCAGTGGCTCCATTTCATCTTACAGACAGAGTGCCAACCTCTGCAGTCAGGTAGGGATGTTTTTATAAGGGCTTTCACAATAATATCTTTGTATGCCATTATCCCTGTAGCAGCATACTATTTGTTCCAGTAGCGTAGCTACCGGGGGAGCAGAGGGGGCTGTCGCCCCGGGCCCCACACTCTGAGGGGGCCCACCCGGAGCTACATTATTGTAACTATAGCTGTGTCACCCCAGGCCTGGATGCCACAAATAATAAAGGCTGTGTCTGTTGTGGGCATTACACTGATTGGCTGGCCGCACAGCGTCATCAGGTCTATATCAGACCTGGTGCCGCCATGCTCGTCACAGTCACTCCGGATCAGACAGTGTAGGGAGAGCTGCTGCTTTGTCAGGGAGAGATTTGATCGTGTATTAGGTAGTGTAGGGAGAAAAACCGTACATTACACATATCCAACTTAACAAACAGTCCTTCTGAGGACTAATCCATCTGCAGAGATATATCAGGCAGGCAGGGTGTAGAGGCAGGCGGTGTATATAGCAGACTGCAGTGCAAATAGCACAAGAGGCTCCATTCCAGTTCTGTCGGCTGCTGCTGTTAAATATTTCTGGAAATAGGCCCAGGTCTCAGGGGCCAGGAATAATTTTTTTTGCATCTTAATCCTCATTATTTGCTTAAAAAGCAATCCAGAGAACACGTTTTTTCTGCACCATTTGTTTGTTGGCACTGCAGAATACAGCCAGGTCCTTTCCATATTACAGCGCTAAAAAGCCATCTACTTTAAACTGCGTTTTCTCCGTCACACGGCTCACATATACGTTTTCAGAAAATACTGACAATTCTGGCCTCCATTAAATTTTTTTTTCAGTGTGTCAGCAAAGTTTTTGACACTGGTTTGCTGTTCAAAACAGTTACCTACAGGCCAGGTATTTAAAACTGTGTTTTCTCCGTCACACGGCTCACATATACGTTGTCAGAAAATACTGCCATTTCTGGCCTCCATTAAATTTTCTTTTCAGGGTGTCAGCAAAGTTTTTGACACTGGTTTGCTGTTCAAAACAGTTACCTACAGGCCAGGTAATTAAAACTGTGTTCTCTCGCTCTTGCTCTGGCCTGCCCTTGCTTTGGCTCTGGCCTACTCTCGCGCTGGCTCTGGCCTGCCCTCGCCCTGGCTCCGGCTTGTCCTCGCCTTGGCTCTGGCCTGCTCTCGCCCTCGCTCCGGCCTGCTCACACCCTTGCTTCGGCCTGCCCTCGCTCTGGATCCGGCCTGATCTCGCAATGGCTCTGGCCTGCCCTTGCCTTGGCTCCGGCCTGCTCTCGCCTTGGCTCCGGCCTGCCCTCGCTCTGGCTCCGGCCTGCCCTCTCTTTGGCTCCGGCCTGCTCTTGCTCTGGCTCTGGCCTGCCTTCGCATTGGCTCCGGACTGCTCTTGCTCTGGTTCTGGCCTGCCTTGACCGTGGCTCCGGCCTGCACTCGCTCTGGCTCCAGCCTGATATCACTCTGGCTCTGGCCTGCCCTCGCCTTAGCTCCGTCCTAATCGCGCTCTGGCCTGTCCTCGCCTTGGATCCGGCCTGTTCTCGCTCTGGTTCCGTCCTGCCCTCGCCCTAGCTCTGGACTGATCTCGCTCTGGCCTGCCCTCGCCCTGGCTCCGGCCTGCTCTGGCCTGCCCTCGCCTTGGCTCCGGCCTGCTCTGTCTGGCTCTGTCCTGCCCTCGTCCTGGCTCCGGCCTGCTCTCCTTCTGGTCTGCCCTTGCCTTGGCTCCGGCCTGCTCTCACCCAGGCTGCGGCTTGCTCTCTCTCTGGCTCTGGCTTGCCCTCGCCCTGGCTTCGGCCTGCTCTAGCTCTGTCTCTGGCCTGCCCTGGCCTTGGATCTGGCCTGCCCTCGCTCTGGCTGCGGCCTGCTCTCGCTCTGGCTCCGGCCTGCCCTCGCCCTGGCTCTGGCCTGCCCTCGCTCTGGCTCCGGCCTGCTCTCGCCCTGGTTCCGGGCTGCCTTTACCTTGGCTCCAGCCTTCTCTCACTCTGGCTCTGGCCTGCCCTTGCCTTGGCTCTGGACTACTCTCGCTCTGGCCAGCCCTTGCACTGGCTCCGGCCTGCACTCGCTCTGACTCCGGCCTGATATCACTCTGGCTCTGGCCTGCCCTCGCCTTGGCTCCGTCCTAATCGCGCTCTGGCCTGCCCTCACCTTGGATCCGGCCTGTTCTCGCTCTGGTTCCGTCCTGCCCTGCTCTCGCTCTGGCCTGCCCTCGCCTTGGCTCCGGCCTGCTCTCTCTCTGGCTCTGTCCTGCCCTCGTCCTGGCTCCGGCCTGCTCTCCCTCTGGTCTGCCCTTGCCTTGGCTCCGGCCTGCTCTCACCCTGGCTCCGGCTTGCTCTCTCTCTGGCTCTGGCTTGCCCTCGCCCTGGCTCCGGCCTGCTCTCGCTATGGCTCTGGCCTGCTCTCGCTATGGCTCTGGCCTGCTCTAGCTCTGTCTCTGGCCTGCCCTGGCCTTGGCTCTGGCCTGCCCTCGCCGAGGCTCCGGCCTGCTCTCGCTCTGGCCTGCCCTCGCTCTGGCTCCGGCCTGCTCTCGCCCTGGTTCCGGGCTGCCTTTGCCTTGGCTCCGGCCTTCTCTCGCTCTGGCTCTGGCCTGCCCTTGCCTTGGCTCTGGACTACTCTCGCTCTGGCTCTGGCCAGCTCTTGCTATGGCTCTGGAACTGACCTGCTCTCGTTCTGGCTCTGGCCTGCCCTCACCTTGGCTCTGGCCGGCTCTTGCTCTGGCTCTGGCCTGCCGTCGCCTTGGCTCCGGCCTGCTCTTGCTCTGGCCTGCCGTCGCCTTGGCTCCGGACTGCTCTCGCTCTGGCACTGGCCTGCTCTCGTTCTGGCTCTGGCCTGCCCTCACCTTGGCTCCGGCCTGCTCTCGTTCTGGCTCTGGCCTGCCGTCGCCTTGGCTCTGGCCTGCTCTCGCTCTGGCTCTGGCCTGCCCTGGCTCTGCTCAAGCCTGCCCTCGTCTTGGCTGCGGCCTGCTCTCGCCTTGGCACCGGTCTGCCCTCGCCCTGGCTCCTGCCTGCTCTCGCTCTAGCCTGCTCTCGCTCTGGTTCTTGCCTGCCCTTGCCTCGGCTCCGGCCTGCTCTCGCTCTGGCCTGCCGTTTCCTTGGCTCCGGACATCTCTCGCTCTGGCTCGCGCCTGCACTAGCCTTGGCTCTGGCCTACTCTCGCTCTGGCTGTGGCTCTGGCATGCTCTCGCTCTGGCCTGCCGTTTCCTTGGCTCCGGCCTGCTCTCGCTCGGACTCTGGTCTGACCTTGCCCTGGCTCCGGCCTGCTCTAGCTCTGGCTTCGGCCTGACCTCGCCCTGGCTCCGGCCTGCCCTTGTTCTGGCTCTGGCCTGCCCTCGCCTTGGCTCCGGCCTGCTCTCGCTCTAGCCTGCTCTCGCTCTGGTTCTTGCCTGCCCTTGCCTCGGCTCCGGCCTGCTCTTGCTCTGGCCTGCCGTTTCCTTGGCTCCGGACTTCTCTCGCTCTGGCTCGCGCCTGCCCTAGGCTTGGCTCTGGCCTACTCTCGCTCTAGCTCGGGCCTGCTCTGGCTGTGGCTCTGGCATGCTCTCGCTCTGGCTCTGGCCTGCCCTTTCCTTGGCTCCGGCCTGCTCTCGCTCGGACTCTGGTCTGACCTTGCCTTGGCTCCGGCCTGCAATCGCCCTGGCTCCGGCCTGCTCTAGATCTGGCTTCGGGCTGACCTCGCCCTGGCTCCGGCCTGCCCTCGCCTTGGCTCCGGCCAGCTCCTGCTCTGGCTCCGGCCTGCCTTCGCCTTGGCTCCGGCCTGCTCTCGCCCTGGCTCCGGCCTGCTCTCGCCCTGGCTCCGGCCTGCCCTCGCCTGGCTCTGGCCTGCCCTCGACCTGGTTCCGGCATGCCCTCGCTCTGGCTCCGGCCTGCCTTCGCCCTGACTTCTGCTTGTTCTCGCTCTGGCTAAGGCCTGCCCTCGCCCTGGCTCCGGCCTGCTCTCACTCTCGCTCCGGCCTGCCCTCGCCTTGGCTCCGGCCTGCTCTCGCTCTGGCTTCGGCCTGCTCTCGCTCTGACCTGCCCTCACCCTGTCTCCGGCCTGCTCTCGCTCTGGCCTGCCCTCGCCCTGGCTCCGGCATTCTCTCGCTCTGGTTTCGGCCTGCCGTCGCCTTGGATCCGGCCTGCTCTCGCTCTGGCTCCGGCCAGCCCTCGCCTTGGCTCCGGCCTGCTCTCACTCTGGCCTGCCTTTGCCTTGGCTCCGTCCTGCTCTCACTCTGGCTCTGGCCTGCCTTCACCTTGGCTCCGACCTGCTCTCGCTTTGGCTCTGGCCTGCTCTCGCTCTGGCCTGCCCTTGCCTTGGCTGCAGCCTGCTCTCGCCCTAGCCAGCTGTTGCTCTGGCCTACCCTGGTTCTGCCTCTGGCCTGCCCTCGTCTTGGCAGCGGCCGGCTCTCGCCTTGGCTCCGGCCTGCTCTCGCTCCGTACCGCACTCGCCCTGGCTCCGCTATGCCACAGCTCGGGCTCTAGCTTGCCCTCGCTTTAGCTCCGTCCTGCTCTCGCCCTGGCTCCGACCTACTCTTGCTCTGGCCTGCTCTCGCTCTGGCCTCGCCCTGGCTCCGGCCTGCTCTCGTCCAGGTTCCGGCCTCCCCTTACCTTGGCTCCTGCCTGCTTTCGCTCTGGCTCTGGTATTCCCTAGCCTCGGCTCTAAACTACTCTCGCTCTGGCTCTGGCCTGCCCTCGCCCTGGCTCCGGCCTGCTATTGTTCTGGCTCTGGAATGCCCTCGCCTTGGCTCCGGCCTCCTCTCGCTCTGACCCTGGCCTGCCCTCGCCCTGGCTCCGGCCTGCTCTGGCACTGTCCTGCCCTCGCCTTGGCTCCGGCCTGCTCTCGCCCAGGCTCCGGCCTGCCCTCGTCCTGGCTCCAGCCTGCTCTTGCTCTGGCCTGCCCTCGCTTTGGCTCTAGCCTACTCTCGCTCTGGCCTGCCCTCGTCCTAGCTACGGCCTGCTCTTGCTCTGGCATGCCCTCGCCTTTGCTCCGGCCTCCTCTCGCTTTGACTCTGGCCTGCCCTCGCCCTGGCTCTGTCCTGCCCTCGCCTTGGCTCCGGCCTTCTCTCGCCCAGGCCTCGGCCTGCCCTCGTCCTGGCTCCGGCTGTTATGTTCTGCTACCAAAGCTAAGGAAAGAGAGGAGATCTGTCCCTACTATAAGACTCAGCTGAATCCCTACGATGTAACAGGGAACCTGATCCTGCGATCAGACCTGCTAAAGTCCTAATCTAGTCTGTACGGAGACCTATAGATGTGAGGAGGGAATCCCTACAAGTACTAAGGACTGGGAGGAATATGGGACACCTCCTAACAGAAATAGTAGCAGACAGACGAACAAACAAAATAGATAGAACATAGAGGTCCGTAGACCAAGCAAACTAACAGAGTTAGATACAGAGCACAGGCTAGCTAGAAAGTAGATATACAATGAAGTCCAGCAAAGCCAGAAGGGCGGAGCAGGATTAAATAGGCCAACAAGGTCATGTGACCAGCAAAGGAAAAAAAACCTAACAGCAAGGTTCTAACAGTACCCCCCCTTCTAAGAGGATCCTCCGGATCCCCTAGGACCAGGCTTATCAGGAAATCTCCTGTGAAACGCTCTGATAAGTCTGGACGCGGAAACATCATCTGACCTCACCCAAGAGTTATCCTCGGGTCCGAAACCTTTCCAGGCCACAAGATACTGCAAACTACCTCTATACCGTCTAGAGTCAAGGATGCGAGAAATTTCATATTCCCCGTCCTCCACCACCGGAGGAACAGAGGCAGAGGCGTCACCATCCGACACAACAGCTTTTTTTAACAGAGAGACATGAAAGACCGGATTAATTCTCCAGGAGGTAGGAACCTCCAACCTAACAGCAGATTGGTTGACAACCTGAAGCACCTTAAAGGGCCCTACAAACTTGGGACCCAATTTCTTAGAAGGAATCCTCAACCGCAGATTCCTAGAGGACAACCAAACCATGTCACCAACAGCGAACAAAACCTCCTGTCGTTTCCTATCAAAGTAGTCTTTAGATTTTCTGTTGGCCTCCTGAAGATTACCACGCACATCCGTCCAAACTCTTTCCAAATCACCGGAAAAATTCTCCTCCTCAGGCACGGCAGATCCCAACTTGGAGAACGACCCAAACGACGGATGTCTCCCAGAACAACAAAAAAAAGGCGAACAACCAGCAGAAGAAGATGTATGATTGTTCAGAGCAAATTCGGCAAGTGGCAGAAACTCAGACCACCCCTCTTGATTGTCTGCCACAAAACAACGCAAGAACTGCTCAACATCCTGGTTTTTCCTTTCTGTCTGGCCATTAGATTCAGGATGATATCCGGACGAAAACGACAAATGAATTCCCAACCTGTCACAAAAGGCACGCCAAAAACGAGCCACGAACTGAGGACCCCTATCAGAAACAATGTCAGTAGGAACGCCATGAAGTCTGACAATTTCCTTGACAAAGGCCTTAGCGAGAGTTTTAGCGCAGGGCAGTTTGACGAAGGGAACCAAGTGACACATCTTGCTAAAACGGTCCACGACCACCCAGATGACAGTAAAACCCTCAGAGGAGGGAAGGTCAGTTATAAAGTCCATAGCCAAATGTGTCCAAGGAGCACTGGGGACCTCCAAAGGACAAAGCAACCCCGCAGCAGGAGTATGTGAGGACTTAGATCTAGCACATATAGTACATTGGCGCACCCACTTAATGACTTCCTTCTGCCATCCAGGCCACCAAAAACTGCGACCCACCAGTCTCTTGGTCTCAGAGATTCCGGGATGACCTGCCAACCGAGATTCGTGACACTCAACAAACAAATCTCTCCTAAAGGTCCCAGGCACAAACAACCTCCCATGAGGAGTGTTAGATGGGGCATTCTCCTGAGCTTTAAGAATCTCATCTTCCAAAACGGAGTCTAAAGCAGCTATCACAACACCTTCTTGTAAAATGTTTTCCTCTTTCTCAGCACCGACTATGGGAGAAAAACTGCGAGACAAGGCATCCGCCTTAACATTCTTAGTACCAGGGATGTAAGTAACGGAGAAATTAAACCGCGAGAAAAACAGTGCCCACCTAGCCTGACGGGCATTCAGGCGCTTGGCAGCATCAAGATATATCAGATTTTTATGATCCGTAAGAACCTGAACGGGAAATTCCGCACCTTCCAAGAAGTGGCGCCAGTGTTCAAATGCGAGTTTAATAGCCAATAATTCCCGATTACCAATATCGTAATTCAGTTCAGTCTCCGAAAATTTTTTTGAAAAAAAGGCACAGGGATGTAATCCATCCCCGTTATCCTGAGACAATACTGCGCCAACCCCCACAGAGGAAGCATCAACCTCAACCAAAAACGGCCTAGTAACATCAGGCTGCATAAGGATGGGAGCAGAGGTGAACCTCTCCTTGAGATACACAAAAGCTTCAATGGCCTCAGAAGACCACTGAACCGCATCAGCACCTTTCCTGGTGAGATCAGTCAGAGGTTTGACAATACTAGAAAAATTTTTTATGAATTTTCTGTAGTAATTGGCGAAACCCAAAAACCTCTGTATCGATTTCAAACCAATAGGCCTAGGCCATTCCTGCACAGCCTGAACCTTAACCGGATCCATCTCAAAACCTTTGCTGGAGATAATGTAGCCCAAAAAACTAATTCTCTGTATAGCGAACTCACATTTCTCCAGCTTAGCAAAAAGCGAATTGTCCATTAATAACTGTAATACCTCACGCACGCTCCGCCAATGAGACTCCAGATCTGGCGAATAAATCAAAATGTCATCCAAATACACAACCACATTTTTACCGATCAAAGGTCTAAGGATGTCATTAATCAGATTCTGAAAAAATGCAGGAGCATTAGTAAGACCAAAAGGCATAACCAGATTCTCAAAATGACCCACAGGAGTGTTAAAAGCAGTCTTCCATTCATCACCCTCCTTCATGCGCAACAGATTGTATGCCCCCTTAAGGTCAATTTTAGAGAACCACTTGGCCCCCAATAACTGGTTAAACAGATCAGGAATCAATGGCAGTGGGTAAGGATTGCGTACCGTAATTTTGTTAATCTCACGAAAATCCAGACAAGGACGTAAACCGCCGTCCTTTTTTTTTACAAAAAAAAATCCAACCGCCACAGGAGACTTAGAGGGCCTAATGTGACCGGCGGCCAAACTTGTCTGTATGTATTCCTCCAAAGCCTTCCTCTCAGGAATGGTAAGGTTAAATAAACGACTTTTAGGAAGAGTCGCTCCAGGGACAAATTCAATAGAACAATCATAGTCTCTATGGGGAGGCAAAACCTGCGATTCCTTCTCAGAAAAAACTCTCCAAAAATCCTGAATAGGAACAGGCAATTCTCCCCTATCCACAGCTGCAATACGCCCGTTACAACACTTGTCATAACATTTATGGCTCCAGGATTTAATTTCACTGGTAGACCAATCCAGTACAGGATTGTGAAATTTTAACCAGGGCAAACCCAATATTACTGGAGAAGGCAAGTTATTCAACACTACCAAATCCAATTTCTCATGGTGAACACCATTAATAGTGAGAGGAAATTCACTGACCTTGAGAGTAATATTCTTCAAAGGGGAGCCATCCACAGAAACCACAGCAATGGGGGATGATAAAGGTTCAGGTTTTAAATTGAGTTTTTCCACGAATCCCCCATCAATTACATTCAGTGTAGACCCGCAATCAACAAACACCCGAAATTCCATTAATTTTTCCTGAGCAATCGTGGAAGCAGCTAAAAATATACCCTTGGAATTTAAACAGGCAATACGGGCGTGACTGACCATTTTTTTTTCTTTCTTCATACGAAGCTCACAGCCTTTAATCAAATGACCAGATTTTCCGCAATAGAAACACAAGCCTTCTGAAAAACGACGGTCTTTTTCTTGAGAGCGAGGTGCCACCGATCCAATCTCCATCGGTTCACCACTGTTAGTACACACATTATCATAACCAGAAACTGACATAGCAGAGGATTTGCTCTCATTAACCCTAGCACGCAGTCTTCTATCCACCCGTATAGCTAATTGCATAGCCTGTTGCAAATCCTCAGGTGTAGGATAAGCAATTAGCAGGTCTTTAACCCTTTCACTGAGCCCAGCAAGAAATAGACTTTTCAGAGCAGAATCGTTCCACCCTGTTTGAGTGGACCAACGACGAAAATGAGTACAATATTTTTCGACATTACCTGATCCTTGTTTTAAACGTCTCAACTCAGTCTCAGCTGATGCCACACGGTCAGGATCATCATATAATAGTCCTAAAGCAGAAAAAAAACTATCCACTGATCTGAAGCATGTATCACTAGGTTGCAAAGAAAAGGCCCACTCCTGAGGCTCTTTGCGCAAAAGTGACATTATGAACCCTACGCGCTGGGATTCATCCCCAGAGGACTTGGGTCTCAAACGAAAATACAATAAGCAAGCATTTTTAAATGAAAAAAATTCTCGATGTTCACCAAAAAATAAATCCGGCAAACATACCTTAGGCTCCAAGAAATATGCTCCAGGACAGTTACTCACGTGCTGACGGAGCTCGGCCACTTCCAGAGAGAGTCCCTGCAGGTGTTTAGCCAAATCCTGAACCGACACCATGATGGAACAAAAAAAAAAAAAAAAAAAAAAAATCTTTCCTTAGAGAATTTGCAGGCTGGACTTACTGTTATGTTCTGCTACCAAAGCTAAGGAAAGAGAGGAGATCTGTCCCTACTATAAGACTCAGCTGAATCCCTACGATGTAACAGGGAACCTGATCCTGCGATCAGACCTGCTAAAGTCCTAATCTAGTCTGTACGGAGACCTATAGATGTGAGGAGGGAATCCCTACAAGTACTAAGGACTGGGAGGAATATGGGACACCTCCTAACAGAAATAGTAGCAGACAGACGAACAAACAAAATAGATAGAACATAGAGGTCCGTAGACCAAGCAAACTAACAGAGTTAGATACAGAGCACAGGCTAGCTAGAAAGTAGATATACAATGAAGTCCAGCAAAGCCAGAAGGGCGGAGCAGGATTAAATAGGCCAACAAGGTCATGTGACCAGCAAAGGAAAAAAAACCTAACAGCAAGGTTCTAACACCGGCCTGTTCTCGCTCTGGCCTGCCCTTGCTTAGGCTCCGGCTTGCTCTCGCCTTCGCTCCGGCCTGCTCTCGCTATAGGTCTGGACTGCCCTCGCCCTGGCTCCGACCAGCTCTCGCTCTCGCTCTTGCCTGCCCTCGCCTTGGCTCCGGCCTGCTCTCGCTCTGGCCAGCCCTGGCTCTGCTTCTGGCCTGCCTTCGCCTTGGCTCCGGCCTGCTCTTGCCTTGGCTCCGGCCTGCTCTCGCTGTAGCTCCGGACTGCCCTTGCTCTGGCACTGGCGTGCCCTCGCCTTGGCTCCGGCCTGCTCTTGTTCTGACTCTGGCCTGCCCTCGCCCTGGCTCCGGCCTGCTCTGGATCTGCCTCTGGCCTGCCCTCGCCTTGGCTCCGGCCTGCTCTCGCCCTGGCTCCGGCCTGCTCTCGCTCTGGCTCTGGCCTGCCCTCACCCTTGCTCCGACCTGCTCTCGCTCTGACTCTGGCCTGCCCTCGCCCTGGCTCCGGCCAGCTCTGGATCTGGCTCTGGCCTGCCCTCGGCTTGGCTCTGGCCTGCTCTCGTCCTGGCCTGCCCTCTCCTTGGCTCCGACCTGCTCTCGCCTTGGCTCCGGCCTGCTCTTGCTTTGGCTTCGGCCTGCTCTCGCTGTGGCTCCGGCCTGCCTTTGCTCTGGCTCCGACCAGCCCTCGCCTTGCATCCGGCCTGCTCTTGCTCTGGCTCTGGCCTTCCCTCGCCCTGGCTCCGGCCTGCTCTTGCTCTGGCCTGGCCTGCCCTCGTCTTGACTCCAGCCTGCTCTCGCTCTGGTTCTTGCCTGCCTTCACCTTGGCTCCGGCATCCCCTCGCTCTGGCTCAAGCATGCTCTAGCTCTGGCTCTGGCCTGCCATTGCCTTGGCTCCAGACTGCTCTCGCTCTGGCTTGCTCTCGCTCTGGCCTGCCCTCGCCTTGCCTCCGGCCTGCTCTCGCTCTTGCCTGCCCTCGCCTTGGCTCCGACCTGCTCTCGCTCTCGCTCTGGTCTGCCCTCGCCTTGGCTCTGGCCAACCATCGCTCTGGCTCCGGCCTGCCCTCGCCTTGGCTCCGGCCTGCTCTCGCCCTGGCCTGCCCTCTCCTTGGCTCCGGCCTGCTCTCGCCTTGGCTCCGGCCTGCTCTTGCTTTGGCTTCGGCCTGCCCTCGCTGTGGCTCCGGCCTGCCTTTGCTCTGGCTCCGACCAGCCCTCGCCTTGCATCCGGCCTGCTCTTGCTCTGGCTCTGGCCTTCCCTCGCCCTGGCTCCGGCCTGCTCTTGCTCTGGCCTGGCCTGCCCTCGTCTTGACTCCAGCCTGCTCTCGCTCTGGTTCTTGCCTGCCTTCACCTTGGCTTCGGCATCCCCTCGCTCTGGCTCAAGCCTGCTCTAGCTCTGGCTCTGGCCTGCCCTTGCCTTGGCTCCAGACTGCTCTCGCTCTGGCTTGCTCTCGCTCTGGCCTGCCCTCGCCTTGCCTCCGGCCTGCTCTCGCTCTTGCCTGCACTCGCCTTGGCTCCGACCTGCTCTCGCTCTCGCTCTGGTCTGCCCTCGCCTTGGCTCTTGCCCGCTCTTGCTCTACTTCTGGCCTGCCCTCGCCTTGGCTCCAGCCTGCTCTCGCTCTGGTTCTTGCCTGCCTTCACCTTGGCTCCGGCATCCCCTCGCTCTGGCTCAAGCCTGCTCTAGCTCTGGCTCTGGCCTGCCCTTGCCTTGGCTCCAGACTGCTCTCGCTCTGGCTTGCTCTCGCTCTGGCCTGCCCTCGCCTTGCCTCCGGCCTGCTCTCACTCTTGCCTGCCCTCGCCTTGGCTCCGACCTGCTCTCGCTCTCACTCTGGTCTGCCCTCGCCTTGGCTCTGGCCCGCTCTTGCTCTACTTCTGGCCTGCCCTCGCCTTGGCTCCGGCCTGCCCTCGCCTTGGCTCCGGCCTGCTCTCGCCTTGGTTCCGGCCTGCTCTCGCCCTGGCTCCAGCCAACCATCGCTCTGGCTCCGGCCTGCCCTCGCCTTGGCTCCGGCCTGCTCTCGCTCTGGCCTGCCCTCGCCCTGGCTCCGTGCTCTCTATCTGGCTCTGGCCTGCCCTCGCCTTGGCTCCTGCCTGTTCTCGCCCTGGATCCAGCCTGTCCTTGCTTTGGATCATGCCTGCTCTCGATCTGGCCTGACGTCAACTTGGCTCCGGCCTGCCCTCGCCTTGGCTCCGGCCTGCTCTCGCCCTGGCTCCAGCCTGCGCTCGCCCTGGCTCCGGCCTACTCTCTCTCTGGCTCTGGCCTGCCTTCGCCCTGGATCCGGTCTGCCCTCACTCTGGCTCTGGCCTGCCCTCGCCTTGGCTCCGGCCTGCTCTCGCCCTGGCTCCGGACTGCTCTCGCCCTGGTTCCGGCCTGCCCTTGCCTTGGCTCATGCCTGCTCTCGCTCTGGCCTGCCCTCGCCTTGGCTCCGGCCTGCTCTCACTCTGGATCAAGCCTGCCCTCGCTCTGGCTCCGGCCTGCTCACGCCTTGGCTCCGGCCTGCTCTCGCTCTGGCCTGCCCTCGCCCTGGCTCTGGCCTGCCCTCGCTCTGCCTCTGGCCTGCCCTCGCCTTGGCTCTGGCCTGCTGTCGCTCTGGCCTGTCCTCGCCCTGGCTCTGGCCTGCCCTCGCTCTGCCTCTAGCCTGCCCTCGCCTTAGTTCCGGCCTCCTCTCGCCCTGGCTCCAGCCTGCTCTCGCTCTGGCCTGCCCTTGTCTTGGCTACTGCCTGCTCTCGACCTGGCTCCGGCCTGCTCTCGCTCTGGCCTGCCCTCGCCCTGGCTCCGGCCTGCCCTCGCCCTGGCTCCGGCCTGCTCTCGCCCTGGCTCCGGCATGCTCTCGCTCTGACTCTGGCCTGCCCTCGCTCTGACTCTGGCATGCCCTCGCCCTGACTCCGGCTTGCTCTGGATCTGGCCTGCCCTCGCCTTGGCTCCGGCCTGCTCTCGCTCTGGCCTGCCCTCGCCTTGGCTCCGGCCTGCTCTCGCCTTGGCTCCGGCCTGCCCTCGCCTTGGCTCCGGCCTGCTCTTGCTCTGGCTTCGGCCTGCCCTCGCTGTGGCTCCGGCCTGCCCTTGCTCTGGCTCCGACCAGCCCTCGCCTTGCCTCGGGCCTGCTCTGGCCCATGTTCCGGCCTGCTCTCGCTCTGGCCTTCCCTCGCCCTGGCTCCGGCCTGCTCTTGCTCTGGCCTGGCCTGCCCTCATCTTGACTCCAGCCTGCTCTCGCTCTTGTTCTAGCCTGCCTTCACCTTGGCTCCGGCATCCCCTTGCTCTGGCTCAAGCCTGCTCTAGCTCTGGCTCTGGCCTGCCCTTGCCTTGGCTCCAGACTGCTCTCGCTCTGGCTTGCTCTCGCTCTGGCCTGCCCTCGCCTTGGCTCCGGCCTGCTCTCGCTCTTGCCAGCCCTCGCCTTGGCTCCGACCTGCTCTCGCTCTGGCCTGCCCTCGCCTTGGCTCCGGCCTGCTCTCGCCTTGGTTCTGGCCTGCTCTCGCCCTGGCTGCGGCCAACCATCGCTCTGGTTCCGGCCTGCCCTCGCCTTCACTCCGGCCTGCTCTCGCTCTGGCCTGCCCTCGCCCTGGCTCCAGCCTGCTCTCTCTCTGGCTCTGGCCTGCCCTCGCCTTGGCTCCTGCCTGTTCTCGCCCTGGATCCAGCCTGACCTTGCTTTGGATCATGCCTGCTCTCGATCTGGCCTGACGTCAACTTGGCTCCGGCCTGCTCTCACTCTGGCTTCGGCCTGCCCTCGATCTGGCTCCGGCCTGCCCTCACCTTGGCTCCGGCCTGCTCTCGCCCTGGCTCCAGCCTGCTCTCGCCCTGGCTCCAGCCTGCGCTCACCCTGGCTCCGGCCTACTCTCTCTCTAGCTCTGGCCTGCCCTCGCCCTGGCTCCAGTCTGCCCTCGCCTTGGCTCCGGACTGCTCTCGCCCTGGCTCCGGACTGCTCTCGCCCTGGTTCCGGCCTGCCCTTGCCTTGGCTCATGCCTGCTCTCGCTCTGGCCGGCCCTCAGGGCCTTGGCTCCGGCCTGCTCTCGCTCTGGATCCAGCCTGCCCTCTCTCTGGCTCCGGCCTGCCCTCGCTCTGGCCTGCCCTCGCCCTGGCTCTGGCCTGCCCTCCCCTTGGCTCCGGCCTGCTCTCGCTCTGGCCTGCCCTCGCCCTGGCTCTGGCCTGCCCTCGCCCTGGCTCTGGCCTGCCCTCGCCCTGGCTCTGGCCTGCCCTCGCTCTGCCTCTGGCCTGCCCTCGCCTTAGTTCCGGCCTCCTCTCGCCCTGGCTCCAGCCTGCTCTCGCTCTGGCCTTCCCTTGTCTTGGCTACTGCCTGCTCTCGACCTGGCTCTTGCTTGCTCTCGCTCTGGCTTTGGCCTGTCCTCTCCTTGGCTCCAGCCTGCTATTGCACAGTCTCCAGCCTGCCTTCGTCTTGGCTCCGGCCTGCTCTCGCTCTGGCCTCCTCTCGCCATGGCTCCGGCCTGCTATATCTCTGGCTCCGGCCTGCCCTCGCCTTGGCTCCTGCCTGTTCTCACCCTGGATCCGGCCTGCATTCGCCATGGCTCCGGCCTGCTCTCGCTCTGGTTCCAGCCTGCCCTTGCTTTGGATCATGCCTGCTCTCGATCTGGCCTGACATCAACTTGGCTCCGGCTTGCTCTCGCTCTGGCTTCGGCCTGCCCTCGCTCTGGCTAAGTCCTGCTCTCGCTTTGGCTCCGGCCTACTCTCGCTCTGGCTTCAGCCTGCCCTCGCCCCGGACTACTGTCGCTCTGGCTCTGGCCTGCCCTCGCCCTGGCTCTGGCCTGCCCTCGCCTTGGCTCCAGCCTGCTCTCGCCCTGGCTCCGGCCTGCTCTCGCTCTGGCCTGCCCTTGCCTTGCCTCCCGCTTGCTCTCGCCCTGGCTCCGGCTTGCTCTCGCTCTGGACTGCCCTCGCCTTGGCTCCGGCCTTCTCTCGCTCTGGCTCCGGCCTGCCCTCGCACGGGCTCCGGCCTGCTCTCGCACTGGTTCTGGCCTGCCTTTGCCTTGGCTCTGGCCAACTCTGGCTTTGGCTCCGGCCTGCCCTTCCCCTGGCTCCGGCCTGCTCTCGCTCTGGCTCCGGCCTGCCCTCGCCTTGGCTCCAGCCTGCCCTCGCCATGGCTCCTCCCGCTCTCGCTCCGGCCGGCTTTCGCCCAGGCTCCGGCCTGCTCTCGCTCTAGTTCTGGCCTCCCCTCGCCTTGGCTCCAGCATACTCTCGCTCAGGTTCTGACCTGCTCTCGCTCTGGCTTTGCCCTGTCTCCGGCCTGCTCTCGCCCATATTCCGGCCTGCCCTTGCCTTGGCTCCGGCCTTCTCTCTTTCTGGCTCTGGCCTGCCCTTGCCTTGGCTCTGGCCTACTCTCGCTCTGGCTCTGACCTGCTCTCGCTCTGGCTCTGGCGTGCCCTCGCCTTGGCTCTGGCCTGCTCTCGCCATGACTCTGGCCTGCTCTGAATCTGGCTCTGGCCTGCTCTCGCTCTGGCCCGCTCTCGCTCTGGCTCCGGCCAGCCCTCGCCTTGGCTCCGGCCTGCTCTCGCCTTGGCTCCGGCCTGCTCTCGCTCTGGCTCCGGCCTGCTCTTGCCCTGGCTCTGGCCTGCTCTTGCTCTGGATCTGGCCGGCTCTTGCTCTGGCCTGCCCTTGTCTTGACTCCGGCCTGCTCTTCCCCTGGCTCTGACCAGCTCTCGCTCTAGCCTGCCCTCGCTCTGGCTCCGGCCTGCTCTCTCTCTGGCTCTCGCCTGCCCATGCCTGGTCTCCGGCCTGCTCTTCCTCTGGCCTGCCCTCGTCTTTACTCTGGCCTGATCTCGCTCTTGTTCTGGCCTGCCCTTGCCTTGGCTCCGGACTGCTTTGGCTCCGGCCTGCTCTTGCTCAGGCCTGCTCTCGCTCTGGCTCAGGCCTGCTCTCGCTCTGGCTCTGGCCTGCCCTTGCCTTGGCTCCGGACTGCTTTCGCTCTGGCCTGCTCTCGCTCTGGCCTCCCCTCGCCTTGGCTCCGGCCTGCCCTCGCTCTGGCTCTGACCTGCCCTCGCCTTGGCTCCGACCTGCTCTTGCTCTGGCTCTGGCCTGCCCTCGCCTTGGCTCCGGCCTGCTCTCGCCCTGGCTCCGGCCTGCCCTTGCTCTGGCTCCGGCCAGCCCTCGCCTTGGCTCCGGCCTGCTCTCGCCCTGGCTCCGGCCTGCTCTTGCTCTGGCCTGCTCTTGTCTTGACTCCGGCCTGTTCTCGCCCTTGTACTGGCCTGCCCTTGCCTTGGCTCCAGCCTGCTCTTGCTCTGGCTCTGGCCTGCCCTCGCCTTGGCTCCGGCCTGCTCTCGCCCTGGCTCCGGCCTGCCCTTGCTCTGGCTCCGGCCAGCCCTCACCTTGGCTCCGGCCTGCTCTCGCCCTGGCTCCGGCCTGCTCTTGCTCTGGCTCTGGCCTGCTCTTGCTCTAGCTCTGGCCTGCTCTCGTCTTGACTCCGGCCTGTACTCGTTCTTCCCGCTCTAGCTCAGGACTGGCCTCGCCCTGGGTCCGGCTTGCCATCGCTCTGGCTCTTGCCTGCTCTCGCCCTGGTTCCGGCCTGCCCTTGCCTTGGCTCTGGCCTTCTATCGCTCTGGGTCTGGCCTGCCCTTGCCTTGGCTCTGGCCTACCCTCGCCTTGGCTCCGGCCTGCTCTCGCCTTGGCTCCGGCCTGCTCTCGCCTTGGCTTGGCCTCCTCTTACTCTGGCTCCGGCCTGCCCTCGCCCTGACTCCGGCCTACCCTTGCATTACCTCCGGCCTGCTCTCGGCCTGGCTCCGACCTGCTCTCGCTCTGGCCTGCCCATGCCTTGGCTCCGGCCTGCTCTTCCTCTGGCTCTTGCCTGCCCTCGTCATGACTCTAGCCTGATCTCGCTCTTGTTCTGGCCTGCCTTCGCCATGGCTCCAGCCTGTTCTCGCTCTGGCTCAGGCCTGCTCTCGCTCTGGCTCTGGCCTGCCCTAGCTCTGGCTCCGGACAGCTCTCGCTCTGGTTCTGGCCTGCTCTGGCTCTGGCCTGCCCTTTCCTTGGCTCCGGTCTTCTCTGACTCTGGCTCTGGCCTGCCGTCGCCGTGGCTCCGGCCTGCTCTCGCTCTGGCCAGCCCTCGCCTTGGCTCGGGCCTGCTCTCGCCCTAGCTCTGGCCTGCTCTCGCTCTAGCTCCGGACTGCGCTCGCCCTGGCTCCAGCTTGCCATCGCTCTGGCTCCGTTCTGCCCTTGCCTTGGCTCCGGCCTGCTCTCGCCCTGGCTCTGACCTGCTCTCGCCCAGGCCTGCCCTCGCCCAGGCTCCAGCCTGCCCTCACCTTGGCTCCGGCCTACTCTCGCTCTGGCCTGCTCTTGCTCTGGCCTCGCCCTGGCTCCGGCCTGCCCTCGTCCTGGCTCCGGCCTGCTCTCGCTCTAGCTCCGGACTGGCCTCGCCCTGGGTCCGGCTTGCCATCGCTCTGGCTCTTGCCTGCTCTCGCCCTGGTTCCGGCCTGCCCTTGTCTTGGCTCCGGCCTTCTCTCGCTCTGGCTCTTGCCTGCCCTTGCCTTGGCTCTGGCCAACTCTCGCTCTGGCTCCGGCCTGTCCTTGCCCTGGCACCGGCCTGCTCTCGCCCTGGCTCTGGACTGCTCTCGCTCTGGCTCTGGCCTGCTCTCACTCTGGCTCTGGCCTGCCCTTGCCTTTGCTCCGGCTTACTCTCGCTCTGACTTGCCCTCGCCTTGGATCCGGACTGCTCTCGATTTGGCTCTGGCCTGCCCTCGCTTGGCTCCGGCCTGCTCTCGCTCTGGCTCTGGCTTACCCTCGCTCTGGCTCCGGCCTGCTCTCACCCTGGCTCCGGCCTGCCCTCGTCCTGGCTCCGGCCTGCTCTCGCTCTGGCCTGCCCTCGCCTTGGCTCCGGCCTGCTCTCGCCCTAGCTCCTGCCTGCTCTCGCTCTAGCTCCGGACTGCGCTCGCCCTGGCTCTAGCTTGCCATCGCTCTGGCTCCGTTCTGCCCTCGCCTTGGCTCCGGCCTGCTCTCGCCCTGGCTCCGACCTGCTCTCGCCGTGGCCTGCCCTCGCCCAGGCTCCAGCCTGCCCTCGCCTTGGCTCCGGCCTACTCTCGCTCTGGCCTGCTGTCGCTCTGGCTTCGCCCTGGCACCGGCCTGCCCTCGCTCTAGCTCAGGACTGGCCTCGCCCTGGGTCCGGCTTGCCATCTCTCTGGCTCTTGCCTGCTCTCGCCCTGGTTCCGGCCTGCCCTTGTCTTGGCTCCGGACTTCTCTCGCTCTGGCTCTGGCCTGCCTTTGCCTTGGCTCTGGCCAACTCTCGCTCTGGCTCCGGCCTGCCCTTGCCCTGGCTCTGGCCTGCTCTCACTTTGGCTCTGGCCTGCCCTTGTCTTTGCTCCGGCTTACTCTCGCTCTGGCCTGCCCTCGCATTGGATCCGGACTGCTCTCGATTTGGCTCTGGCCTGCCCTCGCTTGGCTCCGGCCTGCTCTCTCTCTGGCTCTGGCATACCCTCGCTCTGGCTCTGGCCTGCCCTCGCTCTGGCCTGCCCACGCCTTGGCTCCGGCCTGCTCTTACTCTGGCTCTGGCCTGCCCTCGACCTGGCTCTGGGCTGCTCGCGCTCTGGCCTGTCCTCGCCCTGGCTCCGGCCTGTCCTCGCCCTGGCTCCGGCCTGCCCTTGCTCTGGCCTGCTGTCACTGCGGCTCTGGTCTGTCCTCGCCTTGGCTCCGGCCTGCTCTCACCCTGGCTCCGGCCTGCCCTCGTCCTGGCTCCGGTCTGCTCTCGCTCTGGCCTGGCCTCGCCTTGGCTCCGGCCTGCTCTCCCCCTGGCTCCGGCCTGCTCTCGCTCTAGCTCCGGACTGCCTGCGCCCTAGCTCCGGCCTGCTTTTGCTCTGGGTCTGGACTGCCCTCGCCTTGGCTCCGGCCTGCTCTCGCCGTGGCTCCGGCCTGCTCTCGCTCTGGCTTTGGCCTGTCCTCTCCTTGGCTCCAGCCTGCTATTGCACAGGCTCCAGCCTGCCTTCGTCTTGGCTCCGGCCTGCTCTCGCTCTGGCCTCCTCTCGCCATGGCTCCGGCCTGCTATATCTCTGGCTCCGGCCTGCCCTCGCCTTGGCTCCTGCCTGTTCTCACCCTGGATCCGGCCTGCATTCGCCATGGCTCCGGCCTTCTCTCGCTCTGGTTCCAGCCTGCCCTTGCTTTGGATCATGCCTGCTCTCGATCTGGCCTGACATCAACTTGGCTCCGGCTTGCTCTCGCTCTGGCTTCGGCCTGCCCTCGCTCTGGCTAAGTCCTGCTCTCGCTTTGGCTCCGGCCTACTCTCGCTCTGGCTTCAGCCTGCCCTCGCCCCGGACTACTGTCGCTCTGGCTCTGGCCTGCCCTCGCCCTGGCTCTGGCCTGCCCTCGCCTTGGCTCCAGCCTGCTCTCGCCCTGGCTCCGGCCTGCTCTCGCTCTGGCCTGCCCTTGCCTTGCCTCCCGCTTGCTCTCGCCCTGGCTCCGGCTTGCTCTCGCTCTGGACTGCCCTCGCCTTGGCTCCGGCCTTCTCTCGCTCTGGCTCCGGCCTGCCCTCGCACGGGCTCCGGCCTGCTCTCGCACTGGTTCTGGCCTGCCTTTGCCTTGGCTCTGGCCAACTCTGGCTTTGGCTCCGGCCTGCCCTTCCCCTGGCTCCGGCCTGCTCTCGCTCTGGCTCCGGCCTGCCCTCGAGGGCCTTGGCTCCGGCCTGCCCTCGTCCTGGCTCCGGTCTGCTCTCGCTCTGGCCTGGCCTCGCCTTGGCTCCGGCCTGCTCTCCCCCTGGCTCCGGCCTGCTCTCGCTCTAGCTCCGGACTGCCTGCGCCCTGGCTCCGGCTTGCCATCACTCTGGCTCCGGCCTGCCCTCGTCCTGGCTCCGGTCTGCCCTCGTCCTGGCTCCGGCCTGCTTTTGCTCTGGGTCTGGACTGCCCTCGCCTTGGCTCCGGCCTGCTCTCGCCGTGGCTCCGGCCTGCCCTCGCCCTGGCTCCGGCCTGCTCTCGCCCTGGCTCCAGCATGCTCTCGCTCTCACTCTGGCCTGCCCTCGCTCTGACTCTGGCATGCCCTCGCCCTGACTCCGGCTTGCTCTGGATCTGGCCTGCCCTCGCCTTGGCTCCGGCCTGCTCTCGCTCTGGCCTGCCCTCGCCTTGGCTCCGGCCTGCTCTCGCCTTGGCTCCGGCCTGCCCTCGCCTTGGCTCCGGCCTGCTCTTGCTCTGGCTTCGGCCTGCCCTCGCTGTGGCTCCGGCCTGCCCTTGCTCTGGCTCCGACCAGCCCTCGCCTTGCCTCGGGCCTGCTCTGGCCCATGTTCCGGCCTGCTCTCGCTCTGGCCTTCCCTCGCCCTGGCTCCGGCCTGCTCTTGCTCTGGCCTGGCCTGCCCTCATCTTGACTCCAGCCTGCTCTCGCTCTTGTTCTAGCCTGCCTTCACCTTGGCTCCGGCATCCCCTCGCTCTGGCTCAAGCCTGCTCTAGCTCTGGCTCTGGCCTGCCCTTGCCTTGGCTCCAGACTGCTCTCGCTCTGGCTTGCTCTCGCTCTGGCCTGCCCTCGCCTTGGCTCCAGCCTGCTCTCGCTCTTGCCAGCCCTCGCCTTGGCTCCGACCTGCTCTCGCTCTGGCCTGCCCTCGCCTTGGCTCCGGCCTGCTCTCGCCTTGGTTCTGGCCTGCTCTCGCCCTGGCTGCGGCCAACCATCGCTCTGGCTCCGGCCTGCCCTCGCCTTGGCTCCGGCCTGCTCTCGCTCTGGCCTGCCCTCGCCCTGGCTCCAGCCTGCTCTCTCTCTGGCTCTGGCCTGCCCTCGCCTTGGCTCCTGCCTGTTCTCGCCCTGGATCCAGCCTGACCTTGCTTTGGATCATGCCTGCTCTCGATCTGGCCTGACGTCAACTTGGCTCCGGCCTGCTCTTACTCTGGCTTCGGCCTGCCCTCGATCTGGCTCCGGCCTGCCCTCGCCTTGGCTCCGGCCTGCTCTCGCCCTGGCTCCAGCCTGCTCTCGCCCTGGCTCCAGCCTGCGCTCACCCTGGCTCCGGCCTACTCTCTCTCTAGCTCTGGCCTGCCCTCGCCCTGGCTCCAGTCTGCCCTCGCCTTGGCTCCGGACTGCTCTCGCCCTGGCTCCGGACTGCTCTCGCCCTGGTTCCGGCCTGCCCTTGCCTTGGCTCATGCCTGCTCTCGCTCTGGCCGGCCCTCAGGGCCTTGGCTCCGGCCTGCTCTCGCTCTGGATCCAGCCTGCCCTCTCTCTGGCTCCGGCCTGCCCTCGCTCTGGCCTGCCCTCGCCCTGGCTCTGGCCTGCCCTCGCCTTGGCTCCGGCCTGCTCTCGCTCTGGCCTGCCCTCGCCCTGGCTCTGGCCTGCCCTCGCCCTGGCTCTGGCCTGCCCTCGCCCTGGCTCTGGCCTGCCCTCGCCCTGGCCTGCCCTCGCTCTGCCTCTGGCCTGCCCTCGCCTTAGTTCCGGCCTCCTCTCGCCCTGGCTCCAGCCTGCTCTCGCTCTGGCCTTCCGTTGTCTTGGCTACTGCCTGCTCTCGACCTGGCTCTTGCTTGCTCTCGCTCTGGCTTTGGCCTGTCCTCTCCTTGGCTCCAGCCTGCTATTGCACAGGCTCCAGCCTGCCTTCGTCTTGGCTCCGGCCTGCTCTCGCTCTGGCCTCCTCTCGCCATGGCTCCGGCCTGCTATATCTCTGGCTCCGGCCTGCCCTCGCCTTGGCTCCTGCCTGTTCTCACCCTGGATCCGGCCTGCTCTCGCCGTGGCTCCGGCCTGCTCTCGCTCTAGCTACGGACTGCCCTTGCACTGGATCCGGCTTGCCATCGCTCTGGCTCCCAGCCTGCCCTTGCCTTGGCTCCGGCCTGGTCTCGACCTGGCTCCGACCTGCTTTCGCTCTGGCTCAGGCCTGCCCTCGCCCAGGCTTCGCTCTTCTCTCTCTCTGGCTCTGGCCTGCCCACTCCCTGGCTCGGGCCTACTCTCGCTTTGGCTCTGGCCTGCTCTGGCTCTGCCTCTAGCCTGGTCCTGTCTCCGGCCTGCTCTCGCCCTGGTTCTGGCCTGCCCTTGCCTTGTCCCTGGCCTGCCCTTGCCTTGTCCCTGGCCTACTCTCGCTCTGGCTCTGGCCTGCCCTCGCCATGGCTCTGGCCTGCTCTCGCTCTGGCTCTGGCCTGCTTACCATGGCTCTGGCCTTCTCTCGCTCTGGCTGTGGCCTGCACTCGCCTCGGCTCCGGCCTGCTCTCGCTGTTACTCTGGTCTGCCCTAGCCCTGGCTCCGGCCTGCTCTGGCTCTGGCATGCCCTCTCCTTGGCTCCGGCCTCCTCTCGCCTGGCTCCGGCCTGCTCTCGCTTTGGCCTTCCCTCGCCTTGGCTCCGTCCTGCTCTCGCCTTGGCTCCGGCCTGGTCTCGCTCTGGCTCCGACCTGCCTTCGCCCTGGATCCGACCTTCCCTTGCTCTGGCTCCGGCCATCCCTCGCCTTGGCTCCGGCCTGCCCTCGCCCTGGCTCCGGCCTGCTCTCTCTCTGGCCTGCCCTTGCCTTGGCTCCGGCCTGCTCTCTCTATGACTCTGGCCTGTCCACGTCCTGGCTCTGGCCTGCTCTCGCTCTGGCGTACCCTCGCCTTGGCTCCGGCCTGCTCTCACCTTGGCTTCGGCCTGCCCTCGCCCTGGCTCTAACCTGCCCTTGCTCTGGCTCCGGCCAGCCCTTGCCCTGGCTCTGCTCTCGCCCTGGGTCCGACCTACTCTCGCTCTGGTTGTGGCCTGCCCTGGCTCTGCCTCTAGCCTGCCCTCGCCTTGGCTTCGGTCTAATCTCGCCTTGGCTCCGGCCTGCTCTCGTTCTCTCGCTCTACATCCGGACTGCCCTCGCCCTGGCTCCGGACTGCTCTTGCCTTGGCTCCGGACTGCTCTCACCCTGGCTCCTGCCTGCTGTCGCTCTGGCTCTGGCCTGCCCTCACCTTGGCTCCAGCCTGCTCTCTCTCTGGCTCTGGCCTGCCCTAGCCATGGCTCCGGCCTACTTTCGCTCTGGCTCTGGCCTGCTCTCACTTTGGCTCTGGCCTCGAACTGTCTACGGCGTGCTCTTTCCCTGGTTCCGGCCTGCACTGGCCTTGGCTCCAGCCTTCTCTTGCTCTGGCTCTGGCCTGCCCTTGCCTTGGCAGTGGCCTACTCTTGCTCTGGCTCTGGCCTGCCCTCGCCCTTGCCCCGGCCTGCTCTCGCTCTGGCGTGCCCTCGCCTTGGCTCCGTCCTGCTCTCGCTCTGACTCTGGTCTGCCCTCGCCCTGGCTCCGGCCTTCTCTGGATCTGGCTCTGGCCTGCCTTCTCCTTGGCTACGGCCTGCTCTCTCGCCCTGGCTCTGGCCTGCTCTCGCCTTGGCTTCGGCCTGCTCTCGCCTTGGCTCTGGCTTGCTCTTGCACCGGCCTGCCCTCACCCTGGCTCCGGCCTGTCCTTCCTCTGACTCTGGCCAGCCCTTGCCTTGGCTCCGGCCTGCTCTCGCCCTGGCTCCGGCCTGCTGGCTCCGGCCTGCTCTTGCTCTGGCCTGCCCTCGTCTTGACTCCGGCATGCTCTCCCTCTGGTTCTGGCCTGACTTCGCCTTGGCTCCGGCCTGCTCTCGCCCTGACTCCGGCCTGCCCTTGCTCTGGCTCCGGCCTGCCCTTGCCCTGACTCCGGCCTGCCCTTGTTGCTCTAGTTCAGGCCAGCCCTCGCATTAGCTCCGGCCTGCTCTAGCCCTGGCTCCGACCTGCTCTCGCTCTGGCCTGCCCTCGCCTTGGCTCCGGCCTGCTCTTGCTCTGGCCTGCCCTGGCTCTGCCTCTGGCCTGCCCTCACCTTGGCTCCAGCCAGCTCTCACCTTGGCTCCGGCCGGCTCTCGCTCTAGTTCTGGACTGCCCTTGCCCTGGCTCCGGCCTGCCATCGCTCTGGCTCCGGCCTGCCCTCGCCTTAGCTCCGGCCTGCTCTAGTCCTGGCTCCGGCCTGCTCTCGCTTTGGCTCTGGCCCGCCCTCGCCATTGCTCCGGCCTGCTCTCTCTCCGGCTCTGGCCTGCCCTCGCCCTGGCTCCGGCATACTCTCACTCAGGCTGTGGCCTGCTCTCGCTCTGGCCTCGCTCTGTCTCGGGCCTGCTCTCTCTCTCGCTCTGGACTGCTCTCTCTCTCGCTCTGGCCTGCCCTTGCCTTGGCTCTGGCCTACTCTCGCTCTTGCTTTTGCCTGCCCTCGCCCTGGCTCCGGCCTGCTCTCGCTCTAGTTCTGGCCTCCCCTCGCCTTGGCTCCGGCATACTCTCGCTCAGGTTCTGACCTGCTCTCGCTCTGGCTTCGCCCTGTCTCCGGCCTGCTCTCGCCCATGTTCCGGCCTGCCCTTGCCTTGGCTCCGGCCTTCTCTCTTTCTGGCTCTGGCCTGCCCTTGCCTTGGCTCTGGCCTACTCTCGCTCTGACCTGCTCTCGCTCTGGCTCTGGTGTGCTCTCGCCTTGGCTCTGGCCTGCTCTCGCCATGACTCTGGCCTGCTCTGAATCTGGCTCTGGCCTGCTCTCGCTCTGGCCCGCTCTCGCCTTGGCTCCGGCCTGCTCTCGCTCTCGCTCCGGCCAGCCCTCGCCTTGGCTCCGGCCTGCTCTCGCCTTGGCTCCGGCCTGCTCTAGCTCTGGCTCCGGCCTGCTCTTGCCCTGGCTCTGGCCTGCTCTTGCTCTGGATCTGGCCGGCTCTTGCTCTGGCTCTGGCCTGTCCTTGTCTTGACTCCGGCCTGCTCTTCCCCTGGCTCTGACCAGCTCTCGCTCTAGCCTGCCCTCGCTCTGGCTCCGGCCTGCTCTCTCTCTGGCTCTCGCCTGCCCATGCCTTGTCTCCGGCCTGCTCTTCCTCTGGCTCTGGCCTGCCCTCGTCTTTACTCTGGCCTGATCTCGCTCTTGTTCTGGCCTGCCCTTGCCTTGGCTCCGGACTGCTTTGGCTCCGGCCTGCTCTTGCTCAGGCCTGCTCTCGCTCTGGCTCAGGCCTGCTCTCGCTCTGGCTCTGGCCTGCCCTTGCCTTGGCTCCGGACTGCTTTCGCTCTGGCCTGCTCTCGCTCTGGCCTCCCCTCGCCTTGGCTCCGGCCTGCTCTCGCCTTGGCTCCGACCTGCTCTTGCTCTGGCCTGCCCTCGCCTTGGCTCCGGCCTGCTCTCGCCCTGGCTCCGGCCTGCCCTTGCTCTGGCTCCGGCCAGCCCTCGCCTTGGCTCCGGCCTGCTCTCGCCCTGGCTCCGGCCTGCTCTTCCTCTGGCCTGCTCTCGTCTTGACTCCGGCCTGTTCTCGCCCTTGTACTGGCCTGCCCTTGCCTTGGCTCCAGCCTGCTCTTGCTCTGGCGCTGGCCTGCCCTCGCCTTGGCTCCGGCCTGCTCTCGCCCTGGCTCCGGCCTGCCCTTGCTCTGGTTCCGGCCAGCCCTCACCTTGGCTCCGGCCTGCTCTCGCCCTGGCTCCGGCCTGCTCTTGCTCTGGCTCTGGCCTGCTCTTGCTCTAGCTCTGGCCTGCTCTCGTCTTGACTCCGGCCTGTTCTCGTTCTTCCCGCTCTAGCTCATGACTGGCCTCGCCCTGGGTCCTGCCATCGCTCTGGCTCTTGCCTGCTCTCGCCCTGGTTCCGGCCTGCCCTTGCCTTGGCTCTGGCCTTCTATCGCTCTGGGTCTGGCCTGCCCTTGCCTTGGCTCTGGCCTACCCTCGCCTTGGCTCCGGCCTGCTCTCGCCTTGGCTCCGGCCTGCTCTCGCCTTGGCTCTGGCCTACCCTCGCCTTGGCTCCGGCCTGCTCTCGCCTTGGCTCCGGCCTGCTCTCGCCTTGGCTTGGCCTCCTCTTACTCTGGCTCCGGCCTGCCCTCGCCCTGACTCCGGCCTACCCTTGCATTGGCTCCGGCCTGCTCTTGGCCTGGCTCCGACCTGCTCTCGCTCTCGCTCTGGCCTGCCCATGCCTTGGCTCCGGCCTGCTCTTCCTCTGGCTCTTGCCTGCCCTCGTCATGACTCTAGCCTGATCTCGCTCTTGTTCTGGCCTGCCTTCGCCATGGCTCCAGCCTGTTCTCGCTCTGGCTCAGGCCTGCTCTCGCTCTGGCTCTGGCCTGCCCTAGCTCTGGCTCCGGACAGCTCTCGCTCTGGTTCTGGCCTGCTCTGGCTCTGGCCTGCCCTTTCCTTGGCTCCGGTCTTCTCTGACTCTGGCCTGCCGTCACCGTGGCTCCGGCCTGCTCTCGCTGTGGCTCTGGCCTGTCCTCTCCTTGGCTCCCCCCTGCTCTCACCCTGGCTCCGGCCTGCCCTCGTCCTGGCTCCGGCCTGCTCTCGCTCTGGCTCTGGCCAGCCCTCGCCTTGGCTCGGGCCTGCTCTCGCCCTAGCTCTGGCCTGCTCTCGCCCTAGCTCTGGCCTGCTCTCGCTCTAGCTCCGGACTGCGCTCGCCCTGGCTCCAGCTTGCCATCGCTCTGGCTCCGTTCTGCCCTTGCCTTGGCTCCGGCCTGCTCTCGCCCTGGCTCTGACCTGCTCTCGCCCAGGCCTGCCCTCGCCCAGGCTCCAGCCTGCCCTCGCCTTGGCTCCGGCCTACTCTCGCTCTGGCCTGCTCTCGCTCTGGCCTTGCCCCGGCTCCGGCCTGCCCTCGTCCTGGCTCCGGCCTGCTCTCGCTCTAGCTCCGGACTGGCCTCGCCCTGGGTCCGGCTTGCCATCGCTCTGGCTCTTGCCTGCTCTCGCCCTGGTTCCGGCCTGCCCTTGTCTTGGCTCCGGCCTTCTCTCGCTCTGGCTCTTGCCTGCCCTTGCCTTGGCTCTGGCCAACTCTCGCTCTGGCTCCGGCCTGTCCTTGCCCTGGCACCGGCCTGCTCTCGCCCTGGCTCTGGACTGCTCTCGCTCTGGCTCTGGCCTGCTCTCACTCTGGCTCTGGCCTGCCCTTGCCTTTGCTCCGGCTTACTCTCGCTCTGACTTGCCCTCGACTTGGATCCGGACTGCTCTCGATTTGGCTCTGGCCTGCCCTCGCTTGGCTCCGGCCTGCTCTCGCTCTGGCTCTGGCTTACCCTCGCTCTGGCTCCGGCCTGCTCTCACCCTGGCTCCGGCCTGCCCTCGTCCTGGCTCCGGCCTGCTCTCGCTCTGGCCTGCCCTCGCCTTGGCTCCGGCCTGCTCTCGCCCTAGCTCCTGCCTGCTCTCGCTCTAGCTCCGGACTGCGCTCGCCCTGGCTCTAGCTTGCCATAGCTCTGGCTCCGTTCTGCCCTCGCCTTGGCTCCGGCCTGCTCTCGCCCTGGCTCCGACCTGCTCTCGCCGTGGCCTGCCCTCGCCCAGGCTCCAGCCTGCCCTCGCCTTGGCTCCGGCCTACTCTCGCTCTGGCCTGCTCTCACTCTGGCTTCGCCCTGGCACCGGCCTGCCCTCGCTCTAGCTCAGGACTGGCCTCGCCCTGGGTCCGGCTTGCCATCGCTCTGGCTCTTGCCTGCTCTCGCCCTGGTTCCGGCCTGCCCTTGTCTTGGCTCCGGCCTTATCTCGCTCTGGCTCTGGCCTGCCTTTGCCTTGGCTCTGACCAACTCTTGCTCTGGCTCCGGCCTGCCCTTGCCCTGGCTCTGGCCTGCTCTCGCTCAGGCTCTGGCCTACCCTCGCTCTGGCTCTGGCCTGCCCTCGCTCTGGCTCTGGCCTGCCCACGCCTTGGCTCCGGCTTGCTCTTACTCTGGCTCTGGCCTGCCCTCGACCTGGCTCTGGGCTGCTCGCGCTCTGGCCTGTCCTCGCCCTGGCTCCGGCCTGTCCTCGCCCTGGCTCCGGCCTGCCCTTGCTCTGGCCTGCTGTCACTGTGGCTCTGGTCTGTCCTCGCCTTGGCTCCGGCCTGCTCTCACCCTGGCTCCGGCCTGCCCTCGTCCTGGCTCCGGTCTGCTCTGGCTCTGGCCTGGCCTCGCCTTGGCTCCAGCCTGCTCTCCCCCTGGCTCCGGCCTCCTCTCGCTCTAGCTCCGGACTGCCTGCGCCCTGGCTCCGGCTTGCCATCACTCTGGCTCCGGCCTGCCCTCGTCCTGGCTCCGGCCTGCCCTCGTCCTGGCTCCGGCCTGCTTTTGCTCTGGGTCTGGACTGCCCTCGCCTTGGCTCCGGCCTGCTCTCGCCGTGGCTCCGGCCTGCTCTCGCTCTAGCTACGGACTGCCCTTGCACTGGATCCGGCTTGCCATCGCTCTGGCTCCCAGCCTGCCCTTGCCTTGGCTTCGGCCTGGTCTCGACCTGGCTCCGACCTGCTTTCGCTCTGGCTCAGGCCTGCCCTCGCCCAGGCTTCGCCCTTCTCTCTCTCTGGCTCTGGCCTGCCCACTCCCTGGCTCGGGCCTACTCTCGCTTTGGCTCTGGCCTGCTCTGGCTCTGCCTCTAGCCTGGCCCTGTCTCCGGCCTGCTCTCGCCCTGGTTCTGGCCTGCCCTTGCCTTGTCCCTGGCCTGCCCTTGCCTTGTCCCTGGCCTACTCTCGCTCTGGCTCTGGCCTGCCCTCGCCATGACTCTGGCCTGCTCTCGCTCTGGCTCTGGCCTGCTTACCATGGCTCTGGCCTTCTCTCGCTCTGGCTGTGGCCTGCACTCGCCTCGGCTCCGGCCTGCTCTCGCTGTTACTCTGGCCTGCCCTAGCAATGGCTCCGGCCTGCTCTGGCTCTGGCATGCCCTCTCCTTGGCTCCGGCCTCCTCTCGCCTGGCTCCGGCCTGCCTCGTCCTGGCTCCGGCCTGCTCTCGCTTTGGCCTTCCCTCGCCTTGGCTCCGTCCTGCTCTCGCCTTGGCTCCGGCCTGGTCTTTCTCTGGCTCCGACCTGCCTTCGCCCTGGATCCGACCTTCCCTTGCTCTGGCTCCGGCCATCCCTCGCCTTGGCTCCGGCCTGTCCTCGCCCTGGCTCCGGCCTGCTCTCCCTCTGGCCTGCCCTTGCCTTGGCTCCGGCCTGCTCTCTCTATGACTCTGGCCTGTCCTCGTCCTGGCTCTGGCCTGCTCTCGCTCTGGCGTACCCTCGCCTTGGCTCCGGCCTGCTCTCACCTTGGCTTCGGCCTGCCCTCGCCCTGGCTCTAACCTGCCCTTGCTCTGGCTCCGGCCAGCCCTTGCCCTGGCTCTGCTCTCGCCCTGGGTCCGACCTACTCTCGCTCTGGTTGTGGCCTGCCCTGGCTCTGCCTCTAGCCTGCCCTCGCCTTGGCTTCGGTCTAATCTCGCCTTGGCTCCGGCCTGCTCTCGTTCTCTCGCTCTACATCCGGACTGCCCTCGCCCTGGCTCCGGACTGCTCTTGCCTTGGCTCCGGACTGCTCTCACCCTGGCTCCTGCCTGCTGTCGCTCTGGCCTGCCCTCACCTTGGCTCCAGCCTGCTCTCTCTCTGGCTCTGGCCTGCCCTAGCCATGGCTCCGGCCTACTTTCGCTCTGGCTCTGGCCTGCTCTCGCTTTGGCTCTGGCCTCGAACTGTCTACGGCGTGCTCTCGCCCTGGTTCCGGCCTGCACTGGCCTTGGCTCCGGCCTTCTCTTGCTCTGGCTCTGGCCTGCCCTTGCCTTGGCAGTGGCCTACTCTTGCTCTGGCTCTGGCCTGCCCTCGCCCTTGCCCCGGCCTACTCTCGCTCTGGCCTGCTCTCGCTCTGGCGTGCCCTCGCCTTGGCTCCGTCCTGCTCTCGCTCTGACTCTGGCCTGCCCTCGCCCTGGCTCCGGCCTTCTGTGGATCTGGCTCTGGCCTGCCTTCTCCTTGGCTACGGCCTGCTCTCTCGCCCTGGCTCTGGCCTGCTCTCGCTCTGGACTGCCCTCGCCTTGGCTTCGGCCTGCTCTCGCCTTGGCTCTGGCTTGCTCTTGCACCGGCCTGCCCTCACCCTGGCTCCGGCCTGTCCTTGCTCTGACTCTGGCCAGCCCTTGCCTTGGGTCCGGCCTGCTCTCGCCCTGGCTCCGGCCTGCTGGCTCCGGCCTGCTCTTGCTCTGGCCTGCCCTCGTCTTGACTCCGGCATGCTCTCACTCTGGTTCTGGCCTGACTTCGCCTTGGCTCCGGCCTGCTCTCGCCCTGACTCCGGCCTGCCCTTGCTCTGGCTCCGGTCTGCCCTTGCCCTGACTCCGGCCTGCCCTTGTTGCTCTAGCTCAGGCCAGCCCTCGCATTAGCTCCGGCCTGCTCTAGCCCTGGCTCTGACCTGCTCTCGCTCTGGCCTGCCCTCGCCTTGGCTCCGGCCTGCTCTTGCTCTGGCCTGCCCTGGCTCTGCCTCTGGCCTGCCCTCACCTTGGCTCCAGCCAGCTCTCACCTTGGCTCCGGCCGGCTCTCGCTCTAGTTCTGGACTGCCCTTGCCCTGGCTCCGGCCTGCCATCGCTCTGGCTCCGGCCTGCCCTCGCCTTAGCTCCGGCCTGCTCTAGTCCTGGCTCCGGCCTGCTCTCGCTTTGGCTCTGGCCCGCCCTCGCCCTTGCTCCAGCCTGCTCTCTCTCTGGCTCTGGCCTGCCGTCGCCCTGGCTCCGGCATACTCTCACTCAGGCTGTGGCCTGCTCTCGCTCTGGCCTCGCTCTGTCTCGGGCCTGATCTAGCCCTTGTTCCGGCCTGCTCTCTCTCTCGCTCTGGCCTGCACTTGCCTTGGCTCTGGCCTACTCTCGCTCTTGCTTTTGCCTGCCCTCGCCCTGGCTCCGGCCTGCTCTCGCTCTAGTTCTGGCCTCCCCTCGCCTTGGCTCCGGCATACTCTCGCTCAGGTTCTGACCTGCTCTCGCTCTGGCTTTGCCCTGTCTCCGGCCTGCTCTCGCCCATGTTCCGGCCTGCCCTTGCCTTGGCTCCGGCCTTCTCTCTTTCTGGCTCTGGCCTGCCCTTGCCTTGGCTCTGGCCTACTCTCGCTCTGGCTCTGACCTGCTCTCGCTCTGGCTCTGGCGTGCTCTCGCTCTGGCTCTGGCGTGCCCTCGCCTTGGCTCTGGCCTGCTCTCGCCATGACTCTGGCCTGCTCTGAATCTGTCTCTGGCCTGCCCTCGCCTTGGCTACGGCCTGCTCTCGCTCTGGCCCGCTCTCGCCTTGGCTCCGGCCTGCTCTCGCTCTGGCTCCGGCCAGCCCTCGCTTTGGCTCCGGCCTGCTCTCGCCTTGGCTCCGGCCTGGTCTCGCTCTGGCTCCGGCCTGCTCTTGCCCTGGCTCTGGCCTGCCCTCGCCCTGGCTCCGGCCTGCTCTTGCTCTGGATCTGGCCGGCTCTTGCTCTGGCTCTGGCCTGCCCTTGTCTTGACTCCGGCCTGCTCTTCCCCTGGCTCTGACCAGCTCTCGCTCTAGCCTGCCCTCGCTCTGGCTCCGGCCTGCTCTCTCTCTGGCTCTCGCCTGCCCATGCCTTGTCTCCGGCCTGCTCTTCCTCTGGCTCTGGCCTGCCCTCGTCTTTACTCTGGCCTGATCTCGCTCTTGTTCTGGCCTGCCCTTGCCTTGGCTCCGGACTGCTTTGGCTCCGGCCTGCTCTTGCTCAGGCCTGCTCTCGCTCTGGCTCAGGCCTGCTCTCGCTCTGGCTCTGGCCTGCCCTTGCCTTGGCTCCGGACTGCTTTCGCTCTGGCCTGCTCTCGCTCTGGCCTCCCCTCGCCTTGGCTCCGGCCTGCTCTCGCTCTGGCTATGACCTGCCCTCGCCTTGGCTCCGACCTGCTCTTGCTCTGGCTCTGGCCTGCCCTCGCCTTGGCTCCGGCCTGCTCTCGCCCTGGCTCCGGCCTGCCCTTGCTCTGGCTCCGGCCAGCCCTCGCCTTGGCTCCGGCCTGCTCTCGCCCTGGCTCCGGCCTGCTCTTGCTCTGGCCTGCTCTCGTCTTGACTCCGGCCTGTTCTCGCCCTTGTACTGGCCTGCCCTTGCCTTGGCTCCAGCCTGCTCTTGCTCTGGCCTGCCCTCGCCTTGGCTCCGGCCTGCTCTCGCTCTGGCCTCGCTCTGTCTCGGGCCTGATCTAGCCCTTGTTCCGGCCTGCTCTCTCTCTCGCTCTGGCCTGCACTTGCCTTGGCTCTGGCCTACTCTCGCTCTTGCTTTTGCCTGCCCTCGCCCTGGCTCCGGCCTGCTCTCGCTCTAGTTCTGGCCTCCCCTCGCCTTGGCTCCGGCATACTCTCGCTCAGGTTCTGACCTGCTCTCGCTCTGGCTTTGCCCTGTCTCCGGCCTGCTCTCGCCCATGTTCCGGCCTGCCCTTGCCTTGGCTCCGGCCTTCTCTCTTTCTGGCTCTGGCCTGCCCTTGCCTTGGCTCTGGCCTACTCTCGCTCTGGCTCTGACCTGCTCTCGCTCTGGCTCTGGCGTGCTCTCGCTCTGGCTCTGGCGTGCCCTCGCCTTGGCTCTGGCCTGCTCTCGCCATGACTCTGGCCTGCTCTGAATCTGTCTCTGGCCTGCCCTCGCCTTGGCTACGGCCTGCTCTCGCTCTGGCCCGCTCTCGCCTTGGCTCCGGCCTGCTCTCGCTCTGGCTCCGGCTAGCCCTCGCTTTGGCTCCGGCCTGCTCTCGCCTTGGCTCCGGCCTGGTCTCGCTCTGGCTCCAGCCTGCTCTTGCCCTGGCTCTGGCCTGCCCTCGCCCTGGCTCCGGCCTGCTCTTGCTCTGGATCTGGCCGGCTCTTGCTCTGGCTCTGGCCTGCCCTTGTCTTGACTCCGGCCTGCTCTTCCCCTGGCTCTGACCAGCTCTCGCTCTAGCCTGCCCTCGCTCTGGCTCCGGCCTGCTCTCTCTCTGGCTCTCGCCTGCCCATGCCTTGTCTCCGGCCTGCTCTTCCTCTGGCTCTGGCCTGCCCTCGTCTTTACTCTGGCCTGATCTCGCTCTTGTTCTGGCCTGCCCTTGCCTTGGCTCCGGACTGCTTTGGCTCCGGCCTGCTCTTGCTCAGGCCTGCTCTCGCTCTGGCTCAGGCCTGCTCTCGCTCTGGCTCTGGCCTGCCCTTGCCTTGGCTCCGGACTGCTTTCGCTCTGGCCTGCTCTCGCTCTGGCCTCCCCTCGCCTTGGCTCCGGCCTGCTCTCGCTCTGGCTATGACCTGCCCTCGCCTTGGCTCCGACCTGCTCTTGCTCTGGCTCTGGCCTGCCCTCGCCTTGGCTCCGGCCTGCTCTCGCCCTGGCTCCGGCCTGCCCTTGCTCTGGCTCCGGCCAGCCCTCGCCTTGGCTCCGGCCTGCTCTCGCCCTGGCTCCGGCCTGCTCTTGCTCTGGCCTGCTCTCGTCTTGACTCCGGCCTGTTCTCGCCCTTGTACTGGCCTGCCCTTGCCTTGGCTCCAGCCTGCTCTTGCTCTGGCCTGCCCTCGCCTTGGCTCCGGCCTGCTCTCGCCCTAGCTCCGGCCAGCCCTCACCTTGGCTCCGGCCTGCTCTCGCCCTGGCTCCGGCCTGCTCTTGCTCTGGCTCTGGCCTGCTCTTGCTCTAGCTCTGGCCTGCTCTCGTCTTGACTCCGGCCTGTTCTCGCCCTTGTACCGGCCTGCCCTTGCCTTGGCTCCAGCCTGCTCTTGCTCTGGCTCTGGCCTGCCCTCGTCTTGACTCCGGCCTGTTCTCGCTCTGGTTCGGGCCTGCTTTTGCCTTGGCTCCGGCCTCCTCTCGCTCTGGCTCAGGCCTACTCGCTTTCTGGCTCTCTCTCTGGCCTGCCCTTGCCTTGGCTCTGGCCTGCTCTCTCTATGACTCTGGCCTGTCCTCGTCCTGGCTCTGGCCTGCTCTCGCTCTGGCGTACCCTCGCCTTGGCTCCGGCCTGCTCTCACCTTGGCTTCGGCCTGCCCTTGCTCTGGCTCCGGCCAGCCCTTGCCCTGGCTCTGCTCTCGCCCTGGGTCCGACCTACTCTCGCTCTGGTTGTGGCCTGCCCTGGCTCTGCCTCTAGCCTGCCCTCGCCTTGGCTTCGGTCTAATCTCGCCTTGGCTCCGGCCTGCTCTCGTTCTCTCGCTCTACATCCGGACTGCCCTCGCCCTGGCTCCGGACTGCTCTTGCCTTGGCTCCGGACTGCTCTCACCCTGGCTCCTGCCTGCTGTCGCTCTGGCTCTGGCCTGCCCTCACCTTGGCTCCAGCCTGCTCTTTCTCTGGCTCTGGCCTGCCCTAGCCATGGCTCCGGCCTACTTTCGCTCTGGCTCTGGCCTGCTCTCGCTTTGGCTCTGGCCTCGAACTGTCTACGGCGTGCTCTCGCCCTGGTTCCGGCCTGCACTGGCCTTGGCTCCAGCCTTCTCTTGCTCTGGCCTGCCCTTGCCTTGGCAGTGGCCTACTCTTGCTCTGGCTCTGGCCTGCCCTCGCCCTTGCCCCGGCCTACTCTCGCTCTGGCCTGCTCTCGCTCTGGCGTGCCCTCGCCTTGGCTCCGTCCTGCTCTCGCTCTGACTCTGGTCTGCCCTCGCCCTGGCTCCGGCCTTCTCTGGATCTGGCTCTGGCCTGCCTTCTCCTTGGCTACGGCCTGCTCTCTCGCCCTGGCTCTGGCCTGCTCTCGCTCTGGACTGCCCTCGCCTTGGCTTCGGCCTGCTCTCGCCTTGGCTCTGGCTTGCTCTTGCACCGGCCTGCCCTCACCCTGGCTCCGGCCTGTCCTTGCTCTGACTCTGGCCAGCCCTTGCCTTGGCTCCGGCCTGCTCTCGCCCTGGCTCCGGCCTGCTGGCTCCGGCCTGCTCTTGCTCTGGCCTGCCCTCGTCTTGACTCCGGCATGCTCTCCCTCTGGTTCTGGCCTGACTTCGCCTTGGCTCCGGCCTGCTCTCGCCCTGACTCCGGCCTGCCCTTGCTCTGGCTCCGGCCTGCCCTTGCCCTGACTCCGGCCTGCCCTTGTTGCTCTAGCTCAGGCCAGCCCTCGCATTAGCTCCGGCCTGCTCTAGCCCTGGCTCCGACCTGCTCTCGCTCTGGCCTGCCCTCGCCTTGGCTCCGGCCTGCTCTTGCTCTGGCCTGCCCTGGCTCTGCCTCTGGCCTGCCCTCACCTTGGCTCCAGCCAGCTCTCACCTTGGCTCCGGCCGGCTCTCGCTCTAGTTCTGGACTGCCCTTGCCCTGGCTCCGGCCTGCCATCGCTCTGGCTCCGGCCTGCCCTCGCCTTACCTCCGGCCTGCTCTAGTCCTGGCTCCGGCCTGCTCTCGCTTTGGCTCTGGCCCGCCCTCGCCATTGCTCCAGCCTGCTCTCTCTCTGGCTCTGGCCTGCCCTCGCCCTGGCTCCGGCATACTCTCACTCAGGCTGTGGCCTGCTCTCGCTCTGGCCTCGCTCTGTCTCGGGCCTGATCTAGCCCTTGTTCCGGCCTGCTCTCTCTCTCGCTCTGGCCTGCCCTTGCCTTGGCTCTGGCCTACTCTCGCTCTTGCTTTTGCCTGCCCATGCCCTGGCTCCGGCCTGCTCTCGCTCTAGTTCTGGCCTCCCCTCGCCTTGGCTCCGGCATACTCTCGCTCAGGTTCTGACCTGCTCTCGCTCTGGCTTCGCCCTGTCTCCGGCCTGCTCTCGCCCATGTTCCGGCCTGCCCTTGCCTTGGCTCCGGCCTTCTCTCGCTCTGACCTGCTCTCGCTCTGGCTCTAGCCTGCCCTTGCCTTGGCTCTGGCCTACTCTCGCTCTGACCTGCTCTCGCTCTGGCTCTGGCGTGCCCTCGCCTTGGCTCTGGCCTGCTCTCGCCATGACTCTGGCCTGCTCTGAATCTGGCTCTGGACTGCTCTCGCTCTGGCCCGCTCTCGCCTTGGCTCCGGCCTGCTCTCGCTCTGGCTCCGGCCAGCCCTCGCCTTGGCTCCGGCCTGCTCTCGCCTTGGCTCCGGCCTGCTCTCGCTCTGGCTCCGGCCTGCTCTTGCCCTGGCTCTGGCCTGCTCTTGCTCTGGATCTGGCCGGCTCTTGCTCTGGCTCTGGCCTGCCCTTGTCTTGACTCCGGCCTGCTCTTCCCCTGGCTCTGACCAGCTCTCGATCTAGCCTGCCCTCGCTCTGGCTCCGGCCTGCTCTTTCTCTGGCTCTCGCCTGCCCATGCCTTGTCTCCGGCCTGCTCTTCCTCTGGCTCTGGCCTGCCCTCGTCTTTACTCTGGCCTGATCTCGCTCTTGTTCTGGCCTGCCCTTGCCTTGGCTCCGGACTGCTTTGGCTCCGGCCTGCTCTTGCTCAGGCCTGCTCTCGCTCTGGCCTGCCCTTGCCTTGGCTCCGGACTGCTTTCGCTCTGGCCTGCTCTCGCTCTGGCCTCCCCTCGCCTTAGCTCCGGCCTGCTCTCGCTCTGACCTGCCCTCGCCTTGACCTGCCCTCTGGCCTGCTCTTGCTCTAGCTCTGGCCTGCTCTCGTCTTGACTCCGGCCTGTTCTCGTTCTTCCCGCTCTAGCTCAGGACTGGCCTCGCCCTGGGTCCGGCTTGCCATCGCTCTGGCTCTTGCCTGCTCTCGCCCTGGTTCCGGCCTGCCCTTGCCTTGGCTCTGGCCTTCTATCGCTCTGGGTCTGGCCTGCCCTTGCCTTGGCTCTGGCCTACCCTCGCCTTGGCTCCGGCCTGCTCTCGCCTTGGCTCCGGCCTGCTCTCGCCTTGGCTTGGCCTCCTCTTACTCTGGCTCCGGCCTGCCCTCGCCCTGACTCCGGCCTACCCTTGCATTACCTCCGGCCTGCTCTCGGCCTGGCTCCGACCTGCTCTCGCTCTGGCCTGCCCATGCCTTGGCTCCGGCCTGCTCTTCCTCTGGCTCTTGCCTGCCCTCGTCATGGCTCTAGCCTGATCTCGCTCTTGTTCTGGCCTGCCTTCGCCATGGCTCCAGCCTGTTCTCGCTCTGGCTCAGGCCTGCTCTCGCTCTGGCCTGCCCTAGCTCTGGCTCCGGACAGCTCTCGCTCTGGTTCTGGCCTGCTCTGGCTCTGGCCTGCCCTTTCCTTGGCTCCGGTCTTCTCTGACTCTGGCTCTGGCCTGCAGTCACCGTGGCTCCGGCCTGCTCTCGCTGTGGCTCTGGCCTGTCCTCTCCTTGGCTCCCCCCTGCTCTCACCCTGGCTCCGGCCTGCCCTCGTCCTGGCTCCGGCCTGCTCTCGCTCTGGCTCTGGCCAGCCCGCGCCTTGGCTCGGGCCTGCTCTCGCCCTAGCTCTGGCCTGCTCTCGCTCTAGCTCCGGACTGCGCTCGCCCTGGCTCCAGCTTGCCATCGCTCTGGCTCCGTTCTGCCCTTGCCTTGGCTCCGGCCTGCTCTCGCCCTGGCTCTGACCTGCTCTCGCCCAGGCCTGCCCTCGCCTTGGCTCCGGCCTACTCTCGCTCTGGCCTGCTCTCGCTCTGGCCTCGCCCTGGCTCCGGCCTGCCCTCGTCCTGGCTCCGGCCTGCTCTCGCTCTAGCTCCGGACTGGCCTCGCCCTGGGTCCGGCTTGCCATCGCTCTGGCTCTTGCCTGCTCTCGCCCTGGTTCCGGCCTGCCCTTGTCTTGGCTCCGGCCTTCTCTCGCTCTGCCTCTTGCCTGCCCTTGCCTTGGCTCTGGCCAACTCTCGCTCTGGCTCCGGCCTGTCCTTGCCCTGGCACCGGCCTGCTCTCGCCCTGGCTCTGGACTGCTCTCGCTCTGGCTCTGGCCTGCTCTCACTCTGGCTCTGGCCTGCCCTTGCCTTTGCTCCGGCTTACTCTCGCTCTGACTTGCCCTCGCCTTGGATCCGGACTGCTCTCGATTTGGCTCTGGCCTGCCCTCGCTTGGCTCCGGCCTGCTCTTGCTCTGGCTCTGGCTTACCCTCGCTCTGGCTCCGGCCTGCTCTCACCCTGGCTCCGGCCTGCCCTCGTCCTGGCTCCGGCCTGCTCTCGCTCTGGCCTGCCCTCGCCTTGGCTCCGGCCTGCTCTCGCCCTAGCTCCTGCCTGCTCTCGCCCTGGCTCTAGCTTGCCATCGCTCTGGCTCCGTTCTGCCCTCGCCTTGGCTCCGGCCTGCTCTCGCCCTGGCTCCGACCTGCTCTCGCCGTGGCCTGCCCTCGCCCAGGCTCCAGCCTGCCCTCGCCTTGGCTCCGGCCTACTCTCGCTCTGGTCTGCTCTCGCTCTGGCTTCGCCCTGGCACCGGCCTGCCCTCGTCCTGGCTCCGGCCTGCTCTCGCTCTAGCTCCGGACTGGCCTCGCCCTGGGTCCGGCTTGCCATCGCTCTGGCTCTTGCCTGCTATCGCCCTGGTTCCGGCCTGCCCTTGTCTTGGCTCCGGCCTTCTCTCGCTCTGGCTCTTGCCTGCCCTTGCCTTGGCTCTGGCCAACTCTCGCTCTGGCTCCGGCCTGTCCTTGCCCTGGCACCGGCCTGCTCTCGCCCTGGCTCTGGACTGCTCTCGCTCTGGCTCTGGCCTGCTCTCACTCTGGCTCTGGCCTGCCCTTGCCTTTGCTCCGGCTTACTCTCGCTCTGACTTGCCCTCGCCTTGGATCCGGACTGCTCTCGATTTGGCTCTGGCCTGCCCTCACTTGGCTCCGGCCTGCTCTCGCTCTGGCTCTGGCTTACCCTCGCTCTGGCTCCGGCCTGCTCTCACCCTGGCTCCGGCCTGCCCTCGTCCTGGCTCCGGCCTGCTCTCGCTCTGGCCTGCCCTCGCCTTGGCTCCGGCCTGCTCTCGCCCTAGCTCCTGCCTGCTCTCGCTCTAGCTCCGGACTGCGCTCGCCCTGGCTCTAGCTTGCCATCGCTCTGGCTCCGTTCTGCCCTCGCCTTGGCTCCGACCTGCTCTCGCCGTGGCCTGCCCTCGCCCAGGCTCCAGCCTGCCCTCGCCTTGGCTCCGGCCTGCTCTCGCTCTGGCTTCGCCCTGGCACCGGCCTGCCCTCGCTCTAGCTCAGGACTGGCATCGCCCTGGGTCCGGCTTGCCATCGCTCTGGCTCTTGCCTGCTGTCGCCCTGGTTCCGGCCTGCCCTTGTCTTGGCTCCGCCTTATCTCGCTCTGGCTCTGGCCTACCTTTGCCTTGGTTCTGGCCAACTCTCGCTCTCCGGCCTGCCCTTGCCCTGGCTCTGGCCTGCTCTCGCTCAGGCTCTGGCCTACCCTCGCTCTGGCTCTGGCCTGCCCTCGCTCTGGCTCTGGCCTGCCCACGCCTTGGCTCCGGCCTGCTCTTACTCTGGCTCTGGCCTGCCCTCGACCTGGCTCTGGGCTGCTCGCGCTCTGGCCTGTCCTCGCCCTGGCTCCGGCCTGTCCTCGCCCTGGCTCCGGCCTGCCCTTGCTCTGGCCTGCTGTCACTGTGGCTCTGGTCTGTCCTCGCCTTGGCTCCGGCCTGCTCTCACCCTGGCTCCGGCCTGCCCTCGTCCTGGCTCCGGTCTGCTCTCGCTCTGGCCTGGCCTCGCCTTGGCTCCGGCCTGCTCTCCCCCTGGCTCCGGCCTGCTCTCGCTCTAGCTCCGGACTGCCTGCGCCCTGGCTCCGGCTTGCCATCACTCTGGCTCCGGCCTGCCCTCGTCCTGGCTCCAGCCTGCTTTTGCTCTGGGTCTGGACTGCCCTCGCCTTGGCTCCGGCCTGCTCTCGCCGTGGCTCCGGCCTGCTCTCGCTCTAGCTACGGACTGCCCTTGCACTGGATCCGGCTTGCCATCGCTCTGGCTCCCAGCCTGTCCTTGCCTTGGCTTCGGCCTGGTCTCGACCTGGCTCCGACCTGCTTTCGCTCTGGCTCAGGCCTGCCCTCGCCCAGGCTTCGCCCTTCTCTCTCTCTGGCTCTGGCCTGCCCACTCCCTGGCTCGGGCCTACTCTCGCTTTGGCTCTGGCCTGCTCTGGCTCTGCCTCTAGCCTGGCCCTGTCTCCGGCCTGCTCTCGCCCTGGTTCTGGCCTGCCCTTGCCTTGTCCCTGGCCTGCCCTTGCCTTGTCCCTGGCCTACTCTCGCTCTGGCTCTGGCCTGCCCTCGCCATGGCTCTGGCCTGCTCTCGCTCTGGCCTGCTTACCATGGCTCTGGCCTTCTCTCGCTCTGGCTGTGGCCTGCACTCGCCTCGGCTCCGGCCTGCTCTCGCTGTTACTCTGGCCTGCCCTAGCCCTGGCTCCGGCCTGCTCTGGCTCTGGCATGCCCTCTCCTTGGCTCCGGCCTCCTCTCGCCTGGCTCCGGCCTGCCTCGTCCTGGCTCCGGCCTGCTCTCGCTTTGGCCTTCCCTCGCCTTGGCTCCGTCCTGCTCTCACCTTGGCTCCGGCCTGGTCTCGCTCTGGCTCCGACCTGCCTTCGCCCTGGATCCGACCTTCCCTTGCTCTGGCTCCGGCCATCCCTCGCCTTGGCTCCGGCCTGCCCTCGCCCTGGCTCCGGCCTGCTCTCTCTCTGGCCTGCCCTTGCCTTGGCTCCGGCCTGCTCTCTCTATGACTCTGGCCTGTCCTCGTCCTGGCTCTGGCCTGCTCTCGCTCTGGCGTACCCTCGCCTTGGCTCCGGCCTGCTCTCACCTTGGCTTCAGCCTGCCCTCGCCCTGGCTCTAACCTGCCCTTGCTCTGGCTCCGGCCAGCCCTTGCCCTGGCTCTGCTCTCGCCCTGGGTCCGACCTACTCTCGCTCTGGTTGTGGCCTGCCCTGGCTCTGCCTCTAGCCTGCCCTCGCCTTGGCTTCGGTCTAATCTCGCCTTGGCTCCGGCCTGCTCTCGTTCTCTCGCTCTACATCCGGACTGCCCTCGCCCTGGCTCCGGACTGCTCTTGCCTTGGCTCCGGACTGCTCTCACCCTGGCTCCTGCCTGCTGTCGCTCTGGCCTGCCCTCACCTTGGCTCCAGCCTGCTCTCTCTCTGGCTCTGGCCTGCCCTAGCCATGGCTCCGGCCTACTTTAGCTCTGGCTCTGGCCTGCTCTCGCTTTGGCTCTGGCCTCGAACTGTCTACGGCGTGCTCTCGCCCTGGTTCCGGCCTGCACTGGCCTTGGCTCCGGCCTTCTCTTGCTCTGGCTCTGGCCTGCCCTTGCCTTGGCAGTGGCCTACTCTTGCTCTGGCTCTGGCCTGCCCTCGCCCTTGCCCCGGCCTGCTCTCGCTCTGGCCTGCTCTCGCTCTGGCGTGCCCTCGCCTTGGCTCCGTCCTGCTCTCGCTCTGACTCTGGCCTGCCCTCGCCCTGGCTCCGGCCTTCTCTGGATCTGGCTCTGGCCTGCCTTCTCCTTGGCTACGGCCTGCTCTCTCGCCCTGGCTCTGGCCTGCTCTCGCTCTGGACTGCCCTCGCCTTGGCTTCGGCCTGCTCTCGCCTTGGCTCTGGCTTGCTCTTGCACCGGCCTGCCCTCACCCTGGCTCCGGCCTGTCCTTGCTCTGACTCTGGCCAGCCCTTGCCTTGGCTCCGGCCTGCTCTCGCCCTGGCTCCGGCCTGCTGGCTCCGGCCTGCTCTTGCTCTGGCCTGCCCTCGTCTTGACTCCGGCATGCTCTCCCTCTGGTTCTGGCCTGACTTCGCCTTGGCTCCGGCCTGCTCTCGCCCTGACTCCGGCCTGCCCTTGCTCTGGCTCCGGTCTGCCCTTGCCCTGACTCCGGCCTGCCCTTGTTGCTCTAGCTCAGGCCAGCCCTCGCATTAGCTCCGGCCTGCTCTAGCCCTGGCTTCGACTTGCTCTCGCTCTGACCTGCCCTCGCCTTGGCTCCGGCCTGCTCTTGCTCTGGCCTGCCCTGGCTCTGCCTCTGGCCTGCCCTCCCTCACCTTGGCTCCAGCCAGCTCTCACCTTGGCTCCGGCCGGCTCTCGCTCTAGTTCTGGACTGCCCTTGCCCTGGCTCCGGCCTGCCATCGCTCTGGCTCCGGCCTGCCCTCGCCTTAGCTCCGGCCTGCTCTAGTCCTGGCTCCGGCCTGCTCTCGCTTTGGCTCTGGCCCGCCCTCGCCCTTGCTCCGGCCTGCTCTCTCTCTGGCTCTGGCCTGCCCTCGCCCTGGCTCCGGCATACTCTCACTCAGGCTGTGGCCTGCTCTCGCTCTGGCCTCGCTCTGTCTCGGGCCTGATCTAGCCCTTGTTCCGGCCTGCTCTCTCTCTCGCTCTGGCCTGCCCTTGCCTTGGCTCTGGCCTACTCTCGCTCTTGCTTTTGCCTGCCCTCGCCCTGGCTCCGGCCTGCTCTCGCTCTAGTTCTGGCCCCCCCTCGCCTTGGCTCCGGCATACTCTCGCTCAGGTTCTGACCTGCTCTCGCTTTGGCTTCGCCCTGTCTCCGGCCTGCTCTCGCCCATGTTCCGGCCTGCCCTTGCCTTGGCTCCGGCCTTCTCTCTTTCTGGCTCTGGCCTGCCCTTGCCTTGGCTCTGGCCTACTCTCGCTCTGGCTCTGACCTGCTCTCGCTCTGGCTCTGGCGTGCCCTCGCCTTGGCTCTGGCCTGCTCTCGCCATGACTCTGGCCTGCTCTGAATCTGGCTCTGGCCTGCCCTCGCCTTGGCTACGGCCTGCTCTCGCTCTGGCCCGCTCTCGCCTTGGCTCCGGCCTGCTCTCGCTCTGGCTCCGGCCAGCCCTCGCCTTGGCTCCGGCCTGCTCTCGCCTTGGCTCCGGCCTGCTCTCGCTCCGGCCTGCTCTTGCCCTGGCTCTGGCCTGCCCTCGCCCTGGCTCCGGCCTGCTCTTCCTCTGCATCTGGCCGGCTCTTGCTCTGGCTCTGGCCTGCCCTTGTCTTGACTCCGGCCTGCTCTTCCCCTGGCTCTGACCAGCTCTCGCTCTAGCCTGCCCTCGCTCTGGCTCCGGCCTGCTCTCTCTCTGGCTCTCGCCTGCCCATGCCTTGTCTCCGGCCTGCTCTTCCTCTGGCCTGCCCTCGTCTTTACTCTGGCCTGATCTCGCTCTTGTTCTGGCCTGCCCTTGCCTTGGCTCCGGACTGCTTTGGCTCCGGCCTGCTCTTGCTCAGGCCTGCTCTCGCTCTGGCTCAGGCCTGCTCTCGCTCTGGCTCTGGCCTGCCCTTGCCTTGGCTCCGGACTGCTTTCGCTCTGGCCTGCTCTCGCTCTAGCCTCCCCTCGCCTTGGCTCCGGCCTGCTCTCGCTCTGGCTCTGACCTGCCCTCGCCTTGGCTCCGACCTGCTCTTGCTCTGGCCTGCCCTCACCTTCGCTCCGGCCTGCTCCCGCCCTGGCTCCGGCCTGCCCTTGCTCTGGCTCCGGCCAGCCCTCGCCTTGGCTCCGGCCTGCTCTCGCCCTGGCTCCGGCCTGCTCTTGCTCTGGCCTGCTCTCGTCTTGACTCCGGCCTGTTCTCGCCCTTGTACTGGCCTGCCCTTGCCTTGGCTCCAGCCTGCTCTTGCTCTGGCTCTGGCCTGCCCTCGCCTTGGCTCCGGCCTGCTCTCGCCCTGGCTCCGGCCTGCCATTGCTCTGGCTCCGGCCAGCCCTCACCTTGGCTCCGGCCTGCTCTCGCCCTGGCTCCGGCCTGCTCTTGCTCTGGCCTGCTCTTGCTCTAGCTCTGGCCTGCTCTCGTCTTGACTCCGGCCTGTTCTCGCCCTTGTACCGGCCTGCCCTTGCCTTGGCTCCAGCCTGCTCTTGCTCTGGCTCTGGCCTGCCCTCGTCTTGACTCCGGCCTGTTCTCGCTCTGGTTCGGGCCTGCCTTTGCCTTGGCTCCGGCCTCCTCTCGCTCTGGCTCAGGCCTACTCGCTTTCTGGCTCTGGCCTGCCCTTCCCTTGGCTCCGGACTTCTCTAGCTCTGGCACTGGCCTGCTCTCGTTCTGGCACTGGCCTGCTCTCGCTCTGGCCTGCCCTCACCTTGGCTCTGGCCTGTTCTCACTCTGACTCTGGCCTGCCATCGCCTTGGCTCCGGCCTGCTCTCTTCTCTCTTGCTCTGGCCTGCCCTGGCTCTGCCTATGGCCTGCCCTCGCCTTGGTTCCGACCTGCTCTCGCTCTGGTTCTGGGCTGCCTTCTCCTTGGCTCCGGCCTGCTCTCGCTCTGGCTCAGGCCAACTCTCTCTCTGGCTCTGGCCTGCCCTTGCCTTGGCTCCGGACTGCTCTCTCTCAGGCACTGGCCTGCTCTCACTCTGGCTCTGGCCTGCTCTCGCTCTGGCCTGCCCTCACCTTGGCTCCGGCCTACGCTCGCTCTGACTCTGGCCAGCCCTTGCCTTGGCTCCGGCCTGCTCTTGCTCTGGCCTGCTCTTGCTCTGGCCTGCCCTCGTCTTGACTCCGGCATGCTCTCCCTCTGGTTCTGGCCTGACTTCGCCTTGGCTCCGGCCTGCTCTCGCCCTGACTCCGGCCTGCCCTTGCTCTGGCTCCGGCCTGCACTTGCCCTGACTCCGGCCTGCCCTTGTTGCTCTAGTTCAGGCCAGCCCTCGCATTAGCTCCGGCCTGCTCTAGCCCTGGCTCCGACCTGCTCTCGCTCTGGCCTGCCCTCGCCTTGGCTCCGGCCTGCTCTTGCTCTGGCCTGCCCTGGCTCTGCCTCTGGCCTGCCCTCACCTTGGCTCCAGCCAGCTCTCACCTTGGCTCCGGCCGGCTCTCGCTCTAGTTCTGGACTGCCCTTGCCCTGGCTCCGGCCTGCCATCGCTCTGGCTCCGGCCTGCCCTCGCCTTAGCTCCGGCCTGCTCTAGTCCTGGCTCCGGCCTGCTCTCGCTTTGGCTCTGGCGCGCCCTCGCCCTTGCTCCGGCCTGCTCTCTCTCTGGCTCTGGCCTGCCCTCGCCCTGGCTCCGGCATACTCTCACTCAGGCTGTGGCCTGCTCTCGCTCTGGCCTCGCTCTGTCTCGGACCTGATCTAGCCCTTGTTCCGGCCTGCTCTCTCTCTCGCTCTGGCCTGCCCTTGCCTTGGCTCTGGCCTACTCTCGCTCTTGCTTTTGCCTGCCCTCGCTCTAGTTCTGGCCTCCCTTCGCCTTGGCTCCGGCATACTCTCGCTCAGGTTCTGACCTGCTCTCGCTCTGGCTTCGCCCTGTCTCCGGCCTGCTCTCGCCCATGTTCCGGCCTGCCCTTGCCTTGGCTCCGGCCTTCTCTCTTTCTGGCTCTGGCCTGCCCTTGCCTTGGCTCTGGCCTACTCTCGCTCTGGCTCTGACCTGCTCTCGCTCTGGCGTGCCCTCGCCTTGGCTCTGGCCTGCTCTCGCCATGACTCTGGCCTGCTCTGAATCTGGCTCTGGCCTGCCCTCGCCTTGGCTACGGCCTGCTCTCGCTCTGGCCCGCTCTCGCCTTGGCTCCGGCCTCCTCTCGCTATGGCTCCGGCCAGCCTTCGCCTTGGCTCCGGCCTGCTTTTGCCTTGGCTCCAGCCTACTCTAGCTCTGACTCCAGCCTGCTCTTGCCCGGCCTGCCCTGGCTCCGGCCTGCTCTTGCTCTGGATCTGGCCGGCTCTTGTCTTGACTCCGGCCTGCTCTCGCCCTGGCTCTGACCAGCTCTCGCTCTAGCCTGCCCTCGCTCTGGCTCCGGCCTGCTCTCTCTCTGGCTCTCGCCTGCCCATGCCTTGTCTCCGGCCTGCTCTTCCTCTGGCTCTGGCCTGCCCTCGTCTTTACTCTGGCCTGATCTCGCTCTTGTTCTGGCCTGCCCTTGCCTTGGCTCCGGACTGCTTTGGCTCCGGCCTGCTCTTGCTCAGGCCTGCTCTCGCTCTGGCTCAGGCCTGCTCTCGCTCTGGCTCTGGCCTGCCCTTGCCTTGGCTCCGGACTGCTTTCGCTCTGGCCTGCTCTCGCTCTGGCCTCCCCTCGCCTTGGCTCCGGCCTGCTCTCGCTCTGGCTCTGACCTGCCCTCACCTTGGCTCTGGCCTGCTCTCGCCATGACTCTGGCCTGCTCTGAATCTGGCTCTGGCCTGCCCTCGCCTTGGCTACGGCCTGCTCTCGCTCTGGCCCGCTCTCGCCTTGGCTCCGGCTCGCTCTCGCCTTGGCTCCGGCCTGCTCTCGCCCTGGCTCCGGCCTGCTCTTGCTCTGGCCTGCTCTTGCTCTAGCTCTGGCCTGCTCTCGTCTTGACTCCGGCCTGTTCTCGCCCTTGTACTGGCCTGCCCTTGCCTTGGCTCCAGCCTGCTCTTGCTCTGGCTCTGGCCTGCCCTCGCCTTGGCTCCGGCATGCCCTTGCTCTGGCTCCGGCCAGCCCTCAACTTGGCTCCGGCCTGCTCTCGCCCTGGCTCCGGCCTGCTCTTGCTCTGGCTCTGGCCTGCTCTTGCTCTAGCTCTGGCCTGCTCTCGTCTTGACTCCGGCCTGTTCTCGCTCTTGTACCGGCCTGCCCTTGCCTTGGCTCCAGCCTGCTCTTGCTCTGGCTCTGGCCTGCCCTCGTCTTGACTTCGGCCTGTTCTCGCTCTGGTTCGGGCCTGCCTTTGCCTTGGCTCCGGCCTCCTCTCGCTCTGGCTCAGGCCTACTCGCTTTCTGGCTCTGGCCTGCCCTTGCCTTGGCTCCGGACTTCTCTAGCTCTGGCACTGGCCTGCTCTCGCTCTGGCACTGGCCTGCTCTCGCTCTGGCCTGCCCTCACCTTGGCTCTGGCCTGTTCTCACTCTGACTCTGGCCTGCCATCGCCTTGGCTCCGGCCTGCTCTCTTCTCTCTTGCTCTGGCCTGCCCTGGCTCTGCCTATGGCCTTCCCTCGCCTTGGTTCCGACCTGCTCTCGCTCTGGTTCTGGGCTGCCTTCTCCTTGGCTCCGGCCTGCTCTCGCTCTGGCTCAGGTCAACTCTCTCTCTGGCTCTGGCCTGCCCTTGCCTTGGCTCCGGACTGCTCTCGCTCAGGCACTGGCCTTCTCTCACTCTGGCTCTGGCCTGCTCTCGCTCTGGCCTGCCCTCACCTTGGCTCCGGCCTACTCTCGCTCTGACTCCTGTCTGCCCTCGCCCTGACTCCGGCCTGCTCTGGCTGTACCTCTGGCCTGCTCTCGTGCTGGCTTTGGCCTGCTCTTGCCCTGGCTCCGGCCTGCCCTCGTCCTGGCTCCGGCCTGCTCTCGCTCTGGCTTGCCATCGCCTTAGCTCCGGCCTGCTCTCGCCCTGGCTCCGGCCTGCCCTCGTCCTGGCTCCGGCCTGCTCTCGCTCTGGCACTGGCCTGCTCTCGCTCTGGCACTGGCCTGCTCTCGCTCTGGCCTGCCCTCACCTTGGCTCTGGCCTGTTCTCACTCTGACTCTGGCCTGCCATCGCCTTGGCTCTGGCCTGCTCTCTCTCTTGCTCTGGCCTGCCCTGGCTCTGGCTATGGCCTGCCTGCCCTCGCCTTGGTTCCGACCTGCTCTCGCTCTGGTTCTGGGCTGCCTTCTCCTTGGCTCCGGCCTGCTCTCGCTCTGGCTCCGGTCTACTCTCTCTCTGGCTCTGGCCTGCCCTTGCCTTGGCTCCGGACTGCTCTCACTCTGACTCTGGTCTGCCCTCGCCCTGACTCCGGCCTGCTCTGGCTGTAGCTCTGGCCTGCACTCGTGCTGCCTTTGGCCTGCTCTCACCCTGGCTCCGGCCTGCCCTCGTCCTGGCTCCGGCCTGCTCTCGCTCTGGCTCTGGCCTGCCATCGCCTTAGCTCCGGCCTGCTCTCGCCCTGGCTCCGGCCTGCCCTCGTCCTGGCTCCGGCCTGCTCTCGCTCTGGCCTGACCTCGCCTTGGCTCCGACCTGCTCTCTCCCTGGCTCCGGCCTGCCCTCGTCATGGCTCCGGCCTCCCCTCGCCCTGGCTCTAGCCTGCCCTCGCCCTGGCTCTGGCCGGCTCTCCCTCTGGCTCTGTCCTGTCCTTGCTCTGGCTCCGGCCAGCCCTCTCCTTGGCTCCAGCCTGCTGTCGCTCTGGTTCTAGCCTGACTTCGCCTTGGCTCCCGCCTGCTCTCGCTCTGGCACAGGCCTACTCTCTTTCTGGCTCTGGCCTGCCCTCGGCTTGGCTCTGGCCTGCTCTCGTCCTGCCTCCGGTCTGCCCTCGCTCTGGCTTCGGCCTGCCCTCGCCCTGGCTCCGGCCAGTCCTTACTCTGGCTCCGGCCAGCCATTGCCTTGGCTTCGGCCAGCTTCTGCAATGGTTCCGGCCTGCCCTCGCCTTGGCTCTGGCCTGCTCTCGCCCTGGATCCGGCGAGCCCTCGCCCTGGCTCCGGCCTGCCCTCTAACTGGCTCCGGCCTGCCCTCTAACTGGCTCCGGCCTGCCCTCTAACTGGCTCCGCCTGCCCTCTAACTGGCTCCGGCCTGCCCTTGCCTTGGCTCCAGCCTGCTCTTGCTCTGGTTCGGGCCTGCCCTTGCCTTAGCTCCGGCCTCCTCTCGATCTGGCTCAGGCCTACTCGCTCTCTGGCTCTGGTCTGCCCTTGCCTTGGCTCCGGACTTCTCTAGCTCTGGCACTGGCCTGCTCTCGCTCTGGCACTGGCCTGCTCTCTCTCGCTCTGGCTCTGGCCTGCTCTCGCTCTGGCCTGTTCTCACTCTGGCTCTGGCCTGCTCTCTCTCTTGCTCTGGCCTGCCCTGGCTCTGCCTATGGCCTGCCCTCGCCTTGGTTCCGACCTGCTCTCGCTCTGGTTCTGGGCTGCCATCTCCTTGGCTCTGGCCTGCTCTCGCTCTGGCTCAGGCCTACTCTCTCTCTGGCTCTGGCCTGCCCTTGCCTTGGCTCCGGACTGCTCTCGCTCAGACACTGGCCTGCTCTCACTCTGGCTCTGGCCAGCTCTCGCTCTGGCTCTGGCCTGCCCTCACCTTGGCTCCGGCCTGCTCTCGCTCTCACTCTGGTCTGCCCTCGCCCTGACTCCGGCCTGCTCTGGCTGTAGCTCTGGCCTGCTCTCGTGCTGGCTCCGGCCTGCTCTCGCCCTGGCTCCGGCCTGCCCTCGTCCTGACTCCGGCCTGCTCTCTCTCTGGCTCTGGCCTGCCCTCGCCTTAGCTCCGGCCTGCTCTCGCCCTGGCTCCGGCCTGCCCTCGTCCTGGCTCAGGCCTGCTTTCGCTCTGGCCTGACCTCGCCTTGGCTCCGACCTGCTCTCTCCCTGGCTCCGGCCTGCCCTCACCCTGGCTCCGGCCTGCTCTCTCTCTGGCTCTGGCCTGCCCTCGCCTTAGCTCCGGCCTGTTCTCGCCCTGGCTCCGGCCTGCCCTCGTCCTGACTCCGGCTTGCTCTCGCTCTGGCCTGACCTCGCCTTGGCTCCGACCTGCTCTCTCCCTGGCTCCGGCCTGCCCTCGCCCTGGCTCCGGCCTGATCTTGCTCTGGCTCTAGCCTGCTCTAGCCCTGGCTCTGGCCTGCTCTCACTCAGGCTCTGGCCTGTCCTTGCTCTGGCTCCGGCCAGCCCTCTCCTTGGCTCCAGCCTGCTCTTGCTCTGGTCTGTCCTGCCCTCGTCTTGACTCCGGTCTGCTCTCGTTCTGGTTCTAGCCTGACTTCGCCTTGGCTCCGGCCTGCTCTCGCTCTAGTTCAGGCCTAATCACTCTCTGGCTCTGGCCTGCCCTTGCCTTGGCTCCGGACTGCTCTCGCTCTGGCACTGGCCTGCTCTCGCTCTGGCACTGGCCTGCTCTCCTTCTGGCTCTGGCCTGCCCTCACCTTGGCTTCGGCCTGCTCTCGCTCTGGTCTGCCCTCGCTTTGGCTCCAGCCTGCTCTCGCTCTGGTACTGGCCTGCCCCGGCTCTGCCTCTGGCCTGCCCTCGCCTTGGCTCCGGTCTGCCCTCGCCCTGGCTGCTGCCTGCTATTGCTCTGGCTCCGGCCTGCTCTCGCTCTGCCTCTGGTCTGCTCTTGCTCTGGATCTGGCCTGCCCTTGCCTTGGCACCGGCCTGATCTCTCTCTGGCCTGCCCTCTCCTTGGCTCCGGCCTTCTCTCGCTCTGGCTCTCGCCTGCCCTAGCCTTGGATCTGGCTTACTCTCGCTCTGGACTGGCCTGCCCTCGCCCTGGCTCCGGCCTGCTCTCGCCCTGGCCTGCCCTCGTCCTGGCTCCGGCCTGCTCTCGCTCTGGCCTGACCTCGCATTGGCTCCGACCTGCTCTCTCCCTGGCTCCGGCCTGCCCTCGCCCTGGCTCCGGCCTGCTCTTGCTCTAGCTCTGGCCTGCTCTCGTCTTGACTCCGGCCTGTTCTCGCCCTTGTTCCGGCCTGCCCTTGCCTTGGCTCCAGCCTGCTCTTGCTCTGGCTCTGGCCTGCCCTCATCTTGACTCCGGACTGCTCTCGCTCTGGTTCGGGCCTGCCTTTGCCTTGGCTCCGGCCTCCTCTCACTCTGGCCTGCCCTTGCCTTGGCTCCGGACTTCTCTAGCTCTGGCACTGGCCTGCTCTCGTTATGGCACTGGCCTGCTCTCGCTCTGGCACTGGCCGGCTCTCGCTCTGGCCTGCCTTCACCTTGGCTCTGGCCTGTTCTCACTCTTGCTCTGGCCTGCCCTGGCTCTGGCTATGGCCTGCCCTCGCCCTGTTTCTGGGCTGCCTTCTCCTTGGCTCCGGCCTGCTCTCGCTCTGGCTCCGGTCTACTCTCTATCTGGCTCTGGCCTGCCCTTGCCTTGGCTCCGGACTGCTCTCGCTCAGGCACTGGCCTGCTCTCACTCTGGCTCTGGCCTGCTCTCTCTCTGGCCTGCCCTCACCTTGGCTCCGGCCTACTCTCGCTCTGACTCCGGCCTGCCCTCGCCCTGACTCCGGCCTGCTCTGGCTGTAGCTCTGGCCTGCTCTTGTGCTGCCTTTGGCCTGCTCTCACCCTGGCTCCGGCCTGCCCTCGTCCTGGCTCCGGCCTGCTCTCGCTCTGGCCTGCCATCGCCTTAGCTCCGGCCTGCTCTCGCCCTGGCTCCGGCCTGCCCTCGTCCTGGCTCCGGCCTGCTCTCGCTCTGGCCTGACCTCGCCTTGGCTCTGACCTGCTCTCTCCCTGGCTCCGGCCTGCCCTCGCCCTGGCTCCGGCCTGCCCTCGCTCTGGTTCTAGCCTGACTTTGCCTTGGCTCCCGCCTGCTCTCGCTCTGGCACATGCCTACTCTCTCTCTGGCTCTGGCCTGCCCTTGCCTTGGCTCCGGACTGCTCTCGCTTTGGCACTGGCCTGCTCTCGCTCTGGCACTGGCCTGCTCTCCTTCTGGCTCTGGCCAGCCCTCACCTTGGCTCCGGCCTGCTCTCGCTCTGGCTCTGGTCTGCCCTCGCTTTGGCTCCAGCCTGCTCTCGCTCTGGTACTGGCCTGCCCTGGCTCTGCCTCTGGCCTGCCCTCGCCTTGGCTCCGGTCTGCTCTCGCCTTGGCACCCGTCTGCCCTCGCCCTGGCTGCTGCCTGCTATTGCTCTGGCTCTGGCCTGCTCTCGCTCTGCCTCTGGCCTGCTCTCGCTCTGGATCTGGCCTGCCCTTGCCTCGGCACCGGCCTGCCCTCTCCTTGGCTCCGGCCTTCTCTCGCTCTGGCTCTCGCCTGCCCTAGCCTTGGCTCTGGCTTACTCTCGCTCTGGACTGGCCTGCCCTTGCCCTGGCTCCAGCCAGCTCTCGCCTTGGCTCCGGCCTCCTCTCGTTCTGATTCATGTCTTCCCTCGCCCTGGTTCCGGCCTGCTCTGCCTCTAGCTCTGGTCTGCTCTCGCGCTGGCTCTGGCCTGCTCTCGCCCTGGCTCCGGCCTGCCCTCGTCCTAGCTCCGGCCTGTTCTGGCTCTAGCTCTGGCCTGCCCTCGCCTTGGCTCTGGCCTGCTCTCGCCCTGCCTCCGGTCTGCCCTCGCTCTGGCTTCGGCCTGCCCTCGCCCTGGCTCCGACCAGCCCTTACTCTGGCTCCGGCCAGCCATTGCCTTGGCTTCGGCCAGCTTCTGCAATGGTTCCGGCCTGCACTCGCCTTGGCTCCGGCCTGCTCTCGCCCTGGATCCGGCGAGCCCTCGCCCTGGCTCCGGCCTGCCCTCTAACTGGCTCCGGCCTGCCCTCTAACTGGCTCCGGCCTGCCCTTGCCTTGGCTCCAGCCTGCTCTTGCTCTGGTTCGGGCCTGCCCTTGCCTTAGCTCCGGCCTCCTCTCGATCTGGCTCAGGCCTACTCGCTCTCTGGCTCTGGTCTGCCCTTGCCTTGGCTCCGGACTTCTCTAGCTCTGGCACTGGCCTGCTCTCACTCTGGCTCTGGCCAGCTCTCGCTCTGGCTCTGGCCTGCCCTCACCTGGGCTCCGGCCTGCTCTCGCTCTCACTCTGGTCTGCCCTCGCCCTGACTCCGGCCTGCTCTGGCTGTAGCTCTGGCCTGCTCTCGTGCTGGCTCTGGCCTGCTCTCGCCCTGGCTCCGGCCTGCCCTCGTCCTGGCTCCGGCCTGCTCTCTCTCTGGCTCTGGGCTGCCCTCGCCTTAGCTCCGGCCTGCTCTCGCCCTGGCTCCGGCCTGCCCTCGTCCTGGCTCAGGCCTGCTTTCGCTCTGGCCTGACCTCGCTTTGGCTCCGACCTGCTCTCTCCCTGGCTCCGGCCTGCCCTCACCCTGGCTCCGGCCTGCTCTCTCTCTGGCTCTGGCCTGCCATCGCCTTGGCTCCGGCCAGATCTCTCTCTTGCTCTGGCCTGCCCTGGCTCTGCCTATGGCCTGCCCTCGCCTTGGTTCCGACCTGCTCTCGCTCTGGTTCTGGGCTGCCATCTCCTTGGCTCCGGCCTGCTCTCGCTCTGGCTCAGGCCTACTCTCTCTCTGGCTCTGGCCTGCCCTTGCCTTGGCTCCGGACTGCTCTCGCTCAGGCACTGGCCTGCTCTCACTCTGGCTCTGGCCAGCTCTCGCTCTGGTTCTGGCCTGCCCTCACCTTGGCACCGGCCTGCTCTCTCTCTGGCTCTGGCCTGCCCTCGCCTTAGCTCCAGCCTGCTCTCGCCCTGGCTCCGGCCTGCCCTCGTCCTGGCTCAGGCCTGCTCTCGCCCTGGCTCCGGCCTGCCCTCGTCCTGGCTCAGGCCTGCTTTCGCTCTGGCCTGACCTCGCCTTGGCTCCGACCTGCTCTCTCCCTGGCTGCGGCCTGCCCTCACCCTGGCTCCGGCCTGCTCTCTCTGGCTCTGGCCTGCCCTCGCCTTAGCTCCGGCCTGCTCTCGCCCTGGCTCCGGCCTGCCCTCGCCCTGGCTCCGGCCTGCCCTCGCCCTGGCTCCGGCCTGCCCTCGCTCTGGCTCCGGCCTGCCCTCGCCCTGGCTCTGGCCTGCTCTCACTCTGGCTCCGGCCTGCCCTCCTCTTGGCTCTGGCCTGCACTCGCACTGGCTCCGGCCTGCTCTCGCTCTGGCCTGCCCTAGCCCCGTCTTCGGCCTGCTCTCGCTCTGGCCTGCCCTCGCCCTGGTTCCGGCATTCTCTCGCTCTGGTTTCGGCCTGCCGTCTCCTTGGATCCGGCCTGCTCTCGCTCTGGCTCCGGCCTGCCCTCCCTCGCCTTGGCTCCAGCCTGCTCTCACTCTGGCTCTGGCCTGCCTTTGCCTTGGCTTCGGCCTGCTCTCGCTCTGGCCTGCTCTCGCTCTGGCCTGCCTTCGCCTTGGCTCCGGACTGCTCTCGCTCTGGCCTGCTCTCGCTCTGGCTTGGGCCTGTCCTTGCCTTGGCTCCGGCTTGCTCTCGCTCTGGCCTGCTCTTGCTCTGGCCTACCCTGGCTCTGCCTCTGGCCTGCCCTTGCCTTGGCTACGGCCTGCTCTCGCTCTAGCTCCGTACTGGTCTCGCCCTGGCTCCGCAATGCCATAGCTCGGGCTCCGGCCTGCCCTCGCCTTGGCTCCGTCCTGCTCTTGCCCTGACTCCGACCTGCTCTTGCTCTGACTCTGGCCTGCCCTCGCCCTGGCTCCGGCCTACTCTCTCTCTGGCCTGCCCTCGGCCTGGCTCCGGCCTACTCTCGCTCTGACTCTGGCCTGCTCTTGCTCTGGCTCTGGCCATCGCCTTGGCTCCGGCCAGCTCCTGCAATGGTTCCGGCCTGCCCTCGCCTTGGCTCCGGCCTGCTCTCGCCCTGGCTTCGGGCTGCCCTCGCCTGCTCTCGCCCTGGCTCCGGCCTGCCCTCGCCCTGGCTCCGGCCTGCCCTCGCCCTGGCTCCGGCCTGTCCTCGCCCTGGCTCCATCCTGCTCTCGCTTTGGCTCCGGCCTGCCCTCGCCTTGGCTCTGGCCTGCTCTCACTCTGGCTCCGGCCTGCCCTCCTCTTGGCTCTGGCCTGCTCTCGCACTGGCTCCGGCCTGCTCTCGCTCTGGCCTGCCCTAGCCCTGTCTTCGGCCTGCTCTCGCTCTGGCCTGCCCTCGCTCTGGTTTCGGCCTGCCGACTCCTTGGATCCGGCCTGCTCTCGCTCTGGCTCCGGCCTGCCCTTGCCTTGGCTCCGGACTGCTCTCGCTCAGGCACTGGCCTGCTCTCACTCTGGCTCTGGCCAGCTCTCGCTCTGGCCTGCCCTCACTTTGGCTCCGGCCTGCTCTCGCTCTCACTCTGGTCTGCCCTCGCCCTGACTCTGGCCTGCTCTGGCTGTAGCTCTGGCCTGCTCTCGTGCTGGCTCCGGCCTGCTCTCGCCCTGGCTCCGGCCTGCCCTCGTCCTGGCTCCGGCCTGCTCTCTCTCTGGCTCTGGCCTGCCCTCGCCTTAGCTCCGGCCTGCTCTCGCCCTGGCTCCGGCCTGCCCTCGTCCTGGCTCAGGCCTGCTCTCGCTCTGGCCTGACCTCGCCTTGTCTCCGACCTGCTATCTCCCTGGCTCCGGCCTGCCCTCACCCTGGCTCCGGCCTGCTCTCTCTCTGGCTCTGGCCTGCCCTCGCCTTAGCTCCGGCCTGCCCTCGCCCTGGCTCCGGCCTGCCCTCGTCCTGACTCCGGCCTGCTCTCGCTCTGGCCTGACCTCGCCTTGGCTCCGACCTGCTCTCTCCCTGGCTCCGGCCTGCCCTCGCCCTGGCTCCGGCCTGCCCTCGCCCTGGCTCCGGCCTGCCCTCGCCCTGGCTCCGGCCTGCCCTCGCCCTGGCTCCGGCCTGCTCTTGCTCTGGCTCTAGCCTGCCCTCGCCCTGGCTCTGGCCTGCTCTTACTCTGGCTCTGGCCTGTCCTTGCTCTGGCTCCGGCCAGCCCTCTCCTTGGCTCCAGCCTGCTCTTGCTCTGGCTCTGTCCTGCCCTCGTCTTGACTCCGGTCTGCTCTTGCTCTGGTTCTAGCCTGACTTCGCCTTGGCTCCGGCCTGCTCTCGCTCTAGCTCAGGCCTACTCACTCTCTGGCTCTGGCCTGCCCTTGCCTTGGCTCCGGACTGCTCTCGCTCTGGCACTGGCCTGCTCTCGCTCTGGCACTGGCCTGCTCTCCTTCTGGCTCTGGCCTGCCCTCACCTTGGCTTCGGCCTGCTCTCGCTCTGGTCTGCCCTCGCTTTGGCTCCAGCCTGCTCTCGCTCTGGTACTGGCCTTCCCCGGCTCTGCCTCTGGCGTGCCCTCACCTTGGCTCCGGTCTGCCCTCGCCCTGGCTGCTGCCTGCTATTGCTCTGGCTCCGGCCTGCTCTCGCTCTGCCTCTGGTCTGCTCTCGCTCTGGATCTGGCCTGCCCTTGCCTCGGCACCGGCCTGATCTCTCTCTGGCCTGCCCTCTCCTTGGCTCCGGCCTTCTCTCGCTCTGGCTCTCGCCTGCCCTAGCCTTGGATCTGGCTTACTCTCGCTCTGGACTGGCCTGCCCTCGCCCTGGCTCCGGCCTGCTCTCGCCTTGGCTCCGGCCTCCTCTCGTTCTGATTCAGGTCTGCCCTCGCCCTGGCTCCGGCCTGCTCTGGCTCTAGCTCTGGCCTGCCCTCGCCTTGGCTCTGGCCTGCTCTCGCCCTGGCTCCGGTCTGCCTTCGCTCTGGCTTCGGCCTGCCCTCGCCCTGGCTCCAGCTAGCCCTTACTCTGGCTCCGGCCAGCCATCGCCTTGGCTCCGGCCAGCTCCTGCAATGGTTCCGGCCAGCCCTCGCCCTGGCTTCGGTCTGCCCTCGCCCTGGCTCCGGCCTGCCCTCGCCCTGGCTCCGACCTGCCCTCGCTCTGGCTCCGGCCTGTCCTCGCCCTGGCTCCATCCTGCTCTCGCTTTGGCTCTGGCCTGCCCTCGCCCTGGCTCTGGCCTGCCCTCGCCCTGGCTCTGGCCTGCCCTCCTCTTGGCTCTGGCCTGCTCTCGCACTGGCTCCGGCCTGCTCTCGCTCTGGCCTGCCCTAGCCCTGTCTTCGGCCTGCTCTCGCTCTGGCCTGCCCTCGCCCTGGTTCCGGCATTCTCTCGCTCTGGTTTCGGCCTGCCGTCTCCTTGGATCCGGCCTGCTCTCGCTCTGGCTCCGGCCTGCCCTCCCTCGCCTTGGCTCCAGCCTGCTCTCACTCTGGCTCTGGCCTGCCTTTGCCTTGGCTTCGGCCTGCTCTCACTCTGGCCTGCCTTCGCCTTGGCTCCGGACTGCTCTCGCTCTGGCTCTAGCTTGGGCCTGTCCTTGCCTTGGCTCCGGCTTGCTCTCGATCTGGCCTGCTCTTGCTCTGGCCTACCCTGGCTCTGCCTCTGGCCTGCCCTTGCCTTGGCTACGGCCTGCTCTCGCTCTAGCAACGTACTGGTCTCGCCCTGGCTCCGCAATGCCATAGCTCGGGCTCCGGCCTGCCCTCGCCTTGGCTCCGTCCTGCTCTTGCCCTGACTCCGACCTGCTCTTGCTCTGACTCTGGCCTGCCCTCGCCCTGGCTCCGGCCTACTCTCTCTCTGGCCTTCCCAAGCCCTGGCTCCGGCCTACTCTCGCTCTGACTCTGGCCTGCTCTTGCTCTAGCTCTGGCCATCGCCTTGGCTCCGGCCAGCTCCTGCAATGGTTCTGGCCTGCCCATGCCTTGGCTCCGGCCTGCTCTCGCCCTGGCTTCGGCCTGCCCTCGCCCTGGTTCCGGCCTGCTCTCGCCCTGGCTCCGGCCTGCCCTCGCCCTGGCTCCGGCCTGTCCTCGCCCTGGCTCCATCCTGCTCTCGCTTTGGCTCCGGCCTGCCCTCGCCCTGGCTCCGGCCTGCTCTCACTCTGGCTCCGGCCTGCCCTCCTCTTGGCTCTGGCCTGCTCTCGCACTGGCTCTGGCCTGCTCTCGCTCTGGCCTGCCCTAGCCCTGTCTTCGGCCTGCTCTCGCTCTGGCCTGCCCTCGCCCTGGTTCCGGCATTCTCTCGCTCTGGTTTCGGCCTGCCGTCTCCTTGGATCCGGCCTGCTCTCGCTCTGGCTCCGGCCTGCCCTCCCTCGCCTTGGCTCCAGCCTGCCCTCCCTCGCCTTGGCTCCAGCCTGCTCTCACTCTGGCTCTGGCCTGCCTTTGCCTTGGCTTCGGCCTGCTTTCGCTCCGGCCTGCCCTCCCTCGCCTTGGCTCCGGACTGCTCTCGCTCTGGCTCTGGCCTGCTCTCGCTCTGGCTTGGGCCTGTCCTTGCCTTGGCTCCGGCTTGCTCTCGCTCTGGCCTGCTTATGCTCTGGCCTACCCTGGCTCTGCCTCTGGCCTGCCCTTGCCTTGGCTCTGGCCTACTCTCTCTCTGGCCTGCCCTCGCCCTGGCTCCGGCCTACTCTCGCTCTGACTCTGGCCTGCCCTCTCCTTGGCTCCGGCCTTCTCTTGCTCTGGTTCTCGCCTGCCCTAGCCTTGGATCTGGCTTACTCTCGCTCTGGACTGGCCTGCCCTCGCCCTGGCTCCGGCCTGCCCTTGCCTTGGCTACGGCCTGCTCTCGCTCTAGCAACGTACTGGTCTCGCCCTGGCTCCGCAATGCCATAGCTCGGGCTCCGGCCTGCCCTCGCCTTGGCTCCGTCCTGCTCTTGCCCTGACTCCGACCTGCTCTTGCTCTGACTCTGGCCTGCCCTCGCCCTGGCTCCGACCTACTCTCTCTCTGGCCTGCCCACGCCCTGGCTCCGGCCTACTCTCGCTCTGACTCTGGCCTGCTCTTGCTCTGGCCATCGCCTTGGCTCCGGCCAGCTCCTGCAATGGTTCTGGCCTGCCCACGCCTTGGCTCCGGCCTGCTCTCGCCCTGGCTTCGGCCTGCCCTCGCCCTGGTTCCGGCCTGCTCTCGCCCTGGCTCCGGCCTGCCCTCGCCCTGGCTCCGGCCTGCCCTCGCCCTGGCTCCGGCCTGCCCTCACTCTGGCTCCGGCCTGTCCTCGCCCTGGCTCCATCCTGCTCTCGCTTTGGCTCCGGCCTGCCCTCGCCCTGGCTCCGTCCGGCCTGCTCTCACTCTGGCTCCGGCCTGCCCTCCTCTTGGCTCTGGCCTGCTCTCGCTCTGGCCTGCCCTAGCCCTGTCTTCGGCCTGCTCTCGCTCTGGCCTGCCCTCGCCCTGGTTCCGGCATTCTCTCGCTCTGGTTTCGGCCTGCCGTCTCCTTGGATCCAGCCTGCTCTCGCTCTGGCTCCGGCCTGCCCTCCCTCGCCTTGGTTCCAGCCTGCTCTCACTCTGGCTCTGGCCTGCCTTTGCCTTGGCTTCGGCCTGCTTTCGCTCTGGCCTGCTCTCGCTCTGGCCTGCCTTCGCCTTGGCTCCGGACTGCTCTCGCTCTGGCTCTGGCCTGCTCTCGCTCTGGCTTGGGCCTGTCCTTGCCTTGGCTCCGGCTTGCTCTCGCTCTGGCCTGCTTATGCTCTGGCCTACCCTGGCTCTGCCTCTGGCCTGCCCTTGCCTTGGCTACGGCCTGCTCTCGCTCTAGCTCCGTACTGGTCTCGCCCTGGCTCCGCAATGCCATAGCTCGGGCTCCGGCCTGCCCTCGGCTTGGCTCCGTCCTGCTCTTGCCCTGACTCCGACCTGCTCTTGCTCTGACTCTGGCCTGCCCTCGCCTTGGCTCTGGCCTACTTTCTCTCTGGCCTGCCCTCGCCCTGGCTCCGGCCTACTCTCGCTCTGACTCTGGCCTGCCCTCTCCTTGGCTCCAGCCTTCTCTCGCTCTGGCTCTCGCCTGCCCTAGCCTTGGATCTGGCTTACTCTCGCTCTGGACTGGCCTGCCCTCGCCCTGGCTCCGGCCTGCTCTTGCCTTGGCTCCGGCCTCCTCTCGTTCTGATTCAGGTCTGCCCTCGCCCTGGCTCCGGACTGCTCTGGCTCTAGCTCTGGCCTGCCCTCGCCTTGGCTCTGGCCTGCTCTCGCCCTGGCTCCGGTCTGCCTTCGCTCTGGCTTCGGCCTGCCCTCGCCCTGGCTCCGGCTAGCCCTTACTCTGGCTCTGGCCTGCTCTCGCCCTGGCTCCGGCCTGCCCTTGTCCTGGATCCGGCCTGCTCTCGCTCTCTGGCTCTGGCCTGCCTTTGCCTTGGCTCCGGCCTGCTCTCTCTATGACTCTGGCCTGCCCTCGTCCTGGCTCCGGCCTGCTCTCAATCTGGCTCTGGTGTACCCTCGCCTTGGCTCCGGCCTGCTCTCACCTTGGCTCCGGCCTGCTCTCGCTCTAGCTCCGGCCTGCCCTCGCCCTGACTCCGGCCTGCTCTCGCCCTGGCTCTTACCTGCCCTGGCTCTGCCTCTGGCCTGCCCTCGCCTTGGCTCCGGGCTAATCTCGCCTTGGCTCCGGCCTTCTCTCGCTCTACATCCGGACAGCCCTCGCCCTGGCTCCGGACTGCCCTTGCCTTGGCTCCGGACTGCTCTCGCCCTGGTTCCTGCCTGCTCTTGCTCTGGCTCTGGCCTGCCCTCACCCTGGCTCCGGCCTGCTATCTATCTGGCTCTGGCCTACTTTCGCTTTGGCCTGCTCTCGCTCTGGCCTCGAACTGGCTCCGGCCTGCCATTGCCTTGGCTCCGGACTGCTCTCGCTCTGGCACTGGCCTGATCTCGCTCTGGCTCTGGCCTGCCCTCACCTTGGTTCCGGCCTGCTCTCGCTCTGGCCTGCCGTCGCCTTGGCTCCGGCCTGCTCTCGCTCTGGCCTGCCCTGGCTCTACTCAAGCCTGCCCTCGTCTTGGCTCCGGCCTGCTCTCGCCTTGGCACCGGTCTGCCCTCGCCCTGGGTCCGGCCTGCTCTCGCTCTGGCCTGCTCTCGCTCTGGCTCTGGCCTGCCCTCTCCTTGGCTCCGGCTCGTGCCTGCCCTAGCCTTGGCTCTGGACTACTCTCGCTCTGGCTCGGGCCTGCTCTGGCTGTGGCTCTGGCATGCTTTCGCTCTGGCCTGCCCTCTCGCTCGGACTCTGGTCTGACCTTGCCTTGGCTCCGGCCTGCTCTCGCCCTGGCACCCGACTGCTTTAGCACTGGCTCTGGCCTGCCCTCGCCCCTGCCTGCTCTCACTCTGGCTCCGGCTTGCCCTCGCCTTGGCTCCGGCCTGCTTTTGCTCTGGACAGCCCTCGCCCTGTCTCCGGCCTGCTCTAGCTCTGGCCCTGGCTCCGGCATTCTTTCGCTCTGGTTTCGGCCTGCCGTCACCTTGGATCCGGCCTGCTCTCGCTCTGGCTCCAGCCAGACCTCGCCTTGGCTCCGGCCTGCTCTCGCTCTGGCCTGCCTTTGCCTTGGCTCCGGCCTGCTCTCACTCTGACTCTGGCCTGCCTTCGACTTGGCTCCGACCTGCTCTCTCTTTGGCTCTGGCCTGCTCTCGCTCTGGCCTGCCCTTGCCTTGGATCCAGCCTGCTCTCGCCCTGGCCTGCTGTTGCTCTGGCCTACCCTGGTTCTGCCTCTGGCCTGCCCTCGCCTTGGCTCTGGCATGCTCTCACCTTAGCTCTGGCCTGCTCTCACCTTAGCTCTGGCCTGCTCTCGCTCTGGCTCCGGCCTGCCGTCGCCCTGGCTCCGACCTGCCCTTGCTCTGGCTCCGGCCAGCCATTGTCCTGGCTCTGGCCTGCTCTCGCCCTGACTCTTGCCTGCCCAGTCTCTGCCTCTGGCCTGCCCTCGCCTTGGCTCCGGGCTAATCTCGCCTTGGCTCCGGCCTGCTCTCGCTCTACATCTGGACTGCCCTCGCCCTGGCTCCGGACTGTCCTTGCCTTGGCTCTGGACTGCTCTCGCCCTGGCTCCTGCCTGCTCTCGCTCTGTCCTGCCCTCACCTTGGCTCCGGCCTGCTCTCTATCTGGCTGTGGCCTGCCCTAGCCCTTGCTCCGGCCTACTTTCGCTCTGGCTCTGGCCTGCTCTCGCTCTGGCCTCGAACTGTCTCCGGCCTGCTCTCGCCGTGGTTCTGGCCTGTCCTTGCCTTGGCTCCGGACTGCTCTCGCTCTGGCCTGATCTTGCTCTGGCACTGGCCTGCTCTCGTTCTGGCTCTGGCCTGCTCTCGCTCTGGCCTGCCCTGGCTCTGCTCAAGCCTGCCCTCGTCTTGCCTCCGGCCTGCTCTCGCCTTGGCACCGGTCTGCCCTCGCCCTGGCTCTGGCCTGCTCTCGCTCTGGTTCTGGCCTGCCCTTGCCTCGGCTCCGGCCTGCTCTCGCTCTGGCCTGCCCTCTCTCGCTCTGTCTCGCGCCTGCCCTAGCCTTGGCTCTGGACTACTATCGCTCTGGCTCGGGCCTGCTCTGGCTGTGGCTCTGGCATGCTCTCGCTCTGGCCTGTCCTTGGCTCCGGACTGCTCTCGCTCGGACTCTGGTCTGACCTTGCCTTGGCTCCGGCCTGCTCTCGCCCTGACTCTTGCCTGCCCAGTCTCTGCCTCTGGCCTGCCCTCGCCTTGGCTTCAGGCTAATCTCGCCTTGGCTCCGGCCTGCTCTCGCTCTACATCCGGACTGCCCTCGCCCTGGCTCCGGACTGCCCTTGCCTTGGCTCCGGACTGCTCTCGCCCTGGCTCCTGCCTGCTCTCGCTCTGGCTCCTGCCTGCTCTCGCTCTTGCTCCGGCCTGCTCTCTATCTGGCTCTGGCCTGCCCTAGCCCTGGCTCCGGCCTACTTTCGCTCTGGCCTGCTCTCGCTCTGGCCTCGAAATGTCTCCGGCCTGCTCTCGCCGTGGTACTGGCCTGTCCTTGCCTTGGCTCCGGACTGCTCTTGCTCTGGCACTGGCCTGATCTTGCTCTGGCACTGGCCTGCTCTCGTTCTGGCTCTGGCCTGCTCTCGCTCTGGCCTGCCCTGGCTCTGCTCAAGCCTGCCCTCGTCTTGGCTCCGGCCTGCTCTCGCCTTGGCACCGGTCTGCCCTCGCCCTGGCTCCGGCCTGCTCTCGCTCTGGCCTGCTCTCGCTCTGGTTCTGGCCTGCCCTTGCGTCGGCTCCGGCCTGCTCTCGCTCTGGCCTGCCCTCTCTCGCTCTGTCTCGCGCCTGCCCTAGCCTTGGCTCTGGGCTACTCTCGCTCTGGCTCGGGCCTGCTCTGGCTGTGGCTCTGGCGTGCTCTCGCTCTGGCCTGTCCTTGGCTCCGGACTGCTCTCGCTCGGACCCTGGTCTGACCTTGCCTTGGCTCCGGCATGCTCTAGCTCTGGCTTCGGCCTGACCTCGCCCTGGCTCCGGCCTGACCTTGCCTTGGCTCCGGCCAGCTCCTGCTCTGGCTCCGGCCTGCCCTCGCCCTGGCTCCGGCCTGCCCTCGACCTGGCTCCGGCCTGCCCTCGACCTGGCTCCGGCCTGCCCTCGACCTGGCTAAGGCCTGCCTTCTCCCAGGCTCCTGCCTGCTCTCACTGTGGCTCCGGCCTGCTCTCGCCCTGTCTCCGGCCGGCTCTCGCTCTGGCCTACCCTCGCCCTGGCTCCGGCATTCTCTCGCTCTGGTTTCGGCCTGCCGTCGCCTTGGATCCGGCCTGCTCTCACTCTGACCTGCCTTTGCCTTGGCTACGGCCTGCTCTCATTCTGGCTCTGGACTGCCTTCGCCTTGGCTCCGACCTGCTCTCTCTTTGGCTCTGGCCTGCTCTCGCTCTGGCTCCGACTGCTCTCGCTCTGGCAGACCTGCTCTCTCTCTGGCCTGCCCTTGCCCTGGCTCCGGCCTACTCTCGCTCTGGCCTGCCCTCGCTTTGGCTCCGGCTTGCTCTTGCCTTGGCTCCGACCTGCTCTCTCTTTGGCTCTGGCCTGCTCTCCCTTTGGCCTGCCCTTTGGCCCCAGCCTGTGCCCTGGCCTGCTGTTGCTCTGGCCTACCCTGGTTCTGCCTCTGGCGTGCCCTCGCCTTGGATACGGCCTGCTCTCGCCTTGGCTCCGGCCTGCTCTCGCTCTAGCTCCGTACTGCTCTCGCCCTGGCTCCGCTATGCCACAGCTCGGGCTCCGGCTTGCCCTCGCTTTAGCTCCGTCCTGCTCTCACCCTGGCTCCGACTGCTCTCGGTCTGGCCTGCCTTCGCCCTGGCCGACCTGCTCTCTCTCTGGCTCTGGCCTGCCCTTGCCCTGGCTCCGGCCTACTCTCGCTCTGGCCTCGCCCTGGCTCCGGCCCGCTCTCGCCCTGGTTCCGGCCACCCCTTACCTTGGCTACTGCTTGCTCTCGCTCTGGCATGCCCTAGCCTCGGCTCTAGCCTACTCTCGCTCTGTCTCTGGGCTGCCCTCGCCCTGGCTCCGGCCTGCTCTTGTTCTGGCATGCCCTTGCCTTGGCTCCGGCCTCTTCTCGCTCTGACTCTGGCATGCCCTCACCCTGGCTCCGGCCTGCTCTCGCTCTGTCCTGCCCTCGCCTTGGCTCCGGCCTGCTTTCGCCCAGGCTCCGGCCTGCTATCGCTCTGGCCTGCCCTCGCTTTGGCTCTAGCCTACTCTCGCTCTGGCCAGCCCTCGTCCTGGCTCCGGCTTGCTCTCGCTCTGGCATGCCCTCTCCTTGGCTCCGGCCTCATCTCGCTCTGACTCTGGCCTGCCCTCGCTCCGGCCAGCTCTGGCTATGTCCTGCCCTCGCCTTGGCTCCAGCCTACTCTCGCCCAGGCTCCAGCCTGCCCTCGTCCTGGCTCCAGCCTGCTCTCGCTCTGGCCTGCCCTCGCTTTGGCTCCGGCTTGCTCTTGCCTTGGCTCCGGCCTGCTCTCGCCCTGGCTCCGGCCTGCCCTTGCTCTGACTCCGGCCTGCCCTAGCTCTGGCTCTGGCCTGCCCTCGCCTTGGCTCCGGCCTGCTCTCGCCCTGGCTCTGGCCTGCTCTTGCTCCTTTCCTCGGTGTTCCCTCCCCCCACTCAAGCCAGGGACAGGAACTGTCGTGCCCATCTCAGGGGCATATTGGTCGCCCTGCCCCACGGCAATGTGGTGTAATGCATGCAGGTGTCGGGGTCCTGATCCACACTCCATCCTTACCTGAGAGTGAGATATCACACCTCTGGGTGAGGTGCAATACCTCTGTAGCAACCGAGCCCTCGGGGTGCTACAGTTCCATTTATCTTCAGCCTATGTGACGTATTGCGATACAGGGCCGTGATTTTGGCTATAAAAGGGTCCCCTAGACCCCTTCCCCAAGCTTTTTAAGAGAATAATATGGCCTGCTCTTGCTCTGGCCTGCCCTCGTCTTGACTCCGGCCTGCTCTCGCTTGTTATGGCCAGCCTTCGCCTTGGCTCCGGCATGCTCTCGCTCCGGCGTAGGCCTGCTGTCGCTCTGGCTCTGTCTGGCCTGCCCTTGCCTTGGCTCCGGACTGCTCTTGCTCTGGCCTGCCCTCACCCTGGCTCCGGCCTGCTCTTGCTCTGGCCTTCTCTTGCTCTGGCCTGCCCTCGCCCTGGCTCCGGCCTGCTTTTGCTCTGGCTCTGGCCTTCTATCTCTCTGGCTCTGGCCTGCCCTTGCCTTGGCTCTGGCCTACTCTCGCCTTGGCTCCGGCCTGCTCTCGCCCTGGCTCTGGCCTGCCCTCGCCCTGACTCCGGCCTGCCCTTGCATTGGCTCCGGCCTGCTCTCGCCCTGGCTCCGACCCGCTCTTGCTCTGGCCTGTCCTCGCCCTGTCTCCGGCCTGCTCTCTCTCTGGCACTGGCCTGCCCATGCCTTGGCTCCGGCCTGCTCTTCCTCTGGCTCTGGCCTGCCCTCGTCTTGACTCTAACCTGATCTCGCTCTTGTTCTGGCCTTCCTTCGCCTTGGCTCCAGCCTGCTCTCGCTCTGGCCTGCCCTAGCTCTGGCTCCGGACTGCTCTAGCTCTGGCCTGCTCTCGCTCTGGCTCTGGACTGCCCTCGCCTTGGCTCTGGCCTGCTCTCGCTCTGGCCTGCCATTATACTGTATATAATAAGCAATGTAGGGCCCTGTTATTGTGACGCTCTAGCCCTCCCTGGGAAGGTGAACTTGGACGGCGGGCCTGTAGTTGTGGGGGATGTCATCATGGCCTTGGCCCGGTCCGTGCCCAGGGCTGTCACATAAAAAATTATTGGCTTCTGGATGAGTGGTTGTTCGACTACGCCACCTGCGGTTTTTGGTGAGGGTCACCAGCGCAGCAGCAGTCCTCTGAGGCCGGTGTCTCGCCTGGCTCCGGCCTGCTCTCTCTCTGGCCTGCCCTCGCCCTGGCTCCGGCCTACTCTCGCTCTGGCTCTGGCCTGCTCTCGCTGTGGCTCTGGCCTCATTCACCCTGTCTCCGGCCTGCTCTTGTCCTGGTTTCGGCCTGCCCTTGCCTTGGCTCTGGCCTTTTCTCGCTCTGGCCTGCCCTTGCCTTGGCTCTGGCCTACTCTAGCTCTGGCCTGCCATCGCCCTGGCTCCGGCCTGCTCTCGCTCTGACTCGGCCTGCCCTTGCCCTGGCTTCGGCCTGCCCTTGCTCTGGCCTGCCCTCGCATTGGCTCCGGCTCCGACCTGTTCTCGCTCTGGCCTGCCCTCGCCGGCCTGCTCTCTCTCTGGCTCTGGCCTGCCCTCGCCCTGGTTCTGGCCTACTCTCGCTCTGGCCTGCTCTCGCTCTGGCCTCGCCTTGTCTCCAGCCTGCTCTCGCCCTGGTTCCGGCTTGCCCTTGCCTTGGCTCTGGCCTTCTATCGCTCTGGCTCTGGCCTGCCCTTGCCTTGGCTCTGGCCTACCCTCGCCTTGGCTCCGGCCTGCTCTCGCTCTGGCTCCGGAATGCCCTCGCCCTGACTCCGGCCTGCCCTTGCTCTGGCTCCGGACTGCTCTCGCCCTGGCTCCGACCTGCCCTCGCCCTGGCTCCGACCTGCTTTCGCTCTGGCCTGCCCTCGCCCTGGCTCTGGCCTGCCCATGCCTTGGCTTCTCCGGCCTGCTCTTCCTCTGGCTCTGGCCTGCCCTCCTCATGACTCTAGCCTGATCTCCCTCTTGTTCTGCCCTGTCTTCCCCATGACTCCAGCCGACTCTCGCTCTCGTTCAGGCCTGCTCTCGCTCTGGCTCTGGCCTGCCCTAGCTCTGGCTCCAGACTGCTCTCGCTCTGGCATACTCTCGCCCTGGTTCTGACCTGCTCTCGCTCTGCCCTCGCCCTGTCTCCGGCCTGCTCTCGCCCTTGTTCCGGCCTGCCCTTGCCTTGGCTCTGGCCTTCTCTCGCTCTGGCCTGACCTTGCCTTGGCTCTGGCCTGCCCACGCCCTGGCTCCGGCCTGCTCTCGCTCTGTCTCTGACCTGCTCTCGCTCTGGCGTGCCCTCACCTTGGCTCCGGCCTGCTCTGACTCTGGCCTGCCCTCGCCCTGACTCCGCTCCGGGAGCCTGCTCTTGCCTTGGCTCCGGCCTGCTCTCGCTCTGGCTCCAGCCAGCCCTCGCCTTGGCTCCGGCCTGATCTCGACTTGGCTCTGGCCTGCTCTCTCCCTGGCCCCGGCCTGCCCTTGCTCTGGCCTGCCCACTCCCTGGCTCTGGCCTGCCCTTGACTCCAGCCTGCTCTCGCTCTTCTTCTGGCCTGCCTTCGCCTTGGCTCCGGCCTGCTCTCGCTCTGGCTATGGCCTCCCCTCCTTGGCTCTGGCCTGCTCTCGCCTGCCCTCGCCCTGTCTCCGGCCTGCTCTCTCTCTGGCCTGCCCTCGCCCTGGCTCCGGCTTGCCCTCGCTCTGGCCTCACCCTGTCTCCGGCCTGCTCTCGTCCTGGTTCCGGGCTGCCCTTGCCTTGGCTCCGGCCTTCTCTCACCAGATCTGGCCTGCCCTTGCCTTGGCTCTGGCCTACTCTCGCTCTGGCTCTGGCCTGCCCTCGCCCTGGCTCCGGCCTGCTCTCGCTCTGGCGTTCCCTCGCCTTGGCTCCGGCCTGCTCTTGCTCTGTCTGGTCTGCCCTCGCCCTGGCTCCGGCCTGCTCTGGATCTGGCTCTGACCTGCCCTCGCCTTGGCTCCGGCCTGCTCTCGCCCTGGCTCCGGCCTGCTCTCGCTCTGGCCTGTCCTCGCCCTGGCTCCGGCCTGCCCTTGCTCTGGCTCCGGCCTGCCCTCGCCTTGGCTCTGGCCTGCTCTTGCTCTGGCTCTGGCCTGCCCTAGCTCTGGCTCCAGACTGCTCTCGCTCTGGCATACTCTCGCCCTGGTTCTGACCTGCTCTCGCTCTGCCCTCGCCCTGTCTCCGGCCTGCTCTCGCCCTTGTTCCGGCCTGCCCTTGCCTTGGCTCTGGCCTTCTCTCGCTCTGGCCTGACCTTGCCTTGGCTCTGGCCTGCCCACGCCCTGGCTCCGGCCTGCTCTCGCTCTGTCTCTGACCTGCTCTCGCTCTGGCGTGCCCTCACCTTGGCTCCGGCCTGCTCTGACTCTGGCCTGCCCTCGCCCTGACTCCGCTCCGGGAGCCTGCTCTTGCCTTGGCTCCGGCCTGCTCTCGCTCTGGCTCCAGCCAGCCCTCGCCTTGGCTCCGGCCTGATCTCGACTTGGCTCTGGCCTGCTCTCTCCCTGGCCCCGGCCTGCCCTTGCTCTGGCCTGCCCACTCCCTGGCTCTGGCCTGCCCTTGACTCCAGCCTGCTCTCGCTCTTCTTCTGGCCTGCCTTCGCCTTGGCTCCGGCCTGCTCTCGCTCTGGCTATGGCCTCCCCTCCTTGGCTCTGGCCTGCTCTCGCCTGCCCTCGCCCTGTCTCCGGCCTGCTCTCTCTCTGGCCTGCCCTCGCCCTGGCTCCGGCTTGCCCTCGCTCTGGCCTCACCCTGTCTCCGGCCTGCTCTCGTCCTGGTTCCGGGCTGCCCTTGCCTTGGCTCCGGCCTTCTCTCACCAGATCTGGCCTGCCCTTGCCTTGGCTCTGGCCTACTCTCGCTCTGGCTCTGGCCTGCCCTCGCCCTGGCTCCGGCCTGCTCTCGCTCTGGCGTTCCCTCGCCTTGGCTCCGGCCTGCTCTTGCTCTGTCTGGTCTGCCCTCGCCCTGGCTCCGGCCTGCTCTGGATCTGGCTCTGACCTGCCCTCGCCTTGGCTCCGGCCTGCTCTCGCCCTGGCTCCGGCCTGCTCTCGCTCTGGCCTGTCCTCGCCCTGGCTCCGGCCTGCCCTTGCTCTGGCTCCGGCCTGCCCTCGCCTTGGCTCTGGCCTGCTCTTGCTCTGGCTCTGGCCTGCCCTCGCCCTGGCTCCGGCCTGCTCTTGCAAAAAATTTGCACTTAGTCATTTTTCCGGCGTTTATCAGACTTTCAGAGAGGAGAAATGTCAGTGAGCGTTCCGATTTCAGTTCCAGAGCGATTCACCCGATGAGTCCTTGATATTTAGTTTTTTTCAGGCAATTTTCTGAATTTTTGAAAATTTCACTTTTTTGTGAAAATATCCACTAAATGAGGGAATAATGTGTGTGAGGGTACCCCAGGAGAGTTCCAAATGTGTGTGGGTAGAATATATATCCCACGGGGGTAAAATTGAAAAAAGTTGAAAAAAAAATTTTTTTTGGACTTAGTCAATTTTCCGGCTGTGCGCCTTTTCACAAAATGACTGTCGTTTCACACTTAAAGTGGCGCCGCCCAAGAAGAACGGACGCCATTATGTCCAAAAACAACAGCAACCAAAGACCTCCCATCGTGGGCCTGGCTCCCCAATAGTGCAAAAAGTGCAGACCGCCCCCTCCAGTAGAGACAGTCCGCATAGTAGTGTCAGCCAGCCGCCCTGGAGCCGCCTCGAAAAGAGGAGGAGAAACAGACCACACCTTGCAGCCAAGATGGAAGCAGCAAAGGAGATGTCCTCCGTAGCTGGCCCACCTGCTGCTACCCCCATAAACCTAACCTCTGAGGAAGGTCCGCAAGCGAAAAAACATGGTGACGAGCGGAAGCTGCTGGCAGCTATTCCGCTGTGTGGGGGCCGCAGGCGGCTCCGGACAGTGTGCACATACCATGGTAGGATTTAATGCAATCTTTAAGACAATATAGATAAAAAGGAAAATACCCATAAAGTCTTAAAAATGGCATCGTTCCCCGTTCAATGGTGCCACGGGAGCATGCTCTTGCTCTGGCCTGCCCTCGTCTTGACTCGAGCCTGTTCTCGCTCTTGTTATGGCCTGCCTTTGCCTTGGCTCCGGCCTGCTCCCGCTCTGGCGTAGTAGGCCTGCTGTCGCTCTGGCTCTGTCTGGCCTGCACTTGCCTTGGCTCTGGACTTCTCTTGCTCTGGCTCTGGCCTGCCCTCGCCCTGGCTCTGGCCTGCCCTCGCCCTGGCTCTGGCCTGCTCTTGCTCTGGCCTGCCCTCACCCTGGCTCCGGTCTGCTCTTTCTCTTGCTCTGGCCTCACCCTGTCTCCGGCCTGCTCTCGCCCTGTCTCCGGCCTGCCCTCGCCCTGGCTCTGGCCTACTCTCTATCTGGCTCTGGCCCGCTCTCTCTCTGGCCTCGCCCTGTCTCCAGCCTGCCCTCCTCCTGGTTCCGGCCTTCTCTCGCTCTGGCCTGCCCTTGCCTTGGCTCTGGCCTACTCTCGCTCTGGCGCAGTGCCCTCGCCCTGGCTCCGGCCTGCTCTCTTGCCTTGGCTCCGGCCTGCTCTCGCCACTCTGGCCTGCTCTGGATCTGGCACCGGCCTGCCCTTGCTCTTGCTCCGGCCTGCTCTCGCCCTGGCTCCGAGCCTGCTCTTGCTCTTTTCAGTCTAATCAGCAACACTCCTGCTAAGGGCGGCCGGCCACCGCGACAAATCAGTAAAGGGGTGTTTAAATTTGGCGCCAATAATGCTGATTAGTTGCGGCCGGAAACCGCGACCAATCAGCGAAGTGGTGTTTAAATTTGGCGCCAATATCGCTTATTGGTCACGGCCGGTGGTTGCGACTAATCTGCAGAGCGGTGTTTAAATTTGGCGCCAATACTGCTGATTGGTCGTCTGGCCTACCCTCGCTCTGGCTCTGGCCTGTCCTCGCCCTGCTGCCTGCTCTCTCTCTGGCTCTGGCCTGCCCTCGCCCAGGCTCCAGCCTACTCTCACTCTGGCTCTGAACTGCTTTCTCGCTCTGGCCTCGCCCTGCTCTCTCGCTCTGGCCTCGCCCTGCTCTCGCTCTGGCGTGCCTTCGCCACGGCTCCGGCCTGCTCTTGCTCTGATTCTGGCCTGCTCTCGCCCTGGCTCTGGCCTGCCCTCGCCTTGGCTCCAGCCTGCTCTAGCCTTGTCTCCGACCTGCTCTCGCTCTGTCTCCGGCCTGCCCTTGCCTTGGCTCCAGCCTGCCCTCGTCCTGACTCCGGCCTGCTCTCGCTCTGGTTCAGGCCTGCCTTCGCCTTGGCTCCGGCCTGCTCTCGCTCTGGCTCAGGCCAGTATACTCTCTCTCTGGTTCTGCCTGCCCTTACCTTGGCTCCGGACTTCTCTCGCTCTGGCCTGCTCTTGTTCTGGCACTGGCCTGCTATCGTTCTGGCTCCGGCCTGGCCTGCCCTGGCTCTGGCCTTGCCTCCGGCCTGCTCTCGCCTTAGCAAGGGCCTGCCCTTGCTCTGGCTTGCCCTCGCCCTGGCTCCGGCCTGATCTCGCTCTGGCTCTGGACTGCCCTCGCCTTGGCTCTGGCCTGCTCTCTCCCTGGCTCCGGCCAGCTTTCGCAATGGCTTCAGCCTGCCCTCGATCTGGCTCCGGCCAGCCCTAGCTCCGGCCTGCCCTCGCCCTCCAGTCTACTCTCGCTCTGGCCTGCTCTAGCTCTGGCCTGGCCTTGGCTCCGGCCTGATCTCGCTCTCACTCTGGTCTGCCCACGCCCTGGCCTGCTCTCATGCTGGCTCTGGCCTGCTCTCGCCCTGGCTCCGGCCTGCACTCGTCCTGGCTCCGGCCAGCTCTCGCTCTGGCCAGCCCTCGTCTTGGCTCCAGCCAACACCTCCTCTTGCCCCGGCCTGCCTTCGCCTTGGCTCCTGCCTGCTCTCGCTCTGGCCTGCCTTCGCCTTGGCTCCGGACTGCTCTCTCTCTTGCCTGCTCTCGCTCTGGCTTGGGCCTGTCCTTGCCTTGGCTCCGGCCTGCTCTCTCTGCCTCTGGCCTGCCCTTGCCTTAGCTCCGGCCTGCTCTCGCTCTAGCTCCGTACTGCCCTCACCCTGGCTCCGCTATGCCATAGCTCGGGCTCCGGCCAGCCCTCGCCTTGGCTCCGTCCTGCTCTCGCCATGGCTCTGGCCTACTCTCTCTCTGGCCAGCCGTCGCCCTGGCTCCGGCCTACACTCGCTCTGGCTCTGGCAGGCTCTTGCTCTGGCCTCGCCTTGGCTCCGGCCTGCTCTCGCTCTCATCTGCCCTCACCCTGGCCGACTGCTCTGGCTCTTGCTCTGGCCTGCTCTCGTCCTGGCTCCGGACTGCTCTCGCTCTGGCCTGCCCTCGCCTTGGCTCCGTCCGGCCTGCTCTCGCCCTGGCTCCAGCCTGCACTCGCTCTGGCTTAGGCCTTCTCTCGCCCTAGCTCCGGCCTGCCCTTGCTCTGGCTCCGGCCAGCACTCGCCTTGGATACGGCCAGCATCTGCTCTGGCTCCGGCCTGCCTTCGCCTTGGCTTCGGACTGCTCTCGCTCTGGCCTGTCCTTGCCTTGGCTCCGGCCTGCTCTTGCTCTGGCCTACCCTAGCTCTGCCTCCGGCCAGCCCTCGCCTTGGCTGCGGCCAGCTCCGGCTCTGGCCTGCCCACGCCCTGGCTCCGGCCTGCTCTCGCTCTGGCTCCGGCCTGCCCTCGCCCTGTCTCCGGCCTGTTCTTGCTCTGGCCTGCTCTCGCCCTGGATCGGGCATTCTCTCGCTCTGGTTTCGGCCTGCCCTCGCCTTGGCTCCGGCCTGACTTTGCCATGGCTACGGCCTGCTATCGCTCTGGCTTCGGCCTGCCTTTGCCTTGGCTCTGGCCTGCTCTCGCTCAGGCTCTGGCCTGCTATCGCTGTGGCTCTGGCCTGCCTTCGAAGGCCTTGGCCAGAGCGAGATTTGGCCAGAGCCAAGGCAAGGGCAGACCAGAGCCAGAGAGAAAGAAGGCCGGAGCCAAGGAAAGGGCAGCCAGAACCAGGGCGAGAGCAGGCCAGAGCAAGGGCGAGAGCAGGCTGGAGCCAAGGCGAGAGCAGGGCGAGGGCAGGCCAGAGCCAGAGTCAGATCAGGCCGGAGACAAGGCGAGGGCAGGCCAGAGCCAGAGAGAGGGCAGGCCAGAGCCAGAGCGAGAGCAGGCCGGACCTCCGGAGCCAAGCAAGGGCAGGCCAGAGTCAAAGCGAGAGCAGTCCGGAGCCAAGGCGAGGGCAGGCCAGAGCCAGAGCGAGAGCAGGCCAGAGGCAGAGGGAGAGCAGGCCAGAGGCAGAGCGAGAGCAGGCCAAAGGCAGAGCGAGAGAAGGCCAGAGGCAGAGCGAGAGCAGGCCGGAGCCAGTGCAAGGGCAGGCCGGAGCCAGGGCGAGAATTGGCCAGAGCCAAGGCAAGGGCAGGCCAAAGCCCGCTCTCTCTCTGGCCTCGCCCTGTCTCCGGCCTGCCCTCCTCCTGGTTCCGGCCTTCTCTCGCTCTGGCCTGCCCTTGCCTTGGCTCTGGCCTACTCTCGCTCTGGCGCAGTGCCCTCGCCCTGGCTCCGGCCTGCTCTCTTGCCTTGGCTCCGGCCTGCTCTCGCCACTCTGGCCTGCCCTCGCCTTAGCTCCGGCCTGCTCTCGCTCCGTACTGCCCTCACCCTGGCTCCGCTATGCCATAGCTCGGGCTCCGGCCAGCCCTCGCCTTGGCTCCGTCCTGCTCTCGCCATGGCTCTGGCCTACTCTCTCTCTGGCCAGCCGTCGCCCTGGCTCCGGCCTACACTCGCTCTGGCTGGCTCTTGCTCTGGCCTCGCCTTGGCTCCGGCCTGCTCTCGCTCTCATCTGCCCTCACCCTGGCCGACTGCTCTGGCTCTTGCTCTGGCCTGCTCTCGTCCTGGCTCCGGACTGCTCTCGCTCTGGCCTGCCCTCGCCTTGGCTCCGTCCGGCCTGCTCTCGCCCTGGCTCCAGCCTGCACTCGCTCTGGCTTAGGCCTTCTCTCGCCCTAGCTCCGGCCTGCCCTTGCTCTGGCTCCGGCCAGCCCTCGCCTTGGATACGGCCAGCATCTGCTCTGGCTCCGGCCTGCCTTCGCCTTGGCTTCGGACTGCTCTCGCTCTGGCCTGTCCTTGCCTTGGCTCCGGCCTGCTCTTGCTCTGGCCTACCCTAGCTCTGCCTCCGGCCAGCCCTCGCCTTGGCTGCGGCCAGCTCCGGCTCTGGCCTGCCCACGCCCTGGCTCCGGCCTGCCCTTGCCCTGGCTCCGGCCTGCTCTCGCTCTGGCTCCGGCCTGCTCTCGCTCTGGCTCCGGCCTGCCCTCGCCCTGTCTCCGGCCTGTTCTTGCTCTGGCCTGCTCTCGCCCTGGATCGGGCATTCTCTCGCTCTGGTTTCGGCCTGCCCTCGCCTTGGCTCCGGCCTGACTTTGCCATGGCTACGGCCTGCTATCGCTCTGGCTTCGGCCTGCCTTTGCCTTGGCTCTGGCCTGCTCTCGCTCAGGCTCTGGCCTGCTATCGCTGTGGCTCTGGCCTGCCTTCGAAGGCCTTGGCCAGAGCGAGATTTGGCCAGAGCCAAGGCAAGGGCAGACCAGAGCCAGAGAGAAAGAAGGCCGAAGCCAAGGAAAGGGCAGCCAGAACCAGGGCGAGAGCAGGCCAGAGCCAGGGCGAGAGCAGGCTGGAGCCAAGGCGAGAGCAGGGCGAGGGCAGGCCAGAGCCAGAGTCAGATCAGGCCGGAGACAAGGCGAGGGCAGGCCAGAGCCAGAGAGAGGGCAGGCCAGAGCCAGAGCGAGAGCAGGCCGGACCTCCGGAGCCAAGCAAGGGCAGGCCAGAGTCAAAGCGAGAGCAGTCCGGAGCCAAGGCGAGGGCAGGCCAGAGCCAGAGCGAGAGCAGGCCAGAGGCAGAGGGAGAGCAGGCCAGAGGCAGAGCGAGAGCAGGCCAAAGGCAGAGCGAGAGCAGGCCAGAGGCAGAGCGAGAGCAGGCCGGAGCCAGTGCAAGGGCAGGCCGGAGCCAGGGCGAGAATTGGCCAGAGCCAAGGCAAGGGCAGGCCAAAGCCCGCTCTCTCTCTGGCCTCGCCCTGTCTCCGGCCTGCCCTCCTCCTGGTTCCGGCCTTCTCTCGCTCTGGCCTGCCCTTGCCTTGGCTCTGGCCTACTCTCGCTCTGGCGCAGTGCCCTCGCCCTGGCTCCGGCCTGCTCTCTTGCCTTGGCTCCGGCCTGCTCTCGCCACTCTGGCCTGCCCTCGCCCTGGCTCCGGCCTGCTCTGGATCTGGCACCGGCCTGCCCTTGCTCTGGCTCCGGCCTGCTTTCGCTCTGGATCCGAGCCTGCTCTTGCTCTTTTCAGTCTAATCAGCAACACTCCTGCTAAGGGCGGCCGGCCACCGCGACAAATGAGTAAAGCGGTGTTTAAATTTGGCGCCAATAATGCTGATTAGTTGCGGCCGGAAACCGCGACCAATCAGCGAAGTGGTGTTTAAATTTGGCGCCAATATCGCTTATTGGTCACGGCCGGTGGTTGCGACTAATCTGCAGAGCGGTGTTTAAATTTGGCGCCAATACTGCTGATTGGTCGTCTGGCCTACCCTCGCCCTGGCTCCGGCTGCTCTTACTCTGGCCTGCTCTCGCTCTGGTTCTGGCCTGCCTTCCTTCGCCTTGGCTCCGGCCTGCCCTCGCTCTGGCTGAAGCCTGCTACATCTGGCTCCGGCGTGCCCTTTCCTTGGCTCCAGACTGCTCTCGCTCTGGCCTGCTCCCGCTCTGGCTCTGGCCTGCCCTCGCCTTGGGTCCGTCCGGCCTGCTCTGGCTCTGTCTCTGGCCTGCCCTCTGGCTCCGACCAGCTCTCGCTCTGGCCTGCCCTTGCCTTGGCTCCGGCCTGCTCTCGCTCTGGCCTGCCCTCGCCTTGGCTCCGGCCCTGCTCTCGCCTTGGCTCCAGCCCTGCTCTCGCCTTGGCGCCGGCCTACTCTCGCTTTAGCTTCGGACTGCCCTCGCCCTGGCTCTGGCCTGCCATCGCTCTGGCTCCGGCCTGCCCTCGCTCTGGCCTGCCCTCGCCCTGCTGCCTGCTCTCTCTCTGGCTCTGGCCTGCCCTCGCCAAGGCTCCAGCCTACTCTCACTCTGGCTCTGGACTGCTCTCTCGCTCTGGCCTCGCCCTGCTCTCTCGCTCTGGCCTCGCCCTGTCTCCGGTCTGCTCTCGCTCTGGCGTGCCTTCGCCACGGCTCCGGCCTGCTCTTGCTCTGATTCTGGCCTGCTCTCGCCCTGGCTCTGGCCTGCCCTCGCCTTGGCTCCAGCCTGCTCTAGCCTTGTCTCCGACCTGCTTTCGCTCTGTCTCCGGCCTGCCCTTGCCTTGGCTCCAGCCTGCCCTCGTCCTGACTCCGGCCTGCTCTCGCTCTGGTTCAGGCCTGTCTTCGCCTTGGCTCCGGCCTGCTCTGGCTCAGGCCAGTATACTCTCTCTCTGGCTCTGGCCTGCCCTTACCTTGGCTCCGGACTTCTCTCGCTCTGGCCTGCTCTTGTTCTGGCACTGGCCTGCTATCGTTCTGGCTCCGGCCTGGCCTGCCCTGGCTCTGGCCTTGCCTCCGGCCTACTCTCGCCTTGGCAAGGGCCTGCTCTTGCTCTGGCCTGCCCTCGCCCTGGCTCCGGCCTGATCTCGCTCTGGCCTGCTTTCGCTCTGGCTCTGGACTGCCCTCGCCTTGGCTCTGGCCTGCTCTCTCCCTGGCTCCGGCCTGCTTTCGCAATGGCTTCAGCCTGCCCTCGCCCTGGTTCCGGCCTGACGTTGATCTGGCTCCGGCCAGCCCTAGCTCCGGCCTGCCCTCGCCCTCCAGTCTACTCTCGCTCTGGCCTGCTCTTGCTCTGGCCTGGCCTTGGCTACGGCCTGCTCTCGCTCTCACTTTGGTCTGCCCACGCCCTGGCCTGCTCTCGCGCTGGCTCTGGCCTGCTCTCGCCCTGGCTCCGGCCTGCACTCGTCCTGGCTCCGGCCAGCTCTCGCTCTGGCTCTGGCCAGCCCTCGTCTTGGCTCCAGCCAACACCTCCTCTTGCCCCGGCCTGCCTTCGCCTTGGCTCCTGCCTGCTCTCGCTCTGGCCTGCTCTCGCTCTGGCCTGCCTTCGCCTTGGCTCCAGACTGCTCTCTCTCTTGCCTGCTCTCGCTCTGGCTTGGGCCTGTCCTTGCCTTGGTTCCGGCCTGCTCTCTCTGCCTCTGGCCTGCCCTTGCCTTAGCTCCGGCCTGCTCTCGCTCTAGCTCCGTACTGCCCTCACCCTGGCTCCGCTATGCCATGGCTCGGGCTCCGGCCTGCCCTGCCCTTGGCTCCGTCCTGCTCTCGCCATGGCTCTGGCCTACTCTCTCTCTGGCTCTGGCCAGCCGTCGCCCTGGCTCCGGCCTACTCTCGCTCTGGCAGGCTCTTGCTCTGGCCTCGCCTTGGCTCCGGCCTGCTCTCGCTCTCACTCTGGTCTGCCCTCACCCTGGCCGACTGCTCTGGCTCTTGCTCTGGCCTGCTCTCGTGCTGGCTCTGGCCTGCTCTCGTCCTGGCTCCGGACTGCTCTCGCTCTGGCCTGCCCTCGACTTGGCTCCGTCCGGCCTGCTCTCGCTCTGGCTTAGGCCTTCCCTCGCCCTAGCTCCGGCCTGCCCTTGCCGGCCAGCCCTCGCCTTGGATACGGCCAGCACCTGCTCTGGCTCCGGCCTGCCTTCGCCTTGGCTTCGGACTGCTCTCGCTCTGGCCTGTCTTTGCCTTGGCTCCGGCCTGCTCTTGCTCTGGCCTACCCTGGCTCTGCCTCCGGCCAGCCCTCGCCCTGGCTCCGGCCTGCTCTGGCTCTGGCTCCGGCCTGCCCTTGCCCTGGCTCCGGCCTGCTCTCGCTCTGGCTCCGGCCTGCTCTCGCTCTGGCTACGGCCTGCTATCGCTCTGGCTCCGGCCTGCCCTCGCCCTGTCTCCGGCCTGTTCTTGCTCTGGCCTGCTCTCGCCCTGGCTCCGGCATTCTCTCGCTCTGGTTTCGGCCTGCCCTCGCCTTGGCTCCGGCCTGACTTTGCCATGGCTACGGCCTGCTATCGCTCTGGCTCCGGCCTGCCTTTGCCTTGGCTCTGGCCTGCTCTCGCTCAGGCTCTGGCCTGCTATCGCTGTGGCGAGATTTGGCCAGAGCCAAGGCAAGGGCAGACCAGAGCCAGAGTGAAAGAAGGCCGGAGCCAAGGCAAGGGCAGCCAGAACCAGGACGAGAGCAGGCCAGAGCCAGGGCGAGAGCAGGCTGGAGCCAAGGCGAGAGCAGGGCGAGGGCAGGCCAGAGCCAGATCAGGCCGGAGACAAGGCGAGGGCAGGCCAGAGCCAGAGCGAGGGCAGGCCAGAGCGAGAGCAGTCCGGAGCCAAGGCGAGGGCAGGCCAGAGGCAGAGCGAGAGCAGGCCAGAGCCAGTGCAAGGGCAGGCCGGAGCCAGGGCGAGAATTGGCCGGAGCCAAGGCAAGGGCAGGCCAGAGCCAGAGCACAAGAAGGCCAGAGCCAAGGCAAGGGCACGCCGGAACCAGGGCAAGAGCAGGCCAGAGCCAGGGCAAGAGCAGGCCAGAGCCAGGGCGAGAGCAGGCCGGAGCCAGGGAGAGAGCAGGCCGGAGCCAGGGAGAGAGCAGGCCGGAGCCAGAGTCAGAGCAGGCCGGAGTCAAGGCCCTCGCAAGAGCGAGGGCAAACCAGAGCCAGAGAGAGCTCGGGCAGGCTAGAGCCAGAGCGATAGCAGGCCTGAGCCAAGGCGAGAACATTCCTGTGCCAGGGCGAGGGCAGGCCAGAGCCAGAGCGAGAGCAGGCCGGAGCCAAAGCGAGGGAACGCCAGAGCGAGAGTAGGCCAGAGCCAGGGCGAGGGCAGGCCAGAGCCAGAGCAAGAGTAGGCCAGAGCCAAGGCAAGGGCAGGTGAGAGCCAGAGCGAGAGAAGGCCAGAGCCAAGGCAAGGGCAGGCCAGAACCAGGGCCAGGCCAGAGCAGGCCAGAGCCAGAGCGAGAGTAGGCCGGAGCCAGGGCAAGGGCAGGCCAGAGCCAGAGAGAGAGCAGGCCAGAGCCAGTGCGAGGGCAGGCCAGAGCCAGAGCGAGAGCATGCCGGAGCCAGGGCAAGAGCAGGCCGGAGCCAAGGCGAGGGCAGGACAGAGCCAGAGCGAGAGCAGGCCAGAGCCAAGGCAAGGGCAGGTCGGAGCCAGGGCGAGAGCAGGCAAGAGCCAGGGCAAGAGTAGGCAAGAGCCAATGCGAGGGCTGGCCGGAGCCAGAGCAAGGGCAGGCCGGAGTCAGGGCGAGGGCAGGCAGGAGCCAGAGTGAGGGCAGGCAGGAGCCAGAGCGAGAGCAGGCTGGAGCCAAGGCGAGAGCAAGCCGGAGCCAAGGTGAGGGTAGGCCAGAGCCAGGGCGAGGGCAGGTCAGAGTCAGAGCGAGAGCAGGCCGGAGCTCAGGCAAGGGCAGGCCAGAGCCAGAGAGAGAGCAGGCCGGAGCCGCATGGGCAGGCCAGAGCCAGAGAGAGAGCAGGCCGGAGCCAGGGCGAGGGCAGTCCAGAGCCAGATAAGGTAGGAGGCAGGGCGAGAGCAGGCCAGAGCCAATGAGAGAGCTGGCCGGAGCCAGAGCAAGGGCAGGCCGGAGTCAGGGCGAGGGCAGGCTGTAGCCAGAGCGAGAGCAGGCCGGAGCCAAGGCGAGAGCAGGCCGGAGTCAAGGCGAGGGTAGGCCACAGCCAAGGCAAGGGCAAGCCGGAGCGAGAGTAGGCCGGAGCCAGAGCGAGGGCAGGCCAGGGCCAGAGCGAGAGCAGGCCAGAACCACAGCAAGGGCAGGCCGGAACCAGAGAGAGAGCAGGTAGGAGCCAAGGCGAGGGCAGGCCGGAGCCAGAGAGATAGCAGGCCGGAGCCAAGGCGAGAGCAGGCCGGACGGAGCAAAGGCGAGAGCAGGCCAGACCCAGGGCGAGAGCAGGACAGAGCGAGAGCAGGCCGGAACCAAGGCGAGGGCAGGCCGGAGCCAGTGCGAGAGCAGGCTGGAGCCAAGGAGAGGACAGGCCAGAGCCAGAGCGAGGGCAAGCAAGAGACAGGGCGAGAGCAGGCCGGAGCCAAGGCAAAGGCAGGCCAGAGCGAGAGCAGGCTGGAGCCAGGGCGAGAGGAGGCCGGAGCCATGGCGAGGGCTGGCCAGAGGCAGAGCGATGGCAGGCTGGAGCCAGGGCGAGGGCAGGCCAGAGCCAGAGCCAGAGTAGGCCGGAGCCAGGGCGATGGCAGGCTGGAGCCAGAGCGATATAGCACACTGGAGCCAAGGCGAGCGCAGGCCAGAGCCAAAGCGAGGGCAGGCCGGAGCCAGAGCAAGAGCAGGCCGGAGTCAAGTTGAGGGCAGGCCAGATAGAGAGCAGGCATGAGCTAAGGTAAGGGCAGGCTGGAACCAGAGCGAGAGCAGGCCGGTGCCAAGGCTCTAGGTCGTATCCAGGGCGAGAACAGGCAGGAGCTAAGGCAAGGGCAGGCAGGAGCCAGAGAGATAGCAGGCCAGAGCCAGAGCGAGAGCAGGCTGGAGCCAGGACGAGGGCAGGCCGGAGCCAGTGCGAGAGCAGGCCGGAGACAAGGAGAGAACAGGCAAGAGCCAGAGCCAAAGCAAGCAAGAGCAAGGGCGAGAGCAGGCCGGAACCAGGATGAGGGCAGGCCAGAGCTAGAGCAAGAGCAGGCGGAGCCAGGGTGAGAGCAGGCCAGAGCCAAGGTGAGGGCTGGCTGGAGCCAGAGCAAGGGCAGGCCGTAGCCAGGGCGAGGGCAGGCTGGAGCCAAAGCAAGAGCAGGCCGGAGCCAAGGCGAGAGCAGGCCGTAGCCAAGGCGAGGGCAGGTCAGAGCCAGAGCGAGAGCAGGCCGGAGCCAGAGCGAGAGCAGGCCAGAGCCAGGGCGAGAGCAGGCCGGAGCCAGGGCGAGAGCAGGCCGGAGCCAGGGAGAGGGCAGGCCAGAGCCAGATCCAAAGCAGGCCGAAGCCAGGGCGAGGGCAGGCCAGAGTCAGAGCGGGAGCAGGCCGGAGCCAAGGCGAGGGCACGCCAGAGCCAGAGCGAGAGCAGGCCAGAGCCAGAACGAGAGCAGACCGGAGCCAGGTCGAGGGCAGGCCAGAGCGAGAGTGGGCCAGAGCCAAGGCAAGAGCAGGCCAGTGCCAGAGCGAGAGAAGGCCGGAGTCAAGGCAAGGGCAGGCCGGAACCAGGGCGAAAACAGGCCGGACGGAGCCAGGGCGAAGCCAGAGCCAGAGCAAGAGCAGGCCAGAGCCAGAGTAGGCCGGAGCCAGGGCGAGGGCAGGCCAGAGCCAAAAAGAGAGCAGGCCGGAGCCAGGGCGAGGGCAGGCCAGAGCCAGAGCGAGAGCAGGCCGGAGCCAGAGCGAGAGCAGGCCGGAGCCAGAGCGAGGGCAGCCAGAGCCAGAGCAGGCCGGAGCCAGAGCCAGAGCAGGCCGGAGCCAGGGCAAGAGCAGGCCGGAGCCAGGGCACGAGCAGGCCAGAGCCAAGGCGAGGGAAGGCCAGAGCGAAAGCAGGCCAGAGCCAAAGCGAGAGCAGTCCAGAGCCAAGGCAAGGGCAGGCCAGAGCCAGAGCGAGAGAGAGCAGGCCTGAGCCAGAGCTAGAGCAGGCTGGAGCCAGGGCGACGGCAGACCAGAGTCAGAGCGAGAGGAGGCCGGAGCCAAGGCGAGGGCAGACCAGAGCCAGAGCAAGAGCAGGCAAGAGCCAGAGCGAGATCAGGCCGGAGCCAGGGTAAGGGCATGCCGGAGCCAGGGCGAGGGCAGGCCGGAGCCAGGGCGAGAGCAGGCCGGAGCCAGGGCGAGAGCAGGCCGGAGCCAGGGCGAGAGCAGGCCGGAGCCAAGGTGAGGGCATGCCGGAGCCAAGGTGAGGGCATGCCGGAGTTAGAGCAGGAGCTGGCCGGAGCCAAGGTGAGGGCTGCCCAGAGCCAGAGCAAGGGCAGGCCGGAGCCAGGGCGAGGGCAGGCCGGAGCCAGAGTGAGAGCAGGCCGGAGCCAAGGCGAGAGCAGGCCGGAGCCAAGGCGAGGGCAGACCAGAGTCAGAGCGAGAGCAGGCCGGAGCCAAGGAGAGGGCAAGCCGGACGGAGCCAAGGAGAGGGCAGGCCGGAGCCAAGGAGAGGGCAGGTCAGAGGCAGAGCCAGGGCAGGCCAGAGCCAGAGCGAGAGCAGGCCGGAGACAAGGCGAGGGCAGGCCGAAGCCAGGGCGAGAGCAGTCCGAAGCTAGAGCGAGAGCAGGCCGGAGCAAAGGCTAGAGCAGGGTCGGAGCCAAGGCGAGGGTAGGCCAGAGGCAGAGCCAGGGCAGGCCAGCGCCAGAGTGAGAGCAGGCCGGAGCCAGGGCAAGGGCAGGCCAGAGTCAGAGAGAGAGCAGGCAGGAGCCAGGGCGAGGGCAGGCCAGAGCGAGAGCAGGCCGGAGCCAAGGCGAGGGCAGGCCAGAGCGAGAACAGGCCGGAGCCAAGGCGAGGGCAGGCCAGAGCCAGAGCGAGAGCAGGTCGGAGCCAAGGCGAGGGCAGGCCAGAGCGAGAGCAGGCCGGAGCCAAGTCGAGGGCAGGCCAGAGCCAGAGCAAGGGCAGGCCAGAGCCGGGGTGGGGGAAGGCAAGAGTCAGAGCAGGCTGGAACCAGGGCGAGGGCAGGCCAGAGCCAGAGCAGGCCAGAGCCTGGGCGAGGGCAGGCCAGAGCCAGAGCAGGCCAGAGCCAGAGTGAAAGCAGGCCGGAGCCAGGGCGAGGGCAGGCCGGAGCCAGAGCGAGGGCAGGCCGGAGCCAGAGAGAGAGCAAGCCGGAGCCAGAGCGAGAACAGGCCGGAGCCAGGGCGAGGGCAGGCCGGAGCCAGGGCGAGGGCAGGCCGGAGCCAAGGTGAGGGCAGGCCAGAGCCAGAGCGAGAGCAGGCCAGAGCCAGAACGAGAGCAGGCCAGAGCCAGAACGAGAGCAGGCCGGAGCCAGGGCGAGGGCAGGCCGGAGCCAGAGCGAGGGCAGGCCAGAGCCAAAACGAGAGCAGGCCAGATTCAGGGCGAGAGCAGGCCGAAGCCAAGGCAAGGGCAGGCCAGAGCGAGAGCAGGCTGGAGCCAGAGCGAGAGCAGGCCGGAGCCAAGGCGAGGGCAGGCCAGAGCCAAAACGAGAGCAGGCCAGATTCAGGGCGAGAGCAGGCCGAAGCCAAGGCAAGGGCAGGCCAGAGCCAGAGCGAGAGCAGGCCGGAGCCAGAGCGAGAGCAGGCCAGAGCCAAGGCGAGAGTAAGCCAGAGCCAGTACGAGAGAAGGCCAGAGTCAGAGAAAGAGCAGGACAGAGCCAGGGCAAAGGCAGGCCAGAGCCAGAGCGAGGGCAGGCCGGAGCCAGGATATTTCAAAGCAAGCAGACCTCTAATATGGGCCATAGAAGTATGTATAGATTTACATTTCTATAACCTTTATGCCCATATTAGAGGTCTGATAAGTCCTAGGGGGTGACAGATTCCCTTTAAAGCTTGTGTCGTGGTTGGCCTCTAGCCCGGTGTCTCATGTGTTGGGTTTGCCCACTCCGGGTCCTCCTGAAGGAAGAAGTAGGATTTCTCTTTTTATTTTGTGCTTTTGGCTTCTTGGCCAGTGATAGGGGCGGATCTGATCCTCTCAGGCCAAGCCCAACCCTAACCCTAACCCTACCACAACCCTAACCCTAGAGTTTATATTTTACGCCGTTTAGACAACTTTATTCTTCGAGTCAGTGTGTTTACAGCGATATCAGAATCATATCGGGTTTTTATGATTGACAGCTGTCACACACTAAAAGACGCATTTTTTGTAAAATCTAGTTTTGCATTGCTATATTTTGAGACCTATAATTTTTCCATATTTTGGTCGACAGAGTCATGTGACATCTTGTTTTTTGCGGGATGAGTTGACGTTTTTATTGGTGCCATTTTCAGGCACGTGACATATTTTGATCACTCTCTATTCCGATTTTTGGGAGGCAGAATAAACAAAAACCAACAATTCAGGAATTGTTGTTTTTTTTTTTTTATGCTGTTCCGCGTGTGGTAAAATTGATAAGGTAGCTTTATTCTTTGGGTCAGTACGTTTACATTGGTACCACATTTATATCGATTTTCTATGTTTTGGCGCTTTTACACAATAAAAGCTATTTTATAGAAAAAATAATTTTTTTGCATCGCTTTATTTTGAGAGCTATAACTTTTTTATTTTTAGGCTGATGGAGCTGTATGGCGGCTTGTTTTTTGCGGGACAAGATGACGTTTTCAGTGGTATCATTATTATTTATATTCGTCTTTTTGATCGCATGTTATTCCATTTTTTGTTTGGCGGTATGATGATAAAGCATTGTTTTTTGCTTCATTTTTTTTTACCATGTTCACTGAAGGGGCTAACTAGTGGGACAATTTTATAGGTCAGGTCATTCCGGACGCGGCGATACCAAATATGTGTACTTTTATTGTTTTTTTTTCATAATAATATTTATTGATGGGTACATTATATTTTTATTTTTGGTGGATTATTTTTTTTTTCTTCACTTTCTGACACTTTTTTTACTTTTGTTCTTTGTCCCACTATGGGACTTTCACTTTTTTTATTCTGATCGCCTGTATAGCATAGGGATGGAGCACCAGCCCTGTGCTATACAGGCTGTCAGCGCTGCAAATGCAGAAGATACTTTGGTCATGCACTGCGCATGCCAAAATATCTTCTTGCTGTCTGGTGACCCAGATGTTGTCATGGCGACATCGGGTCGTCATGGCAACATCCAGGAAGCCGTGGCAGACATCGCTGGACGCCGGCAGCAGAGGTGAGTATCCCGATCACCTCCCCTTGCCCCCGCAATGCTGCGATCGACTCAGCTGCGACAATCGGCTGACACCCGGCGGCGATCGCGCCCGCACAGCCTGTGTGCGGGCGCGATCGCAAAGACGTACTAATACGTATCAGGCTCTTAAGTCCCATGGCGCAGATACGTATTAGTACGTCTTGAGCTTTAAAGGGGTTAAACTACAACGCCAATGTCAGCCCCTAATTCAATAGGAACCAAAGATCTGAGAACAGAGAATGATAATAAAATAATTTGTCCACATAAATGGCAAAACTACCCAAAAATGGAGCCCCATAAAGATGTCCCAACTTGACCTCCCCCACCCACCTAATATCAACTGATCGTCAGCAATTTCTCATTTAGACAAGGGGTTGTCCTGAAAATGTCTTATTACAGAGTGTTCCCGGCAATCCATGATAAATCCGGTGGATACATTATAAGTATACCAAAGCTTAAAAGTAAAGAGCTACTTACCTGGACTCGTCCTCTTCCAGCTGTCAGGTTACAGTGACACAAGATGGCAGCAGTGTAGAAATTTATACATTCTATTCCAATTGTGATGTCTATGATGTCATGTGCCTTGTGATGTCATAATAGCTATCACTGTCATTTCAAATTTACAACCGCAAGAAAAAGTTGATTTCATGGTTTAAGAAAAAATATGGTGGGTAATTGCAGCCTGTGATTATTTTACATATTGTTATTAATATTTGTCATGTCCTTCACTGCTGCCTCCTGCACTGCTTTTTATATACTGTTTATTTTAATAATGGACAATTCACAAGCCCTGCATGTAGAATATATAGTTAATGGCCTCTGTTGAATGACTAGATGCCTATTAGAGCAATAAGATATACTCTATGTCTACAATCTTTTGGCCGAGTCTAAGGGCTCATACTCATCTCGTATAAATCACACGAGTGCAATCTGATAAAAAAAATTGGATTGCACTCTGACTCTTGTTATTGAATGATTATGTGTTCATCTGTAATTTTTTTTTTCCAGCTCGGATCGAACTGAGAAAAAAAAATCACAGCATGCTGCAAGTGGCTGCATATATCAGACGAGACTCGCCAATGCAAGTCAATGTGTGCGAGAAAAAAAAAGCACAGCAAACGGACCATGCTTATGCCATCCATATAGCGTCCATATAATACGCATCTATGTAACACCTTTCAGTGACTGTGGCGGCATCTCAGCACACAAATCCTGTATCTCAGATCTTTGTCTGGCCTGGTCTTCTGTGTTTTGGCCATCATGCCAACAAGACAAGGGTGATTGGGGCAAGAGACATGCTGGTGAGGGGGTTGTTGGCTGCCGTGATGCTGGTAATGGAGGTGGCTGCCAAGATGCTGGCACTGGAGGTGGCTGCCATGATTGTGCCACTGTAGTTGGTGGTGGTTGCTGTGATGCTGTGACTGGAGGTGGTGGTGATGGCTGCTGTGATGCTGGTACTGGAGGTGGTGGTGATTGCCGTGATGCTGGCACTGGAGGTGGTGGCTGCCGTGATGGTGGGTCTGCTGAGTGCCCTTCTTGGGGGGTCTAATGACCGGGTTTTGTTGTCCTCAGAAATTTGCCACCTTTCAAGGAATTAAAAGATGGCCATCGGTGAATTTGGTGGCGCAGCGGCAGATGAAACAATTTGGAGGGCAGCCCTGGTCTGCAGCCTCAATAAAAAGGGAACGTGCCTGAAATAACGGGCCAGGCTTAGACAAAAACTCTCATCATCATCACTCACAGGTATTCCCATGTGACGTACGCCAGTGATGGTGGGGCGGTAGCGATGCTGGCTTATTGGTGCATGAGGGGAGGTGTCGAGGGGCTGTGGTGTACTGGTGCTCTCCGCAGGCTCTTCTTCTTTCTGGCCCCCAGCTCCGGCCTCCATTTCAGATTCCTCTCTGGCTTCCAGCACCTCCGAGCTACAGGTATTTCCCTTTTTGGTCCAGTCAGATCTGTAAGGTCAGGGATGACAGAGAAAAAAGCATTTTTAATATGCAAAATAATAATCAAACCATTACAACAATGGGTGAAAATCTAGGACTAGGGTCAAAAACTGGAGCCGGTCATAATATAGGTATGGCCTTTCTTTTTAAGAGCCACATCACCACTCTTCCTACCCTGTTGTCGCTCGCGGCGGCACTGGTCCCGGCAACTGCTCCATAATCTGGTCACTACACCCACTGGAAAGAAAAGTGGAAGAGATTATATACAATTTTTATAGGTAAAGGATGCTGTATGTAATAACATGTATAGTGTGTATTCTAATATCACTGCTAGCAGGGGCTGGCTGGCAAATTTTAGCCTGGGGGCAAGCACACAGCAGTGGTCCATGAGTAGCGGCCCATCCTTAAAGGTCGTTTTCCCACAAACAATAGTATATTTTAATCAATAGATCTTGGAGTAATAATAATTTCCACAATTGGATGTGATATAATAATGTTCCTGTGCTGAGATAATCTTATAAATGTGCCCCTGCTGTGTACTGTGTAATGGCTGTGTCTGACCGTGCAGGAACATGGTCTGATCATACCACATCTCCTGGGCAGGGGGGGAGAAAAAGAGGATACAGGCAGGATAGCAGGGGATCACAGAGGATTCTTTTTGTGAGTAAAACATTTCAATGCCTGTTTTTAAACAATATTTTAGCTCAAAGAAAGACACAGCTGTGATCCCCTGCTGTAATGTATATATACTCTCTTTATATATAGATGATTAGCGTGCACACAGTCTGTAGGTCAAGGTGCAGGTACACGGGATGTGGAATCCCCAGAATCGGCGTAGATTAAATCACCGCACATTCTAGTTTCATGACACAAACTAAAGTCTATTTGAAGACATGCAATAAGACACATTTAAGGTGCAGGGAATAATGCAACAGTAAATGAACGTTTTGACCCATCGTTTGCATCTTGAAACTAGAGTGTGCAGTGATTTAATCGATGCTATATACTCTTTTGCTTCCTCCCCTGCCCAGTAGCTGTGGTATGATCAGAGCATGTTCCTGCACAGTCAGACACAGCCATTACACAGTACACAGCAGGGGCACATTTATAACATTATCTCAGCACAGGGACATTTTATTTAAACACATCCAATTGTGGAAGTTATTATTATTCCAAGATCTATTGATTAAAATATACTTTTGTTCGCAGAAAACCCCTTCAACATGTTTATTACCAGCTGCTTCATAGGCTATATTCACACAAACGTATTGTCTAAGTGCTGCCCGTGGAGAAAAATGACAGCACTTGGTCCAGTTCAGGTGAGCATTTAAAACTGGTAATACATAAGCATAATATGTACAATGTCTGACCACTACAACACGGATTTAGGTTGTTAGAGGTGTAATGCAAGTAATCCAAGGTACGCTGTGCTTTTCTACACTCCTAAACAGAGTAAGGCTAAGTGCCCACAATGCAGAAATGCTGAGAATTTTTCCAGAGCGTTTCTGCATCTCCCTGGCAGAAAAAACGCATGCGGATTCTATGAGTTTTCCTGCCAGGGACAAGCAGAAGTGAAGCGCTCTTCACATGCATTTCCGCATGCGGGTTGTCAAGCGCTTTGCAAGCGATTTTAGCATCACTTGGAAAGTGCTTGACAACTTGGTCACACTATATAAATCCATGCAACCGGTATGGATTTATATAGTGTGACCGTAAAAGAATGGTAAAAAATAAATATTATACTTACCTTCTGACGGCCCCTGGTCTCCTTATCCGATGCGTCCGGTCTTCCCGGTGTCTCACGGTTGTGTAAAAGGACCTGCCATGACGTCATTTAGTCATGTGACGGGTCAAGCGACCGCCGACGTCAGCGGTCGCGTGACCTGTCACATGACTAAATGACGTCATGGCAGGTCCTTTTAGACCATCATGAGCTGCCAGGAAGCCAGGACGCATCACTATGGAGACCGGGGGCCATCAGAAGGTAAGTATAATGTATATTTTTTATTTTAATTATTTTTTTTTACAGGTACTATGGTACCCGGGTCTGGAGGAGAGTCTCTTCTTCTCCAAATCCGGGTACCATCCGCACATTGAATCGCTAAATATCCGCATGTGCACATGTAGTCATGCGGATATTATGCAATTCAATGCAAGTCAATGGCGGTGAAAACGCTGCGATTACACAAAATAATTGGTAGTGCGGCGGATTTTTCCGCAATGATAATCCGCAGCGTAAATTTCCGCAGCATGTGCACAGCAGATGCGGATTATCATTGGGGAACATAGCAGACCTTCTACCAAGCGTTTTTTAAGCGTTTCTGCAGCGGAATTGCCGTTGCGGAAACGCTTAAAAAACGCATAGTGGGCACACAGCCTAAAGGTGGCCACACATAAGCACAGGTCTGCCAGATAGATACCTATGAATTATTATTTTGTGTATTATTTCCTACATACTTGATCGAGCAAGTCATCAATGTAAAAGTCAACTCCACATTATAGTATATGATGTACGAGTCACTAATTATCATGTGTGTCCCATCTGATGTCTGTGCACACAGTGAACATATTATACCACATACAATACAATATACATAGGAGAATATATGACTGATAGATAGAGATGAGCAACTTCATTTGCAGGACCCTGATCCAATGGTCAGATGAATATTCAGTGGCTGCTGGATAGGAGCCCTGACAGCCTCCTACCTGACACCATTCTCTTTCTCTTCCTTTGATTTGTAGCCAGGCACAATGTCATGTATGTGTCACGCCAAAAAGATGACATCATGCAAAGACTATAATCAAAAGAGGAGTCAGAGATGCCGGCAGGCGGGAGGAGGCTCGCGGGGCTCTGGTCTGGTGGCCACAGACTACTGACGGGACTGTTTGACCAGTGTCCTGCGAATCAATTCGCTCATCTGTACTGGAATAAGATATTATTATGACTACATACTGTAACGGGTCTGGGAGGCGGAACCTCTGAGCTACTATACAAGGGGGCGGTCCTTGTAAGGGAGCAGGTGGCGACCAGGGAAGACGGGCTGGAAGTCTCAGCAGGTGACCGGGACAGTCTCTGAGTGAACGGGCTGGAGGTCACGGCAAGTGACCGAGGCAGTCTCTGGATGAACGGGCTGGTGGTCACGGCAAGTGACCGGGACAGTCTCTGAGTGAACGGGCTGGAGGTCACGGCAAGTGACCGAGGCAGTCTCTGGATGAACGGGCTGGTGGTCACGGCAAGTGACCGGGGCAGTCTCTAGGTAAAGGGTTGGTACGACCTGTGGCAGCTGATGATAGACGTGAGCTCCCAGGTGAGCAGGCGAGAGTCTCTGGATGAACGGGTGGTCACAGCATGTGACGGCGGAGCCTCCAGGAAGACCAACAGACAGGCGGCAGATGAGCGCTCCCAGGTGAGCGGGCAGAAGTCTCTGGACAGGCGGATGGTCACAGCACGTGACGGCAGAGCCTCCGGGTAGGCTAGCGGACAGGTAGCAGATGAGCGCTCCCAGGTGAGCGGGCAGAAGTCACTGGACAGGCAGATGGTCACAGCACGTGACGGCGGAGCCTCCAGGTAGGCTAGCAGACAGGTAGCAGATGAGCGCTCCCAGGTGAGCGGGCAGAAGTCACTGGACAGGCAGATGGTCACAGCACGTGACGGCGGAGCCTCCAGGTAGGCTAGCAGGCAGGTAGCAGATGTGCGCTCCCAGGTGAGCGGGCAGGCTGGTCCTTAGACAGACTGACAGGAGTAGTAAGGCAGACCATCGGACCTCAGACTAGCAGGCAGGTAGCAAGTAATCAGGCAGGAATCTGGCAGGTAACTGGCAGGTAACTGGCAACGAGACCTGAGGGCTGAAGCAGAGTAGTGAACAGTGCAACAACATTGCTCGGGCACCTCCATTTTGGAGGAGGTGCCTTATATATGGTGAAGTCCTCCGGCCATTGGCCGGGGACTCCTTAGGACGGCGCGCGCGGCCCCTTTAAGAGGGAGGGAGAGCGCGCGCGCGCGCCCTAAGCACAGTGGCCGGGAAGGAGCGCGCGCTGCCAGCAGAGCGGGAGTAGGACGCCGGGCACGGAGCAGAGAGGTGAGGGGAACAGCGTCCCTGCCTAGCAGAGGGCAGGGACGCCAGCGCTACAGTACCCCCCCCTTTAGGCCCCCCCTTTTTTAGGCCAGAGAGAAATTTAGCTAGGATGAGAGGGGCATGGATGTTCTCCCGGGGCTCCCACGTTCTCTCCTCAGGACCAAACCCCTTCCAATCTACTAGAAAAAAGGTCTTTCCTCTTACCCTTTTGGTGGCAAGAATGTTCTCTACCTCAAACTCGTCCTCAGCAGAAACCGGAGCAGGAGGCGTACCTGTAGACTTGGAAAAAGAGTTAAGTACCACAGGTTTGAGGAGAGATACATGGAAGGAGTTAGGGATCCGTAAGTTGGCCGGGAGTTTCAATTTATAGGCCACCGGGTTGATCTGACTGATGACCTCCAGAGGACCGATGAACCGAGGCCCTAACTTGTAAGAAGGTATCTTGAGTCGGACATATTTAGATGAGAGCCAGACTTTATCTCCAGGACGAAATTGTGGAGGATCCAGGCGTTTTTTGTCAGCGTGTCTTTTCATCCGTTCGGACTGAAGGAGTGCGGATCGGGTACTCTCCCAAATGGAGGAAAATTTGCTAACGAGAGATTCCGCAGCCGGGTTGTCCACAGAGGCGGAGACAGGAAAAGGAATCCGAGGATGCTGACCGAAGACAACAAAAAACGGGGATTTGGAGGAGGATTCGCTCTGGTGATTATTATAAGAGAACTCGGCCCATGGTAGGAGATCCACCCAGTCTGAATGATGGGCATTAACGAAGTGCCGGAGGTAACTGGTCAGGTTCTGATTGATCCGCTCCACTTGACCATTGGACTGTGGGTGGTAAGCGGAAGAGAAGTCCAGGGTGACGTCTAGCAGTTTACAAGTGGCTCTCCAGAAACGTGAGGTGAACTGTACCTCACGATCCGACACGATGTGGAGGGGCAGGCCATGAAGACGGAAGATGTGGCGGATAAAGTCTTTAGCCAGCTCGGGTGCAGACGGGAGGCCTGGCAAGGGAATAAAGTGAGCCATCTTGGAAAAGCGGTCAGCGACCACCCAAATGACCGTACAACCGGCAGAGACGGGGAGATCAGTTATGAAGTCCATAGCAATATGCTGCCAGGGGGCAGCAGGCACAGGAAGCGGAAGGAGGCGACCGGCTGGCAGGTGTCTCGGGACTTTGTTGCGGGCGCAGGACATACAGGTAGAAACAAAGTCTATTACGTCCTTGTGCAGGGTAGGCCACCAGTAGTGCCGGGCAATAAGCTGGAGGGTCTTTTTCTGACCGGCGTGGCCAGCTAGTTTAGACGAATGGCCCCAGTGTAGGATCTTCTCCCGATCAGGTACTGAAACAAACGTCTTACCGGGAGGGAGACGATTTAGACTCACTGAGCCACCTGCATTACTCTGGCGGGATTGATGATATGTTTAGGTTCTTCCTCGAGATCGGACACCAGAAAGGATCGGGACAAGGCGTCTGCTTTGACGTTTTTGTCAGCCGGGCGAAAATGAAGAACAAAATCAAAGCGAGCAAAAAACAAGGACCACCGGGCTTGGCGCGGGTTAAATCTCTGGGCATGCTGGAGGTAAGCCAAGTTCTTGTGGTCAGTGTAAATTATTACCGGGTGAAGAGCCCCCTCGAGCAGGTAACGCCACTCCTCCAATGCCAGTTTGATGGCCAATAACTCTCGGTCTCCTATGGAATAATTGCGCTCTGAGGAGGAGAAGAGTTTAGAGAAGAAACCACAAGTTACCATTCTCCCGGAAGATGATTTTTGAGTAAGTACCGCTCCGGCTCCAGAGGAGGAGGCGTCAACTTCCAGGAAGAACTGCTTGTTGCCATCTGGGCGATGCAGCACCGGGGCGGAAGAGAAGGCCTGTTTTAGGGAAAGAAAGGCCTCCTCTGCTTCGGGTGGCCACTCTTTGGGATTAGTACCTTTACGGGTGAGCGCGGAAATTGGGGCGGTCCGGGAAGAGAAGTGTGGTATGAAGAGAAGGTAGTAGTTGGCGAAGCCCAGGAATCGCTGAATGGCCTTTAACCCCTCCGGTCGAGGCCATTTCTCGATGGCAGACAGTTTCTCTGGATCCATTCGTAGGCCGGTCTGAGAAATAATGTAGCCTAAAAACGGAAGCGAGGTCTGCTCAAAGAGGCACTTCTCGTATTTAGCGAAGAGGTGATTCTGCCTGAGCCTGAGCAGGACCTGGTGAACGTCCCTCCGGTGAGTCTGGAGATCCGGAGAGAAGACCAAGATGTCGTCCAGGTACACCACTACGCAGGAGTAGAGAAGGTCCCGGAAGATGTCATTGACCAACTCTTGAAAGACGGCAGGGGCGTTACAGAGGCCAAAGGGCATTACCAGATATTCATAGTGGCCGTCCCGGGTGTTGAATGCCGTCTTCCATTCATCCCCCTGACGGATACGAACCAGGTTGTACGCCCCACGGAGGTCCAGTTTGGTGAAGATTCTAGCCCCCCTCAGACGATCAAATAACTCCGGAATGAGCGGAAGGGGGTACTTATTCTTCACCGTGATCTGGTTAAGGCCTCTATAGTCTATACAGGGACGGAGAGAGCCGTCCTTCTTTTTGACGAAAAAGAAGCCTGCTCCCGCCGGGGAGGTAGATTTCCGGATGAATCCTCTGGCCAGATTCTCCTCAATATATTCGGACATCGACCGGGTTTCAGCAGCGGATAATGGATAAATACGCCCACGGGGAGGAGTAGTACCAGGTAACAGGTCGATAGGGCAGTCGTATGGTCTATGAGGGGGTAGTGTCTCTGCCTCCTTTTTATTAAAGACATCAGCATAAGACCAATAAGGAATTGGAAGTCCAGGTAGATTAGCTGGGGTAGGAGAAGGACGGACGGGATGGACGGGAACCAGACAGGTCTTATGGCAGTCCTGTCCCCAGCGAAGGACTTCTCCGGTCTGCCAGTCAAGCACGGGTGCATGTCTCTGGAGCCAAGGTAGGCCTAGCAGGAGGGCGTGAGAGAGTCCAGGCAGAACATGAAAGGAGATACTCTCAGAATGCAGCATTCCCACCTGCAGAGTAATGCATTCGGTGATGAGTTGGATGGGGCGTGGTAAGAGACCCCCATCCACGGCAGCAACAGACAAGGGTACAGCCAGAGGTTTGGTGGGGATGCGGTATTTCTCTACCAGGGACTGTGAGATAAGATTCCCGGCTGCTCCAGAGTCAAGTTGGGCTAGTTCGAAATAACGGTTCTCCCCGCAGACGATTGAGACTGACAACAGCAGAGATGGAGAGGATTTATTCTTGTCTAGGTCGACCTCTCTGAGCGAACCTAGACACAGGCGTTTCCCGACCTCTCCGGGCAGGCACGGATCCGGTGCTCCTTACTGCCACAGTAGAAGCAGCTCCCCTCGGCACGGCGTAAGTCCTGACGGGTTTTGAGCATCTTGGTCTGGTCGACCTGCATAGACTCAGGAGAGTGTACCTGGGTAGAGACGGAGGGAGTGACGGGTTTCTGAAAAGTAGGAGCTAGATGTGGTAACCTCCTCTCACGGGTGACCTCTTTGGCACGCTCCTGGAACCGTAGGTCAATCCGGGTGGCAAGAGTTATTAGGTCATCGAGAGTGGTAGGAATGTCCCGACCGGCAAGTTCATCTTTAATACGGCCGGACAGACCCTCCCAGAAGACGGATACCAGAGCGTCGTTATCCCAGGCCAGCTCCGAGGCAAGGGTACGGAACCGTATGGCATATTGGCCCACGGTGAGACTTCCCTGACGGAGGCGTAGCAGTGATGATGCGGATGAGGTCCTCCGTCCGGGTTCGTCGAAGACTTTCCGGAAGGCCGTGAGAAAAGCAGGCAAGTTGGACACCAGGGGGTCTCCTCTCTCCCATAGAGGATTTAGCCAGGCCAGGGCCTCCCCGGTGAGATGGGACATGATAAATGCAATTTTGGCCCGGTCGGAGTTAAACTGGTGGGACAATAGTTCAAAGTGCAGGGTGCACTGATTTATGAAGCCCCGAGCCTGGGCGGAGTCGCCTCCGAAGCGAGGAGGTGCAGAAAGCCGGGGTCCGGGATAGGATACCATGGTATTATTGGGCAGCGGAGCTGCCGGATTGCGAGACATGGCACTGGCGGAGGTTGCTGGTGGAGCAGTCAGAGTGTCCAGGCGAGTATTGACATTCCGCAGGTGACCCAGGATGGACTCCTGTTGGGACCTTTGACGGGACAGTTCATGACACAGGTCCGAGAGCGAGGGAGCTTGGGTGCCACCGGGTTCCATGGCCCGAGCAAACTGTAACGGGTCTGGGAGGCGGAACCTCTGAGCTACTATACAAGGGGGCGGTCCTTGTAAGGGAGCGGGTGGCGACCAGGGAAGACGGGCTGGAAGTCTCAGCAGGTGACCGGGACAGTCTCTGAGTGAACGGGCTGGAGGTCACGGCAAGTGACCGAGGCAGTCTCTGGATGAAAGGGGCTGGTGGTCACGGCAAGTGACCGGGACAGTCTCTGAGTGAACGGGCTGGAGGTCACGGCAAGTGACCGAGGCAGTCTCTGGATGAACGGGCTGGTGGTCACGGCAAGTGACCGGGGCAGTCTCTAGGTAAAGGGTTGGTACGACCTGTGGCAGCTGATGATAGACGTGAGCTCCCAGGTGAGCAGGCGAGAGTCTCTGGATGAACGGGTGGTCACAGCATGTGACGGCGGAGCCTCCAGGAAGACCAACAGACAGGCGGCAGATGAGCGCTCCCAGGTGAGCGGGCAGAAGTCTCTGGACAGGCGGATGGTCACAGCACGTGACGGCAGAGCCTCCGGGTAGGCTAGCGGACAGGTAGCAGATGAGCGCTCCCAGGTGAGCGGGCAGAAGTCACTGGACAGGCAGATGGTCACAGCACATTACGGCGGAGCCTCCAGGTAGGCTAGCAGACAGGTAGCAGATGAGCGCTCCCAGGTGAGCGGGCAGAAGTCACTGGACAGGCAGATGGTCACAGCACGTGACGGCGGAGCCTCCAGGTAGGCTAGCAGGCAGGTAGCAGATGTGCGCTCCCAGGTGAGCGGGCAGGCTGGTCCTTAGACAGACTGACAGGAGTAGTAAGGCAGACCGTCGGACCTCAGACTAGCAGGCAGGTAGCAAGTAATCAGGCAGGAATCTGGCAGGTAACTGGCAGGTAACTGGCAACGGGACCTGAGGGCTGAAGCAGAGTAGTGAACAGTGCAACAACATTGCTCGGGCACCTCCATTTTGGAGGAGGTGCCTTATATATGGTGAAGTCCTCCGGCCACTGGCCGGGGACTCCTTAGGACGGCGCGCGCGGCCCCTTTAAGAGGGAGGGAGAGCGCGCGCGCCCTAAGCACAGTGGCCGGGAAGGAGCGCGCGCTGCCAGCAGAGCGGGAGGAGGACGCCGGGCACGGAGCAGAGAGGTGAGGGGAACAGCGTCCCTGCCTAGCAGAGGGCAGGGACGCCGGCGCTACACATACATCAGATATTACATACAGAATAGCATGTGACAGTTATATACCACACTATGAGCACAGACATCAGATATTACACCAGTGACATATCCTCTGTATAACATTGGATGCCTGTATCAAAGTCCATCACATCCAGTATACAGCATAATATGTGATGGTATGCGATATACTGGGATACAGACATCACATATTCATACCTCTCAACTTTTGAAGAACAGAAAGGGGGACAGAAAGAGGCTATGCGCGGCAAATTTTGGCCTCGCCCCTGGTCACACCCCAATCCACGCCCATTTACCATTATCTTTCTCGCCCGGCAGGAGGAGTTGTCAGAGGGGAGCTGGTAGTGAGGGAAATTCAGCAGACGGCCGAGACTGCAAGGCCCAGACCCAAATCCAGGACTGTCCACTGTATCCAGGGCAGTTGGGACTAGAGATGAGCAGATGGAATCCGGGGCCTCCAGTCGGGCGTCCAGGTCAGTGCTACCTGGCGGCTGGACTGGAGGCCATGAGTCTCTTATCTTCCGGGGCAGTGCGGTCTCATCTGTGAGTCCTGCTCATCTCTTGTTGGGACCTGAGGGTTATTTTTTGTTCCCTCATTCACAGTCGGAGCCGCCAGAACTTTCTCATCTTTATGTAGATTCATTATACGACATCTGGCTTTCTTGTGGTGACTCTTACTGTATATTGGGGGCTATGCGAGGGCTCATACCGTAGGTAGGGGTGGTGTGTGCTAATACTGTATGTACGGGGTTGTGTGGCGGCTCATACTGTATATAGGATGTCAGCATACTTAAATCTGCTCAATATTAAGTGATAATATAAATATACAAAAAATATATAATTAATATGATAATATTAATATTGAGCTGAATTAATTTGAACCTATTGGTTCGGGCTCCACAACAGTCACGGTCTCTCATGTGGCCCCTTGGGAAAATTAATCTCCCACCCCTGCCTATTTCAAAGCGCTATGTTAAAAATCACACAGACATCATACACACAGCGAGCACAACCATCACACAGACATCATACACACAGCGGGCACAACCATCACACAGACATCATACACACAGCGGGCACAACCATCACACAGACATCACACACACAGCGGGCACAACATGACATGTATATAGTCCCTTCTTCTCCATCATGTCTCCAGTGGCAGTGGTGGGGCCTGGTGTTTGCAATCAGCAGCAGAGTATGGGCTGTACGCAGGAGAGCTGTCAGCCCTGCAGTGTCCCTAAATCCCCTCCCATCCCCCCTAGTCCCGACTGCAGAGCTGCTGGTGACATTGCATGAGCCCCCTCCCATCCTGTAATAGCAGCAGCCACAGATGGGAGAGGCTGCGGGTCTCCCCCTCACCTCAGGACCGCACCTTGTTGTCATGTCCTCCGCAGACTTGGCCCCGCCCCCTGACCCCTCACCTCCTCATGCTGTGCGGTCTCTGCCCAGTAGAATTCCTCTGCCCTGATGCCGGGGAGGAGCAGAGAGCGGGAGGCGGAGCTACAAGGGGTCACACACAGCATGGAAAGCCTGCGTGTCTGGAGGAAAAGCCCAGTGCCCAGCAGCGCCCCTGCCGGGAGAAGAGCTGAGCCGGGCCGGGACTGAGCCCTCAAATCGGGACAGGCCCAGGGAATAGGGGAGGCTTGTTAGCTCTGGATATTATACCCGCCTCCTATTATCCTGTATATAATATGGGATGTCTGGGCCTATAGTATATATATTATACCACCTACAGGCTAATATGTAACTAGTGCACATTACACCTTGAGTACAGCCATTAGATATTACACCAGTCACTTCTTCTCCTCTGCACCATCTGATGTCTGTGCACAGTATATGACATCCAGTATACAGGAGAATATGTGATGGGATATAGGACATACTGTTATACAGACATCAGGTGCTATATACTGGATAATAAATGATGGTATATATCAGGGGTGGGCAATTCATTTTCCAGAGGGGCCACATGAGAGAACGTAACTGTTGTGGGGGCCTGAACCAATAGGCTGAAAGGCTGAAATTAGTTCTGCTCAATATTAATATTAACTACAATTAATATAAAATAATATTTATATCACTTAATATTGAGCAGAATTAAGTATGCCAACATCCCCCTAAATACCGTATGAGCCCACACACAGCCCCCCTATATACCATATGAGCCCACACACATCCCCCTGTATACAGTATGAGCCCACACACATCCCCCTATATACCATATGAGCACACACACAGCCCCCTGTATACAGTATGAGCCCCCACACAGCTCCCCTATATACCATATGAGCACACACACAGCCCACTGTATACAGTATGAGCCCCCACACAGCCCCCCTATATACCATATGAGCACACACACAGCCCCCTGTATACAGTATGAGCCCACACACAGCCCCCCTATATACCATATGAGCACACACATAGCCCCCTGTATACAGTATGAGCCCCCACACAGCCCCCCTATATACCATATGAGCACACACACAGCCCCCCTATATACCATATGAGCACACACACAGCCCCCTGTATACAGTATGAGCCCACACACAGCCCCCCTATATACCATATGAGCACACACACAGCCCCCTGTATACAGTATGAGCCCACACACATCCCCCTATATACCATATGAGCACACACACAGCCCCCTGTATACAGTATGAGCCCACACACAGCCCCCCTATATACCATATGAGCACACACACAGCCCCCTGTATACAGTATGAGCCCACACACATCCCCCTATATACCATATGAGCACACACACAGCCCCCTGTATACAGTATGAGCCCCCACACAGCTCCCCTATATGCCATATGAGCACACACACGGCCCCCTGTATACAGTATGAGCCCACACACAGCCCCCCTATATACCATATGAGCACACACACAGCCCCCTGTATACAGTATGAGCCCCCACACAGCCCCCCTATATACCGTATGAGCACACACACAGCCCCCTGTATACAGTATGAGCCCCCACACAGCTCCCCATTTATTTATTTATTTTACTAACCATATTTTGCAGGTTATAAAATGCACCGTATCATAAGACGCACCCCAAATTTTGGTGAGAAAAATAGGAAAAAAATGTTTTTAATAAAATGGTGGTGCTTCTTATAGTCTGCTTTTACGGTAGATTACCCAGGGAAGGGGGCTGCTGTGGTGGAGCAGAGTCGCTGCTCCAGGAAGCTGGCAGCGGCAGGAGTGGGGTGATGCTGTGGACCCCAGGCTGGGAGGGGGATGTTCGACGATGAGCCGGACTCCGTGCTTTCACAAAATGCCGGCGGATCCCCTGTACTTCCCGTGGTTTTCAATGCTGTAGACTTAGGGAAAATGGCCACCGGAGGCGGCACATGCTTAGGTTGAGACCTCGGGAGAAAAGATCTCGGTGTCACGATCTCAATCCGCACATGCGCCGCCTCTGGTGGCCTTTTTTCCCCAAGTTCACCGCATTGAAAACCATGGAAAGTGCAGGGGCTCCTCCGACATTTTATGAAAGCACAGAGCCCGTCGCACAGCCAGACACCCACCTTCCCAGCCTGTGGCCCGCAGCATCGCCTCACTCCTGCCGTCACCAGCTTCCTGCTGCAGCGACCCTAAAATGCCGCTCCCAAATGCCCCGGTAAACTACATTCAGATTATAAGACATACCCCCATTTTCCCAAAAATTTTTGGAGGAGAAAAGTGCGTACTATAATCTGAAAAGTACAGTGTATAGTGCTATTAATTCCACAGCAGATTACAGACATTATTCCTACATACAGTATGCACCCCACATAGCCCCTATATACAGTGTAAGCCACCACATAGCCCTTATATACAGTGTGAGCCCTCATATTCCATCCTATATACAGTATTAGCCACCACATAGCCCCCTATATACCGTATGAGACCCACATAGCCTCCTATACATATTATGAGCCGCCACATAGCCTCTTTTGTACAGTATGAGCCCGCATATAGCCTCCTATATATAGTATGAGCCCCCTATGTACAGTATGAGTCCTCACATAGCCTCCTTTATACAGTATGAGCCCCCACATAGCCTTCTACTGTATACATATTATTAGCCGCCACATAGCCTCCTATGTACAGTATGAGTCCCACATAGCCTCCTTTATACAATGTGAGTCCCCACATAGCCTCTCTATATTTTGTCAGACCCCACGTGGCCTCTTATATACATTATGAGATCCGCATAGCTTCCTATATACCGTGTGAGCCCCCATATAGTCTCTCTATATACAATATGAGCCCTCAAATAGCCTCCTATATACAGTATGATTCCCTCATAGCCTTCTATATACAGTGTAAGGCCCCACATAACCTCTTATATACAGTGTGAGGCCTCACATAGCCTCCAATATACAATGTGAGCCCTCACATAGCCTCCTATATACTATATGAGCCCTCACATAGCCTCCTATATACTATGAGCCCTCACATAGCCTCCTATATACTATATGAGCCCTCACATAGCCTCCTATATACTATATGAGCCCTCACATAGCCTCCTATATACTATATGAGCCCTCACATGGCCTCCTATATACTATATGAGCCCTCACATAGCCTCCTATATACTATATGAGCCCTCACATAGCCTCCTATATACTATATGAGCCCTCACATAGCCTCCTATATACAATATGAGCCCTCACATAGCCTCCTATATACAGTATGAGTCCTCACATAGCCTCCTATATACTATATGAGCCCTCACATAGCCTCCTATATACAGTATGAGTCCTCACATAGCCCCCTATATGCAGGCACACATTCCATGCACATCCGAAAAAAAAAAAAGAAGACATACTCACCTCGCTCTCGTTCCCCCACGGTCTGTTCTTTTCTCCGGTGCACTGACTCTCCACACAGCAGATGTGATGTCGTGATGTCATCATGTTGGCTGTGTCAGTCGCAAAAGCTGATCTGTGGAAGTAGGAGCCAGTGGCTCTGTCTTCCACCAATGTATTCACCACACTGCAGATAGCAGTGATATTGGGATAGGGGAGAGTATGGTGTGGCCCGTGCACCACAGTTTTCAGCCCTTCGGCTGTCTCAGTCCGCGGGCTGAACTTTGTAGTTACAGTATTATATATACCAGACATGGGTAGAGTTCAGATATACTATACACACATTACCTGTACATAACATCTGTTCACACAGTATACCACATGCATACAATATATATTAGAATACATGACTAGTATATAATATACTGTCACTATCAGGGTCGGACTGGGGTGTCTGGGGCCCACAGGGAGAACTGACTCTAGGGGCCCACCTACAGCCATATGCAAATATCTGTTATCCGCTATCCCCGTTATAGTGGAGCATTGACTGGTGGCTCCTGCACATCTACTGTGCACCACTATAACTGGGATGTACAATTACGGTAGTTTGCATTAAAGGGCTTCTTTGGTTAAAACAAGTTATCACCGATCCATGGGATCCACAGGATCGGTGATCACTTATTGATCGTTTGGGTCCGAACATTGGAAAAGGCGCCTATCAGAAGAATGGGGAAGTTTCATCCTTGACAGGACACTTATCCCCATTTTAAAATGCAGCTTCCAAAAAAGAGCAGCGCTCACAGTCACTGAGGGAATGACTGGATGAGTGGTCGCATCTCACATGCCGCTCCAGTCTAATGGGGAGAAAAGCTCCACATTCTGCCGATTGTGTCCCAGCAGTCAGACCCCCACCAATCAATATCATCACTGATCCTGTGGAGAGGTGATTACTTGTTTTCACCAGAGAACCCCTGTAAGTGCATCTCTGCCGCTCTGGTCCAAGTATTTAATCTCTAAGGCTGCGGCCCCACTATCAGTATTTGGTCAGTAATTTTTCTCAGGAGTGGGAGCCAAAACCAGGTGAGGAACAATCAGAGAAAAGGTATAAAAGAAACAAGTCACCAATTCTGTATTTATCACCCACTCCTGGTTTTGGCAGCTACTCCTGAGAAAAAATACTGACCGAATACTGATGGTGGGGCTGTGGCCTAATGGAAAAAAATCTTTTCCTAGTTAATATCAGCAAGAACAAAATGACTGCCATACACAACACAGTCCACTATATCAACACCAATAATACCACATACAAAAGAGACAAATATCGCCACACCATGACTAGATCACATATTACCACCACATAGTGACCGAATAATACTACATACAAGGAACAAATACGGCCACACCATGACCAGACCACATATTACCACCCCAAAGTGACCAAATACTACAATACTGATCATGAATACAAACCACAATACTAACAACACTGTTATTACCACCAGTGACATTATACACAGGAGCTCTGTATATAGTGTCAGTGTACAGGTAATACAGGGATCACCAGTGACATTATACACAGGAGCTCTGTATATAGTGTCAGTGTACAGGTAATACAGGGATCACCAGTGACATTATACACAGGAGCTCTGTATATAGTGTACAGTGTACAGGTAATACAGTGACCACCAGTGACATTATACACTGGAGCTCAGTATATAGTGTCAGTGTACAGGTAATACAGGGTTCACCAGTGACATTATACACAGGAGCTCTGTATAGAGTGTCAGTGTACAGGTAATACAGTGATCACCAGTGACATTATACACTGGAGCTCTGTATTTAGTGTACAGGTATTACAGTGGTCACCAGTGACATTATACACAGGAGCTCTGTATATAGTGTACAGGTAATACAGTGGTCACCAGTGACATTATACACAGGAGCTCTGTACATAGTGTATAGTGCACAGGTAATACAGTGGTCACCAGTGACATTATACACAGGAGCTCTGTATATAGTGTACAGATAATACAGTGGTCACCAGTGACATTATACACAGGAACTCTGTATATAGTGTACAGGTAATACAGTGGTCACCAGTGACATTATACACAGGAGCTCTGTATATATTGCACAGGTAATACAGTGGTCACAAGTGACATTATACACAGAAGCTCTGTATATAGTGTATACATAATATAGTGATCACCAGTGACATACACAGGAGTTCTGTATATACTATATACACACGTGGTCAGAATTGTTGGTACCCCTCGTTTAATGAAAGAAAAACCCACAATGGTCACAGAAATAACTTGAATCTGACAAAAGTAATAATAAATTAAAAATCTATGAAAATGAACAAATGAAAGTCAGACATTGCTTTTCTGCTTCCACTGAATTTAAAAAAAAAATTAAACTCATGAAATCGGCCTGGACAGAAATGATGGTACCCCTGAAAATAATGTGACAAAAGGGACATGTTAAATAAAGTTGTGTCCACTAATTAGCATCACAGGTGTCTACAATCTTGTAATCAGTCAGTGGGCCTGTATATAGGGCTACAGATACTCACTGTGCTATATATAGGGCTGCAGATACTCACTGTGCCTGTATATAGGGCTACAGATACTCACTGTGCCTGTATATAGGGTTACAGATACTCACTGTGCCTGTATATAGGGTTACAGATACTCACTGTGCCTGTATATAGGGTTACAGATATTCACTGTGCCTGTATATAGGGTTACAGATACTCACTGTGCTTGTATATAGGGCTACAGATACTCACTGTGCTTGTATATAGGGCTACAGATACTCACTGTGTTGTTTGGTGACATGGTGGGTACCACACTCAACATGGACCAGAAGAAGCAAAGGAAAGAGCTGTCTCAGGAGATTAGAAAGAAAATTATAGAAAAGCATGTTAAAAGGTAAAGGTTATAAGACCATCTCCAAGCAGCTTGATGTTTCTGTGACTACAGGTGCACATATTATTCAGAAATTTAAGATCCATGGGACTGTAGCCAACCTCCCTGGACGTGGGTGCAGGAGGAAAATTGATGACAAATCAAAGAGACGGATAATATGAATGGTAACAAAAGAGCCCAGAATAACTTCTAAAGAGATTAAAGGTGAACTTCAAGCTCAAGGAACATCAGTGTCAGATCGTACTATCCACCGTTGTTTGATCCAAAGTGAACTTCATGTAAGACGACCAAGGAGAACACCATTGTTGAAAAAAAAAATAGTAAAAAAGCCAGACTGGAATTTGCCAAACTACATGTTGACAAGCCACAAAGCTTCTGGGAGAATGTACTATGGACAGATGAGACAAAAATTGAAGTTTTTGGCAAGGCACATCAGCTCTATGTTCACAGATGGAAAAATGAAGCATATCAAGAAAAGAACACTGTCCCTACTGTGAAACATGGTGGAGGCTCTGTTATGTTCTGGGGCTGCTTTGCTGCACCTGGCACAGGGTGTCTTGAATCTGTGCAGGGTACAATGAAATCTCAAGACTATCAAGGGATTCTAGAGAGAAATGTGCTGCCCAGTGTCAGAAAGCTTGGTCTCAGTCGCAGGTCTAGCAACAGGATAATGACCCAAAACACACACAGCTAAAAACACCCAAGAATGGCTAAGAGGAAAACATTGGACTATTCTGAAGTGGCTTCTATGAGCCCTGACCTAAATCCTATGGAGCATCTTTGGAAAGAGCTGAAACATTCTGGAAAAGGCAACCTTCAAACACGAGACAACTGGAGCAGTTTGCTCATGAGGAGTCGGCCAAAATACCTGTCGAGAGGCGCAGAAGTCTCATTGACAGTTACAGGAATCGTTTGATTGCATTGATTGCCTCAAAAGGTTCAACAAAATATTAAGTTAAGAAGAACCATCATTTCTGTCCAGGCCGATTTCATGAGGTTAATTTTTTTTTAAATTCTGTGGAAGCAGAAAATCAATGTCTGACCTTCATCTCTTCATTTTCAAAAATTTGTAATTTATCAGATTGAAGTTATTTCTGTGACCATTGTGGGTTTTTCTTTCATTAAACGAGGAGTACCAACAATTTTGACCACGTGTGTAGTGTAAGTGTACATGTAATACACTGACTCACCAGTGATGTCTCTAGGTGAAGTCCTTCATCTTCGCTTTTCTTCTTCATCTGGCACAGACAGCCATCACTTCTTCCAGCCAGGAATCATCTCTGCAGAAAATAACACACAGTTATTAATAACTGATCTCTTCTAGAGAATATTCCCACTCCCCCCCCCCCCCCCCCGACCTCTACACTACACCAGTTGAAGAAAAAAAGCAACATAGTGCCGTCCTGCACAGTAACAGGACCTCTCTTTTGTCCCATCCCATGGAAAACAATTTCCTAAAAAGTAAATTATATTACAGAAGTAATAATGTAATAATAATTGGAATCTAAAGTAATAATGTTCCCCACTGGTCACCATAAACTAATAAAGTATGTTCCTCAATCTGGCTCCCAAACAGTAATTAAGTCCCTTGTCTAGCCAGGCACCCCCATATGTCCCTTCTGGCCACCATTTGTCTAGTGTGACCCCTCCATATATTTATCCTAGCACATGTGTATCGAGCCTGCCCCCTCCCATATACCCATCCTAGCCCCCCCATGTGCCAGTCTGCCCCCCCACATATCCATCCTTGCCTCCATGTTTCCAGCCTGCGCCCCCATATGTCCCCCCCATATATCCTCCATGTGTCCAGCCTGCCCTCTACATATTCATCCTGGCCTCCATGTGTCCAGCCTCTCCCCTCATATATCCATACTGCCCTTACCCCCTGCATATATCCATCCTGACACCCCCCATATATCCAGCGTGCCCCTCCATATATTTATGCTAGCCCATGTGTATCGAGCCCGCCCCCCCCACATATTCATCCTAGCCCCCCATGTGTCCAGCCTGTCCCCCCCCCATATATCCATCCTGGCCTCCATGTGTTCAGCCTGCCCCCCCTCCCCCATATATCCATCCTGGCCTCCATAAGTCCAGCTTACCCCCCCCATATATCCATCCTGGCCTCCATATATCCATCTTGCCCCCCCATATATCCATCCTGCCCCCCCCATATATCCATCCTGCCCTCCATATATCCATCCTGGCCTCCATGTGTCCAGCCTGCCCCCCATATACCCATCCTGCCCACCCCCCTTTGCCTGGGTCCACCTTGGTTCCCCCTTGTGTGTCCTGCCAGGGCTCCCCCTTTTGTGTCCAGCCAGGGCTCCCCTCCCTTGCGTGTCCAGCCAGGGCTCCCCCCTTGCGTGTCCAGCCAAGGCTCCCCCCCTTGCGTGTCCAGCCAGGGCCCCCCCCCTTGCGTGTCCAGTCAGGGTTCCCCCTCGTGTGTCCAGCTTGGCCCCCCCTCGTGTGTCCAGCTGGGCCCCCCCTCGTGTGTCCGTCCAGCTGGGCCCCCCCTCGTGTGTCCGTCCAGCTGGGCCCCCCCTCGTGTGTCCGTCCAGCTGGGCCCCCCCTCGTGTGTCTGTCCAGCTGGGCCCCCCCTTGTGTGTCTGTCCAGCTGGGCCCCCCCTCGTGTGTCTGTCCAGCTGGGCCCCCCCTTGTGTGTCTGTCCAGCTGGGCCCCCCCTTGTGTGTCTGTCCAGCTGGGCCCCCCCCTTGTGTGTCTGTCCAACTTGGCCCCCCCTTGTGTGTCTGTCCAGCTGGGCCCCCCTTGTGTGTCTGTCCAGCTGGGCCCCCCTTGTGTGTCTGTCCAGCTGGGCCCCCCCTTGTGTGTCTGTCCACCTGGGCCCCCCCTTGTGTGTCTGTCCAGCTGGGCCCCCCCTTGTGTGTCTGTCCAGCTGGGCCCCCCCTTGTGTGTCTGTCCAGCTGGGCCCCCCCTTGTGTGTCTGTCCAGCTGGGCCCCCCCTTGTGTGTCTGTTCAGCTGGGCCCCCCCTTGTGTGTCTGTCCAGCTGGGCCCCCCCTTGTGTGTCTGTCCAGCTGGGCCCCCCCTTGTGTGTCTGTCCAGCTGGGCCCCCCCTTGTGTGTCTGTCCAGCTGGACCCCCCCTTGTGTGTCTGTCCAACTTGGCCCCCCCTTGTGTGTCTGTCCAGCTGGGCCCCCCCTTGTGTGTCTGTCCAGCTGGGCCCCCCCCTTGTGTGTTTGTCCAGCTGGGCCCCCCCTTGTGTGTCTGTCCAACTTGGCCCCCCCTTGTGTGTCTGTCCAGCTGGGCCCCCCCCTTGTGTGTCTGTCCAACTTGGCCCCCCCTTGTGTGTCTGTCCAGCTGGGCCCCCCCTTGTGTGTCTGTCCAACTGGGCCCCCCCCTTGTGGGTCTGTCCAGCTGGGCCCCCCCTTGTGTGTCCTACTGGCCCCCGCCTTGTGTGTCCAGACCATTACACACACACACACACACACACACACCTCTTACCTTCCTGCGATCCCGTGCGGTGTCCTCCTTCTCCTGAGTTGCGCGCCTCCTTCACAGCAGGCGCATGACGATGACATCATAAGCCGGCCGGCGAAGGGAGACGCGCAGCTTCAGCTGCTTCACTGGGACGTGCGCCGCGGTGGTTCAGGTAATGAACGCTGCGTGCGCGCGTCCCTGCATACACTGTGCCTGCGCTTTTAAAGGGCCCGTGCCCCTTAAAACCGCAGGATTTTTTTTTGTTCTCTTCTCCCCCCTCTACTCTGCAGCAGGGGGCGGGGCCCACCGGGAAATTTCCCGGTATCCCGCCAGCCCAGACCGACCCTGGTCACTATAGACATCTGATGTTGTATAGTAATGTGTATTTTTTTAAAACATCTGATGTGTATATCACAGTAGATGATAGGCTAATCTGTATACTAGATGTGGTATATTATGTACAGGGATATACACTGCACTGCAGCCTTGCAGCGCTGGGGTCCTGGGTTCAAATCCCACCAAGGACAACATCTGCAAGGAGTTTGTATGTTCTCCCTGTGTTTGCGTGGGTTTCCTCCAGGTTCTCTGGTTTCCTCCCACACTCCAAAGACATACTGATAGGGAATCTAGATTGTGAGCCCCAATGGGGACAGCGACGATAATGTATGTAAAGCGCTGCGGAATATGTTAGCGCTATATAAAAATAAAGATTATTATTACTGAACACACCTGGACCTGCGTACAGGACCTCACATATTATATATGGGGCCATATAGTAGAATATGAGGTGCTGTAGGTTCAGCTGTAATCAGTCGGTGCAGGGTCTTGTATTGTGATGTCTGTGGTCTCTGCTGGGACTAAGTGTGATTTATTGCACCAGACTGAACTTTTTGCACTGACAGGAGGACCCTAATCTGCATGAAAGTTCAGCCTCCTGCAATAACTCACACGGAGCCCCAGCAGCTGGCCCTCTGATTGGACAATATAGAATCCTGGGTGGATTTATGAGAAGGTGAGCACAGTCCCGCTTCCCCCTCACTGCAGACCCCCTGACCTTATACTGACTGAGACCACTGAAGTCTCCGATCCACAGGCTCCTGTCCGGCTGACTGAATCAGTTCCAGGTTCGCTGTGTGACGTCACTTCAGCAGACTCAGCCACACAGCGTGCAGGGGGTGTATCTGCATCTCTGCCATGTGGTCGGGTCGGCAGCTGAACATATTTAAAGGTACAGTGCAGTCCCCTGGCAGCTCTGAGCAGCTGCTTGGGAACTGGTCTGGGGGGGCATTTGCCCCTCTGCACCCCAGCCCAGCCCGCCCTTGACTGCTAGTATGATGGTGACTTTTCTTTGTCTTTTTTTTTGTGTTTATTTTGGCTTGCCAAATTTTCGCTTTTGATGGCGATATGTTTTGGAAAAAAATTAGACACATAATGTTCTGGCTTCAATAGTTATTTGTGTTAAACCTCACCTACAAAATAACCCATATTCAGACAATCCTAATATACCGTTTGTATTTGCCATACTTATATCGTCTTGAACCTGCTGTGAGCCGCCTTCCAAATTAGGATATAGTTGGCAGCAAATCTAGTTCCACGGACCGGCCATACCTACCAAACCCTCCGCACCATGGTGTATTTCTACCCTTTACTCCACTTCCCTCACTTACTCATGTTGCTGATCCCCCCACATTTTTCAGCACCCAGTCCTGGCCCTGATTACAATTCTGCACCTTATTATAATTTGTAATGTTTATTTGTTTTATTTTGCATGTTTTGGCGCATGACAGAAATATTTCTTTTTGATCATTTTTTAAATAGATTAAGTTTGTTTTTTCCTATCTGCTTGTTTTATTCTTTGCCACCTTATACAAAAAGGTAGTTAAATGTAATGTTCAAGGATACAGTGGGTACTGAAAGTATTCAGACCCCTTTACATTTTCACTCTTTGTTTCATTGCAGTCATTTGGTAAATTCGAAAAAGTTCATTTTTTTTCTCACTAAAGTGCACTCTGCACCCCATCTTGACTGAAATAAACAGAAATGTAGAAATTTTTGCAAACTTATTAAAAAAGAAAAACTGAAATATCACATGGTCATAAGTATTCTGACCCTTTGCTCAGACACTCATATTTAAGTCACATGCTGTCCATTTCCTTGTGATCCTCCTTGAGATGGTTCTACTCTTTAATTGGAGTCCAGCTGTTATGTTCTGCTACCAAAGCTAAGGAAAGAGAGGAGATCTGTCCCTACTATAAGACTCAGCTGAATCCCTACGATGTAACAGGGAACCTGATCCTGCGATCAGACCTGCTAAAGTCCTAATCTAGTCTGTACGGAGACCTATAGATTTGGGGAGGGAATCCCTACAAGTACTAAGGACTGGGAGGAATATGGGACACCTCCTAACAGAAATAGTAGCAGACAGACGAACAAACAAAATAGATAGAACCTAGAGGTCCGTAGACCAAGCAAACTAACAGAGTTAGATACAGAGCACAGGCTAGCTAGAAAGTAGATATACAATGAAGTCCAGCAAAGCCAGAAGGGCGGAGCAGGATTAAATAGGCCAACAAGGTCATGTGACCAGCAAAGGAAAAAAAACCTAACAGCAAGGTTCTAACAGTACCCCCCCTTCTAAGAGGATCCTCCGGATCCCCTAGGACCAGGCTTATCAGGAAATCTCCTGTGAAACGCTCTGATAAGTCTGGACGCGGAAACATCATCTGACCTCACCCAAGAGTTATCCTCGGGTCCGAAACCTTTCCAGGCCACAAGATACTGCAAACTACCTCTATACCGTCTAGAGTCAAGGATGCGAGAAATTTCATATTCCCCGTCCTCCACCACCGGAGGAACAGAGGCAGAGGCGTCACCATCCGACACAACAGCTTTTTTTTAACAGAGAGACATGAAAGACCGGATTAATTCTCCAGGAGGTAGGAACCTCCAACCTAACAGCAGATTGGTTGACAACCTGAAGCACCTTAAAGGGCCCTACAAACTTGGGACCCAATTTCTTAGAAGGAATCCTCAACCGCAGATTCCTAGAGGACAACCAAACCATGTCACCAACAGCGAACAAAACCTCCTGTCGTTTCCTATCAAAGTAGTCTTTAGATTTTCTGTTGGCCTCCTGAAGATTACCACGCACATCCGTCCAAACTCTTTCCAAATCACCGGAAAAATTCTCCTCCTCAGGCACGGCAGATCCCAACTTGGAGAACGACCCAAACGACGGATGTCTCCCAGAACAACAAAAAAAAGGCGAACAACCAGCAGAAGAAGATGTATGATTGTTCAGAGCAAATTCGGCAAGTGGCAGAAACTCAGACCACCCCTCTTGATTGTCTGCCACAAAACAACGCAAGAACTGCTCAACATCCTGGTTTTTCCTTTCTGTCTGGCCATTAGATTCAGGATGATATCCGGACGAAAACGACAAATGAATTCCCAACCTGTCACAAAAGGCACGCCAAAAACGAGCCACGAACTGAGGACCCCTATCAGAAACAATGTCAGTAGGAACGCCATGAAGTCTGACAATTTCCTTGACAAAGGCCTTAGCGAGAGTTTTAGCGCAGGGCAGTTTGACGAAGGGAACCAAGTGACACATCTTGCTAAAACGGTCCACGACCACCCAGATGACAGTAAAACCCTCAGAGGGGGGAAGGTCAGTTATAAAGTCCATAGCCAAATGTGTCCAAGGAGCACTGGGGACCTCCAAAGGACAAAGCAACCCCGCAGCAGGAGTATGTGAGGACTTAGATCTAGCACATATAGTACATTGGCGCACCCACTTAATGACTTCCTTCTGCCATCCAGGCCACCAAAAACTGCGACCCACCAGTCTCTTGGTCTCAGAGATTCCGGGATGACCTGCCAACCGAGATTCGTGACACTCAACAAACAAATCTCTCCTAAAGGTCCCAGGCACAAACAACCTCCCATGAGGAGTGTTAGATGGGGCATTCTCCTGAGCTTTAAGAATCTCATCTTCCAAAACGGAGTCTAAAGCAGCTATCACAACACCTTCTTGTAAAATGTTTTCCTCTTTCTCAGCACCGACTATGGGAGAAAAACTGCGAGACAAGGCATCCGCCTTAACATTCTTAGTACCAGGGATGTAAGTAACGGAGAAATTAAACCGCGAGAAAAACAGTGCCCACCTAGCCTGACGGGCATTCAGGCGCTTGGCAGCGTCAAGATATATCAGATTTTTATGATCCGTAAGAACCTGAACGGGAAATTCCGCACCTTCCAAGAAGTGGCGCCAGTGTTCAAATGCGAGTTTAATAGCCAATAATTCCCGATTACCAATATCGTAATTCAATTCAGTCTCCGAAAATTTTTTTGAAAAAAATGCACAGGGATGTAATCCATCCCCGTTATCCTGAGACAATACTGCGCCAACCCCCACAGAGGAAGCATCAACCTCAACCAAAAACGGCCTAGTAACATCAGGCTGCATAAGGATGGGAGCAGAGGTGAACCTCTCCTTGAGATACACAAAAGCTTCAATGGCCTCAGAAGACCACTGAACCGCATCAGCACCTTTCCTGGTGAGATCAGTCAGAGGTTTGACAATACTAGAAAAATTTTTTATGAATTTTCTATAGTAATTGGCGAAACCCAAAAACCTCTGTATTGATTTCAAACCAATAGGCCTAGGCCATTCCTGCACAGCCTGAACCTTAACCGGATCCATCTCAAAACCTTTGCTGGAGATAATGTAGCCCAAAAAACTAATTCTCTGTACAGCGAACTCACATTTCTCCAGCTTAGCAAAAAGCGAATTGTCCATTAATAACTGTAATACCTCACGCACGCTCTGCCAATGAGACTCCAGATCTGGCGAATAAATCAAAATGTCATCCAAATACACAACCACATTTTTACCGATCAAAGGTCTAAGGATGTCATTAATCAGATTCTGAAAAAATGCAGGAGCATTAGTAAGACCAAAAGGCATAACCAGATTCTCAAAATGACCCACAGGAGTGTTAAAAGCAGTCTTCCATTCATCACCCTCCTTCATGCGCAACAGATTGTATGCCCCCTTAAGGTCAATTTTAGAGAACCACTTGGCCCCCAATAACTGGTTAAACAGATCAGGAATCAATGGCAGTGGGTAAGGATTGCGTACCGTAATTTTGTTAATCTCACGAAAATCCAGACAAGGACGTAAACCGCCGTCCTTTTTTTTTACAAAAAAAAATCCAACCGCCACAGGAGACTTAGAGGGCCTAATGTGACCGGCGGCCAAACTTGTCTGTATGTATTCCTCCAAAGCCTTCCTCTCAGGAATAGTAAGGTTAAATAAACGACTTTTAGGAAGAGTCGCTCCAGGGACAAATTCAATAGAACAATCATAGTCTCTATGGGGAGGCAAAACCTGCGATTCTTTCTCAGAAAAAACTCTCCAAAAATCCTGAATAGGAACAGGCAATTCTCCCCTATCCAAAGCTGCAATACGCCCGTTACAACACTTGTCATAACATTTATGGCTCCAGGATTTAATTTCATTGGTAGACCAATCCAGTACAGGATTGTGAAATTTTAACCAGGGCAAACCCAATATTACTGGAGAAGGCAAGTTATTCAACACTACCAAATCCAATTTCTCATGGTGAACACCATTAATAGTGAGAGGAAATTCACTGACCTTGAGAGTAATATTCTTCAAAGGGGAACCATCCACAGAAACCACAGCAATGGGGGATGATAAAGGTTCAGGTTTTAAATTGAGTTTTTCCACGAATCCCCCATCAATAACATTCAGTGTAGACCCGCAATCAACAAACACCCGAAATTCCATTAATTTTTCCTGAGCAATCGTGGAAGCAGCTAAAAATATACCCTTGGAATTTAAACAGGCAATACGGGCGTGACTGACCATTTTTTTTTCTTTCTTCATACGAAGCTCACAGCCTTTAATCAAATGACCAGATTTCCCGCAATAGAAACACAAGCCTTCTGAAAAACGACGGTGTTTTTCTTGAGAGCGAGGTGCCACCGATCCAATCTCCATCGGTTCACCACTGTTAGTACACACATTATCATAACCAGAAACTGACATAGCAGAGGATTTGCTCTCATTAACCCTAGCACGCAGTCTTCTATCCACCCGTATAGCTAATTGCATAGCCTGTTGCAAATCCTCAGGTGTAGGATAAGCAATTAGCAGGTCTTTAACCTTTTCACTGAGCCCAGCAAGAAATAGACTTTTCAGAGCAGAATCGTTCCACCCTGTTTGAGTGGACCAACGACGAAAATGTGTACAATATTTTTCCATATTACCTGATCCTTGTTTTAAACGTCTCAACTCAGTCTCAGCTGATGCCACACGGTCAGGATCATCATATAATAGTCCTAAAGCAGAAAAAAAACTATCCACTGATCTGAAGCATGTATCACTAGGTTGCAAAGAAAAGGCCCACTCCTGAGGCTCTTTGCGCAAAAGTGACATTATGAACCCTACGCGCTGGGATTCATCCCCAGAGGACTTGGGTCTCAAACGAAAATACAATAAGCAAGCATTTTTAAATGAAAAAAATTCTCGATGTTCACCAAAAAATAAATCCGGCAAACATACCTTAGGCTCCAAGAAATATGCTCCAGGACAGTTACTCACGTGCTGACGGAGCTCGGCCACTTCCAGAGAGAGTCCCTGCAGGTGTTTAGCCAAATCCTGAACCGACACCATGATGGAACAAAAAAAAAAAATCTTTCCTTAGAGAATTTACAGGCTGGACTTACTGTTATGTTCTGCTACCAAAGCTAAGGAAAGAGAGGAGATCTGTCCCTACTATAAGACTCAGCTGAATCCCTACGATGTAACAGGGAACCTGATCCTGCGATCAGACCTGCTAAAGTCCTAATCTAGTCTGTACGGAGACCTATAGATTTGGGGAGGGAATCCCTACAAGTACTAAGGACTGGGAGGAATATGGGACACCTCCTAACAGAAATAGTAGCAGACAGACGAACAAACAAAATAGATAGAACCTAGAGGTCCGTAGACCAAGCAAACTAACAGAGTTAGATACAGAGCACAGGCTAGCTAGAAAGTAGATATACAATGAAGTCCAGCAAAGCCAGAAGGGCGGAGCAGGATTAAATAGGCCAACAAGGTCATGTGACCAGCAAAGGAAAAAAAACCTAACAGCAAGGTTCTAACACCAGCTGTGTTTAATTAAACTGGTAGGACTTGATTTGGAAAGGCACACACCTGTCTATATAAGACCTCACAGCTCACAGTGCATGTCAGTCCAAATGAGAATCATGAACTCGAAGGAACTGCCCAAGGAGCTCAGAGACAGAATTGTGGCAAGGCATAGATCTGGCCAAGGTTACAAAAGAAGTTCTGCATTACTCATGGTTCCTAAGAGCACAGTGGGCTCCATAATCGTTAAATGGAAGAAGTTTGGGACCACCAGAAGTCTTCCTAGACCTGGCCGTCCAGCCAAACTGAGCAATCGTGGGAGAAAAGCCTTGGTGAGAGAGGTAAAGAAGAACCCCAAGATCACTGTGGCTGAGCTCCAGAGATGCAGCAGGGAGATGGGAGAAAGTTCCACAAAGTCAACTATCACTGCAGCCCTCCACCAATCGGGCCTTTATGGCAGTGTGGCCCGACAGAAGCCTCTCCTCAGTGCAAGACATATAAAAGCCCACATAGAGTTTGCTCAAAAACACATGAAGGACTCCCAGACTATGAGAAAAATAAGATTCTCTAGTCTGATGAGATGAAGATAGAACTTTTTGGTGATAATTCTAAGCGGTATGTGTGGAGAAAACCAGGCACTGCTCATCACCTGCCCAATACCATCCCAACAGTGAAACATGGTGGTGGCAGCATCATACTAAGGGGGTGTTTTTCAGCTGCAGGGAAAGGACGATGGTTGCAATTGAAGGAAACATGAATGCAGCCAAGTACAGAGATATCCTGGATGAAAATCTCTTCCAGAGTGCTCTGGACCTCAAACTTGGCCGAATGTTCACCTTCCAAGAAGACAATGACCCTAAGCACTAAGCTAAAATAACAAAGGAGTGGCTTCAGAACAACTCTGTGACCATTCTTGACTGGCCCAGCCAGAGCCCTGACCTAAACCCAATTGAGCATCTCTGGAGAGACCTGCAAATGCCTGTCCACCAACGTTCGGCATCCAACCTGATGGAACTGGAGAGGATCAGCAAGGAAGAATGGCAGAGGATCCCCAAATCCAGGTGTGAAAAACTTGTTGCATCATTCCCAAGAAGACTCATGGCTGTACTAGCTCAAAAGGGTGCTTTTACTCAATACTGAGCAAAGGGTCTGAATACTTATGACTATGTGATATTTCAGTTTTTCTTTATTAATGAATTTGCAAAGATTTCTACATTTCTGTTTTTTTTTTTTCAGTCAAGATGGGGTGCAGAGTGTACTTTAATGTGAAAAAAAATGAACTTTTTAGAATTTACCAAATGGCTGCACTGAAACAAAGAGTGAAAAATTTAAAGGGGTTGGAATACTTTCCTTACCCACTGTATATGATTTTCACAATAATCTTGGGGAAATTAAATTTATTAGAAAGATTTTGAGAAAGGGGGACTTCAAATACATAAGTAGGGCCATAGCAGTGATGACTTAGCCCAGGAACTTAGGACCTTATATTGTCTATTCATATATAGTTTAGTCTACATTTTGGCGTTGTTTTACATCCTTACAAATTTAGGTGTTTATTTTTGAAAAAATGGGATGGGGTCCATTTAATTTTCTTAACAGCTGAGGGAAAGCAGTGGGCAATCTGGGAAGGGGCCGCTATTCATGGATCTTCCCAGCTTATTAATAACAGCTCACAGCTGTCTGCTTAGCCTTTAATGGTATTAAAAAGGGGGTATCCCCCAAAAAATTATGTGGTGTCCCACCTAGTTTTAATAACCAGCAAAGGCTAAACAGACACCTGCAGGCTGATATTAAAAGGCTGGGAAGGGACCATGGATATTGGCCTCCTCCCTGACTAATAACATGAGCCCTCAGCCACCCCAGAAATTCTGGTGCTTATTCTCGGCTCTTCCCACTTGCCCTGGTGCATTGGCAAGTGGGGTAATGGTTTTGGGGTTAATGTCAGCTGTTTGATGTTTGCTGACATCAAGCCCAGGGGTTAGTAATGGAGAGGCGTGAATAAGACATCCCGATTACTAACGCCATTAGTTCAAGTAAAAAAACTCACACAGAGCAAAGACATTTCTTAAGATCCACATAAAAATAAAAAAACAAAGTAATCCTCACCTGTCCGCAGATAATCCATATTGATGATGTCGAACAATGATCCCCAGATCTGCTACATCCGATTGGTGTGTTGAGTGGTTGCATGAGTATGCAACTGCTCAGCACGCCAGCTGGAACTCACTGGCAGTAGCCTGAGGACGTTCCTGCAGTGACGAGCGATGCCGTCAATAAGGTTGCAACTTGAAAACGCTTTGCTATTTTCTTATAGCCTACTCTTGCTTTGTGGGCCTCCACCATTTTCATTTTCAGAGTGCTAGACAGCTGCTTAGAAGAACCCATGGCTGCTGTTTTTTGGCACAAGGTTAGAGGAGGCTGGATTTTTATAAAGTTGGGAAATTTGTATCACCTGGCCTTTCCTAATGATAGTGAACAAGCCATAACCTTTAGGGTATATGCAGATGGTCGGTGTTGGCTGCGCTTTGAACGCAGCATACTTTATGCTGCGTCCAAAGCGCTGCACGCAAGTGAATCCGCATGTGTTCAATGAACCATGCGGATTCACCACATCCTATACATTACAGTGATATAATTTCTCTTGCGGAGACTAGGGTCTCTGCAAGAGAAATTGACATGCTGCGGTCTGTGAAGACGCACTGCATGACCGTCTCCACGGGTGAGCTGCAGGAGCACGGAGACGCATAGTAGACATGGGATTTGTATAAATCCCATCCACTATGCTGTAACATCTGGCCGCTGCAGATTGCACGCAGCGCAAGTGTGCTGCATCCAATCCGCAGTGTTTAGTGACCATGTGCACGCACTCTAACAGGCTAATTAAGGTCTGAAACCTTGGTCAAAGTTTTCTGAGCACACAAATCTCCAAGGGTGCCCAAACTTTTGCATCAGCCCATTTTCCTTTGTGTAATTTTTAAAATGTAAAAAATTACAAGATTTTTTTTTGCCTAAAATACAAAGGAAATGTGTCATCTTTAACTTTAGCCCTTTTATAGAGATCATTTCATCTTCAACTTGCTTTACTGTTCACAATAACAATAATTTTTTACCAAGGGGCCTAAACTTTTACATGCCACTGTAAGAGAAACACATCGCTATTTACATTACTCGTAAAACCGCATGGCACTGTACACATAAAGGGATTATTGCCTTCAAGGGTAGGAATGCTGCAGAACAGTCCATGACTCTTACATTCCCTCTTTGGACATGGTCATCCTCGACCATTCTGGAACCTGGAAGACAGCACACAGCATATACAGTGGGGGCCCTTGAAAACGCATACTGCAGCCGCAATACTCGCTGCCTCTGTCAGGCCTGAGGCTGTTGTACTAACCGTGGAGGAGTCATTGCTGGACATGATCTTCCCGCTGAGGGCTGAAATATTGGATGTGACATCTGGTCATCTGGTCAATGACTTTGTGGCACCCCTGAGGGTTCAGTCGCCACAGAGGTACTGCACCTCACCCAGAAGTGTGGCATCTCCTTCTCTCAGGTAAGGAGGAAGTACTGCCGGCGGCACGGTGGCGCAGTGGTTAGCACTGCAGCCTTGCAGTGCTGGGGTCCTGGGTTCAAATCCCATCAATGACAACATCTGCAAGGAGTTTGTTTGTTCTCCCCGTGTTTGTGTGGGTTTCCTCTGGGTTCTCCGGTTTCCTCCCACACTCCAAAGACATACTGATAGGGAATCTAGATTGTGAGCCCCGATGGGGACAGCGACAATAATGTATGTAAAGCACTGCGGAATATGTTTGCGCTATATAAAGATTATTATTATTAAAGATTATTTCTGCCCGGGACCCCAACACCTGCACTCAACACTGCACTACTCCAGGCCGGCTGGAAGGCCATTATGCACTTCTTTTGCTGCCCTGTCCCTGGCTGGAGTGGGGGGAACCAAGGAGAGGGGGAACCAGTAGTGGGTGTGGGTGGAGGACGTAGAACAGGGGAGCACTTAGAGAATAGATATAAAAAAGGAAGCCATCTTAGTTGGAGCAGTGCAGTTCAGCCAGTGAGTAGCAAGGAGAGGAGGGGAGCAGAGTCTCTTCAGGAGCTCTGCTCCATTGTGGGCCTAGTGAGAGAGGCCCAGGAGAGGAGTGGGAGCAAGGGAGGAATTCTCCGGGAACAGAATGGATCCAAGGGGGTACGGTGAGTGCAGGACGGCACCCATACGCCCGAATCTGCCAAGAATCAGAGGGATCAGGCCTCAGGAAGGGAACTGGTCCCTGGACCAGCCGTGTTACTCCAGGTCTCGGCTGGAAAAACCGGAGGCTTCTGCACTTCCATGGTTTAGTTGCCACAGCCTCACCCTAGTCGCCGTGAAGGGCATCAAGTAGGTCTGGGAACTCCAGGTTGCCCAGAAGGGACTTCAGAGCACCCGATCGGGACTGTGTGTGGGGAGCACAGGGCAGGAGTAAGAAGACACAGCGCGGGAAGTCAGTCAAGGAAGGAACATAAGAAAGGGGGCCCCGTTAAGTGCTTCTAATCTACCTGAAGGACTGCTGAACCCCTGCCTGGCAAATGCAGTGCGACGCGGGAGTCTGACACCTGGACAGTGTACCCGAGGAACCTAAAAAGAACTGTGAGTAAACTCGGATGACTGCACTCCACTGTCTCTGTCAGTTATTTCCATCACGCTACCGCGCCTGCACTACAACGCCCAGCATTACCATCTGCAACTACCCTTCCCCGGGGGCCCGCTCCACCTGTGGGGAGCAGAAACATCCCAGCTGCCATCCCATCACCCCCGGAGGTCTGCAGCAGCGCCGGTATTCATTACTGGGAACCACAGGTGGCATCACAAGACAAACTGTTAACAAACCCCCTTTTAAAGAGCGACCCCAGAGGATGGGCCCGGGAGCCGACTGCCGTGACATCCTACAAAGAAGGTAAAGGCCCGGGTACCAAGTTTCCCCCCATTTCCCCCCTGGGCGGGTCAACTTCACCACCTCCTGGGTGCTCGAGTTGGGCCCTCACCCATTTCTCCCACTCCTTCTTACCCTCAATGACCTTCACCACCCATCTGGCCTTAACAGGGTCCAGGGCTGGTGTCTCTTCCATGTACTGCTGTGGCCGGGGGATGAGGGCTGTTTCCCAGGCTGATAACACTCCAGGACGCTGAGGTGTACTTACCACCAGGGCTGCCAGCATAGCTTTCAGTCACCCTGCCTGGTCGCAGGATCTTGGCCACGCTGATACTACTGCCTCCGCCTTGGAATCGGGTTCTGGTTTTGGGGACTGCGGGCGAACCTTTGTCTTGAGGTCAGGCATTGGTTCCTGGGCCTTCCCTGGACCTTCGTTGGTGCCTCTACTGATGACAGTTCACCCGGCTGCATCTCTTGCTCCAGCTGCGTCATCTTCCTTTTCCACTTGACCTTTCCGGGCCCACCGCGGAGAACAATGCCGTAGCACCGACCATCACTTTCAATAGGTAAACGGTAGCACTCCATCTTCTCTTGCCACTTTATCTCCTCACCAACAAGGGTCCCAGCCCACTCTGCCGTGGGTGTGCTCTTACGTTGCTCTGCCCATTCTTGGGGGAGGCCACTTCTGGCTCACCTGCCCGTTTCCTGGGAGTCTCCACCCGTTCTCCCTTGACTTGCTGCAATGGGCGTGGTTTCTTTTTCTTCCACCGTGCCCTTCTTACGCACACGATGGGACGGGTCCGTCTCACTCTTTCGTGTCACTCACCGACATCTTGCAGTCTCTATCCATTAACCCTATCCTAAAGACTAAACCTATTATTCTCATCTTATCTCCTGTACCGTTGCTAAGCCACTTAACTATATGAACAGTACTTCGCTGTTATAAGTTTTGTCCAAATAGTGTATATACGAGTACTTATATATATCAATTTATCATAGTGTAAAGCGTTAGTAGTTTCGCATTCCTAATTAGAAGATGTAGTGCATAGAAGGAATATCAATAAGATCCAGAAAGAAAACCTTTGGCACTGTAGATATGACACTTGAGGTGCAGAGTAAATTCATTAGTACATTTATTCGCAACCGACATATAGTTTATCATATACTTATCTTTTTTTAAATCTTTAGATATTATTAATAAAGTGTTTAATTGAAAATATAATGAATAAGGTTAATGTCAGATGAAACACATTGATGAAATGATATGTAAAATTAGACTAAGAATGGAGTGGTAATGGTGGACATTAGGACCCTGCGCTCTCATGAGCAGCATAGCTGAGCTCAACGTTCCTTCCAGACACTGGTGGACTAAACGTGCACAGACACCGTATTACGGAGATCTCCCCTCCTTTATCAGTGGCACCAGGAATTTTATGTGACAGTAACTGGAGGTGGCTATGACCACTACGCATGTAGCCTTACAAGGTTGGTTTTATCTCGTCACATCTTGCATTCAGTGACACACTCCTTCCTGCTTTATTGCTGATGTTTAGGAGTACAGGGGCGACTTGCATAGTGACATGCTTCTGTACATGACACGGATGAGATGGTGTTTTGTTCCTACAGATGGCTGTGATCTGACCCGTACTATAGTGATGGAATACATCAGCCGCCCATCAGATGACAGCTGCAGTGATACAGAATGAGGGGATAGCACTTATGATATCAGACATCAGCCACAACATGTGAGAACCGCTCATATGTTTAAAGGGAACAGACAAGTCCACCATGTACGAGGGTGAGTCTTCAATAACCAATCACAGATCCATGGGCTCCAATCAGAAGGGGTTTTACATCGCAGGCAGTAGTAAAGGGCGCAATGTCCCGCATAGCAGTACTGGTTCAGCACCACAGTGGTTGGCAGCTCTACTCTGGGCACTACAGTCCTAGATTCAGCACCACAACGGTGGGCAGCTCTGATCTGGGCAGTACTGTCTAGATTCAGCACCACAGCAGTGGACAGCTTTTATATGGGAAGAACTGTCTAGATTCAGCACCACAGCAGTGGACGGCTTGTAACCAGGACGTTATAGTAACATTTGGTTCAATACCACAACGTTGGAGGGCAGTGCCATCCAGATTCAGCACCACGCTAGTGGACAGCTCTGGTGCTTCTGGATACAACAGTTTCAGCACTTCTACCTAGGACAGCTCCAGCATCTTCACCTCTACCTTGAAGGTCCCAGTGCCCGCCAGCCTGTCTATCAGCCGTGCCCGCCTGTCAACCGGCCGTGCTCATCCGCTGTGCCTTTCAGCTTCAGCCATCAGTTCCATGGGAGTCGCCTGCTCTCACAAGGTCGGTCCCAGAGTGGCACCTGGTTCACCTTCCCGGTCCCTCCTTGGTTCACAGAGTCGACTAAGCCGCTGTGTGGCCAGGGTCGGTCCGGGTAGGCACTTAGTTACGCCCCTCTGATCCCTCCTTCCATCACAGCACAGAGGTTCCATCACGCGGATTCGTAACAGAATACATTTTGTTATATAATAATTTTGTGTTCAAAGATCAATACTACCTACAGAAAAAAGAGGTGGCAATGGCCGCGGCTTGGGCCCCATCTTACGCCAATCTCTCCTTGGGATTTTGGGAGTGTGAATACATCCGATTCCAGAACATTGAACATACATCATTGGGATCAGTGATATCTTGGATGAGATTCATAGACGATGTGTTGTTTATTTTTCAGGGCTCCCATGAGGAACTTGAAAAATTCTTAAAATATCTCAATGACAATGCATTGATATTAAGCTAACCCATCATATTGATCAAAAGAAAATTGATTTTCCGTATTTGGATATTCATGTTGATGACCATGGACAGTTGCATACAAATATTTATCACAAGATTACTAGTGTCAATGCTTTCTTGCATGCCAAATCAGTCGTCTGGCACATGTAATACAGGCAATGCCGTCCGGACAATTTATTAGGGCACATCGTATTTGTGACCAAAACAAAGCTTTTGAAGAATAGGCATTTGATATGACCAGTAGATACTTACAACGTGGTACAAAATGGAAATTATTCAACAGGCCTACTATCGGGCCAAACACGCCAATAGACAATATCTTCTCATTACTAAAAAGAAAAAGGAATCTGATGGGCATGTTCGATTCATCACGAATTATCATTCGAGGTGGAAGGAAATTACTAATATCATCTCCAAATTTTGGCTAATTCTCCAACAGGATCAGACAATACTTCCTTTTCTATCAAATCGTCCATTGATTATGGCTAAACGTAATAAGACACTACGTGATGTACTAGTTCATAGTCATCATGTACTTGATACATCTTCATATACACTGCTCAAAAAAATAAAGGGAACACTCAAATAACACATCCTAGATCTGAATGAATGAAATATTCTCATTGAATACTTTGTTCTGTACAAACTTGAATGTGCTGACAACAAAATCATACAAACATCATCAATGGAAATCAAATTTATTAACCAATGGAGGCCTGGATTTGGAGTCACCCCCAAAATTAAAGTGGAAAAACATACTATAGGCTGATCCAACTTTGATGTAATGTCCTTAAAACAAGTCAAAATGAGGCTCAGTATTGTTTGTGGCCTCCACGTGCCTGTATGACCTCCTTACAACGCCTGGGCATGCTCCTGATGAGGTTGCAGAAGGTCTCCTGTGGGATCTCCTCCCAGACCTGGACTAAAGCATCCGCCAACTCCTGGACAGTCTGTGGTGCAACGTGACGTTGGTGGATGGAGCGAGACATGTGTAATAGTGGGGAAGGGCGTAGCCTTCCCTTGGTACTGAGATAGTTAAAGGGAGTGTTCCTACAGTCAGACCTCTCTGAACTGTTGGTAGACCAAGCTAAGGGGTTAGCTTTACTGGTCCAGTCAGTAGAGTAAAGGGGGAACTTAGTGCCCGGATCAAGCCTTGCATGATATAGAGCTTGTTCCTGGCATAATTCGTTGTGGGTTGCAGTACCTGTAAACAGCCACAAGATGCCACTGTTCTGAGTGCAGATATCAGGTTGAGTCTGCTAGCAGGGTTGCAGGCAGTGATGAGTTAATGCTGTGTGATGACAGCTCACAGGGGGTGGGCACATTGGCAAAAAGCCTCTGTTTTAGTGTCCAGAGGCCATTAAGAGACAATACGGGGAATCGTGCGGGCAGCCTGACTATAGTGGCTGCTAGGGTAGACGGGAGCTCTACACCCTCAGACAGTGGGATCACTACTGTGCAAGTCTCCTCACGCAAGAGCAAGAGTCCTGTTAGCTGGTCGGAGATACTCATCAGAGGTAGTGAGGACCCGAGGCACTTCTAGTCTGCAGGAAGCAGAAGAAGATAAATAGGACTCCAGGCTAGGACGCGGGGGAGATATTTGATCCAGGTCACTGTTAATGTTACAGAAGAGTCTCGTGGACTAGAGATAGAGTCACAGAGATGCTTCACTTAAAGAGGGAACCAGGGCTGAAGATGTTGCCAGTGACTGTGAGAGAGATGATAGCCTGTCGGGCCTTATCCATTATATCTGCCTGTAAATACTGTAAATATTCCTCTTCCCCAAGTAAAGTTCAAGTTCTGGTTAAGAACCTCGTGTCCTCTGAATTTATTGCTGCCCTGGTCCCAGAAGAGAAATGCCTGGAGACAGCCGCGATCGGATGGCTTGAAGTAAGTGAAGAGCACCACATACACAGCCACACTTCAGAGGGAGGACACGTATTGTCTGTAGGGTGCCATAGCGAGTGGGGACTACAGCTCGCCCACGACTACCTCGCTGGGGCACCTTACATTTGGCGTAGTCGGCAGGATGCGAGCTCCTCGCATGAAGAAAGCGGGGAAGAGCCGACGCAGAACACTGAGGAGAAAGTGTTGGAAGGCAAGCGGCCCAAGATGGCGGCCCGAAGCATGGATTCCAAGATGATGACGACGGCGGTAAAGTCCGGGAGAAGAACCGCCTATCGTGGGAGTGGACGGCGCTGGAGAGCGCGAAAAGATGTCCAGCCCCTACGAGTTCCGGCCCAAAGAGGGATGGGCCCGGCGGTGAAGATGCGTCCCAGGATGGGACGTCCAGAGAGGAACAGGACGCGGCGTAAAGTGAAGCCCGGCCCCGTGAGTATCAGTGCACACAGAGAGGGGGCGCGGCTGAAGGCGGAGCGGCCGAGAGTGACGTGGCAGTCGCTTCAGAAGGCCGGCCTAGGAAGAGGTGGAGCTGGACGCACCGGTAAGCGACCGGCGCCATTTTCTGTCCGACCCGTCAGGAGAAGGAGATCCGGCAGCGGACGTCCTGTAAGAATGGCAGCCTCAGAGCCTAACAGCGTGCGAGAGACCGGCGGAGAGTTGGAACCCCTGCAGATTATTACCCCAGGAGCAGCGGCTGGAAGCCGTTCGCCGGCGGGCGCTGCCCGCGAACCGTTGCCTTTACCCCCAGTGGCTGTCCAGTGGGCCACTAGGCCCGATCCGGAGATGGGCCTGCTACTTCATGAGCTTCGTGTATGGAGCTGGAGCCGGATACCGGAGGAGTCGTCCCCCTCGGCTGAGGGAGGAGAACATCCCGGTGGGGCCGGAGCAATAGTTGCAGCGGAGCTAAGAGAAGGTGAGTGGTCCATGCCCCAGCGGCCGGTCACCCCTGTAGAACCTGCCCCAGCAGCCTCGGCGGCAACAGAGGCCCTCAGGCCCTCAAGAGCCGGAGCAGAAGAGAAGCCCCCTAAAAGAAAGGCCCCGCAAGAGAGCTTTTGGTCATTGGCCTTGGAGGCCCTACATTCCCCCTCCACAGAGCGGTACACCAAGCCCGGAAGTCCACAGTGGGCCACCCGCGACCCTTCGATGACATCGCGGGAGCAGCGGCGGTGGACCGACACCTTCTTAAGAGGCTGGCTAGAGGGGTCCAACGTGGCGCGGAGGGAGTCAGTGGAGGACTCCCAGACCCAGGGGCGGGTTGTGGAGTTCTGTGTCCGCGAGGGATACGGGTTCCTCAAGGAAGAGTGGACCGGGCATGAGGTGTTTGTCAGCCAGGAAGCCGTCAAACGCGAATACCTGCCCGATCGCCTCCACAACCTGCATGAAGGGGAGATTGTTTACTTTGTGAAATGCGAATGTGCAAGGGGGTGGTACGCGGCTGCGGTCACCCGCCCATATAAATGGGAGGACGTCCTGGAAAAGGACAGGCAGGTCTTCCGGCGAAGAGCTGAGAGGGAGGCTCGGCAACATCGGGCTAGGGAAGCCCCTGGAGGTTTCGTGTCCCCTCCCAAGGCCGGCATCCCACAGGAAGAAGAGTCCGGATGCCAGCAGCAGGGAGATGGCGTCGAAAAAGAGGAGGATGTCCCGGGTTGTAGTAGGGCTGACTCTCCCAGTGAGGCTGTAGGCTCAACCACCAAACACCCAGAAGGGGCTGAGGCGGTTAGTCGTGGAGTCGCCGAAAGGACTCAGGCTGCTGTCAGTCAGGAGGTTCACAACTTCACCGTGACTAGCTACGGCCCCACACAAGTTGGCTGTGGCAGCGCCACCTCCTCGGATGAGGACCCCGGGCGTAGCCAATACCCTGACCAGCCCTGGAGGTGGAAGAAACCACCTTCCTCTACAGCATGGGCCGCCTTAATGAAGGAAAGGAAGGAGGCCCGAAAGAAGTGAGCTGGCTGAAAGGTCCGTTGACCTTCCACTTTCCTCTTTAGGACCCATAGATGGAGGTCCTGTCTGCAGTTTGGGACTGTTACCCAGTGGGGGTGGAGTGCCCCATGTTGATTTAAGTTGAAAAAAAAAAAATGGAGGACTGTTCCCCTACCTCCCAGGCCAGGAAGGCCTTAAGCAGCACCCAAAAGTTGTGTGCCCAGGAGAGCTGCTCTTTTGTTTTTTACTTTTTATTTTTTTTTTTTGTTGTTGCGCCTGTTGCGCCTTTTTCTGCTGGAATTTACAATGCTGAGGCACACCTTGAGGATGGATATCCTCCAAACCTAAGAGACTTGCGGCCTAGCGGGAAGAACCGGTGACCCCCGCTAGGGCCAAGAAGAAAGAGACTCACAGGGTGTTACCTGTGACTGTGTGCCTCAGAATGCAGCCCTCGAAGGAGATTGGGGGCTATTGAGGTGTTGGCCTGCCCTAAAAATATGGACATGGACATTGCGTTTCCAGGGTCCTTACCAAGAATGACCGGTACCTCTGAAAAGTTGATAATGGACTGTCCTGAATTGCTGTTCCGGGGCCCTTAACCGAGAAGGGCCGGTCTTCCATCCAAGAAGATGACCTCAGGACCAGTCGTTTGCTAAAATGTTTTAGTAAAATTTAGTAATGTGATATAATGTCATAGCTGCTGATTTGTGTTTATTGTTTAGTGTGGTCGGGGACGACCAACATTAAAGTGTCGGGTAATGTAATAGTGGGGAAGGGCGTAGCCTTCCCTTGGTACTGAGATAGTTAAAGGGAGTGTTCCTGAAGTCAGACCTCTCTGAACTGTTGGTAGACCAAGCTAAGGTGTTAGCTTTACTGGTCCGGTCAGTAGAGTAAAGGGGGAACTTAGTGCCCGGATCAAGCCTTGAGTGATATAGAGCTTGTTCCTGGCATAATTCGTTGTGGGCTGCAGTACCTGTAAACAGCCACAAGATGCCACTGTTCTGAGTGCAGATGTCAGGTTGAGTCTGCTAGCAGGGTTGCAGGCAGTGATGAGTTAATGCTGTGTGATGACAGCTCACAGGGGGTGGGCACATTGGCAAAAAGCCTCTGTTTTAGTGTCCAGAGGCCATTAAGAGACAATACAGGGAATCGTGCGGGCAGCCTGACTATAGTGGCTGCTAGGGTAGACGGGAGCTCTACAACCTCAGACAGTGGGATCACTACTGTGCAAGTCTCCTCACACAAGAGCAAGAGTCCTGTTAGCTGGTCGGAGAAACTTATCAGAGGTAGTGAGGACCCGAGGCACTTCTAGTCTGCAGGAAGCAGAAGAAGATAAATAGGACTCCAGGCTAGGACGTGGGGGAGATATTTGATCCAGGTCACTGTTAACGTTACAGAAGAGTCTCGTGGACTAGAGATAGAGTCACAGAGATGCTTCACTTAAAGAGGGAACCAGGGCTGAAGATGTTGCCAGTGACTGTGAGAGAGATGATAGCCTGTCGGGCCTTATCCATTATATCTGCCTGTAAATACTGTAAATATTCCTCTTCCCCAAGTAAAGTTCAAGTTCTGGTTAAGAACCTCGTGTCCTCTGAATTTATTGCTGCCCTGGTCCCAGAAGAGAAATGCCTGGAGACAGCCACGATCGGATGGCTTGAAGTAAGTGAAGAGCACCACATACACAGCCACACTTCAGAGGGAGGAAACGTATTGTCTGTAGGGTGCCATAGCGAGTGGGAACTACAGCTCGCCCACGACTACCTCGCTGGGGCACCTTACACATGATGTCCCAGATGTACTCAATCGGATTCAGGTCTGGGGAACGGACGGGCCAGTCCGTAGCTTCAATGCCTTCATCTTGCTGGAGCTGCTGAGGCCTCATGAGGTCTGGCATTGTCCTGCATTAGGAGGAACCCAGGGCCAACCGCACCAGCATATGGTCTCACAAGAGGTCTGAGGATCTCATCTCGGTACCTAATGGCAGTCAGGCTACCTCTGGCAAGCACATGGAGGGCTGTGCGGCCCTCCAAAGAAATGCCACCCCACACCATTACTGATCTACTGCTAAACCGGTCATGCTGAACTATGTTGCAGGCAGCAGATCGCTCTCCACGACGTCTCCAGACTCTGTCACGTCTGTCACATGTGCTCAGTGTGAACCTGCTTTCATCTGTGAAGCGCACAGGGTGCCAGTGGCGACTTTGCCAATCGTGGTGTTCTGTGGCAAATGCCAAGCATCCTGCATGGTGTTGGGCTGTGAGCACAACCCCCTTCTGTGGAGGTCGGGCCCTCATACCACCTTCATGGAGTCGGTTTCTAACTGTGTGTGCAGACACATGCACATTTGTGGCCTGCTGGAGGTCATTTTGCAGGGTTCTGGCAGTGCTCCTACTGTTCCTCCTTGCACAAAGGCGGAGGTAGCAGTCCTGCTGCTGGGTTGTTGCCCTCCTACGGCTCCCTCCACGTCTCCTGTTGTACTGTCCTGTCTCCTGGTAGCGCCTCCAGCCTCTGGACACTACACTGACAGACACAGCAAACCTTCTTGCCACAGCTCGCATTGATGTGCCGTCCTGGATGAGCTGCACTACCTGAGCAACTTCTGTGGGTTGTAGAGTCCGTCTCAAGCTACCACAAGTGTGAAAGCACAACCAACATTCAAAAATGACCAAAACATCAGCCCAGAAAGCATTGGTACTAAGATGTGGTCTGTGGTACCCACCTGCAGAACCACTCCTTTATTGAGGGTGTCTTGATAATTGCCAATAATTTCCATCTATTGTCTATTCCATTTGCACAACAGCATGTGAAATTGATTGTCAATCAGTGTTGCTTCCTAAGTGGACAGTTTGATTTCACAGAAGTTTGATTTACTTGGAGTTATATTCTGTTGTTTAAGTGTTCCCTTTATTTTTTTGAGCAATGTATATTTGTCTCAAAGGGCCCCAAATGGGGCACATGGAAGTGTGGCAATTGCAAAGAGTGCAGATATATTGAAAAAATGAATACCTTTCCGGATTCGATGGGAGAGTAGGCTTACAAGATTCAGTATTTCATTAATTGTAGAACATCTATGGTCATCTATCAAGCCACATGTTTCTGTGGACTCATCTATATTGGTATGACAACTCGGGAGCTTTGGAACACATCAAAAATATTAGGGCAGCGGAGAAAATCTGTCAAGGTGGGTGCTATTTCTCAACCTAAACCTTTGGCGAGACAGTTTCGGAATTGCTACCCTCATCAATGTCATCTCTTACGTGTCAAAGGGATTGCCCGCCTGTATCCTGGAAATAGGAGGGAAAATCTAGCCAAAAAGCTGGCCCAGATTGAATAAATAAATAATAAATAAAGGCACAAGCATGGTCCTGGAGACCATCCAGAAGCCAGTCAGTCAGCCTCTGGAAGGTCGCGGGGGCATTCTTCATCCCAAATGGCATAACCCGAAACTGGAATAAGCCAAACGGGGTGACAAATGCAGACTTGGGAATTGCATCAGTACTTAGGGGGATCTGCCAATAGCCTTTGCATAGATCGATGGTGGTCAAATACTTTGCCCCAGCCAGCCGGTCTAACAACTTTTCCACACGCGGCATGGGATACGCATCCGTCACAGTTTTCTCATTTAGCTTGCGATAGTCTACACAAAACCGGGTAGTCCCATCTTTCTTAGGCACTAACACTACAGGGGACGCCCAGGGACTATCTGACTCCTCAATGACCCCTAAACGCAACATCTCCTGTTTCTCTTGTCGCATCCCTTCTCGTACAGACTCCGGGACGCGGAAGGGGGCTTGTCTCAGGGGGGTCTGATCTTGTGTCTCAACCTTGTGTTGCGCAAGTCGGGTGAACCCCAGTCTCTCTGAGAACATCCTCTGCCGCTGCTTCAGCAATGTCTCAGCCTGCTCTCTCTCCCGGGCCCCTAGGTTTTCTCCTAAGTGTACCTGGTCCCAGGTTTTCGTCTGAGTCCTCTCACCTAAGACATCAGGCAAGGGGAGTCCGGCTAAATCCTCTGCTTCGGGTGCGCAGATGGCAGCTACTTCTTCAGGGCACTCCCGGTAGGGCTTCAGCATATTCACGTGGAACATGAGGATAACCTTGGGGTCGTCACAATCGGCGACATTGTAGGTGGTGTCGGCTATTTTCCCCACTACCCGGTAAGGCCCCTGCCATGCGGCCTGGAATTTGTTCAGCCTAACCGGTTCTAGTACCAGGACCTTCTGTCCTATCTCGAAGGTGCGTTCTCTAGCCCTCTGATCGTACCATATGCGCTGGCACCGCTGGGCCGCCTGCATGTTCACACGCACAGCTTGAGTCAACTCCTGCAGGCGGTCCCGGAGTTCCAGCACGAAGGGCACGATAGGGGTTCCTGCTATGGTTTCCTCCCCTTCCCAGAGCTCTTGCACTAAGTCTAGGGGCCCCCTCACCCGCCTCCCATATAACAGTTCAAATGGGGAGAACCCCGTAGATTTTTGGGGCACCTCCCGATAGGCGAACAGGAGGTGCGGCAAGAATTTCTCCCAGTCCCTGTAGGTCCGGGTGAACGTCCCAATGAGTTGTTTTAACGTTCCGTTAAAGCGCTCACACAACCCGTTGGTTTGCGGGTGGTATGGGGCATTCTAATAGACTTTACACCACACAGTCTCCACAGTTGGCTGGTCACCTCTGCCGTAAATTGGGTGCCCTGATCCGAGATAATCTCCCGGGGAAATCCAACCCGTTAGAAAACCTGGAGCAGGGCAGCCACCACCGTCTCTGCCAGTATGTTAGGTAAGGCAACCGCCTCTGGATGCCGCGTGGCGTAATCTATCACTGTCAATATATACCTTTTCCCTGACGGACTGGGTTTGGCTAACGGCCTTATCAGATCGACCGCTACTCGGCTAAATGGCTCCTCCACAATGGGAAGGGGGTGTAATTTGGCCTTGCAGCAATCTCCCCTCTTGCCAATGCGCTGGCAACTGTCGCAGGTCTGGCAGTTCTGACGAACATCATGGGTTACCCCTGGCCAAAAGAAGTTTTGTGTCAGACGATGCCTGGTGCGGCTGACTCCGAGGTGCCCCGCCAAGGGTATGTCATGAGAGATTCGCAGCAACTCCTGCCTATACTTTTTGGGAACTACCAGCTGTCGTTTTACAGTGGGGCTCGTCCCTGAGTGAGTTTGCTCTGTAGCCCTGTATAGGAGTCCCTGATGCCATATAAACTTTTCACCTTCCAGTACCCCTCTCCCCTCTTATGCCTTCCCGCGATACCCCTGCAATGAGGGATCCTATAGTACCTCCCTCCTAAATTCTGTTGTGGTGTCCCATGAAATGAGTCTGGCTATGGGAATACGTGAAGGGCTGTAGTGTCTTACCTGGGCCTCCTCCGAGTGTGATTCCCCCTCCGCAGCTCGAGCTTGTCTCCGGGTAGTCACAGGATATGTCTGAGCCAGGGGGGCAACCGAGAAGTAAGACAACATGGGCCCCAAGTCATTTCCCAGCAGGACGTCTGCAGGCAAATCCTTCATCATGCCGACCTCGACAAGGCCATCCCCGACCCCCCAGTTCAGGTGAATCTTGGCCGTGGGCAGTCGATGTATGGCTCCCCCTGCTACACGGACCACCACTGTCCGACCCGTCTTTTGGTCTTGGCGAGATGCGACTTCACAAGGGTCAGAGTAGCTCCGGAATCTCTTAATCCTTGCAGCCGTTTACCATTAATCCACACCGACTGTCGATGTTGTTGTCGATTATCCGCCTGGGCTGCCTGCACAGAGTCCACTTCATGCAGCACTCCCTCTATCTCTTCCATCCCATAATTAGCCATAGCCACCGATGCCGGGTCGGCTTCGCCTTGGTAGCAGTGTACAGCGGCCCGGTTGAAGGTATTCGTTTCCGGTTTTGGCCACTGGGTGCGCTGGGTCCGGTTGGGACAGTGTCTCTGCAGGTGACTCAGCTGATGGCAGGTGTGGCATCGCACCCCAGAAGGACTCTGGTAGGCCGGGGTATTGGTGGGTTCCCCGCCAAGCTTCTGTGGTTTAGGGGCCTCCAGACCCATGGGAGGGCCCCTTGAGACAGTTTTGGACCCTGACAATTGGACCCTCCTGGCATCATAATGTTCATCGGTCAGCCATGCGGCCTCCTCAAGAGTCGTTGGTCCCGAAGCCATTTTTGCGTCTCGGGAGTTAACCCAGTAAAGAATCGTTCTAACGCGATGAGCTGTAGGATGTCCTCCTTCGTGTCTGCTTTGCTACCTTGTACCCACTGTAGCAGTGACCGCCATAGTTTACAGGCCCATTCAGCGTGGGTATCCGTTTCCCGTTTTGTGGTTTTGCAGAACTTTTGACGGTATGCCTCTGGTGTTAGTGCATACCAGGCCAAGATCACTTCTTTGACTCGCTTATAGTCCATACAGTCCTTATCCGATACAGTGCGATAGGCATCCGCTGCCCGGCCTGTCAGCTTGCTGGCCAGAATCTGGACCCAATCCTCCGGCTCCACTTTATGAAGGGTACACTGCCGCTCAATGTCCTGCAGAAAGCCATCAATGTCTTCCTCTGCCTCCCCCAATGTCGGAAGGCATTGTATTGGATCTTTTTGTGGCTTACCCCTGCTGGTACCGGGGAGGAAGCCAGGGCTCCCCCTGCTCACTGTATCTCCTCTCTCCGTTCTGCCATCTCCATCTTGGCTAGCTCTATCTTGGTCCGCTCTGCCATCTCCATCCTGGCTAGCTCCATCCGCTCTGCCCTCTCCATCTCTATCTTTTTATCCAGACCAGTACACACATCAGCCATCACCTTATCTATGATCTGTACTGCCGGGTTGGGAGCATAAAGTGCCAGTCTGCTCTTTACCTCCCTCTGGAATTCAGTCTCTTCCACGTTCCCACTGGAGGTTGTTGCGTTGTCGAGCTCCATAATGGCTGCTATCAAATCCGCTTTTGTTTTGTTGCTGGCGGATAACCCTCGAGCTTCCACAAGGTAATTCAACGTATTCCTCTTTAGCTTCTGGTAGATGTCTTCCATTCAGTCCTTGGCTCCTGAAGAAGATGGACCGCATCCCACCGCTGCCACCAGTGTGACGGGAGCTAGTTACCCCATCCACAGATGTCCAATCTTCTTCTGTAGGCCCCTGACATGGAAAGGCTTTTCTTACACTGGGATATATAAAATATGACTATCGCACAGTGTCTCCAAGATGAACTTAACTTTTATTCTCACAAGCAGGTTTTATAGAGAATCACAAAGGCTATTTTTAGCACCCATTGTTCTCACCAGATAATACCCACAGTAGGCTCCCAGACAGCAGTTATGCAACAACCCATTAATCAGCACATTGTCTGTTTGCCACTGCTAAGTGAGCACAGGAAGGTGGGGGCCAGGAGTGCTTCAGTCACATCACAAAATGTCCAACAATATGTGATCCACAATATTCACCCCACTTTATAACATTATGTCCCATTAGCTGCATAGGCGTTACGACAACCCCCATGTGGCAAAATCTTGGAGTACGGGGTTGATCCATCACAGTACGTAATAATATGTACAAATTAAACTTTTTATGAACTTATTTCTGTATTCTTTTTTGCATTATGACATTTGATATTGCATGGTGAGCACTTTTACTGTTCATCCTATGATTTGGATAGGCATAGTTCCATACATATATAAATTTTCCTTTTTGCTTAAATAATGTAAATACATTTGGATATGCACATACATATATACAGTACAGACCAAAAGTTTGGACACACCTTCTCATTTAAAGATTTTTCTGTATTTTCATGCTTATGAAAATTGTACATTCACACTGAAGGCATCAAAACTATGAATTAACACATGTGGAATTATATAGTTAACAAAAAAGTGTGAAACAACTGAAAATATGTCTTATATTCTAGGTTCTTCAAAGTAACCACCTTTTGCTTTGATGACTGCTTTTCACACTCTTGGCATTTTCTTGATGAGCTTCAAGAGGTAGTCACCAGAAATGGTGTTCCAACAATCTTGAAGGAGTTCCCAGAGATGCTTAGCACTTGTTGGCCCTTTTGCCTTCACTCTGCGGTCCAGCTCACCCCAAACCTTCTCGATTGTTTTAGTATCGCCATATTTTGAGAGCTATACTTTTTCCATATTTCGGCCAACAGAATCATGTGAGGGCTTGTTTTTTGCGGGATGAGTTGACATTTTTATTGGTACCATTTTTGGGTACGTGACATTTTTTGATCGCTTTCTATTCCGTTTTTTGGGAGGTAAAATGAACAAAAACCAACAATTCAGGAATTGTTTTTTGAGTTTTTTTTTATGCCGTTCTGCGTGTGGTAAAATTGATAAGACAGCGTTATTCTTCGGGTCAGTACGTTTACAGCGATACTACACTTACCGTATATCTTTTTTTATGTTTTGGCGCTTTGACACAATAAAACTATTTTATAGAAAAAATATTTTTTTTACATCGCTTTATTCTGAGAGCTATAACTTTTTTATTTTTCGGCTGATGGAGCTGTATGGTGGCTTTTTTTTTGCGGAACAAGATGACGTTTTTTATTTCCATTTTGCTTTTTGATTGCATTTTATTCCACTTTTTATTTGGCAACATGATGAAAAAGCATAGTTTTTTGCTCCGCTTTTTATATATTTTTATTATGGTGTGCACAGAAGGAGTTAATTAGTGTGACAGTTTTATAGATCGGGTTGTTTCAAACGCGGCAATACCAAATATGTGTACTTTTTTTGTTTTTGCATAAAAATACGAATTTATTGGTTTAATATTTTATTTATTTATTTTTATTTATTTTTTGATTTTTTTTAACAGTTTGAAAACATTTTTTAGACTTTTTTTTTACATTTTTACTTAGTCCCTGTATGGGACATTAATTTTTATTTTTCTAATCACTGTTCTCATGCAATGCAATAGACATGTATTGCATTGCATGAGAGCTCTGCTGACAGTTTAAAACTGTCATTATCTCCTGCTAGACTTCAGCTGCAGGCTGAGTCTAGCAGGACACCGTACATGGCAGACCCGGAGGCGGTCATCTGACCTCCGGCTGCCATGACAACGGCAGGTCCTGTCAGACATCAGGGGGCCGTCGGAGAGGTAAGTGGACGACCCCCTCTCCTCTCACTATCTTCTAAATGCCGCGATCGCTATAGATCGCGGCATTTAGAAGATAGCAAAGGGTTAACATCATTGGGACCTGATCTAATCAGGTCCCGATGATGTTCCCTATCAGAGCTGTCGCTCTGCACCGCACCCGCAGCGCTTGCAGGACCCTGGGGGTCCTGAGCGCTGCGGGACCACGGACCATTTCTAAACGTCGGCGCTGCACAGAGCCCAGCAAGCGCCGACGTTTATATACAGTGGGCGGTCAGGAAGCGGTTAACAGCACTGATCATAGCCAGGTGCTAGGAGACCACAGCATCAGCAGCCACAGCACTGATTGGAACAATCAGATGATTGTACCAATCAGTGAGCAGAGACACGGTCTGATCTCACAGTGACCGCTTAGCCTCATTACAGCTTGTAGGCATTGCAGAGCAGTCACTGTGTCATTCTGTTGCTGATCTGCTGGGCCTTCTGGTACCGCAGACTTTTTAAAGCCTGTGACATCACGTCCTCTGCTGCTGCTACTGCTAGAAGAAAGAAGATGATCCTGATCCGTTTCTGACCTGTACCTGTCCCCTGTTTTTTCTAACCCACCCAAATACCCTTTGTAAAATAATACTCTTCTCTGTATTATTTTTCCTACTGAGGACTTCGCAAAGTATCAATATCACGATATTCTTATAAAAAAATGTATCGATTTATTCTTGGATTGTCCATTAAAAAGAATCAGATTGCAGCAGGTACATACAATAATTAGTTATAAAGTAATTGTCCATTTGTCCATAATTAGCTTAATTGTTGAGATTCACCCATCTTTCCTTGGATCCTGGCTGGTAAATCATGTCTTTGTCCAGCACGTGTCCAGGCCTACATGTCAGATACTTCTCAGCATGAAGATTCTTCTTCTGTGTCTTGTGGGGTAGAAGAGCAAGAGAGCCCCCCCTTTCTGTACCATGGGCTTTTATAGCCAGTCGTATGGCACACCTGTTCTACATATGGTAGTGAACCAAAAATACACACACAAATAGCGCATGTCAACTAGACACGATGGCTGATACATAGAACTCAGATTTAAGAAAAATGATTATCGATTATTAATTAACATTCCAAATGAATTTCCATAATTAACCATTTAACATTTCCCCCTTTTTTGAGGATGACAGAGTTCAACTGAAAATCCTCAAAAGAAGATAGGTTCATCATTAGGATAACAATCATTTTTCCTTCTTCCTTGGCAATATCATTAAATTTCCATAATAATAATAATAATTATAATAATAATAATATCGGAATTTTGTTATATAATGATGTGAATTCATGTTATGGTAAGCCGTGACTAATATTCATTTAACATGTATAATTATACTTCCCTATATCTAAATTGAAGCAATCGCGGGTCCAATCGTCATCGTCTGATGTCATCGGGTCTTCGTCTCATCTTCTTCTTGGTTCTTTTATAACACAGTCTTTAGATGAAAACTCCTTTGAAATAAATTATAGCGTGTAGATATTGTACAGTCCATAATTGTGTTCATTATTGTTCAGTCCATAAACTGTACTCTTTATTAGAAAGATCATGTGTCAACTGATAAGAAAACAAAGTCCATGGATGAAATGTAGCTTTAATATCTGTGCGATGTCACCTGGACTTACGTTGTCTTTGGATAGTTCTGGAATCCACTGTGTCGTCCTCACTGGTCTCGTGTCACTTTTGGAACAGATGTGACGTCTTTGGTCAGTAAAGCAAGGGTTAACTTGACACTTCCCTGCTTTATATAGCACCATAACCAGTACTCAGTCTTTTATATACAGGACACATATGTCAGGTATTACCTGCTCACCAGCTTTCATTGAAGCGTTGCAGGTGATGAGAAACCACTGGAACGTGATGAAACTTGAGCACAACACAGTTCATATAGAATCATCGTCCTCTGCCGTCCTGGTGATCAGTGGTGTGAATTGTATCTGACACAGTCTATTATCACTCAGCATTCACACCTGTTACCTTCTGAGACCTCCGGATATCAGTTGCTTCTTCTTGTAACTTTTGAGAGTCTCTTTGATTTATAAATATGAAAAGTCTTTATTAAGATAGAATTCATAATTGCGATGTCTTGATTGAAGTCTTCATTCCCTAATCTGATACCAAATCTGGCAGTTTTTCCTAACCTATAATATCACAGCGTACCATAGCAATCAATAATATCCATCTAATTATCATCAAAACGTTAAAATAAATTATGTTTGGAATAATAAACAATAATAGATAATAATTCAATGAAGTTCTCCATGTGATAAAACATTTTTATGCCATAGGTGTAATTACCTTTTCCAACCCATAGGTGTCAGTGTGTTTTGAAACAACAAGTGTTTATATCTTTATTAAACCAATAATATCAAAGAATGTATACTCCTGAACCAAAATGAATAAATATATGAATGTATGAATGAATGAATGAATGAATAAATGAATGAATGAATTGTTGTGTTTACTCAGAAAATGTAAACATTTTTTTCCTTAACAATATATATTTAATGAAGCAATACTCTTGTATTAGACATTACTTTATTAAATATTAATGTGTTTTCTCAGTTGAAATATTGAACTGAATTAAAATCAAAAATTGAGAATTAAAAATGAAAAATGGAAAAATAAGAAAATAAGTAAGAATAAAATTTTAAAAATGAAAAATAAAATTAAGAAGAAAAATAAGAATAAAAATAAAAATAAGGCCTTTAAATTTTAATGACAAATGCAGAGTAATTATATTCTCCATAAAAAAATACCCTTATATCTCCATTATCTGGATGATTTCATATTTGTCATAACCTTGTATCACCAAAAAATATTAAATTATTAAACTATGCAACTTTGCATGTAACACCCTTCTTAATTATATCATTGTACCTTATTATTGTTTCTTCTTTATTAAAATGTGTAAAAAATAAGTATTGATCAAAAGTGATTATGTAATCAGGATCAAAAGCACATTTTCCCCCTTAATACCAAAAAATATTATTTTATAAAATTTATGTATATATCAGAACCAAATTAAAAATAATTATTCTTCTAGAAATATTGTGCATAAATTTCATATCGATGAGTAGCATAGATTTGTCTAAAGAGAGGTGTGTACCTATTTAGGTAACCATTAAAAATAATATCATAGTTATTCAAGAATATTATCATGTGGAAAATTATTCTAAATATAAATTTGCTTTGTAAACCATTTTGATGTGTGGTTGCCCTTATCCACTATTTGTTAAATCAAGAAATAATAATTATTAAAGAAATATAGAAGTATATATATTATGTAGATAATACCTAATTATGTATTATAATTTTTCTCAGAATTAAATATATTTTTGTACCTTCACATAAAGAAACATTTTTTTTTCCAAACATACAAACGTACGAGGCCTCTGTCACATCAATCACACTTAGCAGCTGCTGATTTACTCATCTGTCACCTTCACAGATCTGTTCAACTCAAACATTCCACATAAGAAGTTTTATATATATATATTTAACCCAAAATTGTTGTATCCCAATTTATTAATGCGCATTGTCATATCAATATTTCTTTGAATATTCCCCAAATACATATTATATAATATGAGAGTAAGTATTTGAAATTTCAAACACTTCAAAAAAAAACTTTTGTCTTGCAAAAAAATAGAAATGTCCTTAGGTTCCTTTTTTTTTTTACTCACTGGCTGCCCGGTCTTAAGTTACATCAGCTGAAAATAGAATGAATGGGATCCTATACTATTAGCTCAAAGTTCAAAGGCCGCAGCTGTCACACGTCATGCTGTAAAGGCTACTGGTTAAAACGAACACTTCATGCACAGAACATATTAATTCATAAGTGCTACACATAATAATCCAACTAGTTATATTGTTATTATTTTAAAATGTTATATTCATAAAATCATGCAATTTTTTCCACTTCCTGTGTGACTAAAGAAACAAATCCATTTTAGAGTTGTTTGATCAAATCCTGCTTTGGAATGAAAACTCTAAGGAAATATAAGAAAACAAAATTAAATATCAAATTCATACAGAAACAGAATTATTTAAATATCTTATACATATATTGGTTGGTTCTAATGTAATTCAAAATATTGTTACTTAAATTTATATATGAAGTTCTAATTTATTAATTAATATATATATATATTTTATAAACATATATATAAATACAATTATACACAATCTCTACTTAGACAAGTGTATATATATATATACATACATGAACTACTAGAAACTATGTAACTACAATTTTACTGCATAAGATTATAAATAAATATTGAGACATTGTATAACATTTTGATACAACATTATAATTACAGTTTTTCCTTAGCCATTCCCTAAACCAAATCTTCTGTCTCTCTCAAATATCTCCAGGAACGCCCTATTTAGGAAAGACATTTTTCTATCCTTCAAAACCTCAGAGAACTGTCTGTTCTTCTGTCCACATTCCATGACGTCACTGGGAGCTGGTCGTCTCACCTGTCTCTGTTCATCAGTTTCAGCCATTTTCCTTTTTAGAGAATCACAGTTCTGACTGAGAAATAACTCATTCTGTGAAGAGATGGATCTTTCAATCATTTTATATGGCTTATAACATATATGAAATCTCCTGCGTATTTGATAGAGTTCACTATGGGGATGACTCAGTCTAGGAGAGTTTGATATTGGCTTTTGGTAAGATTTTACCTTTTCTGGTTTTATAAAATTAACTTGATTTATTTTCTTTGCACGATTCTCATGTTTTCTAACAGAATCCAGCAACTGCACACATTTGAATAGGGATTCTTTTTGTGACGCTATAACTCTAGATACTGGATCTAGGAATTTGAATTTTTGTACAAAAGTTTTTATCATATGTTGTACTTTTCCATTTTTGATAAGAGCTTTGTACAACCGTTCAAATATGGACATGAATGTATATGTACATTCCTTCCTACCAATCCTTAGTTTCTGCAGATCTTCTATGTTGGGAAAATCCTTTGTGACACAATAAATCAAATATCTTAATCTGTCCGAATCATTTTCCCATCCATTAGGAGAGTCATTTTCACAGGGCATTAAATGTAAACGTCTGGACAATGTCACAGGAATCCATATTTTAAATAATTGATTCCTCTCCTCATTGGATAAATCAAACTTATCAGAGAAGCTCTCAAATATCTCTGAATTTCTACAGGCATGGATTTTGACATCATATTTTGGCATGATTTTGTATAGTTTTAGTAAATTTTTCCTCATTTTAATTTGTTGTTGAGCCTGGGTAATTCCTGAATTCTCTGATATTTTTAGTGGCTCTTGTACGTCCGTTCCTCCTACGTCACTCACGTCTCCTCCCACATCACCTAGTATGTCGGTTTCTCGTATGTCAGTCATGTCTCCTCCCATGTCAGGTTTCTGTATGTCCGTCTCTTGGTCAGACCCAAGGTCACCTTCAGTTACAGACACGTGTCTTACTTCTTGTTCATTTTCCACATTACAGTCAGAATCATTGTCACTATCTGACACTATTTCTACACAATTTTCCTGCTTAGAACTTTCAAGTACAAAATTATGAAATACTTGTACAAGATGTAGAATATTCCGCAATTTGTGTTTCTCTCTATTTACCAATTTAGAAGTTAACTGTAAATTCTGCAATTGACATTCTTTGTATAAACTGAGCCACAAAACTTCTATCTCATCTCCTACATTAACTTTGAAATTAATATTACTTTGTTTAGCAAAAGAAGAAATTATATCCATATTTTGCTTACCTTAAGATTCCTTAACTTTTCTTTATCAGCACGTCCTGTCTTCACTTCGTCTGATTCTGTTCCTTGTTAGTACCTCTGCTTCCCGTTAGTCCTCAGTCTGTAGGCTTCTTTCTGCTTCTTGTGACAAATTAGTGAATTTACTGACACGTGAACAACAGCTGTTCAGCTCGACAGGACTTCCCCCCGTGTTCACGGAAGAAATTCACTTACTTAATTAAAAAAAATGAAAAACAGGACTGGCTGGCTCACCATTGTAAAATAATACTCTTCTCTGTATTATTTTTCCTACTGAGGACTTCGCAAAGTATCAATATCACGATATTCTTATAAAAAAATGTATCGATTTATTCTTGGATTGTCCATTAAAAAGAATCAGATTGCAGCAGGTACATACAATAATTAGTTATAAAGTAATTGTCCATTTGTCCATAATTAGCTTAATTGTTGAGATTCACCCATCTTTCCTTGGATCCTGGCTGGTAAATCATGTCTTTGTCCAGCACGTGTCCAGGCCTACATGTCAGATACTTCTCAGCATGAAGATTCTTCTTCTGTGTCTTGTGGGGTAGAAGAGCAAGAGAGCCCCCCCTTTCTGTACCATGGGCTTTTATAGCCAGTCGTATGGCACACCTGTTCTACATATGGTAGTGAACCAAAAATACACACACAAATAGCGCATGTCAAGTAGACACGATGGCTGATACATAGAACTCAGATTTAAGAAAAATGATTATCGATTATTAATTAACATTCCAAATGAATTTCCATAATTAACCATTTAACACCCTTCACCATCTTTACCCCCTCTCTCCAACCCCTTCCCCACTCCCACCTCTGCCGCCGAGCTTTGATCAGTATTTGATCGCCGATCAGTAGCTGATCTTTCTATTTTTGGCAGATTCTTTGTGCGTCCTACAGTCGCTGAGCGCTGATCAGTGACACACATCACTGATCAGAGTTCGTGCTCGCTTTTGGCCAGGACTTTTTTTCCTGTTCATTTACTCTCCTTCCCCCCTTTGTACCACCTCCATGCGTGTGTCCTGCAGCCAGTGAGCCACTGATCGGTGATGCACATCACTGATCATCATCTGTGCTTGCTTTTGGCCAGGACTTTTTTTTTCCCTGTTCATTTTTTCCCCCATTTTGCACCACATCCGTGCGTGCCTCCTACAACTTACAGGCTTCCACTGAAGGAAAACTCACCACCTCTCATGGCAGCCTGTTCTACTCGTTAATCACCCTCATTGTTGAAACGTTTTTTCTAAAATGTAATCTGTACCGTCTCCCATTCTGTTTCATCCGATTGCTTGTAGCCTTTCTTTGTGCAAATGAGAATGTAGCTGAGCCCTCTACAGTGTGATACGCCTTGAGATATTTGTAAACAGCTATTAAGTCTCCTCTTAGTCTTCTTTTTTGCAAGCTAAACATTCCCAAATCCTCTAACCGTTCCTCATACCATTCCTCATAGTGAGGGAGAGGATGCCACCTTCCTTTATTCTCCCCCTCCTATTCCTCAAGAGATACCGAACTGCCATACAAACTCCCCATGACCGCAAATGAGCCACCGCCCACCGTTAGTGACCCCCTACGAACTTCACCCCCGAAGATTACAAAATACAGATTCCTGATTTTGTGGTGCAATTAGGAATTGAATTTGACGCTACCAGCCTCACAGAAATCAACTTTTTCAAAGTCTTTTTCTCTGAGGATTTTGTAAACCTCGTGGTGCCCCAGACAAATTTATATGCCCAAAATTTTTGGCCCAAAACCCCACTTCATCATTTTCTAACTGGACTCCCATAAATGCAGTAGAAATGATGGGGCATTGTTCTTCATATGAGGATTGTGTAGAACCCAGAACTTCGGCAATATTGGAGTGTTGATGTTTCACATGGCTATGACTTGTAAACGCTTTGAGTCCATCCACAAATTTTTGCATTACAACTAGTGATGAGCGAGTATGTTCTGTTAACCTTTTTGGCGAGTATGCTCGGTGTTATGTTTGAATTACTCCCGTGTGCATGATTTGCGACTGTTTGACAACTTTAATACATGTGAGGAATGTGTAAGAAATAGACATTCCTTACATGTACTAAAGCTGTCAAACAGTCGCAAATCATGCACACGGGAGTGATTCAAACATAACACCGAGCAACTGTAACTACTCGGTGCTCGGCCCGAGCATACTCGCCGAAAGGGTTAACAGAACATACTCGTTCATCACTAATTACAGCGATTATGCACAGCGTCCACCCCGAGATGACCCCAACTTTGACCGACTTTTCAAAGTTCAGCCGGTCATTGATCACTTCAGCAATAAGTTTGCTGAAGTTTACATTCCCCAAAGTGACATCTGTGTGGATGAGTTCATAATACTGAAATGTAGGGGAGGCTCAAATTCCAGCAATACCTACCCAGTAAGAGGGCCAGGTACGGAATTAAACTCTACAAGCTGTGTGAGAGTACCTCAGGGTTCACCCACAGATTTAGGGTTTATGAAGGGAAGGACACCTGGATTCAATCCTCTGAATGCCCCCCTGTCCTGGGAATGGGTAGGAGAATTGTGTGGGATTTGGTTCATCCACTGCGGGATCAAAGTTATCACCTCTACATAGATAACTTTTATACCAGCATCCCTCTCTTCATATTCCTGTCTGCCAGAGCTACCGCAGTATTTGGTACTTTCCGCAAAATTCAGAGAGGACTCCCTAAGTCACTAATTGGGCAGCTGCTCAGAAAAGGTGAGAGCAGAGCCCACAGTAACGACAACATGCTGGTGGGATATCCTTTTCTTGACCACCGTACATGGTGATGGCAGCACCCCCACAGCTGTACAAGGTACTTATACACAGGTCCGCAAACCAGACTGTGTACTGAACAATAAAAATGTGGGGGAAGTTGATCTGTAAGACTATTTTAACAATTCTGTCACCTGCATGCCCATAGTAATAGGTTTAAAATATCCCAGGGGGTGACAGATTCCCTTCAAGAAAGGCTGTATAATGCTATATGTTTTATTTCTTTATTTTACTAATTTATATAGCGCCATTAATTCCACAGCACTTTACAGACATTATGGGCACTGTCCCCATTGGGGCTCACAATCTAGATTCCCTATCAGTATGTCTTTGGAGTGTGAGAAGAAACTGGTGCTCACAATGCATCTAGATAGGTGCCTTGGGGTGTCTAGTTTCCAAAATGGGGTCACTTGTGGGGGAGCTCCAATGTTTGGGCACACAGGGGCTTTCCAAACGCAACATGGTGTCCGCTAACAATTTGAGACGATTTTCCATTCAATTTGTTAGCGGATACCATGTTGCATTTGGAGAGTCCCTGTGTGCCCAAACATTGGAGCTCCCCCACAAGTGACCCCATTTTGGAAACTAGAACCCCCAAGGCACCTATCTAGATTCATAATGAGCACTTGGAACCCCTAGGTGCTTCACAAATTGATTCGTAAGAATGAAAAAGTGAAAAAAAAAAACACTTTTTCATTTTTACGAATCAATTTGTGAAGCACCTGGGGGTTCCAAGTGCTCACTATGCATCTAGATAGGTGCCTTGGGGGGTCTAGTTTCCAAAATGGGGTCACTTGTGGGGGAGCTCCAATGTTTGGGCACACAGGGGCTCTCCAAACGCAACATGGCGTCCGCTAATTATTCAAGCAAATTTTACAATCAAAAAGTCAAATGGCGCTCCTTCTCTTCCGATCCCTGCCGTGCGCCCAAACAGTGTTTTTTCCCCACATATGGGGTATCTGCGTGCCCAGGGGAAATTGCACAACAAATTTTGGGGTCCATTTTTTCTTGTTACCCCTGTGAAAATAAAAAAAATTGTGTCTAAAGTAACATTTTTGTGAAAAAAGTTAAATGTTCATTTTTTTCTTCCACATTCCAAAAATTCCTGTGAAGCACCTGAAGGGTTAATAAAGTTCTTGAATGTGGTTTTGAGCACCTTGAGGGGTGCAGTTTTTAGAATGCTGTCACTTTTTGGTATTTTCTGTCATAAAGACCTCTCAAAGTGACTTCAAATGTGATGTGGTCCCTAAAAAAATGGTTTTGTAAATTTTGTTGGAAAAATGAGAAATCGCTGGTCAACTTTTAACCCTTATAGTTCCCTAACAAAAAAAAATTTTGGTTCCAAAATTGTGCTGATGCAAAGTAGACATGTGGGAAATGTTATTTATTAACTCTTTTGTGTGACATATCTCTCTGATTTAAGGGCATAAAAATTCAAATTTTGAAAATTGCAAAATTTTCAAAATTTTTGCCAAATTTCCATTTTTTTCACAAATAAACGCAAGTGATATCGAAGAAACTTTACCACAATCATGAAGTACAATATGTCATGAAAAAAAAATCTCAGAATCAGGGGGCTCCGTTGAAGCGTTCCAGAGTAATTACCTCATAAAGTGACAGTGGTCAGAATTGTAAAAATTGTCCTGGTCATTAACGTGCAAACCACCCTCGGGGGTTAAGGGGTTAAAGTTGAGAATTAGACAGCTATTTGACATTGATTCTCATGATAATTACACCAGTTTCATCAGATTTAAGAGACATAATTAATGAGTTTTGCAGTGCGTAATGTGAAAGTGGCTAACAGATCAACTTTTAAGGTGTACTCCCATCTTAGACATTTGTGTCTGTAGAATATGCCATGAATGTCAGATAAATGCCATTTTCACATTTGTACTTCACACCTTTTTTCAGAATGGGTGTTCCCTATACAGCTTTTACATCTATTCCGGAACTCCCATGGAAATCAATAATGAGGAGCACGAATATTCATGGCCATCTCTCTATTCATTGGAAATTGGAGTGCATCTATCAGACAGTGATGACATATCCTGTGGATAGGCAATAAACTATTTATGGTACAAATACCCTCTCCCCAGATACAGCATGAAGCCGCACGTAGCTCTCTAGATGCAGCATGAGGCCGCACAATGCTCCCCAGATACAGCATGAGGCCGCACGTAGCTCTCTAGATGCAGCATGAGGCCGCACAATGCTCCCCAGATACAGCATGAGGCCGCACGTAGGTCTCTAGATGCAGCATGAGGCCGCACAGTGCTCCCCAGATACAGCATGAGACCGAACGATGCACCCTAGAAACAGCAGGAGGCCGCACAGGGCTCCCCAGATACAGCATGAGGCCGCACGGTGCTCCCCAGATACAGCATAAGGCCGGACGGCGCTCCCCAGATACAGCATGAGGCCGCACGGAGCTCCCCAGATACAGCATGAGGACGCACGGCGCTCCCCAGATACAGCATGAGGATACACGGTGCTCCGCAGATACAGCATGAGGCCGCAAGGAGCTCCCCAGATACAGCAGGAGGCCACACGGAGTTCCCCAGATACAGCATGAGGCTGTACGGCGCTCCTCAGATAAAGCAGGAGGCCGCACGGCGTTCCCCAGATGCAGAATGAGGCTGCACGGTGCTCCCCAGATACAGCATGAGGTCGCATGGCGCTCTGCAGACACAACATGAAGTAGCATGTCGCTCCCCAGATACAGCATGAGGCCGCACGGCGCTCCCCAGATACAGTAGGAGGCCGCACGGCGTACCCCAGATACAGCAGGAGGCTGTACGGCGCTCCCCAGATAAAGCAGGAGGCCGCACGGCGTTCCCCAGATACAGAATGAGGCTGCACGGCGCTCCCCAGATACAGCATGAGGTCGCATGGCGCTCTGCAGACACAACATGAAGTCGCATGTCGCTCCCCAGATACAGTATGAGGCCGCACGGCGCTCCCCAGATACAGCATGAGGCCGCACGGTGCTCCCCAGATATCGCATAAGGCCGGACGGCACTCCCCAGATACAGCATGAGGCCGCACGGCGCTCCCCAGATACAGCATGAGGCTACACGGTGCTCCGCAGATACAGCATGAGGCCGCAAGGAGCTCCCCAGATACAGCAGGAGGCCGCACGGTGTTCCCCAGATACAGCATGAGGCTGTACGGCGCTCCCCAGATAAAGCAGGAGGCCGCACGGCATTCCCCAGATACAGTATGAGGCTGCACGGCGCTCCCCAGATACAGCAGGAGGCCGCACGGTGCTCCCCAGATACCGAATGAGGCTGCACGGTGCTCCCCAGATACAGCATGAGGTCGCATGGCGCTCTGCAGACACAACATGAAGTCGCATGTCGCTCCCCAGATACAGCATGATGCCGCATGGCGCTCCCCAGATACAGCAGGAGGACTCACGGCGTTCCCCAGATACAGCATGAGGCTGTACGGCGCTCCCCAGATAAAGCAGGAGGCCGCTCGGCGTTCCCCAGATACAGAATGAGGCTGCACGGCGCTCCCCAGATACAGCATGAGGTCGCATGGCACTCTGCAGACACAACATGAAGTCGCATGTCGCTCCCCAGATACAGCATGAGGCTGCACGGCGCTCCCCAGATAAAGCAGGAGGCCGCACGGCGTTCCCCAGATACAGAATGAGGCTGCACGGCGCTCCCCAGATACAGCATGAGGTCGCATGGCACTCTGCAGACACAACATGAAGTCGCATGTCGCTCCCCAGATACAGCATGAGGCCGCACGGAGCTCCCCAGATACAGCATGAGGACGCACGGCGCTCCCCAGATACAGCATGAGAATACACGGTGCTCCGCAGATACAGCATGAGGCCGCAAGGAGCTCCCCAGATACAGCAGGAGGCCACACGGAGTTCCCCAGATACAGCATGAGGCTGTACGGCGCTCCTCAGATAAAGCAGGAGGCCGCACGGCGTTCCCCAGATGCAGAATGAGGCTGCACGGTGCTCCCCAGATACAGCATGAGGTCGCATGGCGCTCTGCAGACACAACATGAAGTAGCATGTCGCTCCCCAGATACAGCATGAGGCCGCACGGCGCTCCCCAGATACAGTAGGAGGCCGCACGGCGTACCCCAGATACAGCAGGAGGCTGTACGGCGCTCCCCAGATAAAGCAGGAGGCCGCACGGCGTTCCCCAGATACAGAATGAGGCTGCACGGCGCTCCCCAGATACAGCATGAGGTCGCATGGCGCTCTGCAGACACAACATGAAGTCGCATGTCGCTCCCCAGATACAGTATGAGGCCGCACGGCGCTCCCCAGATACAGCATGAGGCCGCACGGTGCTCCCCAGATATCGCATAAGGCCGGACGGCACTCCCCAGATACAGCATGAGGCCGCACGGCGCTCCCCAGATACAGCATGAGGCTACACGGTGCTCCGCAGATACAGCATGAGGCCGCAAGGAGCTCCCCAGATACAGCAGGAGGCCGCACGGTGTTCCCCAGATACAGCATGAGGCTGTACGGCGCTCCCCAGATAAAGCAGGAGGCCGCACGGCATTCCCCAGATACAGTATGAGGCTGCACGGCGCTCCCCAGATACAGCAGGAGGCCGCACGGTGCTCCCCAGATACCGAATGAGGCTGCACGGTGCTCCCCAGATACAGCATGAGGTCGCATGGCGCTCTGCAGACACAACATGAAGTCGCATGTCGCTCCCCAGATACAGCATGATGCCGCATGGCGCTCCCCAGATACAGCAGGAGGACTCACGGCGTTCCCCAGATACAGCATGAGGCTGTACGGCGCTCCCCAGATAAAGCAGGAGGCCGCTCGGCGTTCCCCAGATACAGAATGAGGCTGCACGGCGCTCCCCAGATACAGCATGAGGTCGCATGGCACTCTGCAGACACAACATGAAGTCGCATGTCGCTCCCCAGATACAGCATGAGGCTGCACGGCGCTCCCCAGATAAAGCAGGAGGCCGCACGGCGTTCCCCAGATACAGAATGAGGCTGCACGGCGCTCCCCAGATACAGCATGAGGTCGCATGGCACTCTGCAGACACAACATGAAGTCGCATGTCGCTCCCCAGATACAGCATGAGGCCGCACGGCGCTCCCCAGATAAAGCAGGAGGCCGCACGGCGTTCCCCAGATACAGAATGAGGCTGCACGGCGCTCCCCAGATACAGCATGAGGTCGCATGGCGCTCTGCAGACACAACATGAAGTCACATGTCGCTCCCCAGATACAGCATGAGGCCGCACGGCGCTCCCCAGATACAGCAGGAGGCCGCACGGCGTTTCCCAGATACAGCATGAGGCTGTACGGCGCTCCCCAGATAAAGCAGGAGGTCGCATGGCGCTCTGCAGACACAACATGAAGTCGCATGTCGCTCCCCAGATACAGCATGAGGCCGCACGGTGCTCCCCAGATACAGCATGAGGTCGCATGGCACTCTGCAGACACAACATGAAGTCGCATGTCACTCCCCAGATACAGCATGAGGCCGCACGGCGCTCCCCAGATAAAGCAGGAGGCCACACGGCGTTCCCCAGATACAGAATGAGGCTGCACGGCGCTCCCCAGATACAGCATGAGGTCGCATGGCGCTCTGCAGACACAACATGAAGTCGCATGTCGCTCCCCAGATACAGCATGAGGCCGCACGGCGCTCCCCAGATACAGCAGGAGGCCGCAAGGCGTTTCCCAGATACAGCATGAGGCTGTACGGCGCTCCCCAGATAAAGCAGGAGGTCGCATGGCGCTCTGCAGACACAACATGAAGTCGCATGTCGCTCCCCAGATACAGCATGAGGCCGCACGGTGCTCCCCAGATACAGCAGGAGGCCGCACGGCGTTCCCCAGATACAGCATGAGGCTGTACGGCGCTCCCCAGATAAAGCAGGAGGCTGCACGGCGTTCCCCAGATACAGTATGAGGCTGCACGGCGCTCCACAGATACAGCAGGAGGCCGCACGGCGTTCCCTAGATACAGTATGAGACTGCACGGCGCTCCCCAGATACAGCAGGAGGCCGCACAGTGCTCTCCAGATACAGAATGAGGCTGCACAGCGCTCCCCAGATACAGCATGAGGTCGCATGGCGCTCTGCAGACATAACATGAAGTCGCATGTCGCTCCCCAGATGCAGCATGAGGCCGCACTGCGCTCCCCAGAAACAGCATGAGGCCGCACATAGCACCCTATATACAATACGTACACAGACAGTCACGCACACACACGGTCATTCACATGCAGATACGCACAAGCACTCACGTATACACATGCAGACTTGCACGTATAAGGGTCGCAGACATGTGCACACACACAAACATATGCAGACATATGCAAAGCACAAAAAGAACAAAAAACGATCACAGGCCACAATATATATTAATGAAATTAATCTTTATTTATTAAAAAAAAATAACAAGCCTACAACCTGCAGTAACCACCGCTCCACCATACTGCTGCACGACCAGCTCTACCCTCACCTACTATTTCCTCACCCATTCGTCGTAGATTGTGAGCCCTCGCGGGCAGGATCCTCTCTCCTCCTGTACCAGTCGCTAACTTGTTTTGTTAAAATTATTGTAAGTGTTTTTGCTATGTATACCCCATTTCACATGTAAAGAGCCATGGAATAAATGGCGCTATAATAATAATAAATAATAATAAAAATAATAAACAGGCAATGGAAGAAAATGTGCACAGTGCAAATGGCTATGTGAATAAAGGACGCGCAGCCGTGGAGACATAATTCTTGGTAAAATCAATATAACAATACATACATATTGTTTGCCTCCTCCATATCATGAAATCATAAGCATGCTAATACACAATAATGCATCCTACAGTCGCCGAGTGCTCATCAGTGACACACATCACTGATCAGCGTCCTTACTCACTTTTGGCCTGGACTTTTTTTCCTGTTCATTTTCTCTCCTTCCCCCCTTTGCACCACCTCCATGCGTGTGTCCTGCAGCCAGTGAACAACTGATCAGTGACGCACATCACTGATCAGCGTCTGTGCTCGCTTTTGGCCAGGACTTTTTTTCCCTGTCCATTTTTTTTCCCTGTTTTGCACCACATCCATGCGTGCGTCCTCACTGTCAAAAAGTTTTTTTTAATATCTAATCTGTATCTTCTACCATTCAGTTTCATCCCATTGCTTCTAGTCTTTCTTTGTGCAAATGAGAATATACCTGATCCCTCTACAATGTGAGAGGCCTTGAGATTTTCGTAGACAGCTAGTAAGTCTCCTCTCAGTTATCTCTTTTGCAAGCTAAACATTCCTAAATCCTCTAACAGTTCCACATACCATTTCCTATAGTGAGGGAGAGGATGCCACCTTCCTTCCTTTTCCACCCTCCTATAACTCAAGTGATACCGAACTGCCACGCAGACTCCCCAGGACAGCAAATGAGCCAGCGCCCACTGTCAGTGACCCCTTATAAACCTCACCCCCGAAGATTACGAAACATAAATTCCTGATTTTGTGGCGCAATCGGGAATCCAATTTGAAACTACCGGCCTCACAGAAATCAACTTTTTCAAAGTCTTTTTCTCTTAGAATTTTGTAAACCTCATGGTGCCCCAGACAAATTTATATGGCCCAAAACCCCACTTCATCATTTTCTAACTGGACTCCCATAGATGCAGTAGAAATGATGGGGCCTTGTTTTTTACATGGGGATAGTGACGATCCCAGAACTTCAGCAATATTGGAGTGTTGATGTTCCACCTGTGTGACCTGTAAACGCTTTGAGTCCATCCACAAATTTTTGCATTACAACGATAATAATGCACAGCGTCCACCCCGAGATGACCTCAACTTTTACCGACTTTTCAAAGTTCAGCCGGTCATTGATCACTTCAGCAATGAGTTTGCTGAAGTGTACATTCCCCAAAATGACATCTGTGTGGATGAGTCTCTAATACATTTCAAGGGGAGGCTCAAATTCTGGCAATACCTATCTAGGGCAAGGTACGGAATTAAACTCTACAAGCTGTGCGAGAGTACATCAGGGTACACCCACAGATTTAGGAAGGGAAGGACACCCGGATTCAATCCCCTGAATGCCCCCCGTCCTGGGAGTGAGTAGGGAAATTGTGTGGGATTTGGTGCACCCACTGCTGGTTCAAAGTTATCACTGCTACATAGAAAACTTTTATACCAGCATCCATCTCTTCATATTCCTTTCTGATAGAGCTACCACAGTATTTAGTACTGTCTGAAAAACTCAGAGAGGACTACTAAGGTCACTAATTGGGCAGCTGCTGAGAAAGGGTGAGAGCAGAGCCCAATTTAGCAACAACATGCTGGTGGGATATCCTTTTCTTGTACATGGTGATGGCAGCACCCCCACCACTGTATGAGGTACTTATACACAGGTCCGCAAACCAGACTGTGTACTGGGGTACAATAAAAATATGGGGGGAGTTGATCTGTCTGATCAAGTCCTCAACCTCTACAGTGCCATGCCGAAAGCTAGTTGTGGCCCCTGAATCCCGAGCCTGCGCCCTGCAATAGTGCGATTATACTTACCTTTTCCACCCTTCAATGGGCATTTGCTTCATAGTTCTTCTGCACAGGCGCCTGCGAGTCACTGCTACTGAAGGGTGGAAAAGGTAAACATAATCGTGCCATTGCAGGCCCACAACTACATGTCACATGGCACTGTGCTGTTGATGGGAGGAAGGTGGTATGCAAATGAACACCAGAGGCAGGAGTTTTCTTCCAGGCACCACCACAGAGTCTGGAAGAACTCATTAACATAAAGGATTAAAAGATGATTTATAAAAAAACAAGACAGCAGCTATGAGGCATACAGGTAAGACTATTTTAACAATTCTGTCACTTGTATGCCCATAGTAATAGGTTTAAAACGTCCCAGGGGGTGACAGATTCCCTTCAAGAAAATCTGTATAATGCTATGTGAAAGTTTTCCTGCCTAATTTGAAAATGATTTGTTATGAGTCTAGATCTAGCTGAAGTCATAAAATGCTCTTTTACATGTGAGAATTAGACAGCCATTTGATATTGATTTTCATGAATATTACACCAGTTTCATCAGATTTAAAAGACATAATTAATGAGTTTTGCAGTGCGTAATGTGAAAGCTGCTGACAGATCAACTTTTAAGGAGTATTTCCATCTTAGACATTTGCGTCCACAGAATATGCCATGAATGTCTGACAAATGCCATTTTCACATTTGTACTCCACACCTTTTTTCATAATGGGCGTTTCCTATCCTGCTTTTACATCTATTCCATAACTCCCATGGAAATTAATGAAGAGGACCACAAATATTCATGGCCATCTCTCTTTTTATTGGAAATTGGAGTGCATCTATCAGACAGTGATGACATATCCTGTGGATAGGCAATAACTACTTAAGGTTGAAATACTCTTTTATTAGACTGTTGAGTGTTTAAAGGGGTTTTCTATGAGTTGAAAAATTCTTAACCTGAAAAGTTTTTGTGTTGAAAATAATTTCACTGCATTTTCTCTTGCTTTGATGATTTTTTTCTGGTCCCAAAATCCTGGGCACATGCCACTCATTTGCTTTCACGTTTGTGGTGTTGTTGCCAGTTCAGTTTACTGCAATTACAACTTTACACTGTAAAGGAAAAGATGAAAGGTGTCGGTAGTTCCGCGCTCCTAGGTTAGAACATATTATATAGAATCCAGGACTTGTGTTGTGGATTTATTCTTTTGACAAGCTAAAAACAGACACGTTTCGTGGACGTCCTGTCCACTTCATCAAGTGCATAGCTTAAGAGATGTTAACAGCAGAGAACGTATATACACATGGAAAGTGAAAAAAACTGGCTCCAAGGCACCAGCAACCGTTTTCATTTAAAAATTAAACTTTTACATATTCCTTAAAAAAGTGTCTATTAGCGTCATTAAGAGAACAATTTTAAAAAAGTAATGAGTATTGTATAAAATTGAAATAAAAATTGAAACGTCTTCTACATAAGTTCCATGATGTAAAAATAAAATATTTTTTTGTGTATGATGATTCGAACCCGTTATTTCTTGGCACCCTATACCATATAAAGACAACATCCATGGTCAGTACCTCTAGACCGTGGAAGTATCTGATAGTTGGTGGACGTTGTTTAGCTGCCTTTTTAAGAAGGATATAATCATAAGATGGTACTAACAAGGAAGACATGATTGTAGAAAAATGTATATTTATAGTGAAAAACTGACAAGTGTATGCACATGCATCCAACATTGTCCATATCCCTATCACTGAGTCAATTGGATAGATGATATACAAACTGGACACATTGAAACCACGGGGTTTAAATGAGGTTACACTGCCCAAATCCTGGCAAGCCAGCGGAAGGGTGAGTCTCTGTAATTTGCCCCATCTTGTGTAGTTGTTGAGACTGTTTTATATGTTATTGATTGTTGGTGGTTCAATAAATTATTGCCACACTGTTTACCATCACCCTGTGTTGTCTGAGTAATGTTCTACCCATGGTAAAAGAGAGTGGGCGTTCAGTGGTATGAGCCCTTGTCCATGCAATCTTTCTAAAGACCACTGGGCTAGCGGACAAGAGCACCCACTGACCCCTGTGTTTTCACACTGTCCCTGATCTGTGATATGCAGGGACTTTAATGGAGGAGACTACACTTGGGTTACAGAGCAGTAGCTGATGATGCTAGCCCTATCCTATGTACAACATGTAATTGATAATGTGGTGCATATTGGGGCAGTGACATTGGTCTGAGAAATCCATATGAAAGATGGCCATAACATCACTGTCATGATGGGAAAGAATCGGCAGCGAGATCATGTGACTCAGATTCCCGAAAAAAAAAATCAGATTAACTTTTAATTCCCTACTGCTTGTAACATTCACTACAACAGTCCAAAATCAAAATAATAGTGACAGCAGAATGAGCAGAATATAAAGAATACACCGACACAATGAATAGAGTTCATTAATTTTTATTCTTATCTATTATCCAATTTAGTTTTATTTAATCATCCAGTGCCATTTTTAGATTTGCTGCATAAAAAGGATGTGAACCAGAGGAAGGCAAAACAACCCCATGTGTGGGGAAAAATTCCTTCCTGACCCACATACTGGCGATCGGCTAATCCCTGGTTCACTGCAGTGTCAGCTCTGGATGGGGCCCTGTCACACCTTTACATGGAATATTTCATACATATCTAATATATATGTTTGTCTTATTTTTATATTTAGACTATTTAAAGCGTATGTCTAACTAAGGGCGGCTTACACTGGTTAATTATTGAGAATTGGTGCTTCTTTCCTATACTTATTATTACATACTTATGCTTATCCTTTCTTACATAAACTTTTCCTTACTTACCTATGCTCATCCATTTTTATTTTTTTAACTGAATGCTAAATATAGTTATCCTTTTTTAACAGTACTTATCCTTTTTTACCTATACTAATTCTTTCCTATCTATACTTCTCCTTTTTACCTATACTTTTTTAATTACATTTTAAATATGCTTCTCCTTTCTTACCTATATTTTTCCTTTTTTAATTATACTTATCCTTTCTTACTTCTACTTACCTCTAATTATCCTTCATTACATATACTTTCATATACATAACCTTTTTAACATATATTTATACTTTTTTACTCATACCTATCCTTGTCTACCAATATTTATCATTACTTACCTATGCTTATCCTTTTTTTATTGATCGGATGTTAAATATACTTATTCCTTTTTACCAGTAATTATCCTTACATATACTTATATTTTCTTACCTAGACTTATCCTTTCCTGCCAATATTTTTATCTTAACTAGACTGATCTTTTTTTCCTATAATTATCTTTTCTTACCTATATTTAGCTACACTTATCCTTTTTACTTCTACTTATCCTTTTTTATGCATACTTATTTTTTGTTACCTATGCTTACCATTTCTTTCCTGTATTTATCTATACTTATCATTTTTCCTATATTTACCTATACTTATTCTTTCCTACCTATATTTACTTATAATTATCCTTTTTTGCCCTTTCTTACCTGTACTTATCATTTTTACTTATACTTATCCTCTCTTACCTATTCTTATATTTTCTTACCAATACTTACATATAGTTATTCTTTCTTACCTATATTTATCTTTTTTTCCTATACTTATCCTCTTGTACCTACACTTATCCTTACTTATCTATTCTTATATTTACCTATACTTTTTTACCTATACTTATCTTTTCTTATCTTTTCTTACTTATACTTATTCTTTCTTACGTATTTTTATCTATATTTATCACTTATAGTTATCGATGGGGAGGTCCCTGATGATGTTGGACATCCGATCTTCTGCTCTTCTCTGCATGATCTTCTGGAAGCTCAGGTATGCAGCTTGCTCTGATATTATTGAGCAGGTGTCTTGTTGAGGGTTTTCTAGTTGACAAATGAAAACCCTCTGAACACGGCCTGGTCCTCTGGTGTTATAGATAATGTAGCCTCTGCCGCTTGGATCTTGTCAAGCTTAAAAGCACGGAACTTTGGTTTAGGTTTAGTTGGCTATAGAAAAGATGCAGAAAAAGTCATGGTGAAAATTGGTGACTAATTAAAATAGTCTTGACTTGAAGTATAGAAAAAAAATTGCTCAATATTAAGGAACGTTTTGAAATGTAAATGTAATATTGTAGAGACAAAACCATCACAACAAGCATTGCAGCTCAAGTTTAGTCACTTCAGTGCGATGTATCCATTTACTTCCAGTTATTTGGGTATTTTGCTTGTCTTTGGTTTTTCTCTGTCTAGTGGCCTTATGTGAACATGCATTTACATTTTGCATGCACATCAATTTACGTTTCAGTTCAGATTCCCAGTTTTTTTCTTTGTAGTTTAGTGTGCTTTAGTGCATATAAAGGTTTGGCCGCCCTTTGTCTGAGCTGAAAGCTTCATTCTGCCTCTCAGGTCTATGTTTCTACTAGGGGTTCAGTCTCTCTGCCCTTATCCATATGTATGTCACTTGACAAATGGTAAGGTTTTAATATTAGAGTTAGGACTGTCCCATAAGGGTTACTGTGACATGGTGGGATGGCTTTTACATTATTTTGATCAAAATTATGTTAACTAAATACCTTTTATTATTTATCATTATTTTTGCATTGTGTGATTTATCCATTTACTTCCAGTTATTTGGGTATTTTGCTTGTCTTTGGTTTTTCTCTGTCTAGTGGCCTTATGTGAACATGCATTTACATTTTGCATGCACATCAATTTACGTTTCAGTTCAGACTCCCAGGTTTTTTCTTTGTATTTTAGTTTGCTTTAGTGCATATAAGGGTGTGGCTGCCCTTTGTCTGAGCTGAAAGGTTCATTCTGCCTCTCAGGTCTATGTTTCTACTAGGGGTTCAGTCTCTCTGCCCTTATCCATATACATGTCACTTGACAAATGTTAAGGTTTTAATATTAGAGTTAGGACTGTCCCATAAGGGTTACCGTGACATGGTAGGATGGCTTTTACATTACTTTGATCAAAATTATGTTAACTAAATACCCTTTATTATTTATCATTATTTTTGCACTGTGCAATTTATCCATTTACTTCCAGTTATTTGGGTATTTTGCTTGTCTTTGACTTATCTCTGTAAATGTAATATTGTAGAGACAAAACCAGCACAACAAGCATTGCAGCTCAAGTTTAGTCACTTCAGTGAGCTGCAGTGCCAGTAATTATCTCTATGGCCAATCATACTCCTGTCTCATCATATATAGGATGCAGAATTATGTGCAGGTAATAGGCAATAGCTTAAGTATGGTTAGAATGAGAAGTTTTTAAATAAGTACAATCTGTACTTATATCACTTCAACACTGAACACTTTGATCTGTTAACAGACTCTTCCAAATTGGGACAGCTCCATCAGTTCTGTTTTTTGACAAAATTGGTTCATATTTGTTGTTTTATTTTTCTTCTGGTCAAAATCAGCAGTGGAGACTATAAAAAGGAGAATTATTGTTGAAAAATGCAAACTAATTTTCTTTAGATTCACTTCCATGTCTGCCTGAAAAATTATCAAAACATTGTGGTCCTTATGGAGAACTCATTTCAATTTTTTTTAGCCAAGGATCTTCTCTTTCTCCAGCTACAGATGCCTATGCAATTCTTTTGCCAGATTAAATGACTTGCACCTGACAGAACATATAACTAGTTAATTATTTGCGTATAGCCTGCAAGAGTCTGAAAGAAGTGCAATACTATAGACTAGACATGCACCATTAATAAATTAAATTTTCCAGCCCGATCATTTATAATAGTAATGTAAACATTAACGTAGTCCAAATTATTTTCCAACCCTGATATTAACCCCTTTACAATCCAAGGTGGTTTGCACGTTAATGACCAGGCCAAATTTTACAATTCTGACCACTGTCACTTTATGAGGTAATTACTCTGGAACGCTTCAACGGATCCCCCTGATTATGAGAATGTTTTTTCGTGACATATTGTACTTCATGTTTGTGGTAAAATTTCTTCAATATCACTTGCGTTTATTTGTGAAAAAAACGGAAATTTAGCGAAAATTTTGCAATTTTCAAAATTTGAATTTTTATGCCCTTAAATCAGAGAGATATGTCACACAAAATAGTTAATAAATAACATTTCCCACATGCATACTTTACATCAGCACAATTTTGGAACCAACATTTTTTTTATTGGGGAGCTATAAGGGTTAAAAGTTGACCAGTGATTTCTCATTTTTCCAATAAAATTTACAAAACCATTTTTTTAGGGACCACATCATATTTAAAGTCACTTTGAGGGGTCTTTATGACAGAAAATACCCAAAAGTGACACCATTCTAAAAACTGCACCCCTCAAGGTGCTCAAAACAACATTCAAGAACTTTATTAACCCTTCAGGTGCTTCACAGGAATTTTTGGAATGTGGAAGAAAAAAATTAACATTTAACTTATTTTACAAAAATGTTACTTTAGACCCATTTTTTTTTTCTTTTTGCAGGGGTAACAGGAAAAAATGGACCCCAAAATTTGTTGTGCAATTTCTCCTGAGTAAGCAGATACCCCATATGTGAGGAAAAACCACTGTTTGGGCGCACGGCAGGGTTCGGGGAACTTATCTAGATGTGTGGTGAGCACCTTGAACCCCCAGGTGCTTCACAGAAGTTTATAACATTGAGCCGTAAAAATAAAATTTTCACATTTTTCCCACAAAAATGTTTTTCAGCCCCCACTTTTGCATTTTCATAAGGGCAACAGGAGAAATTGCACCATGCAGTTTGTTGTGCAATTTCTCCTGAGTAAGCAGATACCCCATATGTGGGGGAAAACCACTGTTTGGGTGCACGGCAGGGTTCGGAAGGGATGGAGCGCCATTTGACTTTTTGAATGTAAAATTTGCTTGAATAATTAGCGGACGCCATGTTGCATTTGGGGAGCCCCTGATGTGCCTAAACAGTGGAAACCCCCCACAAGTGACACCATTTTGGAAACTAGACCCCTCAGGGAACTTATCTAGATGTGTGGTGAGCACCTTGAACCCCCAAGTCCTTTACAGAAGTTTATAAGATGGAGCCGTGAAAATAAAAAAATCAAACTTTTTCCACAAAAATGATGTTTTAGCCCCAATTTTTTTATTTTCACAAGGGTAAGAGGAGAAAATGGACCCCAAAAACGTTTGTGCAATTTCTCCTGAGTACGCCAATACCCCATATGTGGTGGAAAATACAGTGTTTGGGCGCACGGCAGAGTTCAGAAGGGAAGGAGCACTGTTTGACTTTTTGAACGCAAAATCGGCTGGAATCGAGAGCGGACGCCATGTCGCGTTTGGAGAGCCCCTGATGTGCCTAAATAGTTGAAACCCCCCACAAGTGACCCCATTTTGGAAACTACACCCCTCAAGGATTTTATCAAGGGGTATAGTGAACATTTTGAGCCAAGAGATACGACACAGAATTTGATGACATTAGGTCATCATATTGAATAAGTTGTCACTAGTCTTGAGCGCAAGTGCTCGCTACTTGAGTTTGCATCGGGTACTCAGGTATGCACCATGTATCATGGGTGCTCAAGTGACATGCTCGAGTCCCCGTCCTGTATGTTTCATGGTTATTAGACACCCCAAAAAAACATACGGGGATTGCTCATGCATGGCAGGCAATCCCCGCGAGTTTTTTTTGGCCGCGAAGCATATGGAGCGGAGACTCGAGCACTCGCGATACTCAAAGCATACCCGAGCACCTGATGCAAACTCAAGTAGCGAGCACTTGCGTTCAACACTAGTTGCCATATCGTCATCTTTTTTTTTTTTTTTTTTTTACTTTTGAAAAAAAAAACATCCCTAACCCTACCCTAGCCCAGCCCTGACCCCAACCCTAACATTAGCACAACCCTAACCCCAACCCCAGCCCTAGCGTTTATTTTTTATGCCGTTCCTAGTGCGGTATAAGTGATTAGACGACCTTATTCTTTGGGTTGGTTCGACTACAGAGATACCAGAATGATATCGGGTTTTTATGATTGACAGCTGTCACACACTAAAAGACTCATATTTTGTAAAATCTAGTTTTTGCATATTTTGAGAGCTATAATTTTTCTATATTTTGGCCGAAAGAGTTATGCGATGGCTTGTTTTTTGCGGGATGAGTTGACGTTTTTATTGGTGCCATTTTCAGGCATGTGATATTTTTTGATCGCTTTCTATTCCAGCTTTTGGGAGGCAGAATAAACAAAAACCAACAATTCAGGAATTGTTTTTTTTTTTTACATTTTTTATTCTACTCCGCGAGTGGTAAAATTGATAAGGCAGCTTTATTCTTCTGGTCACTACGTTTACAGCGGTACCACATTTATATAGTTTTTCTATGTTTTGGCGCTTTTACACAATAAAAGCTATTTTATAGAAAAAATTATTTTTTTGCATCACTTTATTCCGAGAGCTATAACTTTTTGATTTTTCAGATGATGGAGCTGTATTGCGGCTTGTTTTTTGCAGGACAAGATGACGTTTTCAGTGGTACCATTTTTATTTATATTCGTCTTTTGATCACGTGTTATTCCATTTTTTGTTTGGCGGTATGATGATAAAGCATTATTTTTTGCTTCGTTTTTTATTTCTTTTTTTTACCATGTTCACTGAAGGGGTTAACTAGTGGGACAATTTTATAGGTCAAGACGTTCTGGACGCGGCCATACCAAATATGTGTACTATTGTTTTGTTTGTTTTTTTTCATAATAATATTTATTGATGGGTACATTATATTTTTATTTTTGGTGGATTATTTTTTTAATTTTGTTTAATATTTTTACAATTTTTTTTAAAATTATTTTCACTTTCTGAGAGTTTTTTTAGTTTTTTACTTTGTCCCACTCTGGGACTTTCACTTTTTTTATTCTGATCGCCTGCATAGCATAGGGATGGAGCACCATCCCTGTGCTATGCAGGCAGTCAGTGCTGCACAGAGAGAAGATTGTTTGGTCATGCACTGTGCATGACCAAAAAATCTTCCTGCTGTCTGGTGACCCGGATGTTGTCATGAAGACATCGGGTCGTCATGGCAACACCCGGGAAGCCATGGCAGACAGCACTGGAGGCCGGAAGAGGAGGTGAGTATTGCGATCTCCTCCCCTTAGCCACCGCAATGCTGCGATCGACTTCGGGACCGCTCCCTGCACATAGTATTGGGTGTCAGCTGTAACAATCAGCTGACACCCGGCGGCGATCGCGCCCGCGCAGCCTGTGTGCGCACGCGATCGCGATGACGTACTAATACGGGTCAGGCTCTTAAGTCCCAGGGCACAGATGCGTATTAGTACGTCATGGGATTTAAAGGGGTTAAACATAATGTATCACAGAGCCAAAAGCGTAGAAGATTGTGGGAGAGTATCTTATTCAGATCCATGTGACAATTCTGTACATATACTTACTACATGGATGTATGGTGGGGCCATCCTAAGGGCTTCCACTGAGACCAGGGTCGGTCTGGCCTGGCGGGAAATCGGGAAATTTCCCGGTGGGCCCCGATATGAGAGTGAGAAAATTGGTGGCGGGGGCCCTTTAAAAGCGCGGCTGAATCAAATGTAGTGTCGCGCGCACGGCACATTCATTGGTGACAGCGGGCCTGCAGTGACGTGCATGCAGCATACTTACCACGTGAGTCTCTGACACTGAGAGGACGGATTCTTTCTGGGCGGTGACACGCACCGCGCTCTGCTTTCCCGCTGGCTGGCAGACTGTGGTGTCAGGTGACACTGACGCCGCTCTCTTCTGGCCTCTGATACGCGCGCCCGCGCTCTGCAGTGCTCTCTCTCTGCTCCAGGGCCGGCCTCTGAGACGCCGGCGCCACCGAAGCCGACGTCTCGCTCTGCTCTCCCTGCTCCCGGGCTTCTGATACGTCCTATCCCGGCTCCATATCTGCCCTGGCCTGCTCCCCTGTAGTAATACTGGCTCCCGGGTGGTGGCACCGCCCCCTTCTCTCCTGCTCTGACTCTGGTTTTTTTTATACCGGTTCCGGGGCTGGATATGTGGACGGTGACCTGCAGCACTCTACAGTTCAACTCTCCAACCAGGCCTGGCCTGGAATTGGAAACAAGACTGCAGGCCTACAGCTGTCACTGCTTCAATTTCATATCAAGAGCACCGTGCCAAATATTCAATAACGTTTTTATGGGTGAGTCATATGCCTGTGTGTGTGTTACTTTGTATATGCCTGCTGGTGCGTGTATATGCCTGCAGTTCATGTGTGTATATGCCTGCGTGTGTGTGTACAGTGTGTGTGAAAATGCCTGTGTGTGTACAGTGTGTGTGTATATACCTGCGAAGCGTGTGTATATATGCTTGCGTGTGTGTGTGTATATGCCTGCCTGTGTGTATATGCATGTGTGTACAGTTTGTGTATATGGCTGTGTGTGTACAGTGTGTGTGTATATGCCTGCCTGCATGTGTGTGTATATGCCTGCATGCATGTGTGTGTGTGTATTTGAGTGCCTGCATGTCTACATGTGTATATGTGTCTTCACACATGTATGCATGCTTCCCTGCGTGTCTGCATTTTTGTATGTGATTGGTTGAGTGTGTCTGAGCATGACTGCGTGTGCATTTCTGTGAGTGCTTGCCTGCGTGTGTACGTGTCCCCATTTCTGTGAGTATGTGTATCTGCGTGTGTATATTAGGGCTCTTTCACATGTCCTGATATTTACGGGACTGGAGATATCCGTGTCCACCTGTGTGTCATCCGTGTGACACATACCAGCGCTTGGGAATCAATGTACAGTTAGCGCTGTTCCCAAGAGCTGGGTGCTGCCCTCATCATAGATCCCTGCCTGCTGCGATCAACAGCAGCAGGGTCAATGATGAGAGTAGTAGCCTACTCCCGCCGTGTCCAACTGTAAAAATAGGAATAAAATAAAAACATCCTTATACTCACCTCTCCTAAGTGTCACCCGCTGTAATCCGTGCGAGCACTCACGCCGAGGAGAACAACTTCTGCAGCGAGCGGACCCCAGAGCTGTGCTCAGTGATTGACAGGGCACCCCTTGTTGAGCGCAGCTCCGGGGCCCGCTCGCTGCAGGAGTCATTCTCCTCGGCGTGAGCGCTCGCACGGATTACAGCGGGTGACACTTAGGAGAGGTGAGTATAAGGATTATTTTTATTTTATTCCTATTTTTACAGTTGGACACGGCGGGAGTAGACTACTACTCTCATCATTGACCCTGCTGTTGCTGATTGCAGCGCCGGCAGGGATCTATGATGACAGCAGCGTTCAGCACCCGGTGCTTGGGAAGAGCGCTGTCATCAGTGTGTGGGACGTTTGGCAGGAGGTGCAGCTGGTAAAAACATTCATTTGAATGGGTCTGCGTGTACCAATGTCTCTGGTACTTGTGGAAACTGTCATCGCATGTACTGACGTGTGAAAGAGCCCTTAGTATGTGTGTGTGTAAGCACGCTTCTGCATGTCTGTGTGGTCTTCCGAAGATTTATTATATTTGGAGAGAGATGGGAGAGAAATTTTAGGAGACAGAATGGGGAGATGTGTGAAATAACTAGGGGAGGTGTGGGAATGGGTGCGGGAACAGAAGGGGGATGTATGAGGAAACAGTACGGAGAGTGGGGGAATAGTGTGAGGAGACAGTATGGAGGGAGAAAAGTGTGAGGTGACACAGCACAGAGACTAGGTAGTGTGGGGGAAGGTATGGAGATGCGGCAGTATGGGGGAAACAGTGTGAGGGCGCAGAAAGGGGGGAACAGTATGCTGAGGAGGGGGAGTGTGATGAAGGGGCACAGTATAGAGACTGGGCAGTATAGGGGGGACACAGTGTGAGAGGACAGTGTGAAGAGGGGGCCCAGTATGGTAAGGAGAGGACAGTGTGGAGAGCAGGTACCATAAGAGGGGTAGAGTGTATGTCATGTTTTGTGCAGGGAGCATTGTAAGAGTTAGGTTTATTCAGGGGCTCAGTGTAGATATTTTTATTCAGGAGCATTATAATGACTCTATCTTTAAGGGCATCGTGTGGGAATGAGCTGCAGAAGACCGGAGAAGATGGAAGTCTGCAGAGACGAGCTGTGGATGAGAAAAGTCCTCAAGGGGTCTGGACAAGATGGAGGCGAAAAGAAGGAGAACGACTCTAATCAGAGAAGACGTTCTCAGGTAAGATACCTGGATGTAAATGTTCATTTGTGATCCTGCCTGTGTCTCGCCAGTACTGTGGTTCCTGTATGGTCCGCAGTCTGATGATGACTGATAACTCCCAGTATCTCTATTCTTAATTACATACTGGGAGTTGTAGGTTTATGCGATACAAAGATATATGGGTCTGACCTGATATTACAAATGATGGTGGTTCAGATGATGTATTCATGTACTCATGTGTTTGTGCGCGTCTGTGTGTTTGTGCGCATCTGCGTGTTTGTGCACGTCTGCGTGTTTGTGCGTGTCTGCATGTTTGTATGTGTCTGCGTATCTGGAATAATATGTATTTTTGTAAGATGCGTGTATGTAACTGTGCATTGTGGTGTGTAATAACATTCATATGCTTGAGGCACCTTTACTACATCTATTAGGTCTCTTTCACATGTGTTTGTGCGCGTCTGCGTGTTTGTATGTGTTTACGTATCTGGAATAATATGCATTTTTGTAAGATGCGTGTATGTAAGAGTCCATTATGGTGTGTAATAACATTCATATGCTTGGGGCACCTTTACTAAATCTATTAGGACTTGCTCACATGTGTTAGGGAATTCCATTTGTCTTTCCACATTTAGGAACAGACAAGTGAAATTTGCTAACCTTGTCATAACTGTCACCATTGGGATGTGCTTGTATGGAGCGGGTTCAGGAGCTGATCCTGCTCCATACCGGGCAGATGTCGGCTGTGTTACATAGCCGGCGTCTGCCTGTAACAGCAGTGATCAGAGCTCGCCTTGATTGCTGCTGTTTTGAGTATTTAAGTGCCCTTTTTAATCACTGACAGCGGCATTTAGATAGCACAATGGCCGGTGCATGCAGTCACCTGTTCCCTTCTGCCCCCTGTGACGCAGTTGCAGGTTGCTGTTCGGTTGCCAGTAGTGCTGAGTGAGCGTGGTCGGATAAGAGACATTACAGTCACCGCGAACTACAAAGTGAGCGTGCTGCAATAACGTCCGGCACCTTGATTGTGACACTTCCATGGAGCCCAACCTCAGGCTGAGCTTCATTGAATGACTAACATGGCAGCCGTACCTGGCAACTAGTGGTGAGTGAGTTTGGTCGGATAAGGTGTGATCCCAGCATGCTCGGGTGTAATCCGAGTATCTTGTAGTGCTCTGCTAATATGCTTGAGTCCCCGGGGTAGCATGTTTTGCGGTGATAGACAGAAGCAACACATGCAGGGATTACCTAAGAAACCGGCAATTCCTGTATGTGTTGCGTCTGTCTACCTCCGTAAAACATGCTACCCCGAGGACTCGAGCATAGTAGCAGAGCACTACAAGATACTTGGATAACACCCGAGCATGCTGGGATCACACCTTATCCAACCACGTTCGCTCAGCACTAGTTGCCAGGTGCTGCTGCCATGTTAGTCATTCAATGAAGCTCAGCCTGAGGTTGGCCTCCATGGAAGATGTCACAATCAAGGTGCCGGACGTTATTGCAGCACCCTCACCGACCCTATGACAGGAAGCGAGTGGCGGCAGGGAGAATAAAATGTAATTTTCTCCGTGTAGCCAATGCTTTTCCAATAAGCCGTCTAACCAGGCTTTACACCCTATTTACCTGCAGATTACCCCTATATCTGCAGATAAATAGCATTTTTCAAGGTGACAAGTTACCATTAAAGGGACTCTGGCAGTACGGAATGACTGTTCGAAGAAAGTCCTGCCGCTTGGTGCTCCACAGCGCGGCCAAACATGTAATTATAGTACATTATAGAAAAACATAACAAGTAATAAAACCATTTAGGTGGGCTGTAGTGTGGGCCCCTAGAGTCAGTTCCCCTGGTGGGCCCTAGGCACCCCAGTCCGACCCTGACTGAGACCCCATCAATTCTCTGGAAGAAGGGGTGTTCTCGGATGTTACCATTGACTCCTAATCTCTGGACAGGATCTTCCTGGAGGAGCTGTTCAATGATGTCCTTGGCGCCGGAGGATGATTCATCAAAGAGTGAGGGATGGTAGTTACACTCACTGGTAAGCATTTCGTTTAAGATGACTCCAAACGAGTACCAGTCTACTCCGGCGTTATACTCCTCCTTGTCCATGATCTGCCATAGAGAAGCATTATTAGTAGTGCTACCTCTTGTATATCACCGTTCTTACATGTCACTCATATTGTTATGTGATTCTATATTAAATGACAGTAAGTCTTACTACTTAATCAAGAGACAAAAAGGATCTTTCATAATTATGCTCCATAAATGAAATTAATAAATGATATGAAAAATCAGAATGAATGTAATATATACGATTGTGACAACGCTCAGCTCAGTGTGCTACCAGCTCAAACTTTAACCCCTTCAAAATTGGGCGATTTTCAGTTTTTCCTCCCTTCTTACAAGAGCCATAACTTTTTTATTTTTCCATCCACATAACCGTATGAGGGCTTGTTTATTGCAGGATGAGCAGTAGTTTTGAATGACGCCATTCATTTTATCATGTGATGCACTTGAAAGTGGTAAAAAAATTCCAAGCATGTTAAAATTGCAAAAAAAGTGTAATTTTACAATTTTTGTTTTATTTACCATGTTAACTATACTGTATGTTAAATCTGACCTGGCTTTATGATTATCCAGGTGAGTACAATTACGCAGATACCAAACACATGATGACATTTTTATTGATATCATTTTGAGGCAGATACAATGTTTTGATCGCCTTTTATTGCATTTTATTACAATGTTGCGGCGGCCAAAAAAACTTAATTCTGGTGTTTTGATTTTTTCTTTACTGATCAGATTAATTTTAGATTTTGAGTGATCGGACTTTTACAAACACAGCAATACAGAGATACCAGATATGTGTATTTTTATTTTTTTTTAATTGTTTTATTTTTAATGGGGTAAAAGGGGGGTGATTTGAACTTTTCTGTATTTTTTAGTTTCCTTATATTTTTAAAAACATTTTTTTAACTTTTTTTCCTATATTTATCAGTTGCCTTAGGGGAATTGAAGCTTTGACTGTCTGACTGCTGATGCACAGCTATGTATAGATAAAATTACAATCTCCTATGAATGCCAGCTAAACGGTGGCCTTCACAGGAGTACTGTCATGACAAGCACGGAGATCTTCAGCGACCCCCGAATGCCATGGTAACCCATCAGCACCCCGTGATCATGTCAGGGGCGCACCGATGGGCATGTAGAAAAACGCGCCCCCCCGCCAGCCATGTTAAATGCCACTGTCAGAGATTGACAGCGAGATCTAACATGTTAATGGCTGCAGGCGGAGTAGTGTTACACCAGCAGCTGTTAAAGATTAAATCAACCATCATCCGCAGGAAAAGATGCGGGCTCGGCGTGCGACCTCGCATCAAAGGCAGGGACATGACATATGACCGACATGTACGCCATATGTCATGAAGGGGTTAAGGAGCGATCTGGGACATAGCTGATAATACTGAGGTGGCGGCTTGTCTTGTATTATATACACAGAGCAGCTTAGTCCGATGTACTTGATATTTCAGATACTTGTTATCTAATAAATGTAATAAGTGCACATAAAATAATAGATTTTCCTGTATCATTATTACACATGTTATTGCCACTTTAGGACATCTCTGGTCCGGATAACTCAGCATTACACCTGGTTGGTCATAGTTCACCATCCATGTAGACATGCAGGCTAGGAGGAATAGGAGACGATGCTCCTCCCATTTGGCGATTGTGCGGCTCACAGTAGTGAAGCACTCAGAGGTCACACATTTTTCCCTGTTCTGTGGATGGGTGATATATTGAAAATACTTTCGATGGATTTCTAGTGCTCTAATATTGATAACCAGAACAGGTCATCAATATAAGATTGGTGGGGTCAACGCCCGGCAGTCCCACTGATTAACTGTTATTTCCTCCGCCAGTGGTTGGATATAACCAATAAACAGACATCACAGCACCGGTCACTGGTTAGTGGCGGCTGCTGGTACTACAGATTAGCCCCTATGGAAAGAAACACGGGCTGATCTACATTTCTTGGCACTGACCACTAAACAGTACGGAGGTGCGATGTTCTGCTCTGTTTCCATCAGGTTGCAGCCAGGGGTAAGAACAGCTGATCAGTGTGATCCGATCCTCAATGATTTTATATTGATGAACTCGCCGAAATAAAGCTCATCAATGTGAAAGTATCCGGAATCCTTCTAAATACAACAGATAAAAGCCTTCTATTCTCCCCTCAGGAGCCGTGTAACCCATGGTCCCAGCGAAAGTGGTGGCTGTCCGCTCTCCGTGCATGTTCTCAAGAGCAAGACCGTAATCCGTGATCTTAATGTGGCCGTATCAGTCACCAGGAGGTTCTCGGGCTTCAGCTCTCTGTAAGAAAAAGAAAATGAACCTGAGTAAGTGTTCTTCTTCTATCTGTGGTGAAATGATGATATAGGAGAATAAACCTATTTTCTCTCCCTGCTGTACTTTCCTCTGAGATAACTCCTTTACTATATGCCCTGTACCACCGCAGGGATCACTGTATTCCATGTGACCGCCGCTCATCTGCAGCTTCCTGACAGTGATACCATATAGGACTACTAGACACCAGCTACAGGCATCAGTCTGCAGGTCACCAGGGTGGAGGGACTGACTGCAGCTGAGCTTTAAAGGGGTTTTCCCATCAATAAAAGGTAATTTTAATCATTCGATTTTAGAATAATAATAATTTTCACAATTGGATGTGGTTAAATAAAATGTTCCTGTGCTTATCAGCAAATGATTATTTCTTTGAAGTAAAACATTGTTTAAAAAAAACCAGGCTGAGTGTTATCTGACAAAACATCGGATATCACTGGAACCAATATTATTTAATGGGCTCGTGTACATGTCTGATTTTTTTCCTTGGACCAATTGCAGAATGCCCAAGTTGGATCCAATCAACGGATCACACTCGGCCATGCAAGTCTATGAGTCCATGGAAAACATCAGACTGCACTCGGATGACATCTGAGTGCAGGCCGATTTCCACAGACTGACAGAATGGAAAAGATGGAGACATTTCTTTTTCCATCTTCTTCACATCAGAAAAAATTGGATGACACTATGATCAAATTCTTTTCAGAGTTTAATCAAAATGTGATTTGTATAATGGTCTGGATTCTCTTAGATGAGAGAACATACGCTGGTGTGACTCAGCCTCACACTGACTACATTACCTGTGGATGACGCCCTTAGAATGGAGGAACTGGATCCCACACACTAGTTCGGCGGCATAGAATCTGACAAAGAGAAAATGAATAAGTATCAGATCCCACAGATTGTAAACTTGGGAATTCATATGAGTCAATAGGAGCATTATTCTATATTATTCCCTCTATGTGACTGCCGAATCGTGATGGTGTAAACAGTGCACAATGTCAATATTGCAGTCTCGAGAATGCACGTATGCAAATTACATACTTATGATTATATGCCGACTATACTCCTGCACGTCTCTCAATTCTCTCCTATTTGAAGAAGCCGGGTGAGACTAGTTGGCATGTGATCACAAGTATGAAAATTGTACCCGTAATCACAGGATCGCCCACCTGAACGGGGTATACAGGGAAATCTTGACTGTGTGCACGTTGCATACTTTCACAATTTGTCAGTCTGCAGTCACATAAAGAGACTGCTGATTTTTCTTCTGAGACTGGACAACTCCTTAAACACATTACCTGGCACTGGTGATGTCAAGCGGCCCCTTCCTGTGTAGAAGTTGGTAAAAGTCCCCGCAGCTCATGTATTCCATACCAAGAAAAACATTCATCTGTAACATGGAACATTAGCATTTATTATACAGTAAAGACAAATACACATTTCACTACTTGAAGGGGTTTTCCATCCAAGAAAGTTAAAGCATATTGGTAAGATATGTAGTCACTCAATACAAAAGGTGGCCTAACTGCTGTGACCCCTAAAATTCTAAACAATGATATCTAATATATAAATACATGTAGAAATTCTTGTTTCAGCCAATGTTTGGTAATTATTTTTCTGTTAATTATAGACATAGGCCCAGATTCATAATTTGAATAGTTTTAATCACTTTCCTTTTTGGTCTTGTGGTATTTGTTGCTGACTTTTGGTGCCAAATTCTTCAAAATGGCGCACACAATTCAAGAATTTGGTACAAAGGAAAAAATGCTCGTTTTCTGCCTTGAAGTGTTTTTTGCAACTTTTTGGCCCCAAAAATCACACATTTTCGAATAGGTCCAAAAATATGGCAAAAAAACTGGCATACTCAAAAAATACGCCAAAGGGGATTGAAATTAAGACTGCGTCATATTTGCAACTTAAAAAAATCACAATTGATGAATCAGGTAAAAACATCTGGAATCACTAAACTCTGCCCACAAAGTGAAAAAAGCAGAAAAGCTGATATAAAATAGACTGCAAAAAAGGCGCAAATAGAGTAATGAATTGGGTGCAAATAAAAAAAAGGCGAAAACACACAAAACCAGACAAAAACCAGACGTAAAGGCAATGATGAATCAAAGCCTTAATCTTATCTCTCTGCTTTGTATAGGGCTGCCATACAGTAACTGTTTTCTGTGTATCCCGCTTCCCAAAAAGTGGAATTAAAGATAGTTATAAAGTGTTGTGTACTCCCAAATAATACCAACGTAAAGCGCAAGCTATGCAAAAAAACAGCTGTTAACAACAACAATGTTATGAGTCTTGTAAAACACCAACACAAAAAAATGTTTTTGTTTTGTTTTATTTTTTCAGTATGCTAATGTAGCAAAACATAAAAATCATATAAATCTGGTTTCACCATTATCATAAAAGTTATCATATTATGTAAGTGCCATAAAACCCTCAAAATACCAGCAAACTTGCTATTTTTTTCAATCCAACCTATAAAAAATGCATACACCTTATCCAATACAATGTGCACTCTATAACGGTGCAGTTAAAAATACTACGCTTCATGCAAAATTAAATATAGACCTTCAAAGAACTACGGTGACAGAAGAATAGAAAAGTCACAGCTTTTAGACTGCGGAGATGAAAAAACAACTGAAAATGCTGCTCTCTTACAGCCTCTGCTGCTTCTTTATGGGGATAAAGGGGTTGTTCAGGTTAGGAAAAAATTGCTTTTCTTCCAGAAAAAAGTGCTTCTGCCCATGAGCTGTGCCTGGTATTTCAGCTCGGCCACATTCAAGACTATACAGAGCCATTTTGGTCTGAACATTAATACCCCCTCTATATCACCTCTGTAGAGTTTGTCTCTGGCAGAGGTATTGGCCATTGATCAGTGAAGCTTGGTTGCATTCAGTGACATTTCTTAAAGGAGTTTTCCACTCTCATGATGTACCTAGCATTAGAATAGGTCATTAATATCAGATTGGTGGGGTCCGATCAGCTGTTACCATCTCCACCAAAAGCCGGATGTAAACAGTGTATGGAGCTAACAAGGTTTAGTGGTCGCTCTTGGTACTGCAGGACAGCTCCTATTCAGACGAATAGGTCATCAACATCAAAGTAGTGGCAAGACCTTTCAGCACTAAGCAGTCACAATTCTACCTTGGTCTGGAATCCAAAGTCCGCATGGACGAGGAAGGGGCTTCCAGATGCCAGCTGAAGAACTCGCCTCTCCACCATCACATCCAGCCTATCACCTCCGGCTAGCAGGGCTCTTTTGCTGATGATCTTAACAGCAAATTCTTGATGGGTTATAGTATCTTCCGCCATCAGGACCTTTCCAAAGCTTCCGAAGCCGAGCACATGGTGGAATAATAATCTCTCCTTGATGGAATGAGAGATTGTGCCGGAGCTGGATGGCCGAACACCACTGCATCCTATCAGGGGAGAAAAATGACAAATATCACAATAAATCTAACATTTACAGGCCATTATTCAGACTGAGGAAATCTTCTGTTCTAAGTAAAGCTTGTATTTCATTTTATGACTTGTGTTAATGGATTTTATTAATACGCAACTTAGTATTCCTGCAAGCAATCTACATAGGTTTGTCTGATAGAGAGAAGTTATAAAATGATTATTTCCATTATACACTTGGCTGTGATGAGGTTGATCAATATGAACATCTAAAGGGTTTTTCCATAATGACACTTATCACTAGCGACAAATCGCATGGATTTTACCGAGACATTCGATTTAGAGTGAATTTATTCTCTGCAAATTCAATTTCCTTTATTAAGCTCTGGGATACTGGGGTATGGGAAGACTCCTAAAGCATAGTAAAGGTAAGATGTCGAAAAAAAAGACCAAAAAAACTAATATTCACCTCACTTCTCACCTTTTCCGCTCTCTGACCTTCAAGGTTCTTGGCCCTGCTCCTTACCGCCATTGTGCGCTGATGGAACCCGGTCATCTTCACACTAGGCCAGGACTTCCGGCCATAACTAGGCCTGGGATGTCCCTGCGCATGCAAAGAAATGTCCTGGGCCTACTAGCAGCTGGAATTCCTGGTCCAGAGTCATGAAGCAAGTGATGATGTTACGACATGTGCCATGACCTTACGACAAGCACTCTAGACCAGGACTTCCAGATACAGGGACTTCCAGGGTCTACTCACAACCTAGCGGGAAGATGTGTCAGTGCACGGTCATGGTAAGTAAAGGAGTTGAGGACCGTACTGGGGACCACGAGCAACAGAGACATTCGTTTTTTAACCTTTTGTATAGTTCAACAAGATGGTGGCGACCATTTTGCTGAATTCCTACAGAGCAAACTACAAAAAATATGTAAAAGAATACAGATTTTTTGTAAAAGTCAACTTCACTTGAATAAATTCTCCCAACTCTAATTATCACCTATATTATTCTGGGACCCTTATGATCACTAGAACAGGACATCTGCAGGTGACCTGCGTGTGTGTGGTGGGGGGGGGGTTGATAGGGTGATGGTGAAACATGCATATTGTTATTTTCAACTCAATATTTATGGGACTGACGGAAACAGCAAAGTGCTACAGTATTCTGCTGGCAACTGTAGATGGGAGATCTGAAAAGATGTTTCACCATGTTGTACCTCTCTGTAGGGCTCTAGCAGCAGTTTACTGTTAACAGTGCTAACAAATGCTTTCTGGGAGTTCCCTAAGACTAGGCATATGGACGGGCATGTGGATGGGCATCAGGAAGGATGCTACAACTGTCTCTCCAGAGCAGAGATGTGGTAAAGCACTTACTGCAGAATGCCAAGAGCATTTCAGAGTCACAGAATTCCCAAAAATCGGAAGCATTATACCCCAGATTAAAGCTACATTTTCTCAGTCACAATGCAGCTAAAAACTTTAATTTGTAGACCGACCTGCTGATAGTCTTCTTTTTAGAAAATCACTCTAGCAATTTTTTTTCCATATACAAAGATTACTTGCCATCAGTATTCTAGCTGTTTAACCAGTTTACAACCAGTCTGTTTCCCCCCATTCCTGTCATACATGCACATTTAAGGGCCCTAAAAAGAATGTTCTCACTTAGATATTTAAAAGTTTTGCCTTTTTTTTGCAATACATGGGGCTTAATTTTCAATGCATTTTTATATTATTTTTTTCTTTGCTTATGACGCGCCCCCAGGGCCGTGGGGTACTCGGCAGCCGGGCCTCTTGCCGCTGCTGGCGGGGGATATCATGGTGGCTGGCCCGGTCCATGACCCACAGCGGTCAGTGCAAAAAGGGGATATAATTGTTAGGGACAGTTCGTGACGCCACCTGTGGTGCCTGGTGAGGATCACCAGCGCTGCAGCAGTCCTCTGAGGCAGGTGCTAGGGCAGCTTGAGATGGAACGGCTCCCCACAGGTGGAGCAGGCCTCAGGGCAGTGAAATGAGAGCGTGGGTTGCGCTGGGCGTTGTAGTGCAGGGATCGGAATGGCGCCGGTGAAAGAAGGGACGGAGGCAGTACAGTGCAGTCATCCAAGATTTTTACTCACAGTTCTTTAGACGGTCCACAGGTGCACTGTACAGGTGCAAGCCTCCCACGTCGCACTGCGTTCACCGGGCAGGGTTTCAGTCCTTCCTCAGGCAGCTTGGGAGTACCTGGCAGAACCCCACTTTCTTGTGTGCCTTTCTAGACCGACTTCACGCTGGGTCTTTCTCCCTCCTGCCCTGAGCTTCCCCACTCTGTATCCTATTCGGGTACTCTGAAGCCCCTCCTGTCCGTCGGAGTTGCACAGACCTGCTTGACCTTACTTGGATTGGAATGGGGGTTTTGACTACTGGCTATAGAAGCCAGAAGCCTCCGGTTTTTCCAGCCGAGGCTTGAAGCTGCACGACTGGGCCAGGGGCCGGCCCCCTTCTTGCGGCCTAGATCCTCCTGACACTTGGCAGGTTCGGGGTGTACGGGTGCCGCCTGCACTCGCCGTACCCCCTAGGATCCCTTCTGCAGAATGGAGCTTACTCCCTGCTCCCCTCCTGGGCCTCTGAGACTAGGCCCTGCTTGGGGAGCAGAGCTCTGACTGAGACTCTGCTCCCTGACAGTCATCCTCTGACTGAACACACTCTCTAAGATGGCTTCTCTATTTATACCTCCTTCTACAAGTGCTTCCTCTAACTACTTCCTCCACCCACACCCACTACTGGTTCCCCCTACCTTTGGTTCCCCCCACTCCAGCCAGGGACAGGGCTCAGCAGAAAACTACATTGCGTCTTGCCCCTCCTGCTGGCCTGGAGCAGTGTAGTGTTGGATGCAGGTGTTTGGGGTTCCGTGCAGCACTCCCTCCTTACCTGAGTGAAGGGAGACACCACACCTCGGGGTGAGGTGCAGTACTGCAGTACCTTTGTGGCAACTGAACCCTAAGGGGCGCCACACTTATATCAGGGGAAAAATGTAACTAAAAATAGGAAATGTGTCTATTTTTCACTTTATTTAAACAAAGGACAAGTAAAACATTTCAAATTGCATTCCCCTTTACATAGAAATGATTTTTAGATATTGAACGTATTTTTCTTTTCAATGGAGGCAGGGCTAGATACAGTGATTCAGACTGGCTGGGTCTCTTTTTTTACTTTTTTCATTATTTATGCTTTTTTTTCTATTTTATTTTTGCTTTTTTCATTTATTGTTTCATATATTTTACACACTATGCCCCCCATAAAGCCTTAAAAGACCTTACAACCCAGCAGCTCTTGTTCCTTCCCTACAGCTAGCGATCACATGTTTCCTGGATCTGGAGGAGGCAGCATGGTAATTGCTTCCTAATTTCTTGTTAATCTGTAACACAAGTGCTGGTATAGCACTGTGAATACAGCCAAACAGATGGTAAGTCTGAGCATGCTCGTTACTCGAGATTTACGAGCCTGCTGAAGATACTATGTGTTCACCCGAGATGCTCATCGAAAAGGTTAACAGAACATACTCGCTCATCACTAATGGTAAGTATGGTAATAAGCCATGTATTGCCTTATGTCTGGGTAGTCTGGCTGTGTACAGCACTCCCTCACTCACAGATTCACGATCTTGTACAAGCTGCTTACAATCCACTGACGTTTTAGAACGTCAATGCAGAGTAATGAGTGGACTGTCCAGAAATGTATAATCTATGGGTCATCCAGAAGTACAGTGCAGACCAAAAGTTTGGACACACTTTCTCATTTAAAGATTTTTCTGTATTTTCATGACTTTGAAAATTGTACATTCACACTGAAGGCATCAAAACTATGAATTAACACATGTGGAATTATATACTTAACAAAAAAGTGTGAAACAACTGAAAATATGTCTTATATTCTAGGTTCTTCAAAGTAGCCACCTTTTGCTTTGATGACTGCTTTGCACACTCTTGGCATTCTCTTGATGAGCTTCAAGAAGTAGTCACCGGAAATGGTTTTCACTTCACAGGTGTGCCCTGTCAGGTTTAATAAGTGGGATTTCTTGCCTTATAAATGGGGTTGGGACCATCAGTTTTGTTGTGGAGAAGTCAGGTGGATACACAGCTGATTGTCCTACTGAATAAACTGTTAGAATTTGTATTATGGCAAGAAAAAAGCAGCTAAGTAAAGAAAAACGAGTGGTCATCATTACTTTAAGAAATGAAGGTCAGTCAGTCCGAAAAATTGGGCAAACTTTGAATGTGTCCCCAAGTGCAGTTGCAAAAACCATCAAGCGCTACAAAGAAACTGGCTCACATGAGGACCACCCCAGGGAAGGAAGACCAAGAGTCACCTCTGCTTCTGAGGATAAGTTTATCCGAGTCACTAGCCTCAGAAATCGCAGGTTAACAGCAGTTCAGATTAGAGACCAGGTCAATGCCACACAGAGTTCTAGCAGCAGACACATCTCTACAACAACTGTTAAGAGGAGACTTTGTGCAGCAGGCCTTCATGGTAAAATAGCTGCTAGGAAACCACTGCTAAGGACAGGCAACAAGCCGAAGAGACTTGTTTGGGCTAAAGAACACAAGCAATGGACATTAGACCAGTGGAAATCTGTGCTTTGGTCTGATGAGTCCAAATTTGAGATCTTTGGTTCCAACCACCATATCTTTGTGCGATGCAGAAAAGGTGAACGTATGGACTCTACATGCCTGGTTCCCACCGTGAAGCATGGAGGAGGAGGTGTGATGGTGTGGGGGTTCTTTGCTGGTGACACTGTTGGGGATTTATTAAAAATTGAAGGCATACTGAACCAGCATGGCTACCGCAGCATCTTGCAGCAGCATGCTATTCCATCCGGTTTGCGTTTAGTTGGACCATCATTTATTTTTCAACAGGACAATGACCCCAAACACACCTCCAGGCTGTGTAAGGGCTATTTGACCAAGAAGGAGAGTGATGGGATCCTACGCCAGATGACCTGGCCTCCACAGTCACCAGACCTGAACCCAATCGAGATGGTTTGGGGTGAGCTGGACCGCAGAGTGAAAGCAAAAGGGCCAACAAGTGCTAAGCATCCCTGGGAACTCCTTCAAGATTGTTGGAACACCATTGCCAGTGACTACCTCTTGAAGCTCATCAAGAGAATGCCAAGAGTGTGCAAAGCAGTCATCAAAGCAAAAGGTGGCTACTTTGAAGAACCTAGAATATAAGACATATTTTCAGTTTTTTCACACTTTTTTGTTAAGTATATAATTCCACATGTGTTAATTCATAGTTTTGATGCCTTCAGTGTGAATGTACAATTTTCAAAGTCATGAAAATACAGAAAAATCTTTAAATGAGAAGGTGTGTCCAAACTTTTGGTCTGTACTGTATATTTCATCACACCTCAGTTACATCTACACGTCCCCCTTCAATATAGGGAAATGGGTCATGTGATCTCCAGCCTGACAACTATTCCAGTACATGCACTAATGTGTTGACAGGAAGTCAGTCTCTGACGTCATGTGATCTGTACGATGACCTCATTACCTATCAAATCCCTCCTGGCGGCTCAGACTCTTCCCCGCATACCGAGCTTCAGCTTCTTTGTCGTTCTGTACGTCATCCCATGCAGATAAAGATATGTATGAAGACTTTTCTAAAATAAATCCTGTCTTTGCTGCCATAGCAGCCGATCATAGAGCAGCTTTCATTTAGTTTATATAAGTGAGCAGTGACATTGTAGGGGAGACCAGCTGAAGCTGCATCACATGAAGCATTATCAAACCTGTCTAAGGGTCTGTTCACATATTAAGTATTTGATTCAGAGATTTCTACACCATATCTGCATCTTTTGTAAGGAAAAATACAGTGGCAAAAACACGCGCTTTTGTCCAAATTTTTCCCCACTCATAAGTATGGGTGAAATCTGCAGGAAAACATTGAAAGAATTGATATTCTGCAGATTTAACCCCTTCACAACATCCGCTGTACATGTACTGAGCAAGTTGGAAGCAAGTGTGTAAAGCGGGCTCACAGGGTGAGCCAGCCCCATACCCGGCAGGTGATGTCTGTGTATTACAGCCAGGACCTGCAGCTAACAATCGCGGGTGGAGCGCTGCTCTGACATGCATAACACGCAACAGCATGCGTGCGTGTCATTCCCTCCGCCCATCGGTGTGCCTGTGATGTAATTGCGGGTCTGCGATGGGTTGTCATTATAGCCTGGTGTCAGCTGATGACCCCCTTGCCTGTCATTATGGAGCTCCTTTGAAACCCTGACTGTGGCCAGGCTTCAAAGGAGACTATGATTTCTGATATATACATCTTTGTATCTAGCACAGGCGATTGGACAATTGCGTCTTCAAGTCCCCTAAGGGGGCTAACAATTATAGTGAAAAATAAAAAAAATGTTTTGAAAAAAAAAATTAAAATATAGCTTTTATTAAACTTAATTAAAAATGTAGGGATCAATGTAGGGATGCCCTGCATTTGGTTAGCTGCAGGGCATCTCTACATTTATCCATTTACCATAGATTTCCTGATGAACCAACATCTGGTGGAGAAATGCGTCGAGATACATTGGAAGACCGTACATGTGGACTGATAAGTATCATGGCCCATGAAATCTATACGTTGTTCAGTCTATAACTGTGCTTTTTTTTAACACTAATGTTTACAGTGCCTACAAGTAGTATTCAACCCCCTGCAGATTTAGCTGGTTGACACATGCGGAATTAACTTGTTATTGTGACATTTGTACTGTAGATCAGCCTGGAAGTGGGAAATGCACTGCAGCAAATATTGTTGTTTTTTTTTTCTTTTTTTTTTTTTTTAAAACGTTAAAAGTTAATTCAGAGTGTCATTTATTATTCAACCCCTCAAACCACAAGAATTCTGTTTGGTCCCCCTAAAGTATTAAGAAGTAGTTCAGGCACCAAGAATAATGAGCTTCACATGTGTGGATTAAAGATCTCTTTTGCCAGCCTTTTCTGACTATTTAAGACCCTCCCCAAACTTGTGAACAGCACTCAGACATGGTCAACATGGGAAAGATAAAGGAGCATTCCAAGGCCATCAGAGACAAGATCGTGGAGGGTCACAAGGCTGGCAAGGGGTACAAAACCCTTTCCAAGGAGTTGGGCCTACCTGTCTCCACTGTTGGGAGCATCATCCGTAAGTGGAAGGCTTATGGAACTACTGTTAGCCTTCCACGGCCTGGACAGCCTTTGAAAATGTCCTCCCGTGCCGAGGCCAGGCTTGTCCGAAGAGTCAAGGCTAACCCAAGGACAACAAGGAAGGAGCTCCAGGAAGATCTCATGGCAGTGGGGACATTGGTTTCAGTCAATACCATAAGTAACGTACTCCACCGCAATGGTCTCCGTTCCAGACGAGCCCGTAAGGTACCTTTACTTTCAAAGCGTCATGTCAAGGCTCGTCTACAGTTTGCTCATGATCACTTGGAGGACTCTGAGACAGACTGGTTCAAGGTTCTATGGTCTGATGAGACCAAGATCGAGATCTTTGGTGCCAACCACACACGTGACGTTTGGAGACTGGATGGCACTGCATACGACCCCAAGAATACCATCCCTACAGTCAAGCATGGTGGTGGCAGCATCATGCTGTGGGGCTGTTTCTCAGCCAAGGGGCCTGGCCATCTGGTCCGCAGCCATGGGAAGATGGATAGCACGGCCTACCTGGAGATTTTGGCCAAGAACCTCCGCTCCTCCATCAAGGATCTTAAGATGGGTCGTAATTTCATCTTCCAACAAGACAACGACCCAAAGCACACAGCCAAGAAAACCAAGGCCTGGTTCAAGAGGGAAAAAGTCAAGGTGTTGGAGTGGCCTAGTCAGTCTCCTGACCTTAACCCAATTGAAAACTTGTGGAAGGAGCTCAAGAATAAAGTCCACATGAGACACCCAAAGAACCTAGATAACTTGGAGAAGATCTGCATGGAGCAGTGGGCCAAGATAACTCCATAGACCTGTGCCGGCCTGATCAGGTCTTATAAAAGACGATTATTAGCTGTAATTGCAAACAAGGGTTATTCCACAAAATATTAAAAATAGGGGTTGTATAATAATTGACCCACACTTTTATGTTTAAAATTTAATAAAATTCAACTGAGCAACATTACTTTTTGGTTTGTAAGATTTATGCTTCTGTTCATGAATCCTACTCTCGTTTGCAGTTTGAAGGCTCTAACTTATTTGCATCTTATCAAACCAGCTAAATCTGCAGGGGGTTGAATACTACTTGTAGGCACTGTATATTTGTGCTCACCATTCCATTATGAATTATTTGGATCTATTATTGTGACTGCTATCTAAGATCAGGATAGCTTCTCGCTTGAGGTCAAGCTGAAGGGCTAAGGATTTACCGTATTTTTCGGACCATAAAGCGCACTTTTTTTCCCCAAAATTTGGAAGGAAAATTGGGGTGCATGTTATGGTCCGAACGTTACTTTACCGGTGGCGGTGGAGCGGGGATCGCAGGGTCCTCCGGCGGCGGCAGAGGTGAGATGCTGCTGAAGCCGGGGCCTGTACCTGTGCTGGTGTCGGGTGGTGAAGCAGAGGAGCCGGGGCCTGTGCCGGGCTGTGAGTGGTGTCCGGCGGTGAGGCAGAGGAGCCGGGGCCTCTGCCGGGCTGTGAGCGGTGTCCGACGGTGTGGTAGAGCAGCGTGTGCTGCTTCCGGAGCTCCGGCGGCCATTTTCCTGTAGATCTCTGCCTCACCGCCGGACCCATTCACAGGTCCAGGCCTCAGGCAAGTTCACAGGCCCCAGGCCCGTCCACAGGCCCTAGGCAAGTCCACAGGCCCCAGGCAAGTCCACAGGCCCCAGGCCCCAGGCCAGTCCACAGGCCCCAGCCGGTCCACAGGCCCCAACCAGACACTGGCATTTCACCTCTTCTGCTGCCTCCGGGTTCCTGAGGCAAGGAACAGAGGGATCTGCGATCCTGATCCACCATCACCGCAACTCACAGCTGCTGCAGCACCGGCTTCATGTATCCAGGGTCCGCAGCATTCCTCCACTTCCGCCGGGCCGGTTTCCTGAAGGATCCTGCCTCCTGCTCCACCACCCCCCCAGGTAAGATACCTAATCAGACTATAAGACGGACCCCATCTTATAAAAAATATTTTTTTTCCTATTTTCCACCCCAAAATTTGGGGTGCGTCTTATAGTCCGAAAAATACGGTATATATGAATCAATGGGCATATTTGTCAGATGTCATATCTTGTATATATATCCGCATTCAAGAATGTACAATATTATATTGCTGCCTTGCTGCGCTTTATTTACATTTTGGACTTGAGATACTCTCCTACTCTTACATTGTATATTGTTTGCATACCCTGCAGACCTCGTTTTTATGTAGTTACAGTGGATGATTTATTTATATATATATATATATTTCTAATCCCGTTACTATCATACTAGCCCTGTGCTCTCCCTCTCTATTAGTGTTCAGGGACTTACAGGGACTTTTAGGGATAGACAACTTGTGAGTGGGGGCGCCATTGTCGTACAAATTCTAGGGTGCCAACCCCTGCGGTCAGCAATGGTCACCCTAGAGGACAATAGGAGATGACTAGTTCCTGTAGTATCATAGATATGTTATTATATTTATTTATTCCCGCTATTATCATATTACAGGTTCACGAACCTTCTGTTCCCATCCTGTACTTGCTCACCAAGGTCCATAGGAGTCTATAAGACCCTCCGGGACAGCCCATTGTCTCAGTCAATGGGCGTCTATCTGAACCAATTTCTAGATTCTTGTATTACTATCTAAAACCGGTTGCTATGGAACTTCCACCTTTCATCAAAAACTGCGGAAATTTTACAGAGATTGGATAATATTCATGTTGGTTTAGATATGTTTCTCATTACATGTGATGTAGAACCATTATATACTTCTGTGGCGCCCCTGAGGGTTCGGTCGCCACAAGGGGGATACTGCAGCCTGTCAGCAGGTGTAGTGTTTCCTCACCCAGGTAAGGAAGGTGTACTAATCAGGACCCTGTCTTGCATCCAACACTACACACTCCTGACCTATGGGAGGCAAGTATGCACCATAGTGCTGCCTCAGCAGGATCACGAGTGGGGGGAACCAAAAGTTAGGGGAACCATGTAGTGGGTGGAGGGTGTAGAACACACTTTTAGTTTGCACACATAGTTTCATATATAATGGTCAACCATCTTAGAACAATGTTCTGTGATTGTGGCCTTCACAGCTGACAGTGGCCTTGTGTAGGAGCCTGCAGGGTGCTGAAGATGCACGGTCCTCGTGCTCTGACCTCGACACGAGGAGCGGGGACGAGTTAACAGAGTCTCTACCCCGGTCAAGTTCCCTTGCTTAAGAAGGTCAGGAGCTATAGTGGAGCTCCATAGCAAAAGGATCCCAGGGAGCACGGACGGAGCGGCGTACGCCACCTGTACTCTTATTTCTGGCCAGCCAGAGGGACTCCTGCTGCAAGAGGGGTACCGGCCCCCGATATCTGACTTTGCCACTTTAAGTCTCTGTCAGTGGATCCCGTCGCGGGACGGACGCAGCAGCAATTGCCGCCGTGCCCCAAATCTGTGGATAGTCCAGAGGGATACCCAGCCTTACTCTACACACGGACAGGAGAGGACTCAAAAGGGGAGAGTTAGGAACACTCTGAGGGTCCTGATCTAGGCACCTGAAGCACTTGGGTGCGCTGAGCCCTCATCCCTGGTGGCCGCAGTCATCCGTGAGGAGCAGGGAGAAGCCTTGCGGCTGTGCTTGAAAACTGTGAGTAAAAGACCTGGAAGACTATCCCTATGGCCTCCGGACTCTATTTCCACACTGCACCACACAGCATCTGAGTGACTCTAGACTACTCTCCCCATCCTCCTATCACATCTGCCCTGAGGCCCAGCTCCGCCTGTGGGGAGTTATAACACCTCAAGCTGCCTTAACATCCAGCCTCAGAGGTCTGCTAGCAGCGCTGGTGGCGCATCACCAGGCACCGCAGGTGGCGTAGTCATAACAACACCACTTGTTACACCAACACCGAATGCCCTTCATTTTTAATGTGACGGCCCTGGGCACGGAACGGGTCCGGTCCACGACTACATCCCCCTAACATCTGACCTGGCTCCGAGTACCCCCACCATCTTCCCAGGGCAGGGCTGTGAGCGTCACACTTGAATTTCACATGAATATGGATTATCCGCTACTAGGTTTTTTTCTATCAGGCTGGGGTTTGGATGAATCTCTTGTGGATTTTCTTATGATTCTTTTTGAATATGTAGCGTCGGCGTCTCTACCTCCTGCTGGGCAGAGATGCCGATCCCCTCACCGCCGCGGTCCTGGTCCGACGTCCTCCTGCTCCCCTCCTACGTCAGCCCGGGGTGCGCGCACCGTGCGCAGTTCCCCGGGCACTGTGCTCAGGGCGCGCATGCACTCCCTCCCTCTTAAAGGGGCCGTGCGCGCCGCCCTAAAGAGTCCCAGGCCAAAGGCCGGAGGACTTCCCCTATATAAGGCACCTCCTCCAAAATGGAGGTGCCTGTGCAAGATTGTTGTTTGTGTGCTTACACTCTCCTCAGTCCTCAAGTCCCAGTGCCCGCCAGCCTGTCTATCAGCTGTGCCCGCCTGTCTGTCTACTGGCTGTGCTCATCTGCTGTGCCTGTCAGCTTCAGCCATCAGTCCCGTGGGAGTCGCCTGCTCTCACAATGTCGGTCCCAGAGTGGCACCTGGTTCACCTTCACGATCCCTCCTTGGTTCACGAAGTCGACTAAGCCACCATGTGGCCAGGGTCGGTCCGGGTATGCACTTAGTTACGCCCCTCTCATCCCTCCTTGCATCACAGCACAGAGGTTCCACCACCTGGATCCGTAACAGTTTGCACAGGCCATGGAATCCGGTGGCTCCCAGGCTCCTTTGCTCTCAGACCTGTACCAAGAGGTCTCTCGCCAGAGATCCCAACAGGATACTATCATGTCCTATCTGCGGACAGTCAACTCCAGCCTGGACGTGCTGTCCACCCCGACTGTGTCCGCCTCTAACCAAGCAACCCAGTGGCGCTGTGGCACCCAGCTTAGGACCCCGGCTATCTGCTCCTCCACGTTTCGGTGGTGACCCCGCCCTATGTCGGGGCTTCATAAATCAGTGCTTTCTGCACTTTGAGGCTCTGGTGTCCACTTTTTGGGAGGGCCTTTCCGGATGGAGCAAGGATGAGCTAGCCGGTCATGACATACCTCCCTCTCTAGATGACCTGGTGTCATTAGCTACCCAAATTGACATCCGTTTTCAGGAGCGTTCTAAGGAGACGACCAGGGAGAAAAGACCCCTGCGTCTCGCACCAACCTTCCAAAGGCCAGTCTCGCAACCAGCATTCCCCCCGATGTCCTCTCCAGAGTCTATGCAAATAGACCAAGTTAAGACGGTCAAGTCTCGCCAGGAGATCCGCCTCGCCGAGGGGAGTTGCTTCTACTGTGGCAGTATAGAGCATCAAATCTGCTCCTGTCTGGGACCGTTTGGAGAGGTCGCCCTAGGCAAAAGTTCTTCCTCTCAGTCCTTGACTCTGTCTGTCTCAGTTACCAGTGATAAGACCCGCTTCTTCGAGACTGCCTATCTGGATTCCAGAGCCGCTGGGAATCTCATTCAACAGGCCGTTGTGGAGCGTTATCAGATTCCTACCATACGTCTGGATGATCCTTTATTTTTTCCTCTGAGGATGGAAAGCTTCTCTCTGAGACCATCTTGTTTGTCACTGAGCCTGTAACCCTTCAGGTGAGAATGCTACATTCGGAGATCTCCTTTTACGTGCTGTCCGGCCTCTCTCATCCCCTCTTGCTTGGCCTGCCTTGGTTATAGAGACATGAGCTCGTCCTGAATTGGAGCTCGGGTGAGGTGCTCTGTTGGCTTCAGGAATGTCATAAGTCTTGTCTGGTTCCGGTTCGTCCTGCTCGACCTCCGTCTATCCCAGCTAACCTACCTGGCCTGCCGGCACCCTACTGGTCATATGCGGACGACTTTGATAAAAAGGAGGCAGAGACACTACCACCTCATAGGCTGTATGATTTCCCCATAGACCTAATACCTGGTGCTTCACCTCCTTGCGGGCAAATCTACCCCTTGTCGCTGGCCGAGACCCGTGCTATGTCTGAATACATAGAGGAGAATCTTGCTAGGGGATTTATCCTGAAATCCACCTCTACGGCTGGAGCAGGATTCTTCTTCGTCAAGAAGAAAGACGGCTCTCTTCGTCCATGTATCGACTATAGGGGTCTAAACCAGATTACCATAAAAAATAAGTACCCCCTGCCTCTCATCTCGGAGCTGTTTGACCGCCTAAAAGGCGCGAAGATCTTCACTAAGCTCGATCTTCGTGGGGCGTACAATCTGGTCCAGATTTGCCAGGGAGACGAGTAGAAGACGACATTCAACACTCGGGATGGTCAGTATGAGTACCGCGTAATGCACTTCGGTCTCTGTAATGCTCCAGCCATCTTCCAGGAGTTAGTAAACGACATCTTCCGAGATCTCCTGTATTCCTGCGTGGTGGTGTACCTGGACGATATCTTGGTGTTCTCCCCTGATCTGCCCTCTCACCGGAGGGATGTTCGTCAGGTACAACTGCGGCTTCGGAAGAATCGCCTGTATGTTAAGTACGAGAAGTGCCTCTTTGAGCAGACCTCCCTACCATTTCTTGGATATATCATCTCTGAGACCAGACTGCAGATGAATCCCGAGAAGGTGTCTGCCATCTTAAAGTGGCCCCGACCCGAGGGGTTGAAGGCTATTCAGCGGTTTCTGGGATTCACTAACTATTACCTCCTCTTCATTCCTCATTTCTCCTCCCGGACTGCTCCCATCTCTGCTCTCACCCGTAAAGGAGCAAATCCCAGGGAATGGACTTCTGAGGCAGAAAATGCCTTTGTTTCTCTTAAGCAAGCCTTCTCCTCCGCACCAGTGCTACATCGTCCTGATTGCAATAAACAGTTCTTCCTGGAGGTTGATGATTCTTCCTCCAGTCGGAGCAGTACTCACCCAGAAATCCTCGTCCGGGCGAATGGTGACCTGCGGCTTCTTCTCCAAACTCTTTTCTTCGTCCGAGCGCAATTACTCCATTGGAGATCGAGAACTGCTGGCCATCAAATTAGCGCTGGAGGAGTGGCGCTACTTGCTATAAGGGGCTCTGCACTCGGTGGTCATCTACACTGACCATAAAAACCTCGCTTACTTGCAGACCGCCCAAAGACTAAATCCGCGTCAGGCCAGATGTTCTTTGTTCTTTGCTCGTTTCTGCTTCTCTCTCTATTACCGCCCAGCAGTCAAGAATATTAAAGCTGACGCTCTATCCCGCTCTTTTCTGTCTACCGACTAAGAGGAGGAGCCTCTACACATCATTGACCCCTCCATAATAATGACTGTTGCTGCGTTTGACCTGTCTCATCTACCTCCTGGTAAGACCTTTGTAGCGGCTCAAGATCGCAAGAGGGTCTTACTCTCGGGTCATTCGTCCAAACTGGCTGGTCATGCCGGCCAGAGGAAGACGCTTCTGCTCATTGCCCGACATTATTGGTAGCCCACCCTGTGCAAGGATGTTGCGGATTTTGTCACGGCTTGTTCCTCTTGTGCCTGTAACAAGATACCTAGGCACCTTCCAGCTGGTCGTCTTCTTCCTCTTCCCGTGCCTTCTGCTCCTTGGCAACACATTGCGATGGACTTCATCACTGATCTCCCGGTATCTTCCGGTTCTACCGTCAGTTGGGTGGTCGCTGACCGCTTCTCCACGATTGCTCACTTCATCCCTCTGCCTGGTCTTCCATCTGCACCTGTGCTTGCTAAGGACTTCATCCATCACATCTTTCATCTCCACGGCTTACCCCTCCACATTGTCTCGTACCGAAGAGTTCAGTTCACTTCTCGCTTCTGGAGAGCCACGTGCAAGCTGCTGGATCTATCTTTGGACTTTTCTTCGGCCTATCATTCTCAGTCCAATGGTCAAGCGGAGCGTATTAATCAGATCCTTACCAGTTTTCTTCGGCATTTTGTCAACGCTCACCATAGCGATTGGGTAGAACTCCTGCCTTGGGCCGAGTTTTCTTATAACAACCATGTGAGTGAGTCCTCTGCTATGTCTCCTTTATTTGTTGTTTACGGCCGACACCCCAGAATTCCTTTTCCTGTCTCCTCTTCAGTGGACAATACTTCCGCGGAGTCTCTTGTCAGTGAATTTTCGTGATTTGGGAAGACACTAGATCTGCGCTTCTTAAGTCCTCCGAGTGGATGAAGAAGCATGCTGATAAGAGACGTCTGGAACCGCCTCTATTTCGTCCGGGAGACAAGGTCTGGCTTTCCTCCAAATATGTCCGCCTCAAGATACCATCATACAAGTTGGGTCCGCGGTTTATCGATCCTTTAGCGATTCTGAGCCAAATAAATCCAGTGGCGTATTAGCTAAAACTCCCTGCCTCCTTACGGATTCCCAATTCCTTTCACATGTCTCTCCTCAAGCCTGTTGTCCTTAATCCTTTATCTGACTATCCAGGTACCACTCCAGCTCCAATCTCCGCTGAGGACGTCTTTGAAGTAGAGAACATTTTGGCCATCAAGAGGGTAAGAGGAAAGACTTTCTTTCTTGTGGATTGGAAGGGGTTTGGTCCTGAGGAGAGGTCTTGGGAGCCCAGGGAGAACATTCATGCCCCTCGTCTTCTAGAAAAATTTCTTGCGGGCCTAAAGAAGAGGGGCATAAAGGGGGGGGTACTGCCGGGCAGAGACGTCGATCCCCTCACCGCCGCGGTAACGGTCCGGCGTCCTCCAGCTCCACCCAGCTTCTGCCCGGGGTGTGCGCACCGCACGCAGTTCCTCGGGCACTGTGCTAAGGGTGCGCGAGAGTGCACTCCCTCCCTCTTAAAGGGGCCGCGCGCGCCGTCCTAAAGAGTCCCCGGCCAATTTCCGGAGGACTACCCCTATTTAAGGCACCTCCTCCAAATGGAGGTGCCTGTGCAAGGTTGTTTGTGTGCTAACACTCTCCTCAGTCCTCAGGTCCCAGTGCCTGCCAGCCTGTCTATCAGCCGTGCCCGCCTGTCTACTGGCCGTGCTCATCCGCAGCTTCAGCCATCAGTCCCATGGGAGTCGTCTGCTTTCACAAGGTCGGTCCCAGAGTGGCACCTGGTTCACCTTCCCGGTTCCTCCTTAGTTCACGGAGTCGACTAAGCCGCTGTGTGGCCAGGGTCGGTAAGGGTAGGCACTTAGTTACGCCCCTCTGATCCCTCCTTGCATCACAGCACATAGGTTCCACCACCCGGATCCGTAACAGAATACATTTTGTAACATAATAATTTTGTGTTCAAAGATCGATACTACCTACAGAAGAAAGAGGTGGCAATGGCCGCGGCTTGGGCCCCATCTTACGCCAATCTCTCCTTGGGATTTTGGGAGTGTGAATACATCTGATTCCAGAACATTGAACATACGTCATTGGGATCAGTGATATCTTGGATGAGATTCATAGACGATGTGTTGTTTATTTTGCAGGGCTCCCATGAGGAACTTGAAAAATTCTTAAAATATCTAAATGACAATGCATTCAATATTAAGCTAACCCATCATATTGATCAAAAGAAAATTGATTTTCTGGATTTGGATATTCATGTTGATGACCATGGACAGTTGCATACAAATATTTATCGCAAGAATACTAGTGCCAATGCTTTCTTGCATGCCAAATCAGTCGTCTGGCACATGTAATACAGGCAATGCCGTCCAGACAATTATTTCGTATTTGTGACCAAGACAAAGCTTTTGAAGAATAGGCATGTGATATGACCAGTAGATACTTACAACGTGGTACAAAATGGAAATTATTCAACAGGCCTACTATCGGGCCAAACAAGCCAATAGACAATCTCTCCTTATTACTAAAAAGAAAAAGGAATCTGATGGGCATGTTCGATTCATCACGAATTATCATTCGAGGTGGAAGGAAATTACTAATATCTCCAAATTTGGGCTAATTCTCCAACAGGATCAGACAATACTTCCTTTTCTATCAAATCGTCCATTGATTATGGCTAAACGTAATAAGACACTACGTGATATACTAGTTCATTGTCATCATGTGCCTGATACATCTTCACATACACTGCTCAAAAAAATAAAGGGAACACTCAAATAACACATCCTAGATCTGAATGAATGAAATATTCTCATTGAATACTTTGTTCTGTACAAAGTTGAATGTGCTGACAACAAAATCACACAAACATCATAAATGGAAATCAAACTTATTAACCAATGGAGGCCTGGATTTGGAGTCACCCCCAAAATTAAAGAGGAAAAACACACTACAGGCTGATCCAACTTTGATGTAATGTCCTTAAAACAAGTCAAAATGAGGCTCAGTATTGTGTGTGGCCTCCACGTGCCTGTATGACCTCCCTACAACGCCTGGGCATGCTCCTGATGAGGTTGCAGATGGTTTCCTGTGGGATCTCCTCCCAGACCTGGACTAAAGCATCCGCCAACTCTTGGACAGTCTGTGGTGCAACGTGACGTTGGTGGATGGAGCGAGACATGATGTCCCAGATGTACTCAATCGGATTCAGGTCTGGGGAATGGACGGGCCAGTCCATAGCTTCAATGCCTTCATCTTGCAGGAATTGCTGACACACTCCAGCCACATGAGGTCTGGCATTGTCCTGCATTAGGAGGAACCCAGGGCCAACCGCACCAGCATATGGTCTCACAAGAGGTCTGAGGATCTCATCTCGGTACCTAATGGCAGTCAGGCTACCTCTGACGAGCACAGGGAGGGCTGTGCGGCCCTCCAAAGAAATGCCACCCCACTCCATTACTAATCTACTGACAAACCGGTCATGCTGAAGGATGTTGCAGGCAGCAGATCGCTCTCCACGGCGTCTCCAGACTCTGTCACGTCTGTCACATGTGCTCAGTGTGAACCTGCTTTCATCTGTGAAGAGCACAGGGCGCCAGTGGTGACTTTGCCAATCATGGCGTTCTGTGGCAAATGCCAAGCATCCTGCACGGTGTTGGGCTGTGAGCACAACCCCCATCTGTGGACGTCGGGCCCTCATACCACCCTCATGGAGTCAGTTTCTAACCATTTGTGCAGACACATGCACTTTTGTGGCCTGCTGGAGGTCATTTTGCAGGGCTCTAGTAGTGCTCCTTCTGTTCCTCCTTGCACAAAGGCGTAGGTAGCCGTCCTGCTGCTGGGTTGTTGCCCTTCTACGGCCCCCTCCATGTCTCCTGGTGTACTGGCTTGTCCCCTGGTAGCGCCTCCAGCCTCTGGACACTACACTGACAGACACAACAAACCTTCTTGCCACAGCTCGCATTGATGTGCCATCCTGGATGAGCTGCACTACCTGAGCAACTTCTGTGGGTTGTAGGGTCCGTCTCATGCTACTACAAGTGTGAAAGCACAACAAACATTCAAAAGTGACGAAAACATCAGCCCAGAAAGCATTGGTACTGAGATGTGGTCTGCGGTCCTCACCTACTGAACCACTCCTTTATTGAGGGTGTCTTTATAATTGCCAATCATTTCCATCTATTGTCTATTCCATTTGCACAACAGCATGTGAAATTGATTGTCAATCAGTGTTGCTTCCTAAGTGGACAGTTTGATTTCACAGAAGTTTGATTTACTTGGAGTTATATTCTGTTGTTTAAGTGTTCCCTTTATTTTTTTGAGCAATGTATATTTGGCTCAAAGGGCCCCAAATTTGGCACATGGAAGTGTGGCAACTGCAAAGAGTGCAGATATATTGAAAAAACTGATACCTTTCAGGATTCGATGGGTGAGTTGGCTTACAAGATTCTGTATTTCATTAATTGTAGAACATCTATGGTCATCTATCAAGCCACATGTTTCTGTGGACTCATCTATATTGGTATGACAACTCGGGAGCTTTGGAACACATCAAAAATATTAGGGCAGCGGAGAAAATCTGTCAAGATGAGGTGGGTGCTATTTCTCAACCTAAACCTTTGGCGAGACAGTTTCGGAATTGCTACCCTCATCAATGTCATCTCTTACGTGTCAAAGGGATTGCCCGTCTGTATCCTGGGAATAGGAGGGAAAATCTAGCCAAAAAGCTGGCCCAGATTGAATAAATAAATAATAAATAAAAAAGTAAATGGATCACCACTCTAAGAAGTATGACCCCCAGAGGGTTAAATGAACAGTGGGGATTTTCGAGTTTTCTTTAAGTATACACTAGGATTTTTGGTATATTCTCATCTTCAGTGTCTTGTCCTTATTATCAATCGAATCATATAATCAATATATATCATAGTGGATTTGATTGAATAAACATATATACATGTATTGTTGGCTTTATTGTATATATTAATGGTGGTTTATGAGTTAGTGGAGATATAAGTTTATGGGATAGGAGTTATTAGGGTGTGATCAATCTATATGTGCATATTAATTTTTATTATATCTTTCAGATTGGAGGACTGTTTGTATCATCATCGCCCGAACAGCCATACAGTTTCACATGTATTCCATCACTAAGTACAACATCAGATATATAGTTTTTGTATTATTCTCTCTAACATGACCACATCTCTTTTTCATATATATTTTATTATTATATTTTATGCTTTTTTATTTTTCCTATATACACATATATAACTATCACTCACATACACTTACACATTGAATTAAGGATATTAAATTATCACATGGAGATAGCTTCTAGTATATTCATTCACCTCTATATATACACAAGGTAATTAGATGTATTCATTTGTATATGACATATTTTTATGGGTTCATACAAGAACCAACATTTTAATACATACACACATAGTTTATTATGGTTGGCTTGTTTCCATCTTTGCTCTGTTTTAACCAGGTTGTGCTTTCGCTGTGTGTTATATTACGCATGCGCTGCATAGGATAATTAAGCAAACTATTCACCTATATCATATACATATAGAGAGTTTATAGTGTGTTTATTCACTTTTACATATACACATTATATAAGCAATAATATTGTGTATGCACGCATTAACTATATTATATATAGAACTTTTTCTATATTTCATACAATTCTATTTTGGCACATATAATTATATTTAGACTTTGATGCTGACCCGCACTTTTGCCCTTTTCTAATATGGCTGCAGGGTCGCTGTGCTCCACACTGCGCATGCTCCGGTGTGCTCTCGTACCCGATACTGGGATGTTTTTGTTGAACTGCGACCTTTGGTCGTGTTTCGGTGATGCACATTCGGTCGCAGACGGGACGGCTATCCGGACGCGTGGGACAGTAGAGGCGTCCGATAATATGGCGTCCTTGATTTGTAAGTAACCACAGCTGTAATCACCCTATAAAACATCGCCTCTTCCTCCTCCACCTCACTTCCTAATGAATCGGTAGCAAAACGTGCGTTGAAGCATGTGGAAGGGGTGATGATGTGCCTTTGGACAGTACGTAATAATATGCACAAATGTAACTTTTTATGAACTTATTTCTGTATTCTTTTTTGCATTATGACATTTGATATTGCATGGTGATCACTTTTACTGTTCATCCTATGATTTGGATAGGCATAGTTCCATACATATATAAATTTTCCTTTTTGCTTAAATAATTTAAATCCATTTGGATATGCACATATATATATATATCATGCACAATGCACTTTTTGGATAAAATTAATTTTATAAATAGCAGATTTTTGTGCATTAACAGTGGAATTATGTTTGGATATCTACAGACATAATACCGTATTGTTTGGACTATGAGACGCACCTGTCCATAGGACGCACCTGGGTTTTAGAGGAGGAAAATAGAAAAAAAAATGTGGTCATGATGCACTGTTAAGGGGGAGAGCATCTGCTGCTGACACTGTTATAGGGGTAATGTCCCCCAATTCTGTTAATATCACCCATCCTTGTATATATGCCCCCCCCTTCCTATTATAAGTGGCCCCACACCCATCCTGGCAAGCATGGCATCCTAATCCCCCATCCTGGTATGCATATCACCCCTTTCCCCCCTCCTGGTATGCATGGCACTCCAATTCCCCATCCTGGTATGCATGGAACCTTCAACCCCATCCTGGTATGCATGGTACCCCTCCATCATGGTTGGCATGGCACACCTCCATCCTGGTATGTATGGCATCTTTCCATTCTGGTATGCATGGCACCCCTCCATCCTGGTTTGCATAGCACCCTTAATCCCCACCCTGGTATGCATGGCACCCCTGATCTCCATCATGGTATGCAAGGCACCCCTCATCCTGGTATGCATGGCACCCATCCATCCTGGTATGCATGGCATGCCTGATCCCCATCCTGGTATGCATTGCACCCCTCATCCTGGTATGCATGGCATCCCTCATCCTTATCCTGGTATGCATGGTACCCCTCATCCATATCCTGGTATGCATGGCACCCCTCAACCTGGTATGCATGGCACCCCTAATCCTTATCCTGGTATGCATGGCACCCCTCATCCCTATCCTGGTATGCATGGTATCCCTCATCCTTATCCTGGTATGCATGGCACCCCTCATCCCTATCCTGGTATGCATGGTATCCCTCTTCCTGGCATGCATAGCACTCCTCATCCCAATCCTGGTATGCATGGCACCCTTCATCCCTATCCTGGCATGCATGGCACCCCAATCACCCATCCTGGTATGCATGGCACCCCTCATCCCTATCCTGGTATACAAAGCCCCCCCTCATCCCTCTTCCTGGTATGCTTGACTCCCCTCATCCCTCTTCCAGGTATGCATGGCACCCCTCATCCCTATATTGGTATGCACAAAAGAAATAAACACTTCTACTCACCTTCCTCCCCTCTGCTCCATCGCTGCGTCCTGTTTGCCAGCACTGATCTCACCGTATGAGCCGTGCATGACTGCTATGCGCCCTCACAAATAGAGATGAACTGCGGGAATAGTCACTGCTCCCACGCCGGGACTGTGTGCGTGGGGATCAGGAACTTCATTCTCCTTAATAGCCGACACATAGTGTAGCCGCAGCGCGGCTCCTGCTGCTGCCAGGCAATCAATCGCATTTGCTCGCTATTAGAGAGCATAAAAATTCACCCCTCTCCACGGCCATGGGCAGGCACACGCGATCGCCCGGCCGCAGCAGGAGCTGTGCTGCAGCTGCACTGTGTGCCGGCTAGTAAGGAAAATTAATATTCAGTGCTCCACACGCCCATGGGCGTGGGGAGCAGTGAATATTCATTTTCTTTAGTAGCGGGCACAGTGTAGGCTACAGCAGGCGGCTCCTTCCTCCTGTGCCCCGCTCCTCCGCTGCTGCCGCTCCCCCCACACCCCTCACCAGCCACAGTATATATACAGTACAGACCAAAAGTTTGGACACACCTTCTCATTTAAACATTTTTCTGTATTTTCATTACTATGAAAATTGTACATTCACACTGAAGGCATCAAAACTATGAATTAACACATGTGGAATTATATACTTAACAAAAAAGTGTGAAACAACTGAAAATATGTCTTATATTCTAGGTTCTTCAAAGTAGCCACCTTTTGCTTTGATGACACAGCTGATAGTCCTACTGAATAGACTGTTAGAATTTGTATTATGGCATGAAAAAGCAGCTAAGTAAAGAAAAACGAGTGGCCATCATTACTTTAAGAAATGAAGGTCAGTCAGTCCGAAAAATTGGGTAAACTTTGGAAGTGTCCCCAAGTGCAGTTGCAAAAACCATCAAGCACTACAAAGAAACTGGCTCACATGAGGACCGCCCCAGGAAAGGAAGACCAAGAGTCACCTCTGCTTCTGAGGGTAAGTTTATTCGAGTCACCAGCCTCAGAAATCGCAGGTTAACAGCAGCTCAGATTAGAGACCAGGTCAATGCCACACAGAGTTCTAGCAGCAGACATATCTCTACAATAACTGTTAGGAGGAGACTTTGTGCAGCAGGCCTTCATGGTAAAATAACTGCTAAGAAATCACTGCTAAGGACAGGCAACAAGCAGAAGAGACTTGTTTGGGCTAAAGAACACAAGGAATGGACATTAGACCAGTGGAAATCTGTGCTTTGGTCTGATGAGTCCAAATTTGAGATCTTTGGTTCCAACCACCGTGTCTTTGTGCGACGCAGAAAAGGTGAACGGATGGACTCTACATGCCTGATTCCCACCGTGAAGCATGGAGGAGGAGGTGTGATGATGTGGGGGTGCTTTGCTGGTGACACTGTTGGGGATTTATTCAAAATTGAAGGCATACTGAACCAGCATGGCTACCACAGCATCTTGCAGCGGCATGCTATTCCATCCGGTTTGAGTTTAGTTGGACCATCATTTATTTTTCAACAGGACAATGACCCCAAACACACCTCCAGGCTGTGTAAGGGCTATTTGACCAATAAAGAGAGTGATGGGGTGCTACGCCAGATGACCTGGCCTCCACAGTCACCAGACCTGAACCCAATCGAGATGGTTTGGGGTGAGCTGGACCGCAGAGTAAAGGCAAAAGGGCCAACAAGTGCAAAGCATCTCTGGGAGCTCCTTCAAGATTGTTGGAAGACCATTTCCAGTGACTACCTCTTGAAGCTCATCAAGAGAATGCCAAGAGTGTGCAAAGCAGTCATGAAAGCAAAAGGTGGCTACTTTGAAGAACCTAGAATATAAGACATATTTTCAGTTGTTTCACACTTTTTTTTTTTTTGTATATATACATACCCCACATTCAGACTATAAGACGTACCCCCCCCCATCCTCTAAAATTTTGTCTTATAGTCCGAAAATACGGTATATAACATGCATTATGCATATTTCTTGGATTATATCCATTGGATGAATAGTATTTTTTTTGGACATAGAAATACCGCATTTTTCGGACTATAAGACGCACCGGACTATAAGATGCACCTAGGTTTTAGAGGAGGAAAATAAAAAAAACTGTAAGCAAAAAATGTGTTCATGATGCACTTTTAAGGGGGAGGGGGTCTTCTGCTGACACTGGTATAGGGGTAATGTCCCCCAATTCTGACAATATCCCCTATCCTGGTATATATGCCCCCCCTTCTTTTTATACGTGGTCCCCATCCCCATCCTGGTATGCCTGGAATCTCTCCATCCTGGTATGCATGGCACCCCTCATCCTTATCCTGGTATGCATGGCACCCCTCATCCCTATCCTGGTATGCATGGCACCCCTCATCCCCATCCTGGTATGCATGGCACAGCAATCCCCATCCTGGTATGCCTGGCACCCCTCATCCCCATCCTGGTATGCCTGGCACCCCTCATCCCTGTCCTGGTATGCATGGCACCCCTCATCCCTGTCCTGGTATGCATGGCACCCCTAATCCTTATCCTGGTATGCATGGCGCCCCTAATCCCTATCCTGCTATGCATGGCACCCCTAATCCCTATCCTGGTATGCATGGCACCCCTCATCCTTATCCTGGCATGTATGGCCCCTCATCCTTATCCTGGTATGTATGGCCCCCTCATCTTTATCCTGTTATGTCTGCTCCCCTCAGCATTATCCTGGTATGCATGGCACCCCTCATCCTTACCCTTGTATGTATGGCCCCCTCATCCTTATCCTAGTATGCATGGTCCCCCTAATCCCCACCAGGCTGCACATAAAAAAATAAACACTCCTACTCACCTTTCTTCTCTCCTCAAGCGCAGCGTCACTGCCATGCACGGCTCACAAGGAGAGAGATCAGCTGCCGGAAGTCACTGCTCCCCACAACGGGACTGTGTGCGCGGGGAGCAGTGACTTCATGCTCCTTAATATCCGCCACACAGCGTAGCCGCAGCACGGCTCCTGCTGCTGCCGGGCTATTGCGTGTGCCAGCTTATTAAAAGACATGAATATTCACCCCTCCCCACGCCCATGGGTATGGAGAGAGGTTTAATATTCATGCCCTTTTACAGCGGGCACAGGCGATTCCGGCATCAGCAGGAGCCGCGCTGCGGCTACACTGTGTGCCACTATTAAGGAGCATGAATATTCAGTGCTCCCCACGCCCCATGGGGGTGAGGAGCAGTGAATATTAATTTTCTTTAGCAGCGGGGACAGTGTAGGCAGCAGCGGGAGGCAGCTGCCTCCTGTGCCCCGCTCCTCCGCCGCTACCACTCCCCCCGTACCCCACACAATGTATATACAGTACAGACCAAAAGTTTGGACATACCTTCTCATTTAAAGATTTTTCTGTATTTTCATGACTATGAAAATTGTACATTCACACTGAAGGCATCAAAACTATGAATTAACACATGTGGAATTATATACTTAACAAAAAAGTGTGAAACAACTGAAAATATGTCTTATATTCTAGGTTCTTCAAAGTAGCCACCTTTTGCTTTGATGACTGCTTTGAACACTCTTGGCATTCTCTTGATGCGCTTCAAGTGGTAGTCACCGGAAATGGTTTTCACTTCACAGGTGTGCCCTGTCAGGTTTAATAAGAGGGATTTCTTGCCTTATAAATGGGGTTGGGACCATCAGTTGTGTTGTGCAGAAGTCTGGTGGATACACAGCTGATAGTCCTATGTTAGAATTTGTATTATGGCAAGAAAAATGCAGCTAAGTAAAGAAAAACGAGTGGCCATCATTACTTTAAGAAATGAAGGTCAGTCAGTCCGAAAAATTGGGAAAACTTTGAAAGTGTCCCCAAGTGCAGTTGCAAAAACCATCAAACACTACAAAGAAACTGGCTCAAATGAGGACCGCCACAGGATAGGAAGACCAATAGTCACCTCCGCTTCTGAGGCTAAGTTTATCTGAGTCACCAGCCTCAGAAATCGCAGGTTAACAGCAGCTCAGATTAGAAACCAGGTCAATGCCACACAGAGTTCTATGAGCAGACACATCTCTTCAACAACTGTTAAGAAGAGACTTTGTGCAGCAGGCCTTCATGGTAAAATAGCTGCTAGGAAACCACTGCGAAGGACAGGCAACAAGCAGAAGAGACTTGTTTGGGCTAAAGAACACAAGGAATGGACATTAGACCAGTGGGAATCTGTGCTTTGGTCTGATGAGTCCAAATTTGAGATCTTTGGTTCCAACCGTGTCTTTGTGCAATGCAGAAAAGGTGAACAGATGGACTCTACATGCCTGGTTCCCACCGTGAAGCATGGAGGAGGAGGTGTGATGGTGTGGGGTGCTTTGCTGGTGATACTGTTGGGGATTTATTCAAAATTGAAGGCATACTGAACCATCATGGCTACCACAGCATCTTGCAGTGGCATGCTATTCCATCCGGTTTGCGTTTATTTGGACCATCATTTATTTTTCAACAGGACAATGACCCCAAACACACCTCCAGGCTGTGTAAGGGCTATTTGACCAAGAAAGAGAGTGATGGGGTGCTATGCGAGATGACCTGGCCTCCACAGTCACCAGACCTGAACCCAATCGAGATGGTTTGGGGTGAGCTGGACCGCAGAGTGAAGGCAAAGGGGCCAACAAGTGCTAAGCATCTCTGGGAACTCCTTCAAGATTGTTGGAAGACCATTTCCAGTGACTACCTCTTGAAGCTCATCAAGAGAATGCCAAGAGTGTGCAAAGCTGTCATCAAAGCAAAAGGTGGCTACTTTGAAGAACCTAGAATATAAGACATATTTTCAGTTGTTTCACACTTTTTTGTTAAGTATATAATTCCACATGTGTTAATTCATAGTTTTGATGCCTTCAGAGTGAATGTTCAATTTTCATAGTCAAGAAAATACAGAAAAATCTATAAATGATAAGGTGTGTCCAAACTTTTGGTCTGTATTGTATATACCTCCCCAACATTTGGACTATAAGACGCACCCCCTTTTATGCCCATAGCAGCCAGAGATGCAGATGTGTTATGTGCAGCATGAGACGGGGCATTATCATGCATGAAAATGATCTTGCTGCGGAATGCACGGTTCTTCTTCTTGAACCATGGAAGGAAGTGCTGTTTGAGAAACTCAGCATACATTATGGAGTTCATCTTTACCCCTTCAGGGATCCTAAAAGGGCCGACAATCTCTCTCCCCATGATTCCAGCCCAAAACATTACTCCACCTCCTCCTTGTTAGCGCCGTAGCCGTGTTTGCATGGGGTGTCCATCAACCAGCCATCCTCCACTCCATCCATCTGGACCATCGAGATCATTTCATGCATGATAATGCCCCGTCTCATGCTGCACATAACACATCTGCATCTCTGGCTGCTATGGGCATAAAAGGGGACAAACTTATGGTGTGGCAGCCATGCTCCCCTGACCTCAACCCCATTGAGAACCTCTGGAGCATCATCAAAAGGAGTGTCTATGATGGCGGGAGGCAGTTCACATCTAAGCAACAGCTCTGGGAGGGTATTCTGTCCTCATGCAAAACAATTAAAGCAGAAACCATCCAAAACCTGACAAATTCAATGGACGAGAGAGGTCAGAAGCTCATTTCGAACAAGGGATCCTATGTGCAAATGTAACATCACCTAGAATAAAGTTTTGAGTTGAAAACTGTTTGATTTCAGTTTGTAATAACCTGCTAATGCTTAGAATTTCAAAAATGACCATTTTTTTGTTCTTTATTAAAATGAAAAGGTTGAAAACTCTGCTTTGCATAATAATTTGGAACATGCATTTTGAGTATTTTATTTTTTTTAAAAATATACTGTTATCATAGGCAGTTTGTACAAAAACCTTTCAATTGTACTCTAATAGTTATTTGACTGGAAAATTACAATGACTGCAATTCATATAGGTAATTTGGGAAAATCTGAGAAAATATTATTTGCATAATAATTTGGAACACAGTGTAAACTTGATTATGATGTAATGTATAATAAAATTCTATGCAATTTATCATATATTGACCTTTTTGAATTGGTATTCCCTGTATGTAGCATGGAGTGCACACTCATCTCCTTCGCTCTGTAACATAATTTTATTCCTTTCCACCCTTTTCTTTCCCCTCCACATAATTTTTTATAACACGTATAACATGTTTTGTGTTTTTAATCGATTTAATAAAGAGATACATATTTTACAATATACTCTTGTTGCCTAATTTATAGATATAATTTTCTAGGTTTATATGATCATATTAGCCCTAATCTATTGCTCACTGTTGTTTCCAGGGACTTATAGGGACTTTGAGGGATAGACGACTTGTGAGTGGGGGCGCCATTGTCGTACTATATTTAGGGTGCCAACCCCTGCAGTCAGGAATGATCATCATAGGGGACAATAGGAGCAGACTAATTCTGCACATTCATTATTTTTCACTTTGATCTTCAGATTATTTCTTTGTATGGATAATTTTAATTATCTTTAATAAAGGTTGCATGTTAAGGGTTTTTTATGCAAATTATATGGTTATACCCTTTGTTTGATATGCCATTAGTTGGTTAAAAAAATGTAAAAAAATAAAAAGTTAAAATCACCCCTCTTTGCCCCATTGAAAGTAAAGATATTAAAAAAAAATACACATATGTGGTATCGTTTTTTTAGTCCCTGCAGTTCCACAAAAATTAGACCACAGACAAAATAAAGTATAAATGTTGAGCGCCCAAGAACAATTGTGCCAAAGAGAAATAACACGTTACAACGATATATAGATGGAATATATTTATGAATTAAAATAAATAATAATGAAAGTCAAAAAATGGGCAAAGGGTACCCAAACAAAGGTGGCACTTGGGGTAAGTATATGCATAATTGTTATTCCATTGATAGGGCAGTAGAATGAATATGCTCATTAGTGGTAAAATACCACAACTATATAATCAAACATAGGGTATGTACATAAGTAGGAATATGGGAAGTATATATCGTTTAAATAGCAGCAAAAAGTACTTTATGTACAACCCTAAAAATTTGGGGGGCCAAACTTCAGATTTTTTTCACCACTAAAATAATTAAAAACTGGACATGTTGGGTATTGCCGTAATCGTATTGATGAGGAGAATAATATTGCAAGGTCATTTTTACTACAATATGTAAACACAATTCCCAGAAAACAATGTCATATTGCATTTTTTTTCCACAATTTCACTGCACTTGGAATTGTTTCCCTTTTTCCAGTACACTAGTGGTGAAATGAATGGTGTCATTCAAAAGTAAAACTCGTCCCGCAAAAAAATAAGCCCTCATATGTCTATGTGGACAAAACAATTGTTATGGCTCTGGGAAGAAGGGGGTGAAAAAACAGAAACACAAAAGCGGAAATTAGCTGTGGCGTGAAGGGGTTAAGTCTGCACCAAATCTGCAAGTCACAAATAAGCAATGTGTGAATGAGACTTCAGGATTCTCATTCACTTTGTTGGCATCTGGAAATCCTTCAGGTTTTGTGAGAAATCTGCACTGAAAAAAAAAAGCAGCATAAAGCATCGTGTGCACACAGCCTTACAGTAGGAGTGTCTATTTACCCATAACAACCAATCAGAAATCAGCTTTCATTTTACCAAAGCAGGTTGAGAAATGAAAGCTGAGCTCTGGTTGGTTGCTATGGACAACAAAGACAATGTAATGAACAGTTTTGATAAATAATGATGCTCTGAGACTCCACATTATACATCAGGGGACAGCAGCTCCATGTCACCGATCTATCACTGCTGTCAGGAGATGGGATCAAGAACAATTGATAAGAATCTAGCAATATGGGTGATGTGCTCCGCATTACAGGAACCATATAGGAGAAGAGCTCAATATGGCGGATAACGCAGACATGGCACATCTGCTACAGCAGGTACACAAGGCAGACACAAGGATTTCTAATTGTACGGCGTACGGTGCTGAGAAGCAACTGCAATACTCATGAAATAAACCTAAAAAGAGACGGACAATCCTTTACACGTATCACTAGGATTATTATTATTCTTTATTATTATGGCGCCATTTATTCCCTGTCGCTTTACATGTGAGAAGGTGTATACATAGTAAAGACAAGTACAATAATCATGAACAATACAAGTTAGCGACTGGTCCAGGAGGAGAGAGGACCCTACCCGCGAGGGCCACAGTCTACAAAGGGATGGGTGAGGATACAGTAGGTGAGGGTAGAGCCTGTCATGCAGCGATGTGGTGGAGCGGTGGTTACTGCAGGGTGTAGGCTTGTCGGAAGAGGTCGGTCTTCATGTTCCTTCTGAAGGTTTCCACAGTAGGCGAGAGTCTGATGTGATGAGGTAGAGCTTTCCAGAGTAGGGGGGATGCACTGGAGAAATCTTGTATGCGATTGTGGGAAGAGGCAATAAGAGGGGAGTAGAGAAGGAGATTGCAACATTCTAACATTTGCACAAATTTTGCAACTTTTTGGGACCGTTTTCTGCAGAAAGTCATTTAAGGGGTTGTCCACTACATGTCAACCCCTTCTGGAATGCTACAGTGCCCCAAAAAAAGTAAAAACACTTCATATTTACCTCAGTGCCAACATGGTTGGAATGGCGCTATTCCAGGAGGTATGTGTTTTTTTATTTTATTTGAGGCACTGCAGCACTTAAAGGTACTATGTCACCAAGGTTTTGAAACCTAATCTGAGATATAATATATATAGAGATATAGATATATAATATACAGAGATAAATGTTTCACTCATTGGGATGCTTGCTGTAGTTTTGATAAAATCACAGTTTTATCAGCAGGAGATTATCACTACTGCTGCCAGGTAGTTATCTATATTCATGAGCTCTGTATAACCCCACCCCCACCACTGATTGGGAGTTTTCTGACTATGCACAGGGTACACACACAGAAAGCTGCCAATCAGTGTTGTTAGCTGGGTTATACAGAGCTCAGCATTCAGAGAACTGGTAAATTTGTAGCAGAGAAAACTGTGATTTTGTCAAAATTATACCATGCAATCCAATGAATAGTACATGCTTGGTAGAAGGGTCTCTGCCCCTATATCATGCTGCTCTCATATAGGGTACCATAAAACTGCTGCCAGATTCCCTTTGAAAAGGTGTCAGCATTTTCCATGTCTTGTGGTAAATTTCGGCAGAACTGAACCTGGACATTACACAATGATAAGAACATTTCACCATGATTTTGGAACAGATAACTCTGACCACTTTGTATTGGTAAACTGCCTATAACAACTATAATCATCTGCTCAAATATAAAACTGTTTTTGTAATTTTTTATTATAAAGGTAGATTTGGAATCATTTTGGTGACTTTATCCCTGGATTACATGTGGATGTATAAAACATGCACAATAACGTTCCCTATAATTACTAGTTACATTTCTCTTTTTACCTGAGCCTCCCACGTCTTCTTTCTTCTGGCTATTGGCCTGGATTGATGGTGTCTTTCCTTCCTCTGAACAGTCCAGGCTGATTCTTCTGTTCTTCGGTAATTTTCTCTGGACAATGATGTCTTCATCTGCTTGCGCCATCTCTGGGGTGGGAGACATCTTCCGTCCTGAGTCTGGTTTCTTCATCTTTTTTCCGTTCCTTTGGGGCTTTTTGATAGAAGGCTTCTCATCAGCCGATGAGCCCAAATGTCTTCTGTTCTTCAATCCTTCACTCTGGGCAATGACGTCCTCATCCACTCGCTCCATCTCTGGGGTGGGAGACATCTTTCGTCCCGAGTCTTTTTTTTTTACCCTTTCTTCCTCTCCATTTGGATTTTTTGATTGAAGACTCCTCATCAGCCGATGAGTCCAAGTGTCTTCTTTTTCTCTCTCTCTTCTTCCCTACAATCTCCTCTTTTTCAATATCATAGATTTGCTCACAGTCCGCAGACAACGTCTTCACTATCACCAGTCAACTCCAACTGTCACTTTCCTCAACTGTCAACTGAGCGCACAGGCACCTGGATGGAACTGGTCATGTGATCAGTAACTGACCAATAAGATTCCAAGGTATATGCTACAGTATAAGTATGGGAATCTATCAGTTTGATATAAGGGTTGTAATAAAATTAAATCTGTTTTTGTTCTACTGTTTTTAGTTAGTTGAAGCTTTATCTTTTCCATTTCCATCACTTCAGTATTATCTCACAGATAATTTTAGGATTTTAGGGCCCATTTTAACAATATGCTGTATTATTTATCCACATCAATGAACTACATACCTGACCATTGTACTTATTGAGAAACAGTTGAGATCTCTATATTATTTGTATCGAGTGGCTACAAACAAAGCAAACAAGATGAATTTCACATCCACTGCTGTACTCAGCATAAGCAGCGGCTGAAATGACAAATGTTTGTTTTGATTGCTGTCTATGCAGAGCGCAGAAGTCTATGACAAACTCATTTTGACTTCAGTGCTATATATAAGCAGTGACCAAGATGACAGAAAATGAGCAATAACTTATTGAAGGTAGCTCTACTCATGTGCAGTGTGTTATGCACACGCCCGGGCTAAGCGGCGTGTGCGTGTGATTGTAGTGATTCCACTGGACCGTGCCGGAGAGTGAATGCCTGGAGGGGCGTGACTAAGTATTCACCCGATCCGACCAGGGTCGCACGACGGCATACGACGCCAGTGCACCAAGGAGGAACCGAGCAGAGGGACCAGGTGCTACTCCAGGACAGACCCCGGACACGGCTGTTGACCCACACAGGGGAATACAGGAACAGGCTGGTAGGCTGGCACACAGACTGGTGGGTATAGGCAGGCACGACTGGTATGCAGGCAGGCGGGTATGCAGGCAGGGGGGTAAAGGCAAGCACAGCTAGAGTGCAGACAGGGAGGCACTAGCAGGTAGGAACACAGGCGGGATAGGACCCAGTACACACCGGGACTCAGGAACAATACAGGCAGAGGGTTACAGGCAAGCACAGCTAGAGTGCAGACAAGGCTGAGCAGGGAGGACAGGGCTCTGTTCACACGGAACAGACAGGAAGGGAAAGACAGAGCCAGATACTCACACAGTACTTGCAGAGACAACAAGCAGGAGTTAGGTACGAGTTCAGACTCTGCAGAAAAAGGAAGGGAACGGACATAGAGGCAAAAACAGGTAAAGGACAGGAGAGAGTTCAGACTGGAACTGAGTGTACGGAGGAGACCGACACTGCAGAGGGATACAGGAGCGGGTCTGGGAATACGGCCCCCAGAGAGGCGGAACGAACAGGCAAGGAGAGTGTTCAGACAGGACAGACCAGACAAAGGAGCGGGTCTAGGAAATCGGCCACTAGAAGGCGGAACGAACAGGCAAGGAGCGTGTTCAGACAGGACAGACCAGACACAGGAGCGGGTCTAGGAAATCGGCCACTAGAAGGCGGAACGAACAGGCAAGGAGCGTGTTCAGACAGGACAGACCAGACACAGGAGCGGGTCTAGGAAATCGGCCACTAGAAGGCGAGAGGAACAGGCTAGGAGCGAGTTCAGACAGGTCAGACAAGATACAGGAACGGGACTCAGTTCAGACACGGGAGCTGATACCGCAAAGCAGGAGACATACAGGACTCAGTTCAGACACGGGAACTGATACAAAAAGCAGGAGACAAGAGACGGGACCTGGCACCTTCAGAGTGCAAGCACACACTGAAGGAAACACTATGCTCAGGCAGGGATAGAAGGGAGCTGCTGAGCTATATACCAAGTGACAGACAGCAATAGGCTGAGGACGCACAAGGGGTGTGACCCACAGCAGGTACAAAAGGCAGGAAGTGATCGGGCGCCGCCCTTAAGCAGCAGAAACAGACACAAACAGACAGCATGGAGGGAAGCCAGAGAGACATTCTGGACAGGAGATCAAGTGCGCCCTCTTGCACAGTGGGAGATGGACCACCATGCAAGGACGCCGCCAGGTATGTTACAGTACCTCCCCCCTTACGCCCCCTCTTCTTCAGGCCTGCCAGAATCTTCCGCAGGGAATTCGAGGACCAGTCGTTCACTGGGTTGGAGGGGGACAGAGACTTGAGGGTAATCTCTGCTTCGAGGTACATCTTGTCAAGCTCACAGGAAAAAATAGACGGGTTATCAGGTACATAATGAGGAAAAGTCACTGTCTCTTTGTTATCTGGTGGTATCCCGGAGGATTCAGGAAACAACTGGAGGTCCTCCGCCGGGTCAGAAGAGTGCAGAGGCTCAGAGAAAACAACTGCTTCAGAGTACACTAGGTCAGACTCACTGGAGGAAGCAGGCGAGGTATCGGGTACCGAGTATAGGAAAGTCTCTGTCCATTCACCACCAGGTGGCACCCCGAAGGGTTCTGAACACAACTGGAGGTCCTCCGCCTGGTCGGAGGGGTGTAGAGACTCGGGAGTAACCTCTGCTTCGGAGTACACTAGGTCGGACTCACTGGACGAAGCGAGCGAGGTATCAGGTACAGGATATAGGAAAGTCTCTGTCCATTCACCACCAGGTGGCACCCCGAAGGATTCTGAACACAACTGGAGGTCCTCCGCCTGGTCGGAGGGGTGTAGAGACTCAGGAGTAACCTCTGCTTCGGAGTACACTAGGTTGGACTCACTGGACGAAGCGAGCGAGGTATCAGGTACAGAGTATAGGAAAGTCTCTGTCCATTCACCACCAGGTGGCACCCCGAAGGATTCTGAACACAACTGGAGGTCCTCCGCCTGGTCGGAGGGGTGTAGAGACTCAGGAGTAACCTCTGCTTCGGAGTACACTAGGTTGGACTCACTGGACGAAGCGAGCGAGGTATCAGGTACAGAGTATAGGAGAGTCTCTGTCCTTTCGCTACCAGGTAGCACCCCGAAGGGTTCAGGAGACAACTGGAGATCCTCCGCCTGGTCGGAGGGGTGTAGAGACTCGGAGGTAACTACCACTTTGGGGTACCCATTGTCAGGCTCACAGGACGAAGCGGACAAAGTATTGAGTACCGGGTGTAGAGAAGTCTCTCTCCATTTGTCATCGAGTGGTATCCCGGAGGGTTCAGGAGGCAACAGGGGATCCTCCGCCAGGTAGTAGAGGTGCACAGACTCTGAGGTAACCACAGCTTTGGAGCATCCTTGGACATGCACACCGGTTAAAGAGAAAGAAGCATCTGATGCCGGGTGCAGGAAGTTCTCCTGTGTGGAGTCTGGATGGGCAGAAGTCTCTTCGGCCAGGAGAACTGGTGCACTACCCACGCACATTACCCATTGGGGTTTCTCCGGGATACAGGGAGATGAAGCTTCAGTAGGGACTTCAAGGTTGGGGTCAGGAGGTCTCAGGGAGGACAGACCCTGGCGTGACGGCTTGCCTCTAAGTCTAGCACGTCTGGACTGCCTCTTGAGGTTGAGAGAAGTATTCCGGAAAGCGTAGTCACCCTGTGAGGATTCTGGGTGGGCAGTAGTCTCATTGGGCTGGAGGACTATTGCGCTACCCACACACATTACCCGTCGGGGCTGCTCCGGGATATTGGGAAGTGAAGCTTCAGCAGGGGCTTCAGAGTTAGGGTCCTCGAAGACCATACGAAAGGCCACCAGGAAGGCCTGCAGGTCAAGGATGACAGGATCCCATGCTTCCCATAGGGGGGTGACCCATTTCAAGGCATCACCCGCTAGGTAGTCAATCATAAAGGCCACTTTAGCCCAATCGGAAGGAAAATAGAGAGGGTAGGCCTTAAAGTGTAGCATGCATTGCTCCACAAATGCACGACACTGTCTTGGATCCCCATAGTAACGTGGCGGATCCGCAGGAACGAGGGCTGATAGATCCATCTGGACGGGTGAGTAACTCGCCTGGAACTCAGCTAAAGGGGGAAAAAAAATTATTTATTTTATTTTAATGCATGTATTCGCTGGAAAAACTTCTCAAAGAGCGAAGGCCGTGGGGCTCAACGGGAACCATGACCTGAGCATGCTGTTATGCACACGCCCGGGCTAAGCGGCGTGTGCGTGTGATTGTAGTGATTCCACTGGACCGTGCCGGAGAGTGAATGCCTGGAGGGGCGTGACTAAGTATTCACCCGATCCGACCAGGGTCGCACGACGGCATACGACGCCAGTGCACCAAGGAGGAACCGAGCAGAGGGACCAGGTGCTACTCCAGGACAGACCCCGGACACGGCTGTTGACCCACACAGGGGAATACAGGAACAGGCTGGTAGGCTGGCACACAGACTGGTGGGTATAGGCAGGCACGACTGGTATGCAGGCAGGCGGGTATGCAGGCAGCGGGGTAAAGGCAAGCACAGCTAGAGTGCAGACAGGGAGGCACTAGCAGGTAGGAACACAGGCGGGATAGGACCCAGTACACACCGGGACTCAGGAACAATACAGGCAGAGGGTTACAGGCAAGCACAGCTAGAGTGCAGACAAGGCTGAGCAGGGAGGACAGGGCTCTGTTCACACGGAACAGACAGGAAGGGAAAGACAGAGCCAGATACTCACACAGTACTTGCAGAGACAACAAGCAGGAGTTAGGTACGAGTTCAGACTCTGCAGAAAAAGGAAGGGAACGGACATAGAGGCAAAAACAGGTAAAGGACAGGAGAGAGTTCAGACTGGAACTGAGTGTACGGAGGAGACCGACACTGCAGAGGGATACAGGAGCGGGTCTGGGAATACGGCCCCCAGAGAGGCGGAACGAACAGGCAAGGAGCGTGTTCAGACAGGACAGACCAGACAAAGGAGCGGGTCTAGGAAATCGGCCACTAGAAGGCGGAACGAACAGGCAAGGAGCGTGTTCAGACAGGACAGACCAGACACAGGAGCGGGTCTAGGAAATCGGCCACTAGAAGGCGGAACGAACAGGCAAGGAGCGTGTTCAGACAGGACAGACCAGACACAGGAGCGGGTCTAGGAAATCGGCCACTAGAAGGCGAGAGGAACAGGCTAGGAGCGAGTTCAGACAGGTCAGACAAGATACAGGAACGGGACTCAGTTCAGACACGGGAGCTGATACCGCAAAGCAGGAGACATACAGGACTCAGTTCAGACACGGGAACTGATACAAAAAGCAGGAGACAAGAGACGGGACCTGGCACCTTCAGAGTGCAAGCACACACTGAAGGAAACACTATGCTCAGGCAGGGATAGAAGGGAGCTGCTGAGCTATATACCAAGTGACAGACAGCAATAGGCTGAGGACGCACAAGGGGTGTGACCCACAGCAGGTACAAAAGGCAGGAAGTGATCGGGCGCCGCCCTTAAGCAGCAGAAACAGACACAAACAGACAGCATGGAGGGAAGCCAGAGAGACATTCTGGACAGGAGATCAAGTGCGCCCTCTTGCACAGTGGGAGATGGACCACCATGCAAGGACGCCGCCAGGTATGTTACACAGTGCATATAAGCAGTGTTCATTCATTCTCTACTCATTTTCTGTTGTCCCAGTCTCTGTCTACGTAGAGGGAACCACTTGAGATGAGTTTGCCATAGGCTGTTGTGCTCTGCTTAGGCAGAGACTTATATGAGAAAGCTCACTTCATTATACTAAGCTTTGTAATTTCCATCTTTGCTTATGTAGACCAGCAGCCACTGGCAAACTCATCTCCCCTTCTGCGTTCTGCATAAATAGCGTTGGGTGGGCATTCGCTTTGCTACTCAACACGGTCTTCATTTATTACATAGAGCTGCTTTTATAGTTTTACATTTTTACTAACCCGAACTAGTGTTACAAGCAGGTCAAGAGACTGGTTTAGGATTAAACTAATGGTTAGGGCTAGGAATAGGGCTAAGGTAATAACATTGTTCTATAAAAAATGTATTAAGAAAATAGAAAGCATACAAATAAAATAATGTATTGCGATTTATATTTTTAAAATTCGAGAGATGCCTTCAGCAAAAAACAGAAAAAAAATGAAGAAATGAAATTGCAAAGTATAATTACATCAGTATTTTCCTTAAATTACAATACACGTGCAATACTGGGCCTTTGGAACGGACTCACGGAGTGCTATTGGTTCACGGGTTAGGGGGCATATACTTGTCTTGTCTTGGGTGCTCGCAACCCATGCTGTGACAGTGAGCTATCAGCAGAGTGCACAGCAACCAGAAAGTTTTTTAATTTACTTTTTTTTTCTGCATTTTTTTCATCTGTAGCCTAAAAGACAACAGGTAAATATTAAATGCACTACAAACATCAGGCTTTTTTATTGTGTGATAGCTCACTGTAGGTGTGTTTTTGAACAAGCCCTAATGAGTATGAGTATGCATATGATGATATGGTATGTGTTATTGTTTTTTTTCATGTATATGGTATATTTGTATGTATATTGGGGGCTATTTGGGACTCACACTGTATATATGGAGGCTATGTGGGGTTCACACTGTATATATGGAGGCTATGTAGGGCTCACACTGTATAGATGGAGGCTATGTGGGGCTCACACTGTATATATGAAGGTTATGTGGGGCTTATACTGTATATAGGAGCCCATGTGGAGGCTCATACTGTATATAGGGGGCTATGTTGGGGCTAAATCTGTATATACAGAGGCTATGTGGGGCTCATGCTATATATAGGAAGCTATGTGGGGGCACATACTAGATTAGGAGGCTATGTGAGGACTCATACTGAATGTAGGAGGTTATATGGGGGTTCATACTGTATGTAGGAGGCTATGTGGGGGCTTATACTGTGTATAGGAGCTATGTGAAGGCTCATCTTGTATATAAGAGGCTCCTTGGGGCTCACACTATATACAGGGAGGCTATGTGGGGGCTCCTGCTGTATATACAGAGGCTATGTGGTGCTCATGCGGTATATAGGAGGCTATGGGGGGCTTATGCTGTATATATGAGGCTATTTGGGGCTCATACTGTAAATAGGAGGCAATATATATGGGACACACTGTATATGCAGGCTATGTGGGGCTCACACTGTATATATGGAGGCTGTGTGGGGGTTCGTACTGTATATGGGAGGTTATGTGGGGGCTCATACTGAATGTGGGAGGCTATTTGGGGGCTCAGACTGAATGTAGGAGGCTATGTGGGGGTTCATACTGTAAATAGGAGGCAATATGGGGGCTCATACTGTATATAGGAGGCTATGTGAGGGCTCATATTGTTTATAGAGAGGCTATATGGGGCTCATACTATATATAGGGGGCTGCACTATATTCAATTACAATCCTTGTTATGTGCACATTCTGCTGTGTTTTTTTCTGCTCCTCATTTACTCTGTGTGCTACTATGCCCAAAATAGATACTTTTACTGAGATACATATATATGTGTGTATACCTTATATGTGCGCATTTGCACTTTACTATATAATTTTCGATGTGCACATCCATCACTCCATTTACCGTACTTCATAGATTTCTAAGATATAGCAGATTCCTTTTAGGGAGATATATATGTCTGTTATATATTTTTAGCACGTTACTTACTTTGTGAGTTCCCACAGCAGATTACGCTCTTCATATGTGACTATATGGCCAGTAACTATATACATATCTATTCATACAATTGTACCTTTGTAGCTTCCATTCGTACATGTTTTTTATGCCTTTATTTGTCATTGTTTGTATGCATTATGTGTGTGCGCCTGTTTCCTACATTACAACTGCATACCTTTTGGGTTTCTAATAAAGTTTTTTTACCATCTCTATATGACCATTTTTTATTATTAACCATTTTTTCATTTTTTCTTTTTTTTGGTTCTGTATTTTTATGGTCCAAGTACCATTTCTAGCATTTATATGTGTTTCATACCACTGTTACATGCATTGACATTGATATTATATATATGTATATGTTGGAGCTCATATTGTATATAGGAGATAACCGGGGCTCATACTATATAGGGTGGTCCAATAAGGTTATGAAGGGGGAGGTTCATCAAACATGGTGTAAAGTGAAACTGGCTCAGTTGCCCTTAGCAACCAATCAGATTCCACTTTTCATTCCTCACAGACAAAGTTTATAGTCGAAAACCAAAAAGTGTCAGTGATTTGAAAAATTACATAAGAGATGCATTTCAAGAAATTAATACCCATTGCTCTGGCTCTGGCCTGCCCTCGACATGGCTCCGGCCTGCCCTCTCTTTGGCTCCGACCTGCTCTCGCTCTGGCCTGGCCTCGCCTTGGCTCCGGCCAGCTCTCGCTCTGGCCTGCCTTCGCCTTGGCTGTAGCCTGCTCTCGCTCTGGCCTGCCTTTGCCTTGTCTCCGGCCTGCGCTCACTCTGGCTCTGGCCTGCCATTGCTCCGGCCTGCTCTCGCTCTGGCTCTAGCCTGCCTTCGCCTTGGCTCCGGGCTGCTCTCGCTCTGGCCTGCTCTCGCTTTGGCTCTGGTCTGCCCTAGCCTTGGCTCCGGCCTGCTCTCGCTCTGGCCTACCCTGGCTCTGCCTCTGGCCTGCCCTCGCCCTGGCTACGGCCTGCTCTCGCCTTGGCTCCAGCCTGCTCTCGCTCTAGCTCCGTCCTGCCCTCGCCCTGGCTCCACTATGCCACAGCTCGGGCTCCGGCCTGCCCTCGCCTTGGCTACGTCCTGCTCTCTTCCTGGCTCTAAACTGCTCTCGCTCTGGCTCTGAACTGCTCTCACTCTGGCCTGCCCTCGCCCTGGCTCCGGCCTGCTCTCTCTCTGGCTCTGGCCTGCCCTTGCCCTGGCTCCGGCCTACTCTCGCTCTGGCTCTTGCCTCGCCCTGTCTCCGGCCTGCTCTCGCCCTGGTTCCGGACTGCCCTTGCCTTGGCTCTGGCCTTCTCTATCTCTGGCTCGGGCCTGCCGTTGCCTTGGCTCTGGCCTACCCTCGCTCTGGCTACGGCCTGCCCTCGCCCTGACTCCGGCCTGCCCTTGCTCTGGCTCCGGCCTGCTCTCGCCCTGCCTCCGACCTGCTCTCGCTCTGGCCTGCCCTCGCCCTGGCTCCGGCCTGCTCTCTCTCTGGCTCTGGCCTGCCCATGCCTTGGCTCCGGCCTGCTCTCTCTCTGGCCTGCCCTTGCCTTAGCTCCGGCCTTCTCTTGCTCTGACCTGCCCTCGCCCTGGCTCTGGCCTACCCTCGCCTTGGCTCTGGCCTGCTCTCGCTCTGGCTCCTGCCTGCCCTCGCCCTGACTGCGGCCTGCCCTTGCTCTGGCTCCGGCCAGCCCTCGCATTGGCTCCGGCCTGCTCTCGCCCTGGCTCTGGCCTGCCCTTGCCGTGGCTCTGGCCTGCTCTCGCTCTGGCTCTGTCCTGCCCTCGCCTTGGCTCCGGCCTGCTCTCTCCCTGGCTCTGGCTTACCCTTGCCCTGGCTTCGGCCTACTCTCGCTCTGGCTCTGGCCTGCTCTCGCTCTGGCCTCGCCCTGTCTCCGGCCTCCTCTCACCCTGGTTCCGGCCTGCCCTTGCCTTGGCTCTGGCCTTCTCTTGCTCTGGCCTGCCCTTGCCTTGGCTCTGGCCTACTCTCACTCTGGCCTGCCCTCGCCCTGGCTCCGGCCTGCTCTCGCTCTGGCTCTGGTCTGCTCTCGCTCTGGCGTGCCCTCGCTTTGGCTCCGGCCGGCTGTCGCTCTGGCCTGCCCTCACCCTGGCTCCAGCCTGCTCTGGATCTTTCTCTGGCCTGCCCTCGCCTTGGTTCCGGCCTGCTCTCGCTCTGGCTTTGGCCTGCCCTCACCTTGGCTGCGGCCTGCTCTCACCTTGGCCCCGGCCTGCTCTTGCTCTGGCTCCAGCCTGCCCTCGTCCTGGCTCCGGCCAGCCCTCGAGGGCCTTGGCACTGGCCAGCTCTTGCTTTGGCTCTGGCCTGCCCTCGCCCTGGCTCCGGACTGCTCTTGCTCTGGCCTGCCCTCGTCTTGACTCCGGCCTGCTCTCGCTCTGGTTCTGGCCTGCCTTCGCCTTGGCTCCGGCCTGCCCTCGCTCTGGCTCAAGCCTGCTCTACCTGTGGCTGTGGCCTGCCCTTTCCTTGGCTCCGGACTGCTCTCGCTCTGGCTCTGGCCTTCTTTTGCTCTGGATCTGGCCTGCCCTCGGCTTGGCTCCGGCCTGCACTCGCTCTGGCCTGCTCTCGCTTTGGCTCCGACCTGCTCTCGCTCTGGCCTGCCCTAGCCTTGGCTCCGTCTCGCTCTGGCCTGCCCTCGCCTTGGCTCCGGCCTGCTCTCGCTCTGGCCTGCCTTTGCCTTGTCTCCGGCCTGCTCTCACTCTGGCTCTGGCCTGCCTTTGCTCCGGTCTGCTCTCGCTCTGGCTCTGGCCTGCTCTGGCTCTGGCTCTAGCCTGCCTTCGCCTTGGCTCCGGGCTGCTCTCGCTCTGGCTCTGGCCTGCTCTTGCTTTGGCTCTGGGCTGCTCTCTCTCTGGCTCTGGCCTGCTCTCGCTTTGGCTCTGGTCTGCCCTATCCTTGGTTACGGCCTGCTCTCGCCTTGGCTCCAGCCTGCTCTCGCTCTAGCTCCGTCCTGCCCTCACCGTGGCTCCACTATGCCACAGCTCGGGCTCCGGCCTGCCCTCGCCTTGGCTACGTCCTGCTCTCTCTCTGGCTCTGGCCTGCCCTTGCCCTGGCTCCGGCCTGCTCTCTCTCTGGCTCTGGCCTGCCCTTGCCCTGGCTCCGGCCTGCTCTCTCTCTGGCTCTGGCCTGCCCTTGCCCTGGCTCCGGCCTACTCTCGCTCTGGCTCTTGCCTCGCCCTGTCTCCGGCCTGCTCTCGCCCTGGTTCCGGACTGCCCTTGCCTTGGCTCTGGCCTTGTCTATCTCTGGCTCGGGCCTGCCGTTGCCTTGGCTCTGGCCTACCCTCGCTCTGGCTACGGCCTGCCCTCGCCCTGACTCCGGCCTGCCCTTGCTCTGGCTCCGGCCTGCTCTCGCCCTGCCTCCGACCTGCTCTCGCTCTGGCCTGCCCTCGCCCTGGCTCCGGCCTGCTCTCTCTCTGGCTCTGGCCTGCCCATGCCTTGGCTCCGGCCTGCTCTCTCTCTGGCCTGCCCTTGCCTTAGCTCCGGCCTTCTCTTGCTCTGACCTGCCCTCGCCCTGGCTCTGGCCTACCCTCGCCTTGGCTCTGGCCTGCTCTCGCTCTGGCTCCTGCCTGCCCTCGCCCTGACTGCGGCCTGCCCTTGCTCTGGCTCCGGCCAGCCCTCGCATTGGCTCCGGCCTGCTCTCGCCCTGGCTCTGGCCTGCCCTTGCCGTGGCTCTGGCCTGCTCTCGCTCTGGCTCTGTCCTGCCCTCGCCTTGGCTCCGGCCTGCTCTCTCTCTGGCTCTGGCTTACCCTTGCCCTGGCTTCGGCCTACTCTCGCTCTGGCTCTGGCCTGCTCTCGCTCTGGCCTCGCCCTGTCTCCGGCCTCCTCTCACCCTGGTTCCGGCCTGCCCTTGCCTTGGCTCTGGTCTTCTCTTGCTCTGGCCTGCCCTTGCCTTGGCTCTGGCCTACTCTCACTCTGGCCTGCCCTCGCCCTGGCTCCGGCCTGCTCTCGCTCTGGCTCTGGTCTGCTCTCGCTCTGGCGTGCCCTCGCTTTGGCTCCGGCCGGCTGTCGCTCTCGCCTGCCCTCACCCTGGCTCCAGCCTGCTCTGGATCTTTCTCTGGCCTGCCCTCGCCTTGGTTCCGGCCTGCTCTCGCTCTGGCTTTGGCCTGCCCTCACCTTGGCTGCGGCCTGCTCTCGCCTTGGCCCCGGCCTGCTCTTGCTCTGGCTCCAGCCTGCCCTCGTCCTGGCTCCGGCCAGCCCTCGAGGGCCTTGGCACCGGCCAGCTCTTGCTTTGGCTCTGGCCTGCCCTCGCCCTGGCTCCGGACTGCTCTTGCTCTGGCCTGCCCTCGTCTTGACTCCGGCCTGCTCTCGCTCTGGTTCTGGCCTGCCTTCGCCTTGTCTCCGGCCTACCCTCGCTCTGGCTCAAGCCTGCTCTACCTGTGGCTGTGGCCTGCCCTTTCCTTGGCTCCGGACTGCTCTCGCTCTGGCTCTGGCCTTCTTTTGCTCTGGATCTGGCCTGCCCTCGGCTTGGCTCCGGCCTGCACTCGCTCTGGCCTGCTCTCGCTTTGGCTCCGACCTGCTCTCGCTCTGGCCTGCCCTAGCCTTGGCTCCGTCTCGCTCTGGCCTGCCCTCGCCTTGGCTCCGGCCTGCTCTCGCTCTGGCCTGCCTTTGCCTTGTCTCCGGCCTGCTCTCACTCTGGCTCTGGCCTGCCTTTGCTCCGGCCTGCTCTCGCTCTGGCTCTGGCCTGCTCTGGCTCTGGCTCTAGCCTGCCTTCGCCTTGGCTCCGGGCTGCTCTCGCTCTGGCTCTGGCCTGCTCTCGCTTTGGCTCTGGGCTGCTCTCTCTCTGGCTCTGGCCTGCTCCTGCTTTGGCTCTGGTCTGCCCTATCCTTGGTTACGGCCTGCTCTCGCCTTGGCTCCAGCCTGCTCTCGCTCTAGCTCCGTCCTGCCCTCACCGTGGCTCCACTATGCCACAGCTCGGGCTCCGGCCTGCCCTCGCCTTGGCTACGTCCTGCTCTCTCTCTGGCTCTGGCCTGCCCTTGCCCTGGCTCCGGCCTGCTCTCTCTCTGGCTCTGGCCTGCCCTTGCCCTGGCTCCGGCCTGCTCTCTCTCTGGCTCTGGCTTGCCCTGGCTTCGGCCTACTCTCGCTCTGGCCTGTTCTCGCTCTGGCCTCGCCCTGTCTTCGGCCTCCTCTCACCCTGGTTCCGGCCTGCCCTTGCCTTGGCTCTGGCCTTCTCTTGCTCTGGCCTGCCCTTGCCTTGGCTCTGGCCTACTCTCGCTCTGGCCTGCCCTTGCCCTGGCTCCGGCCTGCTCTCGCTCTGGCCTGCTCTCGCTCTGGCTCTGACCTGCTCTGGCTCTGGCGTGCACTCGCTTTGTCTCCGGCCTGCTCTCGCTCTGACTCTGGCCTGCCCTCGCCCTGGCTCCAGCCTGCTCAGGATGTTTCTCTGGCCTGCCCTCGCCTTAGCTCTGGCCTGCTCTCGCTCTGGCTTTGGCCTGCCCTCACCTTGGCTCCGGCGTGCTCTCGCCTTGGCTCCGGCCTGCTCTTGCTCTGGCTCCAGCCTGTCCTCGTCCTGGCTCCGGCCTGCCCTTACTCTGGCTCCGGCCAGCCCTCGAGGGTCTTGGCTCCTGCCTGCTCTTGCTTTGGCTCTGGCCTGCCCTCGCCCTGGCTCCGGACTGCTCTTGCTCTGGCCTGCCCTCGCCTTGGCTCCGGCCTGCCCTCGCTCTGGCTCAAGCCTGCTCTACCTCTGGCTGTGGCCTGCCCTTTCCTTGGCTCCGGACTGCTCTCTCTCTGGCTCTGGTCTGCCCTTGCCTTGGTTACGGCCTGCTCTCGCCTTGGCTCCAGCCTGCTCTCGCTCTAGCTCCGTCCTGCCCTCGCCGTGGCTCCACTATGCCACAGCTCGGGCTCCGGCCTGCCCTCGCCTTGGCTACATCCTGCTCTCTCCCTGGCTCTGAACTGCTCTCGCTCTGGCCTGCCCTCGCCCTGGCTCCGGCCTGCTCTCTCTCTGGCTCTGGCCTGCCCTTGCCCTGGCTCCAGCCTGCTCTCTCTCTGGCTTGCCCTGGCTTCGGCCTACTCTCGCTCTGGCTCTGGCCTGCTCTCGCTCTGGCCTCGCCCTGTCTTCGGCCTCCTCTCACCCTGGTTCCGGCCTGCCCTTGCTGTGGCTCTGGCCTTCTCTTGCTCTGGCCTGCCCTTGCCTTGGCTCTGGCCTACTCTCGCTCTGGCCTGCCCTTGCCCTGGCTCCGGCCTGCTCTCGCTCTGGCCTGCTCTTGCTCTGGCTCTGGCCTGCTCTGGCTCTGGCGTGCACTCGCTTTGTCTCCGGCCTGCTCTCGCTCTGACTCTGGCCTGCCCTCGCCCTGGCTCCAGCCTGCTCAGGATGTTTCTCTGGCCTGCCCTCGCCTTAGCTCTGGCCTGCTCTCGCTCTGGCTTTGGCCTGCCCTCACCTTGGCTCCGGCGTGCTCTCGCCTTGGCTCCGGCCTGCTCTTGCTCTGGCTCCAGCCTGTCCTCGTCCTGGCTCCGGCCTGCCCTTACTCTGGCTCCGGCCAGCCCTCGAGGGTCTTGGCTCCTGCCTGCTCTTGCTTTGGCTCTGGCCTGTCCTCGCCCTGGCTCCGGACTGCTCTTGCTCTGGCCTGCCCTCGCCTTGGCTCCGGCCTGTCCTCGCTCTGGCTCAAGCCTGCTCTACCTCTGGCTGTGGCCTGCCCTTTCCTTGGCTCCGGACTGCTCTCTCTCTGGCTCTGGCCTGCTCTCGCTTTGGCTCTGGTCTGCCCTTGCCTTGGTTACGGCCTGCTCTCGCCTTGGCTCCAGCCTGCTCTCGCTCTAGCTCCGTCCTGCCCTCGCCGTGGCTCCACTATGCCACAGCTCGGGCTCCGGCCTGCCCTCGCCTTGGCTACATCCTGCTCTCTCCCTGGCTCTGAACTGCTCTCGCTCTGGCCTGCCCTCGCCCTGGCTCCGGCCTGCTCTCTCTCTGGCTCTGGCCTGCCCTTGCCCTGGCTCCAGCCTGCTCTCTCTCTGGCTTGCCCTGGCTTCGGCCTACTCTCGCTCTGGCTCTGGCCTGCTCTCGCTCTGGCTTCGCCCTGTCTTCGGCCTCCTCTCACCCTGGTTCCGGCCTGCCCTTGCTTTGGCTCTGGCCTTCTCTTGCTCTGGCCTGCCCTTGCCTTGGCTCTGGCCTACTCTCGCTCTGGCCTGCCCTCGCCCTAGCTCCGGCCTGCTCTCGCTCTGGCCTGCTCTCGCTCTGGCCTGCTCTCGCTCTGGCGTGCACTCGCTCTGGCGTGCACTCGCTTTGTCTCCGGCCTGCTCTCGCTCTGACTCTGGCCTGCCTTCGCCCTGGCTCCAGCCTGCTCTGGATGTTTCTCTGGCCTGCCCTCGCCTTAGCTCTGGCCTGCTCTCGCTCTGGCTTTGGCCTGCCCTCACCTTGGCTCCGGCGTGCTCTCGCCTTGGCTCCGGCCTGCTCTTGCTCTGGCTCCAGCCTGTCCTCGTCCTGGCTCCGGCCTGCCCTTACTCTGGCTCCGGCCAGCCCTCGAGGGCCTTGGCTCCTGCCTGCTCTTGCTTTGGCTCTGGCCTGCCCTCGCCCTGGCTCCGGACTGCTCTTGCTCTGGCCTGCCCTCGCCTTGGCTCCGGTCTGCCCTCGCTCTGGCTCAAGCCTGCTCTACCTCTGGCTGTGGCCTGCCCTTTCCTTGGCTCCGGACTGCTCTCGCTCTGGCCTACTTTTGCTCTGGCTCTGGCCTGCCCTCGCCTTGGCTCCGGCCTGCTCTCGCTCTGGCCTGCCTTTGCCTCGTCTCCGGCCTGCTCTCACTCTGGCTCTGGCCTGCCTTTGCCTTTGCTCCAGCCTGCTCTCGCTCTGGCCTACTCTCGCTCTGGCTCTAGCCTGCCTTCGCCTTGGCTCCAGGCTGCTCTCGCCTTGGCTCCAGCCTGCTCTCGCTCTAGCTCCGTCCTGCCCTCGGCCCTGGCTCCACTATGCCACAGCTCGGGCTCCGGCCTGCCCTCGCCTTGGCTACGTCCTGCTCTCTCCCTGGCTCTGAACTGCTCTCGCTCTGGCCTGCCCTCGCCCTGGCTCCGGCCTGCTCTCTCTCTGGCTCTGGCCTGCCCTTGCCCTGGCTCCGGCCTGCTCTCTCTCTGGCTCTGGCCTGCCCTTGCCCTGGCTTCGGCCTACTCTCGCTCTGGCTCTTGCCTGCTCTCGCTCTGGCCTCGCCCTGTCTCCGGCCTCCTCTCACCCTCGTTCCGGCCTGCCCTTGCCTTGGCTCTGGCCTTCTCTTGCTCTGGCTCTGGCCTGCCCTTGCCTTGGCTCTGGCCTACTCTCGCTCTGGCTCTGGCCTGCCCTCGCCCTGGCTCCGGCCTGCCCTCGTCCTGGCTCCGGCCTGCCCTTACTCTGGCTCCGGCCAGCCCTCGAGGGCCTTGGCTCCGGCCTGCTCTTGCTTTGGCTCTGGCCAGCCTTTGCCCTGGCTCCGGACTGCTCTTGCTCTGGCCTGCCCTCGTCTTGACTCCGGCCTGCTCTCGCTCTGGTTCTGGCCTGCCTTCGCCTTGGCTCCGGCCTGCTCTACCTCTGGATGTGGCCTGCCCTTTCCTTGGCTCCGGACTGCTCTCGCTCTGGCCTGCTTTTGCTCTGGCTCTGGCCTGCCCTCGACTTGGCTCCGGCTTGCACTCGCTCTGGCTCTGGACTGCCCTCGCTTTGGCTCCGACCTGCTCTCGCTCTGGCATGCCCTCGCCTTGGCTCCGGCCTGCTCTCGCTCTGGCCTGCCCTCGCCTTGGCTCCGGCCTGCTCTGGCTCTGGTCTGCCTTTGCCTTGTCTCTGGCCTGCTCTCACTCTGGCTCTGGCCTGCCTTTCTCTTGCTCTGGCTCTAGCCTGCCTTCGCCTTGGCTCCGGGCGGCTCTCGCTCTGGCCTTCCCTCGCATTGGCTCTGGTCTGCCCTTGCCTTGGCTACGGCCAACTCTCGCCTTGGCTCCAGCCTGCTCTCGCTTTAGCTCCGTCCTGCCGTCGCCCTGGCTCCACTATGCCACAGCTCGGGCTCCGGTCTGCCCTCGCCTTGGCTACGTCCTGCTCTCTCCCTGGCTCTGAACTGCTCTCTCTCTGGCCTGCCCTGGCTCCGGCCTGCTCTCTCTCTGGCTCTGGCCTGCCCTTGCCCTGGCTCCGGCCTACTCTCGCTCTGGCTCTTGCCTCGCCCTGTCTCCGGCCTGCTCTCGCCCTGGTTCCGGCCTGCCCTTGCCTTGGCTCTGGCCTTCTCTATCTCTGGCTCCGGCCTGCCCTTGACTTGGCTCTGGCCTCCGGCCAGCTCTCGCTCTGGCTATGGCCTGCCCTCGCCCTGACTCCGGCCTGCCCTTGCTCTGGGTCCGGCCAGCCCTCACATTGGCTCCGGCCTGCTCTCGCCCTGCCTCCGACCTGCTCTCGCTCTGGCCTGCCCTCGCCCTGGCTCCGGCCTGCTCTCTCTCTGGCTCTGGATTGCCCATGCCTTGGCTCCGGCCTGCTCTCTCTCTGGCTCTGGCCTGCCCATGCCTTAGCTCCGGCCTTCTCTCGCTCTGACTCTGACCTGCCCTCGCCCTGGCCTACCCTCGCCTTGGCTCTGGCCTGCTCTCGCTCTGGCTCCTGCCTGCCCTCGCCCTGACTCCGGCCTGCCCTTGCTCTGGCTCCGGCCAGCCCTCGCATTGGCTCCGGCCTGCTCTCGCCCTGGCTCCGGCCTGCTCTCGCCCTGGCTCCGAAATGCTCTCTTTCTGGCTCTGGCCTGCCCTTGCCTTGGCTCTGGCCTGCTCTCGCTCTGGCTCTGTCCTTCCCTCGCCTTGGCTCCGGCCTGCTCTTGCCCTGGCTCCGGCCTGCTCTCTCTCTGGCTCTGGCTTGCCCTTGCCCTGGCTTCGGCCTACTCTCGCAGTGGCCTGCTCTCGCTCTGGCCTCGCCCTGTCTCCGGCCTCCTCTCGCCATGGTTCCGGCCTGCTCTTACCTTGGCTCTGGCCTTCTCTCGCTCTGGCCTGCGCTTGTCTTGGCTCTGGCCTACTCTCGCTCTGGCCTGCCCTCGCCCTGGCTCTGGTCTGCTCTCGCTCTGGCGTGCCCTCGCTTTGGCTCCGGCCTGCTCTCGCTCTGACTCTGGCCTGCCCTCGCCCTGGCTCCGGCCTGCTCTGGATCTGTCTCTGGCCTGCCCTCGCCTTGGCTCCAGCATGCTATCGCTCTGGCCTGCCCTCACCTTGGCTCCAGCCTGCTCTCGCCTTGGCTCCAGCCTGCTCTTGCTCTGGCTCCGGCCAGCCCTCGCCCTGGCTCTGGTCTGCCCTTACTCTAGCTCCGGCCAGCCCTTGTCCTGGCTCTGGCCTGCCCTCGGCCTGGCTCCGGACTGCTCTTGCTCTGGCCTGCCCTCGTCTTGACTCCGGCCTGCTCTCGCTCTTGCTCTGGCCTGCCCTCGTCTTGACTCCGGCCTGCTCTCGCTCTGGTTCTGGCCTGCCCTTGCCCTGGCTCTGGCCTACTCTCGCTCTGGCTCTTGCCTCGCCCTGTCTCCGGCCTGCTCTCGCCCTGGTTCCGGCCTGCCCTTGCCTTGGCTCTGGCCTTCTCTATCTCTGGCTCCGGCCTGCCCTTGACTTGGCTCTGGCCTCCGGCCAGCTCTCGCTCTGGCTATGGCCTGCCCTCGCCCTGACTCCGGCCTGCCCTTGCTCTGGGTCCGGCCAGCCCTCACATTGGCTCCGGCCTGCTCTCGCCCTGCCTCCGACCTGCTCTCGCTCTGGCCTGCCCTCGCCCTGGCTCCGGCCTGCTCTCTCTCTGGCTCTGGCCTGCCCATGCCTTGGCTCCGGCCTGCTCTCTCTCTGGCTCTGGCCTGCCCATGCCTTAGCTCCAGCCTTCTCTCGCTCTGACTCTGACCTGCCCTCGCCCTGGCCTACCCTCGCCTTGGCTCTGGCCTGCTCTCGCTCTGGCTCCTGCCTGCCCTCGCCCTGACTCCGGCCTGCCCTTGCTCTGGCTCCGGCCAGCCCTCGCATTGGCTCCGGCCTGCTCTCTCCCTGGCTCCGGCCTGCTCTCGCCCTGGCTCCGAAATGCTCTCTTTCTGGCTCTGGCCTGCCCTTGCCTTGGCTCTGGCCTGCTCTCGCTCTGGCTCTGTCCTTCCCTCGCCTTGGCTCCGGCCTGCTCTTGCCCTGGCTCCGGCCTGCTCTCTCTCTGGCTTGCCCTTGCCCTGGCTTCGGCCTACTCTCGCTGTGGCCTGCTCTCGCTCTGGCCTCGCCCTGTCTCCGGCCTCCTCTCGCCCTGGTTCCGGCCTGCTCTTACCTTGGCTCTGGCCTTCTCTCGCTCTGGCCTGCGCTTGTCTTGGCTCTGGCCTACTCTCGCTCTGGCCTGCCCTCGCCCTGGCTCTGGTCTGCTCTCGCTCTGGCATGCCCTCGCTTTGGCTCCGGTCTGCTCTCGCTCTGACTCTGGCCTGCCCTCGCCCTGGCTCCGGCCTGCTCTGGATCTGTCTCTGGCCTGCCCTCGCCTTGGCTCCAGCATGCTATCGCTCTGGCCTGCCCTCACCTTGGCTCCAGCCTGCTCTCGCCTTGGCTCCAGCCTGCTCTTGCTCTGGCCAGCCCTCGCCCTGGCTCTGGCCTGCCCTTACTCTAGCTCCGGCCAGCCCTTGTCCTGGCTCTGGCCTGCCCTCGCCCTGGCTCCGGACTGCTCTTGCTCTGGCCTGCCCTCGTCTTGACTCCGGCCTGCTCTCGCTCTGGTTCTGGCCTGCCTTCGCCTTGGCTCTGGCCTGCCCTCGCTCTGGCTCAAGCCTGCTCTAGACCCCAGTCACAGCTGTTGACCCACACCGGGGAATGCAGGAACAGGCAGGTTTGGCTGGCATACAGACAGGTGGGTACTGGCAGGCACGGCTGGTATGTTGACAGGTGGGTATTGGGCAGGCACGGCTGGTATGCAGAAGGTGGGACTGGCAGGCACGGCTGGCATGCAGACAGGTGGGCACTGGCAGGCACGGCTGGCATACAGACAGGCGGGTACTGGCAGGTAGGAACGCAGGCAGGATAGGGACCAGTACAGACAGGACACAGGAAAGGAGCCGCAGGTGCGGTAGACAAGCAGAGCAGAGCAAAACCCACACATGCGGTAGACAAGCAGAGCAGAGCAAAACCCGCAGATGCGGAAGACAAGCAGAGCAGAGCAAAACCCGCAGGTGCGGTAAACAAGCAGAGCAGAGAAAAACCCGCAAATGCGGTAGACAAGCAGAGCAGAGCAAAACCTGCAGATGCAGTAGACAAGCAGAGCAGAGCAAAACCCGCAGATGCGATAGACAAGCAGAGCAGAGCAAAACCCACAGATGCGGTAGACAAGCAGAGCAGAGCAAAACTTACTCTGGCTGTGGCCTGCCCTTTCCTTGGCTCCGGACTGCTCTCGCTCCGGACTGCTCTCGCTCTGGCCTGCCCTCGACTTGGCTCCGGCCTGCTCTCGCTCTGGCCTGCCCTCGCCTTGGCTCCGGCCTGCTCTCGCTCTGGCCTGCCCTCGCCTTGGCTCCGGCCTGCTCTCGCCTTGGCTCCGGCCTGCTCTCGCTCTGGCTATTGCCTGCCCTCGGCCTGACTCCGGCCTGCCCTTGCTCTGGCTCCTTTTGTCTTGTCTCTGGCCTACTCTCACTCTGGCTCTGGCCTGCTCTCGCTCTGGCTCTGGTCTGCCCTTGCCTTGGCTCCGGCCTGCTCTAGCTCTGGCCTGCCCTTGCTCTGGCCTACCCAAGCTGGCTCTGCCTCTGGCCTGCCCTCGCCTTGGCTACGGCCTGCTCTCGCCTTTGCTCCGGCCTGCTCTCGCTCTAGCTCCGTACGGCCCTCGCCCTGGCTCCACTATGCCACAGCTCGGGCTCCGGCCTGCCCTCGCCTTGGCTACGTCCTGCTCTCTCCCTGGCTCTGAACTGCTCTCTCTCTGGCTCTGGCCTACCCTTGCCCTGGCTCCGGCCTGCTCTCTCTCTGGCTCTGGCCTGCCCTTGCCCTGGCTCCGGCCTACTCTCGCTCTGGCCTGCCCTTGCCTTCTTGGCTCTGGCCTTCTCTATCTCTGGCTCCGGCCTGCCCTTGCCTTGGCTCTGGCCTACCCTCGCCTTGACTCCGGCCTGCTCTCGCCTTGGCTCCGGCCTGCTCTCGCTCTGGCTATTGCCTGCCCTCGGCCTGACTCCGGCCTGCCCTTGCTCTGGCTCCGGCCAGCCCTCACATTGGCTACGGCCCGCTCTCGCCCTGCCTCCGACCTGCTCTGGCTCTGGCCTGGCCTGCCCTCGCCCTGGCTCCGGCCTGCTCTCTCTCTGGCTCTGGCCTGCCCATTGGCTCCGGCCTGCTCTCTCTCTGGCCTGCCCTTGCCTTAGCTCCGGCCTGCTCTCGCTCTGACTCTGACCTGCCCTCACCCTGGCTCTGGCCTACCCTCACCTTGGCTCCAGCCTGCTCTCGCCTGGGCTCCGGCCTGCTCTCGCTCTGGCTCCTGCCTGCCCTCGCCCTGACTCCGGCCTGCCCTTGCTCTGGCTCCGGCCAGCCCTCGCATTGCCTCTTGCCTGCTCTCTCTCTGGCTCCAGCCTGCTCTCGCACTGGCTCCGGCCTGCCCTCGTCCTGGCTCTGGCCTTGGCTCCGTCCGGCCTGCTCTCGCCTTGGCTCCGGCCTGCTCTCGCCTTGGCTCCGGCCTGCTATCTCTATGGTTCCGGCCTGCCCTTGCTTTGGCTCATGCGTGCTCTATATCTGGCCTGACCTCAACTTGGCTCCTACCTGTTCTTGCCCTTGTTCTGGCCTGCATTCGCCTTGGCTCCGGCCTGCTCTCTCTCTGGTTCCGGACTGCCCTTGCTTTGGCTCATGCCTGCTCTATATCTGGCCTGATCTCAACTTGGCTCTGGCCTGCTCTCGCTCTGGCCTGCCCTCGCTCTGGCTCCGGCCTACTCTCACTCTGGCCTGCCCTTGCCTTGGCTCTGGCCTTCTCTATCTCTGGCTCCGGCCTGCCCTTGCCTTGTCTGTGGCCTACCCTTGCCTTGGCTGTGGCCTGCCCTCGCCCTGATTCCGACCTGCCCTTGCTCTGGCCCCGGCCAGCTCTCGCATTGGCTCTGGCCTGCTCTCGCCCTGCCTCCGACCTTCTCTGGCTCTGGCCTGCCCTCGCCCTGGCTCCGGCCTGCTCTCTCTCTGGCTCTGGCCTGCCCATGCCTTGGCTCCGGCCTGCTCTCTCTCTGGCTCTGGCCTGCCCTTGCCTGAGCTCCGGCCTGCTCTCGCTCTGACTCTGACCTGCCCTCGCCCTGGCTCTGGCCTACCCTCACCTTGGCTCCGGCCTGCTCTCGCCTTGGCTCCAGCCTGCTCTCGCTCTGGCTCCTGCCTGCCCTCGTCCTGACTCCGGCCTGCCCTTGCATTGGCTCTTGCCTGCTCTCGCCCTGGCTCCGACCTGCTCTCTCTGGCCTTGCCTTGGCTCTGGCCTGCTCTCGCTCTGGCTCTGTCCTGCCCTTGCCTTGGCTCCGGCCTGCTCTTGCCCTGGCTCCGGCATGCTCTCGCTCTGGCTCTGGCCTGCCCTCGCACTGGCTCTGGCCTGCTCTCTCTCTGGCTCTGGCCTGCCCTTGCCCTGGCTCCGTCCTACTCTCGCTCTGGCATCGCCCTGTCTCCGGCCTCCTCTCGCCCTGGTTCCGGCCTGCCCTTGCCTTGGCACTGGCCTTCTCTCGCTCTGGCTCTCGCCTGCCCTTGCCTTGGCTCTGGTCTACTCTGGCTCTGGCCTGCTGTCGCTCTGGCCTGCTCTCGCTTTGGCTCCGGCCTGCTCTCGCTCTGGCTCTGGCCTGCCCTCGCCTGGCTCCGGAATGTTCTCGCCTTGGCTCCGGCCTGCTATCGCTCTGGCTCTAGCCTGCCCGAGCTCTCTCTGGCTCTGGCTTGCCCTCGCTCTGGCTCTTGCCTGCCCTCGCCTTGACCGGCCTGCTCTGACTCTGGCTCGGGCCTGCTCTCGCCCTGGCTCCGGCATGCTCTTGCCCTGGCTCCGGCCTGCTCTCGCCCTGGCTCTGGCCTGCTCTTGCCCTGGCTCTGGCCTGCTCTTGCCCTGGTTCCGGCGTGCCCTTGCCTTGGCTCTGGCCTTCTCTTGCTCTGGCTCTGGCCTGCCCTTGCCTTGGCTCTGCCCAACTCTCGCTCTGGCTCAGGCCTGCCCTTGCCCTGGCTCCGGCCTGCTCTCGGTCTGCCTCTGGCCTGCTCTTGCTCTGGCCTGCCCCTGTCTTTGCTCTGGCTTGCTTCCGCTCTGGCCTGCCCTCGCCTTGGCTCCGGACTGCTCTCGCTTTGGCTCTGGCCTGCCCTCTCTCTGGCCTGCCCTCGCCTTGTCTCCGGCCTGATCTGACTCTGGCTCAGGCCTGCCCTCGCCCTGCTCTCGCCTTGGCTCTGGCCTGCTCTCGCCCTGGCTCTGGCCTGCTCTCGCCCTGGTTCCGGCCTGCTCTCGCCCTGGTTCCAGCTGCCCTTGCCTTGGCTCCGGCCCTCTTTCTCTTTGGCTCTGGCCTTGGCTCTGGCCAAATCACGCTCTGGCCAAGGCGAAGGCAGGCCAGAGCCACAGCGAGAGCAGGCCAGAGCCTGAGCGAGAGCAGGCTGGAGCCAAGGCAAAGGCATGCCGGAGCCAGAGCGATAGCAGGCCGGAGCCAGAGCGATAGCAGGCCGTAGCCATGGCAAAGGCAGGCCGGAGCCAAGGCGAGGGCAGGCCGAAACCAGAGCGAGAGAATGCCGGAGCCAGGGCGAGGGCAGGCCAGAGCAAGAGCAGGCCGGAGACAGGTCGAGGGCTGGCCGGAGGCAGAGCCAGGGTAGGCCACAGCAAGAGCAGGCCGGAGCCAAGGCAAGGACAGGCCAGAGCCAGAGCGAGAGCAGGCATGAGCGAGAGCAGTCCGAAGCCAAGGCGAAGGCAGGCCGGAGCCAGAGCAGGTGCTGGCCGTATCCAAGGCGAGGGCTAGCCGGAGCCAGAGCAAGGGCAGGCCGGAGCTAGGGCGAGGGAAGGCCTAAGCCAGAGCGAGAGCAGGCCTGAGCCAGGGTGAGAGCAGGCCGGACGGAGCCAAGGCGAGGGCAGGCCAGAGCCAGAGCGAGAGCAGTCCGGAGCCAGGACGAGGGCAGGCCGGAGCCAGGGCGAGAGCAGGCCAGAGCCAGGGCGAGAGCAGGCCAGAGCTAGAGCCAGAGCAGGCGGCCAGGGTGAGGGCAGACCAGAGTGAGAGCGAGAGCAGGCCGGAGCCAAGGCGAGGCCAGAGCCAGAGCGAGAGTAGACCGGAGCCAGGGCGAGGGCAGGCCAGAGCCAGGGCGAGAGCAGGACGGAGCCAAGGCGAGGGCAGGCCGGAGCCCGAGCTATGGCATAGCGGAGCCAGGGTGAGGGCAGTACGGAGCTAGAGCGAGAGCAGGCCGGAACTAAGGCAAGGGCAGGCCAGAGGCAGAGCCAGGGTAGGCCAGAGCAAGAGCAGGCCACAGCGAGAGCAGGCCGGAGCCAAGGCAAGGACAGGCCCAAGCCAGAGCGAGAGCAGTCCGGTGCCAAGGCGAAGGCAGGCCAGAGGCAGAGCGAGAGCAGGCCAGAGCCGGAGCGAGAGCAGGCAGGAGCCAAGGCGAAGGCAGGCCGGGGCAAGAGGAGGTGTTGGCCGGAGCCATGGCTCCGGCTGGCTGGAGCCAGAACAAGGGCAGGCCGGAGCCAGGACGAGGGCAGGCCGAAGCCAGAGCGAGAGTAGGCTGGAGTCAGGGCGAGAGCAGGCAGGAGCCAGGACGAGTGCAGGCCGGAGCCAGGGCGAGAGCAGGCCAGAGCCAGCGCGAGAGCAGGCCAGAGCCAGCGCGAGAGCAGGCCAGGGCGAGGGCAGACCAGAGTGAGAGCGAGAGCAGGCCGGAGCCAAGGCCAGGCCAGAGCAAGAGCAGGCCAGAGCCAGAGCGAGAGTAGACTGGAGCCAAGGCGAGGGCAGGCCGGAGCTAGGGCTTGCCGGAGCCAGATCAACGGCAGGCCGGAGCCAGGGCAAGGGCAGGCTGAAGCCATAGTGAAAGCAGGCCGGAGCCAGGGAGAGAGCAGGCCAGAGCCAAGGCGAGGGCAGTCTAGAGCCAGAGCGAAAGCAGGCCAGAGCCAGAGCAGTCCGGAGCCAGAGCGAGATCAGGCCGGAGCCAGGGCGAGGGCTGGCCAGAGCCAGAGCAAGAGCAGGCCCTTGCCAAGGCGAGAGCAGGCCAGAGGCAAGGCCAGAGCCAGGGCAGGCCAGGCCGGAGCCAGAAGGATAGCAGGCCAGTGCCAGAACAAGAGCAGGCCAGAGAGAGAGAAGTCCGGAGCCAAGGTAAGGGCAGGCCAGAGCCAGAGAGAGAGTAGGCCTGAGCCAGAGGTAGAGCAGGCCGGAGCCAAGTCGAAGGCAGGCCAGAACCAGAGCGAGAGCAGGCCGGAGTCAAGACGAGGGCAGGCCAGAGCCAGAGCAAGAGCAGGCTGGAGCCAAGGCGAGGGCTGGCCGGAGCAAGAGCAAGGGCAGGCCGGAGCCAGGGCAAGGGCAGGTCGGAGACAAGGCTAGAGTAGGCTGGAGCCAAGGCGAGGGCAGGCCAGAGCCAGGGTGAGAGCAGGCCGAGCCAAGGTGAGCCGGAGCCAGGGCGAGGCAGGCCAGAGTCAGAGCAAGAGCAGGCCAGAGCCATGGCGTAGGAACGCCAGAGTGAGAGCAGGCCGAGGCCAGAGCGAGAGAGCAGTCCAGAGCCAGAGCGAGAGTAGGCTGGAGCCTGGGCGAGGGCAGGCCAGACCCAGAGAGAGAGCAGGCAGCAGGGCGAGGGCAGGCCAGAGCCAGGGCGAGGGTAGTCCGAAGGTAAAGCGAGAGTAGGCCGGCACCAAGACGAGAGCAGGGCCGGAGCCAAGGTGAGGGCAGGCCAGAGGCAGAGCCAGGGCAGGCAAGAGCCAGAGCAAGAGCAAGCCAGAGCCAAGGCGAGAGCAGGCCGGAGCTAAGGCGAGGGCAGTCCAGAGCGAGATCAGGCCGGAGCCAGGGCGAGAGCAGGCCGTAGCCAAGGAGAGGGCAGGCCAGAGCCAGATCCAGAGCAGGCCAGAGTCACAGCGAGAGCAGGACGGAGCTAAGGCGAGGGCACGCCAGAGCGAGAGCAGGCCAGAGCGAGAGCAGGCCGGGCCAGGGCGAGGGCAGGCCAGAGCCAGAGCAAGAGTAGGCCAGAGCCAAGGCAAGGGCAAGCCAGAGCTAGAGCAAGAGAAGGCCGGAGCCAAGGCAAGGGCAGGCCGGAAACCAGGGCGAGAGCAGGCCGGAGACAGTTCGAGGCCAGAGACAGAGCGAGAGCTGGCCAGAGCCAGAGCGAAAGTAGGCCGGAGCCAGGGCTAGGGCAGGCCAGAGCCAGATAGAGAGAGCAGGCCGGAGCCAGGGTGAGGGCAGGCCAGAGCCAGAGCGAGAGCAGGCAGGAGCCAAGGTGAGAGCAGTCCGGAGCGAAGGCAAGGGCAGTCCGAAGCCAGTGCGAGGGCAGTACGGATGTAGAGCGAGAGCAGGCCGGAGTCAAGGCGAGATTAGCCCGGAGCTAAGGCGAGGGCAGGCCAGAGGCAGAGCCAGGGCAGGCCAGAGCCAGAGCGAGAGTAGGTCGGAGCTAGAGCGAGAGCAGGACGGAGCCAGAGCGAGAGCAGGCCGGAGCCAGGGCAAAGGCTGGCCGGAACAAGGGCGAGAACAGGTCGGAGTCAAGACGAGGGCAGGCCAGAGCCAGAGCAAGAGCAGGCCAGAGCCAGAGCAAGAGCAGGCCGGAGCCAGGGCGAGGGCTGACCAGAGTCAGAGCAAGAGCAGGCCTGAGCCAGGGTGAGAGCAGGCCGGAGCCAAGGCGAGAGCTGGCCAGAGCCAGAGCAAGGGCAGGCAGGAGCCAGGACGAGGACAGGCCGGAGCCAAGGCGAGAGCAGGCCGGAGCCAAGGCAAGGGCAGGCTTGAGCCAGACCGAGAGCAGGCCGGAGCCAGGGCAAGAGCAGGCCGGAGCCAAGGCGAGGGCAAGCCAGAGTCAGAGCAAGAGCAGGCCGGAGCCAAGGCAAGGGCACGCCAGAGCCAGAGCAGGCCAGAACCAAAGCGAGAGCAGGCCGGAGCCAGGGCGAGGACAAGCAAGAGCCAGAGCGAGAGTAGGCCAGAGCCAAGGCAAGGGCACTCCAGAGCCAGAGCGAGAGAAGGCTGGAGCCAAGGCAAGGGCAGGCCGGAACAAGGGCTAGAGCAGGCCCGAGACAGGGCGAGGCCAGAGCCAGAGCGAGAGCAGGCCACAGGCAGAGTGAGAGTATGCCGGAGCCAGGGCGAGGGCGGGCCAGAGCCAGAGAGAGAGCAGGCCGGAGCCAGGTCGAGGGCGGGCCAGAGCCAAAGCGAGAGAAGGCCGGAGCCAGGGCGAGAGCAGGCCGGAGCTAATGCGAGGGCAGGCCGGAGCCAGATCGATGGCAGTCTCCGGAGCCAGGGCAAGGGCAGTCAGGAACTAGAGCGAGAGCAGGCCGGAGCCAAGGTGAGAGCTGGCTGGAGCCAAGTCGAGGGCAGGCCAGAGGCAGAGCCAGGGCAGGCCAGAGTCAGAGCGAGAGCAGGCCGGAGCCAAGGCGAGGGCAGGCTAGAGCCAGAGCAAGAGCAGGTCAGAGCCAAGGCGAGGGTAGGCCAGAGCCAGAGCGAGAGCAGGCCGGAGCTAAGGCGAGGGGAGGCCAGAGCGAGAGCAGGCCAGAGCCAGAGCAAGAGCAGTCCGGAGCCAAGGCGAAAGCAAGCCAGAACAAGAGCGAGATCAGGCCAGAGTCAAGACGAGGGCAGGCCAGAGCCAGTGGAAGAGCAGGCCGGAGCCAAGGCATCGGCAGGCGAGAGCCAGAGAGAGAGCAGGTCGGAGCCAGAGCGAGGGCAGGCCAGAGCGAGAGCAGGTCGGAGCCAGGGCGAGAGCAGGCCGTAGCTAATGCGAGGGCAGGCCGGAGCAAGAGCAAGGGCAGGCCAGAGCCAGAGAGAGAGCAGGCCAGAGCGAGAGTAGGCCAGAGCCAGGGCGAGGGCAGGCCAGAGCCAGAGAGAGAGCAGGCCGGAGCCAGGGCGAAGGCAGGCCATTGCCAGCGAGAGCAGGCCGGAGCCAGGGCGAGAGCAGGCCAGAGCCAGAGCGAGAGCAGGTCGGAGCCAGGGCAAGAGCAGGCCGGAGCCAAAGCAAGGGCAGGCCAGAGCGAGAGCAGGTCGGAGCCAGGGCGAGAGCAGGCCGGAGCTAATGCGAGGGCAGGCCGGAGCTAGAGCAAGGGCAGGCCAGAGGCAGAGCGAGAGCAGGCCAGAGCGAGAGTAGGCCAAAGCCAGGGCGAGGGCAGGTCAGAGCCAGAGAGAGAGCAGGCCGGAGCCAGGGCGAAGGCAGGCCATTGCCAGAGAGAGAGAAGGTCGGAGCCAGGGCGAGAGCAGGCCAGAGCCAATGCGAGGGCAGGCCGGAGCCAGAGCAAGGGCAGGCCGGAGTCAGGGCGAGGGCAGGCCGGAGCCAGAGCGAGAGCAGGCTGGAGCCAAGGCGAGAGCAGGCCAGAGCGAGAGCAGGCCGGAGCCAGGGCGAGGGCAGGCCAGAGCAAGAGAAGGCCAGAGCCTAGCTAGGCAAGGGCAGGCCGAAACCAGGACGAGAGCAGGCCGGAGACAGGGTGAGTGAGGCCAGAGCAAGAGTAGGCCGGAGCCAGGGTGAGGGCAGGCCAGAGAGATAGCAGGACGGAGCCAGGGCGAGGGTAGGCCAGAGTGGAAAGAGCAGGCCGGATCCAAGGCAAGAGAGCAGGCCAGAGCCAAAGCGAGAGCAGGCCGGAGCCAGGGCGAGGGCAGGCCAGAGCGAGAGTAGGCCAGAGACAAGGCAAGGGCAGGCCAGAGCCAGAGCGAGAGAAGGCCGGAACCAGGAGGAGGGCAGGCCGGAGACAGGGTGAGGCCAGAGCCAGAGAGAGAGCGGGCCAGAGCCAGATAGAGAGTAGGCAAGAGACAGGGCGAGGGCAGGCCAGAGCCAGAGAGAGAGCAGGCCGGAGCCAGTGCGAGGGCAGGCCAGAGCCAGGGTGAGAGCAGGCCGGAGACAGGGCGAGAGCAGGCCGGAGACAGGGCGAGAGCAGGCCGGAGACAGGGCGAGGCCAGAGCCAGAGCAAGAGCAGGCCAGAGCAAGAGCAGGCCAGAGCCAGAGAAAGAGCAGGCCGGAGCCAGAGAAAGAGCAGGCCGGAGCCAGAGAAAGAGCAGGCCGGAGCCAGGGCGAGGGCAGGCCAGAGCAAGAGCAGGCCAGAGCCAGAACAAGAGCAGGCCAGAGCCAGAGCGACAGCAGGCCTACGCCGGAGCGGTAGCAGGCCGGAGCCAAGGCGAAGGCAGGCCATAACAAGAGCGAGAGCAGGCTGGAGTCAAGACGAGGGCAGGCCCGAGCAAGAGCATGCCAGAGCAAGAGCAGGCCGGAGCCAGGGTGAGGGCAGGCCAGAGCCAGAGCAAGAGCAGGCCAGAGCCAGGGCGAGAGCAGGCCGGAGCCAAGGCGAGGGCTAGCCGGAGCAGAACAAGGGCTGGCCGGAGCCAGAGCAAGGGCAGGCTGGAACCAGAGCAAGGGCAGGCCAGAGCCAGGGCGAGGACAGGCCAGAGCCAGAGCGAGAACAGGCCGGAGCCAGGGCGAGAGCAGGCCGGAGCCAAGGCGAGGGCAGGTCAGAGCCAGATCCAGAGCAGGCCGGAGCCAGGGCGAGGGCAGGCCAGACAGAGCCTGAGCAGGCCGGAGCCAAGGCGAGGGAACCCCAGAGCGAGAGGAGGCCAGAGTGAGAGCAGGCCAGAGCCAAGGCGAAGGCAGGCCAGAACCAGAGTGAGAGCATGCCGGAGTCAAGACGAGGGCAAACCAGAGCCAGAGCAAGAGCAGGCCGGAGCCAGGGCGAGGACAGGCTAGAGCCAGAGCAAGAGCAGGCCGGAGCCAGGGCGAGAGCAGGCCGGAGCCAAAGCGAGGGCTGGCCAGAGTCAGAGCAAGGGCAGGCAGGAGACAGGGAGAGGGCAGGCCGGAGCCAGAGCAAGAGCAAGCCAGAGCCAAGGCGAGATCAGGCCGGAGCCAGGGCGAGAGCAGGCCGTAGCCAAGGAGAGGGCAGGCCAGAGCCAGATCCAGAGCAGGCCAGTGCCAGGGTGAGGGCAGGCCAGAGTCACAGCGAGAGCAGGACGGAGCTAAGGCGAGGGCACGCCAGAGCGAGAGCAGGCCAGAGCGAGAGCAGGCCGGGCCAGGGCGAGGGCAGGCCAGAGCCAGAGCAAGAGTAGGCCAGAGCCAAGGCAAGGGCAAGCCAGAGCTAGAGCAAGAGAAGGCCGAAGCCAAGGCAAGGGCAGGCCGGAAACCAGGGCGAGAGCAGGCCGGAGACAGTTCGAGGCCAGAGCGAGAGCTGGCCAGAGCCAGAGCGAGAGCAGGCAGGAGCCAGGGTGAAAGCAGTCCGGAGCCAAGGCAAGGGCAGTCCGAAGCCAGTGCGAGGGCAGTACCGATGTAGAGCGAGAGCAGGCCGGAGTCAAGGCGAGATTAGCCCGGAGCCAAGGCGAGGGCAGGCCAGAGGCAGAGCCAGGGCAGGCCAGAGCCAGAGCGAGAGTAGGTCAGAGCTAGAGAGAGAGCAGGCCGGAGCCAGAGCGAGAGCAGGCCGGAGCCAGGGCAAAGGCTGGCCGGAACAAGGGCGAGAACAGGTCGGAGTCAAGACGAGGGCAGGCCAGAGCCAGAGCAAGAGCAGGCCGGAGCCAGGGCGAGGGCTGACCAGAGTCAGAGCAAGAGCAGGCCTGAGCCAGGGTGAGAGCAGGCCGGAGCCAAGGCGAGAGCTGGCCAGAGCCAGAGCAAGGGCAGGCCGGAGCCAGGGCGAGGACAGGCCGGAGCCAAGGCGAGAGCAGGCCGGAGCCAAGGCAAGGGCAGGCTTGAGCCAGACCGAGAGCAGGCCGGAGCCAGGGCAAGAGCAGGCCGGAGCCAAGGCGAGGGCAAGCCAGAGTCAGAGCAAGAGCAGGCCGGAGCCAAGGCAAGGGCACGCCAGAGCCAGAGCAGGCCAGAACCAAAGCGAGAGCAGGCCGGAGCCAGGGCGAGGGCAAGCAAGAGCCAGAGCGAGAGTAGGCCAGAGCCAAGGCAAGGGCACTCCAGAGCCAGAGAGAGAGAAGGCTGGAGCCAAGGCAAGGGCAGGCCGGAACAAGGGCTAGAGCAGGCCCGAGACAGGGCGAGGCCAGAGCGAGAGCAGGCCACAGGCAGAGTGAGAGTATGCCGGAGCCAGGGCGAGGGCGGGCCAGAGCCAGAGAGAGAGCAGGCCGGAGCCAGGTCGAGGGAGGGCCAGAGCCAAAGCGAGAGAAGGCCGGAGCCAGGGCGAGAGCAGGCCGGAGCTAATGCGAGGGCAGGCCGGAGCCAGATCGATGGCAGTCTCCGGAGCCAGGGCAAGGGCAGTCAGGAACTAGAGCGAGAGCAGGCCGGAGCCAAGGTGAGAGCTGGCTGGAGCCAAGTAGAGGGCAGGCCAGAAGCAGAGCCAGGGCAGGCCAGAGTCAGAGCGAGAGCAGGCCGGAGCCAAGGCGAGGGCAGGCTAGAGCCAGAGCAAGAGCAGGTCAGAGCCAAGGCGAGGGTAGGCCAGAGCCAGAGCGAGAGCAGGCCGGAGCTAAGGCGAGGGGAGGCCAGAGCGAGAGCAGGCCAGAGCCAGAGCAAGAGCAGGCCGGAGCCAAGGCGAAAGCAAGCCAGAACAAGAGCGAGATCAGGCCAGAGTCAAGACGAGGGCAGGCCAGAGCCAGTGGAAGAGCAGGCCGGAGCCAAGGCATCGGCAGGCGAGAGCCAGAGAGAGAGCAGGCCGGAGCCAGAGCGAGGGCAGGCCAGAGCGAGAGCAGGTCGGAGCCAAGGCGAGAGCAGGCCGGAGCTAATGCGAGGGCAGGCCGGAGCAAGAGCAAGGGCAGGCCAGAGCCAGAGAGAGAGCAGGCCAGAGCAAGAGTAGGCCAGAGCCAGGGCGAGGGCAGGCCAGAGCCAGAGAGAGAGCAGGCCGGAGCCAGGGCGAAGGCAGGCCATTGCCAGCGAGAGCAGGCCGGAGCCAGGGCGAGAGCAGGCCAGAGCCAGAGCGAGAGCAGGTCGGAGCCAGGGCGAGAGCAGGCCGGAGCCAATGCGAGGGCAGGCCGGAGCCAGAGGAAGGGCAGGCCAGAGCGAGAGCAGGTCGGAGCCAGGGCGAGAGCAGGCCGGAGCTAGAGCGAGGGCAGGCCAGAGCCAGAGCGAGAGCAGGCCAGAGCGAGAGTAGGCCAGAGCCAGGGCGAGGGCAGGTCAGAGCCAGAGAGAGAGCAGGCCGGAGCCAGGGCGAAGGCAGGCCATTGCCAGAGCGAGAGCAGGTCGGAGCCAGGGCGAGAGCAGGCCAGAGCCAATGCGAGGGCAGGCCGGAGCCAGGGCAAGGGCAGGCCGGAGTTAGGGCGAGGGCAGGCCGGAGCCAGAGCGAGAGCAGGCCGGAGCCACGGCGAGAGCAGGCCAGAGCGAGAGTAGGCCGGAGCCAGGGCGAGGGCAGGCCAGAGCGAGAGAAGGCCAGAGCATAGCTAGGCAAGGGCAGGCCGAAACCAGGACGAGAGCAGGCCGGAGACAGGGTGAGTGAGGCCAGAGCAAGAGTAGGCCGGAGCCAGGGTGAGGGCAGGCCAGAGAGAGAGCAGGCCGGAGCCAGGCGAGGGCAGGCCAGAGCGAGAGGGAGAGCAGGCCAGAACCAAGGCGAGGGCAGTCCAGAGCCAGAGCGAGAGCAGGCCAGAGCCAGAGCGAGAGCAGTCCGGAGCCAGAGCTAGGGCAGGCCAGAGCGAGAGCAGGCCTGAGCCAGAGCGAGAGCAGGCTGGAGCCAAGGAAAAGGCAGGCCAGAACAAGAGCGAGATCAGGTTAGAGTCAAGACGAGGGCAGGCCAGAGCCAGAGGAAGAGCAGGCCGGAGCCAAGGCATGGGCAGGCCGGAGCCAGGGCGGGGACAGGCCGGAGCCAAGGCGAGAGCAGGCCGGAGCCAAGGCTAGGGCAGGCTTGAGCCAGACCGAGAGCAGGCCGGACCAGGGCAAGAGCAGGCCGGAGCCAAGGCGAGGGCAAGCCAGAGTCAGAGCAAGAGCAGGCCGGAGCCAAGGCAAGGGCACGCCAGAGCCAGAGCAGGCCAGAACCAAAGCGAGAGCAGGCCGGAGCCAGGGCGAGGGCAAGCAAGAGCCAGAGCGAGAGTAGGCCAGAGCCAAGGCAAGGGCACTCCAGAGCCAGAGCGAGAGAAGGCTGGAGCCAAGGCAAGGGCAGGCCGGAACAAGGGCTAGAGCAGGCCCGAGACAGGGCGAGGCCAGAGCCAGAGCGAGAGCAGGCCACAGGCAGAGTGAGAGTATGCCGGAGCCAGGGCGAGGGCGGGCCAGAGCCAGAGAGAGAGCAGGCAGAAGCCAGGTCGAGGGCGGGCCAGAGCCAAAGCGAGAGAAGGCCGGAGCCAGGGCGAGAGCAGGCCGGAGCTAATGCGAGGGCAGGTCGGAGCCAGATCGATGGCAGGCTCCGGAGCCAGGGCAAGGGCAGTCAGGAACTAGAGCAAGAGCAGGCCGGAGCCAAGGTGAGAGCTGGCTGGAGTCAAGTCGAGGGCAGGCCAGAGGCAGAGCCAGGGCAGGCCAGAGTCAGAGCGAGAGCAGGCCGGAGCCAAGGCGAGGGCAGGCTAGAGCCAGAGCAAGAGCAGGTCAGAGCCAAGGCGAGGGTAGGCCAGAGCCAGAGCGAGAGTAGGCCGGAGCTAAGGCGAGGGGAGGCCAGAGCGAGAGCAGGCCAGAGTCAGAGCAAGAGCAGGCCGGAGCCAAGGCGAAAGCAGGCCAGAACAAGAGCGAGATCAGGCCAGAGTCAAGACGAGGGCAGGCCAGAGCCAGTGGAAGAGCAGGCCGGAGCCAAGGCATCGGCAGGCGAGAGCCAGAGAGAGAGCAGGCCGGAGCCAGAGCGAGAGCAGGTCGGAGCCAGGGCGAGAGAAGGCCGGAGCTAATGCGAGGGCAGGCCGGAGCAAGAGCAAGGGCAGGCCAGAGCCAGAGAGAGAGCAGGCCAGAGCGAGAGTAGGCCAGAGCCAGGGCGAGGGCAGGCCAGAGCCAGAGAGAGAGCAGGCCGGAGCCAGGGCGAAGGCAGGCCATTGCCAGCGAGAGCAGGCCGGAGCCAGGGCGAGAGCAGGCCAGAGCCAGAGCGAGAGCAGGTCGGAGCCAGGGCGAGAGCAGGCCGGAGCCAAAGCAAGGGCAGGCCAGAGCGAGAGCAGGTCGGAGCCAGGGCGAGAGCAGGCCGGAGCTAATGCGAGGGCAGGCCGGAGCTAGAGCAAGGGCAGGCCAGAGGCAGAGCGAGAGCAGGCCAGAGCGAGAGTAGGCCAAAGCCAGGGCGAGGGCAGGTCAGAGCCAGAGAGAGAGCAGGCCGGAGCCAGGGCGAAGGCAGGCCATTGCCAGAGAGAGAGAAGGTCGGAGCCAGGGCGAGAGCAGGCCAGAGCCAATGCGAGGGCAGGCCGGAGCCAGAGCAAGGGCAGGCCGGAGTCAGGGCGAGGGCAGGCCAGAGCCAGAGCGAGAGCAGGCTAGAGCCAAGGCGAGAGCAGGCCAGAGCGAGAGCAGGCCGGAGCCAGGGCGAGGGCAGGCCAGAGCGAGAGAAGGCCAGAGCCTAGCTAGGCAAGGGCAGGCCGAAACCAGGACGAGAGCAGGCCGGAGACAGGGTGAGTGAGGCCAGAGCAAGAGTAGGCCGGAGCCAGGGTGAGGGCAGGCCAGAGAGAGAGCAAGCCGGAGCCAGGCGAGGGCAGGCCAGAGCGAGAGCGAGAGCAGGCCAGAGCCAAGGCAAGGGCAGTCCAGAGCCAGAGCAAGAGCAGGCCAGAGCCAGAGCGAGAGCAGTCTGGAGCCAGAGCTAGGGCAGGCCAGAGCGAGAGCAGGCCTGAGCCAGAGCGAGAGCAGGCTGGAGCCAAGGAAAAGGCAGGCCAGAACAAGAGCGAGATCAGGTTAGAGTCAAGACGAGGGCAGGCCAGAGCCAGAGGAAGAGCAGGCCGGAGCCAAGGCATGGGCAGGCCGGAGCCAGAGAGAGAGCAGGCCGGAGCCAGGGCGAGGGCAGGCCAGAGCAAGAGCGAGAGCGGGTCGGAGCCAGGGCGAGGGCAGGCCGGAGCCAATGCGAGGGCAGGCCGGAGCCAGAGCAAGGGCAGGCCGGAGTCAGGGCGAGGGCAGGCCAGAGCCAGAGCGAGAGCAGGCCGGAGCCAAGGCGAGAGTAGGCCAGAGCCAAGGCAAGGGCAGGCCAGAGCCAGAGCGATACAAGGCCAGAGCCAAGGCAAGGGCAGGCCAGAGCAAGAGGAGGCCAGAGCCAGAGCAAAAGCAGGCCGGAGCCAGGGCGAGGGCAGGCCAGAGCAAGAGCAGGCCAGAGCCAGAGCAAGAACAGGCCAGAGCCAGGGCGAGGGCAGGCCAGAGCCAGAGCAGTCCGGAGCCAAGGCAAGGGCAGGCCAGAGACAGCAGGCCTACGTCAGAGCGAGAGCATGCCGGAGCCAAGGTGAAGGCTGGCCATAACGAGCGAGAGCAGGCCGGAGTCAAGACGAGGGCAGGCCAGAGCAAGAGCAGGCCAGAGCAAGAGCAGGCCGGAGCCAAGGCGAGGACTAGCCAGAGCCAGAGCAAGGGCAGGCCGGAGCCAGAGCAAGGGCAGGCCGGAGCCAGAGCAAGGGCAGGCCGGAGCCAGGGCAAGGACAGGCCAGAGCCAGAGCGAGAGTAGGCCAGAGCCAGAGCGAGAGTAGGCCGGAGCCAGGGCGAGAGCAGGCCGGAGCCAAGGCGAGGGCAGGCTAGAGCCAGAGCAAGAGCAGGTCAGAGCCAAGGCGAGGGTAGGCCAGAGCCAGAGCGAGAGTAGGCCGGAGCTAAGGCGAGGGGAGGCCAGAGCGAGAGCAGGCCAGAGTCAGAGCAAGAGCAGGCCGGAGCCAAGGCGAAAGCAGGCCAGAACAAGAGCGAGATCAGGCCAGAGTCAAGACGAGGGCAGGCCAGAGCCAGTGGAAGAGCAGGCCGGAGCCAAGGCATCGGCAGGCGAGAGCCAGAGAGAGAGCAGGCCGGAGCCAGAGCGAGAGCAGGTCGGAGCCAGGGCGAGAGAAGGCCGGAGCTAATGCGAGGGCAGGCCGGAGCAAGAGCAAGGGCAGGCCAGAGCCAGAGAGAGAGCAGGCCAGAGCGAGAGTAGGCCAGAGCCAGGGCGAGGGCAGGCCAGAGCCAGAGAGAGAGCAGGCCGGAGCCAGGGCGAAGGCAGGCCATTGCCAGCGAGAGCAGGCCGGAGCCAGGGCGAGAGCAGGCCAGAGCCAGAGCGAGAGCAGGTCGGAGCCAGGGCGAGAGCAGGCCGGAGCCAAAGCAAGGGCAGGCCAGAGCGAGAGCAGGTCGGAGCCAGGGCGAGAGCAGGCCGGAGCTAATGCGAGGGCAGGCCGGAGCTAGAGCAAGGGCAGGCCAGAGGCAGAGCGAGGGCAGGCCAGAGCGAGAGTAGGCCAAAGCCAGGGCGAGGGCAGGTCAGAGCCAGAGAGAGAGCAGGCCGGAGCCAGGGCGAAGGCAGGCCATTGCCAGAGAGAGAGAAGGTCGGAGCCAGGGCGAGAGCAGGCCAGAGCCAATGCGAGGGCAGGCCGGAGCCAGAGCAAGGGCAGGCCGGAGTCAGGGCGAGGGCAGGCCAGAGCCAGAGCGAGAGCAGGCTAGAGCCAAGGCGAGAGCAGGCCAGAGCGAGAGCAGGCCGGAGCCAGGGCGAGGGCAGGCCAGAGCGAGAGAAGGCCAGAGCCTAGCTAGGCAAGGGCAGGCCGAAACCAGGACGAGAGCAGGCCGGAGACAGGGTGAGTGAGGCCAGAGCAAGAGTAGGCCGGAGCCAGGGTGAGGGCAGGCCAGAGAGAGAGCAAGCCGGAGCCAGGCGAGGGCAGGCCAGAGCGAGTGCGAGAGCAGGCCAGAGCCAAGGCAAGGGCAGTCCAGAGCCAGAGCAAGAGCAGGCCAGAGCCAGAGCGAGAGCAGTCTGGAGCCAGAGCTAGGGCAGGCCAGAGCGAGAGCAGGCCTGAGCCAGAGCGAGAGCAGGCTGGAGCCAAGGAAAAGGCAGGCCAGAACAAGAGCGAGATCAGGTTAGAGTCAAGACGAGGGCAGGCCAGAGCCAGAGGAAGAGCAGGCCGGAGCCAAGGCATGGGCAGGCCGGAGCCAGAGAGAGAGCAGGCCGGAGCCAGGGCGAGGGCAGGCCAGAGCAAGAGCGAGAGCGGGTCGGAGCCAGGGCGAGGGCAGGCCGGAGCCAATGCGAGGGCAGGCCGGAGCCAGAGCAAGGGCAGGCCGGAGTCAGGGCGAGGGCAGGCCAGAGCCAGAGCGAGAGCAGGCCGGAGCCAAGGCGAGAGTAGGCCAGAGCCAAGGCAAGGGCAGGCCAGAGCCAGAGCGATACAAGGCCAGAGCCAAGGCAAGGGCAGGCCAGAGCAAGAGGAGGCCAGAGCCAGAGCAAAAGCAGGCCGGAGCCAGGGCGAGGGCAGGCCAGAGCAAGAGCAGGCCAGAGCCAGAGCAAGAACAGGCCAGAGCCAGGGCGAGGGCAGGCCAGAGCCAGAGCAGTCCGGAGCCAAGGCAAGGGCAGGCCAGAGACAGCAGGCCTACGTCAGAGCGAGAGCATGCCGGAGCCAAGGTGAAGGCTGGCCATAACAAGCGAGAGCAGGCCGGAGTCAAGACGAGGGCAGGCCAGAGCAAGAGCAGGCCAGAGCAAGAGCAGGCCGGAGCCAAGGCGAGGACTAGCCAGAGCCAGAGCAAGGGCAGGCCGGAGCCAGAGCAAGGGCAGGCCGGAGCCAGAGCAAGGGCAGGCCGGAGCCAGGGCAAGGACAGGCCAGAGCCAGAGCGAGAGTAGGCCAGAGCCAGAGCGAGAGTAGGCCGGAGCCAGGGCGAGAGCAGGCCGGAGCCAGGGCGAGAGCAGGCCGAAGCCAGGGCGAGAGCAGGCCGGAGCCAAGGCGAGGGCAGGTCAGAGCCAGAGCGAGAGCAGGCCGGAGCAAGGATGAATGAGGGCAGGCCAGAGTCAGAGCGAGAGCAGGCCGGAGCTAAGGCAAGGGCAGGCCAGAGCCAGAGAGAGAGCAGGCCAGAGGCAGGGCGAGGGAAGGCCAGAGCGAGAGCAGGTCGGAGCCAAGGCGAGAGCAGGCCAGAGCCAGAGCAAGTGCAGGCTAGAGTCAGGGCGAGGGCATGCCGGAGCCAGAGAAAGAGAGCCGACCGGAGCTAAGGCGGGAACAGGCCGGAGCCAAGGCGAGGTTAGGCCAGAGCCAGAGTAAAAACAGGCCGGAGCCAGGACGAGGGCAGGCCAGAGCGAGAGCAGGACGGAGCCTCGGCGAGGGCAAACCAGAGCCAGAGCGAGAGAAGGCTGGAGCCAAGGCAAAGTCAGGCCGTTACCAGGGAGAGAACAGGCCAGAGGCCCAGAGCGACAGTAGGCCAGAGCCAGAGAGAGTAGGGCGGAGACTGGGCAAGGGCAGGCCAGAAACAGAGCGAGAACAGGTCGGAGCCAGGGCGAGAGCAGGCCGGAGCCAAGGCGAGGGCAGGCCGGAGCCAGGGCGAGGGCAGTCCGGAGCGAGAGCAGGCCGGAGCCAGGGCGAGAGCAGGCCAGAGAAAGAGCGAGAGCAGGCCGGAGCCAGGACGAGTGCAGGCCGGAGCCAGGGTGAGAGCGGGCCGGAGCCTATGCGAGGACAGGCCAGAGCCAGAGCGAGAGCAGGCCGGAGCCAAGGCTTCATTGCTTATTATGAGACACAAATCTGATAATTACACTACTGCTGTAACGTCTGGCCTGCCCTCATCTTGACTCCGGCCTGCTCTCGCTCTTGTTATGGCCTGCCTTCGCCTTGGCTCCGGCCTGCTCTCGCTCTGGCGTAGGCCTGCTGTCGCTCTGGCTCTGTCTGGCATGCCCTTGCCTTGCCTCCGGACTGCTCTTGCTCTGGCTCTGGCCTGCCCTCGCCCTGGCTCCGGCCTGCTCTTGCTCTGGTCTGCCCTCGCCCTGGCTCCGACCTGCTCTTGCTCTGGCCTGCTCTTGCTCTGGCGTCGCCCTGTCTCCAGCCTGCTCTCGCCCTGGTTCCGGCCTGCCCTTGCCTTGGCTCTGGCCTTCTATCGCACTGGCTCTGGCCTGCCCTTGCCTTGGCTCTGGCCTACTCTCGCCTTGGTTCCGGCCTGCCCTCTCATTGGCTCCGGCCTGCCCTCCCGGCCTGCCCCTCTGGCTCCGGCCTGCCCTCGCCCTGGCTCCGACCCGCTCTCGCTCTGGCCTGCCCTTGCCCTGGCTCCGGCCTGCTCTCTCTCTGGCTCTGGCCTGCAAATGCCTTGGCTCCGGCCTGCTCTTCCTCTGGCCTGCCCTCCTCTTGACTCTAACCTGATCTCGCTCTTGTCTTCGCCTTGGCTCCAGCCTGCTCTCGCTCTGGCTCAGGCCTGCTCTCGCTCTGGCCTGCCCTATCTCTGGCTCCGGACTGCACTCGCTCTGGCCTGCCCTCGCCCTGCCTCCGACATACTCTCGCTCTGGTTCTGACCTGCTCTCGCTCTGGCCTCGCCCTGTCTCCGGCCTACTCTCGCCCTTGTTCCGGCCTGCCCTTGCCTCGGCTCCGGCCTTCTCTCGCTCTGGCCTGCCCATGCCTTGGCTCCGGCCTGCTCTTCCTCTGGCTCTGGCCTGCCCTCGTCTTGACTCTGGCCTACTCTGACTCTGGCCTGCCCTCGCCCTGGCTCCGGCCTGCTCTCGCTCTGGCCTGCTCTCGCTCTGGCGTGCCCTCGCATTGGCTACGGCCTGCTCTCGCTCTGTCTGGCCTGCCCTCGCCCTGGCTCCGGCCTGCTCTGGATCTGGCTCTGGCCTGCCCTCGCCTTGGCTCCGACCTGCTCTCGCCCTGGCTCCAGCCTGCTCTCGCCCTGGCTCCGGCCTGCTCTCACTCTGGCTCTGGCCTGGCCTCGCCCTGGCTCCGGCCTGCCCTTGCTCTGACTCCGGCTAGCCCTCGCCTTGGCTCTCGCCTGCTCTCGCCATGGCTCTGGCCTGCTCTTGCTCTGGCTTTGGCCTGCCCTCACCCTGGCTCCTGCCTGCTCTTGCTCTGGCCTGCCCTCGTCTTGACTCCGGCCTGATCTCGCTCTTCTTCTGGCCTGCCTTCGCCTTGGCTCCGGCCCTGCTCTCACCTTGGCGCTGGCCTACTTTCGCTCTAGCTTTGGACTGCCCTCGCCATGGCTCTGGCCTGCCATCGCTCTGACTCCGGCCTGCTCTTCGCCCTGGCTCCGGCCTGCTCTCGCTCTGGCCTCGCCCTGTCTCCGGCCTGCTCCCCCCCTGGTTCCAGCCTGCCCTTGCCTTGGTTCCGGCCTTCTCTCGCTCTAGCTCTTGCCTGCCTTTGCCTTGCAAGCCTCTCGCCTACTCTCGCTCTGGCCTGTCCTCGCCCTGGTTCCAGCCTGCTCTCGCTCTGGCCTGCCCTCGCTTTGGCTCAGGCTTGCTCTCGCCTTGGCTCCGGCCTGCTCTCGCCCTGGCTCCGGCCTGCTCTCACTCTGGCTCCGGCCTGTCCTCGCCCTGGCTCCGGCCTGCCCTTGCTCTGACTCCAGCTAGCCCTCGCCTTGGCTCCGGCCTGCTCTCGCCCTGACTCTGGCCTGCTCTTGCTCTGGCTTTGGCCTGCCCTCACCCTGGCTCTGGCCTGCTCTTGCTCTGGCTCTGTGTCTTGACTCCGGCCTGATTTCACTCTTCTTCTGGCCTGCCTTCGCCTTGGCTCCGGCCCTGCTCTCGCCTTGGCGCTGGCCTACTTTGGCTCTAGCTTCAGACTGCCCTCGCCCTGGCTCTGGCTTGCCATCGCTCTGACTCCGGCCTGCTCTTCGCCCTGGCTCTGGCCTGCCCTCGCCCTGGCCTGCCCTAGCCCTGGCTCCAGCCTACTCTCGCTCAGGCTCTGGCCTGCTCTCATTCTGACCTCGCCCTGTCTCCGGCCTGCTCCCCCCCCTGTCCGACCTGCCCTTGCCTTGGCTCCCTCCGGCCAGCTCTCGCTCTAGCTCTTGCCTGCCCTCGCCCTGACTCTGGCCTGCCCCTCTGCAGGCCGCCCTGACTCCGGCCTGCCCCTCTGGCTCCGGCCTGCCCTCGCATTGGCTCCGGCCTGCTCTCTCGCCCTGGCTCCGACCCGCTCTCGCTCTGTCCTGCCCTTGCCCTGGCTCTCCGGCCTGCTCTCTCTCTGGCTCTGGCCTGCCCATGCCTTGGCTCCGGTCTGCTCTCGCTCTGGCTCAGGCCTGCTCTCGATATGGCTCTGGCCTGCCCTAGCTCTGGCTCCGGACTGCTCTCGCTCTGGCCTGCTATCGCTCTAGCTCTGGCCTGCCCTCGCCTGGCTCCGGCCTGCTCTCTCTCTGGCCTGCCCTCGCCCTGGCTCCGGCCTACTCTCGCTCTGGCCTCACTCACCCTGTCTCCGGCCTGATCTCGTCCTGGTTTCGGCCTGCCCTTGCCTTGACTCTGGCCTTCTCTCGCTCTGGCCTGCCCTTGCCTTGGCTCTGGCCTACTCTCGCTCTGGCTCTGGCCTGCCCTCGCTCTGACTCCGGCCTGCTCTCGCTCTGGTGTGCCCTCGCCTTGGCTACGGCCTGCTCTCGCTCTGTCTGGCCTGCCCTCGCCCTGGCTCCGGCCTGCTCTGGATCTGGCTCTGGCCTGCTCTCGCCCTGGCTCCGACCTGCTCTCGCCCTGGCTCCGGCCTGCTTTCGCCCTGGCTCCGGCTCTCATCCTGGCTCCGGCCTGCCCTTGCTCTGGCCTGCCCTCGTCTTGACTCCGGCCTGATCTCGCTCTTCTTCTGGCCTGCCCTTCGCCTTGGCTCCGCCCTGCACTCGCCTTAGCGCTGGCCTGCCATCGCTCTGACTCCGGCCTGCTCTTCGCCCTGGCCTGCCCTCGCCCTGTCCAGCCTACTCTCGCTCTGGCCTGCTTTCGCTCTGACCTCGCCCTGTCTCCGGCCTGCTCCCCCCCCTGGTTCCGGCCTGCCCTTGCCTTGGCTCCCTCTGGCCTTCTCTCGCTGTAGCTCTTGCCTGCCTTTGCTCTCGCCTACTCTCGCTCTGGCCTGTCCTCGCCCTGGCTCCGGCCTGCTCTTGCCAGAGCGTGCCTTCGCCATGGCTCCGGCCTGCTCTCTCTCTGACACTGGCCTGCCTCCGGCGTGCTCTGGCTCTGTCCTACCCTCGCCTTGGCTCCGGCCTGCTCTCGCCCTGGCTCTGGCCTGCCCTCGCCTTGGCTCCAGCCTGCTCTTGCTCTGTCTCCGGCCTGCCCTCGCCCTGGCTCCGGCCTGCCCTTGCTCTGGTCTGCCCTCGTCTTGACTCCGGCCTGCTCTCGCTCTGGTTCTGGCCAGCATTCGCCTTGGCTCCGGTCTGCTCTCGCTCTGGCTCAGGCCTACTCTCTCTCTGGCTCTGGCCTGCCCTGGCGGCGTGCTCTCGCCTTGGCAAGGGCCTGCTTTTGCTCTGGCCTTCCCTTGCCCTGGCTCCGGCCTGCTCTCGCTCTGGCTCTGGACTGCTCTCGCTCTGGCCTGCTCTGGCTCTGGCCTGCCCTCGCCTTGGCTCTGGCCTGCTCTCGCTATGGCTTCAGCCTGCCCTCGCCCTGGCTCCGGTCTGCCCTTGATCTGGCTCCGGCCAGCCCTCGCCTTGGCTCCGGCCAGCTCCTGCTCTAGCTCCGGCCTCTGGCCTGCTCTTGCTCTGGCCTGGCCTTGGCCGGATCCGGCCTGCTCTCGCTCTCACTCTGGTCTGCCCTCGCCCTGGCATGCTCTCGCGCTGGCTCTGGCCTGCTCTCGCCCTGGCTCCGGCCTGCACTCGTCCTGGCTCTGGCCTGCTCTCACTCTGGCTCTGGCCTACCCTCGTCTTGGCTCCGGCCTGCTCTCGCCCTGGCTCCAGCCTGCTCTCTCTCTGGCTTCGGCCTTCCCTCGTCCTGGCTCCGGCCTGCCCTTGTTCTGGCTCCGGCCAGCCCTCGACCTGGCCAGCACCTGCACTTGCTCCGGCCTGCCTTCGCCTTGGCTCCTGCCTGATCTCGCTCTGGCCTGCTCTCGCTCTGGCCTGCTCTCGCTCTGGCTCTGGCCTGCCTTCGCCATGGCTCCGGACTGCTCTCGCTCTGGCCTGCTCTCGCTCTGGCTTGGGCCTGTCCTTGCCTTGGCTCCGGCCTGCTCTTGCTCTGGCCTGCTCTTGCTCTGGCCTACCCTGGCTCTGCCTCTGGCCTGCCCTTGCCTTGGCTCCGTCCTGCTCTCGCCCTGGCTCTGGCCTGCCCTCGCACTGGCACCGGCGTACTCTCTCTCTGGCTCTGGCCTGCCGTCGCCCTACTCTCGCTCTGGCTCTGGCCTGCTCTTGCTCTGGTTCTGGCCTCGCCTTGGCTCCGGCCTGCTCTCGCTCTCACTCTGGTCTGCCCTCACCCTGGCTGACTGCTCTGGCTCTAGCTCTGGCCTGCTCTCGCGCTGGCTCTGGCCTGCCCTCGCCCTGGCTCCGGCCTGCCCTCGCCTTGGTTCCGGCCGGCCTGCTCTCGCCCTGGCTCCAGCCTGCCCTTGCTCTGGCTCTGGCCAGCCCTCGCCTTGGATACGGCCAGCACCTGCTCTGGCTCCGGCCTGCCTTCGCCTTGGCTTCGGACTGCTCTCGCTCTGGCCTGCTCTCGCTCTGGCTCTGGCCTGTCCCATGCCTTGGCTCCGGCCTGCTCTAGCTCTGGCCTACCCCGGCTCTGGCTCCGGCCAGCCCTCGCCTTGGCTCCGTCCTGCTCTCGCCCTGGCTCTGGCCTACTCTCTCTCTGGCTCTGGCCTGCCGTCGCCCTAGTTCCGGCCTACTCTCGCTCTGGCTCTGGCCTGCTGTTGCTCTGGTTCTGGCCTCGTCTTGGCTCCGGCCTGCTCTCGCTCTAACTCTGGTCTGCCCTCACCCTGGCTGCCTGCTCTGGCTCTAGCTCTGGCCTGCTCTCGCGCTGGCTCTGACCTGCCCTCGTCCTGGCTCCGGCCTGCCCTCGTCTTGGCTCCGGCCGGCCTGCTCTCGCCCTGGCTCCAGCCTGCTCTCGCTCTGGCTTAGGCCTTCCCTCGCCATAGCTCCGGCCTGCCCTTGCTCTGGCTCCGGCCAGCCCTCGCCTTGGATACATACGGCCAGCACCTGCTCTGGCTCCGGCCTGCCTTCGCCTTGGCTTCGGACTGCTCTCGCTCTGGCCTGTCCTTGCCTTGGCTCCGGCCTGCTCTTGCTCTGGCCTACCCTGGCTCTGCCTCCGGCCAGCCCTCGCCTTTGCTCCGGCACTGGCTCCGGCCTGCCCTCGCCTTGGCTTCGATCTGCTCTTGTGCTGGCTCCGGTCTGCCCTCGCAATGGCTCCGGCCTGCCCTCGCCCTGGCTCCGGCCTGCTCTCGCCCTGGCTCCGGCCTGCTCTCGCCCTGTCTCCATCCTGCTCTCGCTTTGGCTCCGGCCTGCCCTCGCCCTGGCTCCGGCCTGCTCTCACTCTGGCTCCGGCCTGCCCTCCTCTTGGATGTGGCCTGCTCTCGCTCTGGCCTGCCCTAGCCCTGTCTTCGGCCTGCTCTCGCTCTGGCCTGCCCTCGCCCTGGTTCCGGCATTCTCTCGCTCTGGTTTCGGCCTGCCGTCTCCTTGGATCCGGCCTGCTCTCGCTCTGGCTCCGGCCTGCCCTCCCTCGCCTTGGCTCCAGCCTGCTCTCACTCTGGCTCTGGCCTGCCTTTGCCTTGGCTCCGGCCTGCCCTCGCCCTGGCTCCGGCCTGCTCTCACTCTGGCTCCGGCCTGCCCTCCTCTTGGCTCTGGCCTGCTCTCGCTCTGGCCTGTCCTTGCCTTGGCTCCGGCCTGCTCTTGCTCTGGCCTGCCCTCGCCCTGGCTCCGGCATTCTCTCGCTCTGGTATCGGCCTGCCCTCGCCTTCGCTCCGGCCTGCCTTTGCCATGGCTACGGCCTGCTATCGCTCTGGCTCCGGCCTGCCTTTGCCTTGGCTCCGGCCTGCTCTCGCTCAGGCTCTGGCCTGCTCTCGCTGTGGCTCTGGCCTGCCTTCGCCTTGGCCAGAACGAGATTTGGCCAGAGCCAAGGCAAGCCCAGAGCCAGAGAGAAAGAAGGCCGGAGCCATGGCTAGGGCAGCCGGAACCAGGGCGAGAGCAGGCCAGAGCCAGGGCGAGAGCAGGCCAGAGCCAGGGCGAAAGCAGGGCGAGGGCAGGCCAGAGCCAGAGTCAGATCAGGCCGGAGACAAGGCGAGGGCAGGCCAGAGCCAGAGCGAGGGCAGGCCAGAGCCAGAACAAGAGCAGACCGGACGGAGCCAAGCAAGGGCAGGCCAGAGCCAAAGCGAGAGCAGTCCGTAGCCAAGGAGAGGGCAGGCCAGAGCCAGAGCGGGAGCAAGCCGGAGCAAAGGCAGGGGCAGGCCAGAGCGAGAGCAGGCCAGAGGCAGAGCGAGAGCCAAGGGCAGGCCGGAGCCAGAGCGAGAGTTGGCCAGAGCCAAGGCAAGGGCAGGCCGGAGCCAGAGCAAGAGAAGGCCGGAGACAAGGCAAGGGCAGGCCGAAACCAGGGCGAGAGCAGGCCAGAGCCAGGGCGAGAGCAGGCCAGAGCCAGGGCAGAGCAGGCCAGAGCCAGGGCGAGAGCAGGCCAGAGCCAGGGCGAGAGCAGGCCAGAGCCAGGGCAAGAGTAGGCCGGAGCCAGGGCAAGGGCAGGCCCGAGCCAGAGTCAGAGCAGGCCGGAGTCAAGGCAAAGGCAGGCAAGAGCCAGAGCGAGGGTAAGCCAGAGACAGAGCGAGCTCGGGCAGGCTAGAGTCAGAAGGATAGCAGACCGGAGCCAAGGCGAGAACATGCCGGAGCGAGGGCAGGCCAGAGCCAGAGAGAGGGCAGGCTGGAGACAGGGCGAGGGCAGGCTGGAGCCAGGGCGAGGGCAGGCCGGAGCCAGAGCGAGAGCAGGCCAGAGCCAAAGGGAGAGCAGGTCGGAGCCAAGGCGAGAGCAGGCCGGAGCCAGGGCGAGGGCAGGCCCGAGCCAGAGTCAGAGCAGGCCGGAGCCAAGGCGAGGGCAGGCAAGGGCAAGAGCGAGGGCAGGCCAGAGCCAAAGCGAGCTCGGGCAGGCTAGAGCCAGAGCGATAGCAGGCCGGAGCCAAGGCGAGGGCAGGCCAGAGCCAGAGCGAGAGCAGGCCGGAGCCAAGGCAAGGGCAAGCCAGAGCCATAGCAGGCCAGAGCAAAGGCAAGGGCAGGCCAGAGACAGAGCGAGAGCAGGCCGGAGCCAGGGCAAGGGCAGGCCGGAGCCAGAGCGAGGGCAGGCCGGAGCCAGAGCGAGAGTAGGCCAGAGCCAAGGCAAGGGCAGGCCAGGACCAGAGCAAGAGAAGGCCGGAGCCAAGGCAAGGGCAGGCCGGAACCAGGGCGAAAGCAGGCCGGGGCCAGGGCGAGAGCACGCCGGAGCCAAGGCGAGAACAGGCCGGAGCCAAGGAGAGAGCAGGCCGGAGCCAGAGTCAGAGCAGGCCGGAGTCAAGGCGAGGGTAGGCAAGAGCCAGAGCGAGGGCAAGCCAGAGCCAAAGCGAGCTCGGGCAGGCTAGAGCCAGAGCGATAGCAGGCCGGAGCCAAGGCGATAACATGCCGGAGCCAGGGCGAGGGCAGGCCAGAGCCAGGGCGAGAGAAGGCCGGAGCCAAGGCGAGAGCACGCCGGAGCCAAGGCGAGAGCAGGCCGGAGACAAGGCGAGAACAGGCCGGAGCCAAGGCGAGAGCAGGCCCGAGCCAGAGTCAGAGCAGGCCGGAGTCAAGGCGAGGGCAGGCAAGAGCCAGAGAGAGGGCAAGCCAGAGCCAAAGCGAGCTCGGGCAGGCTACAGCCAGAGCAATAGCAGGCCGGAGACAAGGCGAGAGCATGCCGGAGCCAGGACGAGGGCAGGCCGGAGCCAGTGCGAGAGGAGGCCGGAGACAAGGAGAGGACAGGCCAGAGGCAGAGCGAGAGCAAGCAAGAGCAAGGGCGAGAGCAGGCCGGAGCCAAGGCAAGGGCAGGCCAGAGCGAGAGCAGGCCGGAGCCAGGGTGACGGCAGGCCAGAGCTAGAGCAAGAGCAGGCGGAGCCAGGGCGAGAGCAGGCCGGAGCCAAGGTGAGGGCTGGCTGGAGCCAGAGCGAGAGCAGGCCGGAGCCAAGGCGAGAGAGAGCAGGCCGGAGCCAAGGCGAGGGCAGACGAGAGCCAGAGCGAGAGCAGGCCGGAGCCAGGGCGATAGCAAGCCGGAGCCAAAGCGAGGGCAGGCCAGAGCCAGATCCAGAGCAGGTCGGAGCCAGGGCGAGGGCAGGCCAGAGTCAGAGCGAGAGCAGGCCGGAAGCCAAGGCGAGGGCACGCCAGAGCCAGAACGAGAGCTGACCGGAGCCAGGTCGAGGGCAGGCCAGAGCTTGAGCGAGAGTAGGCCGGAGTCAAAGCAAGGGCAGGCCGGAACAAGGGCGAGAACAGGCCGGAGCCAGAGCCAGAGCGAAAGCAGGCCAGACAGAGCCAGAGTAGGACGGAGCCAGGGCAAGGGCAGGCCAGAGCCAAAAAGAGAGCAGGACGGAGCCAGGGCGAGGGCAGTCCGGAGCTAGAGCGAGAGCAGGCCAGAGCTAAGACGAGAGCACGGCCGGAGCCAAGGCGAGGGCAGGCCGGAGCCAAGACGAGGGCAGGCCAGAGGCAGAGCAGGGCAGGCCAGAGCCAGAGCGAAAGCAGGCCGGAGCAAAGGCGAGGGCAGGCCAGAGCCAGAGCGAGAACAGGTCGGAGCCAAGGCGAGGGCAAGCCAGAGCCAGAGCGAGAGCAGGCTGGAGCCAGGGTGACGGCAGGCCAGAGCTAGAGCAAGAGCAGGCGGAGCCAGGGGGAGAGCAGGCCGGAGCCAAGGCGAGGGCTGGCTGGAGCCAGAGCAAGGACAGGCCGGAGCCAGGGCGAGGGCAGGCCGGAGCCAGAGCAAGAGCAGGCCGGAGCCAAGGAGAGAGCAGGCCGGATCCAGGGCAAGGGCAGGCCGGAGCCAGAGCGAGAGAGGGCCGGAGCGAAGGCAAGGGCAGGTCAGTATCAGGGTGAGAGCAGGCCAGAGCCAGGGCGAGAGCAGGCTGGAACCAAGGCGAGAGCAGGCCGGAGCCAAGGCGAGAGGAGGCCGGATACAGAGCGAGGACATGCCGCAGCCAGGGCGAGGGCAAGCCAGAGCCAGAGAGAGGGCAGGCTGGAGCCAGGGTGAAGGCAGGCCGGAGCCAGAGCAAGAGCAGGCCAGATCCAGGGAAAAAGCAAGCCGGAGCCCGTGCGAAGGCAGGCCAGAGCCATAGCGAGAGCAGGCCGGAGCCAAGGAGAGGGCAGGCCAGAGCCAGAGAGAGAGCAAGCCGGAGCAAGGGCGAGAGCAGGCGGGAGCCAAGGAGAGGGCAGGCCAGAGCCAGAGAGAGAGCAAGCCGGAGCAATGGCGAGAGAAGGCCGGAGCCAAGGCGAGAGCAGGCCAGATCCAGGGCGAGAGCAGGCCGGAGCCCGTGCGAGGGCAGGCCAGAGCCAGAACGAGAGTAGTCCGGAGCCAGAGCAATGGCAGGCCGGATCCAGAGCGAGAGCAGGCCAGAGCAAGAGCGAGAGCAGGCCAGAGCAAGAGCGAGAGCAGGCCAGAGCCTGGGCGAAAGCAGGCCAGAGCGAGAGCAGGCGGAGCCCGTGCGAGGGCAGGTCGGTGCCATAGCGAGAGCAGGCCAGAGTCAAGGCGAGGGCAGGCTAGAGCCAGAGAGAGAGGAAGCCAAAGCCAGGGCGAGAGCAGGCGGGAGCTAAGGCAAGGGCAGGCCAGAGCGAGAGCAGGCCGGAGCCAGGGCAAGAGCAGTTCGGAGCCAAGGCGAGGGCAGGCCAGAGACAGAGCGAGGGCAGGCCGGAGCCAGGTCGAGGGCAGGCCAGAGCCAGAGCAAGAGCAGGCCGGAGCCAGGGCGAGGGCAGGCTGGAGCAGAAGCGAGAGCAGGCCGGAGCCAAGGCGAGGGCAGGCCGGAGACAGAGCGCTGGAGCCAGAGCCAGAGCAGGCCGGAGAGCCAAGGTAAGGGCAGGCTGGAACCAGAGCAAGAGCAGGCCGGAGCCAAGGCAAGAGCAGGACGTATCCAGGGCGAGAACAGGCAGGAGCCAAGGTGAGGGCAGGCAGGAGCCATAGAGATAGCAGGCGAGAGCCAGAGCGAGAGCAGGCCGGAGCCAGGACGAGGGCAGGCCGGAGCCAGTGCGAGAGCAGGCCGGAGACAAGGAGAGGACAGGCCAGAGCCAGAGCGAGAGCAAGCAAGAGCAAGGGCGAGAGCAGGCCAGAGCCAAGGCAAGGGCAGGCCAGAGCGAGAGCAGGCCGGAGCCAGGGTGAGGGCAGGCCAGAGCCAGAGCGAGATCAGGCCGGAGCCAGGGTGAGGGCAGGCCGGAGCCAGGGCGAGAGCAGGCCGGAGCCAGGGCGAGAGCAGGCCGGAACCAAGGCGAGGGCAGGCCGGAGCCAGAGCAGGAGCTGGCCAGAGCCAAGGCGAGGGCTGCCCAGAGCCAGAGCAAGGGCAGGCCGGAACCAGGGCGAGGGCAGGCCGAAGCCAGAGCGAGAGCAGGCCGGAGCAAGGGCGACAGCAGGCCGGAGCCAAGGCGAGGACAGACCAGAGTCAGAGCGAGAGCAGGCGGGAGCCAAGGAGAGGGCACGCCGGAGCCAAGGCGAGGGCAGGCCGAAGCCAGAGCGAGGGCAGGCCGGAGCCAGAGCGAGAACAGGCAGGAGCCACGGAGAGGGCAGGCCAGATAGAGAGCAGGCATGAGCCAAGGTAATAAGGGCAGGCTGGAACCAAAGCGAGAGCAGGCCGGAGCCAAGGCGAGAGCAGGTCGTATCCAGGGCGAGAACAGGCAGGAGCCAAGGAGAGGGCAGGCAGGAGCCAGAGAGATAGCAGGCCGGAGCCAGGACGAGGGCAGGCCGGAGCCAGTGCGAGAGCAGGCCGGAGACAAGGAGAGGACAGACCAGAGCCAGAGAGAGAGCAAGCAAGAGCAAGGGCGAGAGCAGGCCGGAGCCAAGGCAAGGGCAGGCCAGAGCGAGAGCAGGCCGGAGCCAGGGTGACGGCAGGCCAGAGCTAGAGAAAGAGCAGGCGGAGCCAAAGCGAGAGCAGGCCGGAGCCATGGCGAGAGAGAGCAGGCCAGAGCCAAGGCGAGGGCAGGCGAGAGCCAGAGCGAGAGCAGGCCGGAGCCAGGGCGAGAGCAGGCCGGAGCCAAAGCGATGGCAGGCCAGAGCCAGATTCAGAGCAGGTCGGAGCCAGGGCGAGGGCAGGCCAGAGTCAGAGCGAGAGCAGGCCAGAGCCAAGGCGAGGGCACGCCAGAGCCAGAACCAGAGCTGACCGGAGCCAGGTCGAGGGCAGGCCAGAGCTAGAGCGAGAGTAGGCCAGAGCCAAGGCAAGGGCAGGCCAGAGCCAGAGCGAGAGAAGGCCGGAGTCAAAGCAAGGGCAGGCAGGAACCAGGGCGAGAACAGGCCGGAGCCAGGGCGAGGCCAGAGCCACAGCGAAAGCAGGCCAGAGCCAGCGTAGGCCGGAGCCAGGGCAAGGGCAGGCCAGAGCCAAAAAGAGAGCAGGCCGGAGCCAGGGCGAGGGCAGTCTGGAGCTAGAGCGAGAGCAGGCCGGAACTAAGACGAGAGCAGGGCCAGAGCTAAGGCGAGGGCAGGCCAGAGGCAGAGCCAGGGCAGGCCAGAGCCAGAGCGAGAGCAGGCCGGAGCCAAGGCGAGGGCAGGCCAGAGCCAAAGCAAGAGCAGGTCGGAGCCAAAGCGAGGGCAGGCCAGAGCCAGAGCGAGAGCAGGCTGGAGCCAGGGTGATGGCAGGCCAGAGCTAGAGCAAGAGCAGGCGGAGCCAGGGCGAGAGCAGGCCGGAGCCAAGGCGAGGGCTGGCTGGAGCCAGAGCAAGGGCAGGCCGGAGGCAGGGCGAGGGCAGGCCGGAGCCAGAGCAAGAGCAGGCCGGAGCCAAGGAGAGAGCAGGCCAGAGCCAAAGTGAGGGCAGGCCGGAGACAGAGAACTGGAGCCAGAGCCAGAGCAGGCCGGAGAGCCAAGGTAAGGGCAGGCTGGAACCAGAGCAAGAGCAGGACGGAGCCAAGGCGAGAGCAGGTCGTATCCAGGGCGAGAACAGGCAGGAGCCAAGGTGACGGCAGGCAGGAGCCATAGAGATAGCAGGCCAGAGCCAGAGCGAGAGCAGGCCGGAGCCAGGACGAGGGCAGGCTGGAGCCAGAGCAATAGCAGGCCGGAGCCAGAGCAAGAGCAGGCCGGAGCCAGAGCAAGAGCAGGCCAGATCCAGGGCAAAAGCAGGCCGGAGCCCGTGCGAGGCCAGGCTGGAGCCATAGCGAGAGCAGGCCGGAGCCAGGGTGAGGGCAGGCCGGAGCCAGGGCGAGAGCAGGCCGGAGCCAGGGCGAGAGCAGGCCGGAACCAAGGCGAGGGCAGGCCGGAGCCAGAGCAGGAGCTGGCCGGAGCCAAGGCGAGGGCTGCCCAGAGCCAGAGCAAGGGCAGGCCGGAGCCAGGGAGAGGGCAGGCCGAAGCCAGAGCGAGAGCAGGCCGGAGCAAGGGAGAGAGCAGGCCGGAGCCAAGGCGA